>NC_133158.1:111392500-112642500 GCF_040802235.1 Manis javanica
CATTGGAAGTGGTACAGATAAAGTTAGATCCGTGTGATGTTATGAGAGTGTTGTGATGGGCTTTCACAACAATCTGTTCTATTTCTTACTGGCACAACGTTCTCTTGTCAGATCCCTGGTTTGTATTTTGCATTGTTTTTCCTAATGTGGATCTCTGGGATAAGCTTCATCATGTACAGAAAGTCTGTGTCCTGGAATGGGAAACGATTTGCCTTAGAACCCACATACTAACTGACTGTTCAAGCCTCCCTCACCTCTTCCTCTAAAGGTCGGTATGTAATGGAATCCCTGCCGCCCGTGCTCATATGTGAACAGCATGTTCAATTTCATATTCTATTCTAATGAATACTGCAAACACATATAGTTCCTCTTCCTGTCCCCACCCTTCCCAAGGACCTATAAAAAGAGAGGGGACAGGTGGGGTTTTCCCTTTTTTTAATCAAGTTTCCTTGAGTTTTCTCTTATTTCAACTAGGAATAGTCTACTAATAAGCAATTACTATTCAGAAATTATCTTTTCTCAGAAATTTCCAAATCCTTTCTGATAAACAGAAATAATTTTCCAAATGTGTTCAAGGGAAGCAGGAACATCCCTGGCTTCTAGTCCCCTTGTAAAGGAACACTTACTCATTATCCCTCGTAACCCTGAAAAAAAAATTTTCACCCAATATAAATGGTAACTGCTTAGTATTAGCTATGACTAGGAAAACTCAGGGGCAAAAGCTTTTAGAGTTGCATTTTATTAGCTGGATATTATTTTCATTCTTTCATTGCTACCTATTTATGGAAGCTTAAGTGTAGGTGAATTATGCTAAATACAACTATTAGAAACAAATTCTCAGTAAGATGAAGAGAAGGAAGAACGAAGAGAGAAAGGAGGGGCAGAGGTAGTGGAAGATAGAAAGTTCATAGTTATCATCTGTCTCAGTACAGAGGAAAAATTATTACAACTACAGATCTGGCTTCCCTTAAGCTCTGGAGGCTTGGCAAAAAGACTTAAATCTGCAGTTTTTCTCCAATGACTGTGTAAATATAATATGACTTCTCATTTCTATAAAAGTCCTTTGAAATTTTATGAGCCTATAACCATTGTTGTTCATGCATTCCCATCTCATTCCATGACCACCACCAGCAAAGCCTTCTTCCCTTGCCTCCCCTTACCCAGCAGTCCGCCTGACATCGCTGCTCCAAGGTTTCAGAAGCATCAGAATGTCTAAAATTGAAGCAATTTTTCAGGAACCTAAGTAGAATGTAACAAGCATCTGAAACTCCTAAATATGACATTTAATGCTTATTGAAAAAGTATGTTTAACAAGTGAATACAAAAAAAGAATATACTACTTTAAACTAACTACATTGGAATGGGGACGTTAATACCTTAGTTAATATTATTCCAGTGTTTTCTTTCTGCTTTGATTTTCCTAAAGTCACAGATAATTATTAAGTAAATAATAATAATAATAATAATGCATTAAGTACTCTTCTTATAATCATAATATGTTACTATTATACCATTTTCCCCAAAACTCCCATGTGTCTTCCCTCCTTCTTCCCATTTTATGTGCTTACCTTCTTTCCTTCATTTTATTTACTTTATTGTTTAGGATCTTTAAGGCCCAATTAATTTTAAAAATATGATCAGCTATCTAAACAGACTTCTTTTTTATCAAAAAAAATATGGACTAGCAATCATTTAAAAATCAAAATAATCAATATCAAACATATTTATTTTGCCACATGGTTTATGGTTACTGTTTCTAATCTAACAGTTCATACTGATAATCTTTACTTTAAACAGTTTCATGATGCTGTCACTGGCTTTTATTTTTTACACTTTCCCCATCCATAACATTACCTACATGACATTATAATTTAATGTTATTAATGATTAAATCCCAAGCTAAAGCGCTCTGAATGAGACTTCTGATTTCTAAATCAACCCTTTTCATACATTCTATTTTTAGAACAAGTTATATAGTCTGTGGTGTGTCCAATAGGGTAAACGTGATGAAATGTATAAAACCTTTCAAGTAAGAATGAGGCCCATTAGTCAAATTGTGCTTTTAATCTGCAAAGGCATTACATCATGAGTCCCTTAGAGGAAAGGGTAGAGTTTCCTCCTGAATTCATTACAGCATAAAAAGTAATATTTAGAAGGTAGAGTTTATAAAATGAAATTATACCTCTCAGGTAAAAGTATTTTTCCCATGAGAAAGTACACCTTCTATTTAAAAAAGAAACCAGCTTAATATTCTTCTATTTCATCATGCATAAATCGTTGGAAACTTATGAGCTCACTAGTAAAATCTCTAGGACTCTTGATGCAAAAAAAAGAGGCAGTGGAAATCAAAGCTATGTAGAAATATAGCAAAGAGAAATCAGTTTATTTAAATAAATGGCATATGTAGATTTTTTTTAAGTCTAGAAATTTTTCTAGCAATATAAAAGTGCAGTCAAAACACATTTCTTGAAGAGCGCTGAATAAATAAACTTGATGGCATGTCTCACATTTTTATCTTATGATTCACCAATACCCAGAAACTCCCAAAATTTATACATTTAATTAAACATTAAAATATTTGAAAATTGAAATTTAATCTAATTTTCTGTGACCTTAAAGTTATGTCCAAGTAAACTGTTCTTTTCTTATAATTATTAATTTTTTTAATGGAAATGAAAAAGTCATAACATAAAAAGCTTATACATATCAGTTCTCTTTCTTCCAACAAAAAGGTATTGGTTTCCTTCAGTTTTCTCATTATAAATGTAATTTACAAACCCCCACCCATTTAACAAGATTACTGTGAGAAGAAATTGAATGATGTATGTGAAAGTATTCAATGTCATATCATGAAATAGTTGAGGGAATTTGAGCAAATTTAACCTGAAGAAGAGACAATTTAGGTTGGGGTAGAACAAATGTCATCAAATATTTCAAGGATCAACCTGTGGAAGCAGGATTAGAACTACTCAGTATTACCTCCAACACCCACACACTAGAACCAATCAGTAGAAATAACAGAGGAATAGATTTGGGCTCAATAAAAGGAAGACATTTATAATAGAATTTTGACAACTATGAGTTTCCCTAAACTAGAGATGTTCACACATAAATTAGAAGACATTATTACAGGAGCTGAGGAGAAAATTCATATATCAAATGGGCAGCTGGGCTACACGATCTTTAGAGGCCCTTGAAATGTATAGAGTTTAAACAAGTAGAGTAACTGTCGTATTGTTATTCAATATTCTTTGCATAAGTGTCAAAACTAACTTAAGCATGGACTTCACAAAACTAGAAGTTTCTTTTACAGGGGACAACATTTCTGTACCTTCATCATCTTCACATTAAGGAAAAAGCAAGAAAGCAGAGGTGCCAGGAAGAACATACCAGGAGGTAAAGCCAACCAAGTAAATATGTGACCATGTGACAGGCTAGAAGAGAGAGCCTGGAGAAGAGGCATAAGAGAAGGATGAGGACTAACCTAAAGGCATTGCTTTTCCCTGGGACCAGCTCTGAGCCCAAAATAATGAAAAAATAAATAGATCATTTATATGACTTGGGTTTAACCAGATTAATAGGATACAGGCTGTTGAGGGCTTTGTATATAGCTGTAAGTCGATAAAACTTGTGCCCAAAAAAATTTTTAACTGATTATCTACATAATTTATTATAATTATTAAGAATGAAAAAGGTAATCACCCAGTTAAATAGATCACACATGATGTACTTAAATCAGGCCCTAACCTTTTCTTTTCCTCAATGTCAGTGTTGTTTGTTGTTGTTTTCCCATGAATTACCCAGATAATTTCCTCAAAGCTCTATATACCTTGACCTTCCTGGAAACACCTGGGTGTGCTATGAACCCCAATGCTAACACTCAGAAATGTTTTAAAGAACTTTGATAACATCTAGTTTTTTGCCTGGGAGGCCTGGAACTGCCTCTTGGACCAATTTTAGTATCAGTTTCAAAGTATTCAATATTAAATCAAAGAGACATAAAAGTTTATTTAATAAACATGTTAGGGTATCTTGTGCTAGGAGCTGGACCTTTAATGATAAACATTACCAATAGTGAGATCCTGTAGTCCAACAGGCCTGTTTTCAGCCTTTCTGACTTCCACCTGGAAATATGTATGTACATATGTCCAGTAGCCTCAGATGGATCTATGTACTTTATTAGAAAGAAATTTCACAAATAAGGGAAACATTAGTTCTAAAACCCTTTAAATAGATTATCATATTAACTGATAAATTTGAGTCTAGAACAAACGATAACTCTATGAAGGTTTTCATATGTAAAGACATATTTATAATCCACTAAAAGAAATTGAATTCAAGTATTTTTCTTAAATTAGCTTTTCATTATAAACAGTTGAAAAATGAATTGTTGATAACAAGACAATAATAGGGCTACGTCTAAAAGGCTGAGTATCATTAGTGTTCAAATATCTTACCAGAAGTAGGAACTCCAGTGAAATCCAAAGTTCTTGACGTGTTCAGGAAAAGTCACCCTATTATAAAAACAGTGATGTTTCATTCCTCAATCTTTTTTTCTTTTTAGCCACTAGAACTCATTAAAATAATTGTCTAGGTACAGATCATTTCAACAGAAAGCAAAGGCTCAGAAAAATCGTACATGTATAACTGGTTAGAGACCATAAAATAGACAAGATGTTCAAATAAAATTTTGAATGCATAATATGATAACAGTTATTTGTTTTTTATTCAGATTAGAAAATGTTAATTTGTAGTGACTTAAATAGAGTCCAGACAAAGGCAGATGTAAAAATTCACCTCTTTCCCCGTAGCTCAAAATGATAATGGAAATACAAAATGTTTGAACTTGGCTGAGATACAACAGCAAAAAAGAACCCCTTGTACATGCTTCTTCATTCCCTGTGTTGCTTCTCCCTCTCTCCTTTTTGAGTCTTGGTTCTCTTAAAATGAGGAAGGTGAAGGAAGAGTGAGATTGGGGGTAAGGTAGGCAGAAATGCTGTTAAAGAAGAAAAAAGCTTTGGGAGGAGAGGAAAATGTCATCCAAGCAAGATCCCAACTCAAAGCAAGATCAAGCCTCAGGCTGCCATTTTATGAGGCTCTTTTTTATTCAAAATTAAGCATGTGTTTACTGAGGTTTGTTTACTTGAAATGCAAATCAGGCTCCAGAAGGACTTCTGTGCACCCCAAACCAGCTTGAGTTAAACTTCATTCTGATGCTTGAGGTGTGACACCAGGTCCAGACACACACTGGTATGGTCCCCAGAGGCAGACTAGCTGAATCAATTTAAGAGCTAACATGCAGATTCCCAGACCTCCTGCAGTGGGCCCCAGAAATCTGCATTTTAGCAATAATCCAGTTGATCTGGACACTTGTAGTTTGGGAACTACTAATAGGAAATTCATAGACACCTGTCACTCAAAACAACTTTTTTAATTGAAGTATAGTTGATATACAATATTATGTTGGTTTCTGGTTTACAGCATAGTGATTTAGCAATTATATATGTTATTTGTGTTTTATTCAGATTAGAAAATGTTAGTAAGTATAGTTACTGTCTGTCAACAGACAAAAAAATTACAAAATTATTGACTATATTCCCTATACCTTGCTCAGAAAACAGCTGTCACACATTATTTACAAAAGCAAACAGCACATCCCTTCACTTTGTGCCCTTGTTCACTTCTGCATGAGCATCCTCTTCTAGGAACTTTGTCTTTTCAATTGACAATTCCCCAGGGCCTAACTCAGTCCTTGGCCCAAAATCAACATAGAATGAATATGTACAGAATTAATGTTTTCTTCCAGTCTTACCAATCTTGACCTGCATTTCATCTGCTTTGTTTCCCTTCTTTCCCTTCACTTCCTTGTCACACCATCACCCTACATAAGCATATGCTTTTCTTCAAAAGCATAACCGACTGCTGGAGACAGAAAGAACTAAGGGGTAATCTTTCAGTCCAGAGCCAGCAACTGGCAGGCAGGAAGTGTCTTGCTCTAGTCATCATGGTTTGCCCAATTCCATTAATTTTTTTGGTCTGGTTTTGCTGAGAGATAAAATCCAGAGCCCCTATTCTGAATTAAAATAACTGAATTCATTGGTACACTGGCCACTTAAATCAGAATCACCTTGCATCCTTCTTAAATATACCAATCCCTGGATCTCACCTCAGACTCAGAACCCTTTGGAGGGCAGGGGTATTTGCCTTTTTAGTAAGCTCTCAAAGTGATTCTCACTGTACCATGTGGTTTAAAAACCACCATTCTACTACGGCTGATACAATTTCTGACTTCCTTGAGCTGAAACTTTTCTCAAAGAGAACTTTACTATTCTTCTCTGTTCATTAAGGGCCTGGTTCAGACTTCTAGATTCAAAATACGTTACATTTCTTTAACCTCCTACAGGAAAAGTGTTTAATCAAGAAAATAATATATTCCACAGACCATGGAATTTTAAAGTGGTTTATTAATTATTCCTTTAGAATGAATTTCTAATGGCAAAAGCAATTTGTTAAGTATTTCATACTGAATCTATCATTATGAATATCAATGGTTCCACAGGAGAGATTATAAAAGTATATCAATAAAATGGTTAATCAGAATCAATAATGATACAGATCTCCTTTGGAAGCATAATTTTCATTATGCCTTAAGAGCACGACAGACCTCTTGGGTGTTACACCCATGTAGTTGTTCAGGGTCCTGCTTTCAGAAGCAGCCCAGCACTTGGTTTAATGTCCTGATGTGGCCTTCTTGATATTTTTAATAATATGATCTTCCAAGCTTGAGTTTTGTAAACTAACCTGATGGGACACCAGCATGTGTGGGAACAGAGGATGTACCACACACTGGAGGAAGCCAGGACATGCCCAGGGGTAAGCGTATTCACAGCGTAAGTGGGCAGCCTGGAGCACGTGGCCTGGACAATCCTGGTGCACACCTACAGTAGTTCTGGGCACCTCAGGGCCTCACGTGGCAGCTGAGGTAAGACCAGGACCCAACTTGGCATTGACAACAGTGTCAGCAGCAGAAACGGCAGCAGAGGCCACTGTGGCCAAAGCCCTTGTGGAGAGGAGGCCTCCCTGGAATATGACCCTGGTGGGACACAGTTGGCTGACCATCCCTGCAGCATCCACACAGATATTAACTCTCTGGTCTAAGTACAGGGACAGGAACTTCCAGTACACAAGCAATAAACTGGGTCAGTAAATTATTACAAAGTAAAAGTGTACACATGGACGTTGCAATAAGACATAAGAGAGCTATCAGAATTTTTCAAAGAATTTAGAACCTCTGGTTTTGAAGCTGCTGTGACATTGCAGAGCAAATATTCAAAGGCTTAGGAATAGAAATCAAATGTAAAGATCATCACATTTGATGGAAAAGAAATATTATACTATTCTGACATAAAAATACTATATTTTGCATTTGTAAGTTTATGCTGTTACACATTTATTGCCATTGCCCCCTATTATATTTAATTAGTAATGAAACATTTTTAAAGGAAAAACTCTGTATTTTACTCCTTCTAAATGACTTTTTAAATGTTTTTGAACAAGGAGCCCTGCCTTTTCATTTTGTGTTGCATACTGCCAATTATGTAGCCTTCCCCACCTGAGGGCAAAAGGACTTTGAGACCTTTTTACAATTGAGGGGACTGAAATCCATCAGGGTTAAGTGGCCTGATCATGCTTCCAGAGCTAGCTAAGGGGAGCCAGTTCCTAAATTTAGAACTTAGAGCCTGGAGTCCATCAACAACTCACCTAAAGCCCATCTAATTCCAAGAAGTCTCAAGTGCGCTCGCTGGGGCTGGCCTGCCTGCACTGACCTCAGGGACATGGAGGAGAAGCCAGGAGACACCATCACCAGACACGGCACATGAAGGTGAAGGAGAGGTCTACTCTCGGTGCCTGTCATCCCACAAGGAATTGACTTGTAGGATCAGCAGAAACAACTTTAACTTTTCTTTCTCAGTGAAAATCTGCACTCCTTGGTGATTGCCTCTGGGCACCAGCCAAAATCCTTGTGTGTTTTAATTACACCAGACCTGTTCTGGATACCAGCACCTCCCAAATTATAAGGTGCATGCAAATCACCCAAGCAACTTGTCAAAAGGCAGATAATGATTCAGGATTCTACAGTAGAGCCCAGGAATTTACATTTTTTATGAGCTCCTTAAGGGCTGCTCCTACAGCTGTTGATCCAGCTATCAGGTTGTGAGAGACCCTCTAAATCAGTGCAGAGGTAACAGCACTCAGGCACTTACTGTAGGCCATCCAGTTGTGAAAATACTGACACTAAGTCCCGCTTTAACCGTGGTTTTGCTTTCCAAAGTTTCAGTCACCTGTGGTCAAGTGCAGCACAGAAGCAGATGATCATCCTGATGTTGTCAGAAGCTCAGTAGTAGCCTAACACTAAATCACAAAGCCTGAGTCACTCACCTCACTTCATCTCATCATGGGGTCATTTTATCATCTCCCATCATCACAAGCAGAGTGAAGAAAGTACAGGAAGATATTTTGAGAGAGAGAGACCACATTCACATACCTTTTATTAGAGTATAATGTTATAATTGTTCTATTATTAGTTATTGTGGCTAATCTCTCACAGGGCCTACTTTGTAATTTAAACTTTATTATAGGTGTGTATGTGTAGGAAAAAAACATAATATGTGCAGGGTTCCATACTATCCAGGGGTGGGGTGCTTGGAATGTATCCTCCACGGATAAGGGTGGACTACTGTACTTCTATACAGACTAATAAATAGCCTTTGGATGAGTGCCCATCTGTCCAGTAATCTAGCTCGTCTGCCAACTTTCCCAAGACCCCACAGTGACTGATGCCTCTGGGGCCACCAGAGAAGTTATAGAACTGTAGCCAGTGTTCGTTCTCATTGGTCAGTGGCAGGCTGGCCAGTTGTGGAATGTTTGAACGTCACTCTGGGAAAGGACTCCCAGTAAATGCATGTTGAATTACTCTGTGGAAAAGTTTAATACTTGCTGCAGTTTAGACCCCTGTTTGTCTTTACCTCCTCTATCCCCAAACGTGTTCAATCATTGGTCCTTTTTTGGCAAACTTTGATCTAGTTCACCCCTGTCATTCTGCTAATGAGAAAACTAGGGCTCAGAAAGCTGACGTGATTCACACAAAGTCAGACAGCAAGACTAGAGAAGCTGACATGGGACTAGGAATCAGCTATGACTTCTATAATGTATGCCCAATTGAGTTTTCCTAAAATGAAAGATTTTTTAGTTTGACTATCATAGAGTGGTGACAACCTATAAAGTTTACATTGTGACTTGGTTGCACTTGGGAATTAATGTTACTTTAAAATCACTGTTTCTTTAACTTCAAATAGCCTCAAAATATCTTCTTATCAGGGCTATAGAGATATTAGATGAAAGTTCTACAATATCTAAAATCTTTAGATCATACTGTCCAAAACCTTTCACTGCAATGCAGAATTAAGCTAAAGTGATTTGCTTAACATCACATGGCTATTTATTGACAAATCCAAGACCAGAACCCGGACCTCTTGACTCTCACTGCAGTGCTTGTTCCCCTCAACGAGAACACATTCGCTTTTTTTTTTTTTTACAGGAAGTGTCTGCGTGAATGACTAGTTTAGCACAACCCAAGCTGCTGTGTATCTAGGTCCCTCACTGCAAGTTGACTTTTCTCCAAGACAAGGTGTGAACCACCACATCTGAGAAGTGAGAGGGAGCACTGCAATCAGTGGTGTCCTGTCCAGCTTGAAGAAACTGCCCTCTGCTGGGAGGCAGAGCTGTGTCCTTTCACTGCACCTTAAAGGGGGAACCTGGACCCTAAGAGTTCCCTGAGGTTCACTGAAGAATAAAGGGGCACACAGAGATACTGGTTAGATGGAAACAAAGTGTTTTGCCATATGCCTTCATCGGAAATTATTTTCCAGCTGTGGTCACATTCACTTTTACAAGGGCATGAGTAGTTGGAACGCCCTTCGGCTTCCGGCTTCTCCAGCATGGCCTTAGGGCATATCTGTTACTGGACTAGATGCTCTCTTGTGAGAAATCTGGGAGTTACATTTGCTGCCTGTCATCCACCCCAAACCATGAGGACACAGTGGTTACCTTTGTGTGTTACCCGATAAGGTTACAGAGAGAATCAGAGTGGGGTCTGTGATTCCATTTAAGGCCAGTGTAATTGCTACCACCTCATCACTGCAGAGCTTTACAGAGGAAATAAGCACCATCAGGGTGCAAGGCTGATTTTCCTGTCCAATCCTGAAAAAGGAACTGCCCGCAATAAATCATCTTCCTAATGGAAATGACAGAATTATTCTCCCAGGAGGGGTAAACCCAGAGGACTGCACAAACCACACGTCCCTCTCAAGGACAACAGGAAGGAAACATGGAGCCATACCTCCTGGGAGGATCTAAGGCTTCCTAGGGACTTGTTTTACCTCTTTACCCTCTGAGGTCACTCTCAATGCTTTTTACAAGTCATTGTTTACATATAACAATAGGATCCTTCTCTCTAAGTAGCTTGTATGCCCTTTCGAAACTATCTCTGCAGTTAATCACAAGGGGGGAAAAAATCATCATGTATCTTAAGTAAAGGAAAATTGTAAAATCAGTGTAAGCTACTTTTTTATTAATAATACCAACAAAATTAAGTGCATCGGAGGAAAATCAACTAGCAGGAGTGGTATATTTTGGAGAAGATTGGGTGTGATTATTTTCCCTTCTGTGTGCTTTTCTTCAGAGTAAAATTTTCTATGCTTGAAAATTGGATTGTAAGGTATGTGTTATTTACACACATTTGTCTACAATATGTAACCTAAAATAAGGGTTTGGATTCTTACTAATATCATTATCTACTTTTCAAAGTAGAGCAGAAAGATATGGACAATTTGAAAGGATTTTAAAATTGAAACTAATAGGTCACAGACATTTACATTCTTCATCAGTTGCATTAGTTTTAAAAGAATTTGTAATGAGTTTTATATACAGCATTGACAAAGAAACGTCAGCTCATTCTTTTTGAAATGAATTTGTTAGAACTAAAGTTTCTTTTCCAATCAAAACGTTAGGAAATGCCACTCCCAAACTGACTGAGCAGTCAGGCTTGATTTCTGAGAAATTCTTGCCCAGGTCACCAGGGAATGAAAGGTCAGCCTTTGAGGAAGTTTCTGGAACAAGAGGAATCTCAATGAAATTGGCTTGAATTTTTTGACTGGGGAAAAAATATCCTTTGAATAAAGGAAGGTGTATGGGAGTTAAGGTCACTGTTTTATCAACTTCAACCTAGGCATTTAGTCAGATCCTTGGAAACTTTTTCCCATGATTAAAATTCTTATTTGTTGCATTTTTGGCATGGACTTAGTGAATTGGGGCACTGGCCCAAAAATCATAGGGGCTTTTTGTTGTTGTTACAAATTAATAAATGAGAGGAAATAGTTTTTTTAACATTCACTGTGAATGGCCCACTTTGGGGGGGAAAAAATCACAATTTCTTACAAAATATGTTCTTTTTACACTCTTAACTTTTTCCCAGAGGTCACCATGATATATTCTTTGGATCACTTGAATAGAGAAGTTCTCTAAGTAAAGTGCAAGGAACCCTAGCAATCTCCAAGACACTTTCCATCAGCTTATAATTTCCTCCAATTCCATTGAAAGATCTGTGTGAAGCCAAAGTTTTTTATGTTTCAACCAAGAAAAAAATCACTGTAATAGATTAAAGAGGCAGGTAAGAGATTCATGTTCAGTTAAGCCAGACATTTAAAAGACTTACAAAAAATGTAAAACAATGTCACTTCCTCACCTCTTCTGTTTTGAAAAATACAGTTTTCACAGAAATGTCATTAAATGTAAAAAAACTATTGCTTTTGACTAATTACTTCTATTACCAGTATTTATATAATGCAGTGATAAATTTTCTTAACTTCTCAATTTTAACTTGTAACCCAGTAAATATCAATAGCTATAACCAACCCACATCAAGACACTTAAGGATGGTAAATGACTTATCAGAAGAGGTCCTAAGATCAAAAAGTTTGAAAACTGTTTAAATAAAGAAACTAGTCCCAGAATAAGCTCAGAAGGGCTGCTAGGAGGATGAGACTTCATGGAGAGCCATCTTACCCCAGCTGAGGCCACCCCCCAGCAGCCATACCCAGCTGGCCCACCCCTTGACCACAGACGAAAGAATGATTCCAGCCAAGAGCAGCCCAGTCTGGCAGAGATGAAAAGAACCACCTGGCCACACTGCAGATTTCTGAGGAATAATACACAGTTTTCGTTTTAAGCCACTAAGTTTTGGGGTAACTTGCTGTTCAACATTATTTTAGCAAAAAGTAACTGATTTGCTCCTCCTCTGATTTCCTCAGAGAATTTACCATGTTTACATTCAGTCTCATACATGTATGCTTCATTATATGTTGTCTTAAATTGTGAACTACTTTTTCTAAATGACTTGAGGGAATATAGCATATCTTAGCTTTTCTTTTTTGGCTTGGTAAATATTTAATTAGTTCATGAACCAATTGGGAACTTGAAATTCCTAGACAAGGAAGGATTCCTTAAAATTGCTTATTCCTTACCTCTCATTTGTTTCTCCTAATGTTGAAGAAAGCGAATGTCCCTCTTAAGGAATCAGTCTTGTGATTCTTTCTCGAAGGAGCAACCTCCTCAATAAGCCCCAAAACTCAGTGATCATTAATGACTTAACAAACATACAACTACAGCTTGATCTTCCAGAGGAAAACATTTTTAAACTTAATAGCTTTCCTATTCCTATCATTGAAATTCTAGAACTCTATAACCTTTCTCCATCACTTTAATAATTACTACTATTTTGGGAAATGTTTAAAAGAAAAGTGAGCCACTTTTGTCTGTAAAGACATTGGACCCTGCTTTGTGGGAAGCTTTTAATGCTGCTTCTCCAGAACACTCTCTAAATGTTCAGTCACCTTTGCCACATATTCATTCCCTGAAACCTTCTGCTATGAGCAGCCCAAGATAAAGATGTGAAGCTCATCTTCTAGCCTCTCATGTTCCCTGCTCTGTCTCCCTTTCTCCTTTCTAGTCACCTGTCTCCTATACCCCTTTGGAATCAAGGTGTAATGTTTTTTCTGAATAATAAAAGCCTCACAATGTTAGAAATATTCCCCCAGAAAAATGCTCCTTGCTGCTAATGTTATTTGTTTTCTTTCCCAGGGGTGTTCTTATGAAAGTCACCATTTCCTACTCTTCATCTCACATCGTAGAAGAATTCTACAAAAATAATTAATGTGAATGAGTGTTCACTTAACAAATTAACTCAAAAAAACATTTACAGGAGCCAAGATGGTGGCATGAGTAGAGCAGCAGAAATCTCCTCCCAAAACCACATTTACCTATGAAAATATAAAAAAGACAACTCTTCCTAAAATAGAGACCAGAGGACACAGGACAACATCCAGACCACATCTACACCTGCGAGAACCCAGCGCCTCACAAAGGGAGTATGATACAAGCGCCGGCCCGGTGGGACCAGAGCGCCCCTCCCCCAAGCCCCCAGCCGGAGGAGAGGAGTCAGCAGGGAGGGAGCCCAGGACTGCTGAACACCCAGCCCCAGGATTCCAGACCAGAGCACAGACACAGTGCATGCGTGGGGTCCTGGATACTAGGGAAACAGGGCGGCAGGACCAGTGAGCAGGTGCCTGAGGCTGACGCCGGAAAACAGAAACGGGAGCGGCTTATTTTTGTTGTTGTTGTTGTTGAGTGCATTTTGGAAGCCTTAAAGGGACAGAAACCCCAATACTAGGGAAACAGGGCAGCAAGACCAGTGAGTGGGTGCCTGAGACTGGCGCCTGAGGACAAAGAGAAGCGCATGTTTTTCCATTTTTTTAAAATTATTTAATTTTTTTTTCTTTTGTTGTTGCTGTTGTTGTTTTGGTTTGGAGAGTGCTTTTTGGAAGTCTTAAAGGGGCAGGACAGGACACTTAGCCCATAGGCAGGGAATCTGGGGATCTCTGGGCACTCTAACCCCCTGGGCAACAGGGAGCACAGAGGCCCCTTACGGAGATAAATAGCCTCCCTGCTGCTCCCCCTCCAACAGGGCTCCACCATTTTGGAGGAGAAGCCCCAGCCAGGCTAGCTCACAGCAACAGCGGAGATAAACTCCATGGCAACTGGGCAGGAAGCAGAAGCTCTGTCTGCGCACAGCTGCCAAGCACAAGCTACTAGAGGCCGCTATTCTCCCAGGAGAGAAAGGCTACAAACCAACAAGAAAGAAAGCTCTTCCAGCTGTCACTCATACCAGCTCTGCAAACTATCTCTATCACCATGAAAAGGCAAAACTACAGGCAGAGAAAGATCACAGAGACAACACCTGAGGAGACAGACCTAACCAGTCTTCCTGAAAAAGAATTCAAAATAAAAATCATGAACATGCTGACGGGGATGCAGAGAAAAATGCAAGAGCAATGGGATGAGATGCAGAGAAAAATGCAAGAGCAAGGGGATGAAGTCCGGAGGGAGATCACAGATGTCAGGAAGGAGATCACAGAAGTGAAACAAACCCTGGAAGGATTTATAAGCAGAATGGATAAGATGCAAGAGGCCATTGAAGGAATAGAAACCAGAGAACAGCAATGTATTGAAGCTGACATAGAGAGAGAGAGATAAAAGGATCTCAGGAATGAAACAATACTAAGAGAACTATGTGACCAAGCCAAAAGGAATAATATCTGTATTATAGGGGTACCAGAAGAAGAAGAGAGTGGAAAAGGGATAGAAAGTCTCTTTGATGAAATAATGGCTGAAAACTTCCCCAAACAGGGGGAGGAAATAATTAAACAGACCACGGAAATACACAGAACCCCCAATAGAAAGGATCCAAGGAGGACAACACCAAGACACATAATAATTAAAATGGCAAGGATCAAGGACAAGGAAAGAGTTTTAAAGGCAGCTAGAGAGAAAAAGGTCACCTATAAAGGAAAACCCATCAGGCTAACATCAGACTTCTCAACAGAAACCCTACAGGCCAGAAGAGAATGGCATAATATATTTAATGCAATGAAACAGAAGGGACTTGAACCAAGGATACTGTATCCAGCACGACTATCATTTAAATATGATGACAGGATTAAAAAATTCCCAGACAAGCAAAACCTGAGGGAATTTGCTTCCCACAAACCACCTCTCCACCTCTACAGGGCAACTTACAGGGACTGCTCTAGATGGGAGCACTCCTAAAAAGAGCACAGTACAAAACACACAACATATAAAGAATGGAGGAGGAGGAATAAGAAGGGAGAGAAGAAAAGAATCTCCAGACAGTGTATATAACAGCTCAATAAGCGAGCTAAGTTAGGCAGTAAGATACAAAAGAGGCTGACCTTGAACCTTTGGTAACCATGAATCTAAAGCCTACAATGGCAATAAGTACATATCTCTCAATGGTCACCCTAAATGTAAATGGACTTAATGCACCAATCAAAAGACACAGAGTAATAGAATGGGTAAAAAAGTAAGACCCATCTATATGCTGCTTACAAGAAACTCACCTCAAACCCAAAGACATGCACAGACTAAAAGTCCAGGGATGGAAAAACATATTTCTGGCAAACAACAGTGAGAAGAAAGCAGGGGTTGCAGTACTAATATCAGACAAAATAGACTTCAAAACAAAGAAAGTAACAAGAGATAAAGAAGGACACTACATAATGATAAAGGGCTCAGTCCAACAAGAGGATATAACCAATCTAAATATATATGCACCCAACACAGGAGCACCAGCATATGTGAAACAAATACTAACAGAACTAAAGAGGGAAATAGACTGCAACGCATACATTTTAGGAGACTTCAACACACCACTCACCCTGAAAGGATAGATCCACCGGGCAGAAAATAAGTAAGGACACACAGGCACTGAACAACACACTAGAACAGATGGACCTAAGGGACATCTATAGAACTCTACATCCAAAAGCAACGGGATATACATTCTTCTCAAGTGCACATGGAACATTCTCCAGAATAGACCACATACTAGCTCACAAAAAGAGCCTCAGTAAATTCCAAAATATTGAAATTCTACCAACCAATTTTTCAGACCACAAATGTATAAAACTAGAAATAAATTCGACAAAGAAAACAAAAAGGCTCACAAACACATGGAGGCTTAACAACATGCTTCTAAATAATCAATGGATCAATGAACAAATCAAAATAGAGATCAAGGAATATATAGAAACAAATGACAACAACAACACTAAGCCCCAACTTCTGTGGGACACAGCGAAAGCAGTCTTAAGAGGAAAGTACATAGTGATCCAGGCACACTTGAAGAAGGAAGAACAATCCCAGATGAATAATCTAACATCACAATTATCAAAACTGGTAAAAGAAGAACAAATGAGGCCTAAAGTCAGCAGAAGGAGGGACATAATAAAGATCAGAGAAGAAATAAACAAAATTGAGAAGAATAAAACAATAGCAAAAATCAATGAAACCAAGAGCTGGTTCTTTGAGAAAATAAACAAAATAGATAAGCCTCTAGCCAAACTTATTAAGAGAAAAAGAGAATCAACACAAATCAACAGAATCAGAAATGTGAACAGAATAATCATGACAGACTCCACAGAAATACAAAGAATTATTAAAGACTACTATGAAAACCTATATGCCAACAAGCTGGAAAACATAAAAGAAATGGACAACTTCCTAGAAAAATACAACCTCCCACGACTGACCAAGGAAGAAACACAATAGTTAAACAAACCAATTACGAGCCAACATTATATTGAACAGCGAGATGCTGAAATCTTTTCCTCTGAGATTGGGAACTAGAGGGATGCCCACTCTCCCCACTCTTATTTAACATAGTACTGGAGGTCCTAGCCACGGCAATCAGACAAAACAAAGAAATACAAGGAATCCAGATTGGTAAAGAAGAAGTTAACTGTCACTATTTGCAGATGATATGATATTGTACATAAAAAACCCTAAAGACTCCACTCCAAAACTATTAGAACTGATATCGGAATACAGCAGAGTTGCAGGATACAAAATTAACACACAGAAATCTGTGGCTTTCCTATACACTAACAATGAACCAATAGAAAGAGAAATCAGGAAAACCATTCCATTCACAATTGCATCAAAAAGAATAAAATACCTAGGAAAAAACCTAACCAAAGAAGTGAAAGACCTATTCCCTGAAAACTACAAGTCACTCTTAAGAGAAATTAAAGGGGACACTAACAAATGGAAATTCATCCCATGCTCATGGCTAGGAAGAATTAGTATCGTCAAAATGGCCATCCTGCCCAAAGCAATATACAGATTTGATGCGATCCCTGTGAAACTACCAGCAACATTCTTCAATGAACTGGAACAAATAATTCAAAAATTCATATGGAAACACCAAAGACCCCGAATAGCCAAAGCAATCCTGAAAAAGAAGAATAAAGTAGGGGGGATCTCACTCCCCAACTTCAAGCTCTACTACAAAGCCATAGTAATCAAGAAAATTTGGTACTGGCACAAGAACAGAGCCACAGACCAGTGGAACAGATTAGAGACTCCAGAAATTAACCCAAACATATATGGTCAATTAATATTTGATAAGGAGCCAGGGACATACAATGGCGAAATGACAGTCTCTTCAACAGATGGTGCTGGCAAAACTGGACAGCTACATGTAGGAGAAAGAAACTGGATCATTGTCTAACCCCATATACAAAAGTAAACTCAAAATGGATCAAAGACCTGAATGTAAGTCATGAAACCATTAAACTCTTGGAAAAAAACATAGGCAAAAACCTCTTAGACATAAACATGAGTGACCTCTTCTTGAACATATCTCCCCGGGCAAGGAAAACAACAGCAAAAATAAACAAGTGGGACTATATTAAGCTGAAAAGCTTCTGTACAGCAAAAGACACCATGAATAGAACAAAAAGGAACCCTACAGTATGGGAGAATATATTTGAAAATGACAGATCCGATAAAGGCTTGACGTCCAGAATATAGAAAGAGCTCACATGCCTCAACAAACAAAAAACAAATAACCCAATTAAAAAATGGGCAGAGGAACTGAACAGACAGTTCTCTAAAAAAGAAATACAGATGGCCAACAGACACATGAAAAGATGCTCCACATCACTAATTATCAGAGAAATGCAAATTAAAACTACAATGAGGTTTCACCTCACACCAGTAAGGATGGCTGCCATCCAAAAGACAAACAACAACAAATGTTGGCAAGGCTGTGGAGAAAGAGGAACCCTCCCACACTGCTGGTGGGAATGTAAATTAGTTCAGCCATTGTGGAAAGCAGTATGGAGGTTCATCAAAATGCTCAAAACAGACCTACCATTTGACCCAGGAATTCCACTCCTAGGAATTTACCCTAAGAATGCAGCAATCACGTTTGAGAAAGACAGATGCACCCCTATGTTTATCGCAGCACTATTTACAGTAGCCAAGAATTGGAAGCAACCTAAATGTCCATCGGTAGATGAATGGATAAAGAAGATGTGGTACATATACACAATGGAATACTACTCAGCCATAAGAAGAGGGCAAATCCTACCATTTGCAGCAACATGGATGGAGCTGGAGGGTATTATGCTCAGTGAAATAAGCCAAGCGGAGAAAGAGAAATACCAAATGATTTCACTCATCTGAGGAGTATAAGAACAAAGGAAAAACTGAAGGAACAAAACAGCAGCAGAATTACAGAACCCAAGAATGAACTAACAGGTACCAAAGGGAAAGGGACTGGGGAGGATGGATGGGCAGGGAGGGATAAGAGGGGGAAGAAGAAAGGGGGTATTAAGATTAGCATGCATGGGGAGGAGGGAGAAAGGTGAGGGCTGTACAACACAGAGAGGACAAGTAGTGATTCTACAACATTTTGCTATGCTGATGGACAATGATTGTAATGTGGTTTATAGGGGGACCTGGTATAGGGGAGAGCCTAGTAAACATAGTATTCTTCAGGTAAGTGTAGATTAAAGATTAAAAATATATATATATAGAAAGAAAGAAAAGGGGGATTACTCCTTGATAGGATAAAACTAATGGTAAATCAAAGATTAACGCATGCTTTAAATATCCTTAATTTTGATCACTTAAAGGGTGTCAGTGATCGGCTATGGAGGTACCCTTTTCTGATAATATTCCTTTCTCTTAATAAAAAAACAAACAAAAAAAAAAAAGCAATTACTGTGTGGTGACCTCCAATGAGTTCTACACAATGGTATAAAGGGCATATCAAAGTGTGGGCAAAGGGTCTGTTTGTTTTTATACAGAAGATCAAAGCCTAATTTGGCTACCCAGAAAATGAACTAAGATATGATATGAAGAAGAACTTCCAACATCAGCACTCTCTGGAATACTCATACCAGTAGATGATCATCAAAAAACCTCCACAAAGATCCAGGCGGTGCTGCAGTTGTAGCTGCATCCATCCCACTGTTTCCTGGACTTGTCATTGGAATGAAGAAGGAGATATCTAAGCTGGCCTGTGCATACAGTAAAACAAAAAATTTGACTCGATCTATACTGTTAGAACTCAACCAAGAATTAGGAGAAGTGCAAGTTGTAGCGCTCCAAAATCTTACGTCTACAGACTATCTACGGTTAAAAGAACATATGGGATGTGAACAGTTCCCAGAAATGGGTTGCTTTAATTTGTCTGATTTCTCTCAGACTGTTCAAGTACAGTTGGACAATATCCATTATATCATAGACAAATTTTCACAAATGCCTAGGGTGCCTAACTGGTTTTCTTGGCTTCACTGGAGATGGCTGGTAATTATAGATCTGCTTTGTTTTTGTAACTATATTCCTATTATGTTAATATGTGTGTGCAATTTAGTTAGTAGTTTAAAACCTATACATGCTTAAGTTACTCTACAAGAAGATATGTCAAAGAAATAATCAATCTTCCCATGTTTTCTACCATCTGCTACCTCTATAGCATTTCTTCTTCCTTCCTAATTACAACCCTTAAATAGAATTCGTGCCTCATATCGAATTTACCGAGCATCATAATTCCTCCAAGTGGTAAAGATACCTTAAGACAAATGCTGGGCATAGAACCCACAGGGCATAAATCTGAAAGAAGTAAAAAGCTAACCTTTTCAAACAATATGGCTTCTCTCTCACTTACCAACTTTACATCTCCCTGTATAGCCCCGGAAGATGACTGGTTAGCCAGAGATGGGTAAGATTCCTCAAGGGAGGAACAACCTAAGACAGGCACAGTCACAGGGGGGCCATCAGGTGAGAAATTGGGGATCAACAGTGGTGAAGCTTAGAACCTCACCCCTCCTGTTTTGAGAGAAATCTTCTGCATCCGTGGATGTTTTAATGCCCTTGTCTAGCTCAGATTAACACATAGTCTACAGGCACACACCTGATCACTACATTTGCTCTCTTACAACACTGAACTATGTTTTCTACCTTTATCTTGCATCTACCTACCACTTCAGCATTTTATTAAAAATAAAAATAATAATAATAATAAAGGGAGAAATGTGGTATCCACATATAAATCAAGTATAAAAATCAAATGAATATTCATATTTGACCTGACTGTTTATAGTTCATAATGTGTGATCAAAACCGAAAGTTTCTGTGATGACTGCCCTTGTACTGTTCACCATGTAAGAACTTATTCATTATGTAAGAATTTGTTCACCGTGTAAGAACTTGTTCATTATGCTTCAGAAGATTAGAGACTGATGAGAATTAGGCTTGAGATGGATTAATGATTGTGCATTGAGCATTGACTCCCCTATACAGAATTTTATTGTTGTTAACAAGCATTTGACCAATAAATATGAGAGATACCCTCTCAAAAAAAAAAAACATTTACACAGAGGGGATACTCATTAATAAAGTTATACCAATAGCAATGATATTATTCGTGGCAGAGTCTTCTATCTAGTTACCAAAATAATACATTCTACTCTCGTTCCTGGACACACTATTTCATATCCAAAGTTACTTGGGCACTGCATGTTGAAGAACTTATATCCAAGTTGCCTGAATGACTGTGCGGAGGAAGGCTCCTGGCTAATCTGTTCATCTTTAGAGCACAACATAGAAACTTTAATTTTGTTTAAATTACAAAAATATTGGAATTTATTTGTTACATCAGCTCTAGTTACCTTAAGAAATATACCATCCTTCATTCTGAAAGTGATTTATCCCTTTCATGGCACTTTTTATCCATTCATTCACAAACATTTCACCAAACTTTTTCTGTAAATGGGCAGATAGTAAACATTTTGGGCATTGTGAGTCACATGGTCTCTGTTGTGACCATTCAACTATGTCACTGTAGCATGAAACAAGCCACAGATAATATGCAAAACAAATGGCCGTGGGTGTGTTCCAACAAAATTTTATTTACAAAAATGAAGCAGCAGGAGAGATTTGGCCCATAGATATACTTTGTCAACCCCTTTGATTGATGATAGGTAAGCAAAAATCAAGAACAGTACCTTCACTAATGAAATTAGAAACGTATCTCCCTGGTGTTGGCCAGGGTCACTCCCAGAGCTGCACTCAACAGGGTGCTTGGTTGGGACTGGAACTCCTAAGAAGGCTTTGCTCTCATGTCTGGTGTCTCATCCATTGTGGCTGAAATGTCTAAAGGCTGAGTGAGCTCAAGCTTCTTTACATGGTGCTGAGCCAAAGAAGTCAACTATGGAAGCTGCAGTTCTTAAGAACTTAAAACAGTGAACTGCCAAAGGGTGCCCTGAGGGCATTAATAGTGGGTTTGCACTTGCAAAGTGGAGTGTACAGAACAGAGTGAAGAGCAGGAAGGAAACCATGGCACAGGCCACACTGGAAATGACTCTTCAGCTTTGCCATGATTCAAGTACAAGGTAATCAAATTCTTACTTCAGAAAAATCATAGGTTCAGACACAGAGATTGACAATTAGCAAAAGGGAAAAGTAACTGATCCATCAGTCTGAAAGCTTCTGAAACAGTCCAGACAAGAGACCTCAGCTAAGACAAAGGAAGTGGAAATGAAAACCAGAGAAGGAAATGATATATTTAAGATACCTCCTGAATCTAAAACCAGTTAGACTCAAGAGGTAAAGGAAAGTACAGTAGGATAGAATCAAGCCCACGCATCTGTTTTGGCAAAAGGATCATGACACCAAACAAAGGATGGAAGGAGCCAAAGCTTGGCAAAGACCAGGGGTGGTAGCCGGGGATCACTGCGTGTCTGTTACCTATTTTTGTAACAAGCTACGAAAGAGAGCAGACTGACCCAGCAACGGGAACTGGACCAAAGACGTACATTAATGACCTTCAGCATATAGCATAGGAGTAAACGAGTCAAACTGGCAAAGTGAAAAGCAGAAAGGACACTGGTCAACAACCCCTACAGAAAGTGGGTGATTGATGAGCCTTTAAAACAGGACTGGAAGCAAACAGGTGAGTGGGAAAACCAAATCAGCAGAAAAAGTTTCCAGATAAAATGAGTATTCTCACTAGATTTCAAAGTTCAAAGATCGCTGGTGAGCTGTACTGGCAATCCTACACTCAGGCAAAGGAGGAAAAAAGAGGACTGATCTCAACGGGAAGTCTGTGGAAAGGTTTCACAGCAGAGAGTGAAGAGCAAGATTGCTGGGGGGCGGCCTTGAAATAGTTCACATGAGAAAACGTGGGGTGGTTCCAGGATGAGTAATAAAGGCTGTGAGGTAAAGGAAGAGCTGATAGACTTTTATATTTATCCCGTTTGATGAGATAAATCATCTCTCACAGGAGGAAATATTTGGGGAAGGGCCCCCTTCCATATCCCCTTCAACTACTTCACTGAGCCTTGGTCCTAATCCAAAGGAGTGACAGTTTCCAGTAGAGTCATTTTCTGCAAGCTCCTACTCGAAAAAAAAAATTAAGTTGAAGTTCAGCACATGCCTTTCAAAAAGGCAACTGCACCCACTACGGTAATAGTTTCACACGCTTGTTGTGCCTCTAGCATTTGCATTTCACAACTTTTCAAGACATAATTATAGCTTCTAGCAATTTTTGTTCCATTGGGTCAGAAAATTCACCATTTATAAAAGCAAATAAATCAACCACATTTGATATGTCATGCAAGGACAATGTAGTGAGCAAGGTTTTCATGTCAATGCAATATGCATCACTAAAACTTACAGAGGTTAAAAGCACAGCAAGGTTAGCATGAAACGGTCTCATCAGTTGACTTCCAAGGCAGGCTGGGTCTCTAAAATCTTCTAAGGCTGAGGGATTGGGAGGAAAGGAGGAAGATGGGGGTTTAATTGCTGGCACCAAAAAAGAAACATCTTTTCTTTTCCTCCCTTTTCTCAGGTGGTAATATAGTGCCAAAGGGAAATATGTCAGAGAAAGGAAGAAAAAACTTGCAGGAACTTCCAAGGAAAATCACTGAGAACTCTGGTCAATATCTCTAAATAAGTTTTTGCTGCATTTTACATCCTTCTCTTTCCCTCCCACTCCAGAACTCTCCTAATCAGACTACCAGAAAATCCTCCTAATGTCACAAGGTTTGACTAGATATTTCTCAAACCAAGGAAGAGAAACTGAAAATTGACAGGAAATGGATAGAGAGAAATAACAAACAAACAAATAAATAAATAAAAATCATTGTTTTTCCATTATGTTTACTTTTTTCTTTTACTCTACTTGCTAAAGAGATTTTATAAAGGAATTTTCATTCATTTGAATCTACTATTTCATTCTTAAGTCAAACCATGTATAAAGGCAGCTCAGGTATGAGGCCACACTTAGCAGGCACCAAACAACACTACCAACACTACCACAGATCAGTGACCAAAAAAAGTGGGAGGAAATTTACTTTTCACTTCTTTTTGTCCTCAGACTATATTCCATTTACATCCCATGAGGGATGTAGAAATCCAACTCGGGTGTAGAAACAAATGGGATTTTAAAAACCAACTGGAAAAGTTCTCTGTGGAATTATGCACCGACTGGGCACATTTTTTTTTTCATTTTTGAAGATTTATTGCTAGCAAAAATGCAGTCCAGGAAAATGCAAAAAATAAGACAAGGCAAATTTCCACCCTCCATCAAGGAGCTCTGTGCCTGTTGGTCTCTGAGTTGTTCAGTTAGCAGGGCAAGAAAGAGGGAGTTGGGGGGTCCCGAGGAAGACCCCCTCCCAAGCCCAGCAGATGTGGCGAGCACAGTGAGGGAGAGGGGCAGACACAGGCCTCCTTAGATCCAGTCAGAGCCCAACCAGGGCCCTCACCCCGAGCCAGCTGGATGCCGTGACTTGGCCAATGACTTCTACGTGTCCTTGTTATTTGGTGTTCAGACTGGGAATTTTTTTTTTGGTATCACTAATGTACAATTAATTGAACATTATGGTTACTAGACTCCCCCTATTATGAAGTCCCCACCACATACCCCATTACAGTCACTGTCCATCAGCATAATAAGATGCTGTAGAATCACTACTTGTCTTCTCTGGGTTATACTGCCTTCCCTGTGTCCCCCACACCCCTTACATTATTTGTGCTGATTGTAATGCCCCTTTTCCCCCCTTATCCCTCCCTTCCCACCCATCCTCCCCAGTCTCTTTCCCCTTGGCAACTGTTAGTCCATTCTTGGGTTCTGTGAGTCTGCTGCTGTTTTGGTCCTTCAGTTTTGTCTTTGTTTGTATACTCCACAGATGAGTGAAATCATTTGACACTTGTCTTTCTCCACCTGGCTTATTTCACTGAGCGTAAATACCCTGTAGCTCCATCCATGTTGTTGCAAATGGTAGGATTTGTCTTCTTCTCACAGATGAATAATATTCCATTGTGTATATGTACCACATCTTCTTTATCCATTCATCTACTGATGGACACTTAGGTTGCTTCCATTTCTTGGCTATTGTAAATAGTGCTGTGATAAACATAGGGGTGCACATATCTTTTTGAAACTGGGCTCCTGCATTCTTAGGGTAAATTCCTAGGAGTGGAATTCCTGGGTTAAATGGTATTTCTATTTTGAGTTTTTTGAGGAACCTCCATACTGCGTTCCACAGCAGTTACACCAAATCGAAATCTCACCAGCAGTGTTTGAGGGTTCCCCTTTCTCCACATCCTTGCCAATATTTGTTGTTGTTTGTCTTTCGGATGTTGGCCATCCTAACTGGTGTGAGGTGATATCTCATTATGGTTTTAATTTGCATTTCTCTGATGATTAACAATGAAGAGCATCTTTTCATGTGTCTGTTGACCATCTGAATTTCTTCTTTGGAGAAGTGTTTGTTCAGTTCCTCTGCCCATTTTTTAATTGGCTTATTTGCTTTCTGTTTGTTGAGGTGCATGAGCTCTTTAAATATTTTGGGTGTCAACCCCTTATCAGATATGTCATTTATAAATATATTCTCCCATACTGTAGGATGTCTTTTTGTGACTGGGTACATTTTATGTTCATTTGTTTCTTTATATTTTTAATTTTTAGAATTTTCATTGATAAGGATCCAATTTTTAATTGCATTTTGTTTCATAATTATATGAACAATTTACATGATGTCAAAATCATATCTGCAAAATGAGATATAGTCAAAGAAGCCTAATACCTATCTCCAATGTAAGTTTCTTTAACTTTATGATTTATCTTTAAATTTTTTTATGTAAAAGCAAATATGCATATGAATAACACATTTCTATCTCCCTATTTATTAGATAAACTGCAGCATACTAAAAACCTGGTTTCAACTCACTTTTTTCACTTAACAATTGCTCCAGAATAGTATGTGGAGATTATACAATAAAGTTTCTCTCATTATCCTAAAGGTTATCTATATACAATGTCTTCATGTAATTCTACTAGGTGTCATTTTTTGGCATTATCAGTTGATTTTCTACTCTAAGCAATACAAATATAATGTATACAAGCCATGTATGTTTGCTCATGAATTACCCACTGTATGCTTACTTAATGTGTATATGCTTAATATTAATTAATGTGTTCAATATTAAAATTAACTAGAATATGCCTCTTCCCTTTCTTCTCCCTCTACCTCACCATTTGGTATGACCTATTATCTTTGGCTTTCAATTAACAATAAGGTATGTAAGTTATGTTCTGTATTTTATGTGGTTTCCTCATTCTGCCTCCATTTTGTGTATTTGTACCATATCTATATTGCCAGAGTATATATATGTAACTAGTACATATATTTGCTTCCCTGTTACCAGTCACCATTTATTCTGAATTCTGCAGGTTGATATATATTTTAAGCTCACCACTAATTCTGTTTTCAATACCTCTCCAGTCATTTGATTGTCTGAAAATAGTTCTCTAGTAAATTTCTCAGGAAGGCAGTAAATTCTGAGCTCTCACATTCTCATTGCCGTTCATCTACAGCCTTTATAGCTGGGAGATATTTTGGCTAAATCCAAAGATGAGCCCTTGGTTATTTTTTTCTTGAATATCATAATTAGATTATCTCACTGCCTTCAGGCACAAAGCACTGAAGTAAGCAAATCTGATGACAATCTGCTTTTATTTTAATTTTAATTGGTTTTACTATAATTTATCGTGATGTTGGCAAATCCAGGTTGATTTTCTCTGTATCAGTTTTCTATTGCTGTATCACAAATTACCACAAATGTAGCAGCTTAAGACAAAACAAATTTATTATCGCACTGTGTTCATGGGTGTGGAGTCTATACACAGATTAACAGGATCCTCTGCTCAGGGTCTCACCAGGATGAAATCAAGAAGTCTTCAGGAATTGCTACCCCCCTGAGCTGTGTGGTCTTCTTTCAAGCCTACTCGCTGTTGACAGAATTCAGTTCTATATAGCTAAAATACTGAGATCTCTCCTTTCTTGCTTGCTGTCAGCTGGAGGACACTCTCAGCTCCAAGAAACTATCCACCATTCCCTGCCATGTGGCCCTCTCCACAACGTGGAAGCTTGCTCCTTCGAGGCCAACAGAATAGCCTTGTTTTTAAAGGCACTGTAAACATGCATTTGTCCTGAATATCTTCTAAAAGCCACCCTTTCTGTGTATTGCTTGCTGAGTTGTACATTTAGTCCATGTTTAATTTTAAAAAGGATCTGTAATAGCCTAAAAAATATGTAGCATAAAAAATAGGGTGAATAAATTGAGGCAAACATAAAATAAGCATAGAGGGAATAATGGTTTATTAACCAGGGTTCTTCAGGGAAACAGAACCAATAGGATGTGTGTATTAGAGATTGATTTTAAGGAATTGGCTCAGAAGATTATGGAAACTGGCAAGTCAAGCCCAATCTTCAGGGTGGGCCAGCAGGCTGAAGATCCAGGAAGAGCCAACATTGCAGTACAAATTCAAAGGCCATCTGCTTGCAGAAATCTATCTTGCTCAGAGAAAATTTGTCTTTCCTTCTTTCCAGGCCCTCAACTGATCAGACAAGTCCCAACCGTACTATGGAGGGCAAACTGCTTTATTCAAAATTCACCAATTTAAATATTTATCTCTTCCAAAAACACCCTGACAGAAACATCCAGAATAATGTTTGACCACACATCTGGGCACAGTGGCCCAGCAAAGTTAACATATAAAAATTAACCATCACAAATGGTCAACGTTAACATTATACCCCAAACTGCATAATATGAAATCCTACTTACATTGCTGGTCTACCATTATACTCTAAATTTCCTAGTTAAAAAAGTGAGGAATGAAATAAATGTCCCCTCAGAAAAACTTTTTTCTAAGAGAGAACATAAGAGAAATTTCTCCCATGGGTCTACATGAGAAGGGCACTAAGTAGTGAAGTAAGCAGTCTCCCAATCATCTCCCCTAAATAAATCCAATGGCATAGTTCCAACACATAAATTCCATAAAAGCAATTTTATTAGCAAACAAAAAAAATGTGGCTTAAATCAGCATGATCTAGGGATGGAATTTAGAATTTTTTCAGAAACATATGGATTACAAATTTCTTAGTCAAAATTCTCCAAGAATATTATTACCCCAAACTAGAGGAGTTCTTTTAAATTATAATCTCTGGCTAGAATCAGAAGGTTATAGCATTCAGGCATATAAGCAATAGCTAGAAAATAGTTATGCTATAGAGAAATTAACATCCCCTTATTAAAATAAGCAGCCCAACCAAGACTTGGGCTTGAATAGACTCTAATCCAACTACTGCATGAAGCTGATCCACCATAGTGACTCTGGGCAGAACTAACACTTTACTCAGATCTGGAACTGTTGCAAATATGGACAAAAGAATAACCAAAACCCCAAAATTACCCCATTATAGATGATGGCTACAAATATTATAATATGGAAAATGTTGAGATAAGGTGTTACAAATCATCACAGCACCAATTTATAATGTTAGTAAAGCATCAGTAGAACAATGACGGTTAAATCCAGAAATTTAGCTGTGTTTGCTTTCTAGTGTCCATTTATAGTGAATCAAAGAAGTCTTATTATATACAGATTTTTCTCCAGCCCTACTAAGACGGGGAATGGAACTACATCAAACTAAAAAGCTTCTTTACCAGAAAGGACACCATCAGCAGAACAAAAAGGCAGCCTTACTATGGGAGAATATATTCGTAAATGACTCATCCAATAAGGGTTAACATCCAAAATACATAAAGAATTTACAAGACTCAACATCCAAAAAACAAATAATCCCATTAAAAAATGGATGGAGCACCTGAACAGACAATTCTCCAAAGAAAAAATTCAGATGGCCAACAGGCACATGACAAGATGTTCCACATCACTAATCATCAGAGAAATGCAAATTAAAACCACAGTGAGATATCACCTCACACCAGCAAGGATTGCCAATATCCAAAAGACAAGAAATTACAAATGCTGGCAAGGATGCAGAGAAATAGGAACCATCCTACACTGTTGGTGGGATTTCAATTTGGTGTAACCGCTGTGGAAAGCAGTATGGAGGTTCCTCAAAAAACTAAAAATGGAAATATCATTTGATCCAGGAATTCCACTTCTAGGAACTTACCTGAGGAAAACAAAATTCCTGCATTGAAAAGATATATGCACCCCTATGTTTATTGCAGTGCTATTTGCAATAGCCAAGATATGGAAGCAATCTAAATGTCCATCAATAGATGAATGGATAAAGAAGATGTGGTATATATACACAATGGAATATTATTCGGCCATAAAAAGAAAAAAATCCTGCCATTTGCAACAACATGGATGGATCTGGAGGGTATTATGCTCAGTGAAATAAGCCAGGCAGAGAAAGACAAAAATCATATGATTTCACCTATTTGTGGAATATTAAAACAAAGCAAAACAGAAGGAACAAAACAGCGGTAGACTCAGACACTGAGAACCGACTAGTGGTTACTAAAGCAGAGGGATTGGGGTGGTTGTGAAGGGGATGGGAAGGAAGGTAAAGGGGTATGATAATTCCCAATTACAATATAAGTTGATTATGGGGATTGTCGAAACACTAGGATGTATCTTTGAAACTGACAGAAGATTGCATATCAGTAGATACTGAAATAAAAAAAAAACAAAAAACACGGAATAAGGACAATTGACAAAAAGATTTTTCCAGTGTAACTCTGAGGGAAATATTCCAGGGCAAAATCCCTTTGAAACCAAACTCAGTCAAAGGGAGAAATAAAGTGGGAGAAACAAATTTATTGCTTGCAAGCAGTCATCCACTTCTGCTCTCCTGTCTCTCACAAACTGGCTGCAAAAAGGGAACCCACCCAACCTCTCTGGTCTAGATATGCCCTCACTCCCCCTTGTAATTACCTATTGATAATGGAGATGGACTACTTCTCTCTCCCTTGGAAACACCTATTGATATGGAGATGCACTAAGGCCAGACAAGAGATTCTGGAAATACTGCAATTTTACCCACATCCAGAAATGAAGATTGTCAAAGTATCAAGACAGATTTACCATAACTTCCACAAATGGTAGAAAATAAAACTGAAGCCAAGAGATGGATGTTAGATCTGGAGAACACAGCACAACCAAGAAATTAACAATCATGGTGAGTGTTTAAGAACAGGTAAGAAAGGAGTGAGAAAATTGGAATGATGAAATAAAGCACCCTTGTGTTAAAATAAGGAAATTCCAGCTTTCAGTTTCACAAGATACCTAGTTTCATTTGGTCAGAATTCCCAAGGTATAGTAACATTAATTAATAGCTAATGTGAAATGAAGGGAAGTTGTTAGAGTAAAAATGTTAGAAAATATGAACATAGAATTGCCAAAGACTCAATGTCCATTAAACCAGCATATGCTCATCTCTCTCAAAAGAACTGTAAGTTGAACTTCAGTGATTATTTTAATTGTTATTTCCTGTTATGTCAGTTGCTTGGTTGAACTATCATTTGGAAAACAATAGCTAGCAAATTAAGTGCAAATTAGTTAATAACTAATCCATTTTGTCAAATTAATTGCCATTAACTCCACATGTTGGGGACTTGGTCATCAACAGTGATGACTAATGATTGAAAAGGGAGATGAAGAAAAGTTAAGTGAAGGAAATAAGAACTTGGATTTAGAGTGTGGCCCAGCTAACTAGTTTCAAAACAACATTGACACCTTAATAGTAAATGGAAAAGAATAGTAATAGAAAAAGAGGTTAAAATTTTACAGAAAAATCACTTCCAACAGAAATATCATTTTTGATTGCTCATTTTCTAAATAAACATTTAGTTTACAATCACCATTTTTAACAGAAAGTTTTCTCTCTATTGTGGTTAGTACCCTTTTCCACGTGTTGTGTATGAAAGGTTAATGGAGAAATAAATCACTTTTCAACACATAGTTGTGGGTTAAATTGTGCCCCCCAGGAATTCACACGTTGCAGTCCTAGTCCCCAGTACCTCAGAATGTGAAAGAATGCAATTAGAGTTATTGCAGATGTAATTAGTTCAGATAAGGTCAAACTGCAGTGAGATGGGCTGCTAATCCAATACAGTTAGTGTCCTTGTGAAAGAGGAAAATTTGGACACAGACATGCACACACTGAGAATGCCATGCAAACATTAAGGCAGAGATGAGGTGATGTGTCTACTAGCAAACAAACGCCAAAGATTGCCCACAAACCATAAGAAGCTAAGAAAGAGGCATGTAACATACTCTTCCTCAGAGCCCCCAGAAGGAAGCAATCCTGCTGACACCTTGATCTCAGACTTCTGGACTCCAGAACTGTGACTCAATAAAATTCTGTTGTTTAAGCCACCCAGTTTGTAGTATTTTGTTATGGAATCCTTCACAAACTAATACATACTACTGGGTAAATATTTTAGACATAAGTAGGGTAGATTAAAAATTTTGTTTGTAAGGCTAGTACCCATAAATTAATCAAATCACTGAACTAAATAAGATATGGCTATAAGGGCAAGAAAAAGGATACTTCTGTGCTTTTTTAGCTCAGACTTCAAGCATATTCATTTGCTAACTTTCCTGCATTTATTCCAAGACCAGCAGAGGAAAGGATTGCTGCCTTTGTTCAGCAAGTTCATGCTCCATCCAGTCAAGGTAATATGTGGTGAGCTTCCCATCAAAAGGTAGGTACAGTATCAATTAGCTAAAATTCTAAGTTCTGTGGTCCATCTCTTCACTGAGGGGCTGCTGAAAGGAATGGAAAGCTATCCCATAGTAGGTGATCAAAGGCAAAAGACCAAAAGACATCACTACCCCCATTTTATAAATGAGAAAATTGATGCTTAAAGAGAAAGCACTCTTTTCCAGCTCTTACAGCTAGTGAATGACAGGCATAATCTAAATGTGACTCAATGGACAAAGAGGAGGTTATTCAAATTGTGAGTGGGCTTGTATGCCACCTGAGTTGAGATTTTATGCTCAATAATATGAGACATTAAATAACTTTCCATGGGGGGAAGGGTTTCATGATATTTGAGTTTCAATCACCCTGTTCACAGACCAATGGGGAAGATGATTGAAGGAGTTTAAGATTAGCAACCAGGGGACCCCCATCATGTCACTACCATAATCTAATAATGAGTAGTGATGGCTGGACTAAGGTAGTGACAGAGGCAAGAAGGGAAAGAGGAAATATGCATTTAGGAAGGGGGATGAGCTCTTAAGACATTAGCAGGAGAACGGAGAAGAATCTGCGAAGATTACCAGGTTCCTGGGTTGGACAACTGTGTTGATGTGTTATCTCCAAGCATAGAATGTAGAAGCTGAGGGTCATCTTGATGAGGATGTGTTGACTCTGCAGTGTCTGTGGAACATTCTTCCAGTGAGCTCTGGAACACATTGTATGAAGTTGTATTTTCATGATATGGTGGATATGTATTGTGTTAACTGGACTGAACCTCCATTTCCCAGATTTTCTTCCTCTCATGTTTCCTATGAGAGTGGGCCACAACAGACATTTTGCATGAGATTTATAAGACACAAAGTAACAACTAAATTTTCACTCTGTGGAAGCTGGAGCTGGAGATGCTGTAGTTATATCCGTGTTTCATCTGCTGCTCATCTTGGTGACAGCATTCAGCATTCAAGCCTGCATAATATCCTGCTCCTGACAGCTCCTTCTTCAGCATTGCATCTCTGACTCCTGGGCCTGGTGAATGACAAAGGGCACCCCTATTATCTAAGTTGGAGTCTTAGAAGCAGTAAGAAACTGACACATTTCCAGTCCACCTTCATGAGTCCACTCATCTCATAGGTTCCAATATGTCCTCATAGGTTCTAGCCCCACCTTTCAGGTTCCAGTTTGTCTATGTCTCCCTTCCTGAATACCTGCTCTGGTGACTTCAGGCTATAGCAGTAGACACAGAAGAAAGACCCTCCCAAATACTGTTGAGCCAGCTTCCAATACTGCATGAGATCAAATCTCTATAGAAAATCCCTAGTGGTTCTACTTCTCTGGTTAAACCCTAATGGACATAACAAGTTTAGTTTTTATAGACCTCTGTCATTTTTCATAGGTTTGAATACATAGTCCAACCCTCCGGAAATGTTGGCCCTTGGGACAAAAGGTCAGAAGTTTTAGGGTTCCACCAGACTAAGGCACCATTGTTCAGCCTTAGCATTAAGCCAATGGTCCATTTCCTTGAGCTCAGAAACCATGTATACAAAAATGGATGATTAAAGCAGTAGTTGGTAAACGGTCTCTATAAAAGGCCAGATAGCAAATATTTTAAGATTTGCAGTCACAATACTCACCTCCCACTGTTGAGCAAAGCAGCCATAGACAACACATAAAAGAGAACATGCAGCTGGGTCCAAATAAAACTCAACTTGCAAAAACAGACAATGTGATAAACTTGGCCCATGAGCCATAGTTTGCCAGCTTCCAACTTGGACAAAAATAGTACAAGTTCTTTATCATAAAGGTGCACTTCAAAAAGTCATAAATACATTTAGCATGAAGAAAAAACAGTCAGGTGAGACAGACTGGGATCCAATCAGCTCTGCCACTCTCTGATGCTCCATTTCTTCATCTTAAATGGAGACGAGAAGATAAGTGCAGTGTTGTAAAACATGTGTCCACAAAATCTTTGATATACCTCCTTTTAAAAGGTGGCCTCTAATTCCCTTTCCCTTGAAAATGGACTGGATGTATTGACTCATTAAATGAATAGAACATAGCAGGAGTGGATCAATTTCCAAGGCTAAACTAGAAAAAGATGATTCAGATTCAACCTGACTCTGTCTCAAGCTACTCAGATTTAAAACCTCACTACCAAGCCATGAGGAAGCCAAGTGGCCAAGTATAGGAAGATAATTTTTGGTGTTCAGATCACAGCCCCAGCCAACATCTCAGCTGACAGTCAGCATCATCTACCAGACATGCAAATGAGCAAGGCATCAGATGATTCTCGTCCCCAGACTTTGGGCTGTTCTGTTGATGCCAAATGGAACAGAAACATTTGTCTCCACAAGCCTCACCTAAATTTTAGAAATCTGAGTAAAATAAATGTTGTCATTGTTTCAACCTACTAAGTTTGGTGTGATTTGTAACACAGCAATAGGTTACTGGGATATAAGGATACCCAGACACTCTCCAGTTATTACCATAAGAGAACTTTGTAAGAATCTCCCAAACCTATTGACCTGCTGACTTGGAGCTTAGAACATGCACAAATATGTGTGTACAGCTGATTACTGAAGAGAGCTTCCCGACAATCCAAAGAGAGGACAGATAAAATTACCAAGAATGCTTACCAAAGCCACAAAGAGAACTTGAGAGGCAGAACCTAATGACCTAACCTGGAATTTAGCCAAAACGCTAGGCTTGACACTTCTAACTCTTTCAAAAACAATGTCATGGGACCTCTGACGACAAGCCGAGATCAGAACAAGAGCTAGCCAAACCATCTTTATGTGAAATGGAACACGACTGCAAATGAAACAGCCAGAAATTTTGAACTAGAAAGTATAGCCTTTAATTTATTTTGGCCAGAGTGCTTTTCAAGAGAAGTGTAAATCAATTTTAAAAGTTGGCTACTAAAAGACATGAATGACTACAGGTCAGTTATAACTGGTTCATTTAAGGTTCATTCTTAAGTTTAAGATAATAAGATGGAGTCTAGGACGTGGGGAAACAATGTCTACACTTTTGATCTGAATATTTGGATAGAAGACCCTTATGCCTGTGATAATCCTTTCATGAGGATGATGGAGATGAGACTGAGAGTGAAAGAAAAGAGAATAAACCTAGAAATGGGTTTGTAGTTTGATTTGATAACATGTCAAGGCAAGTATGAGAAGTAAGGGTGAGGTTGCCTAAGTGAGCTGATGCAAGTGAATATAAATATTGAAATTAAAGGATAAGCCTTAAAGAGAATGAAATATGAGAAAATCCAACTTTATTTCTTTGCAACACCTTTTCCCTTATGAAAAACTACATGCTCTACTGACACTGAGATACTTACTCTTTTTCTAACTTGTAATTCTGTCCCCAAATGCCAATTTTGCCACTCTAGGTTCTTTTCCTAAATGTCCTCAGGGTAGTGGTTTGAAATGGAAAAAATATGGAGTCATGCAATAGTGGATCTGGAGATCACATCTGCCTCTGCTATTTATGCTGTTATTAACCTGTTATTTATGACCATCAATTTTAAGACCTGTAAAATAGGGATAAAATATACACCTGTATGGTAGTTATACAGTTCAAGTAAGACAATATTCATGAAACATTTACCAAAATACCATAAAATAACATGTAGGGCAAGTTCAGTAACGGGTAATTTTCCCAGAGCCCCTAACTCCCCTCAGTAACTCCTCCTTACTCAGTCCTGACACTGCGCCACCTCCTCCATGCAGTCCTTGCCCAGGCTCCCAAGCAAAGCTGAACTTCTTTCTCCAGCATCTCTAGCCACACTGTATTGTCTTAATATGATTATGTGTCTGACTAGCCACGTAAATTTGGGACTTTATTGATTCCTTGTGTATTTTGTACTTTCATGACAACAATCTAGAAATTTTGTTTTGTAATAAAGGCATTTATAAACATGCCATTTGTAAAAATTAGTAGGTGCCATTTGAGAGAACAGAAATGTGAATTACTCAGTATTTGGAAATGTTTTAATCTGCATTATAAAAGCCATCTGTCCCTCTCATCTGGGTCCCACTTGCCCAGCTGTCACCCTTATTTGATTTATGAAAGTTCCCTGCTCTTTATGCCTTGTCCTTCATGTTTTCTCAAGTTAGAGCTTTTTTGATAAACCTATGCTCTTATTAATAAAGTATGACCAATAGATGCTATAAAGTACTCTGCAATGTGTAAATCAACATATTGTACATTGACCAAGGGAGCAGTATTGATTGGAAAGGATATAAAAAACACTGCTGTACAAGTTTACTTTTAAGAATCCCTCATTCTAAGTAAAGTAAAAAGAAATGTCAAGAAGAGATGAAACTCTGGTCCCTTTATCTCAATCTACAGTCTTAAGCTGCTAAATTTCTAGACATAATAATTATAATGTAACTAATGTCCATTGAGTATTTAACATGGCATACGCAGCAAACTAACATTTCCTATGTCATTTTTATCATATGGCAAACTTAGAGATATTATCATTGTGTCAATTTCATAGATGAGGAAATCCAATTAACATTAGACTAATTCAAATTCTATCAGCTGGTTTGAACATTCCATATGATGTAGATATGGACTCATATTGGCAAAATGAGCCACAACCTAGGGTTTAGGTATTTTCATGATTACTTCTTCTAGAATTGGGATAAGTATATCAAAGAACTCTATAAGGTTTTATTGACCATTAGTAAAGTGCATTTGGTTATCTGATTGTCTTCTCTCATCTTAGAACTCATATGCATAAGAGAACAGATAAATATATTTTATTAGAAAATTAGAAGTGAAGAAAGAAAAAGTCAGGAAAAGCTCAGGAATGGGTGCTTCTTACTACAAGAATATGTGTTATTTTCCACACATTCAAATTAAAAGAAGTAATTTCATGCAATATTATTTTGAAAATTAGGTGCTCTAAATGCTATGAAATGCATGAAAGGAGAAGGATCTGGGAAGTCAGAAGGCTACATAAGCATACCAACTTTGTGAGTAGATCAAATATTTATATTATGCTACATGAAATAAGCCAAGAGGAAAAAAGATAAATACCTTATGATTTCACTTATTTGTGGAATCTAAAAACAAATGAACAAAACACCAATAGACTCACAGACACTGAGATATATCTGGTGATTACCACAGTGGAGGGGTTGGGGTGGGTGGGAGGGCTAAGTGAGGGGGATAAAGGGGCTCAAAAATCTCAATCATAATATAAGTTGGTCACAGGGATGGAAGTGCAGCATGGAGAATATGGTCAACGGTTCTGTAACATCTTTCTATGTTGACAGATAGTAACTGCACTAGTTGGGGTAAGGATTTAATAATGTATGTAACTATTGAACCACTGTGTTGTATACTTGAAACCAATATAATACTGTATCTCAACTATTTTTCAATTTAAAGAAAAACTGAGGCCTTTCTAGTAGTCATATTTATTTGCTTTTACCAAAGCTGCAGAGGTCTAAGATCTATAAACAGCCATTGTTAGGTTTACTCCACTGACTCTGATGTAATAAGCAGAAAATTGATCTGAGATAGCCTTCTCGAATTATTTATATTTACTGTAGGACTGTTTCAACATATCAAAGAATTCTACAAAATAAAATCATCTAATCTTTGTAGACCAAGTATTCTTATTGAATTTTTATTGATACACATCTTATCCCAGCATACATATTCCTTTCATGCAGAGCTAAAGTTCCCTAGGTAGGTGCCTAACAGGTCCACTAGCCTCAGAGGAGTAAAGATTTGGGGTCATTTCTGCAATCCATCAGATGGGACATATTCCTAGGACAACACTGCAGACTGGATCCAACAGAAAATCTCTGGGTAAGGCAAACTCTAAAAATGTGCCCTTGCACAGCAAGGAGAGCAGAGAGGGCATACAGTGCTGCAATGAGATTGGTCGCCATGGGGAGATGAAGGGCAAAAGTTCTAATACTCCCATTCTGTGATTTGTTCCTCCAGAAATGTTGCTGTCCACACCCTTGATAAGATGGCCTGTATGCAAATTATAAAACTCCAATATGTATATATGCTGGCTTGACTACCCCATCAAAACTGACTGTAGGCTTTACAGCTATTCATATTACGCATCCCAAATACACTGATGCTGACAAATTTAGTGTATTCATTAGTGTTGGGCCAGGAACTGGACTTAGAATCACAGTTCATATATTCAAATACTCTACAATTTTGACTTGAAGCACTGGGATGTAGAAAAAGGCATCTTTAAGCAGAAAGACAAATACCATATGATTTCACTTATTTGTGGAATATAAAAACAAAGCAAAACAGAAGGAACAAAACAGCATTAGACTCGCAGACACTGAGAAGTGACTAGTGGTTACCATTGGGGAGGGAAGTGGGTGGTGGGCAGTGGAGGACTGTTGAACCACTGTAATGTACACTTGATAAAATTTTTTAAAAGGTTTTAAAAAAAGAAAAAGACATCTTTGAGATCAGACAGTCCTAAGTTCAAAAATAGCCTCTGATATTTACAAGATACAAAGTAATTGACCACTTTGCAGCTTATTTTCCACACATTCAAACTAAGGGTAGTAACATTTTCCCTGAAATATTATTTTGAGCATTACAGATAAGCTATAAAATACATGATGCACATGGCACACTGAAAAAAATTGTTAATATTATTAAAATAGGAAAAATACACTAAAGAAAATCAAAACCCAAATATTGGGCTTGAAATGATTAACAAAATTTATGAACCCTTAAAAAGACTTAATTTTTATTTATTTAATTTTTTTTTACAGACAGTAGTTTTTTTAAGATTTTTTAAGAAGCAAAGAAGGTGAGAAGGAAGGGAGAAAAAGGAAAGGAAGCATTTATAACAATTACCAATATCAGAAGGGAAGTGAGGACATTACAACAAATCCTACACACATCAATAGTTACTAAGGAAATATTTTGAAAAAATTTATGTTCAAAACAATTCAATAAATTTGACTGAGATAAAATAGATAAATTCCTTGAAAAACACAACTCCCCAAAGTTCATACAAAAAGAAAGATAAAATCTGAATAGCACTAAAAAAACTGAATTCATAATTTAAAATCTTCTCACAAAGCCACAAAAAAAGTCTCAAACCAAGATGGTTTCACTGGTGAATTCGATCAATTCTTTATCATCAGTCTAACATAAATCTAGAATAAAAGGAATAATGGAATATTTCCCAACTAATGTTAAGAGGTCAACATAAACCTAATACCAAGGTCTAATGAGGAGATTACAATAACAAAATTACAGAAAAACATCGCTCATGAGCATAGATGCAAATATTCTTATCAAAATATTAGTAACTCAATTCATCAATATGTAAAGGTATATAAAAATCCATCATGACCTAGTATTCAAGATTGACTTTACATTTGCAAATCAGTCAATATAATTGATGAACAGAATAGAGGAAAAAATCATACGAATATTTCAATACATGCAAACACAATACTTGATAACATTCAACCTCATTTCATTTTTTTAAAAATCTCCTAGCAAAATAAAACTACAAGGGAAATAACTCAACCTTATAGACATCTACAAAAATCTACAATTAACAATGGTCATTTCAGTAGATAGTAGGCAGTAGACAGTAGACAGTAGAGAGATAGAAGATGTATTTTCACTTCTTTCTTTTTATAATTCTGTGGGTAGCAGAATTATAAGTTCCCACCATATCACCATTCAACAATTACTCACAAAATACTCTTCTTAGGTCAACTACTATGTAGGCCACCAAACTTTCTTCTTTCTATTAATTTTTAATTCATATGTTTGCTGTTATTTATATTATTATAATACAGTATGTAATGCATATTATATAATATATATTTATATATTTATTTTTAATTAATATACTTACTTTTATTATAATATAGAATGTAATACATATTATATAATATATAGCATCATATATTTTAAAATCATATTTTATAATTATAATATATTATTTTATATGCTATGATGTTTATTATCAATTATTATTTATTATTCTATTTTATTACTGCATCCTATTCAGTCACTTTGCTTTGATCTATAATGGCCCTTGTGGGTTTCAATATCTTATATCCCAAAATATATGAATTTGGTGTGAATTAGATAAATAAGTTAGTTTCTATAGGAAATGAGATTTTAGTCTGGAAGAATTGGAAAGTTGGTTTGTGTTCTATGGACAGAAAATCACTCCAGAAAAGAAAAAATGGAAACCCACCCTAAAATGTCACAAGACATGCCTTTGGCAGTGACCTTTCTTTGTGCTCTGTAGCCACTGGGTTATGTAGAGCCCTTGTGGATGAGCCAGGATGCTGGGAAATGTTCTGTTAAGTCAGGGTCAGTGTGACCCTTTATGTATTTAATTCTTGAGAAGATTGCTCGCTTAGAGTGTCCAGGAATGTTTTGTAGAAGGCCACGCAAGTGGCTGTAAATAACAAAAGAAATAAGCACTATTCCAAAACTGCAACTAGACGAACACTTCAGAGAATATCATTTACTCCTCCAGAAATTTGCAAAAGGAGTTGATGGCATATTTAAGACAGTTTTATCAAATAACTGAAATGCCTTGCCATGTGACCATTATTTTGAACACCCTGATAGTTTTAAATATAATTTCTCCATGCTATCTGGTTGTTAAATTGTTTTTCCTTAAATGACAATTTGTTATGAACAGCACCCAGAATATTATTAGTGATTGATTACAAAAAAAGAAAAAGCAGAGTTCTTGGTGTCATTATAAATGAAATTTGGTTCTGCATCATCATGGAAGTAGGCAAGATGAAACAGAAACATAGAGTGATAAAAGCTGAAGAAACTGGAAAAGTTAGAGTCCGCTTCCTAAAGCAGTGCATGTTCAGTTGATTTTTGAGGAAGCTATGAAATATGGGGCAGGAAGTGGGGTATGTAGAAGAGAAGCAGAGAAAAGGTCTAAAAACATTTTTATAACTTAAAGAGAAATGGTAAAATATTGGTGTACAGCATACAAGAGTATATTGACGCCAGACAAGTGTGAATTTCAGGCCGGCTCCCCACTTACTGCACATATGTCCTATGAATGGATTCTTTCTGAGCTTCAATTCAATTCTCTGTAAGCTGGGGGTTAAAAGATTGTCTTGCTCATAGAATTGGTGTGTGGAATAAATGAGATAAAAATGAAAAGCAACTAGCTATTACTTATTAGTGTTGTTATATTAACATAATAACTGAGTTTTATTATGTTACCAAACAATAAATGCTAATTTTTATTATGATAAAGTAAAAAGTCTAAACAGGACATTGCTTTTTGCCTCTCTGCTAATATTTCTCATTGAGTCTACATGTAACATATAATACATAATATATTTCCTCCCAAGGGCACATCCTAACTTACTGCTTCTTTTAAACCGTCCTTTCATTTCTCCTACTCCTAACAAAGACAACATACTCTTCTCTGTAAAGATGATTACACTCTGATAGGATTAACCAGGCAAAATCCAGCACTAGCTGTCAGCCTGATGTATTTTGTAGTTTCTAAGAGAAAAGTTAACGGAAATACTTGTCCTGGTCTCCCTATAGCTCCCGGAGGAGAGGCCGCTCTGAGCCCACATGCAAATGGTTCCCAGCCATGGCTCTGCTGGTCCTAAAACAAAGGTGTGTTTATATTGGCTGACTTACTCTTTTGTGTATTTTTAAGAGCAAATATTTATTATAACCATAATGAAAAGCAGAGGTGAGCATAACTGTGGTCACCTGCATCAAAACAATCCAAGGTCAGGGTCCTCCCACCTTAGATTCTGCTCACCTGCCTCCAAACAGAACTCCGCACGAGATGCTGCTACTTGTGCTGGGACCTTTGTCTTTCCATCTTTATTCTACTTCTGACAGTTCTTCCTTTTCCCCTTTCCCCAGTGAAAAAAAGCAAAACATACCATGGTTTATGAAGAAGATAACCATGTAAAATCACCTTCAGAAAAATGTGCTTTTGAGGTGATTTTCTCCATGGAGTGTTAGATACGTAGTAAGTATTCACACTCTAGGTAAGTAAAAAACTCTTGTTTCACTCCTCTGACAACTTCTCAGGTCCAAAACCTGGGAGTCATCCTTAACTCTTCCTCTTCCTCAACCAGGTAAAATACAGGTCTCTCAGCTACACCTGAATTTCAGGTAAACAATGGATAGTATTTTAGTATCTATCCCAACTATTGCATGGAACATATACTTACACTAAAAAAATCAGTCATTGTTCACTTCAATTCAAATGCAACTGTACCAATAAATATATTTAGCAAATATATTTTATTTGCTAAATCTGGCAACTGTACCACATCAAACTCATCCTCAAACCCTCTAACCTTATTTCCTCAATATTTCCTGAACCAAGCCCATTTCTTTCTGTCTCTATTACCCCACTTTTGAAAAAGAAACCACATTTATCCCCAGATTGCTTTAGCAACCTCCTAATTGGCTCCCAATCTGTAATCTAAACCCTCTTTACTCTCTGTTAATGCCATAACAATTTTTTTAACATAAACCTGATCATATCACAACCTCTAATTGTTCCCATTGCTTTTAAGGTTAAGTCAGAACTACTAAACTTGGCCTCCACTGCCATATCTTATCTGTCCAGCCTATCTCTAAGCAATCATGACCTTGCATTCTCCATATACTTCAGCCATTTTGGAAAAATTTTCAGTCTCTTGAGAAAGCTAACCTCTATCCTTTGGTTCATATACTCACACATGAATTTCCTTCTATCTAGAGCTTTTTCCCAGCGCATAACATAAGTCTCACTTTCTGCCAGACCGTGGTCTGTTTGCCCTCATAATATTCCTTTTCCTTTCCTTGCTCAGCTCGGATTCAGTTCCCTATGCTAATGTTTTCATCACCACCTGTTGGTGATGGAAGGATTCCTACCCTCCAGGTAGGGGGATGGCCAAAATCCCAGCACTAGAGAGATGAGATTGACAGTAATATTAATCACATACACGCACAACCTGGAAGCCAACAACACTGCACAGGGTAACATAGGAGTTGCACTTAGGACCACAGTGAGCAACAGGGTCTGACGGAGGCAGGCTTTGTGGAAGCAAGAGGGTGAGGTGCCCCCTAGAACTGCAGGCAGACGGGATTGGCTTGTGGAATTATTATATGGCCTGGCATAGAATGTCACCTCTACTCAGGGGCGAGCAGGAACTGTGCCTGGTCCATCAGTAAGGAAGGCTCTTTGGCAAAGGGTCCTTGTCTGGGGAGGAGAACTTGTGGTTGGACCATTTCAGGCTCTCTGTTTCACCACTGTCAATGCAGCACATAATATTGGAACCTCATGCGAAGCCTTACACCGTAAGTAATGAACTAGTCAGAACATGCAACAGTTCATGTCTCCCTCCAGAATGGCACCTAAAAAGGATTCAGTTTACTTCTCACCAGATTCAGAAATGTAATTAAATGTGACGTATGTGCATGTGTATGGATGCACATATGATTGTATATATATTTAGAGTATAGAAATCTACATAATCTTCATATTCTTATTTGAACGTCTTAATAGTCTCCTCATTAACTAAGGAGTTTAATACCATCTTTGATTCATGTTTAGATTTTCATTAGAGTCATGATTTCACCTTTTTTGAAAATCATACTTTAGCAATAAAGAGAACAATGATTTAAAAGTTTTTTAAACTATCTTATATAAGGAAATACAAATATACTTAAATGTAAAGTTATCTGAAATGACTAATTTTTGAATCTTATTAGAATTTAATAAGCTTTATTAAATTTGTAAAATTAAAATGGTAAATAGTTAAGAGAACTAAATAAACATATCACAATGCAAATGAAACGGGAGAGGAAAGGCATGTGTCAGTTAAGAAAGGATGGCAATTTTTATTTATTGAAAAATTATGCATATTTGCTAGTCCACTTGATCACCAAGGGCATTAGCCCAGGTCCAGTTCTTTACTCAGCATATTGAAGAATGTTACCCTCAGGGAGTACAGAAGGCCCAGTGTTGCTTTTTTTCACAGTTTGGCTGCTCACTTTGGTGACTAAACTTTCTTGAAAAAGTATAATTCCAAAACTCTCCTTACCCTGAGAGCAGCTTAGGTCATGACTGACTTGAAGTGTCATGTTGACTGACAAAGCATCAAAGAAGCTTGGCAGCAAGTGTTCTTACACAAACAGTTTCTAAATCACAATTCCGAATCTCTAAGAGATCATGAAGAAACCTGACAGTAAGCAAAAACTGAGATTTTGCTGCCAAAAATGAACATCATCAATTTCTGTATATAGTTTATATGTGACTTGGCTTTTACCACCTGGTGCACTTCTTATGTAAATGAGCTTTGTGAGAGGCTGTGGGAAACAGGCAGGCAGAGAAGTTCCTTGTAAGAGAAAGAAGCTAGTGTTTCTCCCTCCTAGGACAAGTAGAAGAAGGAAGACCCTAGGCAGGTACTCACTGTACCTTCTCTTGGGCTTGTTCCATCATGATGGGGCCCAATGAACTGTACTTTTCCACCTCAGTGCAGGGAGCAGTTATGTGCTGGGCCCTGCAAGGTCAAATGGTTCAGAAAAAGAATATAACCTAGAGGGAAAGCCAGGCTGGGCTGGGCAGAGCGTCCCAACAAGGTACTTGCTGAATCCTGTTTAACTCCAGCCCAAACTGCTCACCCATTTTAGCAAAAATGACAGCATTGCCTGGTTTCTGGTGTACCATCTCAGCCACTTTTACCAAGTCCAACAGGCTTTACTGAAGTGAGAAACTTCTTATGAACTGAAGACAGCCTTAGCATGCAAAATGAAAGTGCTTGCCCTGTTCCCTATAAAACCAATGAAAAGAAAATGTCAGTGAAACTCACCACAAATTTTGCTTCCTGCACGAAACAATTCCCCCACTCCTCAATGTCTGTAAGCATTTATTGCTGTTGCCCCTCATTTTGCTATGTGCTAAAATTGCTCCTGTTGTTCACAAACCTGTGTGTATGTTTTCTCTCCTTGACTAGAAAGTGAACCAAGAAAGAAGCCACAAGAAACCATGGGGTGTGCCTTTTGTATTTACTATTGCCTTGATCAAGATCCATACTTAAGTATATGAGCATGTAACAGTGACTTTCCAGTGCCCCAGGCCCCCATGTGCATAATGACTTTTGCTCTGGAACCAATGAATCTTACTATAGTAACTTCAGAAGAAGGACAAGGGTAAATATCTTGCCCCTCCGTACCAAAAATAAAGGTCTTTTGTTATCCCATCCCAGTTAAAAGAGAAAATTGAGCTGAGTGATCTTAATAAACCCTGAAATGCAAAAAAGATTCCTAGAAGCTTGTAGTGGTTGGTATTCAGAAAGAAAAAACAAAACAAAACAAAACTTAAATGCCTTAAATATCATTCTTTACAATGTATAGTTACATATAATTCTTTTTAATGTTCCTAAAGACCAGAGAATAAATTTCCAATATGTGTAAACTACATAGATCTTATATTTCTGTTTTCCCTTATAATATCATAACCAGCAGCATATTACCCAAATTCACTAAAAAAGAGTCACAGCCACTGAGGTTACTCCACCCCTTGGGGATTAGTTTACTGCCGAGTGTAATAGAAACGTGAATAGCAAACACTGAACTATTGAGTATTCTGCTTGGGGACCATTCAGATCATGTCATTTAAAACTGAAGCTGACATTTTAAATGAATTTATTAGTCTCACTTCATTCCAGGACCAGACAGTAGTCCAGCTCACACACATGGACACCCTACCAGTTACATAACTTAATCCAGAAGGGATATACTTCACTTCCCCAAATGTTGAGCTTTCCAAAGCCAGTTCCTTGATTAGATGTGATGTTGTAGCTTAGAATTGAAACTTCCCCTTAAACCACTCAGGTATCAAGTATGTTTTACCAGCAAAATACCACTCGTACATTGCAAACTGTACATTCTGATCTCCAAGGGTGAGACTTTTATAAGAAACAGGACTAGCTGTCTAAGGCTCTGCAGAGGATCTGCCATGGTACTCAGTCCCAGTGCCAAATTAAAGAATGAAGCCCTTCCAGAGGGCTAAGAAAATCAAGGTAACAAGATTATATAGTAGAGATTAAGTTAGGAAAGATTAGGAGGAAATATTGTAGTAGTAATTTTTTCTATTCAAAATACTCTATTTCATTTATTCTAAGATAGACAATTAATGAAAGATTCCCTATAAAAGATTCTGAGAACATTGATGGGATTACAAAAGAAAACAGATCCTTAAAATAGAGCTGTGGCATCCAAATGAACTCTCAATAGAGTAGTTTCCTGGATGCATTACCTCAGATTCTATACAAATCAGAATGCTGAGGGTGCCTGATTTTACTTCTATTAGGTAATTTCAGAGAACACTTCTATCCTTATACCATAATTGGAAGGCTTGTTGAAAAACATGTGTTTGGCACCACAGTCATATTTTGTCCAAATCATGCAGCACTTATAACTCTGTGAATGATGTTCCTTTATCATTAAGTTGTACCATTTCTCTAACAGCTATTTCACACTTGAGAACTGAAAACTTCTACAACCATACAGCTTACTGTTCACATTACCAGGACTTTACTATTTCAAAAATATAAAAGTTTATTTGCCCAGGAATATCAAATTGCAAATCATTTTATGTATCATTCCAGGATCTTCCTGAAAGACCCATCAAATCCTCAATAAAAAGAATCAAAGACAATTTATATATAGCCCAAGGCTCTTTGAAACCCTTATCCCAAAACCCTTTCTGTGCACACCAGACTTAAACAATTATACCATGATCCTTTCCAATCAAAACCAAGTCCCAGCACTGAAAGACCTGCCTTGCATCAGAATTCAAGATCTCATAAATATCCTGACTTTGCCCTCTCCCATCTGAGACACTAGTAAGATATTCTTAAGGTAGTGCTCTCCGTATCACAATAAGAATAAATTCAGCTCTATCCATAGATTGTTTTGGTGATATTCTGATAAGGCTGGCATTTAACACAATAGATTGTTTTATATTAATTCTCACTAAATTTAAGAGACAAGAACTTGGATCTTAGTTGTGAAGGTTTTGGTTTCTACAGCAGACATTCCAGTAACACTGGAACTGGTACTTACGCCTAAAATGAGCATAGTTCTGCCTTGCAGCTTCTGCAGGTGATTGAGGAAGAGGAAGATAAAGAATTAAATAAATTAATTATCTATAAACTGAGGGATTTGTTTCCAATAATATCATGGACTAAAGACACCAAAATCCTCCTGAAATGTATCTCCAAAAAATGCCAGGGAGAGAAAACATTTGAAATTAGTGCAAGACCATACAAAGAAGTAAGAGGGGACATATCTCATTAAGGTGAAAATACCACCCCAGGAATGGGAGCCACCCTGGACCCTAAGGACATCATCAGAGCCCAGTGGGCTGAAGGTCAGAGGGCTCAGATGGGTAGGGAGAGGGCTGGGATGCTGTGGATTAAGCCTTTGGTCTGGGCAAAGTAAGGAAGCCAGCTGAAATCAGCCACACCTAAAGCTGGGACTGAAGAAGGGCCACACATAAAGAAAAGTGCAATGGAAGAAAAACTGCACAACAGAGATAAAAAGGAAAGAAAAGCCATCTGTCTCTGCAAAAGCAAAAATACAAACCACCCACCACAGCATGAATGTATCCCGTGTGCTATACAAAAGGCCCAAGGGGAGATTTTAGTTCAAAGTGGACCCTAGCTGATAGTTCCCATGAGTACTTGGAAGAAACGAAGGCAACTCCATCTTAGATAAAAATATCTGCCAACCAGCTCTTGCAGGATTCCCAGAAGTGATTCTCAGTATATGCTCACTGCTCTTCAAAAAAAATCATAAGTAATTCAAAGATCCTTTTGGGGAGGAAGAGTTTTCCTCCACCACTTCTTCTAGCTGGTTTAAGAATCAAATTGACATGAGACAGACTAATAGGAGGGAAGAAAGTTTAGTTACATATATAGGGGGAATCTGTAGATTCCAAAGCCAGTTAAGGACAATGAGGTAGGTATACATGTCATCCTGAACCAAGGAGAAGTGGATAGGGGTCTGAGACATCAAAGGAAAAGGGAAGCAATTCACGGGAATATAACAGAGTAAATGGTAAGCAAATGTTTGCTGGGCCACACAGAAACAGTAGGACACAAAGAGAAATTTTAATAAACAGGTTTTGCCACATTCCTCTCTATCTACCACTCCTAGGCTATATTATAAAGTAATTATCCAAGGTGATAACTCTCTTCCTGCAGCAGGTCCTCTATCTAAACCCTTTTTAGGTAGTTGCCTGGAAGGTCAAAGTTGCTTTCTAGGTCTTCTGGGCCTTGATTGTTTTCAACTCTGAGGATTGTTTTCAACTTTGAGGAGATGTGTCCAGGAAAAAATTGTTGATGTTTATGTTCAAGAGATTTTTGCCTATATTTTCTTTTAAGAGTTTTATGGTTTCATGCCTTCCATTTAAGTATTTAATCCTTTTGAGTTTGCTTTTGGGTATGGAGTTAGACAGTAATCCAGTTTCATTCTCTTGCATGTAACTTCCCAGATTTCCCATTACTGAAGAGGCTGTCTTTCCCCCACTGTATATTCATGGTTCCTTTATCATATATTAATTGACTGTATATATGTGGGTTAAAATCTTGAATCTCTATTCTGTTCCACTGATCTATGGGTCTGTTCTTATGCCAGTACCATACTGTACTGATGTGGCCATTTGCAACAACATGGATGAACCTAGAGGGTATTATGCTAAGTGAAATAAGCCAGGCAGTGAAAGACAAATACCATATTATTTCACTTATTTGTGGAATCTAAAAACAAAACAAAATAAAATGAACAAAATAGTAGCAACTCATAGACACTGAGATGTGACCAGTGGTTACCGTAGGGGTGGGATTTGGGTGAGTGGGTGGGGAGGGTATGGGGATAAAAGGGCATAAAATTCTCAATCATAATATAAGCCGGTGACCAGAATGGAAGTGCAACATGGAGACTATAGCCAGTGATCCTGTAACACCTTTCTATTTTGACAGATAATAACTGCACTAGTTGGGGGTGAGGATTTAATTATATGGGTAACTGTTGAACCACTGTGTTGTATAATTGAAACCAATTAAGCATATTGCAACTAGACTTCAATTTTTAAAAAGTGCACGGGTTGTTGAGCTCTTAAATGTTTCCATTTGTAGGAAAAAATACAGTCATCTTCAATTGATAACCTGATCAATCTTAGTTTGATGGCATAGAAAACATTTGTGCTATATGTAAAACCATTCATCCATTAGAATACATCCTTTTGTTACCTGATTCTAAGGAGACTCGACCTTTTATTGCTTTTGGTAGACAACTGATAACAATGCAAATAGTTCATGTCTATAGACATGCAAATAAATGCTGTCCTTTGAAGCTACAACTCTCCCCCACGCCCAAAAGAAATCCAGTCTTGCAAATTCATTTCAGTATTTCTGATCCATAAATGCCTCTATTTTACTTCCTTGAACTGGTTATAAATTCTGCCTGGATCCCTCAACAATAATGAGTTAAATAAAAACCTTTAACATGTTCATTTTATATTTCTTTGAGAGTCATGATTTTAACTTTTTTATGATTTCAAGGGCCTATGCTACTAACTGATGATGAAGAGAAATAAATGTTTTCTCTGGGCGCTGCTATCAAACATTGAGAGCCTGAGTTATGGTCTCCTTACACAAGTAGAAGTATAACTTATTTGAATATCATTTTGTAATTTCTCCTATAAAGTGAGAATAACATTTCCCTCAGGAGTTCTCACAGTGATTAAATGAGATACAATTAGTTCAATGAGAGACCTGAATAAGGCAGACTTCGAGTAGTATAGCTTAGAGGTAGCAAGGTGACTCATAATGGACCCCAAAATAGTTTCAGGATGGGGGCTGGCTACACCATGCCAGGAAGACTTACCTGGTAATTAGGCAGTTGGAGCCTTGAGCCAGTTATTTTCAGCCCAACCTCCAAAGAAAGAAAGAGAGCTAGAGATGAGGTCAACTGCATGGCCGATGATTTAATCAAATTTGTCCACATACTGAAATTCAGATAAAAATTCTGGACACCAAAATTGGTTTGAGCTTCCTGATTAGTGTGATGCACATGTGCCAGGCCGGTGACATGTCCTGAAGCAAAGGAAGCTTTACATTTGGGATCCCCCAGATCTTGCCCTATGGGTGTCTTCATTTCACTAGTCCTGATTTGAATCCTTTACAGTAAAATTGTAGTCATAACTATAGTGCTTTCTTGAGTTCTGTGAACCTCCAAATGTGTACGCATTTATCAAAAGTGTGAGTGCCCTGACAATCCCCAGAGCTTTCAGCTGGTGAATGAAAGGAAGACAGTCTGTTCAGGGATTGTGCCCTTGTTAAGTCTGTGCTAACTCTGGGTAGTTAATGTCAGAGCTGTATTGTACTTAACCTCTCTATGGGTCTCAATTTCCCCATCTGTAAAGTGCAAATAATGATGCTACTTACCACTCATATGGTTGTTATGAGGATCAACTGTGTTAACATTTGTAAAGCAAGTAGAATGATACTTGACACCTCATAAGCATTACACTGGTGTTGGTAAAAACTAATAATAATAAATAACTTCAATGTCATTTCTAATATTAATATTCAATAATTCTATGTCTCTTAGCAGAATTATTCAAGTATCTGCCCTACCATAGCTCTAGAAGCCACAGACATAAATTAGAAAATGTTCTTAGAGATATACTAGGAGTGTCTTATGAAGAACCGTGCTTTTAAATATAGTTGATATTTTATGACTTAAATACATTTCTACAAACATGTGAACCAAATCATGGGAGCCTTGATTTTTTCCCACATGTTTCCATAAAGCCAATTCAGACACTCTGAATATTCTTCTAATTTCCAAATGCCAAATTGTAAATACATTTCAGGCCCTACCTACAAGTCTAAATTGGCTTATCACGGGACACTGAGTACAAAACACAAGGAAAGTTTTATTTGCAGTGAGGATATGTAAAATAAATCTTTATATGTTTTACCCTTTTAGACCTTATTTAAATGTGACCATTTTGAGGTGGTGGGTGAAGAGGGTTCAAAAGGTACAAACTTCCATTATAAGACGAAGAAGTTCTGGAGAAGTAATATTCAACATGGTGACCATAGTTAATAATACTTTATTGTATGTTTGGAAGTTCCTAAGAAAGGAGATCTTAAAAGTTCTCACCACAAAAAAAAAAAAAATATGTAACTGTGTGAGGTAATGAATGTAACTAACCTTAATACAGTAATCATTTGGCAATATATACATATGTCAAGTCATTGAAGTGTATACCTTTAGCTTACACAATGTTATATATGTCAATTACATCTCAATAAAGCTTGAAAAAATTAAGTGAAGAGAGAAGCTAGTGCATAAACTAAAAATACTGCCATGTTCTCAAAATCTGTTCCTTTATGTACATAAATCTGCCTTATGTGGCTTAAAACAATAACTGTGGTGGAAGCAATATGTGTAAGTTAAGAAAATGTTTAGGAAAAAAACATTTAATGTTATTATATCCAAAAATGTAAAAATAAAAAAGTGACTATTTTTTAATTCATAGAAAGGCCAAAATTATTCAAGTATCTAAATGCACATTTAGATTTCCTGGTGCATTTGTGTTTGCCACTGCTGTGTGAACCCGTATAAACTATTTAACCTCTGTGAGCCTCACTGTCTTCATTGGCAAAATGAGAGTCTTTTGGAGAATGTGAAAATACAAACTTACCCAAACTTTGTAGGCTTTGTGGGACATCCTCCATAAGTTACAGTCAGTAGCTCCTAAGGTTTCCTCTGGTTACGCTAGTTGGAATTATTTGCTCCCTGTCCATTGACCTCTTTAATGACTTGTTTGCACTCATTTTACTCTGCCTCATAGTACTTGCTGTATTCCTTTTTCCCCCAGTAAGGCAGGTGTTCATGTTTCACTCTTTTTGCCAATAACATGCAGCTAGTATTTATTAACCACATACTGAAAGCCAGGGTCTAAGTGCCTTCCATGCATTATCAACACCTCACACCAATCCAGTGAGGTAATTATCCTCAGTATTATTCTTGCTTTCTAGATAAGAAAACAAAACTCAAGAGAGGTTAAATCATTTGCCAAAGGCTAACATCTGCTAAGTGCATGAGCTGAGATTTGAACTTAGACACTATGCCTCCATAGCTCTTTTCTGAACTCCTCATCCCATTGGCCACCTAGCCAGATGCTTCTTGTGTGAAATACATGCACCAAAAGTGGGTTGTGTTAAACTGACTTATTATTATCTTACTCTAATCATTATAATTATGACATACTGATATGGTAGATTAATAGATATAATTGACTGATTGATTTTTAAGAATCTACTCCTAGTGGTACAGAACTTGATATGTGAAATTACTACTGTAAGTTGCTAAAATAATTATTGGTAGCAGGTGACCTACAAAACTGATTTACTATAGGTATAAGCTCTTCTTTCCTGCAGGAATGGGTTATTCACCCTTCCCTCGACAAGCTCCCAATTATGGTTATTCATTGTGGTTACTATGGGTGTGTCCAGACCTGGTGTTCTCTGAACACAGGATGTACACAGGGAGTATTTCAGTTCAAAACCTAGAAAACTGATTTTGCAAGATCACTTCCATACCAGCTCCAGCTGTAGGTAGCAGAAAGATCGGGACTATTAAATACAGGGGCATTCACTCTCCCTCCCCAGTGAACATCTGAGATTAATATACACTCTTGAATAACTGAAAGTTCACAAATTTCAAAACGCATCCTCCTAGATCTTTAAAAGGTAGACTCATGAATTAGGGGGCAAATAAAATTCTCACATTGTAAAAAGAGGCTCTCTACTTTCTTGAAGCAATATTTAGGCAAGATGAACAAAATGGTAGAAGCGAGCTGGTTTTGTGTACTACAAAGGCTGATCAAGCTTCTCGCCCTAGCCATTGCTTTATGTTGTGGGTAGCTGTCACCCTCACATCACAGGCTCTGCCCAGAAAATATCGCTGGGGAGTGGGGGTGTCTTTACATAGATGGCTTTGTTATGTAACTTCCACACACCTTTGCTTGACTTAACACACCTGCTTGAACCAAGGCAGCAGGGCTGAGTAGGTAACCAGTAGGTAACCTGACATAAACAAAAGTTCTGGAATGATGATAATAGACTTACCTGGTTGAATATTTTTTTCTCTGGAGAACAATTCAAACCAGAAATAAAAGACAAAAGTCAGTCAGTTGGTAGAAGGTACAGAGTCAAAAAATGCACAAAGAATGAGCAGCATAGATGCCATGATGCAAGAGAAAGAGGTAAAAGAGCTAAATTAGGGAAAAATCACAGTGTAGGAGATACAAGTAATTTGGTTGCAACAAAGACAGCAGAAAGAGAGTCCAGCATAATGGAAGAACATCAAGTTCCTGTTGCTGAAGAAAACAGGGATGGTAGTCTCCTATCATCCATGGGGGATACTTTCCAAGACCCACAGGGCATGCCTGAAACCACAGATAACACCAAATTCTATATATACTGTTTTTTCCTATATGTTCATACCTATGATAAAGTTTAATTTATAAATTAGGTACAGTTAGAGACTACCAACAACAAATAATAAAATGGAGCACTTATAACAACTGCTAACCACCATACCATTATTACACCTAACAACGTAAGTAATATTTAACATACATATGTAAAATATACAAGGTGCTAACAAAATATGACTTTCTTTAACTTTTTATTTATTTATTTTTAATCCATGTTATAATGAAGCCCACAGTGAATATGGCTGATGAATCTCTTTTTATGTAGAACAGTCAGCCAAAACGTCTTGGCTAATCATCTTATAGCACATCCCGCATTCTAGACTTGTCCTTTGTTTCCTTTTGGAGTCATTTAACTTGCTCCTCTATTTCCTGTAACTAGGAAGTTCAGCTTAGAGACATCATTAAACGCAGGTAAACATTTTTTGAAACAATATTTCACGGATGGTGTTTCATAACATGTTGGTGTTACCCATATGCAATCACTTGAATAAATGTCAGTGTTTGCCCACCATTATGCAGACACTTATTTTTCATTGTAATTGTGAGATGACAGTTTAACACTGTGCCTCATGAAATTCTTAGACTGTAGCATCCATAATGATTTTTACCAAATCAATATTGATTAACAATAAGTATTTTTCGTGCCCCCCTCTTCTTTCTCTCTCTTTCTTATTATGCATAAGTGCTCTTGGATCTTTTAAAAATTCAATAATCAGTTATTGTCAGCATTCTTTTTGCCCAAAATTGGCCAGTGGTATCCTTTCTAAGGTGACTGCCTATGACATGATCCTCTTACTCTTCAAGTTTTTTCTTGTTTTCTAGCGCAAGATTACCCAGGCTCACCTTGCACTTGGCCCCAGACCAAAATTTGTCACTTCTCCATGTTTGATTTTTCTTTACCTTTATAACATTATCATTAATTCAATAATACCACTTCAGATTTTTACTAACCAGAGGGAAGCAGGAATTAAAATAACTATCACTTTGGGAGCAACCACTAAATTCTATGAGTTTTCCCATAGTATCTCATATGTTCCTTGCAGGCGAGATAACTAAGTTTTTGTTTATTTTACAAATAAGAATATACAGGCTTAGGGAAATGAAGGGACTTGTTTAACGTCACAGAATTATGTCCTAATCTAACGCCTATATAATCTATTTTACTTTGCCAAGCATTTCTCAGAGACTTAGAAAGAACTCACCTTAGGGGATGACCTGATCTGAAAAATACTACTTGTGTGAATATTCAACATACAGTTATTGAGTAGGTGAGATACTAAAACAATCAGACTCAACTTTTAATATAAAATTCTTATTGTCCATGATAAATAATTTGCTCAAAGAACTAAAGTCTCAGCACATTATTTCCTGGCAATATATATTCCTTCTTGAAAATTGTAATGCCCATAAATATAAAGACAACTTCCCTTCAAAGGTGTCTAAGCAGCATTCAATTTGTATTGGAGTAAATCTATACTGGTGAAAAAAGTATTTCACACCTCATCTGTGTGAACTGAATAGTTAATACTTTTGACCATAATTAAATAGAATAGCTAAAAAATTATAAGTTATACTACATAAATTTCTACAAATATTTCAAAAAGCATAATCAATGTTTTGATTAGGCTATCATTTCTCAGGCATGGAAACCACCTAATTCATATGCTTATAATTAGAAATATTGGCTTTAAGCACCAAAGCCTGATCTTTTGAAAAGCCATGGCCACAGTAACCACTTCTGGTCAATATCTGCATGTAGACACCAATATGACCACCCAAGAAATGCAGAAACCAAAACCTCCACAATGATCCTTATCACATGACTGGTCACTGTTACAGTTACTGATATTCTCCCACAAGCTGTGTCTTTTATGTTCTATCTCTTCATATAACAAGTGCCTCACACTTAATAAATGCTTTAAGAACATTCATTAAATGATTAAGAAGCAATAGCTCAAATACTGAACATAGGAGATAGAGCACCTATATGGTATTATTTGATAAAGCCATTCATAAAACAAATATTTATCAAAGCACTCTGGGAGAGCAAGGCAAATAAGAATCACTCTATCACTTTAAAAACCTTATGATCTGCAAGTTAAAACAAGAGTAAGTTACCACTACACACCTATTAGAATGGCCAAAATCCAGAATACTAACAATAACAAATGAGAGGATGTGGAGCAACAGGAACTCTTGTCCATTGCTGGTCAGGATGCAAAAAGGTGCTGCCACTTTAGAGGATAGTTTAGTGGTTTCTTACAAAACTAAAAATACTCTTACCATACAATCCAGCAATTGCAACCCTTGGTATTTATCCAAATGAACTGAAAACTTGTGTCCACACCAAAACATGCACACAGATGTTTATAGCAAGTTTATTCAATAATTGGCAAAAAGTGGAAGCAATCAAGATGCCCTTCAGTAGGTGAATGGATAAAGAAACTGTGGTACATCCAGACAATGGACTATTATTCAGGACTAAAAAGAAATTAGCTATCAAGCTATGAAAAGACATGAAGTAAACTTAAGTGCACTTTACTAAGTGAAAGAAGCCAATTTGAAAGGTTATGTACTGTTGCTTCCAACTACAGTTGACCTGCGGACACTGCGGTGGGAGTACTGACTCCCAGCACAATCAAACATCTGCATATAACTTTTGACTCTCCAAAAACTTAACTATAATAGCCTACTGTTGAGCACAAGCCTTACAAATAACATAACAAGTCAATTAACATCTATTTTGTATGCTATATGTATTATATATTGTGTTCTTAACAATAAACAAAACTAAAGAAAAGAAATTTTTTTAAATTGTCACAAATCTCTAAAGAAACTTTCAATATATTTATTGAAAAAAATATACTCTATAAATGGACCAACACAGTCCAAACCCATGTCTTTCAGGGGTCAACTATATATGATGTTCTGGAAAAGACAAACTATAACAATAAAAAGAACAGTGGTTGCCAGGGGCTTGGGGGAAGATATGGGTGAACAGTAGAAGCACAGAGGAATTTTAGGGCAGTGAAAATTCTCTGTATGGTGTTATAATAATCGGTGCATATCATTTATACATTTGTCCAAACCCACACAATATAAGCCATGTGTTTGTAGAGGCAAAAGTCTCATTAGAAATAAATAATTAGTGCTAAACCTATGGAGTGGTAGTTATTTCCACAAGGCCTTCTTGAGTGAGAAGAATAAGATATAGAAGTTGTAAAATCTCCTTTTGCAAAATAACCAATAATATTCATACATGTAGACAGATTTACATATACGTTTATGTGTAGGCTGACATGATCATGGACTATAGGCAAGGTTAGGCCAATGTGAGTAGTGGAGAGAAAGAAGATGGGCAGCTAAAGAAACTATCTCTTGTCTACTTACAAAGGATGAATACTAGCCACTGTTAAAGATACTTAAAATTGCATGACATCAAGTGTGAGTAAAATTCTTGATGAGGAATGCAAACATTTAAAGCCAGTCAAATCAACCACTTTGAACATATAGACTTTCTGATATTTGTGTATGTATATGTACCATGTATATGTATGTATATATGTATGTAGTTTCTTGGTCATGTTTACTTATAGCCTCACATTTTTGGAAGTAGGTGTTATTACATAATAAACAGATTTTAAAACCTATTTCCAACAAGGAAGAAACTCTTCCAGTCAGAGTCATCAAGGAAGAGTTCTTTGGGTGAAATGACATATTATCTGGGTTTAACGCAAGCTGGCTTGAATTTTGAAAGGCAAAAATGTCAAAAGTTGTCATGAATAGAGTTACAGTAATCTCAGTTTCATATACAAAGACATCATAATATTACTGAACGAAAATGAGGAATATCATATGTAGCAAAATATCAGGGGACAATTCTAAAATGTAAAGAACAAACTTTTCATTCATTTTGGGGGATGGGTAAATTTGGAAAGGTTTAAAATCAATAGTTAGACATGGGAGAGGAGCCAAGATGGCAGCATGAGTAGGGCAGCGGAAACCTCCTCCCAAAACCATATATATTTTTGAAAATACAACAAATACAACTATTCCAAAAAGAGAGACCAGAGGATACAGTACAACAGCCAGGCTACATCTACATCCACGAGAACTCAGCATCTCACAAAGGGGGTAAGATACAAGCCACGGTCCAGCAGGACCCAAGCACTCCCCCCACCCCAGCTCACCAGCGTGAAGAAAGGAGTCAGAGCAGGGAGGGAGTGGAAGCCCAGGACTGCTAAATAACCAGCACGAATAATCCGCACCAGAAGTGCAGACACACATTGCATGGTGTGCTGGATATTAGGGAAATGGCAAAGTAAAATCTGTGAGTGGGTCCCCACAGCCAGCTCCCCTGGGATAAAAAAAAAAGCAAGTTGAAATTCTGAAAGGGACAGGGGCTTCACAGCTGGATGGAATCATCTCAGCACATTCAGCCAAGCAGGCTGGGAATTCTGAGGTGCTTCAGATGCCCCAGCCCCCTGGGAGGCAGCACAGGCCTGAACCCTCTCAGGGCAATAAACAGCCTCCCATTCATTACCCCTCTGGTGCGGCCCTGCTACAGTGTCCAAGCAGCCTGAGAGCAGCTACGCCCACAGCAGCTGCCCAGAGTCTCCAACCAGAGTGCCAGCACCCAAGCCAGACCTGGGGCCACTGCTCGTGCACAGCTGCCCAACACAGGCAGAGGAAGCCAGGGCAAGGCGCAAAGCAGTGCTGTTCTTGCAGGAGAGCACACACGGCACACCTGCCTCTCCCCGCAGGGCTTTGGGCTGCCCCGCCCATGACGGCTCAGGGGAATAACCCAGACCCTGCTCCTGGTGTTAGGGTGACCAACACAGGCAGCAGAGAGGGGCAGAGTGACCAGCAAGCAGGAAGGACCTTTGTTCTCCCAGCTGACACATGTGCTACCTGCCTAAGCTACCTGTACAGCCATGAAAAGGCAGAAGAATTTGATCCACTCCAGAATTACACAGAAAACTCCCTGAGAGAGGACCTGGGGAGACAGATAAAACCAAAACTTCCTGAAAAATAATTCAAAGTAAAGATCATAACCATGCTGATGAACCTGCAGAGACATACACAAGAGCTAAAGGATCAAGTTAGGAGGGAGAATACACAAATAAAACAATCTCTGGAAGGACTTAAGAGCAGACTGGATGAGGTGTAGGAGGCCGTTAATGGAATAGAAATCAGAGAACAGGAATACAGAGAAGCTGAGGCAGAGGGAGATAAAAGGATCTCCAGGAATGAAAGAATATTAACAGAACTGTGTGACCAATCCAAACAGAACAATATTCACATTATAGGAGTACCAGAAGAAGAAGAGAAAGAAAAAGGGATAGAAAGTGTCTTTGAAGAAAAAAATTGCTGAAAACTTCACCAAACTGAGGGAGGAAATAGTCTCCCAGACCATGGAGGCCCACAGAACTCCCAACACAAGGGACCCAAAGAGGACAACACCAAGACATATCATAATTAAAATGGCAAAGATCAAAGACAAAGACAGAATATCAAAGACAGCCAGAGAGAGAAAAAAGGTCACCAACAAAGGAAAACATATCAGGCTATCATCAGAATTCTCAACAGAAACCTTACAGGCCTTACAGAAGAAAATGGCATGATATATTTAATGCAATGAAACAGAAGGGCCTTGAACCAAGAATACTGTATCCAGCATGATTATCATTTAAATATGGAGGAATTAAACAATTCCCAGACAAACAAAAGTTGAGGGAATTTGCCTCCCACAAATCCCCTCTACAGGGTATTTTAGAGGGACGCCTCTAGATGGAAGCACTCCTAAGGCTAAACAGATGTCACCAGAGAAAATAAAATCATAGCAAAGAAAGCATACCAACCAAATACTAACTAAAGCCAAAAAAATAAAATCAACTATTCATAAAAGCAGCCAAAGGAAACACAGAAGAGCACAGAATAAAACACCCAACATATAAAGAACGGAGGACAAGTAATAAAAAGGGAGAGAAATAAAGAATCAGATTATCTTTATAATAGCTTAATAAGCGAGTTAATTTACACGGTTAGATAGTAAAGAAGCTACCCTTGAATCTTTGGTAACCATGAATCTAAAGCCTGCAATGGCAATAAGTACATATCTTTCAATAATCATCCTAAATGTAAATGGACTGAATGCACCAATCAAAAGACACAGAGAAATAGAATGAATAAAAAAGCAAGACCCATCTATATGCTGCTTACAAGAGACTCACCTCAAACCCAAAGACATACACAGACTAAAAGTCAAGGGATGGAAAAAGATATTTCATGAAAACAACAGGAAGAAAAAAGCAGGTGTTGCAGTACATGTATCAGACAAAATAGACTTAAAAACAAAGAAAGTAACAAGAGATAAAGAAGGACATTATATAATAACAAAGGGCTCAGTTCAACAAGAGGATATAACCATTATAAATATACGTGCACCCAATACAGGAGCACCAACATATGTGAAACAAATACTAACAGAATTAAAGGAGGAAATAGAATGCAATGCATTCATTCTAGGAGACTTCAACACACCACTCACTCCAAAGGACAGATCCACCAGACAGGAAATAAATAAGGACACAGAGGCAATGAACAACACTCTAGAAAAGATGGACCTAACAGACATCTACAGAACTCTACACCCAAAAGCAGCAGGATACACATTCTTCTCAAGTGCACATAAAACATTTTCCAGAAGAGACCACATACTAGGCCACAAAAAGAGCCTCAGTAAATTCAAAAAGATTGAAATTCTACCAACCAACTTAACAGACCACAAAGGTATAAAACTAGAAATAAATTGTACAAAGAAAACAAAAAAGCTCACAAACTCATGAGGCTTAACAACATGCTCCTAAATAATCAATGGATCAATGACCAAATTAAAATAGAGATCAAGCAATATATAGAGACAAATGACAATAACAGCACAAAGCCCAACTTCTGTGGGACGCAGCAAAAGCAGTCTTAAGAGGAAAGTATACAGCAATACAGGCATATTTAAAGAAGGAAGAACAATCCCAAATGAATAGTCTAAAGTCACAATTATTGAAACTGGAAAAAGAAGAACAAATGAGGCCTAAAGTCAGCAGAAGGAGGGAAATAATAAAGATCAGAGAAGACATAAATAAAATTGAGAAGAATAAAACAATAGAAAAAATCAATGAAACCAAGAGCTGGTTCTTTGAGAAAATCCACAAAATAGATAAACCCCTAGCCAGACTTATTAAGAGAAAAAGAGAATCTACACACATCAACAGAATCAGAAATGAGAAAGGAAAAATCACAACGAACCCCACAGAAATACAAAGCATTATTAGAGAATACTATGAAAATCATATGCTAACAAGCTAGAAAACCTAGAAGAAATGGACAACTACCTAGAAAAATACAACCTTCCAAGGCTAACCAAAGAAGAAACAGAAAATCTAAACAGACCAATTACCAGCAAAGAAATTGAATCAGTAATCAAAAAACTACACAAGAGCAAACCCCCCCCAGACAGATGGATTCACCACTGAATTTTATCAGAGATATAAAGAAGACATAATACCCATTCTCCTTAAAGATTTCCAAAAAAATAGAAGAGGAGGGAATACTTCCAAACCCATATTATGAAGCCAGCATCACTCTAATACCAAAACCAGGCAAAGACCACACCAAAAAAGAAAATTACAGACCAATATCCTTGATGAACATAGATGCAAAAATACTCAACAAAATATTAGCAAATAGAATTAAAAAATACATCTAGAGGATCATACACCATGATGAAGTGGGATTCATCTCAGGGATGCAAGGATGGTACAACATTCGAAAATCCATCAACATCATCCACCACATCAATAAAAAGAAGGACAAAAACCATGTAATCATCTCCATAGATGCTGAAAAAGAATTCAACAAAATTCAACATCCATTCATGATAAAAACTCTCAACAAAGTGGGTATAGAGGGCAGGTACCTCAACATATGAAAGGCCAAGGCCATATATGACAACTCACAGACAACATCATACTTAACAGTGAGAAGCTGAAAGCTTTTCCTCTAAGATTGGGAACAAGACAGGGATGCCCACTCTTCCCCCAGTTATTCAACATATTACTGGAGATTCAAGCCATGGCAATCAGACAAAACAAAGAAATACAAGGAATCCAGATAGGTACAGAAGAAAACAAACTGTCATTATTTGAAGATGACATGATATTGTACATAAAAAACCCTGAAGACTCCACTCCAAAACTACTAGAACTAATATCTGAATTCAGCAAAGTTGCAGGATACAAAATTAATACACAGAAATCTGTTGCTTTCCTCTACACTAATGATGAACTAGCAGAAAGAGAAATCAGGAAAACAATTCCATTCACAATTGCATCAAAAAGAATAAAATACCTAGGAATAAACCTAACCAAAGAAGTGAAAGACCTATACCCTGAAAACTATAAGACACTCTTAAGAGAAATTAAAGAGGACACTAACAAATGGAAACTCATCCCATGCTCTTGGCTAGGAAGAATTAATATTGTCAAAATGGCTATCCTGCCTAAAGCAATCTACAGATTCAATACAGTCCCTATCAAAATACCAACAGCATTCTTCAACGAACTGGAGCAAATAGTTTTAAAATTCATATGGAACCACAAAAGACCCTGAATAGCCAAAGCAATCCTGAGAAGGAAGAATAAAGTGGGGGGTTTCTTGCTTCCCAACTTCAAGCTCTACTACAAAGCCACAGTAATTGAGACAATTTGGTACTGACTGGCAAAAGAACAGACCCACAAACTAGTGGAACAGAATAGAGAGTCCAGATATTAAACCAAACATATATGGCCAATTAATATATGATAAAGGAGCCATGGACATACAATGGGGAAATGACAGCCTTTTCAACAGCTGGTGTTGGCAAAAATAGAAAGCTACATGCAAGAGAATGAAACTGGATCATTGTCTAACCCCATACAGAAAAGTAAATTCTAAATGGATTAAAGACCTGAATGTAAGTCATGAACCCATAAAACTCTTAGAAAAAAAAATAGGCAAAAATCCCTTGGACATAAACATGAGTATATCCATACAATAGAATAAGAGTCAGTGATGAAAGTTCATGTTCTTCATGAACATATCTCCCAGGCAAGGAAAACAAAAGCAAAAATGAACAAATGGGACTATATCAAGCTGAAAAGCTTCTGTATAGCAAAGGACACCACCAATAGAACCACCATAAATGACAGATCTGATAAAGAGTTGACATTCAAAATATATAAAGAGCTTACCCACCTCAACAAACAAAAAGCAAATAATCCAATTAAAAAATGGGCAGAGGAGCTGAACAAACAGTTCTCTGAAGAAGAAATTCAGATGGCCAACAGACACATGAAAAGACGTTCCAGATCACTAGTCATCAGAGAAATGCAAATTAAAACCACAATGAGATATCACCTCACACCAGTAAGGATCGCCACCATCCAAAAGACAAACAACAACAAATGTTGGCAAGGTTGTGGAGAAAGGGGAACCCTCCTACACTGCTGGAGGGAATGTAAATTAGTTCAGTCTTTGTGGAAAGCAGTATGGAGGTTCCTCAAAAAACTAAAAATAGAAATACCATTTGACCCAGGAATTCCACTCCTAGGCATTTGCCCTAAGAATGCAGGAGCCAAGTTTGAAAAAGACAGATGCACCCCTATGTTTATTGCAGCACTATTTACCATAGCCAAGAAATGGAAGCAACCTAAGTGTCCATCAGTAGATGAATGGATAATGAAGATGTGGTACATATACACAATGGAATATTATTCAGCCATAAGAAGAAAACAAATCCTACCATTTGCAACAACATGGATGGAGCTAGAGGATATTATGCTCAGTGAAATAAGCCAGGTGGAGAAAGACAAGTATCAGTTGATTTCATTCATCTGTGGAGTATAAGAACAAAGAAAAAAACTGAAGGACCAAAACAGCAGCAGACTCACAGAACCCAAGAATGGACTAACAGTTGCCAAAGGGAAAGGGACTGGGGAGGATGGGTGGGAAGGGAGGGATAAGGGGGAGGGGGGAGGAAAGGGGACACTATGATTAGAATGTATAATGTGGCAGAGGGGCACAGGGAAGGCTGTACAACACAGAGAAGACAAGTAGTGATTCTACAGCACCTTACTATGCTGATGGATGGTGACTGTAATGGGGTATGTGGGTGGGACTTGGTGATGGGGGGTATCTAGTAAACATAACGTTCCTTATGTAATTGTAGATTAACGATACCAAAATAAAATAAAGAAAATAAATAAATAACTATTAAAAAAATCAGTAGTTAGTTTCAGTAAACTTCAAACTATTGAACATACTCAGTGAAATTATTTCTTGGGCTGAAGGAAAACATATTGAGCATTTAGTATGTTCCAAGTACTATTCAGATGTCATCAGCCACCAGTTTCCCAAAACCATCTAAGAGATCAGTATTATCATTATCCCTATTTAAAAATGAGACTAGAGAGGCTATATAATTTGGTAAAGGGCACACAGCTGTAAGTATCGGGAATTTACAACCAGTCTAGATATCACTACACATGTAGTAGAATGGCTTGCATCCAAAAACCTAACAATATGAATTGCTGACAAAGATATGGAACAATAGAAACATGCATTCATTACTGGCAAGGATGAAAAATGGTACATCAGTTTGAAAGTTTCTTACAAAGCAAAACATAGTCTTACCATATGATCCAACAATCATGCTTCCAGATAATTACTTCACTAATGTGAAAACTATGTCCACACAAAAACCTGCATAAAAGTATTTATAGCAACTTTACTTCTAATTGCCAAAAATTGGAAGCAACCAAGATGTCTTCAAACAGGTGAATGGATAAGCAATCTGCAGTATATCCATACAATGGAATAACAGTCAGTGATAAAAAGACTAAGTTATGAAACCATGCAAGAATATCTTAATTGGATATTGCTAAGTGAATCTACAAATATGAAAAGACCACATACTATATAATTCCATTTATGTGAACTTCTGGAAAAGTCAAAACTTTAGAGTTGGTAAAGAGATCAGTGATCACCATGTTCTTGGGGAGGGAGAAGGGTTTAATAGCTGAAGTGTGGGGATTCTTTTAAAGCTGTGAAACTATTCTGTATGATTCTGTTATGGTTGATAAGTGACACTATGAATCTGTGAAAACTCAGAACTCTATAGTTCAAAAAGTGGATTTTAGTGTATGCAAACTTAAAAAAAATAATCTGGTAGGTCAAGGGATCCCACGATGTGACAAAACAACTTAACTGTATTACACATGTATGAAACACCCTCACTGAGACAGACAGGAAAGTAAGATACTGACTTAAGTAATTTTGGAAACGAGTGGAGACTATAGACTTGTAGGCAAGGGCATTGTACTCTAGTTGGTAAGGCTGTTTCCCCCCATGGGGACATGGGTTAACAACTCTGAAACCATTATGCATATATACTTAAATTAAACAAGTAATGGGTGATAGATAATGGAAGCCAAGTTTCTCAGTATGGGCATGGAAGTTACAGAGAAGCAAGCAGGAAAGCTAGAAGGATTCATGGTGTGCTGGATTAGAATCGGAGACATCAATAGGAATTTATGCTTAGCTTATTATAAACGTGGGTGGTATAGAAATACTTATAGGTATGTATATATACATGGATTAGTACACATACATGAATTGTCTTCTGTGACTGTTGAGTTGATCTAGAAGCAACTACACTGCATTAGCAATGAGTAGATTAGCACCCTGATCTTGGTTTCTGATACCACCCTCCAATAAAGGGACCAGGGCTCTTCTGATGAGTCAGAAAGAGACACACTGGGGAGGAAAGACTGAAGATAGTGGGAGATGGAATGTCACAGTTTAGCCCTTCAGAAATGATGGGTAAAGCCGCAGAGGATCACAAAGTCCAGTTTGTGCTCCTGGGGGTGGTACACTGACTGAGAGAGCAGGCGAAAGCAAGTATAGTTGAGGGGGATTAAGAGGCTGGGGGGCTAAAGAGACCCAGGGCATAGAAGTGCAGCAGAGAAAGACTGGGACACAAATAAGCATCAAATTCCTTGATGGCAGAGTAGTGTCCCTTATGTCATGTCTTCTGCTGAGCCAACTAGGTTAACATCACCAGAGAACATAAAAATAAATTGCAAATCAAACATTTGGCGAAAGGAGACCCTAGTAGTTTTCACGATCCTTGTAGTCTAGACTTAGATAATGACTTGGTCATATGACATGGGAACTCACTTTTGGAAATTTTTTTAAAATATGTAAATGGCTAATAAAGTACATCAAAAAAACAAGTTCAAAATTTCTAATGTAGTAGAATATATGTAGTCTAGGCACCATGATACATAAGCTATGACATTTTACCAGCTAATATGTGGGGAGGGCTTGCAGAATTACTCAGAAATTTGATTATGCTACCCCTACATTTGTGGGTTGGTAGGGAAGATGGAGTTAACTTGGTTCTGACTCAGTAGGATGTTGTAGAGGGCTAAACTCTCCACTCATACACTGGGTGCCATCCCTGCTTATGAAATCAAGACATTGCTCTAACAATTCTCCCTCTGTCCTGCAAGCAATATATTTCCCTCTCCTGACCTATTTTGATTTGCACACAAATATCCCCTTATTTCTCTCACAAAGAAAGTTGACTGTCTCCTGACCCTACTGTCTGTTCCAGCTACTGCGCCATTTTCCTATTCCCCTTTATTGAAAAACTCTTCAAGCATTCTCCGAATTTACTGTTTACCAACTTCTTTTCTCCCATTTGTTATTAAACCCATTCTAATCAAGATTTTCCTCTTCCCCCTCCATCAGAACTGCTCTCACCATGGTCAGAGACCTCCATATTGTTAAAACCAAAGGTCAACTTTCTCATCTTAACTTATTTGCAATATTTGACACAGTTGAACACTCCTTTCTCCTTAAGATGGCCTTTAATTGGCTTCCAGGAAAATACAGTTTATTCTACTGGTTAACTTTCCAACCTCACAAGAGCTACTCAGCTGTCTTTGCAGGTTCCTCTTTATCCAGTTCTAACAGTTGGAATGTTCTAGAACCTTGACCTCTGCTCACTATACTTTCTCTTAGTGATTCAGTCTCATGGCTTTCTAAATACCATCTATATGCTTATAACTCCCAAATGTACATTTTTTATGGTCCTTTCCCATGAACCCCAAGCTCTAACTGCCTACCTCATATGTCTACCTGCATGTCTAACATGGCTAAAACCAAACTCGTGATTAGCCCATACCTCCACCCCATATATTAATCCATCTCAGTTAGTGGTTACTCCGTTCTCCTGGATGCTTAAACCAAAAGCCTTGGAGTTATCCTTGATTGAGGTTTTTCTCAAATTAAATGCTCAATCTTCCATTATATTCTGTCAGCTCTGCTTCAAAATATACTCAAATGAAACTGTTTTCCACCACTCCCATATTACCAAAGTGAGTCAAGCCACCAGTGCCACTGGCCTGGTCTACTTCCTCCACCCTTATCTCCATCCCAGTCTCTACAGAGTCAGTTCTCAACCATATAGCCAAAATGCTCCCATCAAAACCCAAGTTAGGCCATGGCATTCTTTCCAGGCACTTGGAGTAAACACGCAAATCTGCCAGTGGCTTTCAAGGACCTACACTTACTGACCCAATGGCCTTCCTACTATGCTTCCCCTCGCCCGCTGCCCATCAGCCTTACCTGCCTCCTCCCTGGTCCTCAAACAGGTTCAAGTCTCTATACCCGCTGCTCCCTCTTCATGGACTTGAACTCTCCCTAGATAGTCAGCTGTTTCTCCACCTCTGGTTTACTGAATTTTTGCTCAAATATCATCTTCCATCTGATACCTTCTCCATTGACATGTTTTACTATTTAAAACTGTACCACCCAGCTCAGCCCCCTGGCAGTGCATAGCCCCTCCCTGCTTCTTGTTTTTCCTTGCAAGCATTTGTCATCTTCTGACATCCCTTTCTTTTTTTGAAATTTATGATTCCTCTTTCCCTTTAACATGTAAGCCCTGAAGAGCAGGGAGGTTTCTATTTATAGCCATTCCCTGGCCCCACTAACTGCAGCTGACTGAGACTAAGTACTCAACAGATACTGTATTTGTAGATGAATGAATGTTTGAAAAGCAATGGAGCATGTACCATGGCTGATCATTTCATCAGCAGCAAGCTAACCATAAAACCTAGCCCTAGGACACATCCTGCCATTACCTTGTCAGAAAGCAAGAAGTGTGAGGGTCTAGGGACAGCTTCTCAACAGAACAGTATGCTTCTAGTGAAGCATGCAGTGTTCCAATCTTGTATTCGCATTGCATAATGGTTGTGCAAGCTCAATATCTCCTCTTTGTGGAAAGAATTTTGGCTTCGCACACAAGGAAAAGAATTTTCTTGATATTCCTTTAAGTACAAAGCAAAAAAGAATATACTGGGACTTCTTTCTTCCTAGAAAACTGGCCATTATTGGCAGTCTTTGGTAACTTAAATATATGGGTTGTATATTAAAATTATTTTATCGTTCAGCTGTACATATATTCACTGAGCACCTATAATGTATTCATTTATTTATTTAATCACCAAATAGTTATTAAGTGTGTGCTATGTGTCAAAGGACATGCTAGACAACACAATAAAACTGAGATTTATTTTACTGGACTTCAATTCTCATTACAATAAAAATTATATAAAATAACCGAAACTTTGTACCCTTTGATCTGCATCTCCCCATACCTCCCTGCCTCCATGTGCCTGGCAACCACCATTCTACTCCCAGCTTCTAAGAGTTTCACTATTTTAGATTCCACATTGTTATGGACTGAATGTTTGCATTCCCCAAAATTCATAGATTAAAGCCCTAATCCTCCAACATGTTGTTATTAGGTGGAAGGTCCTCTGGGGCATAATTAGCATTAGATGAGGCCATGAGGGCAAAGCCTTCATGAACGGGAGGGGTGCGCTTGTAAGAGCCCCAGGAGAGCTTGCTTCTCTCTCTGCTCTCTGCCGTGGGAGGACACAATGAGAAGGCAGCTGTCTGCACCTCCAAAGGGGGTGTGCACCAGAACCCAACCACGATGACATTCCAATCTCATGCTCTCAGCGTCCAGAATCGTAAGAAATAATTTGTTGCTTATGAGCTATCTTGTGTGTGGTTATTTGTTACAGCAGCCCAATAGACTAAGGCACACATACTAGTGAGGTTATGCAGCAAAGTTTCAGTTCTGCCAGATGAGTAAGTTCCGGAGATCTAATGTACAGCAATGGGACTATAATTAACCATACTGTATTGTGTATTGTTAATTTGCTAAGAGGACAGATCTTAAGTGTTCCCACTAAGAGAAAAAATAAAAAGACAATGGTGACTTTGTATGGTGATAAATATGTTAATTAGCTTGATTGTGGCGATTACATCATATTGTATAGGTAAATTGAAACATCAAGTTAAAGACACTTTAAATTTTTACGTGTCAATTAAACCTCAATAAAACTGGAAAAAACTAAATAAAATAAATAAATATGTTAGACTTTAGAATCATTGTAGTCTATATTTTGTGCATAAAAGTTAACCCTAAAAATGAATAATGGTCCATTGCATGCCACTCTGAGACTATGCCTCTGGGTATCCACTAGGCATCTCTTGATATTCCCAGGCTGTTTCTACTGTAAATGGACAATTGTAACAACTACAGCCTGAAAAGGGTAGTAATCAGAAGCTAGACCCCTCAGGAGGAAGGATCCCCTGTACTGCTTCTATGAGCTCCACACCCCACCTGTGGTGCATATCTTCTTCCAAATGCCCACACTTGACACTTCTTGGGAGAACTGCCCACAGAGTTCCTGGAGCCCAGGTGCCCGTAGGCATGCCAGGCAGCAGTTGTGCTCGGGTGTTTCCATCCCCTGGAGCCAGCCCTTAGCCAATGACTACCAGATAAGGACTAAGAAGGCCCAGCATCTTGGCCTCCAGTGACCTGGGGCTTAACCCACATACCAAAGTTTCCCTAAAGAATCAAGGGAGTCCCCTGGCTTCCGCCACATTGATCAGTTTCATCTCTATCCTTGTCCTGCTTCTGATCTCCCACAAATTTCTCCTGGAAACACTTACCTAATAATTCATTTGCCACCAATGCTGGTCTCAAAGTCCACCTCTGGGGAACCCAATCTACGTCATCCTTCTTAGTCTCACTTTCAGGGATCCCCCAATCTACTACTCCCTTTTCTTATTCTATACTAACATAGGGACTTCGTAGACAACCCCTTAGTGACACTTAGCAAATGACAAGATTGCTTTCCAGAAGGCAGTCCCTAGTTTCTCTCTTCCAAAATATTTTTTACTGAAGAAACATATTTTAACTTACAAGGAAAAAATGAGATAAACTCTTTCAGTGCTCTGGAATATTAATTGCTTTTACTTAGAAGTGATTCTTTTTCACGTATTTTCTTTACACTCACATGACTCTGCAGACCCAGGGAAGCCTTACTTTGCTCACTCTTTTGTCCTCTGAATGAGCTCATAATGCCATGAAATCACTCTCACTGTGTTTAGTTTCGGAGGCTCAGTTGGAGCCTGCACTTGCACAAAAAGGTACTTTCGCTCTTGGCTCAAAGATGGCATGACGGCACCATTGTCTTCACCGGGCACAGGTTCCACGTGGTTCACTCTGGGGTGTGTGTCTACCCAGAGGACAGTGGTGAGCCAGGCAGTTGGCCTGTCTAAACTCGTCAATGAAGTAATACAGCCCTGTGCATTCAGCTGGTCCAGGCAGGCCAGCTGCCATAGTGAGAGGTGAACACAGCCCTTAAGAATTAAAGGAGTCTATGGCTGGAAGATCATGCAAGCCATCCTGGTCCACTCCCTCACTTTCCAGTGAGGAAATTGGGGTGCTGCAGGTCACAGGAGATTTTAGTGCTGAGTGTAAGGTTAGAACCACTGCATTCCCAGTCTCCCTGCTTCATACAAGAAGGACTAAATTTTGTCTCTTTCCCTTGAAAGAGGCCACTACAAGTTTCTGCCTGTGACAGTAGTGGTTTTTACCACTTCCTATATGGGGTAAGACAGATGGAGATCTTCCAGATGAGTCACAGTTTTGGCTTTTCATTCAGCAAATGGCTACAGTGGGTGAAATTACACGTGTCCATTTATACCACATTGACCAGGGCGAATGGCCTGGTATACAAAATGCTTGGCAAGGAGGAGGAGATTAGAAGGTACTACTATTCAAAGATATAATATGGAAACTCCTTGACTCTAAAGCGTTAAAGTTATATGACCAGCTACACTCTTGTGACCTTTACTAACAGCAATGTTATAGTTCTTCTTTACTATTGAATATTTCAGTAAAAAAATAAATTTATAAACAATAGACCATTTTAATGATTTTCATTATTCCAAGTTCTAGTGCTTTCTTGATTTAAGTGACTATTTTTGTTAGTAATAAAAACAATTATTATTGGTACTTGTAAAATAACAAATAAATTTTTTGCATTTAAATGGGTGAGTTGAAAATGAAACATGAGATTTAAATTTTAGCAGACTGTTAAACAGAAGCTGGGCTCAGGACAGGAAATAAACTGCATTTTTTTCTGGTCATTATTATTATTAAAAGAAATTATTTATAAAGCACTGTAATGGTTAATTTTATGTGTCAACTTCACTGGGTCACAGGATACCCAGATATTTGGTTGAATATCGTTCTGGGTATTTCTCTGAGGTGTTTTGGGTGAGTTGAACAGTTGAATTGATAGACTAAGCAGACTGCCTTTTCTGATGGAGGTGGGCCGTCTCCAATCAGCTGAAGGCCTCAAAGGACCCGAAAGGCCACCACACCTCCAGCTAAAGGGGAATTCCTCCTGCCTGGCAGCCTTGAGCTGGGACCTCAGTTTTGTCCTGCTTTCATACTCACACTGAAGCATCAGCTCTTTCTGAATCTTGAGCCTATAATGAAAGTGTACCATCTGCTCTCCTGAGTCTCTAGCTTGCAGATGACAGATATATATGTATATGTATTATCTGTTATTGTTTTTCTTTTTCTGGAGAATTCTAATACAAGCACTTAGTGTGTGCCAGGCATTGTTAATTTCACAACAAAGCCATGGGATACATATTATTCTCCTCAATTTTCACATGAGAAAATAGAAGCCATGTAAGTCTTAAGGACTTAACCCAAGACTACATAGTAAAGAATATTTCGAGGATTTAAGTCCAGCTCTGACTGCTGTCAAAGCCTGAACTCTGCATGCCACTGAACCTCCCCAGAACCTCACACCATTTTCTAAACACCTTTGTCCATTCTTCTGCTTTGATAGTACAATTTAGAATCAGAGTTGAAACCTCCTTGGATGTGATGGGGCCATGCCTTGCCTCAGAACTGTTGTTCCTGAGCATGAATTAACTGCTCGTGTACAGGTTTGTGCATGTAACTGTTTGAAGGGGAAAGGGCTATCCTAAATCTATACTGACCACAGGATATGTCCTTGAATACTGTTGTTCCCATGATTTTAGGCATGGACCGTGCAGGACTGATCCACACGTCAATACACGTATGTCAACAAAAAGCGCACATAATTTTAAACAATCAGGCTTGGTCTGCTCTCACTCATAGCTCCTCAACACATCCACGCAGCCAAGGCAGGATTTCCATTTGGGTACCATTACCTTCACAAAGGAACTCCCCTGGCATGTGGGAAAATGCTGGAGGTTTTGTCAGAGCCAAAGCTTCACTGGCTCGGTTGTACACAGACACTGATGCTCAGTGGCAAATACAGTGGAGAACAAAAATGGACAGATTGTTTCACTGTGTGGTGGTTTCATTCCCAGGAATTCTTTTTGAAGTGCAGGAGATGATGCCTGCAACAGATACAGAGGGCAGAGTGCAGGCGAGAATGAATTCATGTGTCACTCTTAAATACTTTCAACTTGGCTATTTTTAAGTGAAATGTCTTCAAATATGTCAAAGACACTTGTTCCAATTAAGAATAAAGGCCATGGCAAGTTGGGATTTTTTTTAACTATGCCAATTTTTTAGCTCTTTAAACACAATTGAATGCATCTGGAAGTTTTGGTTCAATTGTGAAAACCACAAATTTCCATCCTCATGAATGGCCAATCTAAATTTCCCTGTATTTAAATATTCTAACACATATATACATATGCAAATACATAGTCTGTATATAAATATATATGTGTATATATATATATATATGTATGAGTTAATCTATCTATAATGTATATCTTTATGTATGTCTATATGCATATCAATACCAAGTATGGGAAACTTTAATCCCAAGGCCAGTTTTGCATGGAAAATTCCAAATAATTTATTAGGAAAGGCCATAGGTAGAAAGTTTCTATTTCAATGCCAAAAGAGAAACAATGAAATTATGATAATTATGTTCCATTAAAGGTATGTACAATATGGTTGGCAAAGAAAATTGCCATCTTGACCTATTAGTGATTTTTCAAGTACAGCAAATTATCTATGGGCAACTTGTTAAAGCAAAATCTCCATAAAAGCATACAGACATATACACTCGCACACTGTGTTTCAGGATAAGAGAAAGGAAATTGCTTATCACCTTAGATAATATTGGAAGTACTAGGTAGAATGTCCAAAAATATGCAAATTCAAAAGGTAAACTTGGAGTTGTAAGAGATAGTATTACCACATGGTTAGCCATTCAAGCCCAAAACATCACGTGTTCATTTTGACCAGGGTTTTTAAGGATGGAGAAAACTGTGTATGGGTCGAGGACAAAGGTGATGACATCGTGAGTGGGAAATCCCTGGAACAGTGAAGAAACCTTCCTGGCTAGTATTCAGTGCCCTGAGAAACATATGTCAATGAGTAGGACAGAGCCAGATTATGGAGGCTTTCAGGGGTATTCAGATTGGCCTGGGGACTGAGGGTTAGTCAATTTTTTAGTATAAATGATACAGTATAAATGGTGTTTTGAGGAAAACTGATGTTATCATTTTAGGCCAAAAAGAGATCATCTAGAAAGTCTTTTGACACACATGACTATGTTAAGTTCATCTGATACATGCAAACATAGAACTCTGATTCCTTCATTATATTGATCATACTTAAACTTACTTCTTCTGTGCCTTTGTCATTAGACTAAACTTTATGGAGGAAGGAGCTATTTCTGTCTTACCACCATAACCATTGTGCCATTTAGCATATTGCCTGCTGCATAGTAGCCATCCAGTACATAGCTCTGGATAAATGAAATAAACTATTACTGAATACAGGCTCATTTATAACGAAGATTTGAACTTCAGTTATAGATAGGAAAAGAGAATGATACTACAAACACTGAAAATTCACATGATTTTATTAAAAAAAAGATGCAAGGGGGGATGAAACAAAATATTAACAGTTTGCATCTAGACAGAACTTGAGAAATTACATGGTGCTTTCAATTTTGAGCTACTCTGCCTCAGGTTTGCAATCCCAAACAGCCAAAATATTTCGATGCCATTGGCAAAAATCCAAGAATTGAGGTACAGCACCAGTTTAAAGGATATGATAAATTCAGTTGTGGTCAACTTGAATTCGAAAAGAAGGCAGAATATTGAAATGTAAATTTCTAATATTCAGTTGAACATATGGAACGCTCAACTAAAAGGATGTGTCTATAGATATAAACTTACAGTCTTTCAGTAATGAAAAATCATGAGAAACTTGAGTAAAAACAATGCCAGCTTAGCAACATAACATACTCTGATTATTCATTCTCTGATTATTAAAAATTCACTCTGAGGTAGGAATCAATTGCATTTGTCCATTTGTATATTCAAATAAAATCTAAAAACTAGCATTAACTTCAAGGCTAATGGTTTTTTTAATTAAAAGAAATTAAGTTCCAAGTGAAGGTAATACCCACAAATCCAAGTTTTAGTGCTCCTACACTGATGAAGTTTGCTGGCCAGGACTTACATCTTCACTGGAAACCATCATTGTGAAACTGTACTTCCTTCAGAAAGGAAGATATTGCCAACTTTCTTTCAGGGGGCAAGTATAGTGTAATATTTTCTTTACAGTAGGAACATTTTCATGAAAAGCCAGCAAACTAATGCCTATCTCTTGCACTTAAACATTATGAGGCCCTTTTGAGGAAATGTTTGGTGATGGAAATAAATTTGTAACCTCTCTCCTTCCCCTCATTCCTCTCTCTCTCTCTCTCTCTCTCTCTCTCTCTCTCTCTCTCTCTCTCTCTCTCTCTCTCTCCCTTCTCTCTCTCTCTCTGCAGGAACTGAATCCAGAATCATGGTGTTATGTCCACAAGTTTCTAAGCAAGTCACATAATTGACTCAGAAAGATTAATCATATACATTTTACAGAATCAAAACTACTTTGATGTCTATTTCTATCAATGAACTATGAACACATATTTATCCTTTATATTCATATTCTTACAACCTAACTTTAAAATTCCTAGTATATTGTTTTTAATTTTTCAACTTTTGCTAACAGAGCATATTTTTTACTAGGATGGTTGCTTTTAATTCACTTTTGTGGTTTTCACACACAGAAAAAACATGTTAAAACTTGTCCATCAAACTTTTGCAATTCAACAAATCTTGGAATGAAAAGTTTTCCAGAAGTTTTTGGAGTGAGAAATATGATCACATGGCTAAGCCAAAGCCAAGAGTTCAACTTGAGTCGTCACCATTTTCTTGCGTTCTGAGGCTATTAAGAAAAACATGATAGGCAATTTGTAAAACTAAATGACATATTTTTTGGAAGAAAATGTCCTTAGATAAATTATACTACAGTGTCATTTCACTGAAACATGAACCACTAGAATATGGAACTTAATAGATGACATCTGACTGAAATCCCATCCAAGAAGTTTGTTATCGGAAGCAGCACAAATGCCTCCAGGAGTACAGCGTGGCTTCACCTAGAGAGTTAGCTAATACACAGCCCCTGATGGTAACACGGAGGTTTTTTCTTTTCTTTCTATTATTAAAATAAAATACATATGACATTATATTAGTTTAGTACAGGTGTACAACGTGATACCATATATATAGAGAGAGAGAGAGAGAAATGAAAACAAAATTAGATAATGAGTGATATTTCTCAATCTCATAAGCACTGCTTTTTAGTGAGGTCTTTCTCATCCTATACAGAATTCCAAGTTAAAGCACAAACTTTTTCTCTTTCCCTAACCTTCAGGTATTTCTCAGGAATGCACAGTTCAAAAGTCCTCCTCTCGTCTGCAGGGACAGACCTTCTTAAACGTGGAGTAGGCATACTGAAGGAGCCCTCTCCCCGTCTTCATCAAAACTGACTGTCCTATTTGCGTAAATTTTCACCTGGAGTGATTGCATTTAAGTGATTCTTAGAAAAATCGGTAGTTCATGACCTAGAAGGGAGCAGAAAGATGCTGGGAAGGAGGAAGTGATTTAAAAAAATATACATTCTTCATCGTTTTACCAGTCACCCCTCTCTGCTCCCTCCTACCTCTCCTCTCTCCCCTCCTCTTCCCCACCCCCACCTCGCCACTTCTGCCTTGTCTTCCTCCCTCTTCCTCTTCCTCTCTGCTCCCCCGCACCCTTCTCCTCCTCCGCCTCCCTTCCTCTCGTTCTGTCTCCCTCAAACAGAATGAGGACGCCGGACCAGCAGCAGGGAGCGCGGAGCCACGGCGCTGGGGACCGTGAGCGCTCCAGCGGCAGCGCCTGACGTGAGCGAGCCGCGATTGCGGATCTGCAGGGCGGTGGAATAAAGGACCCAACGCCCTTTGCTTTGAATGAAATACGCGGTTTATTTTGTACTTCCCTTTCACCCAGCACTCAAAAGGGGGATCACACATATCACGAATTAATACATCTCAGACCGGTCAGAGCGGATGGTTCGGATTTGGGCTTGTCCCAATCAGCCTCTTGTCTTTCCCAAGGGGCGTCGTGCAAGCCCCACCCTGGGGAAGGCGGTGCAGCAGAGACAGTTCCAGTGGAGTGAGGAATCCATGAGAGCGCATCAGTACAGGCAGATGAGGAGAAGGCCTTGGAGGACGTGTTGTCGGGGTCGGGGCCTCTAGAATGAGCTTGCCACAGGCACTCTGTGTCCAGTCCCTTATATAGTCCAGTCCATCCATCCGGGGGTCAGAAATCAGAGAGGACAGTCCACATATGGTGTACCTGGTTTGGGCATTCACAGGCATGCCTTTTAAGGTGGGGTATGTTCACAGAGGCAGTTGGCAGGAAAGCAGTCAAGCCTGACATAAGCAATTCCATATTTGATGCTCACATCCGCACCAAAGAGTCAGCAGAATACAAGGGGACTGAACTCTAAAACTGCTCATTTTAATAAACATTTGCCAAAAAAAATTGTATAAGGGACTTTATTTGCCCTTGTGGTTATTTCAAAACTACGGGCAGCACTTTCACTTGGTCCCTTATTTGAATTGGGTGCTGGAAGACCCAGAGTGAAGCCATTAGAACTGCAACCTAGCTCGTGGGGAATCCTGTATGTGTCTGCCTTCTGCAAGGCTGGGATCTTTTTCACTAATACATTGTAATTAGGTTCAAAATGGAAAGACATAACAATGGTTCTTGTATGTTAAATCGTACATGCTTTCAAGGAGCTGGAGCAGTGATCTCCAAAGCAGGGCACATAAATAACAGGAGGTAGAAGGTAACTCATTGAGAAATGAGGACATATAAAAAGTTATATTGCTTTTTACAGTAAAAAGGAAAAAGTTCATCTCAAACTAATATTTAAAGTACAAATAATGGCATCTTCACTAGGTCCATATATCAGTTACTACCCATCATGTGAAGTTCATGGACTCTCCAAGGGTGGTATTTCATGATAAATTCAGGCTGGCATGGAAACGTCCACTCACTGATCACTTTCAACTTGTTATGATCAAATGGATCAAATTATCTAGACGAAATTGCTCTAGTCCTCACAAAGTGGGAAAGCAGCTTGAAAAGATTCTTAGCGATTGAATATAGTACTGATAACACAAGTAATAAGGAAATGGCAGAGCTAACTCTTCCTCTACTTTGGGAACAAGCTGTTTCTCAATCTTATCATGAGACTGAAAACACAATTTTCATTAAGAAATGATAAGAAGCTCAGCCACAGGAAAAATTTTTTAAATTGTTTCAAATAAGGATTTAACACCAGTATCAGGGATGAAACTTGCCTTGAATGCATTTGCTAAAGACAATATAAAGGGAGCATCACAATGAGCAAGACATTAAAAATATTGTTGACTTGATCTCATTAATCTTAGTTTCTCTTTTGTGTTGTTTTATATAAAATAAAGCTCTCTACTCACCTTTTAGATATGAGAAGAAATTTTGTATGAGAAGGTCCCCCATTTTATAATAATAATATATTAGATTGGTAAGAAACAATAAAGGTTTTTTAATTCTACCACCTACTAAATTCTCTCTAAAACTTCCATGACACATAGCTATGCATTTTTATGTGAAAATTTCCTATACTGGATGTCCCCCCACTAGGAACAGCTCAAAATTATCAGAAAATTCTTTCTTTTAACAAAGTTGAAAACTGTGTTCTTATAACTTCTTTTTCTATTTCCCAGTCTTTCGAATACTTACAGTTTCCTGGTTTTTTATATCCTTTGCTCATATTCATTTCTCATCCCTGGATGGATGGATGGATTCCACTTTGCCTTTATCCCATTCTAAGAAACAACCTTCAGGATGGTATCTGATAAGTGTCTTCCTTTCTCAATCCACAAATATTAAAAATGAAACAGCTATGTGCCAACACCTTTCAAAGCCGAGGAGATGCAGTGACTGCAAGTAGATCAACTCTTGCTCTCATCAGGCTTAGGCTCCAGTGAGGTGACTAGAAATCTAGCTAGTAAGGCAATAAATAAATAAGTATGACATGGACATCAGAGACATAAAAATACAAGGACAGAACACAGTTACTTAGTGACTCATTTGAATTGGGTGGTATGGAATAGCCTTGCGGAGGAACGTTAAGTTTATGGGGCAGAGGCACAGTCTGTGCAAAGGCCCTGACGTAGGAGGTAGTTTAGCATTGAGGAATTGAAGCAAGGTGAGAAGGGAGAACAGTACAAAACGATATTGGAGAAGAAAAGAGGGACCAAATAATAGGGACCTTGTATGACATGCTAAGAACTTGTCATTTTGTGCCGATATACTGAAGAACCTTAAGGATGTCAAATAATACCAAACTTCTCACTGCCTCCATTTCATATTCCATAATTATTTATTGCTGGGCTCCTAATCACCCAACTATTGCTGTAAATTCTAGCATATACTACCTTTAGTTACAATGCTTCTTTCTGCTCTCCAAAGCATTTGACCATTACAATATGGAGGCAGGCAAAACCATTCATTCATGATTCAAAGAATTTGTTGTTTCTTGTCATCCTAGAGGCCTGTCACATGGCACTGTCTTATTCAGTACCTGGACAAAATAATATCTCTAAAAGTCTTTAATTAAAACTCTAAGCTCTTCCTGGATATGGCAAAATAAAAAAGCTGAACCAATGTCTAATATTCTGTTACTTGGAATTCTTGAGTATCTTAAATATAAAAAGAGTAACAGTAAGAATAAAACCAAATGGTATCAAAATCAAGATAGGAATTTAAATTTTATAGTATGAGTGGTGCAATGAGCATATTAAAGTTAGTTTTGCTTGAAAAGTCACCAAAAATTTCATATCCCTCATAAGTCTCTCTCAGCCACCTCACTTTTAAAAATAAAATGTTCAGATTTTCATGACTTGCAACCCTATATCCACAAAAATAAAAATGTTTTTTGCTTGAACTTCTCACAAAATGAATTTCCTGGCCTATTTTCTTATAATTACTATGTACTCATTCCTTGATTGATGCCTTATATGTTGACACATAATTCACAGTTTGTTTGATACTTCTAAATCATTCACTACTATAAACAAAAGATCTGTGTCAAAACTCGACTTAGAATCTGAATTGATTACAGAACAAAGTTAGGTTCACTAGTTAAATACTAGTGAATCACGGGTGAACCTCCTTGAACTGTATATTTTGGATTGACCTCCTTTTTCCCAAAAATTACTGTGTAAACTGATATTATTGGAAAAACTGGTTTGTAATCTGTCAGTGATCCTATAAACACTGTCCCCTAACTCACCCTTGCACTAGCACAAGAACACTTGCCCTCAAGTGAGCACTTTTACTTTCTGAGTGCACTTTGGTGCATGTCTCACCCAGTGACCATTTTTACCCCTTACTAGTATAACAGTGGAAAATTGGACTTTGGTTCTTAAAATTTCTGAACTTAAATTTATATGTAACAGCAAAATAACTTTTTGGTGGAGTATTCCAAGTATATTGGTTGTTATGAGCTAAACTGTGTCTCCCTAAAAAATTTCATGTAAAGTCCTAGCCTGAGTACCACAGAAAGTAACTGTGTTTAGAGATGGTGACTTTAGGGTGATTAAGTTCAAATAAGTCACTAAGATGGGCACTAATCCAATGTGACTCTCTCCTTATAAAAAGAGGAAGTGTGGACATAGACACATACAGAGGGAAGGCGATGTGAAGACACAAGGAGAAGACAGCTGTCAACAAGCCAGCAGAGAGAAGCCTGGAACAGTTCCTTCTACACAGACCTCACAGGAACCAACCCTGTCAACACCTTGATTTCAGACTTACAGCCTCCAGGACTGTGAGAAAGTACATTTCTGTTGTTTAAGCCACCCAGTCTGTAGTCTGCGGCCCTGGCAAACTACTACACTGGTTACAGATGAGAGCTTGTGATGACTAGGGACAGCCCATAGAATTTTATGTCTTATGAGAAGACACATCTTTAAGAGCATAGGGTGGCAAAAAGAAATTGAAGTCAAAGCCAAAGCAAATTTACTGCCATTTTGTAAATTGAATTCACTTTCACCAAATCACATGATACTGTAACATTTGACATTGTGAAACATCCGTTTTACTACCCGTTAGCATTTCTCCCAAAGATACCAACATAAACTAGTAAAACAGCTCTTACTCTTTCCTACCCATTAAAAACTTCACTTTATTCCTCCTCTTTTATTACACCTATTGGAGTCCTTTGAAACACTGTGTAGGCTGACCGTCTTCAGTACAAAAAGGCCGAATAGAAGCACTATTGATTGGGTACTTGCCTTTCATCTCCAGTCAACAATAATTAATGTTCTTATTAAAGTAACATGGTTTTAATTCTGGTCTGTGTTGCTAAGGAGTTAGGATAACACACAAATCAATAGAACGCTGGGGAACTATGATTCCCACAAACTATAATCTGAGATAAACACCATATGACTCAGTAAATCTAAGGAAATGTCTCTTAAAATTCTAATGCCAGCTTGCAGTGCTAAGTAAATGCCAGCAGTTTCAGACTCATGAACAAGGAAAAACTGGAAGTCTGTGAAACTCAGAAAAAGTTACTGTCTTATCACAAACTATTTTGTTTGTTAACTATATTATTAACCAAAATCTACATTCCTTCTTCCATAGGAAACAAACAACAACAAATGTTCACTTTAAGTTTTTGTAAAACCAAAAGCAGAGAGCAAAAGTTACACTAGGATTTTACCCAGGATTTTAGAAAAACTTTATGCTAAAATAAACTATAGGAATTTTGAATACCATAGTGAAATAGCCTTTTTCATTCACTAAATTATCCCATTATACCACCCATAAAATTTTCTTTTTGACATAGTTTTAAATCAGTCACTAAATGGAAGTGATATTCTTCCATTTCCATCTAAAATAAAGGATAAGAGACAAAGGGAAAAAAACAGCTCTTACTCTTTCTTACCCATTAAAAACTTCACTTTATTCCTCCTCTTTTGATTACACCTATTGGAGTCCTTTGAAACACTGTGTAGGCTGACCATCTTCAGTGCAAAAAGGCCAAATAGAAGCACTATTGATTTGGTACTTGCCTTTCTTCTGACATCCGAGGAGAATACCACTTTAGGAAGCTGACGGCCTCAGTGGTTCCCAGGCACTGACCATACTTACACTTGTGGGTCTGATGCCATCCCACTCCAAGTCAATAGCCCACTTTGTATCAGTCTCCTAATAAATGACCATGGTTATTTGGGATCTAGTGATTCCAGAGGACTCTAGAAAGAGCTGAGAACACCATCAAGTCCCTAGCTCAGTGGGCTAGAGACTAGAACAGGGTCCAGAGAGGAACACTAACCAGGACCTCAAGGCAGAAAGTCAGATGTTACAACTGAAAAAAACGAAGTGAATATGAGCCGTGTGCACCTGGGGCACCACACTGACCCATGATTCAGGGTGACTAGATTGAGCACCAAAAGAGGCCAGTCATAAGCCACACACTGTGTAGGAATGGCTTGTCCTGTACTAAGTAGAATAAACCCATAGATGCCAGGGCCCAGCTGAACTGTGGAGGAAAGGCACGGTCTAACCACTTTTGTCTGATAGGTGAACAGATAGACTTATATTTAGCATATTTTGGTGCATTATTAAAATGGGCGTTAGCCTTTTACAGAGGCTTACCATTTCACTTGCTAAGCCATTCACCCAGTTACTGAAATCAAATGAAAAAAGTGACATCACCACTGAGCTCTGGCTCTACGTCAGTAGCAAATGATGAGAGATTAAATTGGTAAACAAGCAGGTAAGTCCTTTTGCAGAGTTATCTTGTTTCAAGAATTAGATTTATTTCAGGAACAGGACTATTCACGAAGTTGGCTATTCCAAAAGAGAGTGACTCCTAACAGATAATTGTGGAACTCATTTTAAAACAAGACTAGTAATAAAAATATACTTTTAGATAACTTTTGAAAAAATTATAACATGTAGAAACCCTAAAGACATTCTAGCCCAATCTATTCATTTTACTTATGAAAAACCTGAAATTCGAAGAGATTCTATTATCTTGTCAAATAAATATAATTACACCATGCTTACTAAATTTTTAGAAGACTGAAAATAATCACATAAAATTTAAAAGACTATAAAAATGTAAGGTATTGTTGTTATTACTATTTATAAGTAGATATAAACTTGTAAATAGCTTGAGAATGGTCAAATTGAAAAAGTAACGTGAAAAAGCAATTAAAAGATTCTACTTCCAGCCAAGATAAATAAGGACCAATTTATCCTTCCACCTGAAACAACCAAAAACAAGATAAATACACAAAACAACAGTTTTTAAGAACTGGCTGTCAGGCAATGAGAGATGAGAGATAAAAAACAATTGCCCAGATTACTGCCTTGAGAGATTTTTCGAGATCATGCCATAGTGAGCAGGAACATAGGCAGAGACGAGCTGACTCCCTGAGCTGAGAACACAATGCTGAGAGTCTGGGAGGACCAAAGCAGCTAGTTCACAGTACGTGCAATTAACAGCACATTAGATATTAAAAATGCAAAAATTAGTATAATTAAAGCCATATCAATAGAAATGATCTAATACAAAACAGAAAGAAAGAATTTTAAAAATGAGCAGAGCATCAGTGAACTTCAAGCAGCCAAATATATGTGAAATTTGGAGAATGAAAAGTAGAGAAGAGAGAGAGGGGAGGATAGAAAAACAATATTTAAAGAATTAATGACCAAATGTTTTACAAATTTGGTAAAATCTATAAGCTAACACATCCAAGAAGCTAAACAATCTCAAGCCCAAGAAACACGAAGAAAACTACACCAGGGCATGTCATAATCACATTGTTCAAAACCAGAGACACACAAAAAGATTTTGAAAAGCAACCCGAGAAAAAGAATTATTACCTACAGAGGAAGCAAACTAAGGGTGAGAGCATATTTCTGTTTAGAAGTGGAAAGGGTGAGGAGACACACTTTCACAGGACTGAAAAAATATATATAAGTCAATCTACAGGTCTACAGCTATTAAAAATATCTTTCAAAAACAATGGCTAAATAAAGACTTGTTCAGACAGGCAGAACTTGAAGTGTTTCACCATGGGAAGACCCACACTAAAAGAAACGTTACAGGAAGTTCTCCAGGTAGATAAAAACTGATACCAGACAGAAATGTGGATTTACATAGAAGAATGAAGAGAGCCAGAAATGTAGCTACAAGAGTAAATCTATCCATTGAAAATATCCTTTAAAAGCAAGGATCAAAAAAGGCATTTTAAGATAAACAGAAGCTAAAAGAATATGTCAGCACCAAATATGCACTAAAAGAAGTGAGGGAGTATATTCTTCAAGCAGCAGGGGAAAAAAAAGTGCTACCCAACAGAAACTCAAACCTACACTAATTAAAAACCACTGGAAATGGTAAATAAGTGGGTAAAAAGAAGACTTGTTTGTTGTTCTTGTAATTTCCTGAAACAGACAACTGACAATTTAAAGCAAAAATAATAGTATCCAAAGGTGCACTTTTTACTTTAGAAGTAAAAGTATCACAAAAAATGACACAAAGGATGGGTGGGGTGGGAAATACAATCAAACTATTGTAAGCTTATTTCATTGAGAAGTGGTAAATGTTAGCTAGCCACTAGCCTACTATTGATTCTAAACAGACTTTATAAGTTTTAGGCCTAGAAAAACTACTAACAATTAATAAGAAGTATATTGAAGAAGCCAATAGATCAAATAAAATAGATACTGAAAAAATATGTCATTAATTCACTATTAAGAAAATAGTAAGGTAAGCCACAGAGTGGAAGCAAATATTTGCAACACATATTTGTAGAAAGGGCTTATATCAATATAAAGAACTCTTGCAACTTAATAATAATAAGACAATTTAACAAAGAAACAGGAAAAGATTCAAACAAGCAAAAGAAGAAATACAAATCGCAACAAGCATATGAAAAGTTGCTCAAGATCACTAATTATCAGGGGAAAAAAGGCAGTACTAAGTATCTGAGGTGATGATACGTTAACTAGCTTGAACATGGTGATTATTTCACAAATACATGTATATCAACATGCAAACTTTAAATATATACAGTTCTTAATTGTCTAATAGATCTCCATTTTTTAAAAAAGCACAATGATAAACCACTTCAAATCCATTCATATACCTAATATGTGACCCAACACTTTTGCCCTTACCTACTTAATCAAGATAAAAATGAAAATATTTAATCCATAGAAATAATTGTGTTTGAATATTGATAAAAGCTTTATTCATAATAACTAAAGCCACAAATAATCTGAATGTACATTAAAAGGTGAATGGATAAGCCAATTGTGGCACATTCATTAATAAAACTGCTCAACAATAAATAGAAACAAACCACTGAAAAGCGCAGCAACATGAATCAATCTCAGTAACATTTGCTGAACAAAAGATGCTAGGCACAGAAGAGCACATACTGTATTATCCCGTTTACATGAAATTCTGAAACAGATAATATTAATCTATAATGATAAAAATCTAAGCAGCAGTTGCCTGGGACCAGGGCGCGGGTGACTGACTGCAAAGAGGCAGGAGGGAAATGTCTGAGTTTCTGGCAATATTACATATTTTGATTAGAAAGGCAGTTACACAAGTGTACACATTTGTCAAAACTCTTTGAACTGTACACAATTTGGTATACTTTATAGCATGTAAATTATACTTCAATAAAGTTGATTTTAAAGAAAAGTTAAGTGTGCTCAGAGTAAAACATTTACAACAATGGTTCTTATCCATGCTCCAAAAATAAATAACTCTTTTATCATTTTTGCCTCCCCAAATTTCAGTGTCTTGATGTATAAAATGAAGCATTTGCGGTCATTGTAAGCTCCCTTCCATTTGAACAGCTTTTGAACAGTTTCAAATGGTAAAAATCACTTAAGTCCATAAATTCCTGTACCTAGTGTTATCTGTGTACCTATACATATATAACTGTGTGTGTGTATATATACATATAGCATGTGTAGAACACAAATATACAAATATATGTATATTTATACAGAGTACAAAAAACTAACAGCCTCTTTTTATGTAGCATGCTAACTTAATGGTATTTATATTTAAAAATACCTAAAACACAGGTTTATTTCATAATTGCAAGGCTAATATGTTGTTTAATCTTTGCAATCATTCAGTGTCAGTTAAGAATTGCTTCTTACTACTGCATTATTATAATAAGACCACTGTTGATTTCTTTGGTATTCTTATAAATCCAGATGAGATCACAGTTTCAGCACAACAGTCTTCTTCAACAGTCCCACAGCTTAGAATGAGTGAGCATAATCTAACATATATTGGCTTTCTCAGAATCACAAGAAACGTTTAGCACACTTCACCACCATCACTAGTCATCATTTACTGAGCACAAATTATTCACAGGACATCAAAATGAAGTAAGTCCTAAAACAGTAGAGCAGTGATTCCTGAACTTGTCTGTTCATAAGAATCACTTGGCCCCTACCCCGAGAGACCTAGGGAGTACCAACCTCTGCAAAGAAAGCCTGGGATCTACTTTTAAGTATGGCCCTTCCTTACACTACCCGACACACAATGACTTTCAAGAGCAGACAAACATGAGAAACACTGGCCTAATTTGAAAACAGGTAGAATTTACCTCCAAGTCTGAATGGATCACTTCTCAGAGACATTTGACACATTTAATATGCTCAGATTTGAATTATCTCTTTCTCTAAGTCTTGTCCATCATTAGAGAAGAGAAGATGGGTGGTAAATTATAACCAGATAGCCAGATTTTGGGGCCAAGGGTGACATCACTGGGGTGTTGGTCTGTGTTATAAATAAGTGTACCCAGGTCTATTACTGTCAAACAATCACCTGTACATGGAGTAGCTATATCAGCCTGGGCCCAGAAAATCAGAATAAATCATTACATTTCTCATCCAAAATAGCCAGGATGTCACTTTCCAAAGCAAGAGTCTAATGTCAGCAAATGTGCTGGTGGCCTTCGGGCAAGTGTCTGATGGCTGACTATTTGAGCTACGTGGACTCACCTTGAGAGTCAGCAGCAGGCTGGCTGACAGGTTCAGAAGACAGCTCATTTAAAACATCATTTTTTAAACCTACATTCTTAAAGCCTTCTAGACAAGACTCAAATCTGATCCAAGAATAACTGTAGCTGTCACCTCTTATTTAAAAGGCAGACAATAACCTCATTTTCCAGCCCTCCTGTCACTTGAAGGTGGTGTATCTTTCCATAATTCAATGACCTGTCAGCATTCAGGTTTCCTCAGGAGCCTGGAAGTCATTACAAAGAGCAAATACAGCAGATTGGGGGTCAAAGGACAAACTTAGTCCACCATTCCAGTGGGAATCAATACAGCTTAGTCTCCTCAAAATCCCTGTTCTCAGTTGCCTATGTCAGTTTACCAGTGATTAAGGAAACAGGAAGTCACTAGAAAGCAATGGGTATCTCCAAAAAAAATATGTGTGCCAGCCACTCTGACCGACGTCAGTGGAGCAAGAGTACAGAGGAGATTTCAATACTCTGAAACTGACATAGGGACATTTTGGCCACAATCCAAGCTCTCCCTCTTTCTGATTTACAGATGAATTGTTTTATCAGGGCCAGCTGGTCCAATCCCAGGAAAACGTCATAAAACAGCATACCAGGAAATGTAGACAATATCCAAAATAATATCTGTGGAATCAGCTGAAGTTTTTTTATTATAAAAGTTCTGGAAATTCTTTAGTAAATGTGTTAGTAACATTTTTTAAATATCCGAACATGTTTAATTTTTCCTACTTCTGTGATTGCTGGTTGGTCAGTCAAAACTTTCTGATTCACTAATTCCCAAACCTAACTGATTGCCAGGTTTTTTTTAAAAAGACATATTCCAAGCCTCGCCCTAGTTCAGTGTTCTGGGATAAACTCCAAGAATATGTGAAGTTAGAATCCTCTAACCTGACAAAATTATAACTAGCATTTAATTTATTCAATACAAAAGTTGCAAATCAAAGGAATCAAGAGAAAAAATGGCACAAGCACATCTTTAAAGGACAACAGTTGATATGAAACTAAAACATATAAACATTCATTTGACACATTTCTGATGGAAAGAAATGTTTTTTCATACAGGCTGGACAATAAAGCTATCTCTTCTGCATGCTTCACACCCACAAGGCAGGTATACAACTTCCAGCTTTAGTTTCTTAGAAACAGAGCAAGGACTTAAAGACACTTGTAAGGATACCTGAATATAAGCTCTTATATTTTAACAACTTTTCTATCAGTTTCCTTGTCCACATACAAAAATAAACAATAAACAAACAGTATGCTCTCATCTAATTCATTCTACCAATATTCATTACTTACATTGTATCTTTAGCAGGTATAGTAACAAACACAACAGGCTGCCTGTGTCCACACAAGCAGCCTGTGTCCAAATGCTTTGGAAGACTAAAGGACAGGCTACCAGCCAGGGGCAGGTAGCTTGCTGTAGTCACTAGTCAGTATGTTCTATCAGGGTAAAGAGAAAGTTTGGTAAAACCAGAGTGTGCTGAATAAAGGCTCATTAACAGACTCTCTACATTCAGGATCATTTCTTAAGAGCTCCACACACACGAGGAGTAGGACAATTGTCTGAGGCTGGGCAATACTAGTATACACCAGGGCTTCTCCACCTCAGACATGCATACAGATTCCCTGAGAGCTTGTTAAAAGGCAGGGACTGGTTCAGTGTGTCTGGGGTGGTGCTCAAGCTTCTGCATTTCCAACAAGCTCCCAGCTTGTTAGTAATCTGGGTAGGGAGGCTCTAAGGAGATCTTTATTATGTTGCATGAATTTGTTAATAAAGAGCAAAGAAAAAGATTCATTGTGCTAGCAAAACTGTAGTTGAAAGTGGATATTCATACCTTCTAATCTAATTTTTTAAGTATTATCAAAAATATTAAATAACTTCTTTTAAACAGAAGAGTTTATTAACTAATCATTGTCAATAGTGTTAAGACCTTTTGATTTCTTTCCAACTGTTTTGGGGACTGAAGTTTCTATTTAGCAGAAAGAAGTTTTACAGAGCAGCAGCAGAATGTATTTTCATTCTCTGTGGATGTCAACATTACCAATTCTCTTTTTCTGCAGTGAAATAGAAATTGAACTATTTGCCCTTGTAAGTTTTGGCTTACAGGGAACAAAATGATATTTATAGAAAATTTCATCAGGATACCTTCTTCTCTTTTTTTTTAATACTTGCTGTAGAGTCTGGGTTTAGCCAATGACAGTAGCTAACACAAAGCCCAAATGAACGATTTCTTGGCAGTCAACAGCGCCTTAATGAATCACAGTAGGAAAGACAGCAGCGGGATTTGACAGAGGGGTAAGCAATGAAAGTAGAAGCAGCTCTCACAGGATTTTTCACAGGTAGTTTATTTCAACTCTCAATACTATCACAAAAGAAATTTTTAGTCAGAGTCCCATGTCCTCCAGTTGTTATGGTTCCTGCCATGATTGACACTTGATGCAACCCATTTTTGGCAGTCCATGGTATGACTCTAATACCAGCAACCAAGTTTTGCTCATGATGTGACCCCCCAATCAGACGGGGTTATGGGAGCTACGGGAACCGGTATCTCTGTAAGGAGCGTTTCCTCCACGTGGCCTGAAAGAGCAAACCTTAACCTGAATGCAAGGAGAGAAGCTGGTCTCTGTAGAGGTTAGGAGCACAGCCCTCAGTTGTCAAAAAGCCCCCTGGCACCAGCGTCCATCACCTATGAGCAGCTGCACATAGCTTGGGCCTCCCCGCAGGCCAGGATGCTCAGTGCCTCATCTTTAAAGGACATCATTTACCAGAGGAAATCCACATCAAGGCTTTAAACTCCCACATAGAGAGAAAGTGTACTCTAAAAGCACACAAAGCAATTCTTTTTTAAATTATGGCTAGCTTTTTAGGGAATAGAAGAGACAGAACAGGAAGGCTACTATATGGGCTATTATTGGTTAAGTGGAACATGACAGTCATGCCTCTATTTCCATGTGTTATAAAAATACCCACGCACAAGAGCTTCAAGTATTTTTATACTGAGAGATGAAGATGTTGCTTACTACTTACTTACTCAGTGTCCAACTTTTAAAATACTACTTCACTATAATATGTAACCCAGGTTTGTTTGTTGTCTCTAAACCGTGTAATTATAGGGAACACAGGTCTAATCTTTTAGATGCCAGAGACGGGTCTGAGAACATGATGGAATCTCTGGATCATTTTCCCAGGATATAAAACCAACTTCTGCGAATAACTTCCAGGGGCTCGTAAGATGCCCTAAAGACTGTCTTCCTCTACAAGGCTACCAAGTTACATATACTACAGCAGGGGTATTCTCTGAGCCTTGCCAAAGGAAGTGGTGTGCATACTGAACACTGTAAGCTCCGGGTAAAAAGCCCAGCAACTTCTGTCTCACTCAGAAAACTCTCTGCCGCCAGCCCCCAATGCCAGGAAAACACTTGGGAGGTAACAGGAGTCACCCACTGTGAAGTTCTGATAGCCACCAGCTTCCTGTGCTGGGGCCAAGGGAATGGGCTTCAGTTATCTGAGACAGTCCACTCGGTGCCAGCTACGGTACCCACTTAATTGTTCAGTATTTCCCCATTCGGAAACTGCTCCTCAGTGGCGTCATTGCCAATCTGAATCATGCAAATGAGGATGTCATATCCTCTGACTCACAGTGCTTCATTTCATTGAAAATTATTTTAAAGACTGCAAGCAGAGTTGGTCTTAGCTCAGATCTGACTTTCAAAATACATCACTTTTCTCACAGGGATCTAGCTGATGCAGAGGGAGCCTGAGGAGCATGCACCTCTGCCTGCAGGAAAGCGCTCCTCTGCTGAGTGGCTGCAGTCCCATGTCCTTACCAAATTTGGTGCAGCAGCTAATAGTCCATTTCCGTGTATGTACTTCTCTCCCTATTTTCCCCAAGGGAAGGGCGAGTCAGGATATGCACGCATAGCATGCAGGACTGAAATAGCCTTATTTAAGCAGTTCAGTAGCTATTAAATGAAATGACTTGGCTTTGTCCATTTTGAACACCAGGATCTACTTTGCACTGGTTAAGCAGCATTCCTCCAGGCCAACTACCTCTGCGCTCTTGTGCTCTATACTGAAACCCTCTGCAGGGAGCATAGTGATTATGGAAAAAAGACATTAAAAATAGGATTTGAGTTCCAGTGGGCTACTTGTGTGACTTAGTAGCTGTGTGAACTTCGGCAATATATTGAACCTCTCTGGGCCTCAATTTACCCAGCTATAGAAAGGGAGTGATTACAGTACCTATCTCCAAATTGTTGTGTGGATTAAATTAATTAATATAGTACATGTAAAGTTCCTAGATCCGTGTGGGGCATATATTAAGTACTGAGTGATGGTTAGATTGTTATGACATAAATTATCCCTGACGCATTTCTCTCAGAGTTCAAGCTACAAGAAACATGTACTGTTTTTAATTTACAGGACAAAAGACAGCATGGCACAGACTTGGGAGTCTGGTAGCTCCTCACACTGGAAACTACTGTAGCAGTTCTAAGTCAGCCAAGTTCAAAAATTCTCTCTTAGCTGAGTGTGACCTTGGAATCCAGTGTCCTCAATTACTAGGTGATAATAATTGTTTCTTCCTCCTGAGATTGTAATTGCCCTTAAATCAAACAAAGCAGGTAAAGCACTAGCCCATAAGGAGTAAGTTTGCAGTTGATGTTAGCCATCATTAAGACTCAAAATTAATGTAAGCATAAGTGCATACAAACTATGGAATGTGGGCCATTGACATGAATATATTTAAAAACTATTGATATTGTACTTACTGTGGGCCAGGCATGGTTCTACTCACTTCATAAAATAAGAATTCATTAATTTAGTTCTCCTAGCAACCCCAGGAGGCAGGTATTACCTCACCCTATTTAAATATGAGGAAGCAAAGGCCAGGCCATTCCCAAATTTCAGACTCAGGATGCAATCCCAAGCTCCCAGCACAATGCTCTTCCAGCACAGTCCAGTATAACTTTCCACAGTAACAAGACTAGTCTGTCTGCGCTGTCCCAATTCTGTAGTCACAGGGCACATGTGGCAATTGAGCCCTTGATGTGGTGAATATGACTGAGAAAAAGCATTTTTTATTTTATTTCAATTAAATTAATTTTGAACAGCCACATGTGGCTCATGGTTCCCATCTTGGACAGCACAGCCTAGACCACGTGTTGCATCACTTTACCAAAGGGCTAGTCTCACTACAGAAACCAAAGGAGACACTTATCCATACTGCTCCTATTCCACACTTGTCTACACAGGTTGCAAACCTTTCATGCAGGATCTTTATTACAGCTTTATTTTTTTTAATGGCCTTTCCATACTAAGGTATGTTATCCTTAGTAAATGGGAACTCTGTCTCCAAAACACTCTGCTAACAATGGCTTATTTTTTAACTCTTTACCACGTGCTCTGAGAAGGACTTCTTGTGCCTGCTTAACACCAGATATTATTTTTAGCCATAGGTCATATGGGGACAGTTTTCTGCACATGCTCATCCCATGTTCCTCTAGGTAAGAAAGGAGTTCTCTCTTTTGCAGAACCAGCAACTTTCTGATTAGTATCTGAGCTGAAAATGGAGGCCTATTGGACAGCAATAGACATCATGTCACTTTCTATGCAACATCACAGAGCTTGGCTTTCCTTTGGTTCTCCAAATTATGCTCTTGCTTTTACTTCTATTTCATAAAATTAACTTCCCAGAGCATGCCATCTGAGTGTAAACAATTGTCCTCACCTCCTCAACTTATACCCTCTTACTCCACTGCTGTTCTGGCAAGTGTGACCTATACAACTTCAGAGAGACTCAGGAAAAAAACTGAGAAAGGAGCACACTTTCTCCTAAGTCTATATTGCACTGGAGGAAACAATTTCACTTGCATGATAATATATGAATCTTGCTGCCCCATCTCATTTGGCTTCATCATTTATTCAGTTATCAGCTCTATCCAAATAAGCACCATCGCATTTGTATGCTGGACAAAGAGTATGACTCTGTCACTTTTACCCAAATCCCTAGTAAAGCATTACTTGTAATCCGTATTTTTCCAAAACTGCATTTCCAAAATCACTCCTGTAATAATTTTGCTTAGAGTCCGCATGACAGGAGCCCCACAAATTTGAAATCCTAAACAAATTTTTCAAATAAGGCATAATGATTTTACAGTGATTTCTAAAAGGGAAGTGAGTGGCGTCTCCAGGTAGCTCAGCCTGTGTTGCAGGGCTCAGGGTCAACAGAGCAGCTCATGCACAAACCTGCTGCTAAGTCACTTCCTCTCTTTGTTTTCAGACTAGATTTCCAAGCAGAATATTCATATCTCTTCTGTGCATAAACTGACTCAGCTTTGCCACAATTTTGTGAGCAAAGTGGGTATGTGTATTGTGTGTTTATCTTACTCATTTTTTTATGATAGTAGGGTGCTGATTTTGAGAGATTTTAATTTCTCTTGTTTTCATTGGGTTCTCTTGTCTTTCCCACCTTCATTACTATGCATGTGTTCATAGGTTATCATTTGTGTGACTTTTGAGACACAGTGAATCAAAGGGATTACAGATGATTTTGATACAAAAACAATATTTCATTAATATGAGAAATTTACCTTAGTACTTACCAGAAAGAACAAAAAAATGAAGCTCAGTGTGATGCTCTCAAGAGACCTGAGGTTTACATCATCATAGATACAGTATTTTTTTTTCCAGCTGCCATAGATCATCTAGCTCATGTCATGCAAATGGTCCTCTGGCCAAGCTTAGCAAAAGACGAGGTCAGAATTTGCATTCACATCTGATAAATGTTGAAAGCTGACAAGCATCCCTGCTGGGTAGATTTGTATGGATATAAACTTTAAATTGATTTTAAAATTCGTCCAGGAAACGAAGCTATGTGAATTCAATTATGAGTTCAGAATTCTGAAAATGAAAGACACCAGTTTTACCCCCAAGTCTTTCATTTTGCAGCATTTTTGTGTAAGCATTTTTGCTTATATTGCTGTGGATGTAAAAAGAATTCTCTGTGTTCTTCCTTCTAATTTGATTTGTATCAGTGAAATCTGTATCAGTTAGAGAGCAACTCTTTTAGTAGAAGAGAAACACAATTCAGAGACATAGAAATGAGGAGATTAAAAACCAGGGGTGATTATTATTGGTTTCTAGAAGGTAAAAGTAGTCACAATTTTGAGTGCTATTTTCTGCTACATTTTATTCATTTTTACATTCCTGAAGCCTGAACATGCAGGCAACCTGCTAGATAGTGGTAATACAAGAAAAATAAGATGTAAACCTTGCCCTTAAGAAACTCACTGTCTATGTAGGGAGCTATGACGATAAATATTCTAAAAGAAAGTCTTCAAGGCAATGAAAGGAATATGAATCAGGACTGCCCAGAAAGCAGCCTCCAACCCATCAGGCTTACTGGAGGAGGCGGAATCTGTGAAATGAAGGATAAATAGAAGGCAGCTATAGAGAAGAGGGGAAGGAGACCAAAGGGACATGAAGGTTGTCCTTTGTCCTTGTCCATGATACACAAGGAGAATTTAAGTATTTCTACATTGCTAAAGGGAAATCTATAAAGTAGAGATTGAATGAGACATAAGCCTAGAGAGGTCAGAAGGAACTAGAACTTGAGAGCCTTATTTATAGCAAGTGATGGAAAACATTTTAAGGTATGAAGCAAAGGAAAAGAAATGTCCAATTTAAAAAAAAAATTTTTTTGTCAAATGCTTTTTCTGCATCTATTAAAATGATCATGTATTTTTTGTCTTTCATTTGTTAATATGGTGTATCACATTTATTGATTTGCTTATGGTAAAGCACATTGCATCCCAGGGAAAAATCCCACTTGGACACGGTGTACGATCTTTTCAACTAAATAGTTCAATTTAGTTTAATAGTATTTTGTTGAAAATTTTTGCCCTATGTTCATCAGGAATATTGGCCTATATTTTCTTTTCTTATAGTGTGTTTTCCTGGCTTTGGTATCAAGGTGATGCTGCCTCATAAAATTGAAAGTGGTCCTTCCTATTCAATTTTTTGAAAGACTTGAGATGAATTGGTGTTAATTCTTCCTGAGATATTTGGTAGAATGCACCAGTGAAGCTTTCTAGTCCTAAGATTTTCTCTGCTGGGAGGTATTTAATTACTGATTCAACCTCTTTACTAGTTATATATCTGTAACAATTTTCTATTTCTTCATGATTTTAATGGTGTATCAGTTAGCTTGTGCTGTATAAAAAACTACCCTAAAAACCTAGAGGCTTAAGAACCAACTGTTTACTTCATGATCCCGAGGGCAATTCTTCTGGCCAAGCCAGCTCAGCTCATTCTGCTTGGCTCACTCATGTCCCTGGGGTCAGCCGGGAAGTCGGCTTGTGGCTAGATGATCTAAAATGGCCTCATGTGATGGTCAGAGCCCGCCACAGCTCCTTGGTTTCCCTCCATGTGGCCTCATGTCCTCCAACATGCAGGATTGGGCTTGTTCACACAGTGTCTCAAGATCCCAGGGCAGCAAGAGCAAAAGCTGCCAAGCCATTGCGGTAGAGCTCACAGTAGGGTTGATGATATGACTATGTTTAAATGTTTCAGAAAGGTAGCTGTTTATGTAATGATTCATTGAGTTTGAGAAAGGGTCGAATCAACATGTAGACCCTGGAGACAACCAAAATGGAGCTAAGGTGGAATCAAGAGCTGGCACCATCAAATGGAAACATTTTCACTCTTAATATAATTCCTGTATATCTGAAACCCTAGGGAAACAGAGGACCTTAAACAATGAGTATCTGAGGAAAGAGAAGGATGCACTGAAGGCCAGAGGATCTCTGCCCCGATCTTCTAGCCGAGGAAAGCCCCTTGGCTGCTGTGAAGACCCCAGGGTAGGGTAGATTGCCACCAAAACAGGACCAAGTTTGAATATCCTGCAGAGCCTGGTGAAGAGGACCTGAGGCTGATTTATTGTACTAAAAAAATTAAAGTGTTTTTTTACATATGAGTGAAGCAAAGAAATATAGAGTACACAACTTCTTTAATTTTTATTAGCATGCCTCTTTCTCTCCCTAAGATCCAGGCAGCTCGCACCAGACCCAGGATGAGTCCAACGACAATGGTAAGCCTCGTTCAGAGCAGCCACTTCCCTCAGACAACCACTGCTCTTAACCAGGCAGGGCCTGTCTTCCTGGATCTCTGTCCCTGAGGATAAGTTCTCTCCCAGAAGATCCAACGGTGTCTACTGCAAACAGACCTCTGGTGTCTCTACCACATTACTTGGGACATGGGATATACACTGCTGGGGGAGTTTCCATTGCAGTGGATGGTCAGGAAAACCTCTCTGAGAAGGTGACATTTCATGTGGGATCTAAACAATTAGAAGGAGCTTGCCATGCCAAGCACTAAGGAAGTGTTCTCCCAGGCAAAGGGAACAGCAAATACAAAGGCTTGGAGGCAGTATGATTTGGGGAAAGTCAAGGGTGAAATCAAGGCAGAGGAAGCAGATTGAATAAAATTTTCAAAAATAATAGTTTTTTAAATATGAAAGTACATGCCATGTTTGGAAACTAGTAATTCTGATGGGCTGAAATAGGCTATGAAGGGAAATAATGCTGAAAAACAAGGTTGGAGGCAGTGAAGGATCTTGAGAATCTACACTTTATTCCTCAGATAATGGAAATTAAAGAGATTTGTTAGAATGGATGAATGCAGAAAATAGATTGAAGCATAAAGAGACTAGAGGCAGAAGCCCAAATGAAAGATACCGATTCCCCTGGTCCAGTTAATATTGGAAGACAGAATTAGCACAGCGGTGTTGGTCATGGAAAAGAGGAAAGGGAATAAAAAGACATTTCAGAGATGGGATCATAATGCATATAGTAACCAATTCGATATAAAGATTGAGAGAGGCAAGAAGTTGGAAAACTTTTTGGATTCCAAAATAGGCAATGGTGGAGGGAAAACCAATAGCCAATATGTGGAGGAGCAATTTTGTGAGAAGTGTTTAGTTTGGGTCATATCTGGATGGTCAGACATCTGCAGAGTAGCCAAAGACAAATGTCTGGCCAGCTATTGGGAGATGATGTCTGGTTTGGGGGAAGGAAGGGGTAAAGATGCACATTTGAAAGACATAGGCATATAAATGGGAGTTAAATCCATGGGAGTGGATGAGGTGAGTCAGAAGAAGGAGGAGTTGAGAAAACAGAAGGATAAGAAGAAGAGGGCAGGGAAGATGAGTAGAAAAGAACCTCAGGGAATGATTTCATTTAAGGTGTGAAAGAACAAAACAGCCAGCAAAGGCATCACACAAGGGTGCGTAGTGAGAAGAGGGAAAACCAAAGGATGTGCTATGTGAGATAAAACTGGCTGAGAGATGAGGAAGGGGATCAGGAGAGTCAAGAATGCTGCCCGAAGCAGGTAGACCACAGTTGGAGTTGTATAATAATTATTTTTGTGGATTGAGTGAATTCTATTGAGGAGAATAGTCAGGGCTCATTGTTGTTCTGAAAATAAACATATATTGTACCAGTCGATGTACACAATTTTCTGCTCCAAGGAAAGTTTCTCCAGCTGTCAAATACCAATAATTTTAAGTTTAATAAGGGCCAACTTCACAGTTGGACATATTCCTTTCCCACCTCCCCCTTCCCCAATTTCATGCAAATTATGAACAAAGAATGTGGCAATTTAATAAATCACTATACATTTGAACTTAGCTATAATAGGAATTTACCAGAAGAGTGATTTAAAGGAAAAGCTATAAAAAGTATTAGGCTTATGTTAAATTGAATTAAGGTTTTTAGGGATATAAGTGAAATAGTAGTTTACTAAAATAGGATGCTTTGAACAAAACAGAGAGTGTTCTGCATGTCTTCTGTATACAACTGATAAAAAGTAGTATTATGTAGTTTCGAACCTTGTCACCTGAATGGATGATAACCTACAAATTTCTAATTGCAAGTTGCAATCTGATCCCAGTCAAAACAGTAGGTTTCATTTTTGTCTACACTGTGTAATTAACCAGACTGAGGTAGTACCTTGCAGAGAGCGCTGTCATGAAGGTCAGAGCATGCCCTTTCACATACATCATTTTCATTGGGCTCTCTCTTAACATCCATCACCTCAGAGGATCTCTGCTAATGTCATTACAGAGAAACAGAAAATGAGGTCTGCAATGTTACTGATGTGTCATTATTTTTCAAAAGAGAAAAATCGAATAGAAATTTAAAGAAAAGGGATAGGTGGGAATGGGAAGAAAAACATATCAAAATGTAAAAATCAAGTAAGACAACTTGTTCAGATTCCAACGGTCCACAGCATACCACATTATACCTGTGTCAAAAATTCTCCTTTGGTTTAGGGTAGAAAATTAAATTACCACATTTCTGCGATTTAAGATCTTTGGATTTGATTTGAATAACTGTGTTCCTGAGGTTGCTTCACTACATTTTTTCCTATTAAGGTAGCATTTCTTATTATTCAAGAATTCTTCCCACCATATTTTTAGTCCTCCAAGACCTTAAAATGCAAATAGTGTTTCCTGATATTAAGACATTGACATGAATGTTAGGCAATTATCATAGATCACTGTTGATTATCTATCCAGCAACTCTTCTTTCTTTCCTATCAGAACCCTGATTTTATTCAGACATTCATTCCATCCTCTTCACTGGGGAAATCCTGATTTGCCTCAGCTGATCATGGGCATATCCTTGCCCAGGATATTGGTTCCAGCCTATGACTTAAGTTGGCCCAATCAAATTGGACAGAAAAGCTTATATGCTCTCCTTCTCCTGCTAGGCATGAACAAGGAACATAAAGTCCAGTTGTCACAGAAAATCACCTTGCCCCCCTGAGGAGAACTGGTCTTAAGATCAAGAATGACCTAGCAGAGTTACAGAAAGAACCTGAATTTTCCATACTTCCATTGAGCTGCTGTTCATTTTACAGTGAGCCCACTTTACCCTTTGGACTACTAGAAATGGAAGAAAATAGATTTCCTTTTTGTTTAAGTCATTTGAGCTGGTACTTATTACAAAATACAGTCAAAAGCATAGCAAGTGACTTAGCAATTCACCTAAACTCTTGAAAATAGCATTGCGTATTTACTTCATTCTTTCCTCACAACTTTGGGTGGCGTATTTCCAGTGCCTCTGAGGACACAGAGGCACACTAAGGCGGAATCACGCACCAAATATAACCAAGTTAGGACGAAAACATCCAGGGCCTGATGTACCAACAAAATATGATAATCCTTTAAGACACACAGCTTCCTTTGGCACTGGCTGCATACTTCTCATCTCACAATCAATGAGATTCAATGTTCACAAGCACCCATATTCCTCTATTTTGCCTCATCCCTCTAGTACCACTTGAATCCAAGTCACCATAATCATCCCTCACCTGAATCCTTTTAATTATTTTCCAACTGCTTCTATTGTTGCTCTAAAATTTGTACTTCCCACAATGGCCACAGTAACCATCCTTGAACATAAGCCAAATCATATCACTTATTGAGCATCTCCTTACGTCTTCCACCAATAAAATCCAAGCTGCTTACCTTGGTTTATAAAGCTCCACATGATCTGTCCCCTCCATACCCCTTGGACCCATGTCTGACCAGTCTCTCCTTCATTCACTAGACACCAATTATACAAGCTTTCTTTTCTACTCTTTGAACACCTCACCCTTGTACCTAAATTAAAGGTCTTTGCCAGTGATTCACCCCTTCTAGAAGATTCATCCCCCAAATCTTTATGTGCCTAGTGTCTTCTTTTAGTTCATATAGTATTTTAAATGGAACATTCTCACAGGAACTCCATCAATCAGTGAAGCTAAAATACCTCCTCAGTCAACTGTTTATTACTTCTTAACGTGTCTTACCACCTGATAATTTTCTTATTTATGAAGAAATGAAAGCATCTCTGATTCTGTAGATAACTCAGGTCCTTAATAAATGCATGTCTTTGTGTTTAATTCATTCACAAAATAATAAGGTTTGAAGCCCTACGTGTTGCTAGGACTAGGTCTAACGCACGCACTAGCCATGGAATCAGATACCAATGAAAAATTGTGCAAACCCAAATGATCCTAAGAAAATATGTCTGCTTCCATAATTAACAAAGAAAAGTCCAAACTAGCTTATCTTTTGGAGTCATTAGCTTTAAGTCAGAGGGACCAGAGAGACAGGACAGGCCCAGACATTGACCAACATTCAAACAGTGTTCACCAGTTGGAACTACTGCCAACCAATGAATGGTATGTAAAAGTAATGAACAAAAACAATACAGCAATTGTCAAGAGATCAGAAAGTAGAGCAACCACAAAAAGGAAGGTCAGATGAAACTGAGAAAACATGTGGGTTTAAATCATAGAAGATGGTCTCCCTGCCTTCTTATTATAAGGTACCCAGAACATGTATGGAAAGAGCACTGAGTTAGTTACCTGCTATGATCCATATCCTCATAAGCCATTAATTTAGTAATTTTAAATAGAGCCCAAAATTTTGTGCAAGTAGGTATAGTCTTTGCGTGCACACACCCTGAAAAGTGGGTATATCCACTAACTGCTTCCAATGTTAACTCCACCAATTTCTTTCTTTGCTTAATTACTCACTTTGGAAAGAAGAGAGACTGAAGGTTAGCCTCATGCAGATGAGGGTCTGTTTGGTGGTGGAATATGCACAAAAATTAGAGATTCATGAAGGTGGGGGTTTTTTTCACCCAATTCAAGGAAAGCATGGGAACTGTTTCTGAGCAAAACTTCAAATAGAACTTGCTAGGACTAACTTTCACCTATTTAAAAGGAATATAACATGCACTTTTAGCATAATTCTCTTAACCTCTCATTTTCCTAGAATCACAGTGCTGCCCAAATCAAAACCTGGATCTAAGTTTGAACTTCCTGGAAAAGGTAAGTGAAGTCTGCTTGCAATTCACAGTTTTAATATAAAGTACTCAATTTTAGAGAAGTGGTTCTACACATTAGGTTAATAGGTTAGCTGTTCTTTGAAACAAGATTACTGTAAAATTCTGAAAATACAAGTTTGGCACCTAGAATTCTTTATGCCAACTCTAAGAAATGCTGAATATAAAAGCCAATTTCCAACTGCTTACTTGAGTATCTGTTTTACCCAGGCATGTAAAAGATATATACTTACTAAAAACACCATCTTTTAGTTTCATCACTTACTTCTTGCTGCATAAATATCCATCTTTAGAGTTTATTGAACTCACCTGAAAACTAATTCACTATGAAGTCAAACATTTGCCAAAAAATTTCAAATCAATAGACAAGTACTGCAGAAAAATTACAGGTGTTCCTAAAGCAAGTTGTGTACCTAACACACCTTAGAAATATCTTTTTCTGTTGAAATATTACATCAAGATGTTCTGCATTAGGGAATATCCAAGCTCCTTGCCTTTCTCTATTGGTCTCTTCTATTTTCCACCAATTTCCATGAGTACGATAAGCTCATCATTTGGAATTTGTTTTTGACAAACCAGCATAGAGAGAAAAATGAACAAATTTAAAACTATTTTGTTAGCAGCAATCGCTTGTAACCATAATAGTGTCCAAATGCATAAAAATTCTCTATAAATAAGAAAAAAGTGAATTTTACCCTAAGTAGTTTTAAAAATAATCCATTTGAATTCATCAAGAAGGATAGGAAATACATTTTCTTTTCCAAATCCATCTCAATTTAATTAAAAATTCTTTGAGGGCAGGAAGCAGCTCAGACCGGTAGATAAAACAGTGGAGATTTGAAATCAGACAGATCAGTATAGCAGCCCAAGTATTTGAACCACTTTATGACTTCTGCCAGGTTTCTTTTTCTCTCTAGGCCTGAAATTCCCATCTGTAAGATAAGGATAATATCTACTTGACAGTGTTGTGGTGTGAATTCAAGATCTAAGCATCTGATTCATAGTGACCTCTCAGTGAGTGTTTGCCCTCTGTGGAGGTCTGACCCAGCTCAGGCCTTGGCATAGTGGATACTGAAAGAGTATTTCTTGAATAGAATAAAACTGAATACTCTATCCATGCTGTGAAATATGTATTTTTATATAAAGAATAATTACAATTAGCAGGGCACTTTTCAACATGAGATTCTTCTAAGTTTTCAATTGCTTCCAATTCTTCAGTTGTATTTATCCTATCTTACTGTTCACTCCTAAACCAAAATGGAAAATTAGTGCATGATTACACCCTATTTAAATGTATGAAAAGTCACATTTTATATACCATCTGGGTTTGGTCAGGAAAACGAGGTCAGTACCAGCATTATGGGGGAAAATAGATGGAATATAGAAATTAAGACTACACAAATATCAGAGGATACAGCAGTGAAGGTTTTAGAAGTTGGTGGCTGGATTATCTCTCAGCTAGGAAAGGGATAAAGCCATTTATCCCTGGGAAGTTTGGGAAGCGGCCACAACCATGAAGTGGAACCTTGCGGAGAGGTCTGGAAACCATGTCCTCTGCCACAGCCTAGAGAAATCACGGTCTGGGCAAGTAAGTCCGAGGAAGTGCCAGAACCACTAAGTGGAAGCTTGCGGAGAGGTCTAGACACCAGCTATGTCTGATAATCAGGACCTTCCCAAGGTAACAGCTTCCACTTCACTTCTACCTTCCAAATTTCACCCATGTTCCTCTCACTGACAAATTCTACCCCAGTCCCCCTCAGAGAAGGGGATCTAGGGAAATGTGATTCTCTGCTTTAGGAGTCGGTGATGGTGCCAAGTTGAAAGAAAACAACCTGGCACAGTCCATACAATACCCTTGTTAACTCACTAACTCAGCCTCCATCCCATAATTATAACCACCTTTAACTTCCAAATGAGGACAATGATATCATGCTTCCACCTGAAGTAATGCAACTACCCTTCACACAACCAAAGACCTGCTAACCCCTCAACAAAAAAGACAGACAAAAAGTTCACATGACTGCTAATTCTTTAAAATACAAGGAAAACAAGCCCATTGTCTGAGGCAATGAGGAAAAGAATATCAGTATAGGAAAGACCTAGGTTTAAGTCCTAGCTCTCCTATTTGACCATTTATGACCCTTGAAAAACTACATACCTCTCCGGGCCTTTATTTCCCCAACTGAAAAAGGAGAAAACCTATCTTCTAAGACTACTGTAAAAATTAGCAATGTGAAATGGCTAGCTCATAGAAGTGCTCAGCAAGTACTAGCTTTTATCAATATTCATTTTACATGGCATGAATAAGTTAACATTTCTTGCTCAACGGTATATGAAATTGTTTTCAAACCCGAGTAGTTATGTGGCTGCATATTGCATAAACTTTCTCCAACAAACTTTAGCTGAAATTTTCAAACTTAAGTGATCAATTTCTTGTTCTTGCTCAGACAGTCTAAATATGAAGATACAGAAAAGTAGTTAAACAGTCAAAAGTTGGGAGCAAAATCTAAGAAAAGGAAAGGCTAACAATCTGGATTATATACAAATTACAACATCAGCTCCTGAACAATAGGAAATTAACTGTTTACCAAAAAAGGCAGCAGTCCTGTTGCACCTAAATTTTGCCAGGGGTGACTTCAGAGAGGAATTGTTTTTCTCTACTACAAAGCTCTAACCCATAGGTTTGTAACTTAAGGCTCTGACTACATGTCACAGTAGAAAAATCTCAACTCAATTATCCTACCAGAAAACACAAATTTATTGACACTGGCAGGCTACAACACCATGAAAAATTATAACTGGAGAGAAAAGGGAAAAAAATATGTGGAAGTCAGAATACTTGAGATGTATCTCTTTGTAACTTGGTTATTCTTTTATTTGGACAAAGCATACTGAAGGTTTTTCAATGTTTGTACTGCAACTCACCCATATTTATGATATAATATCCAAAAGGCAGCCAGCAGTCCCAACCTTTAAGGCTGCCAACCACAAAAAATTACTTAGCACAACAATGATCTTTCCTAACCATAAATGACGTTATCTTAGGCCGGGCTTCCTAGATAGACTTGGACTGAAACAGCTCTTTATCCAAAGGCTATTGACTGTGTAACATACATATTGAGAGGGGGGGGAAAGGCAAACACAAAATGTAAGTAAACTAAATTAACTCTTAATATATCTCAAATTTTGAAAAAATGGGGACATGGACTTTTTGAATGGTAGTCTTTTGAGTTAAACAAGCCATTTCTTGCCATGTGTGTGCTCTGTGTGCAAAAATCCTAGATAGTGTAGAGTGCCTAAAACTATGTTTATAATTCCAAAAAATTAAGTGCATGCCAAATATAGGTTGTATAGAAAAATCTCAACTAAACTCAGTGTAGCATTTGGCTCTAACACTAAAATAACAAAACTTTTGAGAAAAATAATATTAGAGCCATGCTACTCAAAATCCAAACACTTTGAAACCAGAGTCTCTAGAATAACCCTTTAATTTTTTGGACCTATCTAAGGGCTGCAAAGTTTTCTACCAATAGAGAAGACATATACATCTTCTTCCCATTGTTCCTAATTTTGCTTCCTGGAAAACTGGAAAAAAATATTTGTCTACCTGGTAAGATCTCCTAAAATGACACCATGTTTTCTTTCTTCTAAATTAAGGGCATACAATTTTTTAGTGTAAGTTTCAAACCCTTCTTTATTCTGTGTGCCTTTCCTTTGAAAGCTTTCAGTTTAACACCTTCCAAGTGTGGCATCCAAATGAAGTGTGATGAATGAGGTGAAATCTGGCTGGTGGACTGTTACTACCTCTCTGTCACCTCCTTGTCACTGTGCTTATCTATTTATGAAGCTCAAGACTGAATTTAAGCAGACATATGACATCATTGAGATGACACAAGCTCATGATTGACAAAAATGCCTAGTTCTTTCATAAATGAGCATTACTCTGTTTCTTGTCCATTCCATGTTTGTTCAGTTGATTTTTAAATTTACTGTAACACATTGCATTAACCCCTGTTACATTTCTTCTTGAACCTGGTCCTTTATTTCAATCTGATTCTAGATCTTAATTCTGAATTCCAACATTTTAGCTCAACCTCCAAAGTCCATGTTAACTCCATGTTCCTAAGCACATATGCATAATCTCAAACACCAGGTGCACATAAACAAGCTGGTATATCTGTAACATTTTTCTCATCAGTCAACCTAGAAGCTCTATTAAACACAGGAATTTGGGAAATTTGAAAGGTCTTACTCTAAATGAATTCAGAATCACTCCAAACAAACACTTCAAAGAACTCAAAAGATATCTCTTAATTAATCGCTGGAGTATTTCACCCCAAACTGATAATGAAGCTCATCAATCCATAGTATTCAAAATGTATTGTTTTAATTTCAGAATTTTAATATCTATTTTGATAGCATTCGCCCATTTCTACTTTTTTCAACATCTCTATCATAGTACAAAACATTTCAAAAATGCCAAAGGAAGTCGAGAAGCTCATTGCCATATTCTCTATTCACGAGAAACTGTAGAAACCAATGCAGGATTCTCTACCATAATCATATCCACTGGATTCAATATTGTAATATAATCAATATTGAATAGATTGGACTTCAAGATTTTTTTTGGCTATTTCTAACAAAACAGAAATAGGTACTGAAACACTTTAAGCTCAGCTCAGAGGTAGGAACTATTTTTTACAGTCCACTATCTGAATTACTCAGGCTTTGATATTTATTCTGGATATTTGGTAAGGTAATGCACTTAGATAATTCATCTTTAGTATTATCTTGATTACTTTTGGTCTTTTTCCCTTTCACATAAATTTTTGAATTAGCCCATCTGGTTACACAACATAAATGCAAGCACATAAAAAAGGGATGGAATTTTTTATTGGGATGACACTGTATCTAAATCAGTTTGAAGAAAATTTAGATTTTGAATATAGTATACCTTTCCGTTTATTTAGATCTTTTCCACTTTTTTCTCAGTAACATGTTTTCTGTATAGAGGTGTACATCTTTTGATAGATTTAATCCTAGGTATTTGATTTTTTATATTATTGTAAATAATACTTTTAACTTTTTATCTTTCATTTGTTTTTTTTTTTCCTGGGGTATAAAATAAAGTTGACTGAACTAAAATGTAACAACTTTGTTAAACTCTCTAAATAATCTCATAATTTAGCTTTAGGTTCTTGCATTTTCTATCTAAAATTCAATGTCATCTGTGAATAATTATATCATTTCTTCTTGTCTAATCTTAATAGCTTTTACTTATTTTCATTGACTTCTTGAACTAAAATGTTCAAGTACTAACAGAGGACATATTCTACTTGGTCTTAATCTACTATTTTAAGTAAACTTTAACTGTAGGATTTTTGGTAAAAACCTTTATGAGATTAAGAAACTTTCCTTCTATCTGTACTAAAAATCTTTTAATCATAAATTTTCTCAAATTATTATATATATATTTATGATATTTTTGTCTTTTGATCTTAATTGAATTATGTGGATTTATCTTCCAAATAAAAGCCAGCCATGCATTAAAATCTCAGTTGTACATAGTGTAGCATACTGTTACTTTGGTTAGTAATTATTTTGTTTAAGCTTTTTGGACACTTCTTAATATGTGAGATTGTCCTGTAATTTATCCTCCTTTGATTTGGTACCAAGGTTTAAAGATTTACAAAATAAGGTTGGGGATTACTACTACTATTTTTTGGAAGGATTTGAAAGTGATTGCTACTAAGCCTTTTTTAAATGTTTGACAGAATTCAATAGGGAATCCTAGAGTTGTCTTTGAAAGAAGAAATATATTTAATTATGAATCAATTGTTTTAAAGGACCAAATTTTCTACTTTTTTAGGTCTAAATCTTCTTTTTTTAGTTTTAGTAAGTTATTTTTGTCTAGCAGTAGGTCAATCTCAATTTCTAGGAATAGATCCATTCAAGACAGATTTTCAAGATTATTGGCCTTGTATTGTTCAAAATATCCTTACTAACTTCCTAATTTTTGCTGGATCTATTATAATGTCTCCTTGTTCATTACTCAATTTGTTATTTGTGTCTTCTCTATTTTCTTCCTGATCCATCTCCCCAGGGATTTACCAATTTTGTTAATCTTTTCATAAAAACTATTGACTCCTACTCTCTGCATTTGCACTTAGGAGATACTAATGCTTAAGAGAAAGAGCAACTGCTTGTTAGCTTGTAACAAAGTAGGTCAGCTTGGAGAGGGCAGGGAGCCCCCTAAAAGAGAAGGATCAGGATCCTTTAGAAGGAACCAAAGATACTGAAGACTGACCTCACTGGCTGTTGTTCATAATTCATGTGCTTCTGTGGGGGAAAAAAAGTGACAAACACTAAATTGAAGACTCATTCTTCCAGGGTTGCTTTTCTGGGGATGCCACGGGACGGATTTTGTTTTTGATTGGTGCATTTATTACACAGTCATCTTAATATGTATCACTTCATGTTCTAGATATACTAATTTTGGTTCTACGTCTCTAATCCTATTTTTTTCATTAACTTGAATATCCTGCATTATCCTTATATAAATCACATAGAGAGGTGTTAAAAATTGCCTTCTTTTCTCCCAAAAATGGAAGCACCCTAAAATCTTCAGATTATTGGAAAAGGAATGATCAGTTAGATTTAATAAAGTGAGCTAATATTAATGTTATTAACTTTTTTATAATCTCTTCGTATGGAGATATTTACAATAAGAAAAATATAAGTAATCCTTAAATACCTTTAATTGGAATGGTCAGTGCAATAATACAAGAGATAATTGGGGAAAAAAAACCTTATTCAAGAAAAATAAAAACATATCCATACAGAGACACGCACATGAATGCTTACAGCAGCATTATTCATAATAGTGCCAAACTAGAAGCAACACAAATGTCCATCAGCTGGTGAATGGATAAACTAAATTTGGTATATCCATACAGTGAAATACTATCCGACAATATATTGCAACAAATTACTAATATATGATACAGTACGGATGAATCTCCAAAACATTATGCTAGTCACCAAGAACCAAAGATCATATGATCCTGTTTATATGAAATGTCCAGAAAAGGAAAATTTATAGGAACAGAAATAAGATCAGTGGTTGCCTAGGACAGTAGGTGATAGTAGGGACTGACTGTAAATGAGCACTGGGGAGCTTTACAGAGTGAAGGAAACATCCTAAAATGGGGTTTTGGTAATGGTTGCACAACTCTATAGATTTATCAAAAATCATTGACTTACATATTTATAATGGGTGGGCTTTTTTGGTATATACATTAGACCTCAATAAAGCTATTAAAAATAAAAAATAAAAAACTATTAGCTTTGTTAGTGTTCTCTATTATAGTTACTATCTAATTAATTTTTGTCCTCATGTGCAGTGTTTAAATTTCTACTATCTTACACTTGACATTCTCTTTCTTCCAATGTATACTTCACTTACTAATCTTCCTACTACCTTCTTTTCTAAAATATTTAGCTAAGTCTGTAGATGTCCCCCTAAGTACTACTTTACTTCAGTTTTGATCTGCAATGTTTCATTACAGTTTCATTATCACATCATTCACTTTTAAATATATGAAGGATTTCTATTTCTGTTGATTTTTAGGTTAATTGCATTGTGATCAGAGAATCTCTATATATTTCTCAGTCTTCCTTGAGAAGAGCTTTTCCTGAGTCTCTTCCACCTCACTTCCTAGTTTGAAGATCTTCCACTCATTTTTGCTCCCCTTCTTTGAGGACCCCTCATTTCCCTAGCACAGCACTGTAATGACAGAAGTGTTTTATAATTCCACTGTCTGATACAGGAACCAGAAGCCACATGTGGCTACTGTGAAAAACATTGCTAATGTAATCGAAAAACTGTTTTTAATTTTACTTATTTTAAATTAATTAAAGTCATATCTAAATAACTAAGCTAACTAGTGTCAGCATGTTGGGCAACACAAGTCTAATCAACTCTTCCTCTCTCTGCCCATCAGGATCCAAGAAGGAAGGAGTGATCTGAACAGAGAGAAGTGACATAAATAATTGTTCACTAAGTTTAAATTTGTTAAGTAAAGAAAAAAGATAACTGGAAGGCAGCACAACAGTAGCAACTGCAGGAAACAGCTTCCTTCCCTACAGATGCTGAAACAAAAGAAACACTCAGGAATTTTTAAGCTTAGAAGCTTGGGGGAGAGGCCTCCATGAGCTGGGAGGGAGTTAGACCTCTGAAGAGGGAAAAGGGGTGAGGTTAGAGGTGGGGGAGTGTACATGGCAGGAAGGGGTCACACAGTGAAGCTGCTTTGGTACGTGTAGGAAGCTGCAAACCATATCCAGCTGCCATGTCATGAAGGAGTGTTACGGACTGATGCTCACAAGAACCTCAAGCAAACAAGGAGGCCACAGGCACCACCAAGAAGCAAGCCCCTTCTGCCCTGCAGGCTCCCCTTGCGCCCTCTGCTGGCAGAGCCTAACAGGGTGAGCAAAAGGTGCTTTGCAGAGTCCAGGACCCGGCATCACGAAGCTGGTTCTAGAGGATGAGTTCGAAGCCGAGAGCCAAAACTGGCACTCTCGTTTGTTTTGCCATTCTCCCCTGCTCTCATACTTTCCCCAAACCCTGTCTTATCTGTCTCTGGGAGAAAAAGCAAAGCAGCAAGCATGCCTCTGAGAACCTTCGAGTACTTAACACTGATCAACAGTTTTTCAGACCTTTGAATTTCAGTGGGAAGCAGGGGAGAGAAATTGGCCCTCAAGGAGAGAAAAGTAGTGGAAAATCCACAAAGAACAATCTAATTTAAAGATATGACTGCCATATTTTTGCCTACTTTTGATAAAGACCCTGGTAGAGAGAAATATGTTCCACTAAAAGAGAAACAAAGAAAGGGCAATAAATGGATACACAGGCACTGACATCCTCAGGGTGGTAACGCAGTAGGAATTGGTGGGGACCTTGGAGAATACATGCCTGTCTAAAGAGGGCAGCAGCTGCCCCATCGGCCAGAAACAGCAATGTGGTAATGTGAGTCCAGTGTTCCCAGATCTCCTAATTTTTTGACAGATGACAGAAATCTGGATTTTTATATGAAAGCTTCCGATTTCAAAATGTTGGCTCAACAATTTTTTAAACATTGTACAAGCCAAATGAAACACTGTGATGGGCCAAATCTAGCCTGTGGACCATGGTTGGGGACTTCTGCAGTGCAGCATGGAGATAAAAAGGGATTGCGGCAATATATGGACCTAGAGTATCACATCACATGCCCCATGGGAAAGAGCAGCCTCATATGTGATAACACAAATTTTAATGCAGTAGTGGTTTCTGGTGTTGGGCTTCTTTTTGTTCTTCCATTTGTTATTTCCTTTTCTTTCTTCCTTTCTTTTTCATTTTTCTTTTTTGGTTTTTCTGTTTTGTTTTATTATTGTCATCAATGACATAAAGCTAAGTCAGTCTAACCTAGCTCTGTCAATGTGGAGTTAATTTAAAATAAACATTTGGGACAAATAAACTGTATAAATCAAATATATAATCATTATTCTAAGGCTTTGAAATCTGCTTCAAGGGAGTTGTCACTTCTTCAGTCTTGCTATGAGAGCAATAGGCAATTACTGGGGCACCTAAAAAGATAATGCGAACTGGGAGCAAAATGAAATAAGCACTAATGTATGTACACATGTACATTTATGCATTGTACATATGGTATAATCATATATCAAATCACACGGACCTTGACAGACACTTCTGTACAGCCAGCCCTATTATAAAATGATAAAGTATTCTGCAAAATGAAGTGTGTACACATTAAAACTGGAATTCAGAATTTGGGTTATTTGTCAGTATTTCTCTCTTTTCAGTGGGTTCTTTGATGCTTGATTCTTGATTTGTTTGAGTATCAGAAAATCTTTTTCCCATATGGAAGTTTTACACATATTCCTAAGCCACATGGAATAGACCGTTTAATTTGTATGCAAAAGATTTGTGGTCTCTGCAAAGTCATTATAATTTCTCTTGTGGTACAGATGAAGCCATAAATAAATGTATGTACACACACTGTATAAATTGTGTCATATGCTTTTGAGTATCTTACTTACTTTTACTCATCAGAAGTAAATTAATACATAGGCCCACACTTTAAAGGAGCTGTAAACAGTGAGTTTCATCAAATACAATATTTCTCCTCCTTTTCTACCTCCATCCAATTCAAATGGGTACCTTATCTGCACTAATTACCATCAACTTTACCTGTACTGCAGTTTAGACTTGTAAAAGAAGGACAGTAGGGAATGATTTTTTTCCTCCTAAAATTGTCTTTTAAAAAAAAGAAAAGATAATCACTCTGTTAAAGATCTAGTAGACTACATCTTCAGGTCTTCCTCTATTATGCTCTACATTTGTGGTATGTCTTTAATGGTTAAGTCTCTACTAATAATCCTTTAAGATGTTTAAGTGCTCAGAAAGGAAAATAAAGTAAGCCTTTGGACTATAACAACATTTACTAGTATTAAATGTGAGATTTTGATACCCAAAAGGGGTAACTCCTCTTCAAAAGTTTACCTTGGTTTTAAAAATTAATATTTATTTGAGTAATAAATTCATAAAGATACTTCCCTCAAACTTTTACATTCAACAAAGCTCATTACTCCATTATATCTCCAAAAAATATTAAGTCACTTTTAAAGAGACTGAGATTAATTTATGAGCACATTTTAAAACTTTCTTATTTAGAGGTTTTAAGTATTTTTTATTTTATTTATATATTTGGGTACTTACCCAATTTACAAAAAAAAGACAAAATATTGCATGTTTAAGTAACTCTTCTGTATATTAAACTTATAAATATGATTGACACCGAGTTCTCTTAAATTTTCCAATATTACTCATAAACTTTAATCTTTGACCTTAAAATCACAAGTCTAAATTGATTTTGCAGATAGCACATTTTCAATTAGAATCCTAATTTAATGTTATTTTAATGGTTGAGAGTAAGCATTAAAGCTAATAGCCAATTATCCACATTCCTTTCTTCCAGATTCATGGTAAGAACATGCTTCCTGTCCACTGAAGTTAGGCCTGCCATCTGACTTGTTTCGGCCAATAAAATATAAGCAAAAGCAATTGTGTCACTTTCCAATCAGAAAAGTTCATTTCAGAAGGCAGCACTGTTCTTTTCCCCAGAAACATTTAGTGCTCCAAATGTGCAGCCTCCATCCATCTCTGATGAGGACAGTATGAAGTATATTTTCCTATTCTTCCTATTGCAACAACATGAATGGACCTTGAGGGCATTATGCTAAGTAAAATTAGACAGAAAAAAACAAATATTGTGTGTTCTCTCATATGTGGAATCTGAAAAAGTCAAACTCATAGAAACTGAGTAGAAACACTGATGTTTCTAAATTTATAAATGATTGACATCAAGTTCTCTTCAGTTTTCCAATATTGTTCATAAACTTTAAACTTTGACCTGAAAATCACAAATCTAAATTGATTATGCAGATTGTACTTTTAAATTAGAATTTTTATCTAATGTGACTTTAATGGTTGGTGGCAGGCATTAAAACTAATAGACAATAATCCACATTCTTTTTTGCCAGGGGTTTTGCCAGGGGCTGGATGGTGGAGAAAATAGGCAGATGTTGGTTAGAGAATTCAAACTTCAAGTTATAAGATGAATAAAGTATGGGGATCTAATGTACAGCATAGGAACTGTAGTTAACAATAACATAGTATATTCTTCAAAGTTGCTAGGACAGTAAATCTTAAATGTTATCACCACAAAATAAAATGGTAATTATGTGATAATGGAGGTGTTAACTAACTTTATTGTGGTAATCATATCACTATATATACATGAATCAAATCATTACATTATACACATTAAACTTCCAAAATGTCATATGTCAAATGTATCTCAATAAAGCTGGGAAAAACAAAAATAAGTTAATTTTTAAAAAAAAAACATATCCCCCATCCTTGAGGAATATGAGTAGGAAGAAGTTCCAGGTCTCTACAATTTGGGGCTATTTGTTATCATAGCCTAACTAAGCCTACCCTTTCTGCCTTTTGCAATAACATGGATGGACCTCAGGGACAATAATTATGCTAAGTAAAATTAGTCCAAATTCTCTTAACTGTTATAAATACTTAGAGTATCAGGGTAATATAGAGTATTCTCAAATACTACATAAATTTTATTGATACTGTATATTTGGCCCTGTTATACATTTATATGCTTGATTTAAATTTTCCTGAGGCTAAAAGATGCTTGCTCATTGATTAAGCAATTACCTCAAACAATTATGGAATTATCACTTGCAGCGATATTTAGGATATCTTATCAGTTTACTGAGATTTCTTAGCATAAAACAGTGAGAAGAAAGTAAAATCTGGAATAAGGGAAATTTTTTTATTACCCTGACCTTTGGTAGACACTGTGTTTGGGCTCCAAATTTAAAGAAAAATTTGGACATGGAGCCCAAAAAACTAGTTTGAAGTTCTAGCATTATCTAATTTTCAAATCATATAAGTAAGGGTCTATAATTCCCACCTGCTGCCTATACCCCTTTATTGGGTCTACCAATATATTCTGTTCCAACTTCCTTTCAAAGTTTTCCTCTCTTTGGGTCAGAACTTAAATATGCTTTAAAATGAGATCCCAATTGCATTTTGGGTGCTACAAGACATGGTTGACTCTATGTCGCAGCTTCTGAAGATAGCCCTTTGAGGTTGGCAGGTGTTTATTACCAGAATTTTCTGGTTTTCCAAAGTCAGCAATGTGTTTTTCTATAGCATTGCTGCATGGGATTTATGTTGCCCTCAGCCTGCCTAGACACCACTACTAGATAACTGGGCCACCTTTATGTCCACCGAGATGGTTAATTTTATGTACCCACTTGGCTGTGCCATGGGGTGCCCAAATGGTTAGCCAAACATTATTCTAGATGTTTCTATGAGGATGTTTTGGATGAGATTAACATTTAAATCAGTGAACTTTTTTTTCTGAAGTATCATTGATACACAATCTTTTTTGGTTTCAAGTATACAACACAGTGGTTCAACAGTTACCCATATTATGAACGCCACCCCCACTAGTGCAGTTACTGTCAACATAGGAAGATGTTACAGAATCATTGGCTATATTCTCCAGACTGTACCACCATCCCCATAACCAACTTACACTATGACTGAGAATTTTTGTGCCCTTTTATCCCCCTTACCTTCCTCACCCACCCCAAAACCTCCCTCATGGTAACCACCAGTCACTTCTCAGTATCTACGGGTCTGCTGCTATTTTGTTCATTCTGTTTTGTTCTGTTTTTAGATTCCACAGATAAGTTAAATCATATGGTATTTGTCTTTCTCCACCTAAATCAGTAAACTTTGATTAAAGTAATTTGCTCTCCATAATGGGAATGGACTTCATTCAATCAGTTGAAGACCTGAACAGAACTAAAGAGTGACTTATCTTCCTCCCTAGTCCCCACCTTCTTCATTCCCTACGCCAAGCATCAGCTCTTCCGGATTCCACCGCACATGGCCTTTGGACTCAAAATGGAGTATCAGCTTTCACAGGTCACCGGGCTGCTGGTCTACCTTGCAGATTTGGGGCTTGCCAGCCTCCATAATCACATGATCCAATTCCTTATAAAAATATCTCTCTCTCTCTCTCTCTCTCTTTATATATATATATATATATATATATATATATATATATATATATATATATATACACACACACATATGTATGTGTGTGTATATGTGTGTATCTATGTATATGTGTGTGTGTGTATATATATATATATATATGTGTGTGTGTGTGTGTGTGTGTGTGTGTGTGTGTGTGTGTGTGCATCTTAATGGTCCTGATTCTCTAGAGAACCCTGACTAATACATCTGTTGTTCTCCAATATCCCTGTATTTTTGAGTTTGTTCCCATTTGCCTGAACTTTGAAAGGAAATATATTGGAAATCAATTTCTTATGCTGCCTCCTATCTTTTTTTTAATATTTAGGAAAATGTGTGATTTAGGTGAAAAATTACAGAATGTATTTTTTGTGTTTAACTATTATATTCCCTTCAGAGCATAATTTCAAGATTCTTTAAAGTTTTTTGCTAAAACAATTTTATTGTACTCTTAATATCAAAAAAGGAGTTGACATCACTAATAGATATCCTTGGCATATCTGATGTGCAAAAATGAAGGATCCTCTCCCAGAGACATTATCTTCTCACAATGAGTTAGTATGACCTATAAGTAGATTAGGGACAGTTTGTAGATAAAGCTACTGTTTTACACCTTATTGAACAGTGACATGAAATGGTAAGATCGGCTGGAGGAAACAGTTGAGAATCTGTTAACTTATCATTAAAAGAAGCAGGTGCAGATTGTCCCACAGATTTAGAATATATTTGCTAAGGCTGGAGAAAAAATTAAAAGGCATTGAAAATAGCAGCTTCTTTTTAGGAAGGAGAACCCTCTTGCTGTATTTAAATCCTGCTTAACTACTAGTCCAACCAAAATGTATAGTCAGTCTTATCCAGTCAGATAATCATAATTTCTCTGCAGGTTTGTTATTAGAAGTAAAGCTAATACATGTAAAATGCCTCAGAAAAGGTCCTGAATAAGTAAATATTATTCTACACAATTTTTAAATTGTGATTTTCCCCCATACACACTACATCTCCTTGCTATGGACTCATGGAATATGAAAATTTGCATTGTTTTGTTGGATTTTTATTCTGATGAAATGCTTTGCTAGAAATTGTATCATCTGCCTTCAAGGTCCTGAGTCAAAATAAAAAGCAAAGCCATAATTTCTGTTTCTCTGAGGAGAGAATTAGAAAGTGGAAAAAGAAGTACTCTAGACCAAAACCATGGGGAAGGAGAAAGAGAGGAAATAAGCAAGAAACATGGCAACAGATAGTCATTCGCACTCATGGATGTGTCATTCACACGTTTTACCACCAAGATCTGGAATCTTTCTGGTCTAAGTGAAAACTAGCGACTTGCTTTTCTGAGAGGAGTACTTACATTGTTTTAAATAAAGAGGGGCAAAATGTGTTGAAATTTTATTCTAGAGATAAGAACAGAGTGGTCATGTAAAGGCTTCTGAAGTCAAACTTTCCAGGGCTTGAACTTCCTAGTTGTGTGGCCTCTGTGAGCCCAGCTATTCATCTGTGAAATGAGGGTAATAGTCTCTACCTCACAGAGTTGTTGGGAGAATTAGATGAATTAATACATGAAAGTATTTAGGATGGCTCCTAGCAAGTGCTAATATTCATTTTTAGTTGTTATTATTGCTGCTTAACTAAACAGCAAAAACTCCTACTTTATCAGGGGAAACTGGATAGCAGCCCTCATAAAGGGGAAAATTCAGAATCAAGACCAGTCTTGGGTACATCCCAGGTCCTGGCCAGATCTCTTTATAAGCTAATTTTCCTCTTTCTCCAGCATTTTCACCTAGGTTAAGTCAAAATAAAACAAACATAAAAGAGAGCCACAAAAAAGTCATTAAAAGGCATATAGAAATCTAAGAGCAGTATATAAAAAGAGATTCAGAGATCCGATTTGGTCCCAGTTTGGTGTTTGCTTTGTTGACCTAGCTTATTTATGGGCTGTATTTATCAGCTTTTGCTGCAATAATGCTGTTTAAGAAACAGTCTGAAATTTTAAAGGCTTATAACAACTAAAATGTATTTCTCGCTTATGGATCTGTTAAGGCAGCTACAGCTACTGTGCTCCAGGCCATGTATCTGGTTCATGTCCCACATTCTGGGACATACAACTCCTTCACAGACTGATGTACCTGTAGCCGTCTAGGGTAAGTTCTCATGGTAGAGGGCAGAACACAAGAGATAAAGCCTAACAGCATAATCAAAGTTAAAAACTTACTTGAGCAGGAAGTATGCCATATCTGCTCACATTCCACTGGCCAAAATCAATCACATAACCAGACCCAACAGCTATGGAATGAGGATGTAAACACCTCCTGTGCAAGGGTAGTGGGAGGTGGTATTTGCTGAACAATAATGCAATCCATCACACTTGCTAAACTGCCAAGATCCTATCAAGTTCAAGGCTGACCACTTTAATTAACAGTATCTAGCAAAGGAGTCTCCAATGTTGAAGTGCATCAAAATTACCAAAGGAACTTGTTTAAGATATAAATGACTTGGCCGTCCCACAGTGACTCTGATTTAATAAACTTGAGAATAAGACTTAGGATCTGTATTGCTACCAGCCTCACCAGTAATCCTATCATACACAAAACTTTGGGCATCACTGAGAAAAACTATGGCTAGAGATCAGAGCAAGTCACTACTGCAAGCAATATTCTCCCTCTCATGTCTTGCTCCCCAGTGAAGAAGGGAGGAAAATACAATATTTCTATCTTTAGAAAAAAAGAATAAATGGGGTTTTCTGATGGATTGAATTACTGACTCCCCATTCTTCTCAGGGACCACTTGGCTTTGCAATTCCTCCTACAATATTTCCCCAGTTTATTGATGGTAGACTTAGCCATGTGACCCACTTGGGCTCATAACATATGGGTGGAAGAAACAGTGTGTCAGTTCCAAGTTTAAGCCGCTTTCTGCTTGCCCACCTAGATTTCACGTGGAGAAAAGTTTCTACCAGTAGCTGCTGCCTCCCCAGATGGGGCCCCAGAATTAGTATTCATTGACAATCCAAGCCCAGCTGGACCCAGCTTAAAACACAGCTGCCTAGCCAAGACCAGTCAGATCAACCAACCTCCACTTGAAAATCATGTGTGCAAGAAAATATGCTTTCTACTTTGAGCCAATTACTGTTGGGGTGGATTGCTACTCAGAAAATGCTAATTTGCACATGATTTAAGAGTCATTTTCTAAGACACTCTGCATCTCTCTTCCCAACTCTAATATCGTTTGAGTAGCAGTCGTGTGAAATCACACTCCCTATACTGAGATGAAGCTCAGACTTGAAGCAAAATGTGGGGGGGGGGGGGTTCTGAAGCATTAAGCAAATATACGACCAATAAATATTTTCATCTAAGTTCATTCTATGTCACTTCTTTAAATATACCTAAAGGAGAAAGCCCTTGACTATAGAAGAGTGAAAGAAGAGAAAAAGGGGTATTTAGGTCACACGACAGCACCACTTTTTTTTTTTCAAAATAGAAACAGATTGTTCTACAGAATCCAGCAATTCTGGTGGAAATACTCTGCAATGAAAGCATGTTTTCCATTAACTTAAATACTGTGTTAACCTCAATCAAAAATATACTTTCTTAAACTGAATACAGAATTTATAGTCTTAAGAAACAGTGCCTGCTATCTAAATATGCAAAGATTCTGATGCAAATGACTCTGGCCCTCGTGATTTCTTTTTAATTCTTAGTTTTATTTTGTTACTATTTTATTAATCTTAGTTAATATTTTATTAAGACAAAATAAAAATCTAAAGCAACCTTTATTCTCCCACCCAACCAAGCACTTTAGCCAGGTGGAATATCTCTTAAACCTCCTGAGTGCTCTCTCCTTTCTTGTTGCAGTGTACTCTCTTGAGGTCTTAAGATTTCTGTTCTATTTAATATAACTATTCATGAAACACATCTCAAAAAAAACAGCCTCTATCATCCCAAGACTCCTAGAGGCTGACATTGCATGGCAGTTATCTTTCTACTAAGCTAGTGAGTCCAGAAGGGTCACTGAAGATCTGTCCTGTTAGAAAGTGACAGGACAGGTTTTTGTTTGTGTCTGAGCTGCACTTTAGGTTTCTGGACTAGTGGGGGCACCTCTCTATGAAGGAGGAAGATTATCTATGGAGCAAAGTGGAGCCTTCATGGAGGAAATCGGGCCTCAGGGACTATAGTCAGTTCTGAGCTTGCTGGTGATTCATACATTTCTCCTGTGCTTCACCTTTGCCCTTTGAGGAGCACAACAGAATGGGGGAACTATTTATCACATCTGGGAAAGAAATGAAAAGAGTCTGGAGGAAATGGGTGGAAGAAGGGGACCAGAGGAAGGAAGAATAAAGGTCCAAATATATCTTATGTAAAAACTGAAGCAAAAAATGACCCCTGATGACGTGAGGAAGGTTGCAGGTTAACACAACCACCTATCCTCCCTTTGCAGGCAAACTCTCTGGTGCCTGGAAGAAGAGTCCCCTACAGACACCTAGCCCTGGAGGTAAACAAAGACCAGCTCTGCATTCATGCTATATGAAATCAACCACTTATGGGATTAGATGAAGTTATTTCTTAGCCTGGAAGGCTGTGGTGATAAATACAACCTCGATGACTGGCAGTAGGGGCGGAAGGTGAATTACCTGCTGTTTATAATGTCCTGAGAAGACTCAGAGTGCTCAGAGCTATTTCCCAAAAGGCTGAGTTTGGTACAGCATTGCCAGAGACATCGTCATTCCATAAATTTCATTTATACCTTTAGTCACTAGGACACTTGGCTTCTTTAATTACATCTGACAGTTGCTTCCACAATCGTAAACATAATCCTCTGAGTCATTTCCACTCTTTGGAAATGTTGGTTTTAATGTTACACATAACCTCTACCATAGCACTAATATTCAACATGTAGTCTGCAAAATCTTTAAGTCAATATATGGTCTTTTCTATCATTTCATTGAAAAGCAGAAAACTGCCCGAATCTGTGGCTCAGTCATTCTACAATAAACCATAACAATTCTCATTGACCATTCGAGTGGGTGCACCCATTTCTTTAAAGTGCACATTGTTTTTCAAACAGCAGGGCACAAACATTAGAGAGAAGTCCCTCTTGCAAAGTAAACTTCCAAGATAGAAGCATGAACTCAGATTGTTACTGTTTTCATTACTATTATGTTTTAAACATTTCTCTAGTTCTCTTTCACTCTTTGAAACAAATTTTAAGCTGTTGGGAACTTCCTTTTGTTGATTCTGTCTTCCACAAAGTTTCCTCCTCTGGCTCTCTCCCACCTCACTTAGATTAATAACTGTGCTATGTACTAATCTGTAATTAGATGCTCTTTATCACTAAGGATGCTAAACCTCCACTGGAAATTTAAGGTGGAGAAAATAGTATCAATCACCATGTTGTCCAAGGAGAAGGCGGCACGTGTTAAGAAGAACATTTTAGAAGCATATGTAGCCAAGCAGATTATTTAGGTGAGCCCTAGAACTGAGCATGGTGCTTGTTCAACTGCCCTCCAGGGCCAGGCAGAGCTTTGGTAGAGGAAGACATGGGATTTGGGGGCCAGAGCTGAATTCCCCTAACAGCAGAGGTCTCTGCCACAAGGCAGCTCTCTTCTTCTGTTGTTCCCCAACAGCACCCAGCCCCTCCTCTAATATAAATACAGGACAAATATTTAAAGACAACTGAGACAAAGGGGTGCCATATTAATGGGCCGTCCAGGGCACCTGAAGGTCTCAAGGCATGCAGATGACCTGCTTTCTCTTCCCATCTCTCCCTGTTTGTTTTAATTAAAGAAATTAAATACTCAAGGCTTCCCTCACAGTAGTTCCCTTAATCCCACATTTCCTGATTCAACTGAGCAAACAAAACTACCTCCTTTATGACTGGTTACTTGACTCTGGCTTTCATATTTCTCCTTCCATGTGATCGAAGAGAAAGGGAGGAAGGGAGGGAGGGAGGGAGGGAGGAAGAGTTATCCAGGTATTTTACTAAACGTTTAATTCATAACTATTTTCTCCAGTTAGAAATTTGTAGGAAGCTATTTCTCTTGCATTATTGGAAATGGATTTAAATCCACTTTCTCAATCCAAAAACAGATGTAAGATACATTGGTACCCTCAGCAACAGTCCTAACTCAAAACACTTAGGTCACATACAAACCACAATCGGAAACCAACTTGAAAACATTAGGCAAGTGAAAAAAGCATTAAAATGCTAACATGGCTCTTGTATTGTAATTGCTAATGTTTTTCAAGACTTAGAGAGAAAAAATTCATTAGACTAACCATTACAATAATTTGCACTGTAGCCCCAGTCAAGGACCTCAGAAATGCAGGAGCCTAATCCATTCAGAAGCAGGAGAAAGTCCCCCCAGTAAGATTATCTGGCCCATTGGAGACAAGGAGGGCTCACTCTTCTGCCAGCTCCTTGTTCATCCACCTGCATTTTATTTCAGTCCTTTTTATCTCTAGATTCTAGTCCTTAAGAATTCTTTAATAGAATGTAACTGAATGTTTCATTAATGACACAGGGCCCTAGAAGCTGGAATGCATTGATAAATTATAGAAAGTTTACACTCTGTGTATGATTTTAGCACATTTACCAAGTTCTTCAAAACAATTGGCTTATTCCTCTATGTCTACTGCTTATGGGAAGACAGAACAGGTCAAGTTATTCCAGTTTTACAGACAAGGTTCAGAGAAGTTAAATAGTAATATTGTACTGCTGGAAATTATGTTTCTTTTAATGTGGTATTCCAAATGATAAATGAACCAATCCCAGAAGATGAAAAACTGATAGGTCCCAAATTGGTAGGTGCACCAATTATGTCAGGCAGACCACAGTCTGATTCATCCCACCCCAGGGTCCCCTTTTTGGAAAACCTATGATTTATTTAACTGTTTTGAAGTGCATTGAATATCCAAAGAGACTGCCAGCAAGATTGTTAGTGGTGTAGCAGGGCATCCATCATACAATGGACAGAGGGCAAATTGAGCACAAATACAAGATATATAGGCAGACATAGTACATCCCAACCTTGCTCTGGACATGACTTTAAGACCATATGGATTGATGATGCATTTTTAAAGCAGATAGGTAAAATTTTCTCCTCCTAATCTTGGGATCAATTTGGGCTTTATCAAAGCTTACTTTGATACTGATCAGGTGGATTTTCAGGGATGGACAATCTAGCAGAAGCAGGGAAGAGCACAGACCTTGAGCCCAGTCCATCCTTTAAGATTGAGAACAGAAAGTTGAAAATTCATCTTAATTCCTGTAGTATTGGAGCATCTGTTTTTAACTTGGAGAGAGTTTTCCTCACCTGCAGAGAAGAGAATAAAAACAATCCAGAATGTTACATCTCTCTCAGCTCTTCCTAGCAGGGCCTGGAGCTGCCCTAGGAAGTTTCTCATTTGCAAGACTGAGGTGCTTTCTTTCCCAAAGCCAGCTCCTCCTGCAGGGCCAGCTGGGCTCTACATGACCTCTTGGAATTCACCCAGCACAGAACAGAAATACTTAACCCCAATTCCAGTGCGTGAGTCCAGGGAATCCAGGTCAGGGCTGCAGCAGCAGGTAAAGGCCCAGCAAGAAGAATCAGAAACAAACTGAACCAGTGTAGTACTTTGCTAGAGCTGCCAAAACCAAGTCCCACAGACTGCATTGCTTAAACAGCAGAAATCTATTGTCTCAGTCTGGAGGCTGGAAGTCTGCCATCCAGGTGTTGATGGGGCTGGTTTCCACTGAGGCCTCTCTGCTTAACTATAGATGGCCGTCTTTGCCCTGTATCTTCACATGGCCTTCCCTCTGAAATTATATGCTACGCTCCTCTCATTATAAAGACACCAGTCATATTAGATTAGGGCCCACCTTAATTGACCTCATTTTAACTTAAACACCCCTTTAAAGACTCTGTCTCCAAATACAGTCACATTATGAGGTACTAAGGGTTAGGCCATCAACATATTAATTTGGTGTGAGCACAAGTCAGCCTGTAGCACTTGGAGTCTCTGGTCCACCACTAACTCCCCTGAGCTCCAAGCCTCCAGGTCAAACATCCAACATCCCTCCTGCTCCCCAAAGACCACATACCTGTGGACCTGGCTCTGTTCTACAAGGAATGGTACTTGACTGATCGTGATCTTTTGTGTCCCAAAAGCAATACTATTAGCAAGAGGAGGAAGTTAGAGACAACACACCGATCACCTCCCAGGAAGTCACAAAGAGCCACAGCAGAGACCCCCTGTGACTGGCACACCAAGTGTCACAAGAACTGTAAGTACTTTAAAGTAAATTACAGAGGTTGTAACACCTGCTGAATATGAAGGCAAACCATAGCAAAGGAGAATACACTGCACCAGGGTTGGGTCCCTGGGTCTGATTTCAGGGTTACCATGTGGGACATACCTTCTCTTTGGGCCTCCTTTTCCTCATTCAGAAAATAAAGGGATTGGCTTAGATCAAATTTCTCATATTTGTCCTACAGAACCTTGGGTTTTACAGAACCAGGAATTCTACAAAGTTGCAGTGCACATTTTTCTCCCATTTTAACTATTTACAGCGTTCTTTTTTAAAGAAAGAAAACTCTATGCACATGCAAGCATGCATACATCCACCAAAACTGATGAATAGAAACTAGTGCTATAAGAATAACTTTTCATTCAGATCTTAGAATGAAGTTTCTCTAACCATATCTGTAAATGATTTATAAATATACTATTAACATGTGATTGAGGAGGGAACTTGTAGCTCAAATTTTTTTTTAATCTAGGCTTATGCTTGTTAACTCCTGTAAAAGTAGGTGAGGAAGGACATGACTGTAGGACTCAAATAATGCCTTCAGTCAGGTGCCAGGAAAGGCTTAAGGATGGATGCTCTCATCACAGCATAACTGTCTATGCAATAAAGAGTAAATGCTTAATACTGTGTGCACTTATTGTAAGTTCTGGTTGAAGTTTGATGTTTTTTTTTCCATTTCAGTAGTTCTCCCTAATCCATGGGGGTACATGGATACCTAATAGGCTCCTAGTTGGTGCCTGAAACTGTGGATAGTACCAAACCCTATATATACACTATGTTTATATACTTATGATAAAGTTTAATTTAAGAATGAGACACAGTAAGAGTAACAAAGAACAGTAAAATAGAACAATTATAACCATGTACTGTAATAGAAGTGGTATGAATGTTTTCTCTCTCAAAATATCTTATTGTACTGTTTTTACCTTTCTTCTTCTTGTGATGATGTGAGATGATAAAATGCCTACATGATGAGATGAAGTGAGGTGAATGATGTAGGTACTGTGACGTAGTGTTAGGCTACTATTGACCTCTGACAATACATCAGAAGGAGGATCTTCTGTTTCTGAACCGTGGTTAACTGAAACAGCAGAAAGAAAAACTGTGGCTAAGGGAGGCGTATTGTATAGAGTTTTGTATGTCTTGGGGCCTTCTAACCTAACTGTTTCTTTTCCCCAGGTAAGAAAAATAAATTCCTCTAAAAGAAAAAATGGGTATGCACCCCTGGTTAAAAATAAAATTTCAGAAAAAACTGTTGATATCAATGATGAATCAACAAGGCTCAAGTTAAATGTCAAAATGTCCAATTATCACCAGCTGATTCTTCAACTAGGGTTGATTTCAATCACAGGAACATGTACTGTGAAAGCAATGTCTCTCAAATTCACACAATATAATCTGAATACATTAAAGTGTAAAAGTACATTGCCTGGGTCTCCAATAGTTTTACAAAGTAAAACTTTGCAAAATAATTTTGACTTCTGGCATATGACATTATAAATCTGAAACAAAATATAGTGAATATACAACATAGACTCTGATTTTTTCAACAAAAATTAAACAATTTATAGGAAAACATATGCAAACAATATTTAAATCAAGCAATAAAAGAACATTAACATTCATACCATCTTCTGCTCTACTGCAGATCATGTAGAAACAATTAGAAAAAGCTTATTATATCCTGGAATCCTGACATCATCAACAGCAGGTCAACTAGAGTGTGTGCCTGGTGACAGGGGGGACTTTGGTTACTGTTTATCTCCCTGACCTAGAATAGTGACTGACACAAACTAAGTGCTCAATAAGTATTTTTTGAATGAATGAGAAGGTTGATATAGAGGTCTATTTAGCTTTATTATCAGAGAGCGAAGAATTCAGATATGTGCATTACATAAGCTTGAAAAATTGGTTCTAACACTGAAATCTTTATGCTAGAACTAAAGGAGAGTATACATTTTTCTGTACATCCCTATTTTATTTATCTTTGTTAATGTATTTATATCAAAAAGTAGTAATGAAATGGCAGTAAGCCAAAGGAGTATCAGCTCTTGTAAAAACTGTTGCCCAAATGGATGCAAGCAGTCAAATCCTATGAACCAGAACCCACCATAAGAATGCACCTTTAAATCCGTGTTTAATAACTCCAAATTGTAAATTTTATTAAGACATAACTTTTATTACAAATGTTTTAGAGTTACTTACAACAATAAAAACAGGAAATTCCAGAATATACCCTTTTTACACTTATGTTTTTTACTATTCACAGACAAGGTAAAAGTACAAAATATTTCAGCTAAGAAAATAAATCACTTTTTGTTTTGTTTTGTTTTCTTAAGAAGAGGTAAGCCTCTTTGTTACATATCTTCTAAATAGCACTAGAAGACATTAGTTTGCATGTGTCAAGGATTTTTTGGACTTTGTATTTGTAAAATAAAAGTACATGAAACAAAACAAATAGATATAATAAAGACACCTGTGGCAGGCAGGACTCTAAAGATGTCCTCCCAGGATTCTGTCCCCTGGTTAGTCAATCAAACACCACTCCAGGTATTGCTGTGAAGGAGCTTTGAAGATTGAATCAGGTTTACTCATCAACTGACCTTAAAATAGGGAGTGTGTAAAAACAATTTAAAAAGAATTAAAAAACAAACAAACAAATAAATAAATAAATAGGGAGTGTGTTCTGGATTACCAAGGTGCCACCCAATGTAATTGCATGAGCCCTTAAAAACAGAAGAAGGCAGAAGAGTTTGCAGGAGAAACCAGAGAGATTCAAACCAAATAGGACTCAACCCACTGTCACTGTCTGAAGATGGAGGGACAATGTAAGAAGAATATGGGTAGCCTGAACAAACTGAGGGAGGCTCCTGGCTGGCAACCAGCCGGGAAATAGGATCCTCAGCCTGAAGCTACAAGGAACTGAATTTTACCAAAAGCCTGTATGAGTGTGGAGCCTCCAGGTAAGAGACCAGCTGAACAAGAACTTCATTCTGGCCTTGTGAGACCTATAGCAGAGAGCCCAGGCAAGCTCAAACGGACTTCTGACCTACAGAGCTGTAAGATCATGTTGTTTTAAGCCACTCATTTTCTGGTAATTTTTACAGCAACAAAAGGAAGCTAACACAATATCTTTAAAAACCTCCCCTGAGTCAAGAAACAGAACTTCCCCAGCCACACAGAAGCCCATCCATGTGGCCTATTCCAAATACAGCTGCCTCTCTCCTCACAAAGACATCACTCCTTTGCCCTTAGATTGACTGCTCCCTCGCATTTTACGGTTTTATCATGAACACAATAAGCCCCAGACATGATAGTTTAGTCTTACCCAACTTCTTTTTAAATCAACAAGACTATTGAGTCACTTTCAATCTACAATGCCTCTCTCCAACCCCTTCTTTTCTCAACGTCCCTGTGGAAGACAACAGGCTGGTGAACCTGTAGGTTTCCCTCAGTCTGGATTTCTTGATTGCATATTCACAGGGCAGTTCAGCAAGCTCCTCTGCCTTCTCTATTGCCTGCAACCTGGCAGTCTGACCCACAGCCTTGATCCTTCTCAGATTTGATCCCTATGATATAGGTGGTGGTGTAAGACAGGAGGCAAACCATGTTTTCTAGCAGCTCAATGCCTCCATTTGTATCTCATGAGTTGCAAAAAAAAAAAAAAGTTCTATCAGTTCTTTTTATTCATTGAAATACTCTTATTAAAGAAATGCTTTTCATCTACTATTTGTTACCCAGTAGGACAGTTCATATGGAAAAAAAAAGAATAAATGCTTGGTGTTTTCCCTTTTTTAAAAAAACAATTTTCAAGACAATGAATTGATTATCATCTCTTCCAAAACTGACCAATTATCTTTTTTATTATGAATTTAAGGATTTACATATATTTGATGGGAGAAGACAAGTAGTGATTCTGTAGCATCTTACTATGCTGATGGACAGTGCCTGTAATGGGGTATGCGGTGGGGACTTGATAATGGGAGGGAGAGTCTAGCAATCACAATGTTCATGTAATTGTACATTAATGACAGCAAAATAAAATATATATATATATATATATATTTGTTGGGGTTCGCTGTATGGGTATTAAAATCTTTATTAAAGCTCAGATTGTCTCATCTTTGGCTAGTGAGTTGGCCTCTTCAATCAAGTTGGCCCTGATGGTCTCTGATAGCTTCCTTGAAATTCGGCATTTGCTCCGGGCTGACTTTGTGCGTCTGTACTGCCCTAGAATCTGGAATCAGCCATTGCTCCAAGAAGCCCTGGATTCCTATAGTGGGAAATAGTATTTCAACACCACAATCTAGATGCTGGGATTAATGATATTTTTAAAAACTGGAACAAGCTCAACTTGGCAATATACAGTTAGTGATGTTACAATGATTCAACAGAAGATAAAGTGTCAACAATGATGTTAGAAGATGAAGATTGGACCCAACATGAACACGGGAAACAAATACATTTTAGTCTTTTGAAACAGCCTGTGAATATCTTGATAAGACAACATTAGAGATAGCTGATATTTTTTCATAACTTTCTTGAACATTTCATAATTTCAGAAAATAATATGTATTTCATCAATGAAGCTTTAAACTAACCAAAAAAATCATCCACTGACTCTCACCAAATTTCAATTTTATCATACAGGTATACAGGAAGTTGCTAAGCCTTACTCATGATTTGACTTAGGAACAAATTTCCTATTACTCTTCTTTCAGTCTTCCCAAATGGTTTAATTAAAGGATATAGTATACTAGTTAAGTATGCAAGTTTAAGAACCAAAATCATAGTCATTAGTAAAACCCACTTTTAACTAGAATACGTTACCCATATAATTCACAGTTGACCCATAAGATTCTTTATAAACCTGAAATTCTATGACTCTATATGTATATTATAAATTCATTTCAGCAAACATTTGTTGAGACAACTGCTCTAGTTACCTGCAGCTGCTAAGGGATGGAAAAGGGTAAAATAAAAAATAAAGCAAATAACTGCCAAGAATTGTAATTAAAATATATAGAAACATAATCTAATATTTACACTAAAATATGGAAATTATTTTAAATTATTTTTAAATTAAAATGCTTAATAATGAAAATTAAATAATTAAACTGAATATTTTAATATGTTTGACTTAATGACATTAAATATTAAATTTAAATTAATTTAAAATTAACATTTAATTTAAAATTTAATTGCATTGTCAATAATTTAATTATTTACCTTTTCTGATTTGATAATTAAATTTTTAACTATTAAAAATTATTAAAAATCCTACCCTAAAAGTATATATACCATAGTACTTTACTATAGGGAAAGTAAAGTAAAAGCAGTAGAATATAGAACAATATGCATATTTTGATACAAAATTTGCTTTTTCAAATAGAAGTATCATAAAAGTAACCAGAGAAATCTAAAAGAAGCTAAGCCAAAATGTTACTAGTGTGTTTATGTATTTTTATTATTTTAATGTTGCTGTAATTCTCTAATAAATTTTTAAATAATGTTTTAATTTTAGTAAATACACTTAAATGTATAACATGTCCCACAAAAAAACTTGTACACAAATGTTCATAGCAGTATAATTTGTAATAGCCAAAGATGCAAACAACCTAAATACCTATCAGATGATGAATGCATAAACAACATGTTGTATATCCATACAATGGAATATTATTCTACAACAAAAAGTAATGAATTACTGATACACACTACAACATAATGAACTCTGAAAACTTTATGCCATGTAAACGAAGACAGTCACAAATGGCCACATTTTATATGCTCCTATGTATACAAAATGTCCAGAACAGGCAAATCCATAGAGGCAGAAAGTAGATTACTGGTAGCCAGGGACAGGCAAGAGAGAGGAATGGGGAATGACTGCTAATCGGTACTGCATTTCTTTGCAGGGTCTTGAAATGTTCTGGAATAGTGAGTGGCGGAGATTGCACAACTTTATGCAAATACTAAAAAACATTGACATATACACTTTAAAGAGGGGGAGATGTTATGGCAGTGAATTGTATTTCATTAAAAATGGGGGAAAATGCATGACGTGGACAGTGACATAATTCATTCAACACATCAGGTGTTTAAAGAGATCTATACAAATGAGAAAGTGGGAGGAACCAGGAAAGTCTTTACAAAGAAGGTGGCATTTGTGTAAGGTCTTAGATGTAGAAGCATGTCAGCATTTGCCCAAATTTTAACAAGCATGACAAATTATTAAAGCTAACGTTATCATAGCAATAAGGTCTTGGCTGACATGGTTTGTAACATTCTTAACATAACAAGGATTCACTTTTAAGCCAGATCAACTGGAGGCTAAAAATTTCTGCCAAATAGCAAGTATTGATAAGCCCCCAAAAGAATGAAGAATTTTGTAGATTGCACATGTACTTCTTAACCAAAATCTCTGATTCTCCTTCAACATTTCCACTGCTGCAGCAGTAATGTTAAAATGATAACCACTAGGCAAGCCACAGCCTGCCAAGGGTAAACACATTTTTATCTTTGGAAATCACATCATTTTGTATTAGCAGAACGTGCAGAAAAGCATGCCTTCTTTATCATGTTGAGCACAGTAAGTCCTCATCAGTTCAGCTGGTTTACATAACCTAACTTGCCTTGAGCATGGCAGTTACACATTTGCAATCTCATCCATCTAGGATACACATATTTCCATCTCCTTTTACATGCTCTCAGAAAGAATGAAGAAAAGCTGATTTTGTCCTTTTAAATCAGTGTTTAGCTGAATGAAAATTCAACAGGGATTTTTCACTTCTTTATTCATACAATCAAAAGACAACTGTTTTCAAATTTTTTTCAGAAAATGTACCCATTTAAAGATTGATTTACAAATGAAGAGATAATGGGTGGTATACATAAAACATTGAATCATCACCAAATACCTCTGTTCAGCTATAACGATGTTAATTATAAACGCACTTCCTACAGAGGTAGATTTTCAAAGAAAGGGTGCCTTTTCGTAATCACTGGCCTAGCCAACAATTTCTTGGGCAACTCTGCCTCAGGCACATTGGACCTTTATACCAGGTACACTCTATGGTTCATTTTCTGTTCTCTTTCCAATCCCTCAATGGTTAATGTACATCCTCGCCTTGAATTATAGACTATTGAACACACAGAATTTGCTCAGCCTCACTGGTAGGAATATCTTAAAAATCTATGTGCCACCATCACACTTAACTAACATACCTTCATTTTTATGCTCTAAGTTCTATGAGAAAAACAATGGAAGGTACAAGAAATATTTTATATAGCATAAGTTATCAGCATTACAAGCTCTTCTTAAAATTCTCCAAAGATTCCTTCCAAGAGGACTTTAAGTTGAAGTCTTAAATCTTTAGCCTGGTACAAAACCAGCCATCATCTGGCCTCTGCCTAGCTTTTCCAACTCAGTCTTGCCACTTTGCTTGACACATTCCAGAATGTAATTGTTACTTGCATTTCTAAAAGTTTAGTCACGCTTCTCTGTGGTGGTTTTGTTTTGTTTTGTTTTTTCATGTTTTCTTCTCTCCATTGAGACACCTATCTCTTCCTGGTTCTCTGAGTAATTCTTACTTCAAGATTCAGCATTGGAAAATTTCATTCAACTTTATCCTCCTACCTAGCTAAGCCGAGTCAGCTATGAAGGTCAATATCATGACCTTTTATCTTTTTTGTGCCCAAGTTATAGCCTGACACATGGTTAGTGCTTAATATATTTGCCTAAATGAATGAATAATGAACTAACAAACATAAATACGGCAGCACATGTAGTTTTAGCAGGAGCAGGAGCTCTGGAGCCAACTAAGGTCAACTGCTTACAAGATGTGCTGTCAGAAAAGGTTTCTTAACCTCTCTGTGACTCAGTTTTCTTATTTGTAAACTGAAAATAATATGAATTAACAACCTCATAGCTTTAAGTTAAAATAAGAAATTGCTTAAAATAATGCTAAGCACATTATAAATAATTCATATTAAGTTCTTATTGATACTATAATTATAATTCCTACTATGGTAGGGCACATGCCAGGAATATAAAGACTTGGTTTCATCTCCTCAAGAGACTTAAAGTTCTTTAAAATTAAAAAAAAAGAGAGAGAGAGAACAAAAAAGAAATGAAGAATGACTATGGAATATTGTAACTAACATAGGAAATGAACCAAAAGCTGTAAATAGGATCCAAAAATTGCAAGCTCATGAAAGCTAAGATTGAATTATTGCAAGGTTAATGAAAACCAATCCTTTTGCACTCTATCTTCCAGTAATTTTTTGAACAAAAAAAAGTTTTAACTTATTAGATGTGTCAGAAATGGACCAATTATTTTTTTTAACATGCACTGAATCTCAAATACCTACACCAACTAAATCCCACCCCTTGGGTGGAGAATGAGGGCCCATAACCAAAACTCATCAGAATTCACATTATCCCATGGTTTTGCTGTATTCCTTATAAAATTAACCAAAAATGTAAGTATCCAAGTAAGTTTTTCACCCCTGCAGTATTCACCGCCTATTGCTGTGCACATATTGTAATCCATACAACCATTGCTCAAAGCGTTCTTGCAACTCACCTTTCAGAATGGCCTTTGGTACCACAGCAGAACAACAAAACAACAGAAGAAAATCTAAAATTATAGTTACAGTTCACTTTTTAATAAAACAGTATATGTTCCATCTATTCACTCGAATTGACTACATGGAAAGTTAAAGCCTAACTAACTGGTGCAAACCAAATGTCACAAGATCTGTAAGCACTTTAAAGTAAATTACACAAACTGACTACAAATAAGTACTAGCCATATCCAAATTTCAAACCACCCTCAAAGGATTAAGAATATTCAAATAATGTTCACAGGCCTTTGAACAATGTTGGAGAAATTGAAAAAAAAATTGTCACAGAGACATCTGTTATTCAGAGATTAAAAATCCAGATATGACTATTTTAAGGAAAATCATGCTCATTACTTTAGTCACATGGTTTGTATATGTGTCTCTGTATATATACATGAGGAGATATTAACAAGGATTAAGAGTACATTGGACTATGTTTTCCAAATGATTTGCTGCTTCATCTGTACCAGTGCCTTCCTGCTGGCTCCATTCCTACTGCCCCCTCCATGTGGGACCATTATACCACTCACCCCTTCAACAGCAGGCTTAGGCATGTGAGTGGCTATGGCCCATGAAATGTGATTGGAAGTGACAAAGGCCTTAACAAAACCTTTAGAGCCATTGTGTGGTTCTCCATCGGCCTGTACCCTGCTCCTTCAGAGGGAAGACAACATGGTACAGAGCTATCACCCAGCCACATCCAATCTGTTACACAAATGAGAACTGGATCTTTGTTAGTGTAAGCCTAAACTTAGTATTGCATCATAACTTGGCCTAAACTGACTGATAAAGACAGCACTCTGGAGGAGGGATAAAAGGAACTAAAGGGAATGATAATTTGAAAGCTAAGCCAATTTCATTGTAGCTTTAATATTGAGGATTCATGTCACTCCTCTCACTGAGCCCCAGGGAAGAATTCTTGTTATTTATACTGAATATTTTCTCTCTATATGGTAGAACATACTCTAACTCTCTCACTGAATAAGAAAGTAACTAAAAGCAGATGACATGTCCTAATTGTCATAAAATGGTGCTCTGGAGAGTGGAAGGTAAAAACAAACACCCAGCTACCTCAAGATGAGGGATGTACTTGTGCTATGAAGCGTTTGCTACCTAAACGGAGGAGAGAACCAACAGATCCCAGATAAATCAAACTCAGGAAATTACACCTCTGAGGAGTATGCTGACTCTAATGCTAGAAATGTTCTTTTAAAAAGCATTTCTCAAAGCTGAAAGAAATTTAGGAAGTCCAAGTCATTGGCTGTTTACCACAGAAAATCTGTTTACCACAGAATAAAACAGAAACAGATTATGATGGTTAAGTGAACACTGTGGATGACCCTACAATCACATTGTAGAATGCAATTGTCCAAGGAAGATTCTGAAGGTAGTAAACTGGGCCAAACTTTACAGCTAAGTGGATCAGCCTGCTGAGTTTGAGTATTTTTTTAGGAAGATTAATATGGGCCAAACAAAAAAAAGAAAAGATGAATATTTTTTTAAGCTCCTACTGACATGTTGAGGTTCAGGAAAGGTAAAAATAAAATTGCATACACTAAACTTCAGTTCCATTTTAGGTCTTATCAAATTTAAGAGAAATTTGTTTGCCAAGAAGATATTATCAATAAAAGGATAGAGACTGACAGACAGGCTTATAAATTCTTCATTAAATGTATTTAAGGAAAAAGTTCACAAGTACAAACATGTTTATCCTCTATTCAAGTGTGAGATTGCTCACACTGCACAGAACAGATGGTTCAGATAGGGCTTGTCAGGCCCAGTGGAACAGGGACTGTAAATGCTCCGTTCACGTGTCAAGCATGCTGGCTCAAGATAATTTCATAGAATTTTACCATTAAATCCTTAAAATACAAAATATGTTTCCCTTATTACTTAGATTTATTCAATACAGTTTCATAGGTTTACACCTATTTTCTTTACCCAGAAACATCCACATGCTAAATAAACCAGCAACTGACCCTTAAGGCAGGAAAAGTGTAGTGCCAGGAGCTCCTGGCCACAGAGGTGTGCAAGCCTCAAGCCAACGTCAACAAGGAAAAGGTCGGGCGTCTTCCTCTTCCCAAGGTGTGATCCCTTTTCCACCTGATCCCACCAGGGCCCTGGGTCACCCCCACTGTGTAGCTTCCCTCATCTATGCCCCCCAGCCCCCACCCCCAACTTCATTCTCACAACTGTACCTCTGTTGCAACTATCCTCCTCACAATCAGTGGTATTTGAAGTACCGATTATAGTTAATGTTCTCAAAAAAAAAAAAATGTGGAGGGAAGGATTTTCCTGAAGACTTGCTGGCTGCATAGGCGTAGTGCCTTGGGGAAGGGATCAGATGAGCATGATTACCCTTGTTTTCTAGTTTAAGGTTTCCTTTTTTGTTTTTTAAGAAAAACATAAAGTGAGCCTCATTATACAACTGTGTCGGGTACCATGTTGGGTGCCCTGCTGCCTTCTGATGGAGTCTTTGCACTGGTAAAGTTGAGGGTAAGCATTGGTGACACCACATTAGAGAGTAAGCACATAAGAGAAGGCATTAAGTAGGGTGCTCATCTTCCTGCTGGGATCAAAAAAGGCCCAAAATGAAGGCCTCCGACTTGTGTGCCTGCCTCCTCTCTCTAAAGGCAGCACCTTCCCAGGGCAGCCCCCCTACACTTCACCCTTGCATGCCCGATCCCCTGCATTTCATCAGCACCTGCCAGCACAGGAAAGGATATGGTTTTTATAGACATGCATTGATCCTGGAGACCATTTACTGGATACTCTGATTCAGTTAGTTACAGAAAACAAAAATCACAATGTAATAACATTATATTTAATGAGGTGCTACACTTTTTCTATCCTCCTCTTGGTATTTTAGACATTATTCCTAGGTCAAGATACTCGCATTTTATCCTTTGTCCATGGGTTTGCAGCTTACTTAATCCTGGTTAATGCTAATTGGCAACATGTACCTATGAAACAGTGTCTGCCAATATCACCTTACAGTTAAAATACTGTTCAAAGAATTATTTGGGACTTTCAGAGATAGAAGAACCCTAAACATACTAACAACAGCTGGCACACAGAATTCATAGAACTTTCTTGAATTATTAGCCTTGAAAATTAGCTGAGTTAACTGAATCTTCTGAGACAGTAGAAGGAAGCCAGGACTAAATTAAAATTCTGACTTTCTATAAGCAAAACCTAGCTGGGAGTATAATTCAGACCGATAGAAAACACTTTTCCTGCCCACTCTGGCTGCTTTTCAGAGCTCGACATTCATGGCTCTTGTAATTAAGCCTCCTTCTACTCATGAGGTATTTTCTAAGTGCCCTGAGACTTCAAATAAAATGTGTAACTGTTTAAAGCTTTGCTTTTCTTGTCTACGGATAGAAATTTTTATCTGGGACACCATCTGGATGAGACACAAGTGATTAGGGTGGTTGCTCTCAACTCCTTGCTTAGAAATTTTACTAGATGTTATGTTCTTTTTACCCTGATGTTCAGCACGTTCCATGAGGTTTTGCAAACGACTCCTCCTTTCTGCTAGGGTTATGAAATGCAGGTAGGCTTTGAATGGACACAGTCAGTTTAAGATATCTAAAAAGTCAAATTCTTTCAGGTAAGTCTAATTTCCCCCCAGTTTCCAGCTGTCATCTCCTAGGAAAACTGTTGACTACGAAATGTTCTAAAATTACCCTTAAGGAATGCAGAGCCAATCATTGAAAGTAAATGATTAACTTAAATAAAAATCTGTGACAAAATATACAAAGTTTTAAAATAAAAATGCTGGATATAAACATAACTGAAATTGTCTTGGTCTCCACATTAGGTAAAGCATGGAAAGGCAGCAAGCATTGGTGTTTTCATAGCTTGGCAAACTTCCTGGCTGGCTGCTAACTGCTTTGGCACTTATAATTTCACATGCCGAGTAAAGCGCCCTATTCCCTTCTCACTGCTGCTACCATTTGTACATTCTGCTCTCGCCCCTCGGCATCTTGGCCCTAAATCAACAAACTTGTATGAGGGGGCAAAATAGAAACTGCTCTTCTCTCTCCAAGCAGTCCAGAAAATTTTTGTCTCTTTTCTATTTTCTTGTTCCACCGTGACTTTTCCCCCGCCTCTGTCACACTATTGGGCCACAGCTTAAAATATTAACAAATAACTTTTAACATTTGTTTGGATCCATTTCTTCCTGTATATTAAAATGTATATACCTGTGGATCTTAAATAATCACAATAAATTATTTCATTGATTTAACTCATTCTTAAGACTCTTTTTCACTACTTCTTTTCCCTTTTCCTACCTAAAGGCAAGAGTTTAGAATGATTTCCCAGCTGCCTTCCTACCTCACTCACTCTGATATCAAGAGACACTTTCAGTGGGGTCCTCATGAACGTAACAGAAAAGTAACATGTGCCCCATTGACTTCCTATCTTATTATTTGATCAGCTGACTTAGATGGCATATTAAAAGCCCAGACAATAGCACACTTGAAAATAAATGAAGACTTGGTTTACCCATTTCAACCCAGCTGTATTTATCCTCTACCATAACAAATTACCATGAATTTAGGAGTTTAAAGTAACACATATGTACTACCTTGCGTTTCGTAGGTTCAAAGCCCAATAAGGGTCTCACCAGGACAAAATCAAGGTGCCCACAGGACTGCAGTCCTTGCAGGAGGCCCTCAGGGCAGAACTACTCCCTTGCCTTTTCCAGCTTCCAGAGGCCACCCACATGCCACAATTTCTGCTGTTTCCTCCATCTGCAAAGCCAGCACCATTATATCCCTAATCCTTCATTTTTCCAGTCACATCTTCCTTTCTAAGACCAGAGCCAGGAAAGACCCTCTGCTTTTAAAAACCTTTGTGTTAGCTGGGGACCATTTACATTGTTCAATTTTCTCTAAAATTTGGAGGCTGCTCTCTTACCATCTTTGAAATTATAGGATTTCCTAAACCTTTTAAGAATTAGATGACTTTCCCAGACATCACATTGTTTTTCTCCTCACAACCATTAGCACCATGGAAAGAGAAGCTTTATACTTTCAAGATAATAAGTTCAGCTTATACAATTATTATTGGGAGGCTGAATACTTTTTAGATACTTACCCTGAACCACAAAAAGGTAAAATGCACACTACTCTTTGTACCATACTATTGCCTTTGTATTCTTCTGCTGTTAAATGTACCCTATTCTACCTTGGAACTCCAGTAGGAAAATGCTCCATGCTTTTAGATAAATATAAATACCCTGATGAGTGAATGAAATATAGCAAGACCCTTTGAAGAAGTAATGTATGTATATGTACACAAAGAATGTGGAAATATTTGGATTCTCCAAAGTCCAGCAGTTCTAAAACTTCTTAGCCCCAGCATCCATTTACACTCTCAAAAATTAGTGAGGATACCAAAGGGCTTTTGTTTACATGCATTATGTCAATTCATATTTTCATATTAGAAATTTAGGTCGAGGCTTTTTAATATTTTTCTTACTCATCTTCAAATGAAAGTAATCCATTAAATGTTAACATAAATGACATTTTTATAAAAAATATGTAGTTTTCTAAAAAACATAGCAGTGCAAAGAGTAACACAGCTTTACATTTTTGCAAATCTCTAATGTATGGCTTCAGAGAAAACAGCTGGATGTGTATCTACTGCTACATTCAATCTGCTATAATCTATTATTTCGGTTTAAATCCACAATGAAAAAAATTCAGTTTCACACATGTAACTGGAAATAGGAGGAGTATTTTAATAACTTTTTCAGATAACTGTGGATATTTTTCTTTGATACTACACCAAAACTCAACAAGAGGAATTTCTCACAGCTCAGCTGCAATGAACATTTCATTCTCAATACATTCATGAGAGAATATAAGCAAGAAAAGATGAGTAATATCTTAAGGCTATTATGAGAATAGTTTTGACCTCACAGACCCTCTGAGTTTCTCTCAGGAAGCCCTGGAGTTCTGCAACCACCCTTTAAGGCCCACCGCTACAGCCTACTAGCTGCATTCACTTGATAAGCAAATTCAAGCTTTCATTGTGGGGCCCTTCCTTAAGTCCAAATAAGTCACAACAGGGTGAAGACAAATCACTCCCTTATAAATAAAGTTTGCTCTTTACATTTAGCCCATTTTTTCTTCCCCATAAAACATTCCACCAAGTAATATGAAACTTATGTGTGGAGGTAAAGATCTTTTGTTAATTATCTTTTGAAAATCAAATTTTACTTTTATTGATTCTTCCTACCATAAATGCTTTTGTTTCCTCAAAAAGTACCTTAAGTTATCCAAACCAATGTAGCTAATGATTAAAATTTATCTTAGAATTTCCATCAGGTGGTTCTTGGTTATAATCCCCAAGGTGGATTATAATCTCCAGGGTATGGAGGAAAAATAGCAAATGATATTTTAACAAAAAATGTTAGCAAATTATATTTTGCTAAGAGTCACAGTGTAGGATGGAATTTTGGACTGCATCTCTCTAATGTCACAGGGTGGCTGTTTTAAAGGACATTCATATCTGCCATTAGTAAAATGCCCCATGGTGCAGTCAGGTAAAACAATGTTCCTATTCCCATATCTCTATGCTTTAAATATAAAGATTATTTTATAAAAATTCTCTGCCCTCTGGAAAGGGTTCTAGCTTTACCTGATCTGACTTCCTTCTTTTCTGCCTTCCAAGGAGCTCTCACTTTTGCCACACTGATTCTTTTAGGCTCTTTTTAGGTGTAGTGAGGTAGATGGCAGGAGAGACAAGCATGGAAAATTGAGAGCCAGGGCTAGGGAAGGAGTTTTCCCAAGTGAAGGTCATTTGAAAATAAAGGCCCAGGTATACTGCAGACAATATGCACAGTAGATGGAAGAAGGGTGGGAAAAGGAATTTTTATAATCTTGCTTTTGAGAGATGTAAAGGATTTAAGTTACTGTGAAGCTAATTTTTGTTTCAGTGCTGTGTTCTCTTGACCGCATCATGCCCCGGACCTAACCACAGCGGTCAAGACTTTACAAACCTTCCCCATGTGGACTTATCTAATAATGCTCTTTGGGACTTCTTGTTAAAAACACCTAAAATTCTTAGTCAATATCCCTGTTCTCCCCCATGACACATCTCAGTATAAAGTGGTTAAATTAAACTCTTTGGAGGACCTCATCCAGTTGGGTAATTGGAGCACAAGGAAGAATCTGTCATCAGATGCCTTTCACTAAGTCAATTACAGATAAAACCAAGATGAAGTGGTTAGAAGTAGAGGTTAAAATTTCACTCACTTGGACTTTGTGTAATAATAAATTAAACTGCTGGACTGTATTGGCATTCTGCTGGGAATATGATTTGGAAACAGAAAAGCCAAACGTGAGTTGTCTAATTTTGCTTTTGAAAATAATTTCAAGTAATACAAGCCCACCAAACCTTTATCTCCCTTTGATTTTAAAATGTTATTTGTGATAGGAAATGTGTAGATGAATAAGCGAATCTATATGTTTCCTCAAGTTATTTTCTCCATAGGTGTGGGTGACAAATCACCTAAATATTCTATAACCTAGGCAATGTGAGAACAATTAAAGAACAACTCATTTCTCAAAAAGCTGATGTACCCCACAAATCCAGAAGTCAACATCACCTTAAAAAGGAGCCAACACTACAGTAATTCACAATCACAAAAAAGGTTGGTCACAGGGATGGTAGTACAGCACGGAGAATATAGTCAGCAATTCCCTAACATCTTACTACATTGACAGATAGTGACCGCACTAGAGGGGGTGAGGATGTAATAATATAGGAAACTGTTGAACCCCTGTGTTGTATATTTGAAACCAACATAAGATTGTATGTCAATGATACATTAATAAAAAATGATGTAAAAAAAAAAAAACAGCCAATACTAGGGAGGGGGAATAAGGAGTAGGAGTGAAGAGAGTAAACAGTAGAAAAGAATCAGAGGACAGTGAGTGCTGCCAACATTTGGGAAGTGGAATGAAAGGAACAAGTTCACTCTTTCCTCTCCTGGGAAAGAATCAAATAAGCCTGCTTTGATGCATGTACTTCACGTAAAATACATTTGCTATTTTTTAATACTTCAAGTAACATATTCCTACACGAAGGCCCCATCAAATCACAAGTTCTTCATTAAGCAGGCTTTGCATTACATTATTCATGAGAAAATTACTTTTAACTATGTGGTTAATGCCTCCCACGTTCCATGATAAGACTTTATAACCCCGTCCTTCTACTAATGGCACTAAAAACAGACTCCAGAGCCTTGTTATTTTTCCACTTTCCTTCTACAGCCACTATAAACTCTAAACCCTGATTTTTAATATGTTCACCATTAAAATAGATTGGCTAAAAATGCTAGGTACACTGAATTTTAAAAACCCAGGTCTCTACCACACCCTCCTCTAGTAATATACCCTTTTCCTTCCCAAATACCATGGCCTCTTAATTGTTTCAGAGGAGGTGACAGACACTTTTGTTGTTGTGTGTAATTTAGAAAGAAGAAAACACTCTGTGTTTATACCAACGGCATTGCAGACATTATCAGTGCCTTCATTCCTCACTCTTCCATACTCATCAACAGCTTTCCATAGCACTGTCTGCAACTCTCTGCCTGAGGAGCCCTCCAGCGTCAGAGGGTATTTGACCCAGAAGCAGATCAGGCCAGGCCAGGCATGCTGTGAGTCAAGGCCCCTTGGAGCAGCCCTCAGTCAGGGACTGACAGATGTTACAGGACCATCTGTCCAGCATCTTTGCCCTCAGGTGCAACAAGCCAGAGGCATATTCCCCTCCACAGCCTCTCAGAGGTCCCAGGGGAATGAGCCCTGGTCACATGCAGTGGTTCTGTGCTCAGTAATGTACTGGGTATGAGCTCCCTTACCTTCCCTGTCTCAACTCCCCCCTCCCTCAGAGGCACTGCCCAAGACACCCTCCCAAAAGAGATTACTTGCACTCAAGTCTTTATCTAAGATCTGCTTCTGGGGGAGCTAACTTAAATCAGAGGGTATGCTGAGCAAAGTTTACTGACAGGGAGGAAGAATCATCACAAAGGTTTTAGAAACTAGTGATCTAAAGGAAACTGATAGAAACAGCTTCTCTTTAATTCATGTCTGTCAATGATATATCAACTCACACCAGGGCAAGGCAGCTTAGAAACAATTTGGCAAGGATGCAGAAAAGTTTCAGAAAAGAGGTAACATCTCAAAAAAGGGCTTGAAGGATGAATATGAGTTCAGGTAGGGCAGAAATGTTTAGAAGACATGTGAAACAGAGGGACCAACAGAACCCAAACCAAGAAAATACACCCCTGGGGTGAGGAGGGTGGGTTGAAGGCAAGGCAGGAAAGTGGCTCAGGACTTTGAATATGATGCTGTATTATAAGAGCATAAATTTCATTTTGGGGCATGGGGAGGAGAAAATAAGTGATCAGGAGATTAATACAAACAGTTGTTTAGAAACCTAAACAAAGCATATGAAGCAGATTTTTAGAAATAAGAATACAGTATAAGATTTTTAAATTTTCAAATGTGTTAAGTTTCTGATCAAGGTTTTGGCTAGTTTTAGACCTATCATGGCAAATCTAATATTTTTGTGTAGGTATATTTGCATAGATACACGCATATGAATATATTCATGTTCTTTCATGAATAAGTTTTTAAACAAAATGTGTGCTGTGGGTTCAGATTTGTGAAATACTTCTGTGTGTGAATAAGGACAAAGGCACTCTGCAAAGTTGGTACTTTTCTCATTCACCTACTACAATGAATGGCTGCACGAGTTTAGTTTCCAATTCAGAGGACCAGGACTCATACTCAACACCTCCCTCTTCCTCAATCCCCATGCTCAGCCCATCAGTCTTGTCCTAAATACCTCCTGGAGCTCCCCATGTTTCTCAGTTGCTTTTATCACCATCAGTCACAGCCACCATCAGCTCTCCTGCTGGCAGACAGGAGAGCAGACATTCACCCTTGGTCCCCTTCATTCCATCCTCTAACCTATCACGGCCCCGCTCAGCTCAGAGTCCTGCACTGGCTCCTCACTGCACTTAGGATCAAGGCCCAGCGTAAGGTGGTCCCTGCCCACCTATTCAGGCTTAGCCTTGAAACCCCCTCACTCATTCTCAATGCTCCAGCCTCAGAGTCAGCCTTTAGGACACCAGAAAAGCCCATGATTCCCAGTACCTCAGAGCTTTGCATGTATAGCAGGTTCAGTTGGGGCTGATTTGGGTCACTAGTAAGCCACAATTATGGGACCTAATGACAGCTGATATCAAGGCAGTATATTCATTTTCCTACAGACTACCCCTCAAACCATGTGTGCTTCATTTACAACAATTTATCATCCAAATATTAACAGTAATGGCAACATTTGTCTCAATAGTCTAGGATCACAGCAGTCACCGGCTTCAATTATTTCTAACGTTCTTTTACACATTTGCTTACTGCTTGTGATCTAAACCCAGATGACCCCCTAGTGCCTGATATATAGCACATATCTATAAAACAGAGATAAAGTAGCTGGGCCTTAACTGCTACATGTTTAAAGAAATTATTTTAATGATAAATTGACTTGCCTTAGGCATCTTGTTAATCACTTTAGATCCATTATCTATTTAGGCTTATACAGAGTTAAGAAAACTAAGGTTGAGAGACTCTTAAATAATTTGTTTAGTCTGTAATGACAGACCTCGAATTTATCCCCAAGTCTGTCTGGCTTGCGCTGTTCCCCCTGACCACCATGCTGCACTGCACAGCAGAGTAAGAGGTGACGCTTATGCAGTTGTGTTAGTTTTAAGAGTTATGGGTCTCCTTCTGTGTCTCAAAATTTTCTCTTCTATTGTTTTCCTGGTACTTCTTCCATAAAAATGGTCTTCTACATTCTAGAGAAATTTATATAAGCTTTGTCTTAACCTGATTCTGATTTATTGATTTCTTAGCACCCTTTTTCAACTTGTTTATTTAGCATCCCACTGTACCATATATGTCTTCCCACGTATATTTTTCCTACTCTTTGACTACATTCTCTCCTAATTTTTGCAAAGCTGCAACAAAGAAAGAAAATACACCCATTAGGACTTGTTAATTTTGTTCAAAATATATTTCTAGTACAGGTAGGGTGTGGAGAGTGTTCGGGGAATAGGGCAGGAACTGACCATGAAATGAGGCTGAATTGCACTTAAAAATAAAATAAAGACCAAAAAAAATCAGTTCCAGTTTTGAAATAATGGACCCAGATTATATTTCTGGTTAAAAGAACAAACATGGTTAAAGAATGCCTGCTGTTACATAGGATTGAGTAATACACAGAAAACTAAATAAATATTTATTTCAAAAAGGAAACTAGATTATTTGAGAAGATTTAGGCAAATGAGAGGTCAGTATAAAATATAAACTTGTATAATAACAATCACTACATATTTTAAATACGCTGCTGTTTAATGGCAGAATTAAAGTTATTTATATTATGTACATATATTTTTGTTTGTTTCAAACAAAAAGTAGCTTGAAGAAAGAGACAAAGGGTGAGGTCCCAGTGAATTAAGAAATCAGGTCAACTTGATTAATGATGAGACAAAGGAGTAGATGAAAATACCAACAATTCTTGCATAATCTGTCACTGATTGTATGCAGCAAGCTTAGGCATGAGCCAGAGTATTGTCTGGCCCACAGCTCTGTGCCTTTATTCCAGAAAAATCTTCTTATGCCCCATACAGCCAGTTCCCAAAAAAAGGCAACTCTGGACAGACTCCCCAGCCCTATTCACCCAAGACTCCGGGCCTTTTCTGCTCGCTGCTGGCCAGTGTCTGCTCTCAGTTCATGCCTCCTCTTCACGACTTCTCATCTGGTGAGGTTATCTCCCCTCCCCACCCCCGACCAGGGCATCGCACTTGAGGATCATTATGTTTTAGGCTTCTCTGCTTTAACCTTTCCTCAAGATGCAGCCTTGCTCATTCTCTGGCTCTTTCCACTTTTAGTTTATTCTTCCCAACCAAGCCCAGGGTGCATCTGCTTGGCTGCTCCCTGCCCAGGAATGGGAGTGTGCAGTTCACTACATATGAGCCATCACCCATGTGCTGAAGTTTGAAGGAACCCAGTAGCTTCCAACTGCCCACCACATACACTGGAAGCGTTTCTGAAAATGCAAATGCTGTCAAAAAATAATACAGCCAATACTCATTATTTCCAGATTTGCCTACTTACTAAAATTCATTTGCAACCCCAAAATAAGTACTCATGGAGCTTTTGTGATCCTTCACAGATATGCATGAGCAGCAAAAAATCTGAGTTGCCCAACATACACATTCTCAGCTGAGGTCAAATAAGGCAATGCTCCGCCTTGGTTCAACCCTCAGATCATAAAACAAGGGTCCTTTCTGAGGTCTATTCACTGCCATGTTTTTTGCATTTTTGTGTTTTGGTTGGTGATTTCACTGTTTAAATGGCACCCCCAAGCATTGTGCTAAAGTGCCATCTCATATACACATTAAATAAGCTCCAATCAGGCATGACATCTAGTGATAGTGTCCATTAAGTTCAGTGTTAATAAACTGACAGTATATAGTAAACAAGCTGTTTTTAAATAGAAATACATAAAATGAGGTTATGTATTAATCCACTGATGAAAATATTGTGACCAGAAGCTCACAGGAGCTTAACCCCATATTTCTCCTAGAAGCAATGCTTCAGTATTTGCTAATTCAGTGTTTGCAGAGACTTTATAGAATGTAACTACTATAAATAACAAGAATTCCCTAACTTCATCACATTAGGGCCCTGGGAGAATAGGACACAGAATAAGCAATAATGTGGCCTGGAGGGAGGTTTGGGTGGGATCTCCACCTTGAGGTCCTGACTGCAGCAAGAAGTGTTATACCACATCAGAAGGCATTGAACCAGAACTGGACAGACTCCTGATTCTTCTCAGTATTTCTTGAGCCCAACCCTATTCCTACATTAATAGTATTACTAAAATAGACTGGCAACAGTTTTACATAAACCATCCATAGCAAAAGAGGTATTAAGCCAGCATTTTCATCATAATGTTTAGCAATTTAGATCTATGACAGCCAAATGTGGCCATTGAGCAACTGAATGTGGTTGGTCCAAAGTGAGAGTTCTGTAAGTGTAGCACACAAACTGATCCAAACACATAATATGAGAAAAAGAGAGTAAAATGCCTTGTGAATACTTCTTATATTGATACATACTGAAATCTTTTTATAGAGTGGGTTAAGTAAAATATATTATTAGAATTAGTTTCATCAGCTTATTTCTTACCTTTTTTACCTGTAGCTACTTGGAAATTTTACATTGTGTATATGACCTACATTATGTTTGCCTTAGACAGAGCTGATCAAGAACAAATAGAGGAGTTGTGAAAATTTATACTACTTTATAGTAACTGACACCCACATATTACTTACTCTGAGCCAGGCACTATTACCAGTACTTTACACATTAACTTGAGTAATCCTCACAGGAACCTCAGAAACTCTGAGAGGAGTACTACTATTTCCCCCCATTTCACAGATTAGGAGATTTGCTAGGCAAAAAAAGATTAGGTGATGTGTCCAATGTCATACCAGATTTGGCCCAGGTAATTCTGGTCACATTCTTAACCATTACACCCAACCCCCGACACACACACAAATAAATGGCTAAATGATGCACTAACCAAACTCTTTAAATAAAAATCACTTATTGGTAGAAAGAAAACATGGCTTTGTGCCTTCAGTGGTATTCTCTGGAGACATAGACAGTCACTAACTTCCAAAAATTATTTAACAAGACTTTTCAAAGGAAAAAAATTGACTCATCATAAGTTTAAGCATATTGTTTTGTCTTCAGTCTAGAACTAGTGTAGAAGCAGAGGTCAAAAAGTAAGAAGAAATATTTAAAAGAAAACAGTAAAAGTAATAATAAAAGAAAATACTAAAAAGTAAAATTAAAAAGGGGATATTTTAAGGATAATTTTTAAAGAAAATTGAAAATGGTTGTGTATGGTGAAGTCCCCCATTTCTGATAAACTAAGCTTTTCCAGATAAATGGATAGTTAAGCCAACAGGAAAAGGAGTCTGATGGAAAAGGCAGAAAACTGCAAATGAATAAAACGTGAATTTGTACAACACCATTTCCCTGGCTACCTATTTAAAATGCTTGCTTTTTCTTTTTTTTTTTCCAAATGTCATCTGAAAATTCTTTGAGTGAACTTTTTCCATTTAAAGAATTATAATTATATCTGTAAGGCAGAAAAATAGATATAAATGGGGTGGTGAGAGAATAAAGCCAGTAAAACCAGCTAACAGGGATTCAAAGAGTTAACTGGATAAAACCAGAGAGGCAGAAAAGACTCACAGACTTAATAAGTTAATTAGCTGAAGTTTCAAAGGCCAGGCCTGACTTAGAATGCCCAAATATTCCCCAGATAAAGGAAAGTATCTGAGCACAGTCCCCTGTCTTCATTGTGTCAATTAGATCATGCCTCTGTAAAATCTACTTAGCCTGCAAAAAAAGTCCATTTTATTCTTTAACTTAATCTATACGCTGTTTTTTCCTCTTCCTCCAGCCCCTAATCAAGTAACTTTGTAACCAGGGCAGGAGACAGACCTCCGAAGTATAAATAAACCTATGTGGACAAAGAATGCTGAGGACCCAAACCAACACAGTCGCCTAAATAACCTAATTCATAAGACAAAACTTCCAAGGAATTATGAATCACCTGTACACATCATGCCTTCTGCTGACCCTTACCCAAAACTCCCTATAAAACTCCAGACCCAAACCCTTAAGTGCACCTCCTCTAAGGCTGCCCGCACTCACCGTTTTTCGAGTGTGTCACTCTCTCTGTCCTACTGCAGATAAGTAGGGCAGGCTGCTGAGAGCTCTGATTTGGGCTTGCAAGTTCCTGTTGCCTGGGTGAACCAGACAGAATTGCAGCTATATGATCATGTTCCTTAGTAGCCTGCCTGAAAATCTCTTTTCTTTGTCTTTGGGAAGTTCTCAGAATGCAATCTCACACCATCCAACACTCTGAGGCTCCCCCAAATCCTGGGGTGATAGGGACTTAGTTTCCACACCATACAGATCCAAGATGACACTGGACGCCAAGTGACACTGTCTTTAGGAGTTGGCAGGGGATTATGCCCTGGACCAAGCAGCAATTCAATAAGCTTCCCTTTCCTCCATTTTTCCCTCCTTGCTGCTTTATTCAAGTAAACCTGCCTTTGTCTGTCTTGAATCTGGCCCACTCCTCCCTCGGAGTGTATTCAAATAAAACTTTTACTCTGCTCACTTCTGTGTCTCTGTTCTTCAATTCTTTGCTGTGGAGGAGACAAGAACTGAGGAAAATAAGCTCAACCCCACCACCCAACCCCAGCATATCCATTTATCAGCCAAGAGGCATTGAAATCATTCCTGTTCTGGTTATTCCTGGGTAAGAAGATATCCAGTGAACCTGGCTTGTGAACTAGGCTTGACTCCATTTTATACCCAAGAGATCTGCATCTCTGGAACATGCCACAGGTCTTGAAGTTTCATTTTAAAGCACTGAGAACAATTAATCTGCATGTCACAGCACACTTGCCTCTCTGCCATCCTCTCTGTCACACAGGGAAGCCCAAGGTAGTAGCAAGTGGTGCAGTATCAAGTCACATGCCTGGGAATCAAAGCTGCATTCTAACTCCTTCTCTATCACATATTAACCCAGGGATGCTGGAACATCACAGAGCTTCCAAGGGCCTCATTTTGAAAGTGAGGGGGTAGAGGAAGAGGAAGATTTATGCATAGTTGTGAAAAATCATACAATAACTCAATAGTAAAAAAACTAATAACTTGATCATAAAATGGGCTAAGGACATAAATGACATTTCTCCAAAGACATACCGCCAACAGGTATATGAAAAGAGTGTTCAACATGGAAACGCAGATCAAAACCACACTGAGATAGCATCTCACACCTCTCAGGATGGCTGATATCAAAAAAGCAAAGGAAAGCAAGTGCTGGTGAGGAAATGGGGAAATTGAAAGCTTTGCACACTGTTACTGGGACTAGAAAAATGCTGTAGTTGTTATGGAAAAGAGTATGGAGATTCCTCAAAAAATTAAAACTAGAATTACCATATGCTCCAGCAATTCCACTTCTGGTATTTATCCAAAGGAATTGAAATCAGGATCTTGAAGAGCTATTAGCACTCCTATGTTCAATGAAGCATTATTTATAATTGCCAAGATGTGGAAACAACCTAAGTGTCCATCAACACATGAGTGGTTAAAGAGACTGTGCTATATACATAAAATAGAATACTATTCTGCCTGAACAAAGAAGGAAATTCTGTAATATACAAAAACATGGATGAACCTTGAGGATGTTAGGTGAAATTGACCAACCACAGAGAGGCAGAGAGTGTATGATTCCATTTACATGTGGTATCTAAAGTAGTCAAATTCACAGAATCAAAGAGTGAAAGGAATAGTAGTTGTCTGAGCCTAGGAGTAAGGGGAAATGGGAAATTACAATCAACAGGCATAAGGTTTCAAATAAGCAAGATGAATAAGCTCTAGAGATATGCTGTACAACATTGTACCTACAGTGAACAACATTGCATTGTACACAAAAAAATTTAAGAAGCTAAATCTCATGTTAAGTGTTCTTACCACAATAAAATAAAAATGTACACCACAGATAAATGTCAGTTAAAAATTATCTAATGAGGGCAAAGGATCTAAACAGACACTACTCCAAAGAAGAAATTCAGATGGCCAACAGGCACATGAAAAGATGCTCCATCGCTAATCATCAGAGAAATGCAAATTAAAACCACAATTAGATATCACCTCACACCAGTTAGGATGGCCAACATTCAAAAGACAAACAACAACAATGTTGGTGAGGATGTGGAGAAAGAGGAACCCTCCTACACTACTGGTGGGAATGTAAATTAGTTCAACCATTGTGGAAAACAGTACGGAGGTTCCTCAAAAAACTAAAAGTAGAAATACCATTTGACTCAGGAATTCCACTCCTAGTAAGTTACCCCAAGAATGCAGGAGCCCAGTTTCAAAAAGACATATGTACCCCTGTGTTTATTGCAGCACTATTTACAATAGCCAAGATATGGAAGCAACCTAAGTGTCCATCAGTAGATGAATGGATAAAGAAGATGTGGTACATATACACAATGGAATATTATTCAGCCATAAAAAGAAAACAAATCCTACCATTTGCAATAACATGGATGGAGCTAAAGGATATTATGCTCAGTAAAACAAGCCAGGTAGAGAAAGACAAGTACCAAATGATTTCCAGTCATATGTGGAGTATAAGAACAAAGAAAAAACTGAAGGAACAAAACAGCAGCAGACTCACAGAACCCAAGAATGGACTAACAATTACCAAAGGGAAAGGGACTAGAGATGGTGGGGGTTAAGGGAGGGAGAAGGGGGAAAGGGGGCATTATGATTAGCACACATAATGTAGTGGGGGAGGCATGGGGAAGGCAGTATAACACAGAGAAGACAAGTAGCGACTCTATAGCATCTTACTATGCTGATGGACAGTGACTGTATGGGGTATGTGGTGGGGACTTGACAATGGGGGAAATCTAATAACCACAATGTTGCTCATGTAATTGTATGTTAATGATATCAAAATAAAAAAATATCTAATGAAAACTTAAAAACTGCTAAAAAATGATAAAAATATTTGCTCTTTGGCTTTTAGTTTAGACCTTGGCCATGTTATCCCTGGGACCCTTTACCTTCATCTGTAAGATGCAGATAACCATGCCCATCTCCCAGGACTGATAACACCATGGAATGCGGTCACTCCAAAAAGTATCCCACACAGTGCGTAGCACATAGTAAGAACTGAAAAATGATTTTTAAATAGTAAATGATAATTAAGCTTTCTTCCAGCTCAGACATTCTATGGCTATAAACAGTGAGCACTGCCTTGCCATTCTATGTCTCATTTTTCTGACCAACATCTGTTCCTTATTAAAATGCAGCAACATTGCAGTGAAGGAAGAACTTATTCAGTAATTTTGAGCATCAAAAAGCAAACCAACTGACACCAACGCTCCAGTGATTTCAGTGTCACAGTAGCTTCCATCTTTTCAGACATAAGCAATTAGGACACTCAAGGTCCCACATGTAGAGAAACCATCCAAGAGAGGTTTGAAACATTTTCCACTCCAAGCCCTCTGGCTCTACTTGTTAATAATTTATAAAAGTTATCAACACACTTATAATTTCTCCCTAAATTTGGTTTCTCCAATTGCAGCTATAGACATACCTCCCTGCTCAAAGCTCAAGGCCAAATACTGGGTAAGATTATATTTTCACTGCCAGAATCATCTGTTTCAAACCCTTTTCTAAAAAATAAAGCCTTGTTCATAAGCTTTAGGCCATTGCAAAATAAAAAATATTATGCAAATTAGACATTTTATAACTTTACAGTTAAATAAAAAAGGGCAGAATGTCAAACCTCAGCTAAACATTTACGTAATTGCATTAGTAGCATTTTGAGCCATAATGAAAGTTAAGGAGGAAAATTTGCTTATTTTCTATTAACTCCAGAATAGAATACGATTCTTGTTCACCCGTACAAATAAAGCTTAACTGTTGTTTTAAAAACAGACACTGTACTTGGGTTCTTTTATGGCTCCTGGTTGTCATGAGGGAATAACAGCAAATTTTATAAGGAAAAGATGTTTAATGAAAAATCAGTTATCCCAAAAGAACTGCACTAAATATTCAACTTTATTATGTCTCTGCATTTGCTTTCTGGCTTTGAACAGTCAGCCTCTCACTACACAGATCATTCATCTCTTTTTAAGATTAATTACTTTAAGATTGACTTTCCCAAATCTCTTTGTGTATCCTCAGTAGAAAGAGCAGCAGATGCTACTCCTTGCCATTCCATACTGATTAATTAATCATTAGATAGTTATCTGGTGTCCCTACAACTAAATTATGCACTCAATAAATTAATGCTAACTTTAATTGGAATTAAATTTATTCTATTTAGGAAAGTAACTTACAGTGCATGACTTGGCTTGGATGCTCCTAAACTCCGATCCTGAGATAAATTTTGGGGTGTAGGTAGTTTATTTGGGGGATGACCTCAGGAAGCATAAGTCTGGCAGTGGAGAAAGTGAGACAGGGAAGGGATATAAGCTAAACAAGGCACTTTAATGAGATGGCAATTGCTGAGGACAGCTGGGCTTCAAACCCAGACGGGACACTGGAAGGAACCATATAAATGGAACTTCATGAAATTCCCGGCATTTCCCCGCACAGCCACCTCTCCTCTCCTGCTTCTACCCACCCACCACCATCTGCCCAGGGATTACAGACTAGAATCAGGGTTTAGGCTCTGCCAGTTCTCAGGCTGGACTCTGCAAGCTCTATCATCTTCCAACCCGCACCCCACCTACTATTAGAGGCGAGTCCAAGCCCTGCTGCTCTTCCAAACAATGCTGTCCGCCACCCCCAGCCCAGCCCATACAGTATTCATCTCATTTGAAACTTACTTTAAATCATTATGCATGATTTTTATGATCTGGTCTTTAAATCCTTTTGATCATTTATTCTCTAAAATAATTTCAAGACTGTGTATCCTATACCTAACACATTTTTAAGTTGACATCTGTATGTTATCATAGATTTAAATTGGTGCTAGTTGTGACTTGCAGTGAATCCTAAATGCTGAAAGTCTAAATTAAGATTGTTATCCTATTAATCCTGTTAATCTATTAATAAGATGGACAGGACTGCTTTGGTTTCCTTACTAGTTCATCTCTTCATGAATGAATATTAATTGTTGTTAGAATGAGACAGAAGCCAGCACTGCTTTTCCTCATTTTAGTAAGTAACACTAAAAGGGCTTTCGAAAAATAAGTAGCTGGAAATAGGATAGATTTTCTTGTAGCAATGTACTTCCTTTTTCTAACTTTTTCAGAGTTAATCCTAAGTATAGCATAGTGGCCAATCCTCCAAGATTATTTTGAAAAATCCTGAGCAGTTCCTCAATTTTGTTTAGAACAAAGAATTAGAAACCATCTGAGTTGTAAAAGGATGTGTTTGCCAGTCGTCTGAGCAGTTTGCTTTCTCAGTATTAGTATTTCACAGGGCCCCGTGGTTTGGCACTCAGGGCTTTTCCACCATGGCAGGAAAAGCTGTGAATTAGAGAGGAAATGGCCACAGGCAAGTGTGGGAAGAAAGCAAGAAGAAACCCTGCAGATGGTAAGTGTGTCTACAGACAAATCCATTCGAGACAACACATTTTAACCTTCTCAATCTGCCAGACCACTAATCTCTCCCTCTTTCCCTCTGGAGGGGATCACACAGTAACCACTCCCCACCCTCCAGGGAGCTTTCACTCCTAGAGAAGGAGACACAGGGACTTTGATGGTCTGGAAGCTGATTTGGTTGACGCTGCCCATGGCCTCATACCCACCTGGCAAGTCTGTGCACCCCCGAGGTTCACACACACTCTCCCCTGCTTATAATTCACTGGCTTCAGAATAGACTTTATGATCCCTAAGTCCCTCTGAACGTTGTGAAATTCAAAAGTCAGGCTTTTGAACCCCCAAAACTGAGAATTCACTCTTTCATTTGGCAGTATCATCCCTTGGACAACTGATAAAACCTTAATGCTCTGGCAGCTGCTTGGAAAGGAGGAAGGACAGGGAGCAAAACAGCAAGAAAAAAAGGTACTTCAGTTGACACCTTGCCACAAAAAGGGCCTGTTCACAGTAGGAAGACAGCAGTGTGCACCACGGTGCTGGGAATTCACCAAGTCCAGATAACTGGATTTGGGTCTTTAGTTGGTAGGTTTAAGATTAGCAGAGAAGAAGACAGGAGCACCTTCTAGGCATGGGCAATAAGATGAAAAAAGAAAGAAATGATGGAACTCACCACCAATATTCAGGGAAAAGTAGAAAGAACAGTTCTGGTGATGTTCCTGTAATAGACAAGGAGAAGGCAACACAGACAAGTTAAAGGGGGCAATGATGAACACGCGGAGACTCCCAGTGGGGGAATCACACGAGGTGGCTGTCTTCAAGGATCTGTAACGTTCATTATGGCAGATGAAATATGCACAGGCCATCAGGGTTTCATTCCACTTGAAGTAGGTCAGGAAAAAATAAAATCCCCACAGAGATAAACTCAAAGAAGGAACCTGGGAGGTCTTGCCTTTGTAAACCCTCCAGTGATTGTTTGGATTTGTGTATGTTAAAGTGCCTTTATTTTACATGTAGTGTGTGTTGCATACATGTAATAATCTGAAATAGTCTGCTGGTATTTAATTACCACAAGACCTGGGTAGTTTCAGGCTGTGTAAACCAGTTGGCTCCTAAACTAATGATTTCTTTACTGAATGGATTATTTCTTGAATTCAGGGTTTCTTCACAGTAGGGTAAGTTGGCACACCACAATGGTCTCCATTCGAGTTGAATTACTGAAGTTTTATCTGGGAATCCAAGAGAATAGTAAGATTTGTTTCTTTCTAAACAATAGCAATGTTGATGATAAGGACTATAGTCTTTTGTCTCATCCTGGCCTAGATATCAACAATCAGATAGAAAGACTCTGGGACTCTTTCAAATCATGACACAGATGTAAGATTCCTCTGACAATGCCTGTGGTAAAGAGAATAATGGCCCTTCCCCCAAAAGATGTCGCCATGCTTATCCCTGACCCTGTAAGTATGTTACCTTCTATGGCAAAAGAGAGTTCGTAGATGTGGTTAAGTTGAGGGACCTTGAGATGGAGAGATTTCCCTGGATTATTTGAACAGGCCTCATAAGTACAAGAAAGGCGCACAAAGGTCAGAATCGAGAGGTTGGAGTGCTTCTAGGCCAAGAGCCAGAAATGAAGGCCGCCTCCAGCGACTGGAAAGAGCCAGAAAACAGTCTTCCTAGAGCCTTCAGAAGGAAGCAACCCTGCTAACATCTTAATTTTAGCCCAGCAAGACCTATTTCAAATTCTGACCGCCAGAACTGTAAGATAAAAAATTTGTGTCATTTTAAAAAAACACTTTGTGGTCATTTGTTACAGTAGCAAAAAGAAACTAATATAGCACCCTAATTACATAACAGGTATTTGTACAAATTAGCTATGTAGACATATCACATATTGACTATATATTAAAATTTTATGTCTCCTAAAATAAAGTCTTTTTTAATTATCACCTATGACTTTTGACTACCCTAGGTAATCTAATGAAAATGTGTATATCATCAGGGTAGGCCCATAGAAACTGAGAAAGGTGGGCAGCAGAATTTGGGGGTTATTAAAAATCATGGGGTCTCCCTAAAGGGTGGGAAATTTATCAACCATCTTTCTCTCTCCTACTTAAGCTGTTTGCCCAGAAACCCAAGAATACCAAAGAACTCTATCTTCAGGGGGCAAATACATGTTTTTTCCTAAATTCATGATGTAGAGAGCAGGACTAAAGGCCAGAGACCACTAGGGGTGGAACAGTATCAGATTTAAAAAAAAAATGGATCCAATCCAAATGTCATGGGCCAGCTCAAATTTTGGTGAGCCTAATGATTTTTGAAACATATCTGTTAGAACTGCTCTCCACACCAGCTCCAGGGTAAAACCACAAGTAGGAATTGATCTGTTGTATTTTATAAAATCCAAATGCTGTTTTTCTGTTTTTACATACTTTTTTAAAAAAATAATCTGAAATAGAACACAAGGGAAGAAATTGAGACAACATATTTTAAACTTCTCAATCTGCCAGGCCACAGATCTCTCCCCCTTTGCCTCGAGAGGGGATCACACAGTACCCATTCGCCACCCTACAGGGAGCTTTGATTCCTAGGAAGGCCATTCATATGGAGTCCACCCCTGGACCATGTTTGAAAAACACCCAAGAGGGGCCAAGCTTTGAAATTAAGTGTGCACACGCTCCCATTCACTGACCTGAGAAAGGACAAGTGAGAAAAAGCAAAGGTGCCCAAATGCTTGTCACCTTGTTAACACTTTCTGGAAAGTCTCAATAATATTCTAGATTTTTCTCTCTGCTTCTTCCCAAAGTAGCTTGAGCATGCCACTGGGATCAGGTGGGCAAGTCTGTCTTCCTCCTAAAGGAATCTCAAAATTCAGCAGGTGCTCAAGCCTGCAGGTTCCTCCCACACCAGCTTCACGTGAGCTTGAGATTTCCATTGCTAAGACCTGGGCTTTGAATGGGCAAGTTTTGATAGGAGCAAATGACAAGGGCCAGCCAGTAGACGCAGAAAGTTTATGAATTGGGTTTGGAGATGAAGGAACTTCAAGGTGCAAAAAAGTCTGTCAAGACTTACAGATGTGCCTAAAAAAGCATGTGCATTTTTATTAATGGCAAAGAAACTGGGTGTTGTCTGAAAATGCTGTTTCAGGTAAGACTAGACCCCACTACTTTACTTGCAGCAATCCCTATGACATGTCTTGAGGATGAATTAACATCTCTGAAGGGCCTTCACATTGTTTTTTAGTGGAGGAGTTAGAAGGTGATAAATAACACACCTGTCCCTTGTCCAGGCTTCTAATTAATAATTGGTAATCAGGCAAAAAGAAAAAGCAGGTGGGGAACAAACTGTCATCTTTGTGACTGGTACAGGTTAGGCTGGAAAATGCCTTACATCTGAGGAACAGAGGGCTTCCTAAAACCCAACCCAATAATTAGCCAGACCTACCCAGCTGTACTGTCTATCTCAATGTAATAAATAACCCCAAAACTTAGCAGCTTCAAACTGCAAACATTTATTATCTCACAGTTTACACAGATTAGGAATCTGGGTGTAGCATGGCTGGGTCCTCTGACTCAGGGTTTCTCATGAGGCTATAATCAAGGTGTCAGCCAGGACTGTGGTTGACTAAAACCTCCACTAGAAGAACACTGGCTCCAGGCTCACTGACTGCTGGCAGGAATGAGCTCCTCACAGGCCGCTGGACGGGGCCTCAGCTCCTTGCTAGCTGTTGGCCTGAGACCTTAGTGCCTTGGTATGTGGACCTCTCCTTAGGGCCACTCTAACAGAGCCACTGCTCCCTCCAGAGCAAGGGCCCAGAGAGGGAGACAGAGGTCCAGAAAGACAAAAATCAGTCTTTTTGTAACTGAATCTCAGAAGCGATGTCCCCTCCTCATCCTTTCTGCCATATTTTGTCTGGTAGAATCAAGTCACTGGGTCCAGCCCACACTCAGGGGAGAGGAATTACACAGGGACATGAATGCCAGGAGGCAGAGACCACAGGAATCCCCTAGAGGCAAGCCACCATGACAGACGGGTCAGGCCATGCCAGGGAGCGTGGTAGGCCTCTCCCTGCCCCCTCTAAGCAGCTTGCCTCCAGGAGAGATTACAAAGAATGGGGGGCACTACACATGCCCTATCACACCCACCGACTGGGTAAATGAATTCTGCATGAGTGGGGGGGGGTGTAGTGGAGAGAGGCTATAAGCCTGAGGCTAATGAAGGGAGAGGAGAAAGGGAAGGAGGAAGTCCTTTAACATGGAAAGAAATACCAGGAGTAAGGAATGAGCGGCCCTCCACACTCACAACAGTACTTATATTATGATATCCATTTCACCTAAAGAAATTGAAGCTCAGAGAGACTGAGTAACCCAAGTTCACACAGATACTATGTGATGGAGCCAGAATCTATGAATATTCAATCCCTGAAACAGTGCCATATTCTGTATTATAATTGTACTTCGCCGTATTCAGAATCTGCTTGGAAGCAACTAGTTGATGAAGATATTTATACTTGCCAAAGAAAATACCTCACTTTAGGAATAAGACTCTATTGTTCCTTCCATGTCCTTAAATGTCCCCTAAGTCTGAAGTTTTATGACAGTGAAGAAACAATAGCTCTGCCAGATAATAAAATACACACCTGGCTTAGCAGTCACTGGAATCCACTGCTGGCTGCCAGGGACGCTGCAGGACACCTCAGGACTCTGCAATGGGGCTGTCAGCCGAGAGTAGCCAATAGCCTGTAGCCCACACAGAGGTGGTGACATCCAAAGGTTTGTCCAGAGTGCACGGGTGGGATTTGTCACTCCTGATAACATAACAGGTCACAAAAGCACTGCTTTGAACTTGAAACAAGATACTTGCTTTCATCAACTATCCACTCTCCTGCCCTTGTGTTCTTTGATGGAGACCATAGATCAGAGATGATGGCACTTAGCTCCTGCTGCTTTTGAAGTACAGAGTCTGTACAACAGCTATGTCTAGTCTGACAGGATGCACAGAAATATAATGCCCAGAGACCTCTGGCTCTTCAAGATTGCCCATGCTTTTTTAAAAGAAATGGCCAAAAAAATTATTTTAACCCAGAAACGGTCGTACATTACTCTCATATTAGTGTCATTCATTTAGAGGGTATTTGAGTGCCTGTTGTATGCCAGGCACTGTGACATGTGCTGAGGGTCAAAGAGGAATAAAATAGAGGACTTGTGTGCCAGGAGCACAGGGTCTGGTGTCAGGGAAAAACAACTGGACTACAGTGCATGCTGTCATAACAGGATTCCCTGGGTCATATGGGGTCTCCAAGGAGGGGTTGCACATGTGAAGGGGACACACAAAGGCAGAAAATTCTGGGCCATGGACACACCTATGCATCCTTCTCTCTGGGACCCAGTCCACTAAGCTGCTCTTCCCTTGCCCAGAGAAAAAGAAGGCTGTAGGCAGGAAGGGTCAGGGTGTGGAAAGGGACAGACAGAGGTCCACAGGTCAGCATAAAAAAATTTGTGTGAATCATGTTTCCCTGAGAGACCAGTACAGTCGATGGCCATCACACAACTGACATATTCAGCCAGATCCTCTGAGATTCCCCACCCTCAAGAAAGATTCTATCTGAACAAGAAAATCCTAGATTTTTGTTGTGCTTAATCCTAACCATTATTCCCCGCCTCCAAATACCCCCACAGAAATGCATCTCCCCCTCCAGATCATATTTTGCTTGTTGAGAATACCTTTCTTCTAGATTCTTCTAGAATAGGGATTATGCAAGTCTGAGGTTTTACTGGGGGTTCAGTTTGCCCTCTGCTCTGCACATCCCCCTGACAAAAAGCAGGACAAAGGAGTAGCGATCCTGTTTGACCAAATTACACTGAGTTCATTTACCTGTATGTGGAATTCCCCTTGGGCAACATTGATTCTGTTTCTCAGCATTCACAACAGTCTCCAGCTGAATAGACTGTCAAACACACTAAGCATCCAGCAGTTAGCTTCTCCTGGGACATTCCTGCAGGTCCCCGTATCAGTGAAGCCAAGGCTGAAAACAAGCCAGGCTGAGTGCTTGTCTGAAGACTCTGGGGGAAAAAATTATGCTTCCCATAGCATTCTTGGTGTTGGCAGAACTCAATTCCTTGTGGTTGTAGGACTGAGGTCCTTGTTTCCTTGCTGGCTGTCAGTCAGAGTCCACTCTCATTAACAGGAGGCTACCCACATGCCTTGTCACTGAGCTTTCTCCAAGCCAGCAAGCAAGAGCTCTTCAAACTATCCTTGAGCTTCAGATCTGACAGCTAGACCCAGATTTATAGGGCTCATGTGATTAAGTCAGGCCCACCTGGATAATTCTCTATCTTAAGGTCAATTGATTTAGAAAGTTAATTATATCTGCTGTCTTGCATGAGTGTTTCAGCCCCCAGCAAATTCACTATGGATTCAGTGAGACCGAGAAATGACAACCGAAAGTTCTTGGGGTAAAAGGGCGTATGCTTGGCTTTATTCTCTCAGCAGTAGGTTGAGCACTAGAATCACTCTGCATCCGGCAGTCAGCAGGTCCAGGTCCCTAATCTGCATCACCTCTGCCTCCACCCAGAACACTGGGCAGAATGCTTTCTATAGTGCCACAGGTGTGGAAACATTAAATAGCAGGCCAATTACATCAAGTAGTTTAGTGTCAGGTGAGGATCCTGCCCATAGGAACTTCCGTTTTCCCCACATCTACAAAATCCCTTCTGCCATAACATGACCAAAGGATGACAGCTCATCAAATTCACATGTGCTGACTGCAGTCAAAGCCAGGAGATAGGCAAGGGTGAGACAAGGGTGAGGGGCGCTGAAGGGCATCTTGGAATCTAGACTCCACTAGCTCATTAGCACTTCTAACGCATTCTAAAGACAGAAGCAGTTCAGCTCAAATGCAAACAGTGGGGAAACATATGCTACCTTTTGATAGAAGGAGCGCAAAATCACATTGCAAGGGGGGCACAGACACAAGGAGGGGTGAGGAATTGAGACCATCTTTGCAAGCTGTCATAGACAGCATGCACAAGACTTGCTTACTAACCCAGCAGCAGCCCCTGTAGTAGCTTTTGCTGCAACCAGATGGCCTGGAGAGCAAGTCCATTTCTAATTATGAGGATGAGCATATGGACAGGCAGGCAGTAAATGTCACACCCACACCAGCCCCCCAAGTAGACCCAGCCACCTTTATTTCCTGGCTGCTCCATTCCACAGAACTCAATTTCTCTTTGCCTCCTGCCTCCTCCTATGTGCAATAAAACATCAGGACTCCTTCACACCCCACTTCAGGGGGCTCCAAGGGATGGGAGTTGCTATTCCCAAAATAGAAACTTGAGCATGTTAATATCCTTTCCAGCTACCCTGCTGACTATTCCCAAAGAAAAGGATGGAGGAGGCAGGTGCAAAGGAAGTAAAAGCCACAATCAGTCCAGATGGGAAAGTCAGAACTGGCACATAAGCTTCCTTTCACGGTTTGATATTTCAAGAGGCACAGAGTTTTTAGTCTTATCTTTATCATAAGGCCTAGGAGTTCTCAGCTCTCTTCCATATATAAAATTGAGGAGTTAGAGAGGCTACCCATCAACTCAGAAGCAGAAGAAAACAAGAGCCCAAAATAATATAGTAAAACTTGTGTGTATACATGTGTTGGGTGGGGGGAGTTTCTGTTCTCAGTGGAGTTTTATCTATTTGTTATTAAATGTTTTTGAGGTTTTGGGGGCAGGGCCAGAGAAAACAAGACCTCAAATATCAGCCTCTTTTTTTATTTTTTGTTTTTTGGAAGTGTTGAAACCATGACCCACTTGTGTTTAAATGGCTTTTCAGAACTTAATTAGTTCATAGAATGTTCGGGAAAAAAAAGTAAGATAAACAATTAGCTGCTGTGTGGTTCCTGGGCCACCTTGGAAATGTGCTCCACTTTCAAACAAAAGCTTGGAGGAGTATATCTTTCCTTTAAGGACTCTCAACAGCTGTCCAGAACTGTGCTTTCTCTATATACATCACTTTACTGTTCTCACATCTCCCAGCCAAATGGCCTAAATTTCACTACACTCTGCATAATTTCCCCAGCCAGGTCTGCCAAGACTCTCACAAGCTTCCCTTGCTGACTGTAGGTTAGCTGGTTAATACACACCCACCATCCAAGAAAGGCAAAGGGACAAAGTAAAGAATTATTTTCAAGGAGAAACACCGTCAAGAGCAGGCTGCGGGGAGACCCTGAATTGCACTGTTTTTATTTATTTGGAGACAGCATTATTGGAGGGTTTTCAGATTATTTTTTAGCTTCTTCACATGACATTCAGATCATTGTTTGGGTGGAGAGCTCAGAACAGCAATGATTTACTGGCAAATTTGAGCCCCCTTAACTTATTAATCATTTGTGCACCTCCCACTCATGTATGTGCTATTGAAGTAGCTATGGACATGTTTAACTTTCTCAAAAAACCATTCACTTAGCTGGTGGTCTGTATCATTTCCACATTTAGGCAATAAAGCAGTTTCTTTTTAAAAACCTGACTCTTTTTTTCAATGAAGTCTGTTGCCAGGTCAACCAAAAAGACAGCTGAATCTATTAAATACGTTGATTGCTGTTACTGGGAGGTGTTGGCAATCTTTTGAGTGGAGTGCATGTTGCTGGTGTATTTTTCTGACAGTGGATGGATGAGACCGGAGAAAGAGAAAGGAGGGACGCTGGGTGTTGACGTGGACCTAGGGAATGACGCGCCTCCTACTTCCGTCCCTCTCCTTTAAGTCCATCAGAAAGTCCTTTATCTCTTGAGAAGGTAAATGCCAGCTGTGACAGTTAAGTCTGTCAGTCTCTGACACTTGAGTCTGCATTTCAGAAACTTCTTTGACACAGGAAACAGCAACATGGACAGGCAGAAGCCTAAACCCTTACCCAGGGGGTTATATACCCCAACGGCCTCAGAAACCATTCAGAGATGGCCCTGATGCCCGACGTTCTGCAGCTACAGTGTTTCTTACCCCTTAATAATACACAAACATATTTAAATGCCTTCATTCATAGGAACCAGTTGTAGCACAGCCACTTTGGGGCACTTGGGTTTACCCATGGGGACAACGCAGACAGGACTGGTGCCCTCAGGGAGCTGGCACCTGATAATTTAAATGCATTTTGCTTTCAACTTGTTTTTCCTGATAGAATTATCAGAAATGGATCATTTTGACTATTTTGAGACCATTAGCTACATCCTGAAATACACCTACTCAAGGTGGTAACCATGATCTGAACATAAAGATTCCTTTTACCTGAAGCTAATGTGTACTTAGAGTGAGGGGGTGGGGAGAGCCTGAAGTAGGCATTCACAGCCGCCCTTCTGGAATCACAGAGGGCAGCGAGGTCCATGCACTCCGGCACTTCTGGCTCCATTTTGAAAACCTGACGAAGCTTTCTCCCTCCGGGTGTTCTATTGCTAAACCCAGCATTTTCCCATCTGACACAATTAAAGAACACAGGCTTTTCTCTTTTTTGTTTTTCCCACTGACAATGTGGAATTGGCCACTCAGTTTTACACTACGGATTAATGACGACATTTCAAGCACAAGTAATTAAAGGAGTATTTCCTGAAATTGCTATATTTGTATTTAACTACATTAGAAAGAACTAAATATAAAATGCTACAAATAAAAATAAACAGAATTGCTCAAAGGACAGGAAAAAAAGTTGTGAGCAAATGTTAACAATGTCTGAACACAATGGGAATTAAGTTGTCTTCTCCCGGGCATTCTTTTTTAAACTGTGTCAGTTGGGAGAAAACTAAGGCTTCAACATTAAAAACAACTCTATTAGCAAAAAGTTCATCTGTCACACTCTAGGACAGGACACTGTCTAAACAGAACTTTCTGTGACAATGGAAATGTTCTATCTATGTTGCCCCAATAAGGTAGCCAAGAATCACATGTGGCTATTTAAATTCAAACTAACTGAAATTCAATAAAATTAATAACTCTGTTACTGGTCACAGCAGCTACACTTTAAGTATGTAAGAGCAACATGGGGCTAGTGGCTGCCATTTAGGACAACACAGTTCTAGAACCTAGGAAAGATGTTCAGGTAGGCAGTGAAAACACATATTCAAAGCTTGCCAAAAAAGGGTGGAAAAGGAAAATGTTTTCAAAAAAAATCTGTATAGAGCACGAGGAAATAGTCCACTTTGTGTGTCATTTGCAGGATTTTTTCCTGTTTCCATCAAGTTTCAGTCAATAATTAAAACAACTTAACAATCCTTTTCTTCCCAATGCCTTGAGCATGTTCTCAACTCTTCCCCTAGAGATATGGTTTTACACAACCACTTTCCAAGCATCCAGTGTGTGCTTTTCATGTGAATTCACTTTTCTTGTCCTTTAAGTATATTTATCATGGAAATTCCCACTACATAAAGCTATCTTTATCTGAGCAACAACATTTTCCAGGGCTGTTCCACAAGGCAGTTTTCTCTATTTAGTTTTGTCTACTTCTGCAACCCAAACCAAGCAGCAAGATTTCCAAACAGGCAAGAAAGATGAAAATAGACTAAGCCTTAGGAATTGCTTTACTTGCCCATGAGAGCTGACATGAAACATGAACTCAAATGACCCCAGGTCAATATTTGAAGGCCAACCACAGATTTCTGCCTATGGGTATCACAGTCCACATACAGATGATAGATTCTATTCATAAATTAATCCACATAATGTATACCCGTGCAAAGTGTAGTTTTGTGTGAGAAGAGGTATCCTTGACAAGCCGCACTTCCACAGTCAAGGGCCTTCCCTCCTAAGATGTTCTCATAAGCTTAAGATCAAAGTGAGGCCAGAAGCTATCAAAAGCATCCTTTCATCTCTACCTGCCCCAGAAGAAGCTTACTTAGTGAATTCCTGGAAATTATTTGCTTTATTCTGCAGGGGTCTGCTCTAGTCTGGATAAGTGGCAATTTATTGACATAGCAGGTCAGTTCTTTCAAGAGAATCCCTATAGAGAAATAAACAGTTTAGAGTCACTCAGGGCTCAGGGCTCCTTTAAGATAGCCTGAGGAGCTCATGTTTGCTGATTTCCACAAACTCATCCTCATTATCTACATCTGAACCATCTTCGGCCAAAGATTAGACATTGGCAGGTGGCCTTGATTGAACCATTGGAACTAGTGCCCATGGAACCTGATGATTGATAAATATATTTATAAATATACCACATTTTTGAGAATCGTTTAATGCACTTTTTCATATACAGGGCACTGTTTATAAATGCATATATGTACATAACTTCTAATATAATTAGTAATATAATTTACTCCCTAAACTGGTTATTTAGTTAATAGGCACATGCTTTACCCCCATGATACCTAAAGAGGATTTGCCCCATTACCTTCACACTTACATAATTGGGCTTATTTAGAGCACAAAACTACTCTAAAACCTTATCCCTGAGATTGAGCCCAACCAGATGGGTCCCTTGGAAAGTAACAAAAAGTGAGATATGCCCAGGCCAACACTATGATCAGAGTCACCTCCAAGCTCAAAAGTCTGTTCCCTATTCCATCCAGTCCAACATTTTACCTCCAAAAAAGATGGCACAAGATCATGCTTGGAATATATGTGGAGCACAGGCTTCCTCAAAGGAAAAAAAAGATAAGGGAGGAGAAACCACTACAGAAAACTTCAAACCTAATACAGGCTGTATCTTCCTCAGAGGGAGAGCAAGCCCAGGTGTCCTGCCAATGGATTTCAGCCTCAGGCAAGCTCACTACGGATTCAATGAGACCAAAGAATGACAATAGAACATTCTTGGGGTGAAAGGGTTTATACCCAACTTCATCCCCATGGTGGCAGGTAATCACTAGAAGCCTTCCCACTCAAGGCAAGTCTGCACGCAGCAAGCCAGTCTCTGTCTCTGGGCCTGTTCCCAGCACTGCCACCACTCCAGCCTCTGCTCTCCTTCAGCCTTGCAGCTGTGCAGCCCTGCCACTGTGTCGCTGTGCAGAGCACTGGGTGGAGCTCTTTCTATAGAGTCAATAGCAATGTATTGCACACACGTATGTAGTGAGCTAGCCGACCAGAGCCAGATAAGGATCCTGGCCACAGGAACCCTCACTTTATCCACACCAGGGTTTAGAGCAGCTGTTGGCAGACTGTGGCCCACAGCTAAATCTGATCATCTGCATTTGCAAATCAAGTTTCATGAGAACAAGGCCACATCCATTAATGTATGTATTGTCTATGGGCTGCTTCTCAGGCAGAAAGCAGAGTTGTGATGGAGACCACGCAGCCCAAAAACTGAAAATACTATCTCGATGTGCACAGAAAAAACTTGCTGACCCCTGGCTTAGAGTTTTAGGTTTTGCTGAGAACAGTCATTATTGGAGTTCCCTGAAGAAGCCGTTTTCTGGTTAGAAAATGAATAGGGATAAATTAAACAGTATCTGTATGTTCTTTATGGAATAGCATGAGTGTCTTCCTCTAAAAGGCAGCTCTCAGTCCCATCAGTTTGTTCCTGTAAGTTCTCAGAATAATTACTTCTTTGTTATCATTGGGTAAACTTATCTTTAGGAACTTGAAAGACAGTTGGGCACATCTCTGAGGTTTACTTTCAAATTATGCCTAAGTCTAAGGTTGGGACTCTCCAAGTGGGTAGCTAGAATAACAGCGTACTTGCCTAGAGGCTCTTCCAGGGGGTGTTGCTGATTGGTACTTTGTAGTACAGGCCATGGGAGTAAACTTGAAAAACAGGCATAATTGCTTTTCCAAGTTTTCATCATAAATAATCATTTTTTAAAAGGTTCCAGTAACTTGCCCACTAGAAAAAAGAAAAAGTGAAAAAAGATAAAAAAAGGCAGGACAATGACGTGGTTTTGTGCTAAAATAATCATGCATGATGTCATGCTGCCACCTGCAGTATTTCAATATTTTCACCCAAACATGGGAATTTTAATGAGCTATATAGACATGTGTTTATCCTGCTGAGGGAGAAAAGTTGTGCCAGCACAACAGCAAGAACACATTTTAGACCAGAATTTTCTCTTTGGTTAAGGTCTTCTTTCCTTCTCACCCATATACCCCCACATTTTAAGTTTGTTTCATTTCCTGCTCATGCTTGTAGACACACACAGTAATATTAAATATTAAACAACTTGGGTATGCTGTACATGTTAGAAGTGCCATGCAAATTCAGAAATACTGTGATCTGGTGTCCACTCACACTCACACAAATGTAGTCACTATTGCCAAATATGCTGCAATGGTGGCATGTGACAACAGCTGGGATTAGACCCAAAATACAGGAAAGCCAATTTTTTAAAAGCTTTGGTAAATTTGGGGGTCAACAAATCTAAGGGGAGTATTCATTCATTCATTCAGAAGTTAGAATAGTACAGAGAAGATTAGCAGGGCCTCTGTGCAAGGAGCAAATTTCTAGTGTTCTGTACTTAAAAAAAAAAAATCAAGGGGATTCATTCATTTGCTAGGGTTGCTAAAACTAAGTACCACTGCCTATGTGGCTTAAAGAACAGAAAGTTCCAGGTCTGGAATTTGGAAGCCCAAGATCAAGATGTTAGCAGGGCCGATTTCCTGAGGGCTCCTGCCTTGGCTTGTAGATGTTCTGCCTTCTCACTGGTCCTCGTGTAGTCTTTCCTCCAGACCTATCTGTGCCCTAATTTCTACTTATTAGGACACAGATTATTCGATTAAGGCCCACCCCAATGACCTCATATAAACCTAATTGCCTCTCAAAGACCCTGTCTCCAAATACAGCTACATTCAAAGGTACCAGAAGTCCACACTTCAACACAGGAATCGGGGGAAGGGAGGACATGATGCAGCCTGTATCAGGAAATAAGAGCTTAAAGTGCTTACATCTAACATTTGGGCCTAGTATGAATAGATTACAGAAACAAAGCATTAGGATGCCAAGAGAGAAAAAAAAAAGGAAAGAAAGAGGGAGGGAGGGAGGAAAGAAAACTCGATGAATGACGAGAGTCTAAATTAGACCAATCAAGAGATCTTAATTAAGGAATTCAGCCCATCTGTGCCTGCTAGGAAGAGGAAGCAGCCTAAAACAAGGAAAGGTGTTGAAAGTTGGATGCTCCCAGCCATCAGGGGTTCTCATCCTTCCCTGTCATCACGCACTGCACCATCCAATAGTGTCTTGAAGCTGCACGTCACTATGACTACTGAATGTTCTATTGCTCTGAGGCTATGAAAAATACCAGACACTTGGCAGATTCCAGCAAAAACTGCCCCCAGAAGTGTTCTTTTAAATGTGCATTGGAGATTTAAATCAGATTGAGCAAAATAGGAAACTATGGATTTGCAAGTCTTGAAAGGTATTTATGGTTCATTGCTGAACACTGTGATCTGCAGGGTCAGACATAGCCAGTTAAGGAGTCACAGCAGACAGCTCACTGTGATGCTTCTCCTAAAGCTATAGCCTGGTATTCACTGTCTGGCTGCTCTTGGATTATGGTAGTAAAGGATTACTGTACTCATTCCCTCATCTCTTATTTCTTCTCAATAAGTGGAACAACAGCCTCCATTAATATCCATCCTGCTACATGTGAGGTTTATGCTAGGTATTTTACATACATTATTTGATAATCACCTTTTCAATCTCTTCAGCCACATAAATGCGTTTGCAGAGAGCTATTTAATACATAAATGGTTATAAAGTATGTAAGCCATGAAACCATATTTTGTAACCATTTTGTTTTATGATTTTAGGGGGAAAGACCCACAGAGTTTAAATCAAAAAGAATAATTTAAGAACTTAATAGTTTTATGCTGTTTTGTCTTACAATTTTGCAGCAGTTGATATATTGTGGCCCTGGGGATATTATACTTCAACTCTCATGCTGCTCACTTGTTTTCACTGATAATTTTGAATCATAAAATCCGTAGAGTCACAGACAATACAACTTTTGGACTCCCGTCTTCCCAAACAGTAACTGAAGTATGCCTAAAGCAGCCACTATTAACAAAAATATATATTTTTTGTTTACAGAAACAGTGAAAATAAAGAATAACTGCTCCTGGAAAACCGAACTTCAATTACCGCTGCAAATGGGAGACCTGTGATTGTGCAGGGTACCACTGTGTGCTGTGGTGCAATACTGTCATCTAGTGGTATACATAAAGTATTTCATATTTAGTTGCAGAGAATGCCCATTCGAACCCTTAGCACAGTTTCTGGTCTTCTTTTCTCCATTTCACCAATCCCCTGGTCTCTAATAGATGCCAAGCATCTGATTTATACACATGGACTCTGTAGAATCTACATATTATTTAAAGCATATGGATGAGGTTGTTTCAGGCTTTCAAGCCTTAGACCAGGACAAGAGGGGTCTCTGCTCTGGCCGCGAGATTTAGAGGGTTCACTCTGACGTCCGGTGGCTGTGCTCCTCGCTACAAAGCAAGGATTCCTGGGGCCAAAGGAGTGCCCGTCCAAACCCAGGCCATTTTTTTCCTGCCACTCGCCCTCTATGTCACCACCACCAGTTCCACTTCTTTGCATCTTATTAATGCACTAATGTTCTCATTTTGCCTGAGGTTTTAATGAGTAATAGCAGCTCCCGCTTCCCAGATATCATTTGCATTAGAGACGCTTTCCAAAATATCACGGCACACCCTTTCCCAGCAATAGTAATAATGAAAGGGAATTTTAAGATACCAAAGCAGGCCCATAGGATAACTTTCCCCCGACCCCGCTTCCAATCGTATACCATGTCTACAAAGCCCTGTAGCATTTTCCAGACCCTCTGCTGCCATCTTCAGGACGCTTGTGGTAGCTGACTGTTCTGATGCTATTTACTTCAAAAGCGTTATGTAAAGTTTCAGTTATACAAAACAAGTAAATTCTAGAGATCTTTTGTATAATATCATGCCTATAGTTAACAAAACTGTATGGCGCATTTACAAATTTGTTAAGAGAGTAGATCTCATGCTGGGTGTTCTTACAAACAATACATAAAACCTATTTAAAGTAGAAGGAAGGGAGGGAGAGGAAGGGAGGGAGGAAGGAAGGAAGGAAGGAAGACTAACTCCCCGGAGAAACTGGGCTGAATCTTGTTAAGAGCCAGCTAAGAAAGGAATGGCTAACATCGAGTTTATGGTATTTCCCAAATCTTGTAACACATTTTATTTGTTACACCATCAAATCATAGAATAATAAAAGTAGCTAACACTATGTATATAATGTAGTATATATAATAATGAAAGCATATGCATGTCATGTTTTCTACATATAAAACAAAGCAATATGGATGTAAATAGTATATACACATCCTGCAGTAAGAAAAGCTGGCACTTACACGGCTCTCTGTGGCAGGCAAGGTCTGTGCACTTTATCACTGTTACCACAGTTCAGTGTCTCAGCAGCTCCATGAGGTAGACACTATTTTTAGCCTCTCTTCTACAGAGGAAGAAGCCTCTTGCAATAGTGCATCAAGATGCAGTGATGATTGACTAGTAGTAATGAGATGGACATACCTGGAGGGGTCTACTGCTTATGGTGGGCACATACGCTGTGATAATGGGGTCTACAGATGTAACTGATGCTTTCAATGTGGAAGCGAAGGAGAAAAAAAGGAATTAAAAATAATGCTGAGATCAGGGATTGCTGTGCCCTGAGGAGCAGAAAGTTTCAGGGTGAAGGGAAGCAAATTTAGTCTTGTGCTGGAAGACCCAGGCGGGAAGCCCGTTCTGTCCTTCCGACTGTGTGACTGCAGTCAAGCTACTGATCCTCACTGGCTCTCAGTACTCATCTGTAAAAGTGCTGGAGCAGATCCCTTGTGAATAGCTTCTCTAAATCTATGTGGGATTTAGTGCAGTCTGCACAGATCGGCTTTAAAGCCTTCAAAGCCCATGGGTAATCATATTTGAAATACACATTAGCTTGCTTTGGATGATCCTCTGTGACAATGAAAAAAAAAGACCCACAGTGGTACACAGCCCTCAAAGGAGATGTCCAGACATGAAGATGAAGTTGCTTCCTGGCATCACAATACTCCTACCACACTGCTAGGGTAAAGTGAATGTTCATGTTATATAATTCTGAAAACTTTGAAGGGAGAATCCCTCTAGATACAGAAGCATCTTCTGCTTGTGGATTTACACACACATCTAATGAATGGTGTATACTGGAGTAGGTTCTTTTCTTTTTTCCCTTTTGGCAATGCCATTGTTCTTTACACCAGTTTCCATCAAATATTGGATCATTCAATTCTTTTCCTCAAGTTATTTTTAGTTGACACAGCATGTGTGAATTGGAAATAGAGAAATGGAAAGAAATATTCCATCCTTGGGGAAAACATGCTCAGTTATCCATTATATGAAGCTCAGCTGCATTCAAACTTGGTCCCTCTTTCCACTGTCAAGGGTGGGGTGGGAATATTCCTGCTCTGTTCCATAGAATTTTTATAGACTTTCCATTTTCTGGTTTGCTTTCTCCAAACAGTTGAATTATTCATGTTACCAAAACCATTAAATCGTCTATATTTGAGCAAATTGATCTAGATGTTTGGTAAATCTTATTGCACAATAAACACTACGCACTTTGTGATCTACTTTTAAGGTATTATCAAGACTTTGGAGACCTGGTATCTGGGATTTCTGATGCAGGGTTAATTTGCCCACCCAATGGAAGGCTGTATTCAGCTCTTCAAGTCGGCTCTACTTCCTAACATTGCTATTGCAGGAAATTCAGGCATTGGCCAAGAGGTTGGGCTTTCTACCCTTTAAAGGTCCTTGGAACCCCAAAACTCTATGAGTCTATGCCTCCATCACAAACAAGAATATGATTTGCTTCTCAACAACAAAAATAATTATTGGAATCTCTATAATCATAATAGTACTTACACAGTGTTTTATATGTACCAACCACTGTTCCACACATATTTTCACACAAACTTGTAAGGTTGGTACTATTACTGTCCCATTTTATAGAAGAAGAAACTGAGAAACAGAAATTTGAAATAAGTTCTTCAAGGTCAGAGGATCCAAATGCCTGCCTCCAGAGTCCATTTGAAAATACTTGAGAGCACAGACCTATTTCTTGGCATAAAGGACAGCCAAAATTCCACACAAAGTCTCTAACAGCCATATCACCTTTTAAAAAGTTTGAGTCTAGATTGGCCAGATCTGAAATACTCACAATTCCAAATACTGACAAGGATGTGGAGCAGCAGGAACTCTCAGACATTGCTAGCAGGAATGCCACATGATACGACCACTTTGGAAACAGTTTGGCTGTTTTGACAGAACTAAACGTATTCTTACCATATGATCCAGCAATTGTGGTCTCCTTGGTATTTACTCAAAGAGTTGAAGATATACATCCACACAAAAACCTGCACGCAGATGTTTATAGCCACTTTATTCATAATTGCCAAAACTTGGAAGCAGCAACAATGTCCTTTAGTAGGTAAATGATAAATGGGCTATGGCACAGCCAGAAGTGGTATTATTCTGTGCTAAAAAATAAATGAGCTATCAAAGCATGAAAAGACATAGAGGAGATTTAGGTACATATTACTAATTAGAAGAAGCCAATCTGAGAAAGCTATATACGGTGTGAGTCCAGCAATATGACATTCTGGAAAAGGCAAAATGACAAAGACAATAAAAATTCAGTGGTTGCCAGCAGGTGGGGGGAGGGAGGGATGAATAGGCAGAGGATTTCTAGGGCAGCGAAATACTCCATATGATGCTATACTGATGGATACATGGCATTATATGTTTTTCCAAACTCATAGACTACATAATACCAGGAGTAAACCATAAGGAAAAGTATTGGCTTTGATTGTGATGTGTCAGTGTAACTGAATCAGTAATAATAGACATACTGCTCTGGTATAACAGAGGAGGCTCTGCATGTGCAGGGGTGCAGGAGTATATGGGAAATCTCTGTCCCTCTATCAATTTTGCTATGAACCTAAAACTCCTCTTAAAAAAAGAGTGGAGTTTTTTTAAGTTTGATATTCCTGTCAAGAAGTGTGACTATCCATATTGTTAGGCATTTGGTAACCTTAAACTTCATCTTCAGAGTCTGACCCTCAAAGAAGCAATTTTGCCATTATTTCACAGTGTGAAAATGATGGTAGTTTCAGAAGCAAGGTGAGTATTACAAGGAATGGCTCTCAGCCATTGAAACTGATGAGTCTACCAAGAAATTAGAATAAGTAAAACCAGAGAGAGATAATGCATCTTTTACAAGAACATCAGACGTGTTTTCTGTGGCTTTGCAACAGTGTTCTCTTTGAAAAATCTGCCTAATCTCTAACAAGACAGCAAACTGTGTGTTTACACACCAAAACAACTAGTTGAAAAATAAAAATAATCAGTTATTAAGTCAGTTGTTTCATCATCACTATTTTAACTACCCTAATTGAATGGACCATTGCTTTGCTAAGAAGCAATCTATGCTCATTTTGAAGGTAGAAAGGACTAACGGGCAAGTAAATATTTCTGATATACACAATATACAAATATTTCTGATATAAGTGTGAACTTATAGTATTCACAACTCAGTGAAAAGATATATTAATATTTGAAGGAATTCAGGCATATGTCTAGACCACATAGAAACCTCATGAATGAGTTGAAAAAAAAAAAAGAACAATCTTCTAAGTGTGAAATTAGGTTCCCTGAAGATTTTTAAGCAGTAGTTGTAAGGTTCCCACTTTGTGTAAAACATTACAGTACTTGACAATATAAGAGAAAAATGTAATAACTGTGTAAATAACCACTGATGTTTTCTAGGCCAAAATTATTCTACAGATTAGAAAACAAAGTCTCGGAGGAGTTAAGTGACTTTCCAGATTCATACAGTTCATCGGTATCATAGCCTAGAATAGAACCTGGTTCAGTTTCTCTTAAAAAAATGAAAGAATTTTGGCAGCCAAAACATAGCTGAGCTTTTGATATTAGTTACACAACATTTCAACCAGCTCTTCCAAACTCACCATGTTTGGAGGCTTCAAAGAATATTAAGATGCATTACTTGAGTATCATGACACAGGGAAATTCTGAGGTATTCAGTATCTAGTACTTCTGAGGGCTGTTGGCTTCCTACTGGATCTATGAATTCATAAATGATATTGAAAAGAACCAGCTATCATTTGATATGATGCTTGTGACTATATCTACTGTTCAGGGTAACACTGTTGAGCTTAGAATGATTGAAAGAGAAGGTTAATATAGGTACCATGTGTTGATTAAAAATTCCACCATGGATTATTCTAGAAGTAATAGAATAAAAATATTTTTCTTTTCCTTTCTTTTTTTAAAATCATGTACCTACCTAAATTTATTTGGTTAAGGCACAGAGATGTTACAAATGATGTAGATTTTTTAAAAAATTAAAAAGTCAATTTTTAGCATCTTTGTTCTGTTTAGAACTGCAGTGAGCAAATTTTGTTTAAGAAAGAAAACTTTCAATTCACATACAGTATATAGGAAAATAATAAATAGAACAGAATATCAAACTTTTTAACTTTGAAGTCTAAAAACAGATTAGTCGACTATCTTGTTTGTGGAATGACTGGTTCTCACTCAATTTTTTTAAAGCTCTAAAATTAAGTTGCTGCATTTAAGTCCTGAAACCAATTTCTAATCTACATTTTCCCAGTTCTTATTTTCCAGTGAACAGACTAGTTGGCCCCAAAGGAAAAGAGTCCATTATTATGGAGCTGAGGCAAATAGAAAACTGAAATGCCTTAAAATAGCATTAATGAGCTATTTTAGCAGACTAATGAGTTGGTTATCTGGGTCATCCTAATAACAAGAGAGTGAAAAAGTTAAAAAGATCAAATAAATAGCTGTTATTTTAGTAAATAACAACTCATCAGGCTGTGCCTTGTCCCTGATATCATGAAATAATACATTTTTAACTTAGGTGGGAAGAGACTGAGTTCTAGCTGTGACTCAGACATAGACAAGCCCTACAATAATCTTGAAGCTTCTTCCAAGGGCATATATTGAAAATTATTATTTTCGTAATATAGTACACATTTTCTTCTTCTGTCATAAAAAAAATAGAAAGCATTTCCACTCGAGAGCATACTTACATGATCCTACTTGCATCCATTCCATCTGGCTGGGATCCTGACTGCCCATACACAACAGGCAGAGTCCTGAGTTAGCCATCAGGAAACAGGGTTCTACTCCATTAATTAATTTAAAAATCCAGTCTTTTACTGGTTGTGTGTCCTTAGGCAAGTCACTGCAACACATATCATCCTCCAACGGGGAATTGAAGAGAGAAAGAAGGAATGAGGCCAAGCTGTGCGTGCTTCCCAGAGCCATTGTAAGGACAGTGCGTGTAATGGGGATGGAAGTGCAGCACGGAGAATATAGTCAATAATATAGTCAACATCTTTCTATGGTGATGGATGGTGGCTACACTTTTTTGGAGGGAGCATTTAATAATGTAGATAACAGTCAAATCACTATGGTACATTTGAAATCAATATAATATTGCATCTCGACTATGCTTCAATAAAAATACTTTTTAATAAATAAATACCCATGTGACCAGTTACATAAACAAGGAGAATAAATAAAGACAGTGAGTATGAGGTGAACCTGAAAAGTAGAAAGCCATCTAAAAGGTGAGGTGGTGGTGCTGTTACAATGCGCAGTTTACAGCCAGGACAACCCTGCAGAGGCTGGGAGGTCTGGCCAGGTATCACCCGCAGTCCCCATGCACAAGTGATGCCATCCTTCTCCATCTGTGGCTAGGCTCTGAATGGGCATCACCACAGCCTCCTTTCCACAGAATGACTTCAAAATTTAACAATAATGATTCTGCAGAGTTAGGTGGTAAAAGTGCCAGGACATGGCTCAGATGTTTCCCCATCCCTGGTGCCCTCCATCATAAGTGTGTGCATTCCCACAGACAGACTGCCCTGGGAGCCTCCCCATCCCGTGGAACCCTGGTGGGAGCAGAAGAGTTAACTTTCTCAGCCCCGCTGGAGAAAGGGTACAATTGGTGGTATCCTGAGACTAAACAGGAAAACAGTGTCCAGGAACTCATAAATCCTACATTCGCCTTCAAGAGAAGCAGTTTGAATTCTCAGCAATACTTCATCTCCTGAGCTAGTCACCACTCTTAGAGTTGACTATATAATGGAAAAAGAAACACCTTTCATAAAACAGCACCATTTTGAAAATAGAATTCATTTTGCTTAGTCTTATAAAATTATTTCATATAACCTACCTATTTTTGTCTAGACATAGATTCAGACTTTTCAAACTCACATACACACACACACACACACACACACGTACACATGCACGCACATGCACACACTGTCCTGCTCTCTCCTTTTTGAGATGCTGTTCCATCTGAAAAGGCCATGGAATTCCAGAAGTTACTAAGTATATTCGGATGTTTTTACAGAGCTCAGAAGTAAAATAGTGCTTTCCTTTTATTTTTTATTTTTATTTTCTTTTTTAAGGTAAAAGACACTCATTTTCAGAAAGAAGAAGGTAGACCTCTCGGATTTTTGTCTGGAATTTTCTAAGATCATTTGGTACGTGTTTGGAGCAGGGCCCTGTTCACTTCCATCACTATGACTCCCACACCAGAGAAGTGCTGGAACAGCCCTAGCCCATGTGCTGCTTCCGCCAGCACCCATTGCAGAACAGCCCGGGGTCCCCTGGCCGCTGCGTATGTAACCTCATGAATCCACAGCTTCACATAGTATCTGGCCCTTGTATGTAGATGTTATTTCCTGGAGTAAAGAAATGAATGGAATCCATTTGATACCAGCCGCCTGTCAGTCCCTCCAGTAGCAAAAAATAAATGCATCTGAGGAAGTTCTGGTGAACCAATCAAAAGGGGGGCTTTGTTTGTGAACTTGGCTCATGCCTTGTAAATGTCAATGTGTGTACATGTGAGCATCTGACATTACTCAGCAGCACATACCAAAAGGCCAAGAATTTGGCAGACTGGGCTGATTAGAATGCCTAAAAATATTCTGTTTTATCAAAATCCATTCTGATGCCTTTTAGCATGTGGGCAAAATACTACAGCAGCAGGATCTTTAGGAAGCACAGCTTCTGAGAGGCCTTCCAAAATTCCAAAAAGACAAAATCTCATTAAGTTCTTGTCATTTGCTTATTTTTATCCCAACAGAATTTTTTGTATGTAAACCATGTAAACCCTCTCATTTATAAACATTTATAAAATGTAATCTAATTTAATTCAACAAATAGTTATTGAGAACCTATTATACACAAGGCACTTTGTTGGGCCCCATGAGGACTATAAGGTCAAACTAGTAATTGTCCTTACTCTGAATTTACCAGCAATGCAAAAAGAATCAAGATCTTTCCTGGGAATTAGCTGCCCTTGCACCAGGCAAACCATGATCCTTGCTCAAGAAGGTGCATAAAAAAGAGCTAGAGAAGAAACAAGGAAGAGATTAATTTTGCTGGTAAGGCATAACAAACACTTCTTGAGGATGATAGCACTGTAAACTTGACTTTTAAGAGTAGGTAGAAGTATCCAGGCAGAGATGGGAAATGCTCTAGGCAGAAGGAACAACTTGAGTATGGAGAGATAGAAAGTGCAAGGCATTAAAAAAAATTAATATGAGATCTTCAAGTTTATTCAGTATCACAGATGATAGGTTTTTCTAAAATGAGAAGGCTAATGGCACCAGAATAATATCTACCACAACTTCTGCATTCAAGAAAATGTACTGCAATGGAGCAGACTCTAAACATGAGGGAAAATATCATTTCTGCAAAACAGCCAAGGCCACAAGAGAGATGATTTATGCTGGAGGTAAGCAAGGCTTAATCTTAATTTGCTGACATGTTAAATAGCTACCCTTCTTGGCCATCATAGCCATGTATGCACAAATTGTCCATATGCATCTCACTCTAGGCAATACACCTCACAGTCCTTTCTTTTTCAACATCCCAAATCTTTTTGGTCCTGCATTTTAATTTAGGCATTGCCCACTCATAGTATACTTTCAGAAAGCGGGAACTCATGGTTTCAACCATGTTTACACCATGGAGTTTGGGGGAGTAAATCCAAGAGGTGCAATATTTTAGGCAGTCAGAGATTCGGGAGACTTGCTCAGGAATTACACTGAATTTTATCTGTAAAACGTTAAAGAAGAATTTTCTAGCACTTATGAAAATGATGGATTGACAAGTTTTGGCACTACCAGAGAGGGCCAGCCAGGTGGCTATTACATCATTCAGCAAGCAGACTCTAAATATGAGGGAAACTTGAGGTACTCGGCATGCAATGTACACCTATGAGGTGGTGAAAGTCATGGCTGGAAGACAGCTAATAAAGTGGAAATAAGACCAATATCCCTTTCTCATGAACAAAGGGATTGGCCCATCTGTTGATGGACTGGATGAGGGATAGAGAAAAGGGTAGAAAGAAAATGGAAAATATATTCTGGCACAAATGGTATATTAAACCAAACACTAACTTAATGTGTAAACCCAATTCCCAGATTTCTAAGGCCTGAATTTCAGCAACTGAAAGTCAAGTAACTTCTGATCATTGGCACAGTTTTCATGAGTATTGTCCGTAACTCAAGAGGACACAAGGCAAATTCAGGCAGTTGATTCATTGCAAGTGCTTGTAGGTATACCTTGCTATTCTGAGCAACAGAAGGAATGTTCAAACCTGTGAGCTGTTCCTCTGTCCACCCTAAAGCCACCTGATAACACAACCAAGCTGGCCTCAGGTAACACCACCAGCTGGTGCTAAGCCACCACATGGTTTAACTCCCAATCTTTTCCTCATAGCACGTTCCAATGGAGGCAAATCATGCATATACCATGTGCTCAGTGTTCCTTTTCACTTTGTGATGGGATATATAGTGGATGATATTCCTCTTGGTGGTATGTCAAGGTTGGACACATAAACTAAGTCAGGTCCTAGGAAAACAGGAGGGTGAGTATAACTAAGACAAAAGATGAATGAGGCAAGGCATTCAGACTGGCTGGTCACTTATTGTGACACTTCAACAATCTAATGAAGATAGAAGACTGGATATAAGTCAAGAAAACAACAGAAACAGGGAAAGCAGGAGCCGTGATTAAGTACAAGTTTCACGGTGTAATCCTTTCAAGAGGACAAAGTGAGACAGTCAGTCCTTAGATTCAAGGTCTAGAAATTAGGGGGAAAATCTGATCAGAACAAAGAGTAAAAGGAGAAAGGAGTCTGGAGAAGGTAGAAAGGAAACTGGAAACAACATGTACTCATTCACTGTAGAGAACGAGAGGGGTGGGCTGCCCAGGAGGGAAAGGAGACCTGGGTGGCAGCAAGGGCTCAGAAACAGGCACCGAGGAGCTCCACAAAGGTGGAGAAAACCAAGTCAGGAAGAGGCAAGAGAGAAGAGACCACTAAGGATAGAAATTCTTACTGCTAAGGCAACAAGAACAAAAGCAACATGCCCTTGTTAGTGTGTGTGTGTTGCCCCATATTAAATTCTTTTAAATTTCCTGTGAAACCCAATCCTCAGGCATGAAAATTGCAGGTCAAACCTCTCCACCATAAGGCACCAGAAATACCACCCAGGGACGGGGGAGAGCCAGTGTGGAGGCTGGAGCTGCGTGGTTTGTGAATCCAGACACGCTCCTTAGATCCAGAGAGGGCACAGTCCGGCAGCTGGTGCCCTGTGGGAGGAGCATGCACTCCTGGTGGGCCCCCTCCAGGGCTACTGGGTCAGCTACACTTTCACCCCAGGCAGTCAGCTGAGAAGTGTGGTATAGCCAGTTTTCACAGTGCAGTTGTCATGATCTATGAATAGGTGCCCTTCAATGTCTCTTTTAGCCCAAGACTTTTGTCTCCAAAGTCCAAGGATCGGAACCAGCTTCCTGGGCAAGCAACCTGCGCATTTACACAGGGCCCTGTGCTCAGATGGGCCCTGCACTTGGTTAAACTCTCTCCTGTTGCCATCTTGAAATTCTTAATAGTTGGTGGGGGAGTGGGGGATGGGTATTTGTTTTCTTTGGTAAGGGCTATAGCATTTTCATCTTGTATAAATTACAGAGCTAGTCCTCCCTAGGACCTGTGCCCTTTCTCAGACTGGACAGGGACTAATGTGTCACCACTTTTGGAATCACAAATGACAGTTTCCCTTCTGGACTTTGTTCCTTGAAGCAGAAACTAACACATGAAGTCCAGGAGCTCTCACAGTGCAGCGCTGGTCCTCATGTGTCCTGCCTGGACTGGGAGGGAGAAGAGGCCGCACCAACAAGTGCCCCTCACAGGCTGGGAAGGAGGATGGCTGTGGTCCATCTTATGTGTCAGTCTGACGGGCCCCACCTTGCCCAGATATTTGGCCAAACATTTTTCTGGGTGTATGTGGGAAGGTGTTTTTGAAGATCAACATTTGAATCAGTACACTGAGTAAAGCAGATCCACCTCCGCAATAGGGGTGGGCCTCATCCAATCCATTGAGGGCCTGAATAGAACAAAAGTCTGAGCAAGAAAGACTTCGTTCCATCCGCCCGTCTGTGAGCTGGGACATCCATGTCCTCCTGACCTCTGACTTGGACCTGCGTCTCCTAGGTGTAGATTTCTCAGCATCCATAATTGTGTGAACCAATTTCTCACAATAAATTTAACACACACACACATACACACACATAATTACATAACACCTATACACATATGTATGTGTATACAATACATATGTATAATAAATATACAACCTATTGGTTCTGTTTCTCTGGAAAACCCGAATCCAATGATGGAAAAGAAAACAACTGGACACAGACAAGTTTCTTGGAAGCCTCTGAGCTTCAATTACGCTCTGTACCATATTTCTAGAGTAAAGTATGAGAAATATCAAGCCCATGAAGTTCAAGGTTTTCATCAGCTTCTGGAGTCAGCAAACCTCTCTTATAAAGGACCAGAGAGTAAATATTTCAGTCTTTGCAGTCCATAAGATCTCTGCTGCAGCTCCTGAGTGTTGCCAAGATAACAGGAAAGCGAGCAGAGCTAATATGTAAACCAATGAGCATGTCTGTACATTGATAAAGCTTTAATTATGAAAACACGTGGTAAGCAGTGTCTGGTCCAGGGGTGGTAGTTTGCTAACCTCTGCTCCAGGGAGAACAGTTATCTCATTGGCTCAAAGATTATAGTAAAAATCAGATGACCTGAAGTTTGCTGTTTTGTTTACCTATGTTAGGCCCCAACTGAATCCTTTACTCCCTTGGTGCCTCAGTTTCCCTAGCCACCCCACAAAGCTTTTCTTCAATTTATTATCAAGTATTTGGGAAAAGCACAGAAAGCCTTAAAGGAAAATCATGTAGTCTGGCTTAGAGAGCTGTTGCCTGTCTCTCTTGATTCTGTCCCGGCTGTTGCCACGTGCACTAATCTGTTTGATAAAACTAAGTGGAGGGAAGGACCAGAGGGAACTTGCAACAGGTTGAATGAAAGAAGAGGAATCAAGAAGATGAAAAGGAGCAAGAACTTAAACTATGGACCATAAAATGGGGCAGCAATTGGAAAGATGAAGATAGGAATGAAGAGAACTTGGAGCCAAACCACGGAGAATTCAATCCAGTGAGATCACTCGGCTGAGGTAGGAAAGGAGACATCATGACAGACTTCCAAATGTGTTTCCAGTCTTTGCTCATTAGAAATAAAATCCCTACCATCGTGTATTCCTTACACTCCCAGATAATTTGATACTCACTCTGGGGTAAAACGAGCATCTTAGCTTGCCCTGAGAAAAGATCCTGCCCTCAGATTGCTGACAACCTGCAGGGACTCACGCAAGATGAGAAGAATGCTGCCGTGTGGTGCTCTCGGAGACGTTATCTATAGTACATGATGTCTCACAGCCTTCAGGGCGATTGGCCCTGGTTAGTCACAGCAGTCGCTATTCCTGCCACGCTTTTAAGTCTTTGCACAAGAAGACAAACAACATGCCCACAGATATTTTGAAAAGGTCTACAGTATTTTCTGCTTGACATATGAAGTTCATCCAAACCACACTCTGCATTAAAAATAAAAAGGCTGAGCCTTTTCTTTGTATCCTTCCCACTATAAAAAGTAAGTCTTCTATCACCTGTCTCACAGTCAGGGTTCAACAGGTCCTCAAAATTCACCGAATGAGAAAAATAAGCTGTAGAGAGACTATATGCTCTGTTTCAGACCCTAAAACTAATTGGAATTGGTAGCCGGACAAAGATTCAGGAGAATTATTAAACTGTGTCCTAAACTACAGAGGATTAGTGCCCAGTTGAAGTTTGTGGGGAGCAGGAAACCCAGAAGGAAATGCTCCTGGAATGTGAGCCCTGTGGCCCTAGATGAGGCCACTGACTTTGTCAGAGTCAGAGCTTCTCTAAGCAAAGGCACTTTGACCCCATCCCGTGTTTGGGACACCCTGCAGTGTACAGTAGTGGAAAGATCTGTCACTAACCAGCAATGTGACATTCACAAATCATTTAAATATTCCTAGCCTCAGCTTCCTCAATGGAAAAATGGAGATAATCCAGCAAATTCAAGCCTACATGACTGAGAAATGGTGACATTTGATAGATGTATCATAAAGGGGGACTATGTTGATGTAAAAAGAAATGAGGTGATGAATATGGCCACATTCTTTCAGGGGAGAAATTAAGAGACAGTGAAGCAGATGTGATCTGTGCTCCCCAACCAATTGCTTTCAACTTCAAGCACCAGCGGCTCTCTCCCTGAAATGGTCTCTGACCTGAAATTGGTGCCCATTTGGATCACAAGGAGCAGACCAAAAATGCTAGGAAGCTCATGTTCCCCAGAGGCCGTAATCAACCGTCATTGAAAATTCCCAGCTCCCTGGCCCTGGGGAAAGGAGTGAGGGCTACACCTCTGAAGCAAGTTCTACAGTATCCTCACCCCCTGCCACACACAGTGGTAACCTGCTTGCTATCACATCCTTTAGTAGCTTCCTTTTCTTTCCTATCACACCTCCCACTCCTTGCTGCTGTTTTCTGGAATCACCTCTCAAATAAACTACTTACACTCAAATCCTTGTAACCAAGCCAAGATAACCAAGCAGAAACCCCTAGTACTAGTCCAAGAGGTAAACCTGGAATTTGTGTAAGAAAGACAAGGTGTATATATGCAAGTTGTTGTATATGCAAATTGTCTGTGTGGAAAAGAGAGCTTTGAGTGAGTTAATTTTAAATGCAAAAATTTTAAAGTAGGACCAAAGCTGTCAAGAACAAGAGAGAACCTGAGCAGGAAATACTTTTGCAAATACCCAACAGGCAGCAAAAGAAGATGATAACAGGAAAGCCCCTTGCAATAAACAAGGAATGTAGGGGACAGAAAGAGAAGCTACAGTGAAATCTATTTTACCTCTAACACACCTCTTTTCTATCAGGACATGTACAAATAACACACATCCTTTAAAATATAAAGAAATGCATCCCATTGGCAGTCCACCAATTGGCTCTGCATCCACCCGCCAGGAGAGAATGGAAAGAGCATCTGATTCCTTATTCAGTATTGCTCCCTCCTAGAAGTTCCTGCAGATCTTAGCAGATGCCACTTCTTGCACAGCTTAAGATTGTGACCATGAGGGAGGAGAGGGAGACAGCTCACCATTCCAGGCAGGCTATTCCTGAGTGGCTGAGGATCAGGTACTATGATAATTCCATCTTTTTCTCCCATGTGCTTTGGCAAAGAATGAAAAATGACTTACTTCTAATTATGGTGGTGAGTATTATTTATTTTTAAGTATTGCTAACCGACAGACAGACTCTAAGTCTGATCTTTCCTTGATCCCATGATCCACCAATCTCAGTATCCTCCTAATCTCCTCCCCTTGAGATTGGGTGGGACCTGTGACTTGCTTCTAACCAATATAGTACAACAAAGATGGCAGGATATGTGTAATTCCATTACACAGGATTGTAATATCTGTCTTGCAAGGAAACTTTTTCTCTTGCTGCCTCTAAGAAAGCAAATACCTATGCATGTTGGAAAGGCCTATGTGACAAGGAACTGAAAAGAGCCTCCAGTCAATAGCAAGAAACTGAGGCCTCAATCCAACATGTTACAACGAACCAGGTATTTTGAACAGCTATACAAACTTGGAAGCAAATCCTTCCCCAATCAAGCCTCAGATGACACTGTAGCCCTGGCTGACATTTTTATTTCACCCTTGTAAGCAGAGGACCAGAGGACCCAGATAAGCCATGTTGGACTCTGTCCTATAGAAATTGTGAAACAATAAGTGTGTATTGTTTTAAGCTGTTAAGTTTGTTACACAGTAATAGATAAGTAATATGTTAACTGCATCTTGTAGTGACTTATTGGCTGTCAAGCATGGTGTTGTTTATCTTGAGTAGATTCTAAACAATAGGTCCTGTTATTTTCAAATTGTTGACTTTGTCACTTCAAATTGTTGACTTTGTCACTGCAATTCAAAGACCTGTTGTAATGAATATAAAGGTTGCCAAACTAGCCAGAAAGATTTCCACCAGCAAACAACTTTGGGTGTGTGATAAGAGGAACCCTGAAAATGGCCAGAACTTTTGGTAAACTGGAGAAGTCCCACTATGCTTGGTGAGGGTTAGATTCAACCTCCAAAGAGAAGGAAATATTTGGTGCCAGGGGATCCATTTTCCTCACACTTCAGCTTCAGGAAATACTAGAGAAAAGTCAGAAATGTGAATAATGACTAGCTAAAGAGCCATGATTTGAAACAAAGACATGAGATTTTTAAAAAAGAAGAAAAAAGGAATTATGCTCTTGAACAATTGGTGAGATTACAGTCCAGCAATCAGAACTCAGGACTTCAGCCTACACATAAACCTACCTGATTAAGGATAGTTGTCAAATAATTGACAAGAGCAACAGTATAGTGCTAATTGGTTTAATTATGCTTACTGAAAGAGAAGTTGTAAAATTCATTATGAAATGACTTTACTGTAACCTATTGTAACCACACCTACAGCCTAGAAGAACATATAAAACAGGTCTTTGTTACATATTCAAGTCATATTTTCTAATGCATAAATGACTGTGGTATGTGGATGGGCAGTCATTCAGGAGGTTTACCAGTGGCTTCTTCCCTTTCTAGAATTTATTGCCCCCAACTCCTGGATATATAGGAGTTCTTTGACACTGGCCCTTGAGACTTACCCTCATGGCCACCTGTCTCCTATCCCAGGGCTCCTTAGTCCCATTAGCTCCTCTTTGCACCTTCCCCAGTGTCCTCCCTTTTATTCACCTCAGCCTCCAAAGCAGTTGTCATTTGTTCTGTTCCATATGCTTCCTATATGCAAGAAAAGTAAACAACCAGGGTATCAGGGAAGTGCAGGAAAGGGAGAGGAGAGAATCTCTCTCTCCCTGTAGCTCCAAGAGACAAGTCCTTTCACAGCCAACTCCTCTCAAAAGCATACTTCCCACGTGGTATTCCTCTGCTGAAATACATGCACTTCTTCTACCGTGGGCTTCACGTTGTTGCCCATGTAACAAGCACCAGTGGGCAAGTTTATGGAGAGTTATGAAGATTGTGGGAAGCAAAAGAGCATGCAACCACACTCTCTACCTCAACTAGCTCTTGGTGTCTCCTCAGAGGATGAGTGCCTCTTCTTCCTCACCACAGCCACAGAGTGCTGGGCAAGGTATGTGAAGGCATGCAGTGGACAGCATCCAGCCACTGGAACAGTATCCACTCTGCTCACATCCACCTTATTTCACACGTCAGACAAAAGGGTGGAGGATTTCTATGTGTTCACTGTGCAGAAATACCACTTTTTCTCCACTTCAGAGCCCAACCATTCCACACCCCACTTCCTAGCTCACAGGTACTTGGGCCTTGCTCTCCTCATTCCCAACCTTCATCTAAAAAGTACCCTTATCCTTGTATTCAGCCTTCCATCCACTCCTAAATGGGGAAGGGCAAAGAGGGGCAGAAAGGCAACCCCTCTTCAGTCTCCTCTAGAGCATGACCAGTGTCCACTGGTACATCTCACAGTTACCAATGCTGGTAGGCCAGGTTCCTTCCCCACTAATTTCTTGATGGATTAAGCACCATTATTCCAGGATCTAGTTACATTTTATACATCGACAAGGATCCTGACCGATCCAATAGCAGACTGAGATGCCTCCAGAAATCATTTATCTTAGGCCCAGTCAGGACACCCCCAAGTTCCAAAATAGAACCCAATCTCTGGCCTGCAGCTTCTGGCATTGCTCCCTGGGTGATGTGTAAGTATTTAGAAAAAAAATTTTTAAGCTGCTGAAGTTTTATTTTGCCCTATGAGTTAGCTAATGTAATATTTGTTCTTACATTCCAGCTCAGTAACATATTGAAGTTTATCTAGTTGCCTCTCCCAAAATGAAGGTCAAGATCCACTAGAACTTTCAGCAAAGCAGAATAAAGCTATAGATTTGGCTCCAAAGAATACCATATGTGTGCACTAAGACACCCATATTTGTAGTCCATTGTCTTTTCCATTCCAGATGGAAATTTCCTAGCATACTGCTAAAGTGAGGTTGTGGGTTCCCTTGGAGATGATACAAAATAATTGTAGATTTTTTTAATCCCTCCTAATTTAAATATTTCCCACTGGAACAGATTCTCATTCTCTCCCAGCTGGTCATAATGTTTCCAACAGAAGACTAATGAACTGAAACATTTCTCCACAAAATCTACGAAGTGAAAGCCCTCTTGTCCTATGTGGAAAAAGCCTGCACATTACTAAAATTATCCTGCTCAAGTTCTGTCCAGTTCCAAGGACAAACCTTTAGAGCTTCACAGCTGTAAAGGTTTCCTATTCTGAATCATTTTTAAATAGGCTTCTTTTGTGAGCAGCAGTTCTCACTGAATGAACTGCATGCAAGGGTCACATTTTGAATAAATATCTTCTGCCTTTAGGCTAATGGGTTGCATCATAATTAACTTTGGATGCATCAAAGTCATCAGCCAGCACTCTGGGCACCAGGGGCAGTACTTGTAAGGCAAGAGAAACTGCTGTCTAGGCGCTGAATTTATCTTTAGCATGCACCATAAATGAGTGACTTTTATTTGCCATCCCTGAAGCAAGGCTTTCTGTTATTGAAGAAGGTGTGTCCGGCTCACAACAGATTGCACAAAGCAATGGAGTTTTGGATGGCTTCTCTGCTCTTGTGCATTCCACAAACACTCCACAGCGTTCTGACTCCTCAACCAATAGGCCACTGGGCCACAGTTGGTAGGGGAAAAGCCCTTCCCTTTGGAACTTTCCCTCTTCTCTACATCCCATGGCCAAGAAAGGATTTTTTTTAAAGCCCACACTTCACTCACTAGAATTTATAGAGCACTTCCTCCATGCCAAACACTATAATAAGTGCTTTGGAACCATAATGTCAATTCATCCTCATAAGTAACACTGGTATTCCCATTTTACAGATAAGGATATTGAAACATAACAACCATACAACAAGTGGCAGGCCACAATTTGAATCTGGGTCTGTGGGCACCATTGTGTTCAGCAAACAGGAGTCATGACTATATTACATGAGCACTTTATTACAATATTGAAACATACACTGTCTGGAGTTACAACTCAGGGACAGGTGAATTGGAAGTACTAAGTCAGAGATCTTATTAGTCTGGGGCATATGTTCTCAAGTGGAGGTGATTTGCCCACAGGGGAACATTCAGAAACATCTGGAGACACTTTTGGTTGTCAATACTGGGGGCTGCTATTGGCTCCTAGTGGGTAGAGGACAAGAATGCTGCTAAACGTCCTGTGAGGCCCAGGAGAGCCCCCACAGAGAAGAATTCCCCAACCTAGGATGTCAACAGTGCTGAGGTCACACCACCAGCTCTAGGGAGTTTGGTCTACGTGGCATACTTCCCACTCTCACCCATTCTTTGTTCTGGATTTTTATTCTATACTTCCATTTTTCTAGTCTTATGTTAATCTTTTATTGTGAGAAACCCCAAGTCCTTTTAGGAAACAAGTGTGAATAAGGACAAACAAACTGACTTTCAAAGAATCTCCTGAGCAGACAGCACCTTGCTTGGAACAAAATGCTCTGAGGGCACTCTTTTGGGAACAGTGACCCAGCAGGCCATCTGTCTGTCATCTCCACACCCACCACTTTTCAGGACTGGTGCTTCCTGGAATCTAGTCCCAGCAAAGTGTTTGGGGGTGGGAAGAGCAGTTGCCCTGGAACATGCCATTGCAATGAGAAATCTTGAAAAGGAAAAATAAAAAAGAACGTGTAACCTGATGCCAGTCTTAAATACTCTCCACTAACCATAAATCAAGAGAAAGTGAAATAATTTCCATCACAGTCAAATGGAATGCTCTCTGGGGTTGCAGGAGTTTGCACAAATGGAAGAGACAATGCAGAGAAAATGTGCTGTTCTGTAGTTCTGAAATCAAAGCCCAATTAGTCAGAAGATAAATTCAAGAGGCTTTGGTAATAAAATATGTCCTAACCATGCCTATTATTAAGCCCTTAAGTGAATAAATGATAGACGATAAGGCCCCTGTTGCAGAAAACATCTTTGTTTACATTAGAGGACTTACACATAAACTTTGAAAGCATGCTATCTGCTGAAGAAAATGTTTTAATTGGCCTTTAAAATATTCTTATGGGGCAAATTCAACTTGTTTAAAATGTTGCCTGACTGGTCTCTGGTTATGACAGCTCATTACGTTGTCCTGATGCCATAAGAATTATTAATCATTATGTCAGTTTTTTTAAAAAGTGTTCCAGATTTTATCCAATTCTGGGTAGAGGTTATTTATACCTTAGAATGTTCTTAATTGTTTCATGGCAAAGAAAATATCTGGAATGAGTTATAATTATTACTTCATTTAATATCTTTTTAAATTATAATGTTTTGGCAAGTTCTGCTCATACAATTCTTTGAGCCTGAGATGTCTTTTTACCCCTTTCCTTGCCTCCCAAAATTCTCCTTATCATTCAAGGCCTAACTCAGATGCCACTTGCCCATGGAACTGTCCCTAATTCCCCATCAGTATTAACCAGACTTTCCTCTCTGCTCCCAAGTATGCCGCTTCTGTCCTCACTGAGCATTTGTGACGATCGCTTCACCTTATGTTTTAGTTACTCATTTGTGTCTGTCTTCCTGACTTAAAATACTTTCAGTGGGACAGACAGCAACTTATTCATTTTGCATCCCAGGAAAATTGACAGGGTGCCTGGAATTATTAAGCATCCAATAATTGGCTAAGTTACATGAAATTGTACAGGTTTGATCAGATAGAAACTGTTTTTTCAGCTTGTTCTCTTGGTTTGCTTGAAAGTTTGTTTATTTAAATACTCATGAGACGCAAACCTCCATCAGGTCAAACAAATAGTTCTAGTGCCTTCCCTCACCTAGACTTAATTTTGAGTGCCAGCAGGTGCCAGGAGATGAGCCAAATTTTTTTCTGATGTATATGCTGTGTTGGATTGGAACCATACAAGAATACCACAGTTCAAGCTGGTGAATGATGCACTAGATACCTGGCCTGATTTTAGGAGCTTGCAGGCAAGCCAGCTAATAATTAATTAAGGTGGGCTGAGCTCCTGTAAATGCTTTGTTTCAAGCTCTTCCACTTGTTCCCTCACTCAGTAACTCCTTCATTTATTGCCAACAAATGACATTTGAACACCTAATATGCAGTAGGCACCATTAGCCACTAGAAATACAGAGCTCAGTAAGCACACAGAGCTGACCTCCTATATAGAAGCGTATTAATAGAAGATTCTACCTTTTAATACTGGATATCTAAAAAATTGTTTTAACAGAAAATATTCACCCTGAATGTGCCCTGGGTGGGCAAGGAGAATCTGTTTTTCAGCAAAGACAAGAATTAACCTAGTAATTGCATTTTTAAAATATACAATGTTCCAGAGATCACTTAAATAATACAGACCAGGGTCACCAGGCACACATGGCAAGAATCATTGCAAAGACGAATCCAGAGACAGGGACCATCTCTGGAGAAATCCCAGCTGCGATGCTGTACCAATGTTCTGCTCCAGACTCTCCACTCAGTCTTCCTGAAAACCAAGACCCGACCAGTCTGTCTGACTTGTTTTCCTATGACCTGAAACCTAATGTCCTAAAACAGAAACCACTCCAAGGCTGCCATTCGTGGCTGGGATTCTGCTTTCAAACCCTGAGAAGATTACAAATCTTTCAGACGCTGTGAGATTACTTTTGTAAAGAAGTCACACACAATGTATAAGTAAATTCCCAAGTGTTCCATACTATTTGCAGTGTCAAACCTGTAACTCTGGCTAGAAAACCAGAGACTGGGGTCCTAGTGCTGGCCAGGTTTTGACAGGTTGTATAAGTGTGGATAAATCACTTAACTTCTCAGACCCAGTTTTCTCATCTTCAAAATAAAAGAGGTTAACAAGGTTATCCCTGACTCTGACTTACCTAGTTCTTAAGTTCAGGTGGTCTCAGCTGACTCCTGGAGCATTCTATCAGGATATCTGGAGACTAAGAAATGTCCACACACATAATCATTCATACTTCCCTTGAAAGTTTGTGAATCGCATCTTCTTTCTCTCTAAATATATGTTGATCTCATATGGACAGTATCAAGGTCACTAGGAGTAGAAATATCTCCCAACTCCAAGTCTATTTTTTAAGACATAAGTATTACTCCCTTTGCTCCTAAAGTATGTGTTCTTGAGTAGTGGGTAGCAATGAAAGATGAGCAGCTATAATACTTATTTAATTTTGACAAGGTATCTTTTTTTTTAGATAATTATTTTTTATTGAAGGGTAATTGACACACAGTATTACATTAGTTTCAGGTGTACAACACAGTGATTCAACACTTATATACATGATAATTCTAGGTACCAGCTATCACCATACCAAGTTGTTACAATATTTTGACTATATTCCTTATGCTATACATTATATCCCGGTTACTTATTTATTTTACAATTGGAAGTGTGTACTTTTTTGTGTGTGTGTGAGGGCATCTCTCCTATTTATTGATCAAATGGTTGTTAACAACAATAAAATTCTGTATAGGGGAGTCAATGCTCAATGTACAATCATTAATCCACCCCAAGCCCAATTTTCGTCAGTCTCCAATCTTCTGAAGCATAACGAACAAGTTCTTACATGGAGAACAAATTTTTACATAGTGAATAAGTTACATGGTGAACAGTACAAGGGCAGTCATCACAGAAACTTTTGGTTTTGATCATGCATTATGAACTATAAACAATCAGTTCAAATATGAATATTCGTTTGATTTTTATACTTGATTTATATGTGGATACCACATTTCTCTCTTTATTATTATTATTATTTTTAATAAAATGCTGAAGTGGTAGGTAGATGCAAGATAAAGGTAGAAAACATAGTTTAGTGTTGTAAGAGAGGAAATGTAGATGATCAGGTGTGTGCCTGTAGACTATGTGTTAATTCAAGCTAGACAAGGGCAATAAAACATTCATGGATGCAGCAGATTTCTCTCAGAACAGCGGGGGAGAGGTTCTAAGCCTCACCTCTGTTGATCCCCAATTTCTCACCTGATGGCCCCCTGCGACTGTGCCTGTCTTAGGTTGTTCCTCCCTTGAGGAATCTTACCCGTCTCTGACTAACCAGTCATCTTCCGGGGCCATACAGGGAAATGTAAAGTTGGTAAGTGAGAGAGAAGCCTTTTAGTTTGAAAAGGTTAGTTTTTTACTTCTTTGCATATTTATGCCCTGTGGCTTCTATGCCCAGCATTTGTCTTGAGGTATCTTTACCACTTGGAAGAATTATGATACACGGTAAATTCAATATGAGGCACGAATTCTATTTAGGGGTTGTAATTAGGAAGGAAGAAGAAAAGCTATAGAAGTAGCAGGCGGAAGAAAACATGGGAAGATTGATTATTTCTTTGACATATCTTCTTGTAGAGTAACTTCAGCATGTATAGGTTTTAAACTACTAATTAAATTGTGCACACACATTAACATAATAGGAGTACAGTTACATAACCAAAGCAGACCTATAATTACCAGCCATCTCCAGTGAAACCAAGAAAACCAGTTAGGCACCTTAGGCATTTGTGAAAACTTATCTATGATATGGTGGATATTGTCCAACTGAACTTGATCAGTCTGAGAGAAATCAGACAAATTAAAACAACCCATTCCTGGAGACGGTTCACATCCCATATGTTCTTTTAACAGTAAATAGTCTGTAGTTGTAAGATTTTGGAGTGCTACAATTCGCACTTCTTCTAATTCTCGGTTGAGTTCCAACAGAATAAATCCAGTCAAATTTGTTGTTTTACTGTATGCACAGGCCAGCTTAGATATCTCCTTCTTCATTCCCAAGGCAAGTCCAGGAACCGGAGGGATGAGTGCACCTACAGCTGTAGTAGCGCGTGGATCTTTGTTGAGGTTTTTTGATGATCATCTTCTGGCATGAGTCTTCCAGAGAGTGCTGATGTTGGAAGTTTTTTCTCATATCGTATCTTAGTTCATTTTCTGGGTAGCCAAATTAGGCTTTGATCCTCTGTACAAACACAAACAGACCCTTTGCCTACACTTTCATATGCCCTTTATACCATTGTGTAGAACTCATTGGAGGTCACCACAAAGGAACTGCTTTTCTTTTTGTTATCATTAATCTACACTTACATGATGAATATTATGTTCACTAGGCTCTCCCCTATACCAGGTCCTCCCTATAAACACCTTTACAGTCACTGTCCATCAGCATAGCAAAATGTTATAGAATCACTACTTGTCTTTTCTGTGTTGTAAAGCCCTCCCCTTTCTCCCACCCACCCTATACATGCTAATCTTACTAACCCCCTTCTTCTTCCCCCCCTTATCCCTCCCTACCCACCCATCCTCCCCAGTCCCTTTCCCTTTGGTACCTGTTAGTCCATTCTTGAGTTCTGTGTTTCTGCTGCTGTTTTGTTCCTTCAGTTTTTCCTTTGTTCTTATACTCCACAGATGAGTGAAATCATTTGGTATTTCTCTTTCTCTGCTTGGCTTATTTCGCTGAACATAATACCCTCCAGCTCCATCCATGTTGCTGTAAATGGTAGGATTTGCCCTCTTCTTATGGCTGAGTAGTATTCCATTGTGTATATGTACCACATCTTTTTTATCCATTCATCTACCAATGGACATTTAGGTTGCTTCCAATTCTTGGCTATTGTAAATAGTGCTGCGATAAACATAGGGGTGCATCTGTCTTTCTCAAACTTGATTGCTGCGTTCTTAGGGTAAATTCCTAGGAGTGGAATTCCTGGGTCAAATGGTAAGTTTGTTTTGAGCATTTTGATGTACCTCCATACTGCTTTCCACAATGGCTGAACTAATTTACATTCCCACCAGCAGTGTAGGAGGGTTCCCCTTTCTCCACAGCCTCGCCAACATTTGTTGTTGTTTGTCTTTTGGATGGCAGCCATCCTTACGGGTGTGAGGTGATACCTCATTGTAGTTTTAATTTGCATTTCTCTGATAATTAGCGATGTGGAGCATCTTTTCATGTGTCTCTTGGCCATCTGTATTTCTTTTTGGGAGAACTGTCTGTTCAGTTCCTCTGCCCATTTTTTAATTGGGTTATTTGTTTTTTGTTTGTTGAGGCGTGTGAGCTCTGGACGTCAAGCCTTTATCGGATCTGTCATTTTCAAATATATTCTCCCATACTGTAGGGTTCCTTTTTGTTCTATTGATGGTGTCTTTTGCTGTACAGAAGCTTTTCAGCTTAATATAGTCACACTTGTTCATTTTTGCTGCTGTTTTCCTTGCCCAGGGGGATATGTTCAAGAAGAGGTCATTCATGTTTATGTCTAAGAGGTTTTTGCCTATGTTTTTTTCCAAGAGTTTAATGGTTTCATGACTTACATTCAGGTCTTTGATCCATTTTGAGTTTACTTTTGTATATGGGGTTAGGCAATGGTCCAGTTTCATTCTCCTACATGTAGCTGTCCAGTTTTGCCAGCATCATCTGTTGAAGAGACTGTCATTTCGCCATTGTATTTCCATGGCTCCTTTATCAAATATTAATTGACCATATATGTCTGGTTTAATGTCTGGATTTTCTAGTCTGTTCCATTGGTCTGTGGCTCTGCTCTTGTGCCAGTACCAAATTATCTTGATTACTATAGCTTTGTAGTAGAGCTTGAAGTTGGGGAGTGAGATCGCCCCTACTTTATTCTTCTTTCTCAGGATTGCTTTGGCTATTCGGGCTCTTTAGTGTTTCCATATGAATTTTTGAATTATTTGTTCCAGTTCATTGAAGAATGTTGCTGGTAGTTTCATAGGGATCGCATCAAATCTGTATATTGCTTTGGGCAGAATGGCCATTTTGATGATATTAATTCTCCCTAGCCACGAGCATGGGATGAGTTTCCATCTGTTAGTGTCCCCTTTAATTTCTCTTAAGAGTGACTTGTAGTTTTCAGAGTATAAGTCTTTCACTTCTTTGGTTAGGTTTATTCCTAGGTATTTTATTTTTTTTGATGCAATTGTGAATGGAGTTTTCCTGATTTCTCTTTCTGTTGGTTCATTGTTAGTGCATAGGAAAGCCACAGATTTCTGTGTGTGGTTTTTGTATTCTGCAACTTTGCTGTATTCCGATATCAGTTCTGATAGCTTTGGGGTGGAGTCTTTAGGGTTTTTTTATGTATAGTATCATGTCATCTGCAAATAGTGACAGTTTAACTTCTTCTTTACCAATCTGGATTCCTTGTATTTCTTTATTTTGTCTAATTGCCGTGGCTAGCACCTCCAGTACTATGTTAAATAACAGTGGGGAGAGTGGGCATCCCTCTAGTTCCCAATCTCAGAGGGAAAGATTTCAGCTTCTCGCTGTTCAATATAATGTTGGTTGTGGGTTTATCATAGATGGCCTTTATTATGTTGAGGTACTTGTCCTCTATTCCTATTTTGCTGAGAGTTTTTATCATGAATGGATGTTGAATTTTGTCAAATGCTTTTTCAGCATCTATGGAGATGATCATGGGGGTTTTGTCCTTCTTTTTGTTGATGTGGTGGATGATGTTGATGGACTTTTGAATGTTGTACCATCCTTGCATCCCTGGAATGAATCCCACTTGGTCATGGTGTATGATCCTTTTGATGTATTTTTGAATTCGGTTTGCTAATATTTTGTTGAGTATTTTTGCATCTACATTCATCAGGGATATTGGTCTGTAGTGTTTTTTTTTTTTTTTTGGATGGTTTTGGTATTAGGGTGGTCTTGGCTTCATAGATTGAGTTTGGGAGTATCCCCACCTCTTCTATTTTTTGGAAAACTTTAAGGAGAATGGGTATTATGTCTTCCCTGCATGTCTGATAAAATTCCGAGATGAATCCATCTGGCCCGGGGGTTTTGGTCTTTGGTAGTTTTTTTATTACTGCTTCAATTTCGTTGCTGGTAATTGGTCTGTTTAGGTTTTCTGTTTCTTCCTGGGTCAGTCTTGGAAGGTTGTATTTTTCTAGGAAGTTGTCCATTTCTCCTAGGTTTCCCAGCTTGTTAGCATACAGGTTTTCATAGTACTCACTAATAATTCTTTGTATTTCTGTGGGGTCCGTCATGATTTTACCTTTCTCGTTTCTGATACTGTTGATTTATGTTGACTCTCTTTTCCTCTTAATAAGTCTGGCTAGAGGCTTATCTATTTTGTTTATTTTCTCAAAGAACCAGCTCTTGGTTTCATTGATTTTTGCTATTGTTTTATTCTTCTCAATTTTATTTATTTCTTCTCTGATCTTTATTATGTCCCTCCTTCTGCTGACCTTAGGCCTCATTTGTTCTTCTTTTTCCAATTTTGGTAATTGTGACATTAGACCATTTATTTGGGATTGTTCTTCCTTTTTTAAATATGCCTGGATTGCTATATACTTTCCTCTTAAGAATGCTTTTGCTGTGTCCCACAGTAGTTGGGGCTTAATGTTGTTGTTGTTTGTTTCCATATATTGCTGGATCGCCATTTTGATTTAGTCATTGATCCATTGATTATTTAGGAGCATGTTGTTAAGCCTCCATGTGTTTGTGAGCCTTTTTGCTTTCTTTGTACAGTTTATTTCTAGTTTTATGCCTTTGTGGTCTGAAAAGTTGGTTGGTAGGATTTCAATCTTTTGGAATTTACTGAAGCTCTTTTTGTGGCCTAGTATGTGGTCTATTCTGGAGAATGTTCCATGTGCACTTGAGAAGAATGTGTATCCTGTTGCTTTTGGATGTAGAGTTCTGTAGATGTCTATTAGGTCCATCTGTTCTAGTGTGTTGTTCAGTGCCTCTGTGTCCTTACTTATTTTCTGTCTGGTGGATCTGTCCTTTGGAGTTAGTGGTGTGTTGAAGTCTCCTAGGATGAATGCATTGCATTCTATTTCCTCCTTTACTTCTGTTAGTATTTGTTTCAGATATGTTGATGCTCCTGTATTGGGTGCATATATATTTATAATGGTTATATCCTCTTGTTGGACTGAGCCCTTTATCATAATGTAATGTCCTTCTTAGTCTTTTGTTACTTTCTTTATTTTGAAGTCTATTTTGTCTGATACCAGAATTGCAACACCTGCTTTCTTCTCTCTGTTGTTTGCATGAAATATCTTATTCCATCCCTTGACTTTAAGTCTGTCCATGTCTTTGGGTTTGAGGTGAGTCTCTTGTAAGCAGCATATGGATGGATCTTGCTTTTTCATCTATTCTATTACTCTGTGTCTTTTGATTGGTGCATTCAGTCCATTTACATTTAGGGTGATTATTGAGAGGTATAAACTTATTGCCATTGCGGGCTTTAAGTTTGTGGTTACCAAATGTTCAGGGTTAGCTTCTTTACTATCTTACTGTCTGACTTAACTCGCTTGTTGAGCTATTATAAATGCGGTCTGATGATTCTTTATTTCTCTCCCTTCTTATTCCTCCTCCTCCCTTCTTCATATTTTGGGTGTTTTGTTCTGTGCTCTTTTTAGGAGTGCTCCCATCTAGAGCAGTCCCTGTAGAATGCCCTGTAGAGGTGGTTCTTGGGAGGCAAATTCCCTCAACTTTTGCTTGTCTGGGAATTGTTTAATCCCTCCTTCATATTTAAATGATATTTGTGCTGGATACAGTAGTCTTGGTTTGAGGCCCTTCTGTTTCATTGCATTAAGTATGTCATGCCATTCTCTTCTGGCCTGTAGGGTTTCTGTTGAGAAGTCTGATGATAGCCTGATGGATTTTCCTTTGTAGGTAACCTTTTTTTTCTCTCTGGCTGCCTTTAATACTTTGTCCTTGTCTTTGATCTTTGCCATTTTTTTTTTATAGGCCCACACAACCTTAAATCACATTTGATCTTTGCCATTTTAATTATTATGTGTCTTGGTGTTGCCCTTCTTGGATCCCTTGTCATGGGAGTTCTGTGTACTTTTGTGGTCTGAGAGGCCATTTCCTCCCCTAGTTTGGGGAAGTTTTTGGCAATTATTTCTTAAAAGACACTTTCTATCCCTTTTTCTCTCTCTTCTTCTTCTGGTACCCCTATAATGCGGATATTGTTGCATTTCAATTGGTCACTCAGCGCTCTTAGAATTCTTTCATTCCTGGAGATCCTTTTATCTCTCTCTGCATCAGCTTCTCTGCATTCCTGTTCTCTGTTTTCTAGTCCATTAATGGTCTCTTGCATCTCGTCCATTCTGTTTTGAAGTCCTTCCAGAGCTTGTTTTATTTCTGTATTCTCCTTCCTTAGTTCTTGCATATTTCTCTGCAAGTCCATCAGCATGGTTATGACTTTTGTTTTGAATTCTTTTTCAGGAAGACTGGTTAAATCTATCTCCCCAGGTTCCTTCTCAGGGGAAGATGTAGCAGATGCCGATGTTGTCTGGGTTAGTCTTGTCTGGATCATATTTTTTTGCCTTTTCATGTTGACAGGTGCTATTGACTGTTATCTGGGAGGGCCAAACTTTTCACTTGCTACTGGCCTTTCTTTACTGGGACAACTGCGACCCCTAGTGGCTTGTGTTGGGTAATTGCATGTAGACTGGGTCTTTTTGTCTTGCCCAGCTGATATGGAGGAATCTCCCTTTCTGTGGGCGTAGTCTGCCTTAGGCTGTTTCTCTGCTTTCGCAGGGCCTGGAGGGGTAATGGACCAGGGGGCTGTTTGGCTGTTTACCTCCATGAGGGGTCTCAGAGCTGTTGCCCAGGGGGTTAGTGCGCCCGGTTTTCCCTGTAATTTCCAGCCACTGGGCTGTGACCTTTGTTGTTTCTGTCCAGCTGTTATGTCCCTGTCCCTTTAAGACTTTCAAAAAGCACTCACTTTTCTTTGTCACAGGGGCATCAGCTTTGGAACCCTCTCGGAGGTCTTGCTGCCCTATTTCCCTAGTTTCCAGCCCTTCACGCATGCACTGTGTCTGCGCTCTGGTGCGAGTGGCTGGGGCTGGGTGTTTAGCAGTCCTGGGCTCCCTCTCCCTCCCACCAGGAGTGGGGAGAGGTGTGCTTGGGTCCCATGGGGCCAGGGATTGTATCTTAACCCTTTCACCAGGTGCTGGGCTCTCGCACGTGTGGATGTAGTCTAGCTGTTGTCCTGTGTCTTCTGGTCTCTCTTTTAGGATTAGTTGTATTTGTTGTATTTTCAAAAATATATATGTTTTTGGGAGGAGATTCCCACTGTCCTACTCATGCCACCATGTTGGCTCCCTCTCAACAAGGTATCTTTTTAACCGATCTTCAAGTTGCATTAAATTTTGACCCATTTTGTTTTTTTTTTTTGTTTTTGTTTTTTTTTTTGAGAGGGCATCTCTCATATTTATTGATCAAATGGTTGTTAACAACAATAAAATTCAGTATAGGGGGGTCAATGCTCAATGTACAATCATTAATCCATCTCAAGCCTAATTCTCGTCAGTCTCCAATCTTCTGAAGCATAACGAACAAGTTCTTACATGGTGAACGAATTCTTACAGAGTGAATAAATTCTTACATGGTGAACAGTACAAGGGCATTCATCACAGAAACTTTCGGTTTTGATCATGCAATATGACCTATAAACCATCAGGTCAAATATGAATATTCATTTGATTTTTGTACTTGATTTATATGTTGATCCCACATTTCTCCTATTATTATTATTATTTTTATTTTTAATAAAATGCTGAAGTGGTAGGTAGATGCAAGATAAAGGTAGAAAACATAGTTTAGTGCTGTAAGAAGGCAAATGTAGATGATCAGATGATCAGGTGTGTGCCTATGGACTAAGTATTAATCCAGGCTAGACAAGGGCAGCAAGACATCCACGGATGAAGAAGATTTCTCTCAAAGCAGGGGGAGTGAGGTTCTGAGCCTCACCTCTGTTGATCCCCAAATTCTCACCTGATGGCCCCCCTGCGACTGTGCCTGTCTTAGGTTGTTCCTCCCTTGAGGAATCTTACCCATCTCTGGCTAACCAGTCATCTTCCGGGGCCATACAGGGAAATGTAAAGTTGGTAAGTGAGAGAGAAGCCATATTTTTTGCAAAGGTTAGCTTTTTACTTCTTTGCAGATTTATGCCCTGTGGCTTCTATGCCCAGCACTTGTCTCGAGGTATCTTTACCACCTGGAGGAATTATGATACTCGGTAAATTCGATATGAGGCACGAATTCTATTTAAGGGTTGTAATTAGGAAGGAAGAAGAAAAGCTATAGATGTAGCATATGAAGGAAACTTGGGAGGATTGATTATTTCTTTGACATATCTTCTTGTATAGTACCTTAAGTATGTATAGGTTTTAAACTACTAACTAATTTGCACACACATATTAACATAATAGGAATACGGTGACATAAACAAAGCAAATCTATAATTACCAGCCATCTCCAGTGAAGCCAAGAAAACCATTTAGGCACCCTAGGCATTTGTGAAAATTTATCTATGATATGATGGATATTGTCCAACTGTACTTGAACCATCAGACAATTTAAAGCAGCCCATTTCTGGGATCTGTTCACATCCCATATGTTCTTTTAACCATAGATAGTCTATAGTCATGAGATTTTGGGGTGCTACAACTTGCACCCCTCCCAACTCCTGGTTGAGTTCCAACAGTACAGATCCAGTCAAATTCGTTGTCTCACTGTATGCACATGCCAGCCTAGACATCTCCCTCCTCCTTCTTATGGCAAGTCCAGGAAACGGTGGGATGGATGCAGCCACAACCGCAGCATCGTCCGGGTCCCTGTGGAGGCTTTTTGATGATCATCCCCAGGCACGAGTCCTCCAGAGAGTGCTGATGCCGGAAGCTCCTCCTCATATCGTATCTTAGTTCATTTTCTGGGTATCCAAGCTAGGCCTTGATCTTCTGCGTAGAAACAAACAGACCCTTTGCCCACACTTTGACATGCCCTCTATACCACTGTGCAGAACTCCTTGGAGGTCAGCACACAGTAACTGCTTTTTTTTTTTTTTTTTAATTAAGAGAAAGGAATATTATCAGAAAAGAGTACCTCCATAGCTGATCATCTGACACCCTTTAAGTGATCAACATTAAGGATATTTAAAGCATGCGTTGATCTTTGATTTACCAATAGTTTTATCCTGTTAAGGAGTAATCCCCCTTTTCTTTCTTTCTTTCTTTTTTTTTTTAAATTTTTAATCTACACTTACCTGAAGAATACTATGTTTACTATGCTCTCCCCTATATCAGGTCCCCCCTAACAACCACATTACGGTTACTGTCCATCAGCTTAGCAAAATGTGGTAGAGTCACTACTTGTCCTCTCTGTGTTGTGCAGCCCACCCTCCCCTTTCTCCCTCCCCCCCATGCATGCTAATCTTAATACCCCCCTTCTTCTTCCCCCCTTATCCCTCCCTGCCCACCCATCCTCCCCAGTTCCTTTCCCTTTGGTACCTGTTAGTCCATTTTTGGGTTCTGTAATTCTGCTGCTGTTTTGTTCCTTCAGTTTTTCCTTTGTTCCTATACTCCTCAGATGAGTGAAATCATTTGGTATTTCTCTTTCTCCGCTTGGCTTATTTCACTGAGCATAATACTCTCCAGCTCCATCCATGTTGCTGCAAATGGTTGGATTTTTCCACTTCTTATGGCTGAGTAGTATTCCATTGTGTATATGTACCACATCTTCTTTATCCATTCATCTACAGATGGACATTTAGGTTGCTTCCAATTCTTGGCTATTGTAAATAGTGCTGCGATAAACATAGGAGTGCATCTGTCTTTCTCAAACTTGATTGCTGCGTTCTTAGGGTAAATTCCTAGGAGTGGAATTCCTGGGTCAAATGGTAGGTCTGTTTTGAGCATTTTGATGCACCTCCATACTGCTTTCCACAATGGTTGAACTAATTTACATTCCCACCAGCAGTGTAGGAGGGTTCCCCTTTCTCCACAGCCTCGCCAACATTTGTTGTTGTTTGTCTTTTGGATGGCAGCCATCCTTACGGGTGTGAGGTGATACCTCATTGTAGTTTTAATTTGCATTTCTCTGATAATTAGCGATGTGGAGCATCTTTTCATGTGTCTCTTGGCCATCTGTATTTCTTTTTTGGAGAACTGTCTGTTCAGTTCCTCTGCCCATTTTTTAATTGGGTTATTTGTTTTTTGTTTGTTGAGGCGTGTGAGCTCTTTATATATTCTGGACGTCAAGCCTTTATCAGATCTGTCATTTTCAAATATATTCTCCCATACTGTAGGGTTCCTTTTTGTTCTATTGATGGTGTCTTTCACTGTACAGAAGCTTTTCAGCTTAATGTAGTCCCACTTGCTCATTTTTGCTGTTGTTTTCCTTGCACGGGGAGATATGTTCAAGAAGAGATCACTCATGTTTATATCTAAGAGGTTTTTGCCTATGTTTTTTTCCAAGAGTTTAATGGTTTCGTGACTTACATTCAGGTCTTTGATCCATTTTGAGTTTACCTTTGTATATGGGGTTAGACAATGGTCCAGTTTCATTCTCCTACATGTAGCTGTCCAGTTTTGCCAGCACCATCTGTTGAAGAGACTGTCATTTTTCCATTGTATGTCCATGGCTCCTTTATCAAATATTAATTGACCATATATGTTTGGGTTAATTTCTGGGGTCTCTAATCTGTTCCACTGGTCTGTGGCTCTGTTCTTGTGCCAGTACCAAATTGTCTTGATTACTATGGCTTTGTAGTAGAGCTTGAAGTTGGGGAGTGAGATCCCCCCTACTTTATTCTTCTTTTTCAGGATTGCTTTGGCTATTCGGGGTCTTTGGTGTTTCCATATGAATTTTTGAATTATTTGTTCCAATTCATTGAAGAATGTTGCTGGTAATTTGAGAGGGATTGCATCAAATTTGTATATTGCTTTCGGCAGGATGGCCATTTTGACGATATTAATTCTTCCTAGCCATGAGCATGGGATGAGTTTCCATTTATTAGTGTCCCCTTTAATTTCTCTTAAGAGTGACTTGTAGTTTTCAGAGTATAAGTCTTTCACTTCTTTGGTTAGGTTTATTCCTAGGTATTTTATTCTTTTTGATGCAATGGTGAATGGAATTGTTTTCCTGATTTCTCTTTCTATTGATTCATTGTTAGTGTATAGGAAAGCTACAGATTTCTGTGTGTTAATTTTGTATCCTGCAACTTTGCTGTATTCCAATACAGTTCTAGTAGTTTTGGAGTGGAGTCTTTAGGGTTTTTTATGTACAGTATCATATCATCTGCAAATAGTGACAGTTTAACTTCTTCTTTACCAATCTGGATTCCTTGTATTTCTTTGTTTTGTCTGATTGCCGTGGCTAGGACCTCCAGTACTATGTTAAATAACAGTGGGGAGAGTGGGCATCCCTGTCTGGTTCCCGATCTCAGTGGAAATGCTTTCAGCTTCTCGCTGTTCAGTATAATGCTGGCTGTGGGTTTATCATATATGGCCTTTATTATGTTGAGGTACTTGCCCTCTATTCCCATTTTGCTGAGAGTTTTTATCATGAATGGATGTTGAATTTTGTCAAATGCTTTTTCAGCATCTATGGAGATGATCATGTGGTTTTTGTCTTTCTTTTTGTTGATGTGGTGGATGATGTTGATGGATTTTCGAATGTTGTACCATCCTTGCATCCCTGGGATGAACCCCACTTGGTCATGGTGTATGATCCTTTTGATATACTGTTGAATTCTGTTTGCTAATATTTTATTGAGTATTTTTGCATCTACATTCATCAGGGATATTGGTCTGTAATTTTCTTTTTTGGTGGGGTCTTTTCCTGGTTTTGGTATTAGGGTGATGTTGGCTTCATAGAATGAGTTTGGGAGTATTCCCTCTTCTTCTATTTTGTGGAACACTTTAAGGAGAATGGGTATTATGTCTTCTCTGTGTGTCTGATAAAATTCCGAGGTAAATCCGTCCAGCCCCGGGGTTTTGTTCTTGGGTAGTTTTTTTATTACTGTTTCAATTTCTTTGCTTGTAATTGGTTTGTTTAACTTTTGTGTTTCTTCCTTGGTCAGTCTTGGGAGGTTGTATTTTTCTAGGAAGTTGTCCATTTCTTCTAGGTTTTCCAGCTTGTTGGCATATAGGTTTTCATAGTAGTCTTTAATAATTCTTTGTATTTCTGTGGAGTCTGTCGTGATTTTTCCATTCTCATTTTTGATTATGTTGATTTGTGTTGACTCTCTTTTTCTCTTAATAAGTTGGGCTAGAGGCTTATCTATTTTGTTTATTTTCTCAAAGAACCAGCTCTTGGTTTCGTTGATTTTTGCTATTGTTTTATTCTTCTCAATTTTGTTTATTTCTTCTCTGATCTTTATTATGTCCCTCCTTCTGCTGGCTTTAGGCCTCATTTGTTCTTCTTTTTCCAGTTTTAATAGTTGTGATGTTAGACTATTCATTTGGGATTGTTCTTCCTTCTTCAAGTGTGCCTGGATTGCTATATACTTTCCTCTTAAGACTGCTTTCGCTGCATCCCACAGAAGTTGGGGCTTAGTGTTGTTGTTGTCATTTGTTTCTATATATTCCTTGATCTCTATTTTGATTTGTTCATTGATCCATTGATTATTTAGTAGCATGTTGTTAAGCCTCCATGTGTTTGTGAGCCTTTTTGTTTTCTTTGTAGAATTTATTTCTACTTTCATACCTTTGTGGTCTGAAAAATTGGTTGGTAGTATTTCAATATTGTGGAATTTACTGAGGCTCTTTTTGTGAGCTAGTATGTGGTCTATTCTGGAGAATGTTCCATGTGCACTTGAGAAGAATGTATATCCTGTTGCTTTTGGATGTAAAGTTCTATAGATGTCTATTAGGTCCATCTGTTCTAGTGTGTTGTTCAGTGCCTGTGTGTCTTTACTTATTTTCTGCCCGGTGGATCTATCCTTTGGGGTGAGTGGTGTGTTGAAGTCTCCTACAATGAATGCATTGCAGTCTATTTCCCTCTTTAGTTCTGTTAGTATTTGCTTCACATATGCTGGTGCTCCTGTATTGGGTGCATATATATTTAGAATGGTTATATCCTCTTGTTGGACTAAGCCCTTTATCATTATGTAGTGGCCTTCTTTATCTCTTGTTACTTTCTTTGTTTTGAAGTCTATTTTGTCTGATATTAGTACTGCAACCCCTGCTTTCTTCTCACTGTTGTTTGCCTGAAATATGTTTTTCCATCCCTTGACTTTTAGTCTATGCTTATCTTTGGGTTTAAGGTGAGTTTCTTGTAAGCAGCATATAGATGGGTCTTGCTTTTTTATCCATTCTATTACTCTATGTCTTTTGATTGGTGCATTAAGTCCATTTACATTTAGGGTGACTATTGAAAGATATGTACTTATTGCCATTGCAGGCTTTAGATTCGTGGTTACCAAAGGTTCAAGGTTAGCTTCTTTAGTATCTTACTGCCTAACTTAGCTCGCTTATTGAGCTGTTATATACACTGTCTGGAGAGTCTTTTCTTCTCTCCCTTCTTATTCCTCCTCCTCCATTCTTCATATGTTGTGTGTTTTGTTCTGTGCTCTTTTTAGGGGTGCTCCCATCTAGAGCAGTCCCTGTAGGATGCCCTGTAGAGGTGGTTTGTGGGAAGCAAATTCCCTCAGCTTTTGCTTGTCTGGGAATTGTTTGATCCCACCATCATATTTAAATGATAGTCGTGCTGGATACAGTATCCTTGGTTCAAGGCCCTTCTGTTTCATTGCATTAAGTATATCATGCCATTCTCTTCTGGCCTGTAGGGTTTCTGTTGAGAAGTCTGATGTTAGCCTGATTGGTTTTCCTTTATAGGTGACCTTTTTCTCTCTAGCTGCCTTTAAAACTCTTTCCTTGTCCTTGATCCTTGCCATTTTAATTATTATGTGTCTTGGTGTTGTCCTCCTTGGATCCTTTCTGTTGGGGGTTCTGTATAATTCCATGGTCTGTTTGATTATTTCCTCCCCCAGTTTGGGGAAGTTTTCAGCAATTATTTCTTCAAAGACACTTTCTATCCCTTTTCCTCTTTCTTCCTCTTCTGGTATCCCTATAATACGAATGCTTTTCCTTTTGTATTGGTCACATATTTCTCTTAGTGTTGTTTCATTCCTGGAGATCCTTTTATCTCTCTCTATGTCAGCTTCTATACGTTCCTGTTCTCTGGCTTCTATTCCTTCAATGGCCTCTTGCATCTTATCCATTCTGCTTATAAATCCTTCCAGGGATTGTTTCACTTCTGTGATCTCTTTCCTGACATCTGTGATCTCCTTCCGGACTTCATCCCACTGCTCTTGCATTTTTCTCTGCATCTCATCCCATTGCTCTTGCATTTTTTTCTGCATCTCTGTCAGCATGTTCATGATTTTTATTTTGAATTCTTTTTCAGGAGGACTAGTTAGGTCTGTCTCCTTCTCAGGTGTTGTCTCTGTGATCTTTGTCTGCCTGTAGTTTTGCCTTTTCATGGTGATAGAGATAGTTTGCAGAGCTGGTACAAGTGACCGCTGGAAGAGCTTCCCTTCTTGTTGGTTTGTAGCCTTTTCCTGGGAGAATAGCGACCTCTAGTGGCTTGTGCTGGGCAGCTGTGCGCAGACAGGGCTTCTGCTTCCTGCCCAGTTGCTTTGGGGTTTATCTCCGCTGTTGCTGTGGGCTTGGCCTGGCTGGGGCTGTTCCTCCAAAATGGTGGAGCCCCGTTGGAGGGGGAGCAGCCAGGAGACTATTTATCTCCGTATGGGGCCTCTGTGCTCCCTGCTGCCCAGGGGGTTAGAGTGCCCAGAGATCCCCAGATTCCCTGCTTCTGGTCTAAGTGACCTGTCCTGCCCCTTTAAGATTTCCAAAAAGCACTCTCCAAACCAAAACAACAGCAGCAACAATGAGAGAGGGAACAGAAAGAAAGAGAAAAAAAAAAGGAAAAAAAAGGAAAAAACAAGCGATTTTTTTTTTTTTTTTTTTGTCCTCAGGTGCCGGTCCCAGGCACCTGCTCACTGGTCCTGCTGCCCTGTGTCCCTAGCACCAGGGTCCCTGTCCTTTCAAGGCTTCCAAAAAGCACCCACCCACCGGTCCCGCAGGGAAGGAACGCTCAATATTCTTTGTCCTCAGGCACTGGTCCCACGCACCCGCTCACCAGTCCCGCCGCCCTGCCTCCCTAGCACCGGGGTCCCTGTCCCTTCAAGGCTTCCAAAAAGCACTCGGCAAAAAGAGAGAAAAAAAAGGGGAAAAACGCGCGATTTCTTCCGTCCTCAGGTGCTGGTCTCAGGCACCCACCCACCGGTCCCACAGGGAAAAATGCGGGATATTCTTTGTCCTCAGGTGCTGGTCCCAGGCACCCGCTCACCAGTCCCGCCGCCCTGCCTCCCTAGCACCGGGGTCCCTGTCCCTTTTAGGCTTCCAAAAAGCACTCGCAGAAAAGAGAAAAAAAAAAGGGGAAAAACGCGCAATTTCCTCTGTCCTCAAGTGCCGGTCTCAGGCACCCGCCCACCGGTCCCGCAGGGGAAAACGGGGGATATTCTTTGTCCTCAGGCGCCGGTCCCAGCCACCTGCTCACCAGTCCCCCCACCGTGCCTCCCTAGCACTGGGGTCCCCGTCCCTTCAAGGCTTCCAAAAAGCGCTCGCCAAAAAGAGAAAAAAAAAAAGGGGAAAAATGCGCGACCTCCTCCGTCCTCAGGCACCGGTCTCAGGCACCCGCCCCCAGGTCTCGCAGGGAGAAACGCGGGATATTCTTTGTCCTCCGGCGCCGTTCCCAGGCACCTCCTCACCGGTCCCGCCACCCTGCCTCCCCAGCAACGGGGGCCCGTCCCTCTAAGGCTTCCAAAAAGCGCTCGCCAAAAAAAAAAAAAAAAAAAAAAAACCACTCCGGTTTCTCTCCACCCGCCGGGAGCCGGGGGGAGGGGCGCTCGGGTCCCGCCGGGCTGGGGCTTGTATCTTACCCCCTTCACAAGGCGCTGGGTTCTTGCAGGTGTGGATGTGGTCTGGATGTTGTCCTGTGTCCTGTGGTCTCTATTTTAGGAAGATTTTTCTTTGTTATATTTTCATAGCTCTATGTGTTTTTGGGAGGAGATTTCCACTGCTCTACTCACGCCGCCGCCATCTTGGCTCCGCCCCCATTTTGTTTTTAATAAGGAATTCCATGGGGAAAACCTGGCAGAAAAGAACCTTAGACATGGAAACTGATTTATTTCAGAAAGGAAGAGCTTTGCTTCAGTAATGGGAATTAGGTCTTAACAAGGGAAGACATTGAGGTGAAACATATCTTAAATCCCTTTTATTCATTTAATCTTTATAATTTAATATCTTACAAATTGTAGAACTGAAAGTAACATTAGAAATAATCAAATATAGCTCATTTATTTAGAGATTAGGAAACCGAGGCCATGTCTGTGGCTTGGGCAATTGGGTGACCAGTACTGTCATTTACTGAAATCAGAAGCTGTAGAAGATAATATCTGGTGGTGGGAGCAGGAGGGAGGGTTGGAGATGATGAGTTGATATTTGGACCTACTGAGAATGAGATGCCTATACAATACCCAGTAGAGATGTTCTGAAAACCAGTAAATAGAGAGTGAGTGGGAGGGAAGGAAATGGAGACTAGGTGCACACAAACTCTTTCAAGTTGTTACTGAAGAGGTGAAGAGAGATTGAGCAATACTAAAAGAGAAAGTCAGGCGGAGAGAGGATCTGATTAAGCCGGGGCAGACTGTTTAAATACTGCTGCCAAGGATCCAGTAGAGAGGCAGAGGCTGAAGAGATGAAGGGAACAAAAAATATAAGCATACAATGGCTTCTAAGGAACACTGGCAGGAAAGGCTCCTGCCTGGGAGTCACAGGTTCTATTTCTTTGAGTTCTTAAAGGGAACTGGGTCCCGTTATTATTCAAGGAATGGGGGCAAAGGAGAGTAGGAGTGGTAGTGAAGACAAGACACAGAGTGTCAACAATATGTTAACTTCTGGGACTTTAAATGGTGACACCTCCAGTGTGGGGGCCAGGTGAGCAACAGCAGATTTCTTTTTAAAAACTTTTCATGAGGCATGAAATAAGCACAGGCACAATCCCCTAAACCTCCTATAAGCAGTCTGGCCTAAGACAAGAGTTACACATTTTTAACATAAGAAAGGATGCCATCGTGCCAGCAGCTTATCTGCCCACATTCAGCTGTCCCAGCACACCTTGTCCTAGGACAGAATGAGGTACAATTTAGGGAATAGCCACCCCATTGTATGCAAGACTGCTGTGTGTAATCCTATTCTAGGAGAAACTCATGCAGGTATGTTAAGAGAAGAGGAAGCACTGTGGACTGTGGTTATTCTATTTATTATTGAACATGTTTTTCACTAATATTTGTTCCTTTTGGTTTTCTGTAAACATTAAGAGTATCTGTTAGGATGTTTTTGATGCAAGTCACAGAATATCCACTTTCAGGTAGCTCAAAACAGTAAGAAAACTTGTGACAGGCCGATGCAGGGTTCTTTAATTCAGTGGATAAACAATATCATCAAAGCCCCTGCTAGTGGTTTATTTTAGTTCTGTCTTCCCTAGCATGCCATGTCAAAATTGGCTGCAGTAGCATCAGCTGACAGTGCTAGACACAGCAGTAGCCAGTGAAAAGGATGGGAGATTCCTCCTGTGTCACAATTGTTTCTATCAAAGAAATTTCCAGGAGCTCCCCAACTGAATTCTCATCAGGTCCTATTGGCTAAATTTAGTCACATGCCCATCTGTAACTACAGGGAGAGGAAATCCCAGGGCAAACTATCTCTAAAACCTAAATCAGTCAAAGGGAGAAATAAAGTTTAAGACCCATTTATTGCTTACAAACTGTGGTCTGGGCTGTTTCTCTCTCCTGCCCTGGTAGAAGCAAGCGAGGCCTCCCTCCAACCTCTCAGGTTCAGGTAAGTCCTTGGTCGCCCAGATAATTAACCATTGATATAGAGATGAACTATCTCTCTCCACCCCTTAGGAATGCCTGTTGATATGCAGATGCATTAAAGCCAGACAAGATATTCTTGGAATATTACAATTTTACCCACACCATCCTTAAATCAACACCAATACATGGAATGGAGTTCACTATGATAGCCTTAGACCAATCCTAATCCACTCCCTGGGTCCAGAGAGATTGTCACCTACTCTGTGCTCTTGAGAAGGTGACACCAGGACAAATATCAAGCCTCTGTCCTCAGAAAAGGAGATGGGATGGCTTAGGTAGGCAAACAATTGTCCCAGCTGAATTAAAGAGTACATTTAGCCAGGGAGGGAGACTGGTGACAAATGAAGGACCTTAGCTTAGAAACCAGTCTTGACTTCCCAAAGATGAACAATAAAGTAGTCAAACAGTGCTTGAATTCCAAGATATTTGAAAAGCCTAGATAACTAATTCATTTATTCAGCAAAGTTAATGAGAATTTTGTATCTATGAGACACCATTAAAATTCCAAAGTAAATTTCCCAATTCTAAATAACATCTTTATTGTGGACAAGACCTCCAAAATCCCATTAGAAACTTTATTTTTAAAAAATAAATTTTGAAGTATAGTACAAAAGATAATCTTGAATTTCTAGGTTTCACATAATTGCCTTGAATATCAAATTTTTGAGAGGCAAAACAAACTTTTCCAGATATCCAAAAGACAAATGCAAGATGTGATAAGTATGGTTTCATGTCTTTTGCCAAGCCATCCTTTGTCTTCAGTGTCTCCTTCTAGCCTCAATATTTTCTCTCATACCTCCCATTGATCATTTTCCTTGTCTCTCCTTTCCCCACATCTCACCGTTTTTCATAATAATTTTACACTGTTTTCTCTCTTCTCTGACTCTCCTCTCCCCAGCTCCGTCTGTTTCTTTTTTTTCTCTCCACTCCTCCTCCATCCCCATTTTCCCTTAACTGGCCTTCCTATAACAAATAAGGCAGATGATCTTAAATGTAGGTAACTCCTTGACTACCTAAAATACATTTTTCACATGTTCTATCTCATTTAATGTGTCTGTTAAATTGCCTATATTGCAGCTGGTCACATGGTAGGTATTCAGTAAAAATTAATTTAATTGCAAAGTATTTTCACCATTGCCTATTATTTATGCCTCTGTTATATTTACATACATAAATTATCTATTGTTGCATAAAAAATCACCCAAAATCTTACTGGATTAAAACAATAATAATATATTTCCCATGATTCTGTAGACTGGACTCTCATGATGCTTCATTCTGTTAGTAACTGGGCTCAGCTCCTTTTCACTGCTGTGTAGTATTCAATGGTATAGCGCTACCACAGTTTAACCACTCACCCATTAAAGGACAAATGGACTGATCCCAGTTTTAACTATTACAAATAAATGGCCTCACCCACATGTCTAGGCTTTAGTAAAGATGGATGGAAGACTGGAACTACCTTCTCTCCATCTGGTCTCCCATAATGCAGTAGTTTATCTTCAGCTCCTCTACATCTGACTTGTTCCCAAGGAACAAAAATGGAGGCTGCAGAGGCTGCAAGACCTCCTAAAGCTTTGGTCTAGAAATCACACACCAGGATTTCTGCCATTCTTTTGGCCAGTGCAAGTCACAAGCCTGGCCCTGACACAAGAGAAGAGAAACAGACTCCATATCTTCATGGGAAAAGTAGAAAAGGGACATGTAGGATGGGCCAGATTGTTGGAGCCATTTTTGGAAATAATTTATCATAGATGGTGATGTGATAAGTAAAATTTTTAAATTTCTATTTGTAGATCAGTCATCTTTCAGAAACAGTAAATTCAAAACCCTCATGTTGTCCAGACCTAAGACCAATTAACAGAATGAAATAAAATATCTAGGAATAGGCACAAATACATAGGAAATTTAATACATGAAAAAGTTAGACTCTCATAACAGTTGGGAAAAAAATAAATTGTAATTGAAATTTTGAGTTATAAATTCACATGCAGTTATAAAAAATAATAAAGGTCATTTGTATGCTTTGCCCACTTTTCCTCAATGACAAAATTTTTCAAAATTATAGTTAAATACCACAACTAGGTAATGAGATAGACACAGTCAACCTATCTTATTAGATTTCCCCAGTTTTACTTGTGCTAGTGTGCATATGTATAAATGTGTAGTTCTATATAATTTTATCTCCTATGTAGGCTGTGTACCTGCTACCATAGTCAGGATACAAATAGCTTTGACACCGTAAGTACCTCACATGTTGACTTTATGAAATCACACTCACCTCCTTACTGCCCGACCACTACCCCCACCTCACATCCCCAGCCTTTATCAACTACTAGTCTGTCCTTCATTTCTAAAATTTTGTCATTTCAAAGTATTATATTAGTGAAATCATACAGCATGTGACCTTTTGCAATTGGTTTTTTTCTCTCAGTACAATTCCCTCAAAATTTGTCCAAGTTGTATATATCAATAGTCTGTTCCTTTTTATTGCTGTGTAGCATTCCATGGTATGAATGTACTAATAAAATCAGCCTCCCAGAGCCTAAATCAGTATGGAGAATGCTGAAGAGTGGATCAGGAGAAGCAAAGGGAAACTGTCCAGCAGAGCAAGGCTGTGAGGAATCATTCCCTCCTCTCATCATTATTGATGAAAGTACATACTGGCACAACCCATTTAAGAGGGATGTTATCAAAATGCAGCTACCTACAGTACATCTTCCCTTTGACCCAGCAATCCTACTTCTGGGAATATACCTTACCATTATACCTGCACTTGTAGGAAATGTTCCATATTCAAGGTTATTTATTGTAGCATCATAGTAAAAGATTGAAAATAACCTGAGTGTCCATTTATAAGGGACTGGCAAAGTTAAGCCATCATACATTTGCATAATGGTATACTATGCACTGTCAAAAGAATGAGAGACACCTCTGAGTATTGACATGGGAAAAGTCTCAAGATTTGGTAAATAAAAGGTCAAGTACAAAACCATATAAAGGGTGCTAACTTATTATTAAGCAAGAAGAAAAATAATCCAGTTTATTCAGCATATAGAGTTATCTATAAATGTAAAACCTTATCCTTTCACTAACCCCATCAAGTCACACCTATTCAAAAAGAAAATATGGATACTTAAATAAAAATTAAAACTATAAGCCATAACAGGAGAAATGAATAGTGTTAAAAAAAAAACTTAGGTAATACTTGTAATATATGTGACAGGAAAAAGTTTAATATCCTTAACTTAAAAAAGAACTCATAACAAGAAAATTTTTGAATTTAAAAAATGTCCATGGGGATAAGTAGAGAGTGGTTGCTAAGGAATATGGGTTTCTCTTTGGGAGATTAAAAAAAAAGTTCTAAAATTGTGGTGATGGTTTTACAACTCTGCAAATAGACTGAAAGCCTTGAATTGTACACTTTAAGTGAGTGAATTTTATGCAAATTATATCTCAACAAAGCAGCTATTATTTTTTTTTAAGTCCAACCTTTCTATAAGTTAAAATTAATAGTTTGCCAATATGTAAAATGCTGGGGGTTTTTTTCAAGTACTGACAATAGTATAGAATAATGGACATTTTCACACAGCCAGCCATGAAAATAATGCAAGTTAGTACTTTTCAGGAAGAAAATTTAGCAGTATATATTCAGTTTTAAATTTGGGAACGTTCTTTAACACAGCCCTTTTACGTCTAGCATTTACCCCGTAATAGACGGTAACTATCCCCAATTCATCACCTCTCCCTATATCCATAGCATTTCCCACATAACCTTGATTATATTCCCACCCTGACTCTTGCCTCAGGCATGTAACTTCCTAGAACAGTGAGATATTAGCTATATTACACAAGAAGATCGAAAAGGGTGTGTTTCTGCTTACATTCTTACCTCTGTCATCACCAGGAGTACATGCCCAGGCTAGCCTGCTGGATGAAGTAAGAGGTTTGTAGAGCAAGTCAAATCATCCTGGTTGCTCCAGCCAAGAGCCAGCCATTTTCCAGACCTGTGAGCAAGGCCAGCGGGGGCCACAGAACCACCCTCCTGAGCCCACCTAAATTACTGACCCAAGATTCATGACCATCTCCCACATACACCATGCCCCTCCCCCTTTGCATATTTTAGTTCTTCTGCCTGAAATGTCTGTCCAAAATTTATTTGGGAAAATCATGCCTTATTTGATCTGAGGAGCCTATATAAATTCTTCTAACTTTTAAGATACTTGCTTATATTTCTTCATCACACTTTCCTTGTGGTCTTAAATGCTTACTATGTACTTCTGCCTCTAGATAACAAACTCTCATGGACAAGGACTTCGCTCTGCCTTTGGTTCCCAGTGGTTAGCCCGGTGACTACATGTGTTACATGAATGACTTAACTGACACCAGAGCAAAGCCAAGAAGTCTGAGCTCTGGTTCTAGCTTCATCACTTAGACAAGTCGCACCTCCACATTTCAGTCTTCTCACCTGTAAATGGTACAATATCATCTTTTCTCTCACCTTTACAAGGTTTTTAGAAGAATCAAACCTAATGTTTTTTAAGTGTTTTATAAAGTGTAATAGTATGATTATCATTTACACTTCACCCATAAGTCAAATAAGCTATCTGCTTTAAAATGTAATCTAATTCCAACTATATGACATTCTGGAGAGACAAAACTAGGAGACAATAAAAAGATCAGTAGTTGCCAGGGGTTAGGAGAGAAGGAGGGATGAATAGTTGGAGCACAGAGGATATTTAGGACATTGAAAATACTCTATTTGATACTATAATGGTGGATACATACTGTAACTCCGGGAGGAAAATGCTGGGGCAAAATACCTTTGAAACTGAAACCAGTCAAAGGGAGAAATAAAGTGGGAGAAACCCATATTTTTCTTAGAAGCAGTCATCCACTTCTGCTTTCCCATGTCTCTCGAGACCCTGCTGCAGAGGAAGGGGCTCCATCCATCCTCTCTGGTCCAGATAAGCCCTCTGCTTGCCCATGTAATTACCTATTGATACAGATAAGAACTACTTCTCTCCACCCCCATGGAAACGCCTATTGATATGGAGATGGACTAAGGCCAGGTGAGAGATTCTGGAAATACTGCAATTTTACACACACATACCATTCATCATACATTTATACAAACCCACAGACTATACAACACCAAGAGTTACTGCTAAGGTAAACTGGACTTTGGGTGACAATGACATGTCAATGTCAGTTCATCAGTGCAAAAATGTACCACTCCATGGGGAATGGTGATAATGGGGGAGGCAATGTTTGTGTGGGGCAGGGAGTATATGGGAAATTCTATCTTCCTCTCAATTTTTTCTGTGAATCTAAAACTGCTCTCAAAAATAGTTTTAAAATACAGAAAAGAAAATATTAATCTAATACCCTAATACGGAATTGTAATTTTCCAGAAATACTGATGTTGCCTGTTGCCAGACAACATTACTTTGCTGTAAGAAAGACTGATTTTATAATCAGTATTTCCCTGCAGATGCTTATCATTTAAAAAGAGAGAGAGAGAGAGAGAGAGCAGCAATATTCATATTAGCCACGGTATGGAAACAACCTAAGTGTCCACCGAAGATTGAATGGATAAAGCAGATGTGATATGTATATAAATTAAAATATTCAGCCTTAAAAGAGAAGGTAATCCTGTCATTTATGACAACATTGATAGACTTTGAAGGCATTATGATAAGTGAAATAAGGCAGATGGAGGAAGAAAAACACTGCATGGTACCACTCTATGTGAAATCTTAAAAAAAAAAAAAGTTGAAATGGAGAATACAAAAGTGGTTGCCAGGGACTGGGAAGCAGGGCTAACAGGAAGAGGTTAGTAAAAGGATATGAATTTTCAGTTACAAGATGAATAAGGTCCGAGGTAGCTTTGGTTGATAACACTGTATTATATATCTGCAAAGTGGTAAGAGAATAGAATTTGAATATTCTCACCCAGAAAAAAAGAGACAAAATGAGATGACAGATTAATTAACTTAATGGAGGGAATTCTTTCCCAACATATACATCTATCAAATCATCACACTGTACACCTGAACTATCTGGCAATTTTATTTGTCAATTATACCTCAAAAAAGCTGGAAAAAAAAGAGAATGTCTCAAAAGACTTTCAGCATTGATAGAAGAAACATGAATAACTTAAAGAAAAATATATAAAATGAAAATACAGTAGGTATTTCTATTGTTTAGACTTCTCTTGATGTTGCATCCACCAATTTTAGGGTGAGAAACATATAAAATTAGAAAAAGATATTTCCTGGATGGAGTTTGAAAAAGCCAATGACCTAATCTTTTTAAAAATTATTGTCATGAGGCAGTTGATAAGAACTGAACTTTACAGAGAAGCAAGCATGATACAGACTCACATAAGCAAAGAAAAAGAGAATAATTGCTCAGTGAGCCATCAAGTACAACCCAGTTACAAGATGAGATGTCTTTCTATTTACCATAGGAAGCTGCTCTGAGGGAAGAGAGCCCAGTGACAGGACCAGAGAATGACTCCATATGAGACCAAAGTCAATCCTAATGGAATTCCTGGAGGCCAGTGTCATGACCCTAAACCTCTTTAGGAAGAAGAATGAACATAACGATAAATGTGGGAGAAGGAAGGACTAGCTCTTTATAACTCTCCTTTAGAAAATAAAAACTCATGTAAATCCTATAAAAAGGGAAAACAAGCCTCTCTTAGAAAAGAAACTATAAAACTGGCAATGCTTTTGGTAATGGAACATTTTGACCAAAATTAATTAGGAGAAAGAACATACAATCCAAACAAATATACTGCAGTCATAAAAGAACCTTGCAAATAATATCTTTGCTATCACAAATATAGATGTAAGTAATATTGGTACTAGACCTATATAAAAAGACCCATGATAATAAAGGAACTTTTTCTTCTATAAAACTCTTACTTTTCCAATTAATGAAACATAATGAAGGGTTTGATCTGAAATTTCACAAGGGGGACCAGAATTCAAATTGGCCCTGAATAAAGGGATCAAATTAACAACAAAATGAATTGCCATTTTTAACAAAAGCAATCGAAAAGAAATTTCAGTGTAGTATGTTTAAAAATTGAAAGAGTACCCACATAGATGATAGAAGAAACCAGAAAAGGCAAAGGAGCCATCATTGTCTTTGGGATTGCAAAGATCTAAATTGAAAGAACCAGCCCATCTAACCCCTCCCCGCAGCCAATCAGGACCAGGATTCTCCCCCAGCCAATCGGGACCAGGAGAATCCCCAGCCAATCAGCCAGAACCACGACCCTCACCCCACCAACCGCCCCTAGAGCCCTTTGAAACCTTTGTGCTTTTGAAACTCGCTTGCTCTCTGGCGTCTCGCCACTGCATTGGTGCAGATAGGAGATTGAACTGGAGCTAGCTCAAATAAAGGCTCTTTGCTTTTGCATCTTCAGTGTTGGCTCCTTGCTGGTCTTCTGGGATTCACGACTTTGGGCATAACAAAATAACATAATGAGACCCACAAATAAACTAACCCAGAATCACCCAAGACCAAGATCACTGCAGGGAACATGGTAGTGGAAAGGATAGAGAAATGCAGTAAATTATAGGGTAGGGGGCACAGGCTGGTCATTATAACTTGAATGCAATAATGGTCATTTACTACTTCAGATGGAAGGAAAAGAAATAATTTAAAAAGAAGAAAATGTGTTGCATAATCGGCACTATCTAAGCAAGAAGAAGGCCCATCCTAGTTTTCAGGAAGATATATCATTGTCCAAAGTGAAAGCAGAAAGAGAAGGGGAGAGAATTTACTTTAATTGGACAGGTACATGGCCAGACATAAAGCTTGGCATCTGTATATGCTTTCCTACCTGAACCTCATAACAATCCTGGTAATAGACATTATTGACCCCATTTTGCAAATATGAGTAAAAATTTCATGAATCCATCTCATGTGCCAGAAACTATACTAAAGACTTCACATGGATCATTTCATTTAAGCCTCACAAGAACTACTGAGTGCCAATATTATTCCATTTTACAGAAGTGGAAATTGAGGCTCAGAATGTTTAGGTCACTTATCTATGGTCAATACATGCATTAAGAATAAAGCTGAGAGTTCAAAAACCCTGGACTCCTCCATAGCATGTTTTTCCCACTCTGCTAAATTAAAACGTCCAATAAGAATCAACTGTAAAAAGCATGTTAATGAGGCAACTGACCCAGGCAAGAGCAGACCTTCAGTGGCAGAAATCATCTGGTTTTGAATCCCAGCCCAGAGCTCCTTCAAGGTTCCACCAAGGCCAGAAGAAAGCCACCATATCAACTAACTCCTTTTGTCTGATTCCATCCTCACCAAAACAAAACCTTCTGATATTGACATGGTTTCCAAAAAAAAGGTTTCTTTCTCATCCTGAAAAGAAATAACACTAAATGGACGTCACTAAAAAGTAGTCATTTAAAAAGTCCTGGAAGAACTTTTTTCCTAATAATTTAATTAAACAGCCAGTAGGTTTACGGTGTAATGCCCAATCACTTTAGCTAACATGAGTCAAGCTTCCCTGACCTGAGCCAGCACAGGACAGGTGACCCCCAGTGTTAGACACCATTCGCTCCCAGAATCTTTGGCTTGGATAGATAATTATGAACCTAATACCATGTGCTACTTGCTTTAGCTGCTTGGACATGGGCATAGATCATTGAATAAGCACAATGGAAAAGTAAGAAGCAACATATCTATCTTGAGAATCATTGAAGGAGATGCCCACTGATGGCTAGCATTTTCATCCCACAGAACTGAATCTGAGTTTCCAACCCTGTCAAAGAGAAGAGAAGACTTTGGAGCAAAGGCATGCCAATTAATCCACAACCATAATGCTGTCACCCAATGTTAGATTGTGTCTGCCTTCACTGAGGGTACAGCCTATCAGTGGAGGGAGGCATGGAATTAATAATTACAAGAATGATAAATGCCACATAGGGAACAATTATGGAGCGTGGGAACCTAACATAATCCAGGACCAAGGGCAGGGAGTAGAGATGATGCATCTAGAAAGGTTCCCCTGTGTTCAGGCAAGTATGTACATGGGTGTGTGTTGGGGGTGGGAGGGTGACAAGGACAGAGAGACGGGGGTTGAGGGATGGCAGTGACAGTAGAAATCAACATCCTGGGAAAATGGAGCAACATATAAGTATATTGGTAGGAAAAAGAGAGTATGGAATATTCAAGAAGTAAAACACAGACTCCTATAACTAGTGTAGAGACACAATGGGGAAGAGGTCTGGAGGCACAGCTGGAGAACTACGCAGAGACATTAATTTCATTCCTCAGCCTCATGAGCTTATTTAACAAGTCTGCTCATGAGAGATGGGTCCACTCTCAGTGTTCTGTCAAAATTCAGTTTAAGAGCCTGCAGGACAGAAGGCCAGACCAAACATCTCCTCCACCAAGGCAATGATGCCATCCCACTGCCCTGTGGGAAACAGCCCACCAGCCCTTTACCCCCAGAGACAGTATTACAGTTCTGACACATAGCTATAAAAGCCCATTTTCATTTTCTTTTGTGATTAATAATAACTTGTTAACATATTGACAAAAGGATTCCTTGTGCTGATTTGTACAAGACAAATACATCAATTGATTTGGTAAGAATCTAAATATTAACTGGTTGCTGGGATTTTATATATGAGCCAAATATCTACCTCCTTTAACCAAAATTGACTTTCTAATTGGTGAACATAAGTTTCTTTGCTTCCAAAACCCAATCAATAGGATTCCAGAAATTTAGAGTGTGCCAAGATTGAAATTTCTGTGTCTCTTATATCAATCAATACCTTAAAGAATAGTAAATGATAACATAATTTAATTTAGTAATTCTGAATATGTTTATGTTACTCCTTCAAAAGATTTTTACAGAGTATCAGTTAATGAGATCTGGACCAGAAGCCCTTTCACAAGAAAAGTTATGAAAATCTTAAATTCAAGCTTTTTCTTGCTGCTCTGCCAAATGTCTGAGCACAAGTCTCAAAAGTTTCTATGTCTAATGATTACAATTTCCATATCCACAGACAATTTCAGAAGCAGATGCAGCTCCACAACATATGTTTAAAATTTTTCTGCATTCTACTAAAGTCCAATTCTAAGCACTGAAAGAGTGAGTTCAGAATCGATATCTAATATACAGATCTTGAACATGCATAGATAAAACACCCAAGGTTTTCTAACTGAATTTTACAATTTCTAGCTTATCACTGGATGTATTCAAACACATGCAGAAATTTGGAAGGATGTGATCAAGCAGAACAGAAGATGAATACCACTGGTGTAAGCAGCTTAACAGAGAGGAGCCTGCTATGCCTGCATCTGCTTGCTAAAATATAGGGCAATATTTTTGTGGCATGTTTTCCTTAGTAAGAGGGAAGGTGGTCTGAACATTGACAATCTTCACCAGAGTTAGACGAAGGATGAAAAAGATAGGAAACTGTAACTCATGTACTAAACATATGAAACTATTAAAAATCAAAACCTTAGCTCAGGGTGAATTTTTATGATAATTGTCATCTTTTTAATTCCAGAAGTATATTGAGCAGTGGGAAATCAGAAAGTCTTTGAAGGCAACAGTTAAAGTTGCCAGGTAAAACACAAAAAGTCCGGATAAATTTGAATTTCAAAGAATCAATAAATTTTTAATGTGTGTCCCATGCGACACTGGAAGTATTTTTACGTGCTAAATTTGGCAGCCTTAGTAATAGGAGACTATTTTTATTATTATTTTTAATCCCCTCCTGCTTTATCAGGAGTTGACTGTGCAAGCTGGGCTGTGAGGTGCTGATACTAAATTGCTCTTCACACAGAGGAAGAGATAGAGATGCCCAAATGAGAGTTGGGGAGGTCAGCACCTTCGAGCGGGAGGAAAGAAGACAAGACACTTGGCAGAGGTCTGAGATAAATGGGAGAAGGGACACAAGGAAGGGACATGTATGAAATTGTATGCCATTTTCCTGAGGTGTAAAATCATCCTTCTTATCTTCGACAAATGCATCAGGAAAATCTACACTGCTCATCAATGCATTGGCGTACATGTACATGGATTCTTTCTAGAGTAAAATCCTTTCACCACTCAAAGGTGTCAGCTACTACTTAAAGTTTGGCACAAAACAGCCAACATATGGAGTACATGAATAACTGGAAAGCGTCTTTAAATAACAGCAAGTCCCCCATCATGTATTTGTTTCAGCCTCTGGACCCGGGGTCTGTAAAACCCTCCTGAATAAATGTGAGCCAAAGCGAATAAAGTTCTGCTTAGGGAGAGTGGGTCACAGCCCCTGGACTAATATAAAGGAGGGTTTGGACCCATACCAAACCAAAATCACTAACTTAACCACTCTTAGACAAGGGCTTCAATGACACCCTCCCCATGGAAGACTACAGCAGTACCTGTATATAGATCTTTTTATTATTATTGTTGTTAAATTGGCCTAATGTCATAAGGGTTAAACACTGACACAGCACTGTTAACACAATGCCTTGTGAGTTAACTTAAACTAACTTAGTTTTCCCAAGTTAAGAAAGTTTTTAACTTCGCTTTTCCTTTTTTAACAATGTAACAAGTTTGGCCAGTTTACAAACACTTGTGGCAAATCACTTTATAACATAATATATTAATAGAAACGAAGTGAATTTTGGTAACTTGAAGCGATGAACTACACCATAAAACATCTCTGAAATCTATTTGAATGCCAGCTCTCAAAACAAAAACTTGGAAATGTGATTCCGTTTTGATGATAAACACCTGCAACAAAAAAAGAACATTTTTCCAAACCTCTCTCCCTGTTCCACTGAACATCCAAGTTATATCTGGGTAGGTCTGGTTGGAGGGAGGGTTTATTGCTGTTGGTAAAAAAGTTTTGTATTATTCGGAGAAAAGAAATCAGTGAAGCCGCACCCGTCAAGCATATTGCTGCCTGCCACAGGGGGCACTAAAGTTCAGGTGCTTTGCTGAGTCTTTGTCCTGGACGTTGTGTGAATGTTCTGACTACAGCAGTTTCCATATGTTGTTAACCATGTAAGACAGCACAAGATTGTTCCATGGCTGGTGTGAAAAAACACCATGTGAGTATCAGAATAGTGTCAGCAATTCAGAGGGCAATCTGTAAATAGTCACTGAATCAATACATTTTCCTCTATCTTCCCTCTACCTTTATAGGAAGAAATATTAAGGAAGGAAAAAATGAACTCTAAATGTATTTTGGAAATAATCTAAATGATTGTCTATGTGTACATTCTAGATGCATTTTGTCTTTTCTAAAGGATATTTTGGAAATAAGGTAAAAAAATAATGCATCTGTCTAGACAACATTCCACCTATGAGCCAGCGGTTGGACACAGAGAATGATGCCTGTGGCCATGTGGACTGCACATAGGGTTCTCAATCTTGGCTGCACGTTAACATAAACTCAGATGCTTTTTTAAAACCCCAATTCCCATGCTACACTCCACACCCATTCAATCAAAATCTGTATGGTTAGAACTCAGGAATGAGTATTTTTAAGAAGGTATTTCATGATGTAATCAAGCTTAAGAAGGGCTGATAGACTCTAATCCTCTTTGCCTAAGAAAAGTGTGCATATAACTCTATCCTAGACAAAGAATGGATCAAAGACTCACCCTCCATTTCTGAGATAGTGGCGTACTGTTCCTCCTTGGCAGAGAACCAGTCTTCTTCTGTGTTATATTCCCTAACTAGCAGTAGTGACAAAAATCATGTAATTCAAGAAAGGGAGAGAAGGGGTGGGCACTAAGGGAAGTTGATTATTCTGTTGCCTTTTCCAATGAGATTTCTCTTACAGTGCTCTACTTGACATAAACTTATGAAAGTTAGTGTTTAAAAGAAATGTGTGAGTACTTTTAAGAAATCTCTAATAAAAACAGAATTTGGGGTCAGGTAGGGTCAATGTCAGGAACCACTGCTCCCATTCTTCTGCTTCCAGATTTATTGGAACCTGAGCCAACCAGGAGTCAGTAACCTGGTAGCTTTAAGCAGCAGAAGGAGTATTAGCTGAACCCACTGTACTCAAGTCTCCTGAGCCCCAAAAGGTACAAGAGATTAGACCAAAGAGGGAAAAACTTAGAGCATTCACATCCTACCCAGTGGAAGGTCCTCTGGGCCCTACTCTTGTGACTAAAAGAAACAGAGTCCCACAGGCTGTCCTGCACCGTGAGGACTTAGTAGGTGGGTACACAGGGCAATGAGAGAAATGTGAATTCCACATCATGAAATGGTCCCCTCAACAAAGCTGTTTATGGAAATCTTGACATTGGTGTGACAGGGCGGCTCTCCTTGTGTGGGCCTCTTCTCAGCCTTCTTCCTCACACTGCATCTTTTGTCTATCATACTCAACCTTTCTCTAGTGCACAAGTTTGTTTCTGTGCTGTTCGTGTGCCACATGAGAGATTTGGATTTGCCCAGGCATGGGGAGCAAAAGCTGAAAAGGTCCACAGACAGCAAGTGGCATCAAGATCTTTTAAAGCTCCTGGAGGATTCCAGTGTGCAGTCAAGGTGGACAGCCATTGCCCCAAAGGACAGGGGGTATGGAAAAGACCAACTGTATTTAGAATTAAAGATTCAGCCCAAAAAAAGAAAATATGAAGACAATATCTTAAAGTGTCTGGAAGTTCCATCCTCCAGACAGAATTTCTTTATCCCACTTTTTTATCTGTAGAGTATAAATTTATTCATATGTATCTTAAAATTTTAATTGTTCTGTTGTATTTAACAAGGAAATGGTCGCAATACAATCACTTCTTGGAGAAACCCTTAGTCAAGAGACTAGTGCTCTCTAATGAGCCAAGCCTGCCACCTAGTGGTAACTACCTCTGAATTGCAAATACAAGTTTTCTCCATTCAACAAACCCTTGGGAAACTGGTCAATTCCATCAACTCATCTGCCTAAAAAAAATGTACCTGTTAGTGAAAATAGCTTTGCCATTTTCAAGCTGTGTATGAAAATATCTGCAGGATAAATTATTGATATTGAATTGAACTTAAAGGGCAAACTAATTTTTTGGTTCTATCGAATTAATTTGTTTTAGTGAATTCAGAGGTTATACGACTGGTAAGATGAAAGTAACTGGTTGTTATGAAATAGTTCATATACACACAAAGGGAAATGTAAAGTGATAAAACTTAGCTTATGGTATGTATTAAATGGTAGCCCCTGAAAAGATATGTTCACATCCTGACCTCTGGCACATGTGAATGATCTTATGTCAAAAAGGGTCTCTTGAGAGGTAATTAATTAGGTCCTCAACTGAGATCATCCTGGATTACCCAGATGGGGCCTAACCCTATGACAAGGGCCTTTATAAGAGACACAGTAAAGAAAAGACACAGGGAGGAGGAGGCAAAGGCCATGGGAAGATGGAGACAGAGATTGGAGTTCATGCGGCCACAGCCACCAGAACCTGGAAGGGGCAAGGAAGGACTCTGTACTAGAACCTTTAGAGTGAGTGAGGCCCTGCTGACAACTTGATTACAGACGTCTAACACCCAAACTGTGAAAGAATACACTTCTGTTATTTTAAGACACCCAACTTATGGTCATTTGTTATGGCAGGTACAGGAAACCAATAGGATACTTCTCCTTCTTCTTTCTTATGTATAGTCCATTATGGAACAAAAATACCATGTTTGGAAATTACTTAGGCACCTAAAGTTTGTTTTTTTTTTACATGCTGATACTTACCTTTTGGCCAGTAATAAATAAACTTAGGAGGGGCTTGATGATTTGATCCAACAGAAATCAAGAGAATGTGAATAAAGCAGAGAGCATACGTTCCTTGATCATTTGCCCAGTTGGATTGAGGAGCTGTCACATAAACCTAGGACTGACTGTAGAAACAAACAGCAGCTTAAATAAAGCTTGTGTACTTTTTTAAATATGATATATATATATAAATTCATTAATCTACAATATTATAGAACACTATCCAAACAATAGCATAAATAATACTTCATTACCAAGCCATTATTTACAAAACTATTTTGGATATAAAAATTTTCATTTCAGAAGTTTTTCACTAAAAACGCTGAAGCTGAAAGACTACTCAGCTGGAACTCTCCTTTCTAAGAGAGAAAGTGAAGCCACAAGAGTTTTGTCTAAACATGGATACGTGTAATCAGAATAACTCAGATGTCAGGTCCAGTTGGGACAACATTGTAAATGCAACAGGAATGTTCATGGATTGCCCACCATGTGAGGTATTTGGGGGGGATGCGGACACTGGAAAAAACAATGTCAACACAATTGAATGGGGACATTAATAAAACTGTAGTTCAGATCAGCAGATAATCTTGTAACTGAATATTTGGGAATTTGGGGGAAGGAAATGTACAAATAATCAAAGGCAGCAAATTCCCTTAAGGAATTGTGGTATCCACACATTGTATTACAGGTTTGGTTTTACTGAATAATGCATGAAGATGTCTGTTTTAAATCATTCACTGACTGCAGAGTTAACAAGTAATCACTAAGAACCATGGGATTAATCACCAAGAGCCCCTATTTGATGTTTGACTTGGTGAAGGCTATTTTTTTCTGTTCCGAATGAGAGTTTCTATATTATGTATGATTTAAGTAAGATGAGTGGATTCTGTGGTATGCTCACAAGATGGTTCCACTAAATGTAGAATTCTGGAGTCCAAAAGTCTGCAAATGGGTGCCACTGGAGTCCACACCTGGTGCTGTAGCACTTTGATGTATCAAAAGTTATATTTTATCATTTCTCTTAGTAAGTTTTTCCAAATATAACACTACATAAAATTTTAAAATAACTTGTATGAGGATTGGCTTAAAGATGGCAGAGTGAGAGATGAGATAGAAAGTTCCTCCCAAAACCACACATAATATGAAAATATAGCAAATACAACTACTCCTGAAAGAGAAATAGGAAAGAAGGCTGTAGCAGAGTATCTACATCTGGGGAACAGAGCAGACCTCATGGAAAAGGGTAAAATAACAAAGCCATGGATCCAGTGGGACACAAGGCCTTCCCCCACTCCAGATCATGGGCAAGAGGAAGAGAAACAGAGCAGGAAGTGTTTTGAGGCCTAGGACTGCTGAACAGCTAGCCCTGGAGATTAGCTCTGGGAACACGAACCTATATTACATGGTGCTCTGGTGATTAGTGGTGTTGGAAAGCTAAGACAGGCAGAACACTTGGACTGACTGAGATTAAAGCTGCTTGTAATGAACAGGTACCCACAACCAGCCACTCCAGAACAAAAAAAAAAGGGTGGCACTCTGAGAGACTTCCTAACAGCAAGAGGGCTCCTAAAGGGACCAGACAGGTGGACAAAATTGTCACAGCACACTCAGCCTAGCTGGTTGGGAACTTTCAGAAGCTTCAGACACTCCATCCCTCTGGCTGGCATCACTGCTCCGAGGACCCCCAATGCGATATGCCACCTACCGCTCCTTCCTCCCAGGCAGCACCAGCTCACAAACAAGGTGCACCTGCCATTGTGCCAGGCCAGCCAGAGGGCAGCCCCGCCTACAGCAGCTACAAGTGCATATCATAGAATTCATCTCTTTGCACTCAGCCCACTGGCCCTGGCAGTGGAGGTAGGCACTGCAGCTGGGAAGCAAGAAAGAGGTCTTTCCTCATAGCAGGCACCACCGCCACTCACCTGCAACCCACACCTTCACTCCAACAGCAGTGCACCTCCAGAGAGTATAGCTTCTGGGCACTAGAGGGCATTGCCTACAAATAGGAAACATCAAAGGAAACTTTTCAAAACAAAATACCAAAAACACCAGAAAGAGAGCCAAGTGAAACTGAACTCACCAATCTTCGTGAAAGAGATATCAAAATAAAAATCATAAACATGCTCATGGAGCTACAGAAAAAATATTCAAGACCTCAGGGAGGAATTCAAGAATGAGATAAAGACTTTGAAAAATACAGTATCTGAAATGAAACATACAATGGAGGGATTTAAAAGCAGATTAGATGAAGTAGAGGAGATGGTAAATGAAATAGAAAGTAGAGAACAGGAATGCAAAGAAGCTGAGGTACAAAGAGAAAAAAGGATCTATAGGAGTGAAAGAATATTGAGAAATGTACGACCAATCCAAACAGAACAATATTCACATTATAAGGGTACCAGAAAAAGAAGAGAGAGAAAAAAGGGATAGAAAGTGCCTTTGACGAGGTAATTGCTGAAAACTTCAACAATCTTGGGAAGGAGATAGGCTCTCAGGCCATGGAGATGCACAGATCTCCCAACACAAGGGACCCAAGGAAGACAACACAAGACATATAATAATTAAAATGGTAAAGATCAGTCACAAGGACAGAGTATTAAAAGGAGCCAGAAAGAGAAAAAATATCACATACAAAAGAAAACCCATCAGGCTATCATCAGACTTCTCAACAGAAACCTTATAGGCCAGAAGGGTCTGGCATGATGCATTTAATGAAATGAAACAGAAGGACCTCAGACCAAGAATGCTCTACCTGGGAAGATTATCATTTAAATTTGAAGAAAGGATTAAACAATTTCCAGATAAGCAAAAGTTGAGAGAATTTACCTTCCACAAACCATATCTACTGTGTATTTTGGAGGAATTACTATAGATGGAAGTGATCCTAAGGCTAAATAGCTGTCACCAGAAAAAATAAAATTACAGTAAAGAAAGTAGAACAATGAATTACTAAGCAAATGCAAAATTAAATCAACTACCCTCCAAATCAGTAAATCAATAGGCAAAGAGTACAGAATATGATGCCTAACATACAAAGAATGGAGGAGGAATAAAAAGCAGGAAAAAAAAGGAACTTTTAGATTGTATTTAATATAGCACACAAAGTGACTTAAGTTAAATTCTCAGATAATAAATAAATTACCCTTGAACCTTTGGTAACCACAAATCTAAAGCCTGCAATGGCAGTGAGTACAAATCTATCAATAATCACCCTAAATGTAAAAGGTCTGAGTGCACCAATCAAAGCACACAGAGTCACTGAATGGATAAAAAACAAGACCCATCTATATGCTGCCAACAAGAGCCTCATTTCAAACCCAAAGAAAAACTCATACTAAAAGTGAATGGACAGAAAAGGATATTTCATGCAACTAATAGGGAGAAAAAAGTAGTGTTGCAGTACTTGTATCAGACAAAACAGACTTCAAAATAAAGAAGGTCACAAGAGACAAAGAAGGACATTACATAATGATAAATGAGTCACTCCAACAAGAGAACATAACCATTATAAATATATATGCATCCAACATAGGAGCACCTAAATATCTGAAACAAATACAAACAGAATTAAATAAGGAAATAGGACACAATGAGTTTACTTTAGAGACTTCAACACACACTCACTCCAAAGCACAGATCCACCAGACAGGAAATAAGTAAGGACACAGAGGCACTGAACAACACACTAGAACAGATGGACCTAATAGACATCTACAGAATTCAATACCCAAAAGCAGCAAAATACACATTCTTCTCAAGTGCACATGGAACATTTTCCAGAAGAGACCACATACTAGGCCACAAAAAGAGCCTCAGTAAATTCAAAAAGACTGAAATTCTACCAATCAACTTCTCAGACCACAAAGGTATAAAACTAGAAATAAATTGTACAAAGAAAACAAAAAGGCTCACGAACACATGGAGGCTTAACAACATGCTCGTAAATAATCAATGGATCAATGACCAAATTAAAACAGAGGTCAAGCAATATATGGCAACAAATGACAACAAGAGCACAAAGCCCCAACTTCTGTGGGATGCAGCAAAGGCAGTTCTAAGAGGAAAGTATATAGCAATCCAGGCCTATTTAAAGAAGGAAAAACAATCCCAAATGAATAATCTAAAATCACAATTATTGAAATAGGGAAAAGAAGGACAAATGAGGCCCAAAGTCAGCAGAAGGAGGGACATAATAAAGAACAGAGAAGAAATAAATAAAATTGAGAAGAGTAAAACAATAGAAAAAAATCAATGAAACCAACAGCTGGTTCTTTGAGAAAATAAACAAAATAGATAAACCCCTAGCAAGACTTATTAAGAGAAAACAAGAATCTACACACATCCACAGAATCAGAAATGAGAAAGGAAAAATCATGATGGACACCACAGAAACACAAATAATTATTAGAGAATACTAAAAAATCTATATGCTAACAAGCTAGAAAACCTAGAAAAAATTGACAACTTTCTAGAAAAATACAACCTTCCAAGACTGACCAAGGAAGAAACAGAAAATTGAAACTGACCAATTACCAACAAAGGAATTGCTAATCAAAAACTACCCAAGAACAAAATCCCTGGCCAGATGGATTCACCACTGAATTTTATCAGACATACACAGAAGACATAATACCCATTCTCCTTAAAGTTTTCCAAAAAAATAGAAGAGGAGGGAATACTTCCAGACTCATTCTATGAAGCCCCCATCACTCTAATACCAAAATCAGGCAAGGACACAACAAAAAAAGAAAATTACAGACCAATATCCCTCATGAACATAGATGCAAAAATACTCAACAAAGTATTAGCAAACCAAATTAAAAAATACATCACGAGGATCATACACCATGATCAAGTGGGATTCATCTCAGGGATGCAAGGATGGTACAACATTCAAAAATCCATCAACATCATCCACTACATCAACAAAAAGAAGGACAAAACCCACATGATAATCTCCATAGATGCTAAAAAAGCATTTGACAAAACTCAACATCCATTCATGATGAAAACTCTCAACAGAATGGGTGTAAAGGGCAGGTATCTCACCATAATAAAGGCCATATATGACAAACCCACAGCCAACACTATACTTAACAGCAAGAAGCTGAAAGCTTTTCACCTAAGATCTGGAACAAGACAGGATGGCCAGTCTCCCCACTGTTATTCAACATAGTACTGCAGGTCCTTGCCATGGCAATCAGAAAAAAAACAAAGAAATACAAGGCATCCAGATTGGTAAAGAAGAAGTCGAACTGTCACTATTTGCAGATGACATGATATTGTACATAAAAAACCCTAAAGGCTCCACTCCAAAACTACTAGAACTAATATCTGAATTCAGAAAAGTTGCAGGATACAAAATTAATACACAGGGGGCGGAGCCAAGATGGCGGCGTGAGTAGAGCAGTGGAAATCTCCTCCCAAAAACACATAGAGCTATGAAAATATAACAAAGAAAAATCTTCCTAAAATAGAGACCACAGGACACAGGACAACATCCAGACCACATCCACACCTGCAAGAACCCAGCGCCTTGTGAAGGGGGTAAGATACAAGCCCCAGCCCAGCGGGACCCGAGCGCCCCTCCCCCCGGCTCCCGGCGGGTGGAGAGAAACCGGAGCAGTTTTTTTTTTTTTTTTTTTTTGGCGAGCGCTTTTTGGAAGCCTTAGAGGGACGGGCCCCCGTTGCTGGGGAGGCAGGGTGGCAGGACCGGTGAGGAGGTGCCTGGGAACGGCGCCGGAGGACAAAGAATATCCCGCGTTTCTCCCTGCGAGACCTGGGGGCGGGTGCCTGAGACCGGTGCCTGAGGACGGAGGAGATCGCGCGTTTTTCCCCTTTTTTTTTTTCTCTCTTTTTGGCTAGCGCTTTTTGGAAGCCTTGAAGGGACGGGGACCCCAGTGCTAGGGAGGCACGGTGGCGGGACTGGTGAGCGGGTGGCTGGGACCGGCGCCTGAGGACAAAGAATATCCCCCGTTTTTCCCTGCGGGACCTGTGGGCGGGTGCCTGAGACCGGCACTTGAGGACAGAGGAAATCGCGCGTTTTTCCCCTTTTTTTTTCTCTTTTCTGCGAGTGCTTTTTGGAAGCCTAAAAGGGACAGGGACCCCGGTGCTAGGGAGTCCAGGGCGGCGGGACTGGTGAGCGGGTGCCTGGGACCGGCACCTGAGGACAAAGAATATCCCGCATTTTTCCCTGTGGGACTGGTGGGTGGGTGCCTGAGACCAGCACCTGAGGACGGAAGAAATTGCGCGTTTTTCCCCTTTTTTTTCTCTCTTTTTGCCGAGTGCTTTTTGGAAGCCTTGAAGGGACAGGGACCCCAGTGCTAGGGAGGCAGGGCGGCGGGACTGGTGAGCGGGTGCGTGGGACCAGTGCCTGAGGACCAAGAATATTGAGCGTTCCTTCCCTGCGGGACCGGTGGGTGGGTGCTTTTTGGAAGCCTTGAAAGGACAGGGACCCTGGTGCTAGGGAGACAGGGCAGCAGGACCAGTGAGCGGGTGCCTGGGACTGGCACCTGAGGACAAAAAAAAAAAAAAAAAAAAATCGCTTGTTTTTTCCTTTTTTTTCCTTTTTTTTTCCTCTTTGTTTCTGTTCCCTCTCTCATTGTTGCTGCTGTTGTTTTGGTTTGGAGAGTGCTTTTTGGAAATCTTAAAGGGGCAGGACAGGTCACTTAGACCAGAAGCAGGGAATCTGGGGATCCCTGGGCACTCTAACCCCCTGGGCAGCAGGGAGCACAGAGGCCCCTTACGGAGATAAATAGTCTCCTGGCTGCTCCCCCTCCAACGGGGCTCCACCATTTTGGAGGAACAGCCCCAGCCAGGCCAAGCCCACAGCAACAGCGAAGATAAATCCCAAAGCAACTGGGCAGGAAGCAGAAGCCCTGTCTGCGCACAGCTGCCCAGCACAAGCCACTAGAGGTCGCTATTCTCCCAGGAAAAGGCTACAAACCAACAAGAAGGGAAGCTCTTCCAGCGGTCACTTGTACCAGCTCTGCAGACTATCTCTATCACCATGAAAAGGCAAAACTACAGGCAGACAAAGATCACAGAGACAACACCTGAGAAGGAGACAGACCTAACTAGTCTTCCTGAAAAAGAATTCAAAATAAAAATCATGAACATGCTGACAGAGATGCAGAAAAAAATGCAAGAGCAATGGGATGAGATGCAGAGAAAAATGCAAGAGCAGTGGGATGAAGTCCGGAAGGAGATCACAGATGTCAGGAAAGAGATCACAGAAGTGAAACAATCCCTGGAAGGATTTATAAGCAGAATGGATAAGATGCAAGAGGCCATTGAAGGAATAGAAGCCAGAGAACAGGAACGTATAGAAGCTGACATAGAGAGAGATAAAAGGATCTCCAGGAATGAAACAACACTAAGAGAAATATGTGACCAATACAAAAGGAAAAACATTCGTATTATAGGGATACCAGAAGAGGAAGAAAGAGGAAAAGGGATAGAAAGTGTCTTTGAAGAAATAATTGCTGAAAACTTCCCCAAACTGGGGGAGGAAATAATCGAACAGACCATGGAATTATACAGAACCCCCAACAGAAAGGATCCAAGGAGGACAACACCAAGACACATAATAATTAAAATGGCAAGGATCAAGGACAAGGAAAGAGTTTTAAAGGCAGCTAGAGAGAAAAAGGTCACCTATAAAGGAAAACCAATCAGGCTAACATCAGACTTCTCAACAGAAACCCTACAGGCCAGAAGAGAATGGCATGATATACTTAATGCAATGAAACAGAAGGGCCTTGAACCAAGGATACTGTATCCAGCACGAATATCATTTAAATATGATGGTGGGATCAAACAATTCCCAGACAAGCAAAAGCTGAGGGAATTTGCTTCCCACAAACCACCTCTACAGGGCATCCTACAGGGACTGCTCTAGATGGGAGCACCCCTAAAAAGAGCACAGAACAAAACACACAACATATGAAGAATGGAGGAGGAGGAATAAGAAGGGAGAGAAGAAAAGACTCTCCAGACAGTGTATATAACAGCTCAATAAGCGAGCTAAGTTAGGCAGTAAGATACTAAAGAAGCTAACCTTGAACCTTTGGTAACCACGAATCTAAAGCCTGCAATGGCAATAAGTACATATCTTTCAATAGTCACCCTAAATGTAAATGGACTTAATGCACCAATCAAAAGACATAGAGTAATAGAATGGATAAAAAAGCAAGACCCATCTATATGCTGCTTACAAGAAACTCACCTTAAACCCAAAGATAAGCATAGACTAAAAGTCAAGGGATGGAAAAACATATTTCAGGCAAACAACAGTGAGAAGAAAGCAGGGGTTGCAGTACTAATATCAGACAAAATAGACTTCAAAACAAAGAAAGTAACAAGAGATAAAGAAGGCCACTACATAATGATAAAGGGCTTAGTCCAACAAGAGGATATAACCATTCTAAATATATATGCACCCAATACAGGAGCACCAGCATATGTGAAGCAAATACTAACAGAACTAAAGAGGGAAATAGACTGCAATGCATTCATTGTAGGAGACTTCAACACACCACTCACCCCAAAGGATAGATCCACCAGGCAGAAAATAAGTAAAGACACACAGGCACTGAACAACACACTAGAACAGATGGACCTAATAGACATCTATAGAACTTTACATCCAAAAGCAACAGGATATACATTCTTCTCAAGTGCACATGGAACATTCTCCAGAATAGACCACATACTAGCTCACAAAAAGAGCCTCAGTAAATTCCACAATATTGAAATTCTACCAACCAATTTTTCAGACCACAAAGGTATGAAAGTAGAAATAAATTCTACAAAGAAAACAAAAAGGCTCACAAACACATGGAGGCTTAACAACATGCTACTAAATAATCAATGGATCAATGAACAAATCAAAATAGAGATCAAGGAATATATAGAAACAAATGACAACAACAACACTAAGCCCCAACTTCTGTGGGATGCAGCGAAAGCAGTCTTAAGAGGAAAGTATATAGCAATCCAGGCACACTTGAAGAAGGAAGAACAATCCCAAATGAATAGTCTAACATCACAACTATTAAAACTGGAAAAAGAAGAACAAATGAGGCCTAAAGTCAGCAGAAGGAGGGACATAATAAAGATCAGAGAAGAAATAAACAAAATTGAGAAGAATAAAACAATAGCAAAAATCAACGAAACCAAGAGCTGGTTCTTTGAGAAAATAAACAAAATAGATAAGCCTCTAGCCCAACTTATTAAGAGAAAAAGAGAGTCAACACAAATCAACATAATCAGAAATGAGAATGGAAAAATCACGACAGACTCCACAGAAATACAAAGAATTATTAAAGACTACTATGAAAACCTATATGCCAACAAGCTGGAAAACCTAGAAGAAATGGACAACTTCCTAGGAAAATACAACCTCCCAAGACTGACCAAGGAAGAAACACAAAAGTTAAACAAACCAATTACAAGCAAAGAAATTGAAACAGTAATCAAAAAACTACCCAAGAACAAAACCCCGGGGCCGGACGGATTTACCTCGGAATTTTATCAGACACACAGAGAAGACATAATACCCATTCTCCTTAAAGTGTTCCACAAAATAGAAGAAGAGGGAATACTCCCAAACTCATTCTATGAAGCCAACATCACCCTAATACCAAAACCAGGAAAAGACCCCACCAAAAAAGAAAATTACAGACCAATATCCCTGATGAACGTAGATGCAAAAATACTCAATAAAATATTAGCAAACAGAATTCAACAGTATATCAAAAGGATCATACACCATGACCAAGTGGGGTTCATCCCAGGGATGCAAGGATGGTACAACATTCGAAAATCCATCAACATCATCCACCACATCAACAAAAAGAAAGACAAAAACCACATGATCATCTCCATAGATGCTGAAAAAGCATTTGACAAAATTCAACATCCATTCATGATAAAAACTCTCAGCAAAATGGGAATAGAGGGCAAGTACCTCAACATAATAAAGGCCATATATGATAAACCCACAGCCAGCATTATACTGAACAGCGAGAAGCTGAAAGCATTTCCACTGAGATCGGGAACCAGACAGGGATGCCCACTCTCCCCACTGTTATTTAACATAGTACTGGAGGTCCTAGCCACGGCAATCAGACAAAATAAAGAAATACAAGGAATCCAGATTGGTAAAGAAGAAGTTAAACTGTCACTATTTGCAGATGATATGATACTGTACATAAAAAACCCTAAAGACTCCACTCCAAAACTACTAGAACTGATATCGGAATACAGCAAAGTTGCAGGATACAAAATCAACACACAGAAATCTGTAGCTTTCCTATACACTAACAACGAATCAATAGAAAGAGAAATCAGGAAAACAATTCCATTCACCATTGCATCAAAAAGAATAAAATACCTAGGAATAAACCTAACCAAGGAAGTGAAAGACTTATACTCTGAAAACTACAAGTCACTCTTAAGAGAAATTAAAGGGGACACTAATAAATGGAAACTCATCCCATGCTCATGGCTAGGAAGAATTAATATCGTCAAAATGGCCATCCTGCCGAAAGCAATATACAAATTTGATGCAATCCCTCTCAAATTACCAGCAACATTCTTCAATGAATTGGAACAAATAATTCAAAAATTCATATGGAAACACCAAAGACCCCGAATAGCCAAAGCAATCCTGAAAAAGAAGAATAAAGTAGGGGGGATCTCACTCCCCAACTTCAAGCTCTACTACAAAGCCATAGTAATCAAGACAATTTGGTACTGGCACAAGAACAGAGCCACAGACCAGTGGAACAGATTAGAGACCCCAGAAATTAACCCAAACATATATGGTCAATTAATATTTGATAAAGGAGCCATGGATATACAATGGCAAAATGACAGTCTCTTCAACAGATGGTGCTGGCAAAACTGGACAGCTACATGTAGGAGAATGAAACTGGACCATTGTCTAACCCCATATACAAAGGTAAACTCAAAATGGATCAAAGACCTGAATGTAAGTCACGAAACCATTAAACTCTTGGGAAAAAACATAGGCAAAAACCTCTTAGATATAAACATGAGTGATCTCTTCTTGAACATATCTCCCCGGGCAAGGAAAACAACAGCAAAAATGAGCAAGTGGGACTACATTAAGCTGAAAAGCTTCTGTACAGCGAAAGACACCATCAATAGAACAAAAAGGAACCCTACAGTATGGGAGAATATATTTGAAAATGACAGATCTGATAAAGGCTTGACGTCCAGAATATATAAAGAGCTCACACACCTCAACAAACAAAAAACAAATAACCCAATTAAAAAATGGGCAGAGGAACTGAACAGACAGTTCTCCAAAAAAGAAATACAGATGGCCAAGAGACACATGAAAAGATGCTCCACATCGCTAATTATCAGAGAAATGCAAATTAAAACTACAATGAGGTATCACCTCACACCAGTAAGGATAGCTGCCATCCAAAAGACAAACAACAACAAATGTTGGCGAGGCTGTGGAGAAAGGGGAACCCTCCTACACTGCTGGTGGGAATGTAAATTAGTTCAACCATTGTGGAAAGCAGTATGGAGGTGCATCAAAATGCTCAAAACAGACCTACCATTTGACCCAGGAATTCCACTCCTAGGAATTTACCCTAAGAACGCAGCAATCAAGTTTGAGAAAGACAGATGCACTCCTATGTTTATTGCAGCACTATTTACAATAGCCAAGAATTGGAAGCAACCTAAATGTCCATCTGTAGATGAATGGATAAAGAAGATGTGGTACATATACACAATGGAATACTACTCAGCCATAAGAAGTGGAAAAATCCAACCATTTACAGCAACATGGATGGAGCTGGAGAGTATTATGCTCAGTGAAATAAGCCAAGCGGAGAAAGAGAAATACCAAATGATTTCACTCATCTGAGGAGTATAGGAACAAAGGAAAAACTGAAGGAACAAAACAGCAGCAGAATTACAGAACCCAAAAATGGACTAACAGGTACCAAAGGGAAAGGAACTGGGGAGGATGGGTGGGCAGGGAGGGATAAGGGGGGGGAAGAAGAAGGGGGGTATTAAGATTAGCATGCATGGGGGTGAGGAAGAAAGGGGAGGGTGGGCTGCACAACACAGAGAGGACAAGTAGTGACTCTACCACATTTTGCTAAGCTGATGGACAGTAACCGTAATGTGGTTGTTAGGGGGGACCTGATATAGGGGAGAGCATAGTAAACATAGTATTCTTCAGGTAAGTGTAGATTAAAAATTTAAAAAAAAAAGAAAGAAAGAAAGAAAAGGGGGATTACTCCTTAACAGGATAAAACTATTGGTAAATCAAAGATCAACGCATGCTTTAAATATCCTTAATGTTGATCACTTAAAGGGTGTCAGATGATCAGCTATGGAGGTACTCTTTTCTGATAATATTCCTTTCTCTTAACTAAAAAAAAAGAAAAAAAAAAAAAGCAGTTACTGTGTGCTGACCTCCAATGAGTTCTGCACAGTGGTATAGAGGGCATGTCAAAGTGTGGGCAAAGGGTCTGTTTGTTTCTACGCAGAAGATCAAGGCCTAGCTTGGATACCCAGAAAATGAACTAAGATACGATATGAGGAGGAGCTTCCGGCATCAGCACTCTCTGGAGGACTCGTGCCGGGGGATGATCATCAAAAAGCCTCCACAGGGATCCGGACGATGCTGCGGTTGTGGCTGCATCCAGCCCACCGTCTCCTGGACTTGCCATAAGAAGGAGGAGGGAGATGTCTAGGCTGGCATGTGCATACAGTGAGACAACGAATTTGACCAGATCTGTACTGTTGGAACTCAACCAGGAGTTGGGAGGGGTGCAAGTTGTAGCACCCCAAAATCTCATGACTATAGACTATCTATGGTTAAAAGAACATATGGGATGTGAACAGATCCCAGAAATGGGCTGCTTTAATTTGTCTGATGGTTCAAGTACAGTTGGACAATATCCATCATATCATAGATAAAGTTTCACAAATGCCTAGGGTGCCTAAATGGTTTTCTTGGCTTCACTGGAGATGGCTGGTAATTATAGATTTGCTTTGTTTATGTCACCGTATTCCTATTATGTTAATATGTGTGTGCAAATTAGTTAGTAGTTTAAAACCTATACATAATTAAGGTACTATACAAGAAGATATGTCAAAGAAATAATCAATCCTCCCAAGTTTCCTTCATATGCTACATCTATAGCTTTTCTTCTTCCTTCCTAATTACAAACCTTAAATAGAATTCGTGCCTCATATCGAATTTACCGAGTATCATAATTCCTCCAGGTGGTAAAGATACCTCGAGACAAGTGCTGGGCATAGAAGCCACAGGGCATAAATCTGCAAAGAAGTAAAAAGCTAACCTTTGCAAACAATATGGCTTCTCTCTCACTTACCAACTTTACATTTCCCTGTATGGCCCCGGAAGATGACTGGTTAGCCAGAGACGGGTAAGATTCCTCAAGGGAGGAACAACCTAAGACAGGCACAGTCGCAGGGGGGCCATCAGGTGAGAATTTGGGGATCAACAGAGGTGAGGCTCAGAACCTCACCCCCCCTGCTTTGAGAGAAATCTTCTGCATCCGTGGATGTCTTGCTGCCCTGGTCTAGCCTGGATTAATACTTAGTCCATAGGCACACACCTGATCATCTGATCATCTATATTTGCCTTCTTACAGCACTAAACTATGTTTTCTACCTTTATCTTGCATCTACCTACCACTTCAGCATTTTATTAAAAATAAAAATAATAATAATAATAGGAGAAATGTGGGATCAACATATAAATCAAGTACAAAAATCAAATGAATATTCATATTTGACCTGATGGTTTATAGGTCATATTGCATGATCAAAACCGAAAGTTTCTGTGATGAATGCCCTTGTACTGTTCACCATGTAAGAATTTATTCACTCTGTAAGAATTCGTTCACCATGTAAGAACTTGTTCGTTATGCTTCAGAAGATTGGAGACTGACGAGAATTAGGCTTGAGATGGATTAATGATTGTACATTGAGTATTGACCCCCCTATACTGAATTTTATTGTTGTTAACAACCATTTGATCAATAAATATGAGAGATGCCCTCTCGAAAAAAAAATAAAATAAAATAACTTTTTAAAAAGAAAAAAAAAAAAATTAATACACAGAAATTTGTTGCTTTCCTATACACTAATGATGAACTAGCAGAAAGAGAAATCAGGAAAACAATTCCATTTACAGTTACACCAAAAAGAATAAAAGAACAATTCCATTCACAGTTGCACCAAAATTTCTAATATTTTGCTAATAAACCTAACCAAGGAAGTGAAAGGCCTATACCCTGAAAACTACAAGACACTCTTAAGAGAAATTAAAGAGGACACTAACAAATGGAAACTCATGCCATGCTCTTGGCTAGGAAGAATTAATATTGTCAAAATGGCCATCCTGCCCAAAGCAATCTACAGATTCAATGCAATCCCCATCAAAATACCAACAGCATTCTTCAACAAACTGGAACAAATTGTTTTAAAATTCATATGGAGCAACAAAAGACCCTGAAATGCCAAAGCAATCCTGAGAAGGAAGAATTAAGCAGGGGGGATCTCGCTTCCCAACTTCAAGCTCTACTACAAAGCCACAGTAATCAAGACAATTTGGTACTGGCACAAGAACAGAGCCACAGACCAGTGGAACAGAATAGAGAGTCCAGATATTAACCCAAACATAAATGCTCAATTAATATATGATAAAGGAGCCATGGATATACAATGGGGAAATGACAGCCTCTTCAACAGCTGGTGTTGGCAAAACTGGACAGCTACATGCAAGAGAATGAAACTGGATCACAGTCTAATCCCATACACAGAAGTAAATTTGAAATGGATCAAAGACCTGAATGTAAGTCATGAAACCATAAAACTCTTAGAAAAAAACACAGGCAAAAATCGCTTGGACATAAACATGAGCAACTTCTTCATGAACATATCTCCCCGGGCAAGGGAAACAAAAGCAAAAATGAACAAGTAGGACTATATCAAGCTGAAAAGCTTTTGTACAGCAAAGGACACCATCAGTAGAACAAACAGACATCCTACAGTACAGGAGAATATATTCATAAATGACATATCCAATAAAGGGTTGTCATCCAAAATATATAAAGAGCTCATGCGCCTCAACAAACAAAAAGCAAATAAGCCAATCAAAAAATGGGCAGAGGATCTGAACAGACACTTCTCCAATGAAGAAATTCAGATGGCCAACAAGCATATGAAAAGATGCTCCACATCACTAATCATCATGGATATGCAAATTAAAACCACAATGAGACATCACTTCACACCAGTAAGGATGGCCAGCATCCAAAAGACAAACAACAACAAATGTTGGTGAGGATGTGGAGAAAGGGGAACCCTCCTACACTGCTGGTGGGATAGTAAATTAATTCAACCATTGTGGAAAGCAGTATGGAGGTTCCTCAAAAAACTAAAAATAGAAATACCATTTGACCCAGGAATTCCACTCCTAGGCATTTGCCCTAAGAATGCAGGAGCCCAGTTTGAAAAAGACAGATGCACCCCTATGTTTATCGCAGCACTATTTACCATAGCCAAGAAATGGAAGCAATCTAAGTGTCCATCAGTAGATGAATGGATAAAGAAGATATGGTACATATACAAAATGGAAAATTATTCAGCCATAAAAAGAAAACAGACCCTACCATTTACAACAACATGGATGGAGCTAGAGGGTATTATGCTCAGTGAAATAAGCCAGGCAGAAAAAGACAAGTGTCAAATGATTTCACTCATATGTGGAGTATAAGAACAAAGAAAAAACTAAAGGAACAAAACAGCAGCAGAATCACAGAACCCAAGAATGGACTAACAGTTACCAAAGGGAAAGGGACTGGGGAAGATGGGCGGGAAGGGAGGGATAAGAGGGAAAAGGCATCGTTACAATTAGCAGACATATTGTAGGGGCGGGGAGCATGGGGAAGGCTGTACAACACAGAGTAGACAAGTAGTGACTCTGTAACATCTTACTACACTGATGGACAGTAACTGTAATTGGGTATTTGGTGGGGACTTGATGATGGGGGGTGTCTAGTAACTATAATGTTGCTCATGTAAGTGTAGATTATTGATATCAAATTTTTAAAAAATTTAAAAAAATAAGTAATCTGTGGTCATTCATTTTTTTCCCTTTGATCCCCACTCGACTCTTTCGGAGGGCATCAATCAGTAGAGACTAAAAACAGTGGTGGCAGTCAGAGCAGGAACCATGCCATTACTAATAGCAGCTGTAGTAATAGTAATAGCTAATAGCTTGTGAATGGCTTTGTGCCAGGCACTGTAAGAGCTCAAATCTCCATACATTTCTCATTGCCATTGCTCATAGCTAGAGATGCAGCTGTTTCTGGAGCAGTCATATCTCCTCCTGCAAAAGGTTGCCTTATCTCTCACCCAGTAAGTTGAGATGCATGTGCTTTCTTGAGGATATCTCAAAGGTACCTGTTGAAACCCTAATTTGAGTGCTCTCCTAAGACTGTAAAAAGTGGACTGGTGATTTTCAAACTGCATTTTGTATTATTCATTTAGAGTTCCAAATTCCACAGTGCCTCCCTGGAAATGGCAGGGCAGGTGGCAGGGCCAAGAACCTGGGTTTCAAGACCCAGCTATCCCTCCACTGAGAGTAATTCTGTTTTGATCTGTTTTCTGCATTGACCTCTCACCTCTGACCTCATTCATAAAACATTTTAGACAAAAGTCTCAGTTTTAAGAAAACTGTGAAAGCCACTGCACTACACTTGATTTCCGTAAGTAATATGACAGTTTTAAGCTTTGCCCAATATTTTGATAACTAAATCATTGCTTATTTCCTAAGGCTTGAAAAACCCTATGAGATTTTTTTAATATTCCTTATGTGAGTAGAAAACATATTTTATTTACCTTCTCATTCCTAGGCTTATATCTTTATTTATACAAAACCATCCTTATAGCTTGATTTTGATCAGGTATAAAGGTTGACATGCCCAAATTTGGAATATACTTTTGCGAGTTTCCTTTTTCTTGATTCAGCAGTGAGATGGCTCAGATTCAATCAAATAGCCAGGTACTCATTTTTCATTTCCCCAAGTAATAATATTTTGCAGTATGAACTCTGAGGCTCACATTATAGCTTCACCAATCTTTTATCTATTTTTTTAATGCATACAGTGCTGCAGCTTCAGTGTCATACTATTTTCCAAGTCAGGGAAATTCCTAATGGTTATATTCTTTGATCCAGACCTGTAGTTGGTTGGGAAATCAAAACACTGTCACCATGTTTGAGTGATCTGCCTCCTACCTCTGAGCAGGCCCCTTTGTTTTAAAGCTGTGACTCTTACATAAACACCAGACTTACTCATCTTAAGCTTACGTATGTGTGAAATTCTCAGACTACACAATCTTGGATTGTTGAGAGTTATGACAGAAAAACCAACTCAACCGCTAAAAAGCACAATTAAAACAAAGCCATAATATAATATTTCTGTTTTAAAATTTGGTGGAGACAGGGAGAGAACATCATAGCTGTGTTTAGAACCCATACAGACCTTATTCTATGCGTTTTACCTTGGGCTGGTCCTAATCTGCACCTTTTATAGTAAAACTATAATCATAAGTATATATACTTATCATAATCATAAGCATATATATGTTTGTAGTGGAGAACAGGAAAATCTAAAAATTGGAAAAATGCTAAATAATGCCTGTATTTTTTTAAGTTCTCTTTCAAAATACATAGTGATAGTATCAATTCTTAAGTAAATACTCTTTTAGTAAAAGCCAATTTTCAATGATTTCAAGGAGCTCATGTTAGTCTATAAAAATTTCATATAAAAAAGAAAATCAGAATAAATTATCTCCTAAAGAAAATGATCTGCAGGCCCTTCATTGGCTAAAGAATCTTTCCATTCATCTCATACAGATCCTCTTTCCAATAAAACAAAGTACCCTAGTGAGGATGGTAGAGAGCAAGGGTATAGAGACAGGTATCTAATCACAGTTTTCACCTACTTCCTTTGTGTTTCAGTCAGGATTCTCCAGAGAAACAGAATAGATAAGACATACAGAGAGAGAGATTTACTTTAATAAATTGGCTCATGAATTGACTCAGGTGATTGTGGGGACCAGAAAATCTGAGATACAGAAGTCAAGTCAGCAGGCTAGAAATTCAGGTAAAAGTAGATATTACAGTCTTGAGTCCCAAATCCATAAGGTAGTTCAGACAGCCTGGGCACTCAGGGAGGTTCTTTGGTTGCAGTCCTGAGGAAGAATCCCTTCCTCTCCAGGAAACCTCAGTCTTTGCTCTTATAGACTTCAACTGATTACATGAGGCCCACCCACACTATGTAGAATCATCTGCTTTACTCAAACTCTACTGACTTTAAATGTTAATCACATCTAAAAAATACCTTCACAACAACTTCTTGGCTGGTATTTGACCAGACAACTGGGAACCATAACCTAGACAACTTGACATATAGCATTAACAATCACACTCATTATTACTCTCTTTTCTACTTTCTACTGATATAAGTAAGCTTCTACTAGAAAAATATTTGACACAAATCTGCTTGTACAGTACTTTTATGTTCTTAACTGGAACTATCAGGATACTAAGATGAAAAATTGTCTTTCTTGGCACAGATTTTTCTCTTGCTAGATGTTGCTATGGGTCATGGGGCTGATCTCAATAATTATAGCAGTAAGGTACTAGCACATGAAGAGACACACCAACAGAAGAGACTAGAAAGCCTCAAAATCAACTCAAATGCTAATAGGGATTTAGCATTTGATGAAGGTGGCATATCAAACCAGTGGGGAGAAACATCTTGTTTGATATATGTGCTGAAACAACTAGGTAGCCAACTAGAAAGAATAAAATAAAATAAAATTGAATCTATGCCTTACATCTTATGCCAGGACAAATTATAAATGAATCAAAGATTTCTATTTTCTCTCTGTATTCCTCTCAAGGACTTTCTATATTTATTTCTATTACTCATAGTAAAACTATAAATCATCCTTTTTTGAGAAGAGATAACTTTTATATAACCTTGGAGCTATCAAGAAATTCCTTGTAATTTTGGACTGGGGAGGATCTTTCTATGTTTCAAAAATCAATTAACCATAAATGGGAATGAGTGATAATTGATAATATGAAACTTCTGCATGGATAGAAATATCAAAATGAAGTCAAACGACAATTTTGGAAAAATAATACTTGAAAGATAAAAGGCTGATATACAAAGATCTGAAAATCACTAAGAAAAATACCAACAGAACTAAAAATTAGAAAAAAGAAGTTTGAAATTGGGTTAAATCATGAAACTGCAGTTTTTATATGTCAAAACTGTTCAAAAATTGGCAGTTTCAAACTAATTACTCTTAAATATATGAAAGAATATTCCATTCCACTCCTAAGAGAAGTGAAAATGAAAACATCACTATCAGATTATCAAAAAAAAAAAATCCAAAAATTTGGAAACTCACTTTGTTGATGAGACTGTAGGGAAACATACTCTCACACATCATTGGTACAAGTTAACATATCTTTGGAGGCCAATTTGATCTGTCTACTGAAATTACAAATATATATAACCTTTGGCTAAGCAGTTTTCTTTGGAGAAGTTATCCTATGGCTATACTTACCCATGAGCAAAAGGATGAATGCACAATACTATTCATTTATTCATTTCAGCCTTGATTATAATAGCAAAGGAGTGGAAATAAGCCAAATTACCCGCAAGAGGAAAGAGTTACATAAATAATGGGCCATTGACACAATGACTTTCTATCCAACTTATAAAAAAGGAAGAGAAAGTTCCCAATGCACAGGTATGGTAAGAGCTCCAAGAAATAGTATGTGGAAAAAATATGATGCAGAAAAATATGTATTATGTGTTACCTTTTGTAGGAAAAAATATAAGACTCTTCATTCATATTTCCTTTACACATAAGAAACTTTGGAAAGACACAAAATAAGAAACCAATAACACCATTTATGTGGGAAAAGGGTTGGAATTAGGTTGATGAGAGACGGAGATAAAAAGGCATTTTCTTGTCAATCTTTTAATAATTTTGAACCAGCTGAATGATTACCTATTCAAAAATGCTTTACAAAACTTCTTAATAAATTAATCTTGTGACTGATTAATAAAAAACCTAGAATCTAGTTTATGTCATTTATACACAGGTTCATTTATGTAATTTGTGGGGCCTAGTGAAAAAGGAAAATGTTAAAAAATTGTAAAGAATTTCAAGATGGCAGCAGCAGAGCATTAAACCAAGCATAGAGCCCCTCTGTGCATGGGCCCTGTGAGACTACAAATCACACACCCATGATATTGCCCTGGTGGTGCACACGACTGCACTCACAAGCAGAGATGACCCAAGATCTAATGTAGGTCCCAAAGGAAAACAACTTACTTCTCAAAGTTCCAGAACTAAGTTCATTTCCCTCGATTTCTCACATGCTTCATGTTCTCTTGGTCCCTAAGCAATTAACTTGAATATATATTGATTTTAATCCAATGGGATTATCATACAAATCTTTAAACCTTGAGTTTTGGAGCCTAATGAACTAGGGTCATAAATTTGTCATCAACTAAAATGATAGAATCTTTATAAGTGGCATTTGATTATATACTCAGGTCTTTTGAAATAATCAAAGTTTTCTTTTTAATGCATTCAATTAAATTGTGAAACCCAAGTAAATCCTGGAGCCTAATGTGGTCCAAGATCAGCCTAGTGTTGCAATCAAATAATTGTAGTTTGGCAGCCAAAGGGAGTGAAATGAACTTCCAAGGTTTGGGAGTTTTTCCAGTCTCTTATGGAAATGCCAAAGAAGGAAATACATTCTTAATACCCAGAAAAATATCCTTAAAATCCTCTCATCACTGCCTATATCAGATGCCTCCATGCAGCTGGGATAGCTTCTTCCCAAAACTCTCTCCCTTGCCCATTATTCTTCATCCCACACCCACATAGGATTTTCTTTCTATGTCCCATTTCTTTCTACCTCCATTACTTTTCCCTCCTCCCACATGTCCAAATGGAGATCATCCATTTCCATTTCTTGGGCATCCCAATTACAGTAATCTGAATAATAAGGGATGAGTTGGGGCAGCAGAAACTGCAGGGCAATGCCAGAATGTTCTTTCACGGATAAGAGAAGGAAAAGACATTGTGCACACTCACAATTTTGTCCCTATTACATTTGCAATTATCAATGTTGTACTGTTAACAGAAGTTCTTACAAAATGAGCTCACCATATTCCTTAGGAAAAGCCACAACTGAAAATTGCTTCCACAACTGAAAATTGCTTTGAAATGAAGTAATGAAGAACACGTGTTCTATCCATAGTTAAAAAGTGAAATCAATATTCTAAATAAAATGTCTTGTGAAGCAGCTTTTTTCCCCCATAGCCTCTAGAATCCTCAGGCTCTGAAAAATTTATTTGATTTGCCATGCAGCTCAATCTACCCCAAGAGTTTGGCACTCTGGTACCACTTAAGTTTAGGTAAAAGTGCTCCATTTTAAAAAAAATTTTGCAAAGCAAAACTTGAACATTTTGTAAATCAAAATAAAGCTAATAGTCATATTTTTTTGCCTGTCAACAAAATAATTCCAGTAACCATTTCAATATGTTATATACTTAAATATTAGTCATTTTTAAAGGTAAAACGTACTCCCCCAAAATGATATATAATAAAGAAATCATGGCACTTGGTAGGCTGATGGATCATAAACCAGTAATCCTATCCAGAAGTTTTGTCTCTCAGAACACTTGATAATCAGAAATCAGAGACCCTGGAAGAATTGTTCTGCTACCTTGCTCAACTATATCCACAGAACACGAGCATGGGTCTTTTATCTCTGCATACTAAGGGAAGAGGTGGAAAGAAAACCAGCATTCATTTAGTGTCTATTAGCCACATGCCCCTATTTTAGCACTTTATAAACCATATGTAATTCATTTTTCTCAAAATACCCTGAGAGTTGGCACAGATATTAGGGTTGTCATTAAATATCCAGATTCCCAGGCCTTGCCCCTGGAAATTCTGATTCACTTAGCTGTACTGAGGCACAAGAATCTGTGTTGTTTACAAATTTACTTTTGATTTACAATGTTGTAAAATGATTTTTCACTGTTCCTATCTTCCAAAAGCAAGAAAGTTGAAGTATGGAGAAATTAAGCAGTTCGTCAGGACACCCGAAAGACACAAGGTAGATCTGTGTATGCAGTCTCAAGGCAGTTGGCTCCAAAGCCAACTTTACCACTAGGCCACACCACAGGCCAATAAAACTCCATTTGTGCTCCACGCCAGCAGTAGTGGCTTCAGCGGCGTAGCGGCATATCCAGTGCAGCTCAGCTTCCCACTGCCTTTGTCTTTCCCCTCGCTTTGCCCCGAGTACCCAGTATCACTTAGGCTCTTGAGTTATATTATTGATTATCATGTGATAAAATTTTGTTTAGTAGCTTGGGCATAAAGACAAACTAATGAATACCATATTTCCTACATATCTTTAACTATACCTCTATAAAGGAAAAAAAAAGTTAGTTGAAACCAAAATGTTTGAGAATTACTAGCCATTTCCAGTCAACATGATTGTCAGGAATTTGGAGGCTTCCATCAGCTGAGCTGCTCCTCAAACAAAATACAGTCTCAAGTCCCTGAGTCTTTCAGCTGGGTAATGTCTTCTAAGACATATCTGCATGACTTTACCTTGTTTTATTTAAAAGTTCTGTTTCCCTATTTCTAAAACAAGTGTATTTATAGGTGCTACATACTTTAAAAGGGTACAGCTGTGAAAAATGGGGTGATGCTGAAATGAGCAAAACATTTGACAGGAAGTTGAGATTGAATTTGTCTAAGAGCTCAGCCAGTACATAGTGTTTCTGCCTACTCTGACCCTTCAGCAGTACCGTCAGCTCTTTCCCTCATTTGTTTTTTGAGTACACACACCAGTATGTACTGTGGCATGGTGTCTGTTTTCCAAAAATCCAGAAACATGAGTCAGCTGTTTGACTATTATCTACAAATTTGGTAAAGTACTGTATTCATGGAATCTGAGAGTATTTTCCAGGAATTACATCTCCGTGCCTCCACAATGAGCTGATGAATTTGTGTTCCTTCTCAAATGTTCTGCATTTACTTTCTGAGGGCAATGTCCGGATAGATAATTATGGGCCCTTATTTATTCAGAATGGATATATGATGCAATGGCTTAATACATTTAATATTCTGGTCAATGTAAAATGTCATATACCATATGTAACACGACAAACATAAGAATATCCTTTTAAGTCTATAAATTTTGAAGAAAATCCTTGTAGAATCCTATTATGGGTTGATTTGTGTCTTCTCAGGAAAGATATATTTAGAAAAATAAAGCCCAGGTAGGAGCTCCAAATGGTGGCAGATCCTGTATCATCTCCTTCCACAGATACAACAGATGTAGTTATATATAGAACAATTCCCTCTGAAAAGAATCTGAGAACTACCTGAACAGCTACAACGTAATAAGTGAATAAAAGGCCACATTGAGACAGGAAGGAGAAGCAGAGTTGCTGTCTCTCCAAAATACCACCCTCAGCTCAGCAACCCACAAGTGGGAAGGATCTCATAAATACGGAATTTCTCTCTGAGAAGCAAGGGGTTTGTGACCCACGTTAAGCAACCCAGCCCTTGGGACCTGCACCAGAGAAACAAACCCATAAAACATCTGACTTTGAAAATGAACAGGGCTTACATCCAGGAGAACCATAGGGCTGTAGGGCAAGATTCCATTCTTCAAAGGCTCACACACAGACCCACCTGCCCCAGGATCCAGCAGAAAAGCAGTAGTTTGGAAAAAATACCATATGTGAAGTTGATGTATTTGCTAATTGTAAAATCATCTGCCAGAGGAGGAAAGGCCTGTTGGGACTATCTCTGGGGAGGGAAGCCCTAGTAAGTGCCATTTTTACATTCTCCTACCTTCCTACCACAGGCACTAGTGGGTGCCATTTTTGTACTTTCACTCTACTACCACAGGCACACACACACAAACATACACACATAATTGCATTGGTGTCTCAGACACACCTGGGGTAACAGGTGATTGCCCCCACATCCCTGTGTCACTGCCTGACTCTGCAAGACTTGGTGGGTGAGCACCCTGTCCACATACACGGATCCCATGACCCCATCAAGGATGGCACACAGAACCCCATTTCCCCCATGGTCCCAAAGCCAGTAAGTACACACACAGGCCACACAAGGTACACTCCCTGAGCACCTGGATCTGGTGGCCAGTGGAGGACTGCATTTCTGGTCCCAGAGGTCTGAAACAACCTGAGAGACAATTCAAGAGACAACCAAGAACTAGGGCAGTATTTAATGATAAGGTTCATCTCCTACATAGGTCCACCCCTTCAAAATTGGGAGAGATCTGATTCCCCTAACACATAAAAACAAAGCAAGCTAAGCAAAATGAGGAAACAGGAATATGTTTCAAACATAAGAACAATATAAAAGCCCAGAAAAAAACCTTCATGAAATAGAGCTAAGCAATTTATACACTCATATTTAACTATCAGAGAGAGAAATTAAGAAAATAATCCAATTTACAGTATCATCAAAAAGAATAAAACACCCAGGAATAAATTTAACTAAGCAGGTTAAAGACAGTGAAAACAATAAGACATTGAAGAAAGAAATTAAGAAGGCACAAATATTTGAAAGGATATTCCATACTTATGAAAAGGAAGAATTAATAATGTAAAAACGTCCCTATTATCCAAAGCAAACTACTGTTTCAGTGCATTCCCTATAAAAATTCTAATGGCATTCTTCACAGAAATCAAACAATCCTAAAATGTGTAAGGAACCATACAGTATCCCAAAGAGCCCAAGCAATCTTGAGAAAGAAGAACAAAGCTAGAGACATCAAATTCCCTGATTTCAAACTATGTTACAAAACTATCATAATCAAAAAGTATGGTATTTGGCATAAAAAGAAATAAATTGAACAGGAAAAAGAAAACCAAAAATAAATATAAGCATATATGGTCAATTAATTATGACAATGGAGGCAAGAATATACAATGGAGAAAGGGCAGTCTCTTCAATAAATGGTGCTGGGAAAACTGGACAGCTACATGCAAAAAGTGGAACTGGACCACTGTCTTACCCCATACACAAAAATTTATTCAAAATTGATTAAAGACTTGAATGTAAGATTAGAAACCATAAAACTCCTAAGAAAACATTTATAGTAAGCTCCTTGACATTACTCCTGACAATATTTTTTTGGATCTGACTCTAAAGGCAATAAATAAACAAGTGGAAGTACAGCAAACTAAACAGCTTCCACCCAGCAAAGGAAATCATCAACAGAATTAAAATGCAACCTAATGAAATGTGGGAAGATATTTGCAAATCATATATCGAATAAGGGATTAATATCCAAAATACATAAAGAACTCATCGAGCTCAATAAAGAAAACAAATTCAATTCAAAAATAGGCAGAGGGTCTGAGTAAACATTTTTCCAAAGACATACAGATGGACACAGGCACATGAAAAGATCAGCCCTAATGATCTCAACATCACTAATCTCAGGGAAATGCAAGTCAAAACCATAATGAGGTATCATTTCACACCTGTCAGAATGGTTATTATAAAAAGTAGAAGAAATACAAAGTGACTGCAAGGATGCAGAATAAAGGTAAAATAGATGAAGGAAATCAAGGGATACAAAATTCCAGTTAATAACACAAATAAATCATGGGGATATAATGTACAGCATGGTGACAATATTCAATAATATTGTATTATAAATCTGAAAGTTGCTAAGATTTCAAAATAAACATGCTCATGGAGCTACAAAAATATTCAAGATCTCAGGGAGGACTTCAAGAAAGAAATAGAAACTTTTTGAAAAATACAGAAACTGAAATGAAACTTACAATGGAGGGATTTAAAAGCAGATTCAATGAGGTAGAGGACACAGTAAATGAAATGGAAATTAGAACAAGAAAACAAGCTGAGGAACAAAGAGAAAAAAGGATCTCTAGGAATGAAAGATTAAAAACAGAACTGTGCAACTCATCCAAATGGAACAATATTTGCAGTATAGGGGTACCAGAAAAAGAGAGAGAAAAAGGGACAGAAAGTATCTTTGAGGAAATAATTGCTGAAAATTTTCCCAATCTGGAGAAGGAAATAGTCAAGATATGTTCACATCCTATGCTCAGGCACATGTGAATGATCTTATCATTCACAAAGGGTCTCTGGAGAGGTAATTAATTAGGTCCTCAACTGAGATCATCCTGGATTACCCAGATGGGGCCTAACCCTATGACAAGTGCCTTTATAAGAGACACAGTAAAGAAAAGACACAGGGAGGAGGAGGCAAAGGCCATGGGAAGATGGAGACAGAGATTGGAGTTCATGCGGCCACAGCCACCAGAAGCTGGAAGAGGCAAGGAAGGACTCTGTACTTGAACCTTTAGAGTGAGTGTGAACCTTTAGAGTGTAACTTGATTACAGACGTCTGACATGCAGACTGTGAAAGAATACACTTCTGTTATTTTAAGACACCCAGCTTATGGTCATTTGTTATGGCAGGTACAGGAAACCAATAGGATACTTCTCCTTCTTTCTTATGTATAGTCCATTATGGAACAAAAATACCATGTTTGGAAATTACTTAGGCAACTAAAGTTTTCTTTTTTTTTACATGCTGATACTTACCTTTTGGCCAGTAATAAATAAACTTAGGAGGGGCTTGATGATTTGATCCAACAGAAATCAAGAGAATGTGAATAAAGCAGAGAGCATACATTTCTTGATCATTTGCCCAGTTGAACTGAGGAGTTGTCACATAAACCTAGGACTGACTGTAGAAACGAACAGCAGCTTAAATAAAGCTTGTGTGCTTTTTTAAATAAGATACATATATAAATTCATTAGTCTACAATATTATAGAGCACTATCCAATCAATAGCATAAATAATACTTCATTACCAAGCCATTATTTACAAAACTATTTTGGATATAAAAATTTTCATTTCAGAAGTTTTTCACTAAAAACACTGAAGCTGAAAGACTACTCAGCTGGAACTCTCCTTTCTAAGAGAGAAAGTGAAGCCACAAGAGTTTTGTCTAAACATGGATACGTGTAATCAGAATAACTCAGATGTCAGGTCCAGTTGGGACAACATTGTAAATGCAACAGGAATGTTCATGGATTGCCCACCATGTGAGATACTTGGAAGGGATACGGACACTGGAAAAAACAATGTCAATACAATTGAATGGGGACATCAATAAAACTGTCGTTCAGATCAGCAGATAATCTAGTAACTGAATATTTGGGAATTTGGGGGAAGGAAATGCAAAGATAATCAAAAGCAGCAAATTCCCTTCAGTAATTGTGGTATCCACACATTGTATCACAGGTTTGGTTTTACTGAATAATGCATGAAGATGTCTGTTATAAATTATTCACTGACTAAAGAGTTAACAAGTAATCACTGAAGAACCATGGGATTAATCGCCAGGAGTCACTACTTGATGTTTGACTTGGTGAAGGCTATTTTTCTCTCTACAGAATGAGTTTCTATATTATGTGAGATTTAAGTAACAGGAGTAGATTCTGTGGCATGCTCACAAGATGGTTCCACTAAATGTGCTGATAGAATTCTGGAGTCCACACCTGATGCTATAGCACTTTGATGTGTCAAAAGGTTACATTCTGTCATTTATCTTAGGAAGTTTTTCTAAAGATAACACTACATAAAATTTAAAATTAACTGTAGGGGAATTGGTTTAAAGATGGCAGAGTGAGAGATGAGATAGAAAGTTCCTCCCAAAACCACATATAATATGAAAATATAGCAATTACAACTAATCCTGAAAGATCAAAAGGAGAGAAGGATACAGCAGACTGCCTACACCGGGGGAACAGAGCAGACCGCAGGGAAAAGGGTAAAGTACCAAGTTTATGATCCGGTGGGACCCAAGCCCTTCCCCCACCACAGCTCAAGCACAAGAGGAAGAGAAACAGAGCAGGGAGGGGTTGGAGGCCTAGGACTGATGAACACCCAGCCCTGGAGATCTGCTCTGGGAACATGAACCTACATTACATGGTGCCCTGGTGATTAGTGGTGTTGGAGAGCTAAGAGAGACAAAATACTAGGAAAGACTAAGATTCCAGCTTCTTGTGATGAACAGGTACCCACAACCAGCCACCCAGGACAAAAGAAAGGTGGGCACTCTTAGAGATTTCTTAATAGTGAGAGGGTTGCTAAAGGGAGAAAAATTGTACAGAGCTTGCTGTTCAGGAGAAAAGACAGGTGGAAAAAATTGTCCCAGCACATGCAGCACAGCAGGTTGGGAATTTTCAGGAGCTTCAGGTGCTCCATCTCACTGACTGCAAATGCAGTTCCAAGGTCCCCCACCATGATATGCAGCCTGCTGCTCCTTCCTCCCAGCTGGCTCCTGCTGGCAACTGGCTGCACCTGATATTGTGCCAGGCCAGCCAGAGGGCAGTCCTGCCTACAGCAGCTACAAGTGCATATCATAGAATTCATCTCAATGCACTCAGCCCACTGGTCCTGGCAATGGGTGCAGGCACTGCAGCTTGGAAGCAAGAAAGAGGTCTTTCCTCATGGCAGGCACCACTGCTGCTTGCCTGCCACCCTCACCATCACTCCAGGGGCTGAGTAGCTCCAGAGAGTATAGCTTCTGGACACTAGAGGACATTGCCTACAAATAGGAAACATCAAAGGAAACTTTTCAAAACAAAATCCCACAGACACCAGAAAGAGGACCAAAGACTGAACTCACCAACCTTCCTGAAAGAGATTTCAAAATAAAAATCATAAATGTGCTCAGAGAGCTACAGAAAAATATTCAAGGCCTCAGGGAATTCAAGAATCAGATACAGACTTTGAAAAATACAGTATCTGAAATGAAACATAAAATCGAGGGATTTAAAAGCAGATTAGATGAAATAGAGGAGATGGTAAATGAAATAGAAATTGGAGAACAGGACTACAAAGAAGCTGAGGTACAGAGAGAAAAAAAGGATCTATAGGAATGAAAGAATATTGAGAGAACTTTGTGATCAATCCAAATGAAACAATATTCACAGTACAAGGGTACCAGAAGAAGAAAAGAGAGAAAAAAAATAAAAAGTCTCTTTGAGGATATAACTGCTGAAAAATTCCCCAGTCTGGGGAAGGAGATAGTCTCTCAGGCCATGGAGGTGCACAGATCTCCCAACACAAGGGACCCAAGGAAAACAACACAAGACATATAATAATTAAAATGGCAAAGATCAAGGACAAAGAAAGAGTATTAAAAGCACCCAGAGAGAGAAAAAAGATCACATAAAAAGGAAAACTTATCAGTCCATCATCAGACTTCTCAACAAAAACCTTACAGACCAGAGGGGAGTAGAAAAATATATTTAATGCAATGAAACAGAAGGACATTAAACCAAGAATACTCTATCTGGGAAGATTATCATATAAATTTGAAGGAGGGATTAAACAATTTCCAGATAAGCAAAAGTTGAGAGAATTTACCTCCCACAAACCACCTCTACAGTGTATTTTGGAGGGATTGCTATAGATGGAAGTGTTCCTAAGGCTAAATAGCTGTCACCAGAGAAAATAAAACCACAGTAAAGAAAGTAGACCAATTAATTACTAAGCAAATGCAAAATTAAATCAACTACCCCCAAAGTTAGTAAAGCAATAGATAAAGAGTATAGAATATGATACCTAATATATATAGAATGTAGGAGGAAGAAAAAGCAGGAAAAAAAAAAAGAACCTTTAGATTGTGTTTGTAACAGCGTACTAAGTGAGTTAAGTTAGACTGTTAGATAGTAAAGAAGTTACCATTGAACCTTGGGTAACCACAAATCCAAAGCCTGCAATGGCAATGAGTACATAACTAACAATTATGACCCTAAATGTAAATGGTTGGAATGCACCAATCAAACACATAGACTCAGTGAATGGATAAAAAAAAAAAACAAGACCCGTCTATATGCTGCCTACAAGAGACTCACTTCAACCCAAAGACATACATAGACTGAAAGTAAAGGGATGGAAAAAGATATTTCATGCAAACAATAGGGAGAAAAAAGCAGGTATTGCAGTAGTTGTATCAGACAAAATAGACTTTGAAACAAAGAAAGTAACAAGAGACAAAGAAGGATGTTACATAATGATAAAGGGGTCACTCCAACAAGAAGATATAATCATTATAAATATCTATGCACCTAAAATAGGAGCACTTATATATGTGAAACAAATAGAATTAAAGGGGGAAATAGAATGCAATGCATTCATTTTAGGAGACTTCAACACACCACTCACTCCAAAGGACAGATTTACCAGACAGAAAATAAGTAAGGAGACAGAGGCCCTGAACAACACATTAGAACAGCTGGACCTAAGAGACATCTCTATAACACTACACTCAAAAGCAGCAGGATACACATTCTTCTCAAATGCACAGGGAACATTTTCCAGAATAGGTCACATCCTAGGCCACAAAAAGAGCCTCAGGAAATTGAGGATTGAAATTGTGCTGACCAGCTTCACAGATGAGGTATGAAACTATAAATCAACCATATAAAGAAAACAAAAAAGCCCACAAACACATGGAGGCTTAACAACATGCTCCTCAATAATGAATGGATCAATGACAAAATTAAAATAGAGATCAAGCAATATATGGAGACAAATGAGAACAATAACTCAACATTGAAAAATCTGTAGGATGCAACAAAAGCCGTGCTAAAAGTGACTTATATTGCAATACAGGCTTACCACAGAAAAGAAGAACAAGCCCAAATGAACAGTCTAAACTCCCAATTAATGAAACTAGAAAAAGAAGAACAAATGAGGCCCAAACTCAGTAAAAGGAGGGATGTCGCGTGCCCTGTCCTCGCCGGCAAGAACAGCATGCAACAACAGCAGGATTCTTCTGCAGAAAGCTTTATTCTTCAGCTCTTTGTGAAACAAATGAGTTGGGCAGGACCCAGAGGGGAAGGAGAGGCTTGCTTATATAGTTCTCATGCTCTGACCTGGTTGGTGCGGCTCCATATGCCTTATTAGCATAACCATTTGGTGGGTCTCATTGGTCCTTATGCCAAGGCGCAATTAGCATGTAGTTTAGTGGTGTGGGATGATTTGTCATTAGGAAGTTCAGGGCCTTCCGGCTGCCCTGCATTGGGCGCTATTTTCTGAGCGCGGCTGCCAACATCTCCCCCTTTTTTGTCTAACAGAAGCTCAAGGCGGAACTTGCCAGCAGAGGCGGAGACAGAGGCCTGACCTCCATCATACTTCCTGATGCCCCCTTTTTGGAGAGGGGTTCTGGGCATCTACCCCTATGCAGTCAGGCATGCCTCTCAGAGGGGTCCAAGACCTCTTGCAGTGCTTTGCCTCGCATCCTCTGGCTGGCGTTGGGACCGCTTGGTACAAAGGGTTTGGACCCTTTTTCTCAACCCTCTTGCACCATGAGCTTCTTAAAGAAAGCTGTGATTAAGCATTGAGGTACTCGGGCCTGGTGCAGTGCCACATGGGCTCAGGGTGCAAGAGCTACCTCAAGCTAAAGCCGAGCTTCCTTCTTAAGCATGTTGAGCCACACTTGGGGAGAGGCGCCAACGTCTATCGCCATTAGGGCTTGAGCAAGGATCACCTTGTCCTGCTTATGTTGGTTGCGGAGTCTGCATAACAACCAGAGTAAGAGCATGAGACCTCCAAGCAGGAACACGCCCATCCCAGCCATGCCCGCCCACTCCTTGACGTGGGAGAGAGCTCTGAGGAACCAGGAAGAGAGTCCTTCCGCTATGGAGATATCTAGACGGGTGGAGTTGATGTGGATAATTTCTCGCCGCAGCTCTTCTAGTGTCCCATCGAAGTCTTGGGACCAGTTTCCTGAAAGATACTGGGACAGGTCTCGTGACAGATTAGCTGCCCATGTAAAATTTTTATATTGAATGCTAGTGATGCAGAGGGCACGATATTTCTGCTCACATCCCAATTGGGCCATTTGCCAGAGCACCTCTATTTGTTCCTCCACGAGATCTATGCGTTGATTTAGGATCATTATTCCTCCTTTCAGTTTGCCATCAAGTGTGGACTGTTGGTCCAGGGCAGAAGCTACTGAGGCTGCAAGGTTATTGAGCTCTGTAGCCGATTTGATGGAGGTGTCTAAAGCTATACCAGCGGCGGTGGCTGCGACCGCGGTCGCGGAGATCAGGAGCACTATGGCGGCTGTAACACTGAAATCGCGCCTTTCTCGAAACAGAGTCATGGTGTTAGGGGCGTCTACGGGAACAGGGACCCAACGGGGGATGCGGACTACCAAAGCATTGGTAAAGTTACGCGCATCCCAACACTGAGACAGAAAGCAGGTTTCATTGGAGCAGGAGTCAAAGCTACTATTGGATAAGATAAACAGAAATGGGGGGTATACGCATACTGGAGAAGGTGGAAAAAGGGAATTAGGTGACTCTGGACCGATTTTGCTGAATACGTGTAGTTCTCGTTGTTATGGGTCATGATCATGTTCCAGTGTGCGCGCATGTGGTTATTCTCGCACCAAAAGGTGATATTTTTTACACCAATTCCCCCACCCTGGAGGGCGGAAAAGGGGGAGAGGTCAGTACACGAGCCATTGACTCCACACAGCATCCATTTATGGAAGGGGTTCATGCTCAGCTGCTGACGAAACTCGCCTTCGAGCACCTTTACTGGCCACCAAGCCTCATTGGCTGGCCGTCCCTCCATATCTGGGGAGATGGTAAACTCCTGCCTCTCAGTTGCCCACGTTACTACAGTTGACTGACAGTCAGTCCAGGGCCACAGCTCTCCCTCATAGTCGCCCACACAATGGGAGGCATATTTGGGTTGACGAGGCCTGTCGGTGGAATTGTTCCTGGGAGAGTGTACAAATGTGCCATTGATCCAGAGAACCATCTGGTGGATAGTCATGTTCTTATAGGGCGGGCTCCCTTCCTTATTAGGCCCTTCAAATTTAGCTGACATAACGGGGAGGCTACTGGCCTCTAGAATTATGTCACTGAACCATCCGTATTTCCTCCGTTTCAAGGAGATACAGCCAGCTAGATTCTGAGTGGTGAAGCATAATGACCCATTAGCTACGAAGGATCGGTTTTCTCCCAGGGGAGCTACTAGGGTGTCTTTAACTAAGTAGGGCAAGTTCATACTAGCATTGGTAGTGAAAAAGCGTGGAAAAACGGCTGCATTGAAACGGACAGGCATAGGCTTAGGAAAGGCAGACAGGATTCCCCATCTCAATACTCCCTGAGTCGGGGTCTCCAGTGTCAGGAGCAGGGTGAGGAGGCATAGTGAAGTCATCTCCTTTGTTTAGGACTTTCCTCGTTAGGCGCTCCGGGATCCAGAAGGGATTTTCTTCACCCTGGGGGAAAACACACACAGCTCCCCTGGATCTGATTATGATTGGATCCGGGCCCTTCCATTGGTTAGATAACACGTCCTTCCATTTTACTAGTTCTTGTGGGTCTTTTGGCCACTGATTATGGCGATCCGCTGCTGTATGGCCTTGAGCATCCAGATTCAAAAAATTTATAGTGAAAAGTGCTAGGGCTATGGCAGTTTTTGGTGTGGGGGGTATATCTTCAATTCCCCCTTTTTGTTTAAGTAAATAGGATTTGAGCGTGCGGTTCGCGCGTTCCACAATCCCTTGACCCTGTGGGTTGTAGGGAAGGCCAGTGATATGTTTTATCCCCATGTGATGACAAAATTGAGCAAATTTTGTAGAGGTATAGGCTGGGCCATTGTCTGTTTTCAGAATCTGTGGTAACCCCCATGCGCTCCAAGCCTCAAGGCAGTGCTGGATGACATGGGAAGCTTTCTCTCCTGACAATGGGGAGGCAAAGATGACTCCTGAACAAGTATCCATGGATACATGTACATATTTCAGTTTCCCAAAAGACGAAATATGCGTCACATCCATTTGCGTCACATCCAAACTTGTAAAGGCCTAATACCTCTGGGGTTGATCCCAACATGAGGTGTGGGAAGGAAGCTGCAGCAATGTTGGCAGCTAAGGACAATGTTCCTAGCTTCGGCCCTGGTTATGCTAAACTGCTTGCGCAGTGTTTCGGCAGTGACGTGAAATTGTGTATGGAATTTTGAAGCTGTGGTGATAGGGTCTAGCAGGGGAAAAGCTATATTTCTGGTTGCGAGGTCTGCCAGGTGGTTGCCTTGGGTCATAGGCCCGGGAAGGCCTGAATGTGCTCTGATATGAGTTATATACAAAGGAGATTGCCTATGAAGTAGTGCTGATTGTATCTGTTTGAACAAAGTGGCTACTGGGCTGGACGCTTTGATTAGCCCGGCCACTTCTAGAGATTTGACTGCATTAACTACATAACAGGAGTCAGACACAATATTTAAAGGTTCAGGAAAGATTTGTAGGACCTCTAAGACTATGCGACATTCCACTATTTGTGGAGTGTCAGGCGTGTAGCCTTTTGTCACAACTTTGCCATCATGGACATAGGCACCTGTGCCTGTCTTAGACCCGTCCGTGTAAACTGTTTTTCCATGAGGCAGCGGGGTTAGGCTAGTGACCCGAGGAAATACTAGGAGATGATTTTTGGCGAAGTTGATGAGGGGATGTTTAGGGAAATGATTATCAAAGGTTCCTGAGAAACTGTAAGCAAGTATGGCCCAATCATCGTTCATAGCACATAATACTTGTATCTGTTCTACGCTGTAAGGGGTTATAATTTTAGCTGGAGCCTCTCCGAAATGTGTCATGGAGGTTTTTACTCCTCTCAAAGCAAGTTTGGCCACGGCTGCCGGATAGTACTCTATTGTCCTAGCCTGAGAGGCTTGGGGATGGATCCAGATCAGTGGGCCGTGCTGCCATAAAACTGCTGTTGGCAGCTCCGGGGTGGGAAGCACACACAACTCAAAGGGTTCATTCGATTGCACTCTATTTAATTGTGCTGTCATCAAAGCCTGTTCTACTTTGCGAATGGCTTGTAATGCCTCAGGCGTGAGGGAGCGCGGTGACGTTAGTTGTGGGTCTCCTTCTAGGGTTTTAAATAGTGGAGTCAATTCAGTGGTGGGTATCTTTAAGTATGGGCGCAACCAATTAATATCCCCTAGGAGTTTTTGGAAGTCATTCAAATTTCGCAATTGATTATGTCTTATCTCAAGCTTTTGGGGGCAAATTACATCTGTGTAAATGGTTGCTCCTAGGAATTTGCTAACACTAGATTTTTGGACCTTCTCGCTTGCTATATTCAGTCTCCAATTTTCTAGGGATCTATTGAGATCTATATATGCTTCTTCTATTTCCGCTGGTTGTGGGGAGCAAAGAAGGATGTCATCCATGTAATGGATGATCTTTAGCGTGGGATAGGTCTTACGAATTGGGTCTAGCGCCCGCTGAACGTACAGTTGACATATGGTGGGGCTATTTGCCATTCCTTGAGGGAGGACCTTCCACTGAAATCTGGCATCGGGTTGTTCATGGTTAATAGCTGGCAAAGTAAAAGCAAATCTTTCCCTGTCCTTGGAGCTTAGAGGTATAGAAAAGAAACAATCTTTAATATCTATTATGAGCACTTTCCATTCATTGGGTAAGGCAGAGAGGAGTGGCAGTCCCCGTTGTACGGGTCCAAGCATTCTCATTTGAGCATTTACTGCTCTCAGATCATGAAGCAACCTCCATGATCCTGACTTTTTCCTGATTACAAATATGGGTGTGTTCCATGGGGACACAGAGGGTTCTAGGTGTCCCACTTGGAGCTGCTCTTGCACTAAGCAATGAGCTGCTTCTAATTTTTCAGAGGATAGGGGCCACTGAGGAACCCATACGGCCTCCTCTGTGAGCCAAGGTATGGGCATGGCATCTTCAATGGCCCCTATGAAAAACCCAGGCCGTGACGGTCATTCTTTACTTTGGGCAGGATGGGCTCTATGTGTCCCTGTTGGTGTTTCCCCAGCCCCTTGCCAGGGATGTATCCCATGTCCATCATCATGCCTTGGGCGGGGGTGGAGTATTCATTAATGAGTTTGAGGCCTAAGTCTCTCATGACATCCCTCCCCCATAAATTGACCGGTAGAGGGAGTACATAAGGGGTGACTGTACCCTCTTGTCCTTCAGGGGCTCGCCATTTCAATGGTTTGGCACTAATTGAAGGGCTTGACTCATATCCTAAACCTTGTAATGAATGTGAGGATTGGGTCACAGGCCACTTGGAGGGCCACCAGGTTGCAGAGATAATACTTTTATCTGCTCCAGTGTCTAGGATTCCCTCAAAGCTCTTTCCCTCTATTTGAAGAATTAATTTTGGTCTGTCTGCTAAATCTAATACTATGAAGGCTGAATCCCAGTCAGAGGAGCCGAAGCCCCTTTCTCCCCTCTCCGTGTTGGTAGCAGGATAATTGGCGTGGAGACTAGGTAAAACTAAGAGCTGGGCTATGCGGTCTCCCGGGGATATAGGATAGATTCCTCTGGGAGCCGAACACATGATTTTTACCTGTCCTTCATAATCTTGATCTATAACTCCGGGATGGACTGTCAGGCCTTTCAATGCAGCAGAAGAGCGCCCTAGGAGTAACCCAATGGTATTTGGTGGTAGGGGGCCTTTAAAGTCTGAAGGGATAGGCTGAACTCCCATCTGTGGAGTCAACACTATTCTGGTGGTGGCACGGATGTCCAATCCCGCGGAACCTGAAGTGGCTCTCCTTGGGGGGCCTGGTTGTTCCCGAATGACACTTGCGTGCTGGTTGCCCCATATATTTGCGGGCCCTGGTGACGGGGGCCCCTCTGGGCGTTTTTTGGCAGTTCTAAGGGTTTCCCTTCTATATCTTTAATAGACCGGCACTCATTAGCCCAATGCCTGCCTTTCTTACACTTAGGGCACAACCCAGGGGTCTTTTGGGTTGTTTGTTCTGAAGCTGGGCTCCTACACTCTCTCTTTATATGTCCTAATTTCCCGCATTGAAAGCATTTGATACTTCTGTTAGTGATCCTGGCTTGTTTGTGGCTCTGTAATATGGCCGCAGCTAGGCCCGCATTGGTGAGTGGCCCTCCTATTTCTCTACAGGCTTTCAACCAGGCATGTATCCCTTTTTGTTTCCAGGGTGTTATCGCCTGTCTGCATTCCTTGGTACATTGTTCAAATACTAATTGCTCCACTAGGGGCATTGCTTGTTCCTGATCTCCAAATATTCTGCCTGCGGCCTCCATCATACGAGCGACAAAGTCAGAAAATGGCTCACTCAGCCCCTGAATAATTTTTGTCAAATTGCCTGATACTTCTCCTTTGTTGGTGAGGGCTTTCCATGCCTTGGCGGCGCACGTGTTTATTTGTGCGTATACCTGTAAGGGGAAGGCGGTCTGGTTGGCTACCCACTGTCCTTGGCCCGTCAGCATATCATATGACCACGCAGGCTGTCCTTCGGCCGTGTTTGCGCGTGCCTGGGTCATGCTGATATCATGCCACAATGCCTTCCATTCTATGTATTGCCCCATACTAGAAAGGCATGCCTTAGTTACATATTGCCAGTCTGCGGGTGTCATGGCTGTCTCTGTTAATCTCTCAACTTGTGCTATGGTATAGTTAGCACTGACTCCATAAGCCCGAACGGATTCTGCTAACTCCTTAACTTGTTTATGGCTCAGGGGCTGGTGAGAGCGTACGCCATTATCCTCAAATACAGGAAACATTTGTCTAATTGCCTGAAGAGTATCTGGGTGGCAAAAAGAGAGTGCGCCACTCACGTAAGGTGGCGGGGCAATGGGCGTCGGGGGACACCCTGCTTTCATTTTTTCCTTGGTCCGCTTTTCAACTTTGCTGGTTCCCTTACTTCTGCACTGTGCGGTTTTATTCTCTTCCCCTTCCTCTGCGGACGTTAATTCCTCCTCAGATTCCCTATTGGAGAGTTGGAGGTCCCTCAACTCTTTCCAGGGGTATTTACTATTTTCTCCGAGGTGATCATCACTCGCTTCTCGGGGCTCTTTCGCTTTTGCCCTAGGCGGGCTTTCTCCCTCACTCTGAGGTTTCTTTACCTTCGTTTTTGTGGCCTTTTTTCGGCCGCGCGCGCTCTCTGTTTCCCGTTCCGTTTCTGACATGCTCTCTTGGATATCTGTCAATGCTCTCTGACCTTCTTTTATTACCTTTTCACATCTCTCATCTTGCAGACAAGCTCTAATCAGTTTCCAGAGGGGCCTGGTGCCTCCCCTCAGGCTACCCTCCTCCTCCTCTCTATCAAGATCTTTCCCCAGTTTGTCCCAGCTCGGGATTGAGAGGGACCCTGAACAAATGAACCAGGGGGCCACACGGTCTATCTCCTTCACAAAAGATCCTAAGACTTTGCTGGAGACCTTCAAGTTTCGCTCTTTGAGAGCTGTCTGCAGCGCCGTGACTAATGACGGTGCATTCCCCATGGTGCCTCCTTATTTACAGAGAACCATCAACCATCATCCTAAAAAGCAGGGGCCTCTCGGAACTTACCCCTCCGGGCTTTCTTCTGACCTGCAGTTCTGAATCCTCTCCAGATGTCTGAAGGGTCCTCCCTGTGCCGGTGATGTTCTGGTTCCCGGGTTTCGGCACCACTTGTTGCGTGCCCTGTCCTCGCCGGCAAGAACAGCATGCAACAACAGCAGGATTCTTCTGCAGAAAGCTTTATTCTTCAGCTCTTTGTGAAACAAATGAGTTGGGCAGGACCCAGAGGGGAAGGAGAGGCTTGCTTATATAGTTCTCATGCTCTGACCTGGTTGGTGCGGCTCCATATGCCTTATTAGCATAACCATTTGGTGGGTCTCATTGGTCCTTATGCCAAGGCGCAATTAGCATGTAGTTTAGTGGTGTGGGATGATTTGTCATTAGGAAGTTCGGGGCCTTCCGGCTGCCCTGCATTGGGTGCTATTTTCTGAGCGCGGCTGCCAACAGAGGGACATAATAAAGACGAGAGCAAAAATAAATAAAATTGAGAGGAATAAAACAACAGAAAAAAAAACAACGAAAACAGGAGTTGACAGTTTAAGAAAATAAACAAAATCGATAAACCACTAGCCAGACTTATCAAAAAAACAGTCTACACATATAAACAGAATCAGAAATGAGAAAGGAAAAATCACTATGGACACCGCAGACACACAAAAAATTATTAAAGAATACTATGAACAATTATATGCTAACAAATTGGATAGCCTGGAAGATGTGGACAACTTTCTAGAATAATACAACCTTCCAAGACTGACCCAGGAAGAGACAGATAATCTGAACAGACCAATTACCAGCAATGAAATTGAATCGGTAATCAAAAAACTACCTAAGAACAAAACTCCTGGACTAGATGGATTCACCATTGAATATTTAAAACATTTAGAGCAGACCTAAACCCATCCTCCTTAGGATTTTCCAGAAAGTAGAAGAGGATAGAATACTTCCAAATTCATTCTTTGAGGCCAGTATCACTCTAATACAAAACTAGGAAGAGACACAACAAAAAAAGAAAATTACAGACCAATATGCCTAATGAACATAGATGCAAAATACTCAACAAAATATTAGCAAATTGAATTCAAAAATACACCAAAAAGATCATTCATCATGATCAAGTAGGATTTATTCCAGGGATGCAAGGATGGTACAACATTCGAAAATCCATCAACATAATACACCATATCAACAAAAGACTGTCAAAAATCACATGATCATTTCCACAGATGCTGAAATAGCATTTGACAAAACTCAACATCCATTCATGAAAAAATCTCTCAACAAAATGGGTATAGAGGGCAAGTATGTCAACATAATAAAGGCCATATATGACAAACCCACAGCCAACATCATACTTACAGCCAGAAGCTGAAAGCTTTTCCTCTAAGATTGGGAACAAGACAAGGATGCCCACTCTCCCCACTTTCACTCAACATAGTACTGGAGGTCCCAGCCATGGAAATCAGACAACACAATGAAATAAAAGGCATCCAGATAGGTAAGGAAGAAGTTAAACTGTCACTGTTTGCAGATGACATGATATTGTACACAAAATAACACTAAAGAACTAATAACTGAATTTAGCAAAGTTGCAGGATACAAAACCAATACACAGAAATCTGTTGCATTTCTATATACTAACAAAGAACTAGCAGAAAGAGAAATCAGGAAAACGATTCCATTTACAATTGCATCAAAAAGAATAAAATACCTAGGAATAAACCTAACCAAGGAGGTGAAAGACCTATACCCTGAAAACTGCAAGACACTCATGAGAGAAACTGAAGACACCAATAAATGGAAACACACCCCATGCTCATGGATAGGAAGAATTAATATTGTCAAAATGGACTTCCTGCCAAAGCAATCCACATATTCAGTGCAATCCTTATCAAAAATCAAGAACATTCTTCAAAGAATGATAAAGGAACAATGGATATACAATGGGGAAATGACAGCCTCTTCAACAACTGGTGTTGGCAAAACTGGACGGCTACATGTAAGAGAATGAAGGTGGATTATTGTCTAACTCCATACACAAAACTAAACTTGAAATGGATCAGAGGCCTGGATGCAAGTCATGAAACCATAAAACCCTTAGAAGAAAACATAGGCAAAAATCTCTTAAATATAAACATGAGCAACTTTTTCCTGAACACATCTCCTTGAGCAAAGAAAACAAAAGCAAAAATGAACAAATGGAACTATATGAAACTAAAAAGCTTCTGTACAGCAAAGGACACCATCAATAAAACAAAAAGGCTCCCACAGTATGGGAGAATATATTTGCAAGTAACATCCGACAAGGGGTTAACATCCAAATTATATAAAGATCTCACACACCTCAACATCCAAAAAGCAAATAACACAATTAAAAAATGGGCAGAGGAACCTAAATGCCCATCAGTAGATGAATGGATAAAGAAGATGTGGTACATATACACAATGGAATATTACTCAGCTATAAGAAAAAAACAGATCCTACCATTTGCAACAACATGGATGGAGCTAGAGGGTATTATGCTCAGCGAAACAAGCCAGGCAGAGAAAGACAAGTACCAAATGATTTCACTCATATGTGGAGTATAAGAACAAAAGAAAACTGAAGGAACAAAACAGCAGCAGAAGCACAGAACCCAAGAATGGACTAACAGTTACCAAAGGGAAAGGGACTGGGGAGGATGGGTGGGAAGGGAGGGATAAGGGTGGGAAAAAAGAAAGGGGGCATTGCAATTAACATGTATAGTGTGGGGGGGCATGGGGAGGGCTGTGCAACACAGAGAAGACAAGTAGTGATTTTACAACATCTTACTATGTTGATGGACAGTGACTGTGAACGGGTATGTGGGGGGAACTTGGTGAGCAAGGGAGCCTAGTGAACATAATGTCCTTCATGCAATTGTAGATTAATGATACCAAAATAAAATTTTTTTAAAAAATGGGCAGAGGATCAGAGTAGACACTTCTCCAAAGAAGAAATTCAGATAGCCAACAAGCACATGAAAAGATGCTCCACATCACTAATCATCATGGATATGCAAATTAAAACCACAATGAGATATCACCTCAATACCACTTAGGATGGCCAACATTGAAAAGACAAACAACAACAAATGCTGGCAAGGATGCGGAGAAAGGGGCACCATCCTACACTGTTAATGGGAATGTAAATTAGTTCAACCATTGGGAAAGTAATATAGAGGTTCCTCAAAAAACTAAAAATAGAAAAATCATTTGACCTGGGAATTCCACTCCTAGAAATTTACCCTAAGAATTCAGGAGCCCAGTTTGAAAAAGACATACGCACCCATATGTTTATTGAAGCACTATTTACAATAACCAAGAAATGGAAGCAACCTAAGTGTCCATCAGTAGATGAATGGATAAAGAAGATGTGGTACATATATACAATGGAATATTATCCAGCCATAAGAAGAAAACAAATCCTACCATTTATAACAACATGGATGAAGCTAAAGGGTATTATCCTCAGTGAAATAAACCAGGAAAAGAAAGACAAACACCAAATGATTTCCCTCATTTGTGAAGTATAACAAAGAAAAACTGAAGGAACAAAATAGCAGCTGACTCACAGACTCCAAGAAGGGACTCCCAAAGGGGAAGTGTAGGGAAGGCAGGTGGGGAGGGAGGGAAAAGGGAATGGAGGGGCATTATGATTGGTACAGATCATGTCGGTGGTGAGAGGGTCATGGAGAATGCAGTATAGCACAGAGATGACAAGTAGTGACTCTGTGGCATCTTACTATGCTGATGGACAGTGACTGCAACAGGGTATGGGGGAACTCAATTATATGGGTGAATGTAGTGAGCACAATGTTTTTCCTGTGAAACCTTCATAGGAGTGTATGTCAATGATACCTTAATAAAAGGGGGGTGGGTAAACTTGGACACAGATGCAAACATGCACAGAGGGAAGATTACCTGTAGACACACAGGGAGAAGATGACCATAGGAAGGTGGAAGCAGAGATTGAGGTTATGCTGCCACAAACCAAAGGATGCCTGAGGCTACAAGAGACTAGGAAAGAAAAGGAAGGATCCTCCCTGAGATGTTTCAGAAGAAAAATGGCCCAAGGTTTGGGACTTCTACCCTCCAGAACTATGTAATGACAAATTTATCTTGCTCTAAGCCACCCAGTTTGTAGTACTTCATTATGGGAGCCATGGGAAACTAATATAGCACCCCACTCATATCTACATTTGTGACTCCTGGAAAACATCCTAGGGAGCCAGAACTGAACTAACATGCCTGCTTAAACAAACTTATCCAGCTCAAAGCTTTAAACATCGTTTATATCATATGAGTTCCAATGGTATTATGTATACTCATGACCTCTCCCTGGCCTTGAGAATTAAATCTCCAACTGATCCCTGGATAGTTCCTCCTGAATGTCTAATGGCAACTCAAAATTAGCAAGACCAAAGTAGGACTTTGAAACTAATGCCCACCCAGACTTCCCCTAGCCTACTCTATCTGAGGAAACAACACCAACACCTACTGAGCTCTTTTGCTTAAACCCCAGAATCTTCCTTCTTCCTCACTACCATATATGTATTCCATCTAGGTACTCAATATTCCACCTCCAAAATATGTTCCAGGCAAGTTCCCTGGGAGACTCACTCTGAGATGGAGATCTGTAATAAAATAATAAAAGAATTCAGTTAAAAAATGTCATTGGAAATTTGATGGGGATTGCATTGAAAGTGTACATTGTTTTGGGAAAAACGTACATCTAAACAATATTAGGTCTTATAATCAATGAACACAGGATATCTTTCCATTTATTTGTGTTTTCTTTCTTTCAGCAATGTCTTGTAGTTTTCATTGTACAAGTTTTTACCTCCTTAAGTTTACTCCTAAGTATTTTATTATTTTGATCCTGTTGTAAATGGTATTGTTTTCCTACTTCCCTTTTGGAATATCCATTGTTAGTATATAAAGACATAACCGATTTTTGTATGTTGATTTTGTATCCTTTAGCTTTACTGAATTCTTTTATTAGTTATAACAGTTTTCTGGTGAACTTTTTAGGGTTTCTACATATGAATCTATCATCGGCCAACAGAAAATTTACTTCTCTTCTGATTTGGATGCCTTTTATCTCTTTTTCTTGCCTTATTGCTCTGGCTAAGACTTCCAGAACTATGTTAAATTGAAGTGGTGAAAGTAGGCATCCTTGCCTTGTTCCTGATCTTAAAGGAAAAGCTTTCAGTCTTCACCACTGAGTAAGATGTTCTCTGTTTTTTTTAATATATAGATCTTATCATATTGGGGTAGTTTCCTTCTGTGCCTATTTTGTTGAAGTTTTTGTCATGAAAAAGCATTGAATTTTTTCAAATGCTTTTTTTACTTCAATTGAGATGATAACGTAGCTTTTTCCTTCATTCTGTTAATGTCATGTATTATATGATGCATTGTCATATATTGAACCCCTTTTGCATTTGAAGAATAAATCCTACTTGGTACTGTGTATGATCCTTTTAATGTGCTGTTAAATTGGTTTGCTAGTATTTTGTGAGGATTTTTTTTATTAATGCCCATATATGGAATACTACCTCATAGTTTTCTTTGATAGTGTTTTTTTCTGGCTTTGGTATCAGAGTAATGCTGGCCTCACAGAAGTTGAAGAGCATTCCTTCCTCTTCTGTTTTTCAGAAGAGTTAGAGTAGGATTGACATTAATTCTTCATTAAAATTTGGTAGAATTCACCAGTGAAGCCATCAGATCCAGGGATTTCCTTTGTTAGGAGGTTTTGATAAGTGTTACAATCTCCTTAATAGTTATACATCTATCAGGTTTTCTATTTGTAATTTACTCTTGGCAGATTTTGTGTTTCTAGGGGTTTGTCAACTTCATCTAGGTTTATCTCATTTCCTGGCATATAGTTAGTTGTTTAATATATTATGCTTTTTGATGTTACTGTAAATGGAATTGTTTATATTTCATTTTCCAATTGTTTACTGCTATTATATGAAATACAATTGGCTAAATAGATAACATGAGAGAAAATAAAATCACAGCAAAGAAAGCAGACCAACCAAATACTAACTGAAGGCAAAAAAATAAAATCAACTACTCACAAAAGCAGTCAATGGAAACACAAAAGAGTACAGAATAAAACACCTAACATACAAAGAATGGACAAGGAGGAATAAGAAGGGAGAGAAATAAAGAATCATCAGACTGTCTTTATAATAGCTTAATAAGCGAGTTAAGTTAGACAGTCAGATAGTAAAGAAGCTACCCTTGAACCTTTGGTAACCACGAATCTAAAGTCTGCAATGGCAATAAGTACATATCTTTCAATAACCACTCTCAGTGTAAATGAACTGAATGCACCAATCAAAAGACACAGAGTAAGAGAATGTATAAAAAAGCAAGACCCATCTAAATGCACTTACAAGAGACTCACCTCAAACCCAAAGACATATACAGACTAAAAGTCAAGGGATGGAAAAAGATATTTCATGCAAACAATAGGGAGAAAACAGCAGGTGTTGCAGTACTAGTATCAGACAAAATACACTTCAAAAACAAATAAAGTAACAAGAGATAAAGAAAGACATTACATAATGATAAAGGGGTCACTCCAACAAGAGGATATAACCATTATAAATATATATGCACCCAATACAGGAGCACCAGCATATGTGAAACAAATACTAACACAACTAAAGGAGGAAATAGAATGCAATGCATTCATTTTAGGAGACTTCAACACACACGCACTCCAAAAGACAGATCCACCAGACAGAAAATAAGTAAGGACACAGAGGCACTGAACAACACATAAGAACAGATGAACCTAATAGACATCTACAGAACTCTACACCCAAATGCAGCAGGACACACACATTCTTCTCTAGAGCATATGGTACATTTTCCAGAATAGACCACATACTAGGCCACAAAAAGAGCCTCAGTAAATTCAAAAAGATTGGAATTCTACCAACCAACTTCTCAGACCACAAAGGTATAAAACTAGAAGTTAATTGTACTAAGAAAACAAAAAGGCTCACAAACACATGGAGGCTTAACACATGCTCCTAAATAATCAATGGATCAATGACCAAATTAAAAAAGGGATCAAGTAATATATGGAAACAAATGACAACAACAACACAAAGCCCCAACATCTGTGGGACGCAGTGAAGGCAGGTCTAAGAGGAAAGTGTATAGCAATCCAGGCCTACTTAAAGAAGGAAGAACAATCCCAAATGAATAGTCTAAAGTCACAATTATTGAAATTGGAAAAAGAAGAACAAATGAGACCCAAAGACAGCAGAAGGAGGGACATAATAAAGATCAGAGAAGAAATAAATAAATTGAGAAGAATAAAACAATAGAAAAAAATCAATGAAACTAAGAGCTGGTTCTTTGAGAAAATAAACAAAATAGATAAGCTCCTAGCCAGACTTATTAAGAGAAAAAGAGAATCTACACACATCAACAGAATCAGAAATGAGAAAGGAATAATCACAATGGACCCCACAGAAATAAAAAGAATCATTAGAGAATACTATGAGAGTCTATATGCTAATAAGCTGGAAAACCTAGAAGAAATGGACAACTTCCTAGAAAAATACAACCTTCCAAGACTGACCAAAGAAGAAACAGAAAATCTAAACAGACCAATTACCAACAATAAAATTGAAGTGGAAATCAAAAAACTACCCAAGAGCAAAACCCCTGGGCCATATGGATTGACCATGGACTTTTATCAGACATACAGAGAAGACATAATACCCATTTTCCTTAAAGTTTTCCAAAAAATATAAGAGGATGGAATACTCCCAAACTCATTCTATGAAGCCAACATCACCCTAATAACAAAACCAGGCAAACACCCAACCAAAAAAGAAAATTACAAACCAATATCCATAATGAATATAGATGCAAAAATACTCCACAAAATATTAGCAAACTAAATTCAAAAATACATTAAGAGGATCATATACCATGAGCAAGTGGGATTCATCTCAGGGATGCAAGGATGGTACAACATTCAAAAATCCATCAACATCCTCCACCACATCAACAAAAAGGACAAAAACCACATGATCATCTCCATAGTTGCTGAAAAAGCATGCAACAAAATTCTATATCCATTCATGATAAAAACTCTCAACAAAACAGGTATAGAGGGCAAGTACCTCAACATAATAAAGTCCATACATATATGACTAACCCACAGCCAACATCATACTGAAAAGCAAGAAGCTAAAAGCTTTTCCTCTAAGATCGGGAACAAGACAGGGATGCCCACTCTCCCCATTGTTATTCAACTTAGTACTGGAGGTCCTAGCCACAGCAATCAGACAAAACAAAGAAAAACAAAGAATCCAGACTGGTAAAGAAGAAGTCAAACTGTCACTATTTGCAGATAACCTGATATTGTACATAAAATGCCCTAAAAACTCCACACCAAAACTACTACAACTAATATCTGAATTCAGCAAAGTTGCAGGATACAAAATTAATACACAGAAATCTGTTGCATTCCTATACACTAATGATGAACTAACAGAAAGAGAAATCAGGAAAACAATTCCATTCACAATTGCATCAAAAAGAATAAAATACCTAGGAATAAACCTAACCAAGGAACTGAAAGAGCTGTACCCTGAAAACTACAAAACACTCTTAAGAGAAATTAAAGAGGACACTAACAAATGGAAACTCATCCCATGCTCTTGGCTAGGAAGAATTAATATTGTCAAAATGGCCATCCTGCCTAAAGCAATCTACAGATTCAATGCAATCCCTATCAAAATACCAACAGCATTCTTCAATGAACTGGAGCAAATAGTTTTAAAATTCATATGGAACCACAAAAGACCCTGAATAGCCAAAGCAATCTTGAGAAGGAAGAATAAAGCAGGGGGTATCTTGCTTCCCAACTTCAAGCTCTACTACAAAGCCACAGTAATTGAGACAATTTGGTACTGACTGGCAAAAGAACAGACCCACAAACCAGTGGAACAGAATAGAGAGTCCAGATATTAACCCAAACATATATGGCCAATTAATATATGGTAAAGGGGCCATGGACATACAATGGGGAAATGACAGCCTCTTCAACAGCTGGTGTTGGCAAAACTGGACAGCTACATGCAAGAGAATGAAACTGGATCATTTCTAACGCCATACACAAAAGTAAATTCAAAATGAATTAAAGATATGAATGTAAGTCATGAAACCATAAAACTCTTAGAAAAGAACATAAGCAATAATCTCTTGAACATATACATGAGCGACTTCTTCATGAACATATCTCCCCAGGCAAGGGAAACAAAAGCAAAAATGAACAAGTGGGACTATATCAAGCTGAAAAGCTTCTGTACAGTTAAGGACACCACCAATAGAACAAACATCCTAAAGTATGGGAGAATACATTCATAAATGACAGATCTGATAAAGGGTTGACATCCAAAATATATAAAAAGCTCATACACCTCAACAAACAAAAAGCAAATAAGAGGAGCTGAACAGACAGTTCTCCAAAGAAGAAATTCAGATGGCCAACAGACACATGAAAAGATGCTCCACATTGCTAGTCATCAAAGAAATGAAAATTAAAACCACAATGAGAAACCTCACACCAGTAAGGATTACCACCATCCAAAAGACAAACAACAACAAATGTTGGCGAGGTTGTGGAGAAACCAGAACCCTCCTACACTGCTGGTGGGAATGTAAATTAGTCCAACCATTGTGGAAAGCAATATGGAGGTTCCTAAAAAAGCTCAAAATAGACATACCATTTGACCCAGAAATTCCACTTCTAGGAATTTACCCTAAGAATGCAGCAGCCCAGTTTGAAAAAGACAGATGCACCCCTATGTTTATCACAGCACCATTTACAATAGCCAAGCCATGGAAGCAACCTAAGTGTCCATCAGTAGATGAATGAATAAAGAAGATGTGGTACATATACACAATGGAAGATTATTCAGCCATAAGAAGAAAACAGATCTTACCATTCGCAACAACATGGATGGATCTAGAGAGTATTATGCTCAGTGAAAAAAGCCAGGCAGAGAAAGACAAGTACCAAGTGATTTCACTCATCTGTGGAAAATAAGAACAAAGAAAAACTGAAGGAACAGAACAGCAGCAGGATCACAGAACCCAAGAATGGACTAACAGTTACGAAAGGGAAAGGGACTGGGGAGGATTCGTGGGAAGGGAGGGATAAGGGGGTGGGGGAAGAAAGGGAGCTTTATGATTAGCATGTATAATGGGGGATGCCACGGGGAGGGCTGTGCCACACAGAGAACACAAATAGTGGTTCTACAGCATCTTACTATGCTGATGGACAGTGACTGTAATGGGGTTTATAGGGGGTCTTGGTGATGAGGGGGAGTCTAGTAAACATAATGTGCCTCATGTAATTGTACATTAATGATGCCAAAAAAAAAAGAATGACTTAATACAAGGCTAATATACATATAATATTCTGAAATGAGGAAGCACTCTCTGCTATACGGATGAAACTATTCAGGAAAAAGCTCTTTCATTCTAACATTTTTCTTAAAATGCTTTGATACATTGTGCTAAAAATTCATTTTAAAGCTATTAATTACAGAGAGAATTTATAAGGAGTTGGCTCTATCTTGAGTGCCATTCAAAAGTTTTATCTTTGAAATAAATACAGAAGTCTGAAATACTCAATTGAAAAGCTTAAGGGTTGAAGTTGACTCAATTACATTTCAACATGTAGGATTATCAGTATCTGGATATAACTTTCCTTGCAGTCTTACACTGCTTTGATCTCCCACCCAGTCTCATGATCTACAAGGCTGCTGAAATGGCATATAACAAAGCCCAGCAAGTCTGAATGCCTGAAGCCGTGGCGCATAGAGTTTCCTTCAGACCAGTACCAATGCCTTCCCTCCTCTCTATCCAGTAGCATCCATGCCACTACTTCTTGGAGAGACCATCTTTGGGAAGAGCACTAAACTGGGCTTCCCAAAGGGCACACCCACCTTTCATGCCAGCTGAGGCCACGGTCATTTCCCTTGGTTAATCAGGGTTCAGGCAGGAAAACAGAAGCCACTCTAGGTATTTCAACCTAGGAACAATTTAATTAAAGAATTCAGAGACTTACAAAAGTGTTAAAAGAACTGAGGAGACAACAGTTATGGAAGTTACTAATTACATTCAGTAAATAAGCAAGGGCAAGAATCCCAAGAAATGTCCACTAACATCAAAGTGAGTAATTCTCAGGACACCCAATAGTCTTTTGCAAAATCTCACTTCCATCATCTGCTGATGCTTGTCACCTGCCTGCCTCTGCAACCAAAGATCAGGGACTCCTGTTTCTTTTCTGCTTTCCCAAATTCACACACATGCCCCCACATGGGGGGAATCTAGACTGGAACTTGCTGACAAAGTAAACTGGGAAATGTCGTTTTTAGAATTTCAACCCTCCAACTTAAGGCAGACATTGGAAGTGCATGAATGCTACTGAAAACTGTAGTAGACAATATCCAGCACAGTTTTCTTCTTTCAAATCATAGCCAATAATACTCCCTGGAAATCAAGACTCATTCCTCCACAGTATTCTCACCGTGGTGATTGGCCCCCAGAGACTGCTATGTCCCTCCTTTCCCCAGGTAATCATATCTCCTTCCCCCTAGAGACCATACCTCATCTGTGGGTAGAGAGGTGGAAGAGGAACAATGTGGAGACAGACTTTCACTAAACCCAAAATTGAGCACTTCACATGACAAGGATAGGTTGTGTGTGCTCCAGTTAGCCAGCCAAGTACATACAAAAAATCCACAAGTACTTTATTTTGGCATCTCCCAAACCCAGGAGAACCCACAGAATGATAGCAATTCAGAGTGGCTTGTCCTCAGTATTCCCCTCACCTCGCACACCCTCTTTTACAGCAATTCTATGTGTCTGGCTCCCTCACTAGATTGTGGGTTACTTGAGTGCAAGTACTGTGCTTTGCTAATGGTTGTATCTCTGAAACATAATATAATTCCAATTTTATAGTAGTATTTCCATGAATGAATGAAATGGTAACATGAAGCATGAAAACTTTCCTACTGCATCACCAACTGGATGTTCAAAGTTCCTCTGTATACATCACCTAGTCACTTAAAACACAATATATCCAACATAAAATTCTTCTGTTCTTTAAATCTTTCCCCTTCAAGAAGTTATAGTGATTTTTTAATGATAGAGTTCATCAAAAAATGGATAAATCCTCAAGCCAAGATCTTATGGATCTACATGTCTGTTGAAGACACGTAAGAAGAAACGTAGAAACAAAAATCGTAGGAGTAAAATTTTCTAGGAAGATAGAATTAAAGAATCCTGGGCATTAGACAACAACTGTTTGTAATCTAGCAAGTTGTCTTGCCAATGGGTTTCAGCCCCAGGCAAGTTCACTATGGATTCAATGTGACCAAAGAAAATGACAGCAAAACATTCTTGGGGTGAAACGATTATACCCAACTTTATTTCCAGGTGGCAGGTCAGTCACTAGAATCCCCTTCACTCAGAGCGAGTCTGCATGCAGCAAGCCAATCTCTGCCTCTGGGCCCTCTGCCCGCACAACCGCCCCGGGGCCTCTCTGCACAGCCGTCCTACACAGCTGTCCTCTGGGCCTCTGTCCTTGGCGCTGCCACCACTCCAGCCTCTGCTCTGCTCTCCTGCAGCCTTGCAGCCCTGCCACTGTGGCATGCCCAGAGCACTGGGCGGAGCTCTTTATATAAAGTCAACAGCCATGTGTTGCCCACAGGTGTGCAGTGAGCTAGTTAACCAGAGCCAGGTGAGAATCCTGGCCACAGGAACTCTCATTTTATCCACACAAGTGTTGACGGCATTTTTAAAGTATTTGAATACCTACTGCCCTTGAATAATATAATGGGTTTTCTAGGTTTATTTCATGATGATGTGAAATTTTAGAAGCAATTTTACATATTACCATTCTTACTCCAAATTTCATGAAAAGCAAAAAAACTGCATAAAAGAAGATAAATTTTCCATGTTAGAAAAAAAGAAAGTATGCCTTCTGAAGATATTTTAAGGAATCTCTGAAAGGTGGTAAGCAGACAGAATCATATCTGAGAGCCACAAAACTGAAAAGAGCCTAAGTGTCAAACACAGGTAAGACAAGGCTATGTACAATTGAGGAAGTTCAAGAATCGGTAGGTAAAGTAAGAGGGATGGGTCTGCAAGCAGCTATGAGATGCAAAGCTGGTTAGTCCCTCCCACTGCTGTTGGCAACTGGACCAAAGCACTGATGTCAGCTCCAGGGTCTGAGGCTCAGGTAATGCCCAGATGGAAACTGACCCAAGGAGGCAAGGGAACTTCCTTACACAGCACCACTCACCCAGCGGGGCATTCCATCCCTCCCACACAATCCCTGTCGGTGAGCTATGATTGCCACAGTCAGCATCCTCATAAAGTGACAACAGGTAGAAAAAAAACAAAAATTACCAAATCTTTGAGTAAAAGCAACACCAAAGAATGGCACCAATCCAACCAACTAAATAACTAACATCTGATAAAACAGAATTAATAGAAAATATGTGAAGGAAAGGACTTTAAGTAATGTTTCTATTTAGCTGTTACAGACTAAACTGTGTCCCCTGTGGGTAAAATTGTAACATTTCCAGAGTATCTTGCCTGGCTTTAGTGCACTTGCATATCCTCAGGGGTATGCATACTCCATGTCAGTGGGTAATTACCTGAGTAACTGAGGGCGTATCTGAACCTGAGAGGTTAAGGGAGGGGCTGGCTTGCTTGCCTGCTTGCTTCTTCAGGAGCAGAGGAGGAAGATGACCCTGGACTGCAGTTTTGTAAGCAATAAACGGGTTTTAAACTTTATTTCTCCCTTTGATTGATTTCAGATCTTAGAGGTATTTTGCCCTGGGATTTACTCTCTCCAGATTTATACCCGCTACAATTCGTATGTTGAAGCCCTAAGCCCCAGTACCTCAGAAGGTCTGTATTTGGGGATAGGACCATTAAAAAGGTGATTGAGTTAAAATTCAATCATTAGGATGGGCCTCAATCCAATTCGAATGGTTCCTTATATAAAAAGAGGAGCTTAGGACACGCAAGGGACACCAGACATGTGCATGCTTGGAAGAAAGACAGTATGAAGAAGCAGCCAGAGGACAGCCATCTGCAGGCCAAGGAGAGAGGCCTCAGAGGAAACCACCCTTATCACACCTGAATCTTAGAATTCCAGCTCCTGAACTGAGAAAGGAAATTTCTTTTAGTTAAGCCACCAACTCCATGGTTTTGTTATGGCAAACCTAGCAACCTAACACAATACTGATGTTCTTAGACAGAAATCAGGGAGATACCGCCACCAAAACCAAACAAACCAACTAAAGAGTTCAGAAGCTTAAAATACTATTGTTGAATTTTTTTTTAAGTTACCTAAACTGAATAGACATAGCTGAAGAATGAATTGGTGAGCTGGAAGATCAAGCTAAGCAAGTCTTTCAAAATGCAGCACAGAAGAAAAATGAATTAGAAAGCATGAAAGAAGAGCTGGAAGACATGGAGAAGAGATCCAGGCATTTCAGCAGCTGTCTGGTAGGTATCGCGGATAATAAAATTAATAACAGTAATAAAATAATAAAACAGGGATAATAGAAGAGAAAAGATAATATAAAGGTTATTGAAGACACTTCCCCAGAGCTGAAGAAACACATGAGTCCTTTCATTCAAATGGGCCTGCAAGTGCCAATCAGAATGAATAAAAGAACCACAGCAAATCACATCCACATGAAACTTCACAAATCCAAAAATAACAAGAAAATCCTAAACACTTTCAGAGAAGCAGAAAAGATTATCGACTAAAGAATGAGAATTAGATTACAATCTGTCATGTCAACAGCAACACTAGATGTGAGAAGACCATGGGAGTACTACATTCAAAATTCTTTTAAAAACTAACATTGAATCTAGAATCCTATGCCAGCCACATTCTCAATGAAAATATAAAATAAGGCATTTTCAGATAGGGGATGACTCAGAAAACTTATTTATTCACCCTTTTTGAAATAATTTCTCAGGTGATGCACTCCGAAAAAAATTTAATATATAAGATAAAGAAAGGTGTGGAATACAATAAATTGTGGACAGTAAAGAAAATGGTTTCAAGCATTATTGATGTATGTCTTTAAATTTGATAACTATTTATAACCAAAATCACAAATAATCTCAATGTGGCAGGTATGGGGTTAATCAAAGAGGAAGAAAGTGAACACACACCTCCCTTGTTGGGGATAATAGATACTTACTAACAGAAACTTAACTTTAAAATGGTTCATTTCATAAGTATTCATTTTTTAGAAATATATACCTTGTGGAAGTTATTAAAGAAGGGAAATGAGGGATCTTATTAGATTCATAATTGTACCAAGTAGCTGCTAATAGATATCTGATGGAGTGGAGAAAATACGCTTATAAAAGGAGCAGAGAGTAATGACCTTCCCTGATTGCCCCTTCCATCATTAGGAGACTGACACTTTAGTGATCAAAAGCATAGACTGAGGCTAAAGTCCCAGGTCCCTATTTACTAGCTGTGCGACCTCAGTCACAGTACTTACCTTCTTGAAGCTAAGGTCCGTCCATTGGTAAAGTGGAATTTACCACCTTGTAAAATTGCTGCACAAATAAATAAAATAATATAAGGTAAGCCTCCCTTGGTGACAGAATTACAGAGGCATGTTCTTATTGATTTAAAAGTTGCTTTTTGTTATATTGAACTATCACCTATGTTTGTTGGTTTGTTTTAAATGTTCTTCTTTATCTGCCCCTTTTTCATCATTTCTAAGGCTAAGAACTATGGATTACCTATGATTAGTCAATGTTTTAGTTCCCCACAGTGAATACTTGAGAGAACTGGGATTTCTTGAAGCTCTGATAGTTACTCAAGAAAAAGCCAACAAATAATAGGGTATAGAAAAGCCTCAAGTAAAACTGGATGGATCTTGTTGGGTAGACATGACAAAGATACACAAAAGGTTTTGTGTTGCAGAGTCAAAATTTGCCATCTAAACCAAATTAACAACTGTATGATTTATTAGCTTAAAAAATCCTGATCATTTGTATCTATGCCATTCATGTGTTTATAAGTATTTTTATACACTTTATATGTGAAGACTTATAACTTCTTTTATTTAATCACAGATAAAAATCAATAACTGAAAAATCAAATACATGAGACTACTTGGGCAGTTTTTGGCTTTTTGAATCTCTATTTAGCAGAGAATTCATCCAATAGTCCATTAGCTTTCCACCTTTATCTTTTAAGATTTCTTTTAAAAAATCATCCCAGGTCCCGGGCTCAATAGAAAGATTGTGCTTAAGGAGCATGACTTTTTCCACCAATGATTTCTTATTTAATAATACCTCAGAAACATCATTCTGGTATTGTAAGTAATGTGAATTAAAGAGTAAAACATGGGAAGTTATATTGATACTATGCTCATCACAAGTGATGACATATGAATACTTTCAAAAATCCAGAAAAACTTGTGTTGGCAATTTACCTCCTTTTCATAAAAAGTTGTATACAAATATTTCCAGATTTCATTCCGGTGTCCAAATGCTTTAAGGCATGTAGGTTTGATTATTTAGGTTCGACTATTGGAAAATATAAATACTTATAAACACATGAATGTCATAGATTCAACAAACATGTTTACAATGCTGGGTTTTCTTTATCTAATAAAAATGTGGGGAACCTAAAATGCAGGAAATCCAAAGCCATCCTGCGGTCTTCACACTCCCCACTCCCAGCAAGTGTTTACTCTTTCTGAGGTTTCCACAAACCAAATGTTTTCATTCCTTGTATTTAAAAGACTATAACTCTTAAAGAAGAAATGGGCAGAGTAAACTCAGATGATGAAATACCTTAAATGTAGTTTTGATCTGAGTTGGGACTCTTTCAGTTGTTTGCTTTTCCTTAAGGATGCCCTGCCCTGCCTGGCCTCCATGAATTTGGTTTGCTGACACCACCCCACACCTGTTCTAACAGCAGGTGTCACCACACACACTGTTGGGCACTGGAATCGGCAAACCGCATTTGAATCCCCGGCCCCACTGAACAATGGTGTGATATCATTCAAGATCCCTACATTCTCTGAGCCTCAATTTTCTCATCTGTAAAAGGAGAGATAAGAGCACAGAGTGAGTAATCTTGAAATGATTAAATAAGTTGGCCTACGTTAAAGAAACTGGCCCATACGAGATGCTCATTAAGCACTGGTTTCTCTTCTCTGGTTTGAAGAAAGGGAAGAACATTTGTGTCTATAAACTCTTATCACTTGACCACCACAAGCTTTTATCTTAACAATCTAAATGAAAATTCAAGGGCAAAGTACCAAAGAAAAAAGGCAAGAATGTTTGTCTGAAAAAAGTCACTAAATTTCTCTGCCAAGTTTCCAATCTCAAAAGAACCAGAATACTCTTACCAAGAATTTCCACTGCCTCTCCTCCAGTTGCTAAAGATAAGACCAGCAGACCTGACATTTGTTTGCTGTTAGAATATAGTGGCAGCTCCATCTTCAATAAAATGTTTTATGTAATCAAATGTGTTCAAATTAAAGCAGAATTCAGTATTTTTTTTATAAGTCAGTAGGTATTTCAAGACCTTGTTCTGTCTTGGTTTGCTGACGGTACATTTATTAGTTGTTTATTCTGGTTATCTTCACTGTCCCCTACCTTGGAGCTAGATATTGAGAGTTTACTCTAGCAAAACATCCTGGAGGACCACAAAGTGACATAAACACAAATATCAGGGTAACTGAATAAAGAAATTTGGACAAACAACCACAAAGAAGAGAATTATTCTACCGTGTAGAATATCACATTCTCTGTTCTCTTTTAATGGACATTTTGTCTACAGAATTCCTGTCACCAGTTTAGCCACACTCTGAAAAGTCATTTCCTACTTGACATTATAGTGGAGCCAGTGGGTTTAGGAGTACTTGGGGAGGTATCTTACATACCATCTGGAACAAAAAAAAATATTTTTTTCATTTCCTCAGCAGTTACAAATATGCCTCATGGAATCAGTCCAAATTAAGCAGCAAATAAGGTAAAACTATTATAAACATTTAACAATTTGTGTTATAAGTCTTACTGACAATATTAAGATACCCACAATTTAAATCAAAACTCATATGAAATAGTAATTTTGTTTAAAGATACTGAATTTTTTGGCCTATGTTCTTAAAGGATATAATAAGGGACTGATTGCAGCAAGAATTTTATAGAACATTTGTGGAATAAAATATGTCAGGAATTTCTCTAGTTTATTTCCTTAAAATGAGCCACACCATAAAAATGGCTACAACACACATTTATATATATATATATATAAATGTCCCTGGGCCCTCTTAATTTTTGGATTGTTAGGCTAGCTTTGCTATGAAAGAGCTAAAGAACTCCAGCTGGACTCTTTCCTGTCCCCAGTTGTTACTGAAGGTTTGATTTAATTACTTAGCTGAGCTGCTGTAATTAGCATCAACAAAACTTTGTCCCCTAATGACTTGGAAACAGACTTTGGGGGAGGCTGTTACAGTCTGGATGGACCTTCTGAAATACAGCATTCCACCTGGCAGCTGACCCAGTAATTAATGTCCATTCAACTTCCACTTCCCCCTCCCAATGTGTTTATGGACTGCCACTGACGACTGTTAACATGTTTGTAGTACAAACAGTACTTTAAATTTGGGGTTTAAATCTGTTCAGCCTTTCTCATGTGGATGGAATGTTGGCATGGCTCAGAAAACAAAAGTCAACTTAAAAAAAAAAGTTAGTTCCTCCAGGAGGAGAGAGATCTCCATCGGGCTTGACAAAGGCAGCATAATGGGAACAGAGCAACAGGGCGCATTCTGCTAAGGGGTCGCTGGAGGGCTTGCTCGTCTTGGACATTCAGACTTTTGCTGCATGCAGGATGAGCCTTGCTAAACTGCCAAGATGACAATTTTATATGCAAAGGCTTTTGACAATTTATGTGAAGGCTTTGCTTTCCTGTTGTGATTTTTTTTGCAGGGAAACTCGGAGTGCCCAGGGCTTTCATTTCTGAGGCCATAATATCACTTTGTACAGTCAATGGATCATCGTGTACTGAATCCTAGACTAGAAATTGGGTGCTCAGAGAAAAAAAAAATTGAATAAAATCATAGATATGGACATCACAGGTGTGCTCTGCTTATTTCTTTAGGCTGGTACTTTTTAAAAATTCACATCAGATCTCTGTTTTCATTGAACCACCTTGGAAACTGAAACACAAGGCTGAGTTACTTATGTGCAGTGTGGGGTTATCTTTCTACTGTTAGGGTATTTTCCAGCTGGGTGAGTTTCTCACTACTATGAAGATGTATATTGAGCCCTTACATTACCCTGTGTTACGCTTAACTGAGGCATAATTTTAAAAGTAGTCCCCAAGTCCTCAGGCCTGGAGCCTTACAATTTAAGAGCTGAAATCTTTGTCTCTTGTTGGACACAAATCAGCAAGCCTCATTTAGCACACATTTATTAAATACCTGCCATGTGTTAGACTGTCTGCTAACCACACGCAACGTACTGTGCAAAAAGTCAATGTCACATTGAAGATTTCTGTAAGTGACCAGATCTCCAACCAACTCTATCAGACCCCTCAGGTACACTGATATACTGTGCAGAGTCCTGAATTCTAGCCCAGATCTGCTTAATGAGATTAAAGGGAAGGCTAATTTTGTATTTCTAATGAGCTCCCTAGGGTTCCTTAAGCCTAATGTTTGAGAACTGTTCTAGAACCATGGCTGTCACACCTGGCTGCATATTTCAATCACCTGGTGAATTTTAAACCACTGATGACCTAGTCCCACAGCAGCTCAACTAAATCAGACCTTCTGGAGAGAGGGGGGCCTTGACATGGTTTTGGTTTTTAAGAGATTCCCAGATGACACGCAGTCAAGGCTGAGAACCAGCCTGGATTGTAAGCCCTACAGGAAATCATAAGAGAAAATGTCTTCCATGTGAGGAGGTCAAATGTTACTTTTAGCCTCTTCTCATTTCTTGTAAAAGACATTATGTTCGCTTTGGACAGTGTCTGTGTATGGGTTTATTATTTTAATAAAATGATGTATTTATATAGCACCCAACCAAGAAATAGAATATTTTTATAGATACTACTTAATCTTACGTATTCTCAATTCAAAATTTATTACTGGGGCTATAGACATATGACGGATGAATAGGACCAATTACAGATAAAGCAGATCAGAATTTCGTCTGAAATCACACAGCAAGTTCATTCTAAAAACCTGACTCCACTGAAGTTGCTTCCTGGAAAAGAAAAATAAAAAGATTCTTTAAACAATACTGGTTGAAATGTACCTTATTCAATTCTGAAAAAATATATATGTATAATTAGCACATTCATACCCCATAATAGACTGTCTTCCTTTTGGCTTCTTTTGCTTCCAGGTGTAAGTGAGGGGATATCCTGTAGGATTGATAATCCTCCATTTCACCATTTCTACCATCTCCACAAGTCAACAAACATTGAATATAGTAATGGGCTTGCTCAGTTAGGTTTTCCATTTGTCCAGTTTGCCCAGAACTTTCCCACTTTCTGTACTGAAAGTCTCATGCCCAATAACCCTTCAGCCCAGGCTCTATCAGAAGTGGAAGTAACATAAAGATCCATGTAGGAATGAGAGCTTGAGGCTGGCTGGGAAGGAGATAAGCCATACCAGCATTGGACAGAGAGTGACACAGTATCTATACCAGCTGGGTAGACTTGGCTTTAAGCTTTTGCACTGAGGGGGGCACAGTGCAAAATCTAGGGCAACTGGCTCACAAATTCAATGTACATTAAAATCCCCTGGAGGGTTAGTTAAAACACCAATCTCTGGGCCCCACCTCCAGGGTTCCTGATTCAGTAGGTCTGGGGTGGGGCCTGAGAATTTGCATTTCTAACACATTCTCACGTGATGCTCACTCTTGGTCCCAAGATCACACTTTGAGGCCCACCATTTCAAGTGCTAGGTGGACTTCCAGTCAAGCATAGGTAACAGGTGATTGAGGTGGTGTCTTGATACCAAAGAGCTAGAATTAGGCCACATTAGGCAGAGATGTAGGCTGGAGATCAAAGGCAGGACTCTGGGCCCTGAGCAGATCTGAGCTGACATGGCAGACCCAGGCTACAAGGAACTAGATGGGTGACGGGATAGAACGCCCATCACAAAGAAGTAGGATCAGTTCTTTCTTTTCGATGTAGGTGTAAGGTGGGCTCTAGACCAGAGATCAAGGCAAAATTCAGAAGGGCAGCAACTCAAGGTCACAGTCTGATCCATGGATTAGGAATTCCACTGAATCAGGAATTCTTAAAGATTCCCAACAAGTATAGAAGTAGGGTGACAAACCATCTTAGCTTGTCCAGGACTTTCCTGATTTTAGCCCTGAACGGCCAAGGCCTAGGAAACTCCTCAGTCCTGGGTCAATTGGTCACCTTAAAAGCCATCTTAGGAGATTGAAGCCTAGCCCCATCTGCCTCCTGCGCAGGTGCCTGCAGCTGTACAAGTGGGAAGAGGAGGGGTCAGTTGGAGAGAGATGTAGAGCCAGAATTGTCCTTTCAGCCTAAGACCTTCAAAGGGCACCCAGGAAAGTACTTTATAAATGATGAAATGCATTTGCTTTAAATGGTCAAAGAACGTTAAATGACTCCACAGGCCTGCAGTTTTTCTAAACTCATGAAAGTGGAAAAGTTCAGGACAAACAGAGGAATCCAGACGCCCCGTAGATGGAAGTCATCTTCACTGCCTTTTGACAATCATTACACACACTTAAGATCTTACTGTAAGCATAGTCTTAAAGGGCCCTGATATGTGTGCACACACATACACACCTCAAAAGGAAAAACACTGTAAATACTGGAAGAGTATGCCACATTATATATCCCCCATATAAGAAATATAAGCTAAGCAGAATAAAAACACAGTTCAAGATAATGGAAACACTGAAGAACATTTAAATCTAGGAAAAGAATCTCTTGACTTAGAATGTGGATTACATATAAGATCTGTAGGGCCATCAGCTAGCATGCCAGGGACATGCAGATCTCTTAATGACAAAATATTAACGTTCACCAGAATGGGAATCATAAGGCCACTATTCATAATAGCACATCCTGCAAATCATGATAGCTATTTAAGATGTTCTTCATGAAAGTCATCCATACATACTGTCTAAGAACCAGTTAATAACAGAAAACTTTCCAAGAGTAACAAGGACCATCACCAAGGAAAGTACCCAACAAGCATTAAGAATCCACAAACACTGAACTAACCCATCCTCCCAGCAACCAAGTAAATCTGCTCAATGCTGCTTATTTGGAAATAATCTCCTCCATCACACTTGAAATGGCCACCACAGTAATTTCAGCCTAAGCAGGTTAGAAAAAAGAGCACTCCAATGAACTGAATCTCCATGATGGAAAATAACCAGGCCAACCAGAATCTTCAAAATGCAAGTATGCCCTTGCTGAACAAGCCACATCATCCAATAGGCTGAAACAGAAGGATCCAGCAAGGACACCTTCTCAGAGCCTCAGGGTTCAGAACAGTGTTAAGAAGGAAAATTTCACAGAAAAACTGGGAGAAAATGAGAGAAGAAACATGAGCTTGCAATCATTCACACAATCATTCATTCTACAAAGTTATTAAGTGCCATCAATAAGCCAGATCCGATGTGCTATGAACGTTCATGTTTGTGTCTCCCCCAAATTCATATGTTGAAACCCTTATCTCCAGTGTGATGGTATTTGGAGATGGAGCCTTTAGGAGGTAATTAGGTCATGAGGGTGCAGCCCTCCTGATAGGATTAGTGTCCTTATAAGAAGAAACACAAGAGAGCCTTCTCTTTTTCTCTGCCATGTGATGATACAGCAAAAGGCACCATCTGCAAACCAGAAAGAGGGCCCTCAATAGACACCGAACCTACTGTTTTAATGTTTAGTCTACCCCTGAGAAGTAGAGTGTAGGTGGTGGCTCTTACACTTACGAGGCTTCAAGACCTATCAGATGAACATTCACAATAGCAGCGCCAATTTTGGACAACACATCGACAGGGGATGAGGGGAGGAGCTTTAGTTTTTTTCCAAATAGAGAAGTTAGTAGACACTAAGCAAGTAAAAGACCACAGACTCTCAGCCACTGAGCTTAGGGAGCCCCTGCACTGTCAATCCTCCGTAACTCAGAAGTGGAGAAAAGTTCACCACTGACCAAGCGCTGTCAGAAAATATTCCCTTTCCTTTCAGAAACTCCACACCTGCTCACCTTCTAAGAGTTTCCGCTGGGCTTCTTGATCTTTTACTACCAAACAGTTCATGAGCACTTTACAAATATCCATATTTCTGGAAAGAGCTCCACTCAACTGCAGCAACCTGCTTTGATTTTTAAAGCTCATAAAGCTTCAAATAGCATCTTCATAAAGTATAAGTATAATATTTAATGAAAATACATATAGTTATAAGTGGGGAGAGGTTACAAATGAGTGATTGTAACAAGAACTTTAAAAAATGTTTAATAGACCTACCTTCCTAGTTTTCTCAAACTTCAGCAGGCTTAAAGTTCATCTAGAGATATGTAAAATTTGCTGATTTCTAGGGCTGCTTCCAGAGTTTTTTATTCTGTAAGCCTGGAATAGGCCTCATGATTCTTCATTTTTAACAATGATTTTGATGAAGGTGGTCTGTGGATGCCTCTTGAGAAATCCATTAGAACAGGTGAAATTTCTAATTCCACAATAAGATCTTAGGTATCTTCCATGACCCAAATCATGCTAGTTTTGGTTTGGCCCTTGGCATCCCATTCTCAGCTGTAGCAACTCCTTTTAAAAGACAAAGCACCATGGGTGTTAAGTCATCTGGATAGGGAGAATTCAGTATGTCCTCTCAAAGAGGTACTTTCCTTAGACCAGTTTACAAGAACCCGTCCCCTCAAGTTGTTCCTAGAACTTTGGAAAACAGATGCGGTTACCAACAGAGCAAAAGTTTCATTGGTGTTCACTGTAATAGACATGTTTCATTAGGGCTAACTGGCAGGAAACATTCTGCTCATTTGGAGGAAATCCCTACAAAAGTAACAAGTAGAGGTCCCACTTCCCAATATGGAAGCCCAAAAGGCAGAAGATTTGCCTGTTCCCAGTCGGAGAGTGAGTCTTTCCTCCACCAAGATCTTAGCCAGACTTTGTTCTCCTGAATTTTTGCCACAGTCCTCTAGGCTGTGAGTTATCCCACACAGCCCACTAAATTCTTTTTTTTTAACCTAAGGTAACCAGAGTCAAATTCTGGTATTTGAAACCAAGAATCCTAGGGATGGTACACTGTCTCGCCTGAGGGCTTCGGCCCTGGGCAGGTTCACTATGGTTTCAGTGAGACTGAGAAATGACAATGGAACATTCTTAGGGTAGAAGTGTTCATACCCAGCTTTATTTTCACAGCAGTAGGTTGAGCACTAGAGTTATGTCTGTATGCAGCAGTCTGCAGGTCTGTAATCCTCCTTCATCTCTGCCTCCACCCAGAGCACTGGACTGAGCTCTTTCTATAGTGACGCAGTCAATAATAGCTTATTGCCTAGAGGTGTGGAAGCAGCAGCCTAGCAGTAGGCCAGTTACATCAAGTATTTCAGGGTCAGGTGAGGATCTTGGCCATAGACACTTCCAGTTTCCCCACATACACCCATACATTTATAGCAGGAAATATCTCCAAAATATATACGTATATATTTTAAAGGGGTGGGTAAAAGATAGAAAGGGGGGGAAAAAAGGCAGAAAAGAAGGAGAAAACTAATATTACATCCATCAATGGAAAAAAATACTTTTAAAAATGTATATTGTCTTCCATTTTTATTTCTTTTGGACTCCATTTTATGGGTCTACAAGCCAAAGACCTGTAGTATTCAGTAAATTAACAGAAATCAACATATGGAAACAGGAAGGATGTAATATGACTGTCATGGTTACACAGGTAAACAGCAGCAGCTTAATAATTTAAAGTTAGAAAAAAAAAAGTATCATGTTTCAGTGATTGGACCCTAATATCTATATGCCCAGTATTATGTCAGACTTATGTCCTTGACTGCCTGTGTTCCATGTCATTTTCACTATCTCTGCACAAGCTAATGGAAAACAAAAAACACTGTTGAGTTTGTATTTTTTAATGTAACACATTAGTATAATTGTTTATTTAAAAATTTTTTGCAAGGAGAACAGGCTTAATTTATTAGCAAATTGCTAAGGAGAATTTACTAATTATTTCTTTTTAAGAAGGTTCATTTATTTAGTACTTCCAGAGTTTAAAAGCACAATTATTGCACTTAAGGCTTTTTATTTTTAGTGTTTTAGCATAAACCCAACAAAGCAGGGCCCCAACACAGAGGGTTCCTCCCTGGAGTCACTCTGCCATATTATCTGGGCTCAACTTAAGTATCCTTCCCTGGAAGGGACGCAAAATCTCACATTGTAGGGCACACATCCTTGAGCCAGTACAAAGAGCTACAGTCATGTTTCAGGATGTGGTTTCAGCCAAAGGTGACATGATCACAAGGCTGGGCTGAGAGAGGAAATGACAATCGGTAGTTGTCTTGAGTGTGTTCCCACTACCTGCAGTCTTCCTGTTCTTTTCCCACTCCAACTCCTCAAGAATCTTAGTTACCACTGATATAAATAATATGTAATAAGAGCCGGAAGCAAAAGCTTTAGAACAGTTGAGTGCTTTGAACACAAATACACTAATAGTAGTAAACTAACTAATGAGTCACTAAATTGAGGGCAGATTCTATTGCATCAAAGAACCAGTACTTATTGAGAACCTGCATTAGCTAAGATTGTTAGAAAACTACACACGATATTCAGAATTAAAACTCTCTCAAAAAATCATTCTCCACCTAAGAATCCTTAATTCTCCCATTTTCATACCTGGAAGACAAATACACTCTGGGGCTTTGTTCTGGCTCACTTATCCATCATTAGAAAATTCAACATACAGGTGTCGCACTACATAGAGAGGACTGTGTTAGCCAGAATCCCTCATTTGTTGATTCATACATTCAAGTGGCAGCTGTGAATAGAGTGCCTGCTTTCAAGGAACTCATATTCAGATACAGCTCATATAATTTGAGTAACAACCATTCATTAGGTATCGGACTGAATGCTTTAACTTACGCAGGCACCTATCATGTGCTAGGTAGTGAGCTAGTTACTTTAACATGTTATCTCATTTGATATTCATAACAACCTCTGGGCTAGGCATCAGCATTTTTATTTTACAGAATTCTCTGTCGTATGTTTGTGCCTTAATTTCCCTGCTCTGTGTAAAAGAATATCTGATCAGGAAGAAACAAAACCACTTACAGTTTGATCCAGAAGAAATGAAACCATAAACAGTTGGAATCAGCCTTGCCTGTGGGCTGACAGATTTGTACACATGACACCAAGCAAACACAAGCCCCAGAGAGACATGGCACTGGGCATGGAAGAGCCTCAGTTCCTGGAAGGGTTGTACCCAAAGGCTACTGCCTAAAGCTTTACACCAGAGGCACATAAACAGATGGATGTGACATAGTCCAGAGATGGCAATCACATAATTTCAAGATTTTTCTAAGTGACTTGTGACATGTCTGAGACGGAGACCAGGTGGATCCCAGCACTTAAGACAAAAAGAAACCATTCCTAACTAAACAAGAAATATCTTTTTCTCAGCTCCACTATTTTGAAATATCTAACTTGGTGAGGTCATTGTGAGGTCATTTTTAATTTAATTTTTTATTAATTTGTGGAAAGAGGCCACATACACACATGTTTAGGTAAGAGCATAGGCTCTGGAATTAGACTACCTGGATGACACTGGCTCCATTGCTTACCAGCTATGGAAACACAAGCATCTTGCTTTAATGTGTTTCAGTTTCCTCATCCATAAAATGGGCATAAAGTGCTTAGAACAAAATCTGGAATATACTAAGTGCTAAATAAATGCTTGCTTTTTTTTAAAGTTCAAAGAGTATGAAAGAACACACAGTTAAACGCATCCACATCCTCCAGTTTCCCAGTTGTCCTTCCTAGGGATAACCCTTAGTATCAATTTACACATTCTCTGTGTACACAGACATTCTATATATATACAAACACAGACACACACATATACATACATTTATGTATACACATTTATATATTATGTATTCAACTTTTTTATTACAAATACAAGCACATCCTACACACATCTTGTTCTTTAAAATACTTTGGAGATATTTTTATACTGACATATAGATTGCCACATTCTTCTATGAATGATACATAATATTCCATTTTACGATGTACCATAATTTTTTTAACCAGGTCCCTACTGGGAGGCACATTCAGGTTGTTTCCAATATCTTGCTACTTCAAAAAAATGTTGCAGTGAATTTCTTTGTGCATACACGTGAGAGTTTATCTGTAGAAAAATCCCGGAAGAGTGAATTTGGGGTTAAAGATTGTTTCTTTTAAATTATTACAGGTATTTCCAACAACTTCCCAAAAAAATTGAATGAGTTTATATTCCCACCAGCAAAACACTGAAAGTCTTTGTTTTTCCCTATCTTTGTCAGTATGTACTTTTCAATGCCAAACTAGTAGGAGAATAATGACATATTGTAATGTGAATTTGCATTTATCCTTTGAGTGAACTAGATATATTTCAATGTTTAAATATTTTAATTTCCTTTTCAAAAGTGGTTTTAGGTCAACTGCTTCAAACTTGGTATTAATATTTGAATTCTGTTTCTGAAAGCTTATGAGGGTTCTCTTGTAGATTATTCTTCAGTAGTTGAAATTGGCAATTTATGCCTCCTTGAAATTCAATGCTGCTGAGCATAAAAATCATGACATTTATCAAGAAAAAACATTTTTTTTATTACTATGGTGAGGAGTTGGAATTGAAGAAGAAGTCCACATCAATGTCATACTACCTCAAATGAGACTTGACAAGATTTTGACTGGATACTATATGACCATAAATAAAAGTTCTGCACCCCACATCATGGTCCAAAACAGTAAGGATTTAAGAATTGCCAGAATTAATGTTGAAATCTCTTTGAACAATGCTGAGTTCTCAAATACCTTAGATAATTAGTGGACAGACAGCAAAAGAACATCCCTAATTTTTCTTCTATAGATCTTCTCAAGCTGATGGAGACAGCACCCTTGTACCCAAGGAAATGTCTGTCTTTCATTCTCCATATTCCGTGAAAAGCATTCTATTGTCCAAATACAGTTTTCAATAGAGGATTTTCCAAAAACAGGAAGTAAAAGAACATGAAGCAAAAATCGCTTTAGAAATGTAAGAAGAAAAAAATGTATCTTATTTCATCTATCTGAAACAGTGTCTTCTAATATCAAAAGTAAATCCCTTATTTTTATTTTTCCATCAGCTATCAAAAATAAAAACGTAAAGTACATATTCATAAGCATTACTTAGAGCATTATAGGTATAGTTGCTTCAGAAAACAGATTGCTTATCTACGGGTTATGTAACACTTACTTCCAAAAATGAGACTAGAAATAAACATGGCTAAAATATTATACACATACATATTCACAGTACATGTTTGTACATAAATATCAGAAAATCTATATCCTCCAAAATGGTTGAATTGACAGGCTTTAATAGTTTTAATTCTTCACTGGGAACTTTATTCACAGTTGATATTGTGCAATTTTTAAATATTCCCAACAGTGGCTAGTATTCATCCTTTGTAAGTGGACAAGGGATAGTTTCTTAAGCTGGCCATCTTCTTTCTCTCCACTCCTCACACTGGCCTAGCCTTCCATATAATCCCTGGTCATGTCATCCTATATAGAAACATACATGTGAATCTGTCCACATACGAGTGTTACTGTTTATTTTACAACGGGGATCTTGCAATTTCTATATCTTGCTCTTCTAACTCAAGAACACCTTGTGGAAATCACTACCAGTACATAGATGTAGCACTAATTCTTTATTTCTAACGAGACTTTCGCCACTACAAATACACAGCCTTAATTCTTACTGATGCCTTTCTTTCTATGGGACAGAGTCCAAGGACTGGAATTGCTGGGCCAAAAAGGTACACATATTTTTAAAAATTTAATAGATGTTAGCAGATGGATTTTCCAAGGCCTGTAACACTTCGTATACCTACCAGCCATGAAAGTAATCCGTTCCCTAAACACCATCAGTAAGTTAGCATAGTTCTTTTCCATTTTTGTCAATCTGGTGTAAAATGACAATTTATCTTTACTTTCATTCGAATTTCCTTACTAATAATGAATTTGAGAATCATTTTATAAGTTTGTTGGCTATTTGGATTCACTTACCCATTTTCAGTTGGGTTGCTTTTCTTTCTCTCAAATGTTTAGCTATTTGGGCAAATTACAAATATTTTGTTCTATTGTTTTATTTATGGCATCTTTTGTCATATCAAGGTTCTTAGCTTTTGTAAACTTAAATATGTCTTTGTTTTATAGCTTCTGGAAAAGATGTTCCTGAGTCCATACATTTCAAACATTTAGTCTTTAGATCTTCTGGTAAGAATTTTGTAATGTAAACTTTACAGCACCTAGAATTTATATTTAAATATAGAAAAAGATAGGGGTCCCCTTTTCTCCCAGATAGATAAGCAATTATTCAACATCATATATTAAATAATTTATCTGTTTCCCACTAAAATGAAGTATGACTTCAGAAATATATTAAACTATCATCTATAGTGGGCTCAATTTCTTTTTTCTCCATTCTATTCCTTTACCAGTACCAAATGATTGAGATACTGTAAATTTACTATTCAGACTAATATCCAGTAAGATAAGATGTCTCACTATTCTTCCTTTGCATATTAACTATTCTGGGACATTTATTCTTCCATATGGATTTTAACCTTCTTCGACCAGTCATCCTCTCAAAAGGTGCCATTTCTAATTAAGCATTATGTTTACACATCCATTTGATGTATGTATTTAATGTCTGTGTTATTAAGTATTCCTGTCCAACAGGTATGCCTTTCCATTTGTTCAAATCTTATTTATATCTTTCAGTAATATTTTATAACTTTATTTATAGAAATGACAAACATTTTATTTATATTATAAATTTGATTCAATTTGATTCATTAAACTACATAAAAAGCTCTTATTCAACTAATGCATAAATATTTTGTATTTTTTCAATGATTATAAGTCAAAAATATCCCCCATTTCTAAGTATTTTGTTAAAGTAGGTAAAAACTACTGCTTTTTAAAAATGTTATCTTGTATCCATGCCCCTACCAAATTCTCCTCTTTAAATCTAGTGATATTTATTAGGTCATCTTGAATTTTCTCAGTATACAATAATATTTTCAGCAAAAAGAGATAATCTTACCTCTTTCACCAAAGTTTATATCAGTCATTTTTTTTACCTTCCACATTCACTAACACTTCCAAGTGGGGAAATCCAGTAACCACAATTTTGCTTATATAATTATATATTCATGATACCAAAATAGAAAATAAAAAAAGATAATGTTAAATATAATGGTGCTGGTGATTATCTTATCTAGTAACTAATTTAATTAAAATAGTTTTTGTGTTTTAAAATTTAAAATATTCACTGAATGGTTTTATATCTTACTTTGTTATATCCTTTTTTACTTAGTAATTTTAATGATTCCTATCAAATGCCTTTTAAGTATCTATTGATGTAATTACATTTTTTTCTCCATGTGTTGATATATAACAGATTATGATGATAGATGTCCTACTGGTCAACAACTCCTGAAACTTTGGGAGGCAAATTGGCTCTGTAAAATGCATTGCAGATAGTATTTGGCAAAACTTGTCAAGAATTATCCTCTACATTCCTTAGTGAGAGTGATCTGTGGTTTTAATTGTTGGCCATCTTCAGCAGGTTTTGTTTTAAAGTTATTTTGGCTTGATATTGGAAGATTTACTACAGCAGTTCAAATAATAATGCAGTTACCCATTCTTTAAAGATCAGCTACATCTCCATAGTAAAAACATCTGATCATGGTGCCTTTCTCAATGTTAAAGCCATAATCACCTTTCCTATGATACCTCTAAGATTTAATCTACTCTTAGGTCAATTTTGGTAAGTCATTTAAGTTTTTTCTTATTTTTCTAATTTGCTCCCCAGAATTGCATACATTATATATTACAATTCTTTTAAACAGTTTTTACATTTTTTAATTTTTTAATTTAAATAGTTATTCTACCTTAGAAGGATGTAAAGTTTAATATACAACTATTAGATAAGGTTGACTGCATCATTCTTTTCTGTATGAACTTTTTTTGTTGTTGTTTTTATCTAGGCTTGTCCAATTCTGTCTTCCACAATAATTTTACTTTTTTCAAATTTTGCCTCCATTCCTAAAGTATTTTGCTTTATATAATTAGCTGCTATGCCACTTCATGTAAACAGATTTATAAGTGTGATATACTCCTCACAAACTGTTCATTTTATTATGACATGATGAACATTTAACTTTAAATTTGAACTTGTCTGTTATTAATATTGCCATTGGTTACATAAAACAAATTGCACTCATGTCAGAAAATAGATGTTCTGGATCTTATAAAGAATGACCCCTTTTGGGAAAGGGGTTATATGAACTACTCTCCATGTAAGTCTCTACAGTGTTTAAGTAGCACACGTTTTTTGTCACAAAGCCATATATGTTCTTATAACAGTGTGCTTGAGTGGTCAGATGTTCATTAAAACACTATCCAGACTGCGACAGGTATTGTGGTTGGGTCTGCCTTCCAGACCACACAGACTCTTGTTTCATAGGTCATGCTGACCCAAATCAATCTGTAATCCCACTATTGAGACCTCCTACCCCTGTTCTTATCTTTACGTGATTGGACCACAAAACAGCAGCAAAGTTCCACCGCACTCTCCTTTCTTTTCATTTGAATCTAGCCCATATGTCTCTGTTCAATATTTAATTTTAACCACTAACACTGACTAAATGAGGTTTTAGTGTCTTGTATTTAGCATATAGCTACATTTTCTTGTGCCCAGTCTACATTCTCTCAGCTCTGTCCCTGACTACTGCTTTCCCCCATCGTGATGCTCTACTTCACCTTTATCTCTTCCTCACCCCCCAAAAAATGAGCCCCATAGAATATCTTCATTCCCCTCCCCCTTTCCTCCTGCACCCCCTCCCCCCAGTGAGAACCATGGAGGGCTACTTCCCACTGCTCTCCACAATCACCAACTCCTACGTTTTTCTGAGTTAGAGTATATTAGAAATTTCAAACTGAAAAGCCTCTGCACAGCAAAGGACACAGTCCACAAAGTCAAAAGGCAACCTACAGAATGAAAGGAAATATTTGATAACCATAGACAGCAGTTCCCCCTTACCCACGTTTCAGTTACCCGTTGTCAACTACCTCACTTCATCTCATCACATGGGTTTTTATCATCTTAAATCATCCAAGTGTGAGCACAGTACAATAAGATATACAGAGAGTCACATTCACATAACTTTTATTACAGTATATTGTTATAATTGGTCTATTTTATTACTAGTTATTGTTAATCTCTCACTTTGCCAGAGGTGTGCATGTATAGGAAAAAATGCAGAATATATAGAGTTCAGTACTATTCACAGTCTCAGGCATCCAGTGGGGTTGTTGGAATGTATCCCCTGTGGATAAGGGATAACTACTGTATCTGATAAAGGATTGATATCCAAAATATATAAAGAACTCAAATGACACAGTAGAAAAAAAACAAACAAATAACCTAATTTAAAAATGAACAAAGCACCAAAACAGACATTTCTTCAAAGAAGACATTCAAATAATCAACTAATATATGAAAATATACTTGGCATCATTCCTCATCAGAGAAATGCAAATGAAAACCACAATGAGATGTCAGATCACACTTGTTAAGATGGCTAGTATCAAAAAACAAAAGATAACAAGTATTCATGAGGATGTGGAGAAAAGGGAATATTTATATGCTATTGGTGGGAATGTAAATTGATGCAGCCACTATGGAAAACAGTATGAAGTTTCCTCAAAAAATTAAAAATAGGCTTACCATGTGATCCAGCAATCTCATGTCTGGGCATATGTCCAAAGGAATTGAAATCAGGATCTCAAAGAGATATCTGCATTTCCATGTTCACTGCAGCATCACTCACACTAGCCAAGACATGGAAACAACCTATGTGAATGAAAAAATTTAGCATATACATACAATGGAATGTTACTCAGCCTTTAAAAAGGAGAAAATCCTGTCATATACAACACTATGGATGAGCCTGGAGGACATTATGCTAAGTGAAATAAGCCAGACAGAGAAGAACAAATACTATATGATCCCACTGTATGAAGAATCAAAAACAGTAAAACTCAGAAACAGAGAGTAGAAAGATGGTTACTAGGGTCTCAACTGAAGAGAAATCAAGAAGGTGCTGTCAAAGTGTACATAGTTTCAGTCAGTAAGATGAATAGTTCAAGAGATACCCTGCACACCATAGTGCCTACAGTTACCACTTGAAAATTTGCTCAAAGGTTAAATCTATGTTAAGTGTTCTTACCACAAAATAAAAACAAATCAGTAGGTGAGGAGGAAGCTTTTAGAGGTGATGGATATGTTTATGGTATTGATTATGGTGATGGTTTCACAGGTATGTATCTCCAAACTCATCAAGTTGTATACATTAAATATGTATACTCAAAAAAGTGTTTTAAAAACAAGAAAAGAAATTTCCTTAAAGCATAGTCTTTCTGTTTCAAAGATTGTAAAGTACTTATGGATAACATTTTAAGGGATTATATACTTATTCAGAAAACTATACAGATAGGCAGGGATATAGAGAGGAATTAGGGTTTCTATTTGTGCTCTGGGATTCTCATCCAGGCAACTGATTCAGGCATCAACAACAACCATTCTCAGCTGCAGTTCATCTCCTGAGCAGTTTAATTCAGAAATCATGTTGTCACATTCAAAGGTGCCTTTTATCTGCTGCACTAAAGTGCAGTTCATTTTTTTAAATTCAACTATTTTGTTCCTCCACTCATTCTCTGCTCTAGTTTTACAGCCTGGAAGTTTTTTTCTCTCACTTACGAGACCCTTGGATTTGTCATTATTTATCTTTGGCAGTTCACTGGACCCTGGTCATGGAGTAGATAATTCCAAATGGCTGGATTCTCTTGGGGGCTAGAAGGAGAACATCCTCTGTGCCAGTCCAGCTCACAAGCCTGAGTGTGGAAACCTCAGGCTTTTAACCCCACAGGCCTTCTTTTAAAAGAGAAAAGGAACCAAATCCAGGTAACTATGTTCCCAAAATCCCTACTGCTATCCATCCTTTTTCCCAATGTTTGTTTGGTTTAATCAATTAATAAATGAATGGATTGAGCTTTATCTTCTGAAACAAGGTACACTGAGGTTCCACTTTATTGTACTGCATGACACAGCTTTAGAGAAATAAGTGGTTCTGAACTCCTGGAAGATAACAGACATCAATGAGAAGCTGACCAGAGCTAGACACTCTTTCTCAGATAGAAAATGCCCACAAGCTTCAAAGCAAAGAAAGTAACAAGAGACAAAGAAGGACATTACATAATGATAAAGGGGTCAGTCCAACAAGAGGATATAACCATTATAAATATCTGTGCACCCAACACAGGATCACCTAAATATGTGAAACAAATAATAACAGAATTAAAGGGGGAAATAGAATGCAATGCACTCATTTTAGGAGACTTCAACACATACTCACTCCAAAGGACAGATCAACCAGACAGAAAATAGGTAAGGAGACAGAGGCACAAAACAACATATTAGAACAGATGGACCTAACAAACATCTACAGAACACCCCATACAAAAGCAACAGGATACACATTCTCCTCAAGTGCACATAAAACATTTTCAAGAATAGATCATATACCAGGCAACAAAAAGAGCCACAGTAAATTCAAAAAGATTGAAATTGTACCAACCAGCTTCTCAGACCACAAAGGTATGAAATGACAAATAAATTACACAAAGAAAATGAGAAAGCCCAAAAACACATGGAGACTTAATAACAAGCACCTAAATAATCAATGGATCAATGATCAAATAGAAAGAGACATCAGGCAATATATGTAGACAAATGACAACAATAATTCAACAACACAAAAATCTGTGGGACGCAGCAAAGGCCATGCTAAGAGGGAAGTATATTGCAATACAGGTCTACATCAGAAAAGAAGAAGAATCCCATACGAACAGTCTAAACTCACAATTAATGAAACAAGAAACAGAAGAACAAATGAGGCCAAAAGTCAGCAGAAGAAGGGACATAATAAAGATTAGAGCAGAAATAAATAAAATTGAGAAGAATAAAAAAATAGAAGCAATGAAAGTAGGAGCTTGTTCTTTGAGAAAATAAACAAAATCAATAAACTGTGAGCCAAACTTATCAAGAAAAAAAGAGAGTCTGCACACATAAACAGAATCAGAAATGAGAAAGGAAAAATCACTACAGACACCACAGAAATACAAACAATTATTAGAGAATACTATGAAAAATTACATGCTAACAAACTGGATAACCTAGAAGAAATGGACAATTTTCTAGAAAAATACAACCTTCCAAGGCTGACCCAGAAAGAAATGGAATATCTGAATAGACCAATTACCAGCAAGGAAATTGAATCGGCAATCAAAAAACTACCTAAGAACAAAACCACTGGACAAGATGGTTTCACTACTGAATTTTATCAAACATTTAGTGAAGACCTAATACCCATCCTCCTTGAAGTTTTCCAAAAAGTAGAAGATGAGGGAATACTCCCAAACTCATTCTATGAGGCCAACATCACTCTAATACCAGAACCAGGAAAAGACACCACAAAAAAAGAAAATTACAGACCAATATCCCTGATGAAGATAAACGCAAAAATACTCAACAAAATATTTGCAACGGTATTCAAAAATACATCAAAAAGATCATTCATCATGATCAAGTAGGATTTATTCCAGGGATACAAGGATGCTACAACATTTGAAAATCCATCAACACCATCCACCACATCAACAAAAAGAAGGACAAAAACCACATGATCATCTCCATAGATGCTGAAAAAGCATTCAACAAAATTCAACATCCATTCATGATAAAAACTCTCAACAAAATGGGTATAGAGGGCAAGAACCTCAACATAATAAAGGCCATATATGACAAACCAACAGCCAACATCATATTTAACAGCAAGAAGCTGAAAGCTCTTCCTTTAAGATCAGGGACAAGAAAAAAATGCCCACTCTCCCCACTTTAATTCAACATTGTTCTGGAGGTCCTAGCCATGGAGATCAGATAACACAAAGAAATAAAAGGCAACCAGATTGGCAAGGAAGAAGTTAAACTGTCCCTGTTTGCAGATGACATGATATTGTACATAAAAAACCCTAAAGAATCCACTCCAAAACTACTAGATCTAATATTTGAATTCAGCAAAGTGGCAGGATATAAAATTAATACACAGAAATCTGTTGCATTCCTATACACTAATGATGAACTAGCAGAAAGAGAAAACAGGAAAACAGTTCCATTCACAATTGCATCAAAAAAGAATAAAATACCTAGGAATAAACTTAACCAAGGAAGTGAAAGACCTATACTCTGAAAACTACAAGACACTTATGAAAGAAATTAAAGAAGATACCAATAATTGGAAACACATCCTGTGCTCATGGATAGGAAGAATTAATATTGTCAAAATGACCAACCTGCCAAAAGTAATCTACAGATTCAATGCAATCCCTATCAAAATACCAACAGCATTCTTCAACGAACTAGAGTAAATAGTTCTAAAATTCATATAGAACAACAAAAGACCCCTTATAGCCAAAGCAATCCTGAGAAGGAAGAATAAAGCAGGGGAGATTATGCTCCCTGACTTCAAGCTGTACTACAAAGCCACAGTAATCAAGACTTTTTGGTACTGGCACAAAAACAGACCCATAGACCAATGGAACAGACTAGAGAGCCCAGACATAAACCCAAACATATGTGGTCAGTTAATATACAATAAAGGATCCATGGACATACTATGGGGAAGTGACAGCCTCTTCAACAACTGGTGTTGGCAAAACTGGATAGCTACATGCAAGAGTATGAAACTGGATCATTGTCTAACCCCATACACAAAAGTAAACACAAAATGGATCAAAGGCCTGAATGTAAATCATGAAACCATAAAACTCTTAGAAGAAAACATAGGCAAAAATCTCTTAATTATAAACATGAGCAACTTTTCCCTGAATGCATCTCCTCAGGGAAGGGAAACAAAAGCAAAAATGAACAAATGGGACTACATCAAGCTAAAAAGCTTCTGTACAACAAAGGATACCATCAGCTGAACAAAAAGGCATCCTACAGTATGGGAGAATATATTTGTAAATCCAACAAGGGATTAACATCCAAAATATATAAAGAAGTTACAAGCCTCAACACCCAAAAAGCAAATAACCCTATTAAAAAATGGGCAGAGGATATGAACAGACACTTTTCCAAAGAAGAAATTCAGATGGCCAACAGGCATATGAAAAGATGCTCCACATCACTAATTATCAGGGAAATGCAAATTAAGACCACAATGAGATATCACCTCTTACCAGTTAGGATAGCCAACATAGAAAAGACTAGGAACAAGAAATGCTGGTGAGGATACAGAAAAAGGGGAACCCTCCTACACTGCTGGTGGGAATGTAAACTAGTTCAACGATTGTGGAAAGCAGTATGGAGGTTCCTCAAAAACCAAAAATGGGAATACCATTTGACCTGGGAATTTCACTCCTAGGAATTTACCCTAAGAATGCAGGAGCCCAGTTTCAAAAAGACATATGCACCCCTATGTTTATTGTAGCACTATTTACAATAGCCAAGATATGGAAGCAACCTAAGTGCCCATCAGTAGATGAATGGATAAAGAAGATGTGGTACATATATACAATGGAATACTATTCAGCCATGAGAAAGAACAAATCCTACCATTTGCAACAACATGGATGGAGCTAGAGGGTATTATTCTCAGTGAAATGAGTCAGACAGAGGAAGACAAATACCAAATCAGTTCCCTCATTTGTGGAGTATAACAATGAAGCAGAACTGAAGGAACAAAACAGCACCAGACTCACAGACTCCAAGAAGGGACTAGTGGTTGCCAAAGGGGAGAGTTGGGGGAGGGTGAGTGGGGAGGGAGGGATATGGGGATTGTGGGGTATCATGATTGTTGCACATGGTGTGTGGGGTCATGGAGCAGACAGTGTAGCTCAGAGAGGACAAAAAGGGACTCTGTGGCATCTTACTATACTGATGGACAATGACTGTAATGGGGTATGGGGGGGACTCGATAATAAGGGTGAATGTGATAACCACATTGTTTTTCTTGTGAAACCTTCATAAGAGTGTATATCAATGATACCTTAGTTAAAAAAAAAAAAAAAAGGAAATGCCCTCATGTATATTCAGCGAGTTGCCAGATACCTGCAAGGCTATGATCTTCAGGTTAAAAGACCTCCAAAGAGGGACAGCCATGTCATTCCTCTGCTTTTCAAAGGATAGAAGGATCATTGAAACTCCTCTTAATCCTTGGTCTTACTGAACACTTGCTGTTCTGTCACCAGAAACAGTCTTACCCATCCCACTGAGCAGAATCCTCCCTTTGGCTGAATGAAGGGGTTATAGCCTACGGCAACAAAAGAGCTGGCACTCTGAAGCTTGAACTTTACCCATCCCTCCTTCTAGTAAATTTGAAGGAAGAGCTAAAATCAAAAGCTTTCCATTACAAAGGACACTTTCAGCAGATGATTAAAAATGGCAAGGGATAACTGGGAGCTCCCTTTTGTAAGAGCTCTCATCCTGTGTGTGAGAACTCTACCCTCAAGACCTGATCACCTCCCAAAGGCCCCGCTCCTGATACTTTTGCTCGTGGGCTACGATTTCAATGTATGAATTGAAAACCCAATTCTTATTAATAACAATGAATTATAAATTGAATTCATAACTCAATTTATATGGTCAACTAAGACCATAACACTGTATGAAGGGAGAAAATAAAAATTATAAAAGAAGTGAGTCTGTCACATCAATTACAAATATAAGGAGCCAACTCATTTTAGGGTCTCACTAAATTATGTTTTAACAATGAATATTAGACTGGGTGATCTCTAAGTTATCCTGGAGTTATAAAACTTTCTCTACTGGATTTATGCTCTAAAGTTATGTTATTTCTATATCAAATATCACTTTACAAATCAAATTATGAATTCTTTGCAAGTAGTAGCCATGACTTACACATGTCTTTATCTCCCACAGAATCTATGGAAATGCCATACATGGAATAGACATTAACACCTGAATAGGTTGTCCAATATTTTAGTTTCTGGATATCTCCATATTTACTTAATTATTTCAATTACTGACATTACCCACAACCACCAAAAATGACATTTCTGGCAGATGGAAGTATGAGCATACTATACTACTTCTTATCAACATTCATTTACCATTTTACTATAAACCATTCATTTATCCTCTTCATTTGTTGAACACTGGCATCTCCATCTATTTCATATGACTTTATGGAGTTATTATACAAATTCACAATTTTTGTTAAGGAATTATTTTGTTTATAAGAATTGAGTCAGAGCAATTTTTGGGGAATATAATCAACTGCAAAGAATTGGTGATCCAAATAAATTGGTCATTAATTCTGTTGAAATGCCAAAACTTATATCTGAAAATATACAAAATATCAAATAGGTAACTTTTAACAGGTAGTACATTTTTATTACTGTTCACATAGAGACTTTAATGAATTTTCACAATCCAACCAAAATAGCTTCTTAGCATTGCATCCAGTGGGGCAAACAACCTTTATCAGTTTCTGAGCAGCTCTCAGATCCAGAGACTATTTAAAGGGCTTACATCTGATTTAGGACTTAGTTTCTTGTTTTTGTCACAGGGGACAGAGGGTGTTTCTTGGATTTTGTGGGTTTTTTGCAGGGGTGTCATATAAGTATTTTAATTTTGTACAGCAATGTTATAGATGGAAAGAGAAGATGTAAAAGATGATTCAGGTTACAGTTTTGGTCACACCATAGAGCAGCTATTGACCTTAATGAAGCACTGATCCTTTCTCACTCTTTGGCAAAGTAGGAGTAATAATCGCCCACTCCAGAATAATGCATGAACTCTAATGACATACAGAATTATTACAGATATGTCTTCCTTGGAAGACATCTCACAAAGACACAGTGTTATTTCTAGCATGCTGTATTTCTAGTAACAGAGAAAGTTATACACTTATTCTAATTAGATCTCTTAGAATAATTAAGTTCATTACAAATATGCATATAGAAACAAAAATAATTGATATTCTGGTGAAGTCAAAGATTCAAGCTAGAAATTAGGGATAGTGAGCTAAAGACTATAATGCTGGTATGTACATTATAAGGCTTGGTATGTAAATGTAATTCCTACATCAAGCATTTCCTAATAAATATAATTTACTTTAGGCAACAATAATAAGGCAATGCAACTTAAGAAACAATGGCAAGCACACAGCTTACATTTTATAATCACACTTCAACTCAGAATATCTCAAAGTTAGAAATTAATGGTCCTTAAAACAATTAATGAAACTTCTTAGTATTTCAACAATGCTCTTTTCCAATCTTAGTAAACAGACTTAAGAACAATTTCAATTTTATTATAAAAATAAACTACATACAGACTCAGAGACACTGAGAAGGGACTAGCCCTTACCAAGGGGAAGGGTCACAGAAGAGTAGGGGGTAGGGAGAAGGGAATAAAGGGGCACAGTAATTTGCAATCACAATATAAGTTGGTCACGGGGATGGCAGTACAGCACAGAGAATACAGTTAACGATTCTATAACATCTTACTATGTTGATAGCACTAGAGGGGGTAAGGATTTAATAGTATGGATAACTGGTGAACCATTGTGTTGTATATTTGAAACCAACATGAGATTGTATATCAATGATACTTTAATAAATAAATAAACTACATACACATAAATATAATTCAAGTTTTATGACAGCTAGTTCTTCATTAAACTGCTAACTGATGCTTGTAGTTGCTAGATTGAGTTATAATTTCTAGTTAGGGCTGAATTAAAATATGATGCTTGTAATTTTCTGTTACCTAGTATTCCAACAATAATAATAATAATGATATTGAAAGTAGATAAAGCTTATTGAGTACTTGCAATGCACCAGGGTTTTAACTATGAATATTTTATTTAATCCCCAGAATTATCCTATGAGTTGGCTACTATTATGATGCTCATTTTACAGATGAGGAAATGACAGTTTAAAGATGTTATGGTCACAGAGCTAGGAAAAGGTGAATTTTCACACAACCAATGCCCTTAAAGAATTAAACCATTTTGTACCTCACATAATTCAACAACCTAATATTCCTGAAATGCCCTTTTTTCATATCACAATTTGCTATAATGGTGCTGTTCTTAATGGGGATGTTTGTCTACCTTAGGCAGTTCATCTTTCCCTAAAAAAGAGACTTTCTGGTCTCTTTTCATCATACTGCCTTCCTTTATTTCTCTCTCCTTTACCTCTTTTGTTGATCATTTCTTTCTTTTAACCATTTCCATCTTCCCAACTTTTCTTCCATTATCCTTGGCTGTGTAGTATGCTGGCCCAGGAGCATTCTGCAATACAAAGAACTTCTGAAAGATGATCCTTGGGGGCTTCATCTTTGGCCCTTGAGCCATCTGATGGTCCTTGAGCCAGAAATTAGGGAACAGAAACAGAAGCAGGCAGACAGGACTGTTCTTCCTACTTTCTTTCTTTCTTGTGAAAAATGCTGCTTGCTTCCATTTATCCAGGTGTAAATTAAAAACAAAAACATGCTTAACATAAAATTAGTGGGCTATTTGTAAGTTTGTTTGAGTTTAGGGATATAATATTCTGGTAAAATGGAAATAGAATTTTAAAAGAGTCATTTATTTTGGCTCATGCTTTCTAACAGGCAAATCATTATTGTATTGTATCTAGGTCAACAACTTCATTTTATAAAGGAGAAAGCTAAGGCCCAGAGAAGTGGAGTTCAGCTCAAGATAATGGAACTGCAAATGGCTGGGAAGAAGGGGAGAATCACTTTAGAAAGGTTGTGATGTAACAACAAATTGCCAAAAACTTGGTGGTGTTAAAACCAGAAATTAATTTTTTTACAATTCTAGAGGCCAGGAAGTCTGAAATCAAGGTGCTGGCAGGGCCGCGCCCCCTCCGGGGCTCTAGCAGAGAATCTGTTCCTTGCCTCTTTCAGCTCAGGTGGCTCCGTACATCCCTTGGCTTGTGGTTGCATTGCTCCAGTCTCTGCTGCTGTGGCCACTGCCCTCTCCTCTGTGTGTCTCTGTGCAATCTTCTGCTGCCTCACTCTTACAGGGACACTTGTCATTGTATTTAAGGTGCATAGAGCTGGGTTTCTGAAACCAAGGAGGAAGCCGCCTTGCCTCGTGGACACAGTGAGAGTCCTAGTCCTGAGGATCTCTGAACTGCCCTGAGGGTTATACTTCCCTTTTCTTGAAGAATAAACTGTGTTTGCAGCTGAATAGCTCTATTGTCAAGTCCTGTATGATCCAAGAAGTCAAGCAGCCTTCCCTCATTCCATGCCACTTTCTCTTCCCCTTTACTTCAAACCGTCAGTGTCTCCACTGGTATAATCCCATCTCTGTTCCTAGCTAAACTGAAATGGTTGATAAAGTCCCTGAAGCACACGTGATCTCTTTATCAAACGGTTGTTCAACCACACCCTTATTGTTCATTTTTTGCTGTTCCTTATATTTTGCTATAATGGATAGGCTGAGAACTTTCCAGTATTCAGGTTCTGGTTTCTTTTTGCTTAACAATTCCTTCAATTTATCTCTCTCCTCTTGAATTTTACTGTAAGCGGTAAGGAGAAAAACCACACCTTCAACAGTTTGCTTAGAAATCTACTCAACTAAATATCTAATTTCATCGCTCACAAGCTCTGCCTTCCACAAAACACTGCAACATAAACCAGCCAAGTTCTTTGCCCCTTTATAGCAAGGACTGCCTTGCCTCCAGTTTCTAATAACCTGTTCCTCATTTCCGCCTGAGAGTTTACCAAAATTGCCTTTAATGTCCATATTTCTAGCAACACACCCTTCAGGCAAGCTAGGCTTTTTCTAGCATGCCCCTCAAGATTCTCCCAGCCTTTGCCTATTTCCCAGCTCCAAAGCCACTTTCACATGTGTCAGTATTTATTACAGCAACACCCCACTTCTTAGTACCAAAATCTATATTAATAAACTTTGGCTGCCATAACAAAAGACTGGGTGACTTAAACAACAGAAATTCGTTTTCTCATAGTTCCTTGGGCTGGGAAGTGCAAAATCAAGTTTCCTGGTAGTGACTTTTTCCCTGGCTTGTGGATGGTCACCTTCTTCCTATATCCTCACATAGGCTGTGCTCCAGGTACACGTGGAGAGGAGGGAACAATCTCTCTGATGTCTCTTCTTTATAAGGACATTTATCTTATCAGATTAGGATCCCACCCCTATGACATCTTTTAACCTTAATTCTTCCTTGAGGGCCCTATCTCCATATACAGCCACACTGGGGGTTAGGTTCTCAGCTTATGTATTTGGGGGGGGACACAGAAACATTCAATTCATAAGACATACATAAACTAAAAAATAGAAAAAGGTGAGAAGTAAAAAGACAAAACTAAAACACGCTAAATAGCAATAACCCAAAACTCAGTATACCTGTACTAATATCACACAAAATAGACTTTCAGGTAAAAAGCTTTACCAAAGATGAAAAGGAACATCAATAAGGATTCAAATCACTAGAAACACATAATTATTCCTTCATCATCTATTAACAAAGGTTTAAAATCTATTGTGCAAAAATTGAAAAATCTGAAAGTAAAAACATAATATCCACAATCACAGTGGGCAATTTTAACAGACCTCTTTCTGTAATGATAGAATCAGCCGGCAAGAGCAAATCAGCAAGGGTATTTATTGTGGGTAAAATTGCAATATTTCCAGAATCTCTTGCCTGCTTTAGTGCTTCTGCATATCAATAGGTGTTTCAAGGGATGGAGAGAAGTGGTCATCTACATATCAGTAGGTAATTACAAGGGCATGCAAGGGTTTATCTGGACTGGAGAGGTTGGGTAGGGAGTGCTTCTGCTGCAGCCTGGTCAGGAGACAGAGATGGGACTACTGCTTGTAAGAAATAAACAGGTTTTTTAAACTTTATTTCTCCCTTTGGCTGATTTCGGTTTCAAAGTTATTTGCCCCAGGATTTTCCCCCGGAGTTACAATCAGCATGAGATGTGCAGTAGTGGTGGGGGAAGAGAACAAATCTACAGGAGGGCATGCTAAGTCATTTGTCTGGTTCAGGGAAAATAAGAACATTGAAAAATTTCAGAACTGAACAGGAGACAGTAAATATGACAATGGGCTGAAACAAGGAACAACCACCATAAGAATAAAAGTAGAATGCAGAGCTTTTAAACCCAGAAAAGAAAACTCAATCTAGCCAATGAAAGGTGGGAAATGGAAATGATAGTCAAAAACTTCCTCTCTCAAAAAAAAACATCCCTAAATGGTGAGTTCTGCAAAACTTTGCAAAAAAATCACTTTCTATCTCTACCACTGGGACTTGCAAGGTTTGGGACAGGTTACTTCACCTCTCTGGGCTTTGGTTTTTTCTGTAAAATGAAGTTGTTGCTGCACACAACATGCTTAGCACAAGCCCAGGCAGAGGTATTTGGTAAGCATTAACTACTACTTTTACCATTCTTATTACTTTTACTACTATCGTTCTGCTGCTTCCACTACTATAATTTGTGTTTCTTTACAGTCTCCTGAGTCCCTGAAATAAGAGGCTCATGAAAAACCTATCAACCTCTTTCAGTTTGAGTTATGCAAATAGGTATAATTAGATTTTGGTGTTGAGAGTGCATCTTAGCAAGATGAAATCCAGACAAAGAAAAGTTTTTGTTACCTCCAAAGCAAGCCAAAAGCAGTATTATATGGTGGTACTGCTAAGGAGTAGAATGCGTTAGAAAGTGTCAGTTATAAAGACTGATTCGGGTGTGAAAGTCAAATTTTCCCCAGTTAGAACAAATTAGAAGGAATAACAGGCTGGAAAGAGCTCATTCTTGTCTGTGATTTGCTGGCTGGGTGTCAGGAAGCACATCCCTAACTAGGTCTGCTTCCAAGCACCTACATCCTTGTCTCTGTTCAACAGAAAGCAAATCTCAATTTGAAGTTGGCTTTGTGTAAAGTCAGTGCTTGGGAAATATTATCAATTTATCAACTGTGGTCATTTTGTCATTTTAGTAATTTCAATCATTTTATCAATGCATCATTAATATGTAATTTGCATCCATCATATATAGTTTGGTACATACAATGTATCTATCATACATAGTTTGTCACTCTTCAGATACCAAACATTCCCAAAACTGACTTGCTTATTGACATCAGATCCTCAGGCTATGGAGACACTGCTTAATGGAGTGAAATTCAAACTTGGAAATTGTGTTATTTTTTATGGATGAACAAAAGATGATTTGCTTTTATTATCAATCTCTACAAAGACATGGTGACCTCCTCTACCTTTCAAGAAGCCTGACTTGAAAAAACAGAGTATTTATTGGGAACAAGAAAGATGAACACCTGATCAAGCTGGAAAATGTGTCAAGGATAAATACCTAAGCTCCTAGCAAAATATTTGGCAAAAAAAGGCAGTTAATGTTAGTGTGAAATACACAGCAGATTCAGTTATTAATTTTCCCATCAAAGCTTCACTTCAAAAAACAAACAGTGCAGACTAGTCAGTGTTTCATAATGAAAAAGGCATACCTTAGCAACTACTTCAGGGAGATATTTTAGTTCCTTTGCTTTATTTTTCACTTAATCATTTTACTATTTTGTGCACTTCCTTTCCTTAGGGAAATATTCTGAATCTGATCTGATTGTTTTTTTAAACCTATTTCATTGTGTGCAAAATACTTTTGGTATTTGCAAATTTACAAAATGTTCTTAGCCTCAAGAGAAAATAAATAAGCTAGAGAAAATTAAAACAAGTCCAAATCATTAAGTACATTTTTTGAAATCCCTGAAGTGTAAGAAGAATGTAGATAGAAGAGAACAACAGTCAGGCTTGGGCCAGAACCTAGAGAAATCTCTGAAGATGTCAAAAATGATCTCATATGAACAGTTGTGTTTTTTTTTCCTTTAGGACTTCTTTAAAAGAAAGGGAAGAGTTGGAGAAAAGCATGAAAAAGGAAAGCTTATCAGAATTCAGATTTGGTAAGGATATTCTGATGTAGTTAGCCCATCAAGCTTACCATGCCAGTGATAATTTAATTCCTTTCAAATCAGTAGGAAGGCACCATGATAGTACTGAGGGTGAATAGAAATATAAACAAAACTGGGTTCTTGCTCACATTAACTGTTTAAGATGATGAAAGTGGGTTAAAATTGAAAAATAATAGTATAATCCTGTATAAAATTACAACATAATTATATTATAAGGAGGATTTTCAAGGTCATCATCTCCCAGAAGTCAAAGGGAAATGAGCCCTACTTCTGGCCTTATAATTCTTCCTATCCCGCGAAGGTGGTCTTGGCCCCACATCTGTTTCAGCCTCTACAAAAATTTCCAGCTTGGTTATTGTTTCTACCACAAATGTGAATCCATTATAAAAATCCCTCAACTATAGTTCTAAAAACATGGAAGAAGTGTCTTCTGTCCCAGGGCATAATATGCACAGGCAACAGAGCATAGTGGCTAAGAGCTTCAGAACCAGATGACTTTGATATAAACCCAGAACCACCACTGGCACAGTTATTTAATCTCCCCAAGCCTCAGTTTTCCCATCTTCAAAACAAAAATACTAATGACTTTACTCATTTGTGGAGTATAACAACGAAGCAAAAGTGAAGGAACAAAACAGCAACAGACTCACAGACTCTAAGAAGGGAATAGGGGTTACCAAAGGGAAGGGTTTGGGAAGAGTGGGGAGAGAGGAAGGGAGAAGGGGATTAAGGGGCATTATAATTAGCACACATAATATAGGTAGGTAATGGGAAGCAATACAGCACGAAGACACGTAATGACTGCATAGCACCTTACTATGCTGATAGTGACTGCAGTGGGGTGTGGGGAGGGGGACTTGGTAATATGCGTGAATATTGTAATCACAATGTTGCTCATGTGAAACCTTCATAAGATTGTTTATCAATGATACCTTAATAAAAAAAAAGTCAACTACTTGATAATTGGAAATATAATGGATTACTCAAGGTTTCTACTGTACCATGCCATATTTTACTCACCAAGCAGGGGAATGCATGGCATGGAGCACACTTCTGGACTGTGGTGTTCAGCCAAGTGAGCCTAGATCACCTTGGGTTTCACAGTCATTCAGTTTGGAAATCTGATTGCCAATCAGAAGGCTTAGCTTTGCTCAGGACCTTAGAGCCACAGAAGGTAATCATGTGGCTAGAGTGACTACAGGAGGCTAGGGAGGCCCAGGGACACCTAGTTAAGAAGTTTCACTCCTTTAAGACTTGAGTTCCTAGAAAAACACATGTTTCTCAAGGACAGTTAGTAATTTAAGCTACATAATTTCTATTTACTCTTCACAGTAAATAAGAATCAGGTATTATCTTTTTTAAAAGAAACAAGGAATTTTCAGTCTACTTTTAGACATGTCTTTGGTTTATTAAAGGAAACTGTAAGCTATAACTTTACACACATACACAGAGTCCTTTTAAAGTGCATGATTTGAGATTTATGGAGTAACTTAGGGGGAGCTTGCAAAAGCACTGGGAAGTCAGGAGACCTGGTTTCTAGTTTTGACTGCAATTAAGTAGATGATGGGACTTAAATGAAATCACATGTCTGGACCTCAGTTTCCACATCTGTAAAACAAAAGCACTTAGGTGCCCCTTCCACCTTTGATTTTTTAAAGATTTATTAAATAATGATCCACCATATACCCATCTATTTCATACAGTATTTAAAACAATGTTGTATGATAGGTACATTTTACAATGAAGAATTTAAGGCTCAGAGAAGCTCATTAATTTATCTAAGGCTACAGGCAAAGGATATGGGACAAAGGCATGATTTAAGGGTGTTTCCTGATTGCAAATCCCATCCCCTTCCTACCAACACTACAGATGCCTTTAATTTACTGGGGTATAAGATGGCTCTGGGTTTGAGAAGAAAGAATGACAACAAAACGTCTCCGCCTATTTGACTCTTTACCTAAGATTGGTTCTGCTCTGCCACTTTACCTGTAGGAAATCCTCTGTGTTTTACATCTGTGAGGTAAATGGGTTTAAAGTTTGAGTCTTACCTAGAGAAAGTATCAAAATTTTATTGACATTCAGGAGATGTGCTTTCAGATAAAGAGGATCTTTTTCTTCTTTCCACCTGTACCCCAGTGATCATAGAGAAATACAATCAGAAAATAAGATGCATGTAGATCACACCCAACCATGCCAAACTGAAGGACTGTCAGACATCTCAGTCATTTTGCCCATCATACCTAGAGCCCCAGAAAAAATACACTATCCACCATTCTTCCTGCCAAAGTGACTGCTCCCTTAATGACCACCCCTGTTGGGATTATGGGAAAAAACCTGTCCCAGAGCCAGCCAATCCATAGACTGGTCACTGGGGTAAGAGGTGGCCTGGCCAATAAATGCTTACTCAACCAGACCAGAATGTCTGTTCCAGAAATCTGAATAATAAAGTACAGAAAAAGCCTGCCATTTGGTAACCATTGAGAAGACACTGGATGCATGGTGTCTTCAGGTTAAAGTTGGGCACCAGAGTGAAATTAATAGACTCCTACTTCTGAGGATTCCAGACCTGTCTTGGATTCCAAATCATTTTCCAGTCCCTGTTCCACTTTCCACAGGGATTGTTCTACTAGGAACCCAGCTCTTGAGTTTCTAAAAGACTGTGTGGATAAAGTGAAGGTTCCTGTGGCTAGGATTCTCACCTGGCCCTGTCAGCTAGCTTGCTACACACGTGTGGGCAATAGGTAGTTATTGACTCTTAAAGAGCTTTACCCAATGCTCTGAGCAACACAGTGGCAGAGCTGCAAGGTTGCAGGAGAGCAGAGCAGAGACTGGAGTGGTAGTGGCACCAAAGACAGAGACTGAGACGGCTGCGTGGGTAGAGAGGCCCAGAGGAATAGACCGGCTTGCTGCATGCAGACTCACTGTGAGTGAATGGGATTTTAGTGATTGACCTGCCACAGTGGAAATAAAGTTGGGTATAATCCTTTCACCCCAAGAACGTTCTCCTGTCATTTCTTTGGTCTCATTGAATCCATAGTGAACTTGCCCAGGGCTGAAACCCATTGGCAAGACACTGTGTTTCTAAGTGATATGGTGATAATTGTAAATTAAAATTTTTTAATTACTGGAACAGGTGACTTTCTAGTCATCACAACCAAAAGAGCTGAATGAAACTCTGCACAATAATTTTGTTATGCTATATACCACTAAATTCTATTTAGTGGATAATTCTCGTTAGTAGAATAAATAAATTCTATTTAATAGAACAGCAAACTATTTTGTTATACTATATACTACTAAATCTACTGTCAAATAAGGCTAAAATTAATACAGATTTGGCCTCTTAATTGGCCGCATGATTGGCCAATTCCAAGGCCTGATGTGTAATTGCTGTATTTTACTGCCTGTCACTCCTCTGGGTACTCTGGCTGGCTTAATTATAATCATTGAATATGTTAAGAATTCTATAGGACCTACCAAGAAGAGACATTTAGTACATGACTATCAGCCCAAAGATCACTTTCTTCTAAGGCCAATTCTATAATTCTCTGAGAGTGAATTTTAATCATTTGGTTTTAATCCATCCATAACTTCTATGCCATTAAGAAGCAGGATTTTTTTTAATGTGAAGAAACTGTATATAGAAATATATGTGTTGACTATTATGAAAGTAATGAATGTTCTCACAGTTGGGCAAGCAATCGTCTCTTTAAAGAAGTTCTTTGGCCAATGAAGTTGAGTCTAAGGATTTCCAACCCCTGACTTACTAGAGACACTCAGCCCTGTGGATATCATTTCCAACAGCAATAATGAGTTCTGCATGCCTTAGGAAAGAACAAAGCCCTTGGTTCATTCCCTGAATTCTGTATCTCAATGCCCCTGCTGCATCTAACTTACCTGATCCTGGTAGGAATCCTTCTTCATGTATTTTAATTTAATATTAACATTTCCTTCACTTGGTCATTAACTGATCCTCAGTGCAGGTTAACCAATGAACCCCAAAAGAGGTCTCCAGTTGCTCTGCAAGGTTGATGAGCAATTCTCACCCTGCACTTCAGCCAACAAAAATGTTGGGCCACTTTACAAGAACAGGAGTCCCAGAGGCCACACAGTTCCATGGCATAATTTATGCAGAAAAATAAAAAAAAATTTCATGGTTCTGCAAGAGCCAACTGGTCTCAGTAGTGCCCCAAGGCAGGTGAGGTTGGTGTGTCCTCACTCAGCCTCATACCTTGACAGATTTAACCAAGAGAATTTACTTAGACTTGAAGTGCCTGGTGTGCAAACATAATAACAGTCCTGGATTTGGATAACCACATGCACTCAGTTCTGCCTAAGTGCATTTCTATCTAATTGAGATATTATCTAAGTAATCAGGAGAATTATTTATTTGAAGTATGAAAGCTAAGTTATTTCAATGGATGGGCTGTTTTTACAGCCTTAGCAAGCCAAGATATTTACATTCTACTCCCCATTGGGATAGAAACAATACATTTGCCTATGAAAGTCCAATTGGACATTGGCCTCTGGTAGCTGACTTCATACAATCCAAGTGTTCCTTGAAAAGCTTTTGCTATTCCCTAGTAACTTCCCTATACATCTACTACAATGATAAATGTACACAGGGATCTTATTGAAAGTTGGGAAACCATTTCAAAAGTTACTGTTTCATTACAGACTACTTTAGATGGTTAGTACTTACACCAAGCAAGAAACGATGGCTGAGGCGTCCCCTACGAACAAATCAGTGAGGTGTGGGGGGAGGACGATCCAAGAAATTTAAGGAGAAGTGCTCCTGCTGAAAATCATTTGTGAGATGATTCATTTAATGAAACTTTTAAAATTTGAATAATTTCCTTAACATACAGATCTGCTCATGCTCAGGGTCAAACTATAATCCTCATGTCCTAGATATTTGCTATTTCCAAGATGGCATGGAGTAACCAAAGGCAAAGTCTTTCTTTGTCTTTTACCAAACATTCATCACTTTGCTTTTCCGTTTATGTAACTATATATGCATGTGTATTAGGAATATATATGTATTAATATACATATACTTTTTTAAATCCTAAAACATGCATATATATGTTCTATATATTTAAACATATATATTCCACATGTGTGTGTGTGTGTGTACATATATTGCTAATACACACATAGAGAGTTTTTCCTCACTGAACTTTAAGGTAGTCATCACCCAAAATATAATGGCTCACAGATTCTGTTTAGTTACCTTAGCTTTCTTGACCCTACAAACATTAATCTGATCCAGGAAATAAATAACACTGACTAGATGCCTTCAGGAAACATTGACTGGATTTCAAAAAAAATTATATTTTCTTCAGGAAGAGAAAGATGAGATGTTCATGAGGTATTTTTGAGAAGACAAAAAGATCTAAGTGATTCAAAACTATCCTTACTGTCTACAGGTTAAAAGGCATATGTATCCCAAATGCTGAAGTTGTCATGCTAGTTTTATCCATATTCCCAAATCATATGAAAATTCACCAATAGTTTAGGCAGCTCTAACCTAATCATTTATTCGATACCATGTTCTGTTCTCACCCAGACATACTGATTTTAGTGAACCTAGAAGTTTTCTATTTTTCTTAATGGCTTAAATTGGATAATTTCATCCAGACAAGCTGCTTCCTATCATTGCTAAACCTTTACTATGAGTACTCTTACACCAGAGAGAAAAATATGTTTTTGATTTTACAAAGAAACATTACCTAAAATTAACATTTTCCTAGTAACAATGTCTTCATATTTATAGACCACCTTTCCTTTCTTTGAGAGAAAGCAGCAAAACATATGCAAGATCACTTTCATCCACCACAGAAAACCTTCCCCATGCATGCCACCTCTGAGGTGCCAACAGTATTTTTGCAATTCCTTAGGCTTTCCTTGCAGATTTTTTTCAAAGTCTACTTAATTCACCACAATTGGCTTGAGATTATGGAGACCAGATTCTAGTAGGGTGTGACTATGAAAAAGGAGATACTAGTTTTAAAATTCATAAGTATATATAAATAAACCTAGGTGTGCATTACTTATTTTTAAGCTGCTTTTCCAAATTTGCAAAGGCAAATCTGTACCCTCACACCCAAGTAATTAGTGCCACATCTAGCATGAGTGAGCTATAAAGGTATACTTTCTCAAAAGAATGTAATAAAAGGTTTGATAGGAACCCTATTCTTTGCTAAATTTATGCCATGAAGTAGAAAACATTTTAAGTCAAATCAACAAATATTCAATGAGAATATTATGAGGAAGGCATAGTGCCCAGCTCAGAATATTCCTTAATTTAAACTACAAATTCAGTTTTCTAAAAATAACAACTACTTTTAAAATTTCCCTTCATTAGCAAATCAGTATACAGTAATTTGACTTACAAACTTAATTGGTTCCACTGGAAAGCTGTCTGTTTAATGGTCTCTTCAACTTAACCTTCTTCTGAGGTTCTATTCACACACTAAAAGAGAGTATTGAGGCAATAATGGAAACTTTAAAACATGTATTGCTGAACTGCTTGGACCATAATCTAAATTCCCCACTGCACCTTTTGCTTCTGCTCAGGTTCCAAGTCTCTTGTCCTTGAGGGACACATTTGGGCAGCCATGACAGAATGCCACAGACTGAGTGGCTTAAACAACAGACATGTATATCTCACAGTTCTGAACCTGGAAGGTGGAGGTCAAGATGCCAGCATGGCTGAGTTGCGGTGAGGGCTCTCTTGCTGGTTTACAGATGGCTGCCTTCTCACAGCGTGCTCACGTGGCAGGGAGAGAAAGAGAGCTCTCTGATGTCTCTTCTTATAAAGACACCAACCCTGTCATGACAGCCTTGCTTCCCAAGACTGCACCCAAACCTAATTATGTCCCGAAGGCCCCACTTCCAAATACCATCATATCAGAGGTTATGGCTTCAATATAAGAATTTAGGGGCGGAGGGGAGCATGATTCAGTCCATACAAGGGGATATGCAAGGTCTAGGCAAAGAAGAACCTCAGAGTGAGAACACAGGTTCTGGCAGACCTAATCAAAGTTAGCCTTTTAGTCTTCTCTAGCTTCTCTGAGAGCTTCTAACAGGCTGGAGACAAAAGTAAATGTGACTACTGCTGAAAGCTGATTTCTGAGCATCTACTAAATGTGGCTTCAACATGCAATCCCCAAAGGGCATTTGTTACCCCAAAGTGGAGCTTTGCAGCTAAACAATTAAATTCTTGAAATAACATCTATGGAGACTGAATTTCCTTAAATTGACATCTCTAAGGAGAAACCAAATGCCTAGGTAGGAATATAAGTTTCTTACTTTTTAATTTTTGAAATAGAAATGGATAGTGTGGATAAAGTGAAGGTTTCTATGGCCAGGACTCTCACCTGGCCCTAGTTAGCTGGCTCACTACACACGTGTGGGCAATACGTTGCTGTTGACTCTATATAAAGAGCTCCACCCAGTGCTCTGGGCAACACGGTGGCACGGCCACAAGGCTGCAGGAGAGCAGAGACTGGAGTGGTGGCAGTGCCAAGGACAGAGACTGAGATGGCTGCGGGGGCCTAGAGGCCCAGAGGCAGAGACCGACTTGCTGCATGCAGACTCGCCCTGACTGGACTGGATTCTAGTGATTGACCTGCCACCATGGGAATAAAGTTAGATATAAACCCTTTCACCCCAAGAACGTTCCATTGTCATTTTTCAGTCTCATTGAATCCATAGTGAACTTGCCCGGTGCTGAAACCTATTGGCAAGACAGATAGGTAAAGTTTCAAAAGCTGGAAGAAAAATTCAGTTTGTAATTCCTAAACAAAATATCACTGTGCTGAAAAGAAGTAAATAATGAGTATTCATGATAATCATTTTCATGAAAACTCAACTTCAAAAAGACACTGAATTTCATTCATTGTTTGTCTCTTTCAAAAAGGTTGTTTATTCTGTGCTTTTTTCTGTAAAAATACAATGTAATTATGAATTTGGTTGTGAATTTCAGTAAAGCAAGATTTAATACTATGGCAAGGGTGCCATTAAAATGTGAATATTAACTTGCCAATAATTTCTAGAAGTTGAAATGGAATCTGCTTGGCAATAACACGACATTTTGACACCAATGAAAATATTTTATGTAGTTATGTAAGTGATAAAAATAAAGGTTTTATAAAAATTTATCCAGAAAGACAACTAGGAAAAACAATCATAATTAACAAGATTTCATAAAGTATGCAGCAGCCAAAGATAACTTTAGACCAGCTGAAGGTGATGAGGTCATTGCTGGTCCAAAGTTTGTAAGATCTGACCACCTGTAGAAATTTTTTTTAAAGCATTTAAAAATTTAATTTTCCAACCATTGACAGGCTAAAAAAGTCTCCCTCTTTTACATGACTTTCTGTTGTGCCAAAGTTAATGGAATTGAATGCACCCTTCAGCATTTTGAGCAGCTGTTCCTAGGGTACAGGAGTAAATGTATACACCCTACCAGCTGGAATAAAGACCCAAATCTACTATTTCTGAATATAATATGAAGCCTAGATTTTGTTTCCAGGATAAAATTGTCCAAAACAATCTAATTTAAGAAGAGGGTTGTGAAATTATCCAGTGGATGAGTAAGCATCTTGACAATTCAACTGGCTGATGCAAACAAAGCTGAACTGGCACATAACCATACAACTTACTTGCTGGCTGTGCAGCATTGGAGGGATTCTTTTATTTATTTTTTATTATTTATTTATTTATTTTTATTTTGTTATCATTAATCTACAATTACATGAAGAACATTATGTTTACTAGGCTTTCCCCTATCCCAAGTCCCCCCCACAAACCCCATTACAGTCACTGTCCATCAGCATAGTAAGATGTTACAGAGTCACTACTTGTCTTCTCTGTGTTGCACAGCCCTACCCTTTCCCCCACCCCCCACATTATACATGCTAATCATAATACCCCCTTTCTTCTTCCCCGCCCTTATCCCTCCCTACCCTCCCATTCTCCCCAGTCTCTTTCCCTTTGGTAACTATTAGTCCATTCTTGGGTTCTGCGATTCTGCTGCTGTTTTGTTCCTTAAGTTTTTCTTTTGTTCTTACATTCCACAGATGAGTGAAATCATTTGGTATTTGTCTTTCTCTGCTTGGCTTATTTCACTGAGCATAATACCCTCTAGCTCCATCCATGTTGTTGCAAATGGTAGGATTTGTTTTCTTCTTATGGCTGAATAATATTCCATTGTGTATATGTACCACATCTTCTTTATCCATTCATCTACTGATGGACACTTAGGTTGCTTCCATTTCTTGGCTATTGTAAATAGTGCTACGATAAACATAGGGGTGCATCTGTCTTTTTCAAACTGGAGTGCTGCATCCTTAGGGTAAATTCCTAGAAGTGGAATTCCTGGGTCAAATGGTAAGTCTATTTTGAGCATTTTGAGGAACCTCCATATTGCTTTCCACAATGGTTTAACTAATTTACATTCCCACCAGTAGTGTAGGAGGGTTCCTCTTTCTCCACAACCTCGCCAACATTTGTTGTTGTTTGTCTTTTGGATGGTAGCCATCCTTACTGGTGTGAGGTGATATCTCATTGTGGTTTTAATTTGCATTTCTCTGATAACTAGCTATGTGGAGCATCTTTTCATGTGTCTGTTGGCCAACTGAATTTCTGTCTGTTCAGCTCCTCTGCCCATTTTTTAATTGGCTTATTTGCTTTTTGTTTGTTGAGGTGCATGAGCTCTTTATATATTTTGGATGTCAAGCCTTTATCGGATCTGTCATTTATAAATATATTCTCCCATACTGTAGGATACCTTTTTGTTCTATTGATGGTGTCCTTTGCTGTACAGAAGCTTTTCAGCTTGATATAGTCCCACTTGTCCGTTTTTGCTTTTGTTTTCCTTGCCCGGGGAGATATGTTCATGAAGAGGTTGCTAATGTTTATGTCCAAGAGATTTTCTTTTAAAATCTTTAACTGACATTATTATTATAGCATGAGAATATTTACAGCAATACAAGGAACAGAAAGCAATTTTGGCGAGCATATTTTTTTTTCAAAATGACTATCACTGGTCACTAAATTTATGAGGACTACTAAAGATTTTTAAGTCAAACAATAATTATGGTAATAGTAAAATAATAGAAGGCATTTTATTAAATAAAAATGCTTATCTTTGGACTCTACTTTTAAATGTAATTTTAATAAAAATATTTAAAATTATACTTCTAAGTCTAACCAAATAAAAAAATGTTTTTTAGGGTGTCATAGCTTGTTTTTAATAAGCTGTATTTTTTTAGAGCAGTTTTAGACTCACAGCAAAATTGAGTGGAAGATTCAGAGAATTCTCAAATACCCTTTCTCCCATTACACCCCCACACAGACTCCCCCACTATCAACAGCAAACACACCAAAGCAGTACATTTGTTGCGGTCAATGAACCTGCATTGACACATCATTCCCAACCAAAGTCCATAGTTTACACCATAGGTTACACATGATGTGTGCATTCTATGAGTTTTGACAAAGGTATATGGCATGGTACACTATATTATAGTACCATACAGAGTGTTTCATTGCCCTAAAAATATTCTGTACTCCACCTATTAATCCCTCCCTCTCCACTATCTCTTGGTAACCACTGATCTTTTTCCTGTCTTTACAGTTTTGCCTTTTCCAGAAGGACATATAGTTGGAATCATACCATATGTAATCTTTTTAGATTGGCTTCTTTCACTTAGTAACATGCATTTAAGGTTTCTCCATATCTCTTCATAGCTTGATAGCTCATTTATTTTTTTAAAATATTCTGTCTGGATATATCACAGTTTATTTATCCTTCACCTACTAAAGGACATCTTGAGTGCTTCCAAGTTTTGGCAATTATGAATAAAGCTGCTATAAAGATCAATGTGCAAGTTTTTGGGTGGACACATGTTTTCAAGTCACTTGGATAGGTACCCAGGAGCACCATTGCATATCATGTGGTAAGAGTATGTTTAGTTTTGTAAGAAATCACCAAACTGTCTTCCAAAGTGGCTGCACTGCTTTTCATTCTCTCCAGCAATATGAGTTCTGATTGCTTCACATCCTCACCAGCACCAGTGTTGGTGTTTTGGATTTTGGCCCATTGTTGTTTTAATTTGAGATTTCCTGAAGACATGTAATATTGATCATCTTTTCATGTGCTTAGTTGCCATCTGTATATTTTCCTTGTTAGGGAATCCAGATTTTTTGCTTTCTTTTTAAATCAAGTTGTTTGTTTTCTTATTATTGAGTTTTAAGAGTTCTTTACATATTTTGGATAACAGTCCTCTATCAGACATGTCTTTTGCAAGTATTTTCTTTCAGTCTGTGTCACAGTATTTTAAGTGTAATGATTAACCTTGAAGCACTTATGCTTTATGGAATCAGAGGGTATTTGGAAAAATTTATTTGGCTATAAAGGTTTAGAACCATTTTTGAAGATGCACTCAATGAAAATTATGTTAGGTTAATTCATTATTTTAGCCTAGTAAACTATGGGGGAATTAACTGAAGTCCCCTAAAGAGCCCCCTTAAATCAAGAGGACACTTGGTGCCAGTCCTAGATATGAAGAAAACCAGCTGCAACTTGTAGTTTCTATTAAAATATAAACCAGGCTTTGATTAGGCAAGAATCTGTTAAAAATCTCTTGTCCCAAAAGAAGAGAGGTATTATCTCTTACGTTGCAAGGGTCTTAGACCCTTTATCACTTGTTATAGTATGCTATTTTATTCTATTGCCTCTGAGAAAAATGAATTCTCACTGGGAAAATAAAATCAAAATGCCTAAGCATTTGATCCTACTACGATCCCCCCCAAAACCACTAGCAGTGATAGAGCCAAATACCCCTAAAATATTAAATCTAAAATATCTCTGAAATAAGAAGACATTACCATAACATACCAGAAAATGCCAAGAGTCCCCGTATATCAGTGAGGCTTCCATTGTATGCAACAAAATACACTCTAGTTCATTTAAGCTAAAAGGAATTTATTACAGAATATCTAATAGGTATGACAACCACTGGGAGGTCTGAAAAGAGCAGCTCTGGGCTGAACTTCAAGGAATATCTCCTAAAGTTACATTACAGAACTGAGCTTCTGGCCCTGCCACAGTCAGGAAACTGGAATCAGGAATCAGCTCATGCAGCTTCTGACTCTAGATTCAGGCCATCTATGCCACCATCCAAGCAGCAAAATGGAGGACCTATACCTGCCTCTCAAAACTCATGATGCCAGAGAGCTAACACTAAGAATCTTACCACAGTTGTTGCAGAAAAATCAAACTAGTCCACAACTCAGCTTGTCAGCAGAAATAGTAGAAACAATGGAAGTCAGCGTTCACCTCAGAGTGTTCCACTTCTGCCTTCTAAAACTCATGAGTGATTGGTGGAGCCTATATCAACTAGAGCATCAAGGGAATCCAAAAAAATGTAGTTTTGAGGGATCCAGCATTAGTAATCCAGGAAGGAACACTAAAAGGAAGACAGAAAGGATGCTGAGCTAAGTGATACAGTGGCCCACCCATCCTGAAAAGGGAACAGAAAAGATAAAGGAAAGCTATATGGGATGGTAATTCTAGAAAAACTCCAAGTGGATGTAAGGAATTGGAGTGATGTCTGGAGCAACCGTGAGGCTGATTACATCAGTATCAGAGCAATAGGCAAGCTACCCCAAACTCCCTACCTTGAATAGAGAAGAGAGACAGACTGGCGCACTGGGTGTGAGTACTGAGCCAGAGACCATGATCAGGAGGAGCAGGGAGCGCCACTTCCCTTATAGAAGCTACTGGTCCACCCTGTCTGTAACAGCCCCTTCTAAAACCCCTAGAGGCTGGCTGGGGTGTGCATACTGTCTTCAGTATGTTCAGAACCTCAGCCAGAGTTGGGCATGCAACCACAAACAAAATATCTGAAGTAAAAAACACCATAAAAAAAAAACTTTATGAGCAAAGGAGAGAACACCAAATTGGAATTTATACATCAAAGAAATAGAAACTTTGAAAATAATATAATTGAAAAATCTCAGGATGATAAGAATGGATATTTCATCAGAAGATTATTATTTTTAAAACCCTGTATTAGGAAAAAATGATTACCAAATAAAAATCTTAATACATAAGCCAACAAGCAGAATATATTCAACTAAGGAGAGGAAATGCTAGTTGGATGCCTAAATTTCTCTCAAAATGACAAAGATATGGTGTAGTGGGTGCTGCAGTAAGCAACCCTGACCCCCCCCTTAGGCAACAAGTCACTCGTTTTGCCACCTGTTGGCTGCTGACAGCTCACAGAGAGAGAGAGAGAGAGAGAGAGAGAGAGAGAGAGAGAGAGAGAGAGATCATATATATATAGAGAGAGAGAGAGAGATCATATATATATATAGAGAGAGAGAGAGAGATCATATATATATATATATATATATATATATATATGAAATTGGCTTGCATGATTTGCACAATTATGGAAGTTGACAAGCCCCAAGATCTGCAGGGTGGGCCAGAAGGTTGGTTACCCAGGAAGAACTGATATTACAGTTCAAGTCCAAAGGTTATCTGGTGCAGAATTTCCTCTTGCCCTGGCGAGAACAGCTTTTTGTCCTATTCAGGCCTTCAGCTGATTGGAGCTGATTGGATAAAGCCCAACCACATGAGAGCAATCTGCTTCACTTAAAGTCCCCTGATTCAAATGTTAATCTCATCTGAAAACATCCTCACAGAAACATCCAGAATAATGTTTGACTGCATATATGGACACCATGGCCCATGGCCCAATCAAATTGACACATAAAATTAACCAACAAGCATATAGATACACATATGCATGTGCATCTTCTACCCTGAGACTTTGATAACACGAAAAATAAACACTTCCAAAAGGAATGAGACTCAATGTGGCATTGCACCTCATGAGCAGCACTGACTATTAGGAAGACACAGGAGAAAAATTTTCAAATTTCCAAAGGAAAATGATCCTCAGACTAAATTCTTTACAACACAAACTATATTTTAGGTTGAAGAGTGATATAAAGATATTTGAGATATTATTGTCAGTAATAATTAGAAAGGATGTATTCCAGCTAAATATGAGTCGTAGGAAAAAACATAGAATACTGTAAATATATGGGTCGGAGAACCAGAGTAAAACAGTTACATTAAAATCACTGTTAGCTGTTTTAAAAAATCAATTATCATCTAACTCTCAGGTGATCTCAACATGAGAGATGGGCCTGGGGACACTGGACAAAACAGAAGTAAAAGCATGCTAAAATTTGTATCTTTATTAAGTTTAAAAAATTAAAATTTATCTTCATATTTATTAAGATGCTGATCAATAGGAACACTGAGAAACTGTGTGTGTGTGTGTGTGTGTGTGTGTGTGTGTGTGTGTGTGTGTGTGTGTGTGTATTTGAAAGTCTAAGGGTAAGAGAATGACATTGAAAGAAGGACAAAGGCATATTTAGAAAATGAAAACAAAAAGAAAACAGTGGTGTTCTTAATTTCAGGAAAGTTTGAATTCACAATAAAAAGTAAGCAAGACAAAAACAGACACTTTATAGCAGATATAATCCTCAATCAAGACATATCAATCATAAATATTGCTATTGGCATGGCATCAAAATTCAAAACCTAAAGCTATCAAAAAATATAGTAAGTAGAATAATATATAGTAAGTAGACTCTAATAATAAAAGACTTTTTATTACATTTATTATAAATAATTAAATCACCTCATTCAAGCCATAAAAGATCAAGTAGAAATAAAATAAGATTCTGGAAGATCTAAAGACCTAGTTAATAAGGTAGAAACAATTATTATACTAAAGTCTACACTTTGAAGCCAAAAAATAAATGTTCTTTTTCAGGGACAAAAGACATTTCTAAGCACAATATAAGAGTCAAAAACCAAAAAAAAAAACCAGTTTGAATAGTTTAAAAATATCTGCATAGCAAAAAATATTATAAACAAAATCAAAAGGCAATACAAACTGGAGGAAATAATTACCCACCACATACAAGTAACTTCCATGTAGTAGACATTTTGTGTTTTTGCCCAGCACCCATTTCAGCACCATAGTTTTGCCCTGAGGCTAATATTCGGGTTATTTGCTTGTGGTGAGGCCCTACCTCAGGCCCCAAGATGTGTGGAACTCATCTACAGAATCGGTTCAAGCATAACCATGTGACCCATTTGGGACCAGTAAGGGAGAGCAGCTGACAGGAGTTTGTGCAGGCAATTGAAAAAGGATCTTCCATTGAATTTGGGGGTGTAGGGCTGTGAGAGCAGCCAACTTGGTACCAGATGAAGGTTAACCCGAAGATGAAACCGAAGAGGCAAAACCAAGGGAGTGTCAGAAATGGCATAAAACTAAATGTGCTTTATTCCCAGAGGAATTAACATTTACACAAAAGGGTATTAAAAAGAAGCCTACATGTCAGAACATGCACCAGGGAGTCAGTCCAGCTGGGAGGAGAAGGGAGATTAAGAATGGGCAGGCGGTGCGTCACTTCAAAAAAAAAAAATGCAGAGAAAGTTTTAAACCAGCCAACAAAATTAAGACGAATGTAAAAAAGCCTAATATAGATATAACTTGCTTAGGCAATGTCTGGGAAAGAATGCAAACACTGTCGTACTCAGCCAATAAAGAACCAGGGGAGGGACTCCCACGCTAAGGAAGAAATTGCTTGTTGTAACAGCCCTGAGTGTGCCTGCTCACCAGACACGCGATGCTGCAAGACCGCCCCTACAGCCCCGCTGCGCGGGCTCTCTGACTCCGTGTCTACTTACCAAGTTCCGACCAGTGAGCGCATTTCTCACAGAAGGAGCCCCAGACACATATATTGGTGCCTAAATAGATAAGATAGAAATAATCAGAATGGTCGATGTCTTTAAATGTATTAGGGTGGGGTAGTGGAAGGGCAGAGGGTAAACAAAACAATTAGAGACTTTGAGACTGAATTGTGATATATAGAAAACTACGCAAATGAAAAAGGAGTTATTAGTAGATGTGGGTTAAATCATATTCCCCCAAAAGATATGTTGCCCCCCTCCCCATGCCACCTTCAGCCTTATAATGTGTCTCATTTGCAAATAAGGTCTTTGCAGATGTTATCAAGTTAAAGGGAGGTCATACTAAATTAGTGTGGGACCTAAATCCAATGACTGGTGTCCTTAGATGTGAAATTTGGAGATACAAAGACATACAGGAAAGAAGGCCATATGAAGACCAAGACAGAGATAAGAATTGTGCAGCCACAAGCCAAGGGAGACCAAGGGTTGCTGGTCATCACCAGAAGCTTGATTTCAGACTTCTGGCCTCCAGAATTGAGAGAATAATTTATGTTATTTTAAACCATCCAGTTTATGGTAATTTGTTATGACAGGCCTAGGAAACCAATACACTAGTTAATAGTTAACTTCAAAGAAAAGCAAAAAGTTGTTCAAGAAAGCAAATGTAACTGACTTAATACACAGAACATTCTGAGTAGCATTTATATAAACAGAATAATGTAAAAAATAATGATTATATAATCATATTGGGGGGATGGGGAGAGAGGGACTGGCAATTATATTTGTTTATTGGAGGTAGGAGAATTAAATTCTTGCCACCTTTCAAAAGAACTTTACCTTCTCTCATGGGAACTCAACAGATAATGCTAACGTTGAGAAATCAAGTTATACCATTATAAGCTTAGCATATAAAAACATGGAAATAGATGGCCAAACAAGTGAAAGTTGAAAATGATCACCTCTGAAGAATGAGACACAAGAAACTGGGTGTTGGGTACTACAGTAGACTTTTTCTTAATAGATCGTAAAGAACTCTTTGGCCTGTTAAAGTATCCATGTATAGACATTGATGAATATAAAAACAAACTTAAAGAGGAAAAATAAGCAAAAACAGGTAATTCACAAAGGAAGAAATTCAAATGATGAACATATGAATACATGCCTAACCTTAGCAATTAGACCAATTCAATTTAAAATAAAAAATAAGTCTAATAAAATAAAATTAAATATTAAATCTGCCACCAAGTATAATTAGTTTAGAGAGAAATTTGAAAATATATAGTAAAATTGAAAATACGCATAAACTACAACTCTACTGATCCACTCTGGCTTGAATCCCAGGAAACTTTTGTACAAGATCAGAAAAAAATCACATTTAAGAAAGTTACAGTGTTGTTCATAATAGTGAAAAACCTGGAAAGATCTAAATGCTTACCATAGATATTGATCCATTTCAGGTAGAATATTTTGTGTTTTCATATAATAAAAATACTATATAATAATTAAAAGAAGCAAACTTTATATATATGAAGACATAAATCTCAGATAATGTTCAGCAAAAAACAAATTTGAAAAACAATGTCCAGCTCGTTACTAGTTATACAGATTTGAAAACACATAAAACCATATGCCATTTTTAAACATATGAATGCAAAAGCAAGAGAGAAGTTACCGTGGAGCAAGGTTTATAACATGGAACTGAAGGTGAATACAGAAAGAACATCCACTTCATTTGAATATTTTAGTTCTTATATTCAAAAACTTTAAAGGAAATATGAGAAAAGACTAGTAATAGTCAATTCTGGGTGGGGTACTCAGAGTTTTAAAAAATATAATCCAAGTACTTTTCTGTGTTTTTATTTCCAAAACTTAAAAGACTAGATGTAGAAGAAAAATAGGCAAAAATCTTTTGAATATAAGCATGAGCAACTTTTTCCTGGACACATCTTCTCAGGCAAGGGAAACAAAATAAAAAATGAACAAGTGGGAGTACATCAAATTAAAAAGCTTCTGTACAGCAAAGGACACCATCAGCAGAACAAAAAGGCACTCTACAGTATGAGAATATATTCATAAATTACGTATCTGATAAGGGGTTAACATCCAAAATATATAAAGAACACACACACCTCAACACCCAAAAAGCAAATAACCCAATTAAGAAATAGGCAGAGAACCTGAACAGGCACTTCTCCAGAGAAGAAATACAAATAGCCAGCAGGCACATGAAAAGATGCTACACATTACTAATTATCAGGGAAATGCAAATTAAAACCACAATGAGATATCACCTTACACCAGTTAGGATGGCCACTATCCAAATGACAAGAAATAACAAATTCTGGCAAGGATCCATCAATAGATGAGTGGATAAAGAAGATGTGGTACACACACATGGAATATTATTCAGCCACAAAAAAAGAAATCCTTCCATTTGAGACAACATGGATGGACATAGAGGGTATTATGCTAAGTGAAATAACCAGGCAGAGAAAGAAAAATATCATACTATTCCACTTATTTGTGTAATATAAAAACAAAGCAAAACAGAATGAACAAAATAGCAGTAGACTCAGACACTGAGAAGTTACTGATCATTACCATGGGGTAGGAGTGGGGTGAGTGGGTGGGGAGACTGAAGGGGATAAAGGGAAACAAAAATTCTCAATCATAATATAAGTTGGTCACAGGGATGGTGGTACAGCATGGAAAATACAGTCAATGATTCTGTAACATCTTCCTATGTTGACGATAATAACTGCACTAGTTGGGGTGAGGATTTAATAATATAGGTTAACTAGTGAACCACTGTTGTGTATTTGAAACCAATGTAAGATTGTATATCAATTACACTTCAATCTTTTTTTAAAGTTTCATTGGGAAACAAATTTCAAAAATTGACTCAAAAAGAATGCAAATTCCTGACTAGTGTAATAACTTACAAAAGATGCCCCAAAACATCAGAGAACTACCCCCTAAGAAAGGCACCAAGCCCTGCCTGTTTTTTGAATGAGTTCCACCAAATCTAGAAACAATGTCCTAACTCATCCTGTGAGGGTAGCCTAATGCTGGTACAAAACAGAGCCAGAATTTTAGCATTCCAAATTCAGCAGGGTAGTTAAAGAAAAATGCATCATCTTGCTTGAGTAAAGTATATAAAAACAAGTGTGTTTATGATTTAGCATCATGGCCATCTTCGTACGTACAATACTACAGTAAAATTTAAATGAGAAAAAGAAAATCGTAATTTTATAGTATTAAGCTTAAAGTTCAGTTGGCATTTTAAAAAAAAGTAAATTTCAGTAACCATTACGTATTTTTTTCAATTCTTTCCAAACTAGGAATGGAAAGAACGCCTAAGTGAGAAGAAACACTCCCCTTGGTCAAAAACAATTGGGAATGCGCTCCATCGGTTACTAATCCATAAAACTAAATATTTTAAAAAGAAAAAGCAAATTCAGTAATTGCATATTATATAATTGTTCATTTAGAAATCCCAGAAGCATCTACTGGCAATCTTGGAAACAACAGGTCTTAAGGACACTTCCCGATCTGGCACCCAGCATCCCAGGCCCGACCTGCGCCCGAGCAATTGCGCTTGCGCGCTTAGGGCGCCTGCGCAAGGGCGGAAAGGAAGAAGATGGCGGCGCCAAGCTTTCCCACGCCGCTGCACGGGCATGTGGGCCGTGGCTCCTTCAGCGGTGTGTACGAGCCCGCGGAGGATACGTTCCTACTGCTGGACGCGCTCGAGGCGGCGGCGGCCGAGCTCACCGGGTGCGAGGAGGGCCAGGGGTCCTGCGGGGAAGGGCTCGGGCGTCCTGGAGAGGCGGCGGCGGCGAACCGAAGAAAGGGCTGTCGCCGCCCGTCCTGAGAGGAGGCGGTGTCAGCCCACTCGGCGGAGACTGACTCCAGAACGCCGATGCTGACGGTTTTCCCGCACACGACTGTGCCAGGGGTCTGTCTGCTTTTGCCACAGTGTTTTGGTCCCAGGAGCTGCGAACCTCCTTTTTACGCCAGAGTGTCTTTTCCTTTAACTGTTACACTGACATATACAGGCGCCTAAATGAAGCAGTATTGTAACATTCAAAACCAAAATATCCAAAAAACATTACTGCTTGTTAACATTAAAATGTTTACTAAATATTAAAAGCGGCGTGGCATTATTTAAGTTAGTACATAAAAGCACCCTCTAACAACGGACGGGCACAAAAACTAAATGAGGTTGTGAGGTACTAGAGTGGGGAGGTATTTTTAAACACACCGAAAAGCATGCTCAGCTCTGCAGCAACAGCCGTTTGCCACATGGGGCTACTTTAAATGTGGCTAGAACTGAAAGTTTCATTTAATTGTTAAAAATCTAGTTACATGCAGTAACCAACCTATAGAATTTTCGCTAGCACTTTATAAATATTAAAATTGATCTCCAAATGCTATAAATTTTAATAATGTTAAAAGCATGAATACCTACATTGTAATTTTATTTTTAATGGAAGGAATTTGGGTGATTAGATTTATTTAAATATCAAGACCAAATTGATTTTCTCAGGTTGAACAGCCGTCAGCTTCACAGATCTTACTGCGTTTATTTATCCCTTTTAAACTTGATTAGATCTTTCCATGTGTAAAAAGCCCCAACACTTATTGCACTGGTTTTCACTGTAAACAATGGAACTTTTGAATTTACTGGAATATAGAATGGAACAGCACTGTTTTAACTTGTCTTTTAGTCTCAAGATATCCCAGAAAGGTTTACAAGCACAAATTGCGTTGAAAAGTATGCTGTAAACGGAGCTGATTTTGTTACAAAGTTGGATTACTTATGGTCTTGGAATTCTAATTATTTATGAGACCATGATAATTATTTTCAAATAAAAGCTGTCTGGTAAGATTCAACAGACTCCTTCCTACAGCTTAATAAAGGCTTGTGAGATGTGTGGACTGATCCAAAAGTTAGAAATCCCTAGACTTTGTTGGTGTTGGGTAGTTGTTGGGACAGTTACGTGCCAAAGAGACCCCAAAATCCCATCAGACCTATTTCTGCAATGGGGATAATTGGTGCTTTTGATGCATATATATCAAAATATGGAGGGAATTAATTGAAAGAACAATGGATTTATTATATTCAATAGCATTCTTAAGAGTATTATTGATATTCTGAGATCAGATACGATACTGTGATCAATTTTCCCAATTCAGTATATAGCTGTACAAATCTGGAATTTCTTTGCTGCCCAAAATACATTATTAGTAGAAAGGGGAAACTTTTTTCCCCCAGGATATACTAATGGATTTATGAATGTTATGTACATGATAAACATCTTTCATAAATATGGTAATAATATTATCCCTATCATTTTACAAAAAACTATTAACTGGGAGTTCCTTGTGGGAAGGCTTGATGTCTTTCATTTTTCTAACCCTCAACATGATCCCATTGTTTTTATGTAATATTTTGTACAAATTAATTGAAAGCCATCTATTTTATGGACTCAAACTACACACTCAAAATTTTAAGTTTTGAGTTATGCAATATTAAAGGAGCTCAAAATAGTCATCAGAAATTAGCTTGTTTGTAAATTTCTCTTGTATTTCTGTATATTTGCAGGTGAGTGATGATGCTGGAGAAATATACATTAAAAGCATGAGAGTTGTTCCCTGGTGTATTTTATGTTCACTGTGCTAATATTTATTTTATTTTTTTTTTGCTTTAGAGTAGAAATATGCCTTGAAGTAGGATCAGGGTCTGGAGTTGTATCCACATTCCTAGCTTCTTTGATAGGTCCTCAAGCTTTGTACATGTAAGTATAAGTTTATCAAATTCATTCACACCTTCCAATAAGAGATTCACTGGGGTATGACTGCTTGAATGAAATAATTTTTATAAGTTAATAATATCTATCTGATAGTGTCTATTTATATATAGGAAGGTCTCAGATTGGGAATCATGTTTCTCTAACAATTATAATTACATGCTCAAAACTTAAACTGTATTACATAATTATAGAAGCAATGTAATAATTTTAGGTCATCTCTAAATTTGGATTTTTTTAGGTAAATAATCTGATTATCAGAAAAATTGAAATTTACAAAATTTCTTCATAGAAAATTTGAGAATATAGAAAGTATAAAGAAAATTAAAATCACTGTACTTTTTACCGTATGTGGTCCATGTGTATTTCCTTCAGTTTTTCATTTCCTGTGTTTTTCACTTAACAGTGTATCATGATCATTTGCCTTCAAACATTCCTTTTAAATCTCATTTTTTGGTGACTGCATAGTATTCCTTCATTGGGCTCTTAATTTCATAAATTCCCTCAGATGTGTGCATGTATTTGTATTCTTCTATTCTTGGACATTACGTGAAAATAACAATCTCTTCATAAATATAACAAATCTTTGTTCATTTTTTTTTTCACCATAATGAAAGCATTCTAATTTTTTTCTTAATCTACTTTATATGCAAAGTCCTTGAATTTAAACAAGTAACAAATTTGTCTTGTGGGCATAGGATATCTGTAGTTTCCTTTCTTCTCTGTTTATAGGTGCACTGATATCAACCCTGAGGCAGCAGCTTGTACTCTGGAAACGGCACGCTGTAACAAAGTCCACATCCAGCCAATAATCACAGACTTGGTGAGCAGTTAATTCCTGTCCTTTTCAAGTAAGTTAAGATCAAGATGACTTAGGTCAAAAAAAACTTGAATGATTAACTTTTAACCCACTAAACAGTATACCCTATAATCTACAAAGTAAATTCTTAACTGATGTATGTCATCCATCTTGTTCACATTTCAAAGGATATTTCTACTGGTTTATACAGATCAGGCATCTTTTCATCAGAAGTGACAAAGAATCTAAATCAAACTGGCTTAAATAAAAGAAAACGTGGCTGCAGGCATAGCTGGTTCCAGGAACCCAAATGATATTACAGGCATTTTTTCTTACCTTTGAACTTTTCACTAGTGGCTCTATTTTTAGGCAGTCTTTCTCTTCATAGTAATAATTTGCTTTCATGTCTGTGTCTTATTTGTCAGCAAATCCCTCACCACCACCATGGAAAGAAACTCTATTCAATTACTCTAGCAAAAGCCCCAGAATGAGTATCATTTGGATCAACTTGGGTGATGTACCTATTTCTTAATCTCTCACTGTATCCAAGGATGATTGGTTTAGCCCTGAGTCATAATCCCACCCCAACAGCTTGGTTGGGATAAATGCTACCCAAGCCACTTGGATTGAGAATGAGAGGAGGTATATCTTCCCCAATGAAGGTCAAGGATATGTAATCAGAAAAAAGAAGGGAATGGGTCCTGGGGCAAGTAAAACCAACAAATGGCAATGACAGGACATCATTTTATTTAAAGTTACACATTTTTCAGTTGCAGTTTTTTAACTGTTTTAGATTATATTAATAAGACTTGGACAATTTGGGGTTTTGTTTAGTTATAAATGTGAAATGCCTTTTTCTAAACAAAAATCATAATAGTAGTTACCAGGTGGGCATAAGGAATATAAAATACTTTCTGTGCTGCTTGACCTGTTTTATTCTTCCACTGGTAAGAATTTTTAGCTTTTCTTTTTTAAATTCACAAGCTTTTAGTTTTTAAATTCACAAATGATTTTGCCACTTAGCAGGAATTAAGCCGAAGATGTAAGAAACTATTTACATATTACTGAAAGTTGTTACTGCTAGTAAAAACTATTATCAAAAAATGTATTCAAATGATTTATGTAAGATCAGTGTGGTGATTTTGCTCTTCACATTTTTTAACTTATTTAGTGTGCCCATAATTAGTATTAAATGCATGATTTTGATAGAATAGTAAAACTTTAGATATACAAAAAAGTCAGAATATCTTTTTTCTTTTTCAACTGAGAGGTAGAAACTGAGTGAGGTGTGTTTTTTAAAGTCATATAACCAGTAAAGTGATACATCCAGAATTTAAGCCCAGAACTTCTGAATCCAAACCTAGAAGTTTCACTGCTGTCTTAGAACATGATTGGTGGTAGCCTCTCATATTAATAAAGTGCATTTTGCTGTATGCATTTAAAACTTATTAGAGGCCTTTTTGCTTACTTCCCAATTCTTGGTTATATTCTAGTTCTCTGAGACTGTCTAAAAGCTGAATATAGATAAGTGAGGGATGCCTATAATTAGCCGTTTTATCCAGTCTGTAGTGACTTTCATATTTAAATCCATTTACTTTTTAACTCCATAGTTTTCCATTTTTTTCTTTATTTAAAATTCAGTACTGCAATAATTATTAGTATATAGTACTTCGGGGCCATCGTAAACAGTTATAAAGGAAATTCATTCTAGTTTCCATACTTAACAACATTTCTGGAAAATTATATTTTGGATTTCTTTTTACAATTTGAGAAACTTAATTTCTTTATGGAATTAAAAATAAAGTTTTTGGTTGTTTCAAATGTATTTCCTCACTCTAATATTACTAGAAGGAACAGCAGATTAAACTGGTCATCTTCCTTGCAGGCAGGGTACACCTGAATTTCTTCTCTCAAAATGGTTATCTTTTCCCTTTTTAAATGAGTAGAGAAAGAAAAGTTAACTTCTGTAACATCTCTTCAAAAGTACTGTTCATGGGTTCCTTTTGAATTGCATAATTAATAGGCTAGTAAGATGATAAGACTGGGATTGATTTTGGAAACCTGGATAAAATGGAAATTCTAAGGCAGTGTTTCACCATATATATAAGAAGCCCAGTGACACTGCCCAATACTTTGATGTTATGACTGAGTACTAAATAACTTTGAATCATACAATATAAAGGCTGTTTCTTCTTTAATTCTCTTTCAGCCATTCTGATTTACATCTAGGAGAAGGTCTCAGTTTGATGTTATTTAACACTACTTACACACTTAAATGCCCCTTAAACTACTTAAATGCCCCTTTACCAAAGAGAGAGCAGGCTTGCGTCACTCTTAGACTGACAACACAAATTGTGACAAAAACATTGTTTTACTTATATTGCCATTTATTCTTGTAGTCATTTCTGTTTCCAGAGAGTAATACTGATTTCCATTTACAGTAGTAATCTAAGCCCTCTTCACAGCAAATTTACTTAACAAAAAAAAGGTCCATTTAAAGAAAGATACCCAGTAAATAATGATAGATACCTGTACATATATGGGGAAAATTATAAGAATGTTAGTAAAATAACCACCACTTTGGATTCTACCTTGAGATACTTCAGTTATTCCATCATAAGAAACAGGCTCAGAATTCATAGGTTAAACTCACTACAAAGTGATAACTGAAGGAAATATCTTTAGGGGTAAGTATACATCCAGACATGATGTTTCGACTTTACTGTGCCTGTGAAGGTATAGGACAACATAATCAGGCATGATTTTTCAAATAGCTATCAGAGGAATACTTTAAATGACATTTTGCCCTCTGCACTTTCTTTAAACAGACATTTTTCTTCTTCCATAGAAAATTGTACCCAGTTTAGAGATTCATAAAATGCCAAACAATTGATACTTTCAGCGTCTCTTCCCACTATTTTCAGTTCTTTCTTTCTTTGGCGTCTAAATGCTTCAGTCAATACATTTATGAGTAATTAAAGGAAAAAGAAAAAATATATGTGCTAATGTTTTCTGTCATCTCATAAAACATTTCCCTTGGTTATAGAAAATAAATGTTAAAATTAGCAGCTGTAGCTTTATAGCTGTGTACAAATCTATGGAAAACATACGAGGCCTTGCCTCTTTCTTATCTTAATTTCTAAAAATGAACCCAGAGTGTAAATAAATGAGCTGTTGAAAAGCAGTTTTTCTTGAACATTTTATGTTCATTCTGATAGTTTAATTCCTTATTGTTTAGGTAAATGCATATAATCTTAATCTGAATGAAAAAGTAAAAATATCTCCATTTCTGTCTGATTTTGGCCCTGTAACATAGTTTTTTCTAAAAACATGGGAGGGTATTTATAAAGATTTATTTATTAATCTATTTATTTAATTCTGAATCTGCTTAAAATTCTGACTACTGTTGAACATTTAGGTCAAAGGCTTACTACCAAGATTGAAGGAAAAAGTTGATCTTCTGGTATTTAATCCCCCCTATGTCGTGACTCCACCTGAAGAGGTAAGACTTATAACAAAATTTAATTACTAATATTTTCAGCTATTTTCTTCCTAAAATCAAATGAATATCATATGATATCAGTCAGCTGCTAATTATCACAAACTGCTCTGAATTTACTCATAATTGTCAATAATTGGGTATATTGGTAGCCTTAGGAAAGAAACCTAAAACTAATAGAAATACAAACTGTGTCTCATATCTATACTTAAAAATCCCATTCATATCAGGCCATGGTGTTTAAATTCATATATGTGTGTGGGTGTCTTTGTATATCCTTTATCATAAATGACAAATTTGCAAAGCGAAGTATTTTTATTAACCTTAAATTCACATAGGAATTCTTTGTGAAAGTCTCGGGTTACTTCCTTTCACAGGTATTACCAGGAAGTGGGGGTAGGGGACCAGTTGTCATTTCAGGTATAGAAAAGAAATAATATTGAAAAAAAGTGATTTTGAAAATCTCAGTAATGAAGAGGTAAACCATGTTAACCATTTCCCAATGTAGAGAGAGAAAAAATGGTCAAGGCAGATACAAAATTTAATTATGGAGTAAAGCTCGCTTTCCTTTGAATTATTTTACATATTTATTCATTGATGATTATTCTCTGGCAAGGCTGATACCTCTTAACATTTACCAAAATAGGAAAGGCCTATCTATATAGGTGCTATTGCTGCTAGTGGCAGTTACACAACTAAGAAGTTATTGCTCTGCTGACATATGAGAAAGGAAATCATTGTTATAAGGTGAACAGCAATTGAGGGCAATGCAGCTTAATCAGCTCTTTAGGATAACACTATATGAATAAATATCAAGAGTGATAAAATGTTTTTGTCCAATAACCTCATCTAAACTAGATCTCAAAGATCTAGTATGGGAATATCATTCAACAATAGCATGAAAATTAAAATACACAAAATGTTTATTACATCTTTATTTACTATGACAAATATGAACCTATAATGTAACAGAAGAGACACAGTTAGGTAAATCATGGTCTATCAGGTCTGCAAACTACTGAGAAGACTAATAAATGAAAAGGAGATTCTGTGAACATGGGAACACAAATGGGCTTCCTTTCTCCCTCATTCCATTTATTAAGCTATGTACTCAGCTTCTCCTGAGCCTTACTAGCTGCTGGGGCATATAGATGACTGATTGTGGCAATACCTGGGCTCTGCCGCAGTCCTAACAGAGAGATCTCATGTCATAATTCCCATGAGCTGAACAATTAGCTGGAGAGCAGAATCAACAACAAAGATTTCCTGGAGTTGAAAAATGTGTTTCACAAAATAAAGTATCAGGCAATGAATTAAAAGGAGAATGTGGCCTCAGTTAAGACCAGAATCAGTGCTCTGGAAACCAAATGAATGAAATTTTTAAGCACATAGAACATGAAGATGAAAAAGAAGGAAATCATGAAGGTAAAAGATAAGAGATTTAGAGGATAGATCCAGGAGACATACAAATAATAGTAGTTTGTGCATGTAAAAAATTGTGCCCATACTTACTAGTATATGTAGAAACATGAGGTACTGTTGGCTTATGCCTGTGATCTGCGAAGGATCAGAAACAAGCAGGGGAAGACTCAGGAAGCAGGCAAAGAACAGACCACTAAATGTGACCCCTCTCTTTGAAGATGGAAACCTCCCTTGCATGTACTGTAAGAATGTTGGTGCAGGAGATCTTCCTGGAGGGCCATTTCTGTGCAAGGAGATAAACCCAGATAAGCATCCTTGGTGAGGCATATAAACCAGGTCAATCACACAGGGATCCTAGTCCATTCTGAAACAGAATGACAAGACAAGGCTTAGCAAAGAGTGCCATCACCACATACTCTGTTCACAGACCACTTTACCTGATGAAACATCCAGAGAATGGGCTCCGCCAAAATAGTGGTAAACCAAAGAAGAGGGAGACATGAAGCCCAGAAAAAGCGGTCATTCTAGAAATGCCAAGAAAGGGAAGTCTCCGGGAAGGAAGCCTTGACAAGAACCAGAGAAACTGACAGATTTCCTAATGTGATTAGCTTTGTGGAAAATTGTATTGAGAAGTTTATGATAGATATGGAAATAATTTAAATTAGATACAAAAATTTAAGCAAATGGATACATTGAATGCCTATCAATAGCTAAATAAGATATGATACTTTTCCACTATGAAACATTATGCAACTATTAAAAGAGTAAATTAGAATTATACCTGATCACATGAAGAGATTTGCAAAAGCTATTGTTGGGTGCGAAAAGCAAGATAAAGTTAAGAATGTAAAACAATAATCCTATCTTTGTAAAAGATGGACAAAAAGATGTGTGTGTATAAGGTGAAAGAGGAGACAAGCAAAACAGTAAAAGGTGAAAGTGCTGTTGTTTAAAAGCAAGTGTATGAACATATTTCTCTTATTTGTAAAATTATATATGTATATAATTATAGGTATAAAGAAATTTATTTTAATGGGAAACATATGCCATGCTATGCCATGCTAAGTGGATTAAAGCAGAAGGCATAATTGTATATAAATAATTTAAATTAAAATATGGACAAGAACCATTGAAGGAAATAGGAAATAATTGTTAGGATTGAGGAGTTGTTGTTTTTTTTTTTAGGAGAGCAAGGTACAGGCTTTTATTTAGAAAGAGAAAGTGGCTGCCCCCAGAGAGAGAGAGAGAGAGAGAGAGAGACAGAAAGATGGCGGGGAGCAGCCAGTTAAGTAGTTTTTGAGTGATTTCTTCAAAATGTTCTTTAGTTTTGTAAACAATACACAGCAGTAAGGATCTAAAGATTTTTAATTCCATATACATTCTCATGGGTTTTGTCTCTAAAATAGATTGTTAGAGCAAAAAATACTTCAGTGCAACTTTATATAAATGGGTTTCTAACAAAGGTCTATACAATCATACTTTAATCTAGAAGAGAGTCCGATGTAGTATACCATTTGGAACTTTGTGCAAAGTACATCTCTTCCTAATTGTTCTGTATTAAGTAAGTGTAAGAATTATCTATGTTTCTCAATATAAACACTATATTTTAACAACTATTACTAAGACATTAATATGTACAGCGTACTATTTTGAAACTTTAAATACATTTCCTCATTTATTCCTAACAGACAAAAGTAATTTTTAATTTTCCTAATTTTGTAGTTGAAACTATTGTCTTCCTAATTTTAATGATAAGGGAGGACACTAATCACAGAGATTACAGACTTACATGAGGTCACACAGAATAGGAAATTCTGGGGGTCAGATGCAACTTTACTGCCTACTTGATGGCAATAAAATACAAAATATATACTTGTTTGGTGAATGTTACTTGGCAAAAAGATTTGGTTTGTGATTCTAAATGTAACTTTACATGAGCTAAAAGAAAAGTCTTTCTAATTGGTCACAGGTAGGAAGCCACGGAATAGAGGCAGCTTGGGCTGGTGGCAGAAATGGTCGAGAAGTCATGGACAGATTCTTTCCTCTGGCTCCAGATCTCCTTTCACCAAAAGGATTATTCTATTTAGTTATCATTAAAGAAAATAATCCAGGTAATACACACCAGTTTATATTCTAACCATTTTCTTTGCAGGAATCAAAAGTTAATAATGTTGACGACTGTAATTTATAAAGTAACCTGGAATGTTACAGATATAATCACTGACAACAGCTAATACAAATATAACATTCATGTTGAAAGAAAAGAGGTTTCAAGAGGTATATTTACCTGATTTTAAAAAGTACTGCCATTTGTTGGGCAAGGGGGGGGCAGTTTTTCCCCAATTCATAAACTGACTCAAACACAAAATCTATTAATGATTTCCACTTCTAACATCTCATCCTCAATATTTCATTCCATGTTCTGGTCTTCATGCCTTTGACTCTATGCTCCTTAGTTCATCTGCAGTTTTATCATGAAAGCTCTCTCTTGACATAGATTTTTTAATCATGGTTTTCAGATTACTTTGTAACTAAGTTAACTGTAATCTTTTCTTTCTTTCTGTACACCTCAGATTTGATTTTTATCTTATACCTTATATTCTCACCCCCTCAAATCACATCATGATTCCTAGGTGTTTTTTGGTAACTCTATTTTCTTAGTTCAGCCTTTTTAGTATTATTTATTTATAAAAGGGAAGGTTTGCTTTTTTCCATATGCCTGAAAGAAATAAGCTCCTTCATTTACCACTGTGCAGTGTCACTGTTCAGTATGCCCATACCTTTATTGACTTTTCATCCAAAAGGAAGGGTATTAGGCAGAAAAAGGAGCTGAGCAACTAAAAGCTAATTATTTACTGTAATAACAAGAATAATTAATGTTTCTGTTGAGTCTAGAGTAGGCTACCCCTGCAATGCAATCCATTCAGCTTTATTAGAATACTCAGCAACACCTTGAAAATAGGGTACTCTTATCTGTGAAGTCCAGGTTCACTTTAATAGAAATTTACATGGTAAACATTGTTTCCTTAGATGAGTAGAATTTGTAAACACTAGTCTGTTTATCATCTTATTAAAACTGTTTAATAAAATGATCATATATACTTTATCAGATGACTTAATGGATTTTACCTTTGTTTTAATTTTCATTTTAGAAGAAATTTTGAAAACAATGATGACAAGAGGTCTACAAGGAACTACTGCACTTTCCAGGCAAGCAGGCCAAGAAATCCTGTCAGTCCTAAAGTTCACTAAGTCCTAATTTACAGTGTGTGTGTATATTATAATGAATATATAGAGATAGAATATAATCAGCATACCTTGAAACAAAATCATTTCTTGGTTAACAAGTAAAATTGTCAGAAATTTGTCATACAGAAAAAGCTGGAAATGTAGGGCATTCCCTTTTACTCAGGAATCAAGGCTGAGAAATATTTGCATAAAATAATTTACATTTTATATATAAAAGATGTTTCTATTACATATGAAAGAATATTCATTTCAGCATTGCCTGTAATAGCAAAACAATGAAGTCTACCTAATGTACATCAGTAAATGGATCTGTAAAATAAATTACAGCATATTCATGTCACTGAACATGGGTGATTTATCTAGCCATTAATTATGAGTCAGGTCTGTATGTACTGAAGCAGAAGGGGTTCATGATGTACTCTGGAGTGAAAAACAAGCTGCAAAACAGTACTATCATATCATTATCATATTTTGGGAAAACCAACAGAGAGTGTATCCTTGTTATAATAAAATCTCAGAAGACAAATGACAAGAGAGAACAGCAACTTCCACTCCTGTGGTAGCATTTACACAATAATAACATACTGTATATATTTTTTAAGTTTTTTATCTAAAATTTCTTTAAATTTACTTCCTCTTGCTCATGTTAGAAAAAGCATAAAACCTAAATGTGATTTATTCCCACCAGGACGTTTAAACATTTTAACAGTAAGGTATTAACAAAGGGCCACATGGTGGAAATATGCCAGGAAGCTGCTCAGGCTGAGAGTGGGGGTAGGGAGATGGGATAGGTAAAGGGCCTGGCTATACCTATTTTGAGTTTTTTAAACCTACCAATGAAATTAAGACAAATGTAAGAGAAGGCCCAATGTGGATATAATTGGCTTACGTGATTTTCCTCTGGGAAAGAATGTGAACCCTGTAGTACTCAGCCAGTGAGGAACCAGGGGAGGGATTCACATACTAGGGAATGAATTACTTGTGCCAACTGCCCCCAGGTGTGCCTGCTCACCAGACACCCAATCTTGCAAGACCACCATTAAAGCCTTGCTCCGCTGTTCTCTTTGTCTCTGTGTCCACTTACTGAGTTTGGACTAGTGAGTGTTTCTCTCACAATTTGGGGGCTCGTCCAGGATCCTCTTGCCTTTGTGAGGTGGGGGCTCAAGCGGAGTGGGGCAATGCATCCTGCCCGGCTTTGGGCAGCCCACTCTGGGCATATCACCTTAGCACGGAAGCCAAGAGAAGACCAGAGACTGTTGTGAGGAGACAGCATGAGCAACACAGGGGAGAAAATGCAGGCACTGCAGCAACCAGGCAACCTCGGGCACGAGCCAAGGTAGGAAAATTGGCCTAAAAGTACTGCTGTGGTGGTTAGGCATTTTTCGAAGGTCAGGTGTGTGTGACTGAGATGTGTCCTAGATATGAAGCGAGTGTGGACTCCCGATCCACGGTTCTGTTCTCCCACGAGGGAAATGGCCGCAGACAGATGAAGCGAATCTCAGGGTGTGTGTGAGAAACCTCCATTACAGGGGGTTGAGTACACAGGGAACTCAGACACAAGGACCTCTTGAAAGATGGGAAATATAAAGTCTAGGCCTAGGGAAACAGGGAAAGGGAACCAGATGAGCTCCCTTGAAATTCCCTCAGATAGCCTGGTGAAGGTTACAGTACTGGGGGGCGCCTCCTGTACCAGGGTCAAGGACAAACAGAAGATAATCAAATGTTGCTGTTTTGTCTGGATTAAAGTTGGATCGATGAAAACTGGCTTTGCCAGATTTAAGTTATTCATGAGAGTAATAAAGCCTCCAGTTCACCTGAGAAAGGGACTATGCACTCTTGGTTAGCAAGGGCACTTCCCATATTTCTCCTCAACACCAGAGAAGGGAAAGCTAAGGAGGAGGAACTACAAGAGACTTCCCAGGACAAGTCCTGGTGTTGGGGGAGCCTTGTGTGTTTTCCTCAGTCCTGCCCCCACCACAAGTGGAGAGTTGAGGGGCAGGGACACGGAGGGGGGGGCAGTAGAGTGAAAGTTTTGTTTAGAGTTACTTGGGGAGAGAGAAAGTGCAGGCCACCTCTGCAGGGAGGGGCGCCCTGGGAGGTTGGAGAGAGAAAGTTTGAAGTTAAAAGGTTGCACACTTTGAGGATGCAGGTGGCCTTGGAGAGAGGAGTGCCCCAGGGGTTTGGGGTTCCCCTTTTTAAGGATTCTTTAGGAGTGTGGCCAGGGGCTGGAGGTGTAGACTTGTTAGGTGGTCTCAAGTATCTTTGATGTGACATTAAGTTTCTTATCAGTCCTCTGCATGATTCTGCAAAATTAGCTTAACACAAGAAATGTACTGCTTTGATCACCTTCCTGGATAGCAGCTTCCTGGTTTGGGAGCATATCAGGGCTGTCTGCCCTTCCTCCAAAGTGGGCAGAGTTATTGTCTGTTTGCTAATGAATAAGTTGAGAGTCTTGCTTCTTGACTTCCTGGGTATTAAAATGCAGTCTTTGGGATGGAATCCTTGCCTTTTGCTATGTTGTTTATGGCTGGGCCTGCATGCTGAATTGATTGCCTGGGTTGCAAACTACTTGGTTGGGGCTGGAGGGAGAAAAAAAATAGCAAATAGGTTAAGTTAAAAATGTATATATATAAAATAAAGACATGGGCTATGCTGAGGTACCTTCATCTGAGGAATATTCAAACATTCCAGGCCAAGTTGCTCCTGTCTTTTTGAGCTTTAATTAATTAACTATGGGTCTTTTTAGTGGACTGTCCTGGCCTTTTTCTCTTTCCACCCCAATCATATCTATTTTCCTGCCTAACATTGGGACCCGCTTTTTTGTCTCCCTCCCCCTTATAATCCTCAGGCTAGGACTCGAGGGGAACAAAGCCAGGAAGATCAAGTAAAAGACTCAGGTTCATCTGAGAGACAGGAGCCTTTAGCCCCTACTCGGCCTCCTACAACCCCCTATTCTAACCTTAGAAAGGAATTAGAACAATATAAGAAGGACTTAGAGAGTTCCCCCCTTCCTTCTGGGGAGCACACCAGAAAATCCCAAGATGTTTCCATTGAGAGAGGTCCCACTAGGACAAAAGGAAATTGGGTTTGTTAATGTTCCCCTCACTGATAATGAGCAATGTTTGCATGTATAGCTTTTTGCATCCTTTTGCTTTCAGGCCTACCTAGGTCATTGCTATGAACAATGTTGGTGTCCCCTCAAATTCATGTATTACAATCTAATCCTCAATATGTTGGTATTTGGAGGTGTGGCCTTTGGAAGGTGATTAGGTCATAAGGGCTCTCACTCATTAATGGGATTAATGATCTTATAAAAGATACCCCAAATTCTTGCCCATTTAGCCTCAGAAGACATGTGAAAAGATGACAGTCTGTGAACCAGGAAGTGAGCTCTCACCAAACACTACATCTGTGATTTCTTGATTTTGTACTGCCCAGCCTTCAGAAGTATAATAAATAAATATTTTTGGTTTATAAGCCACCCAATCTATAGTATTTTGTTACAGCAGCCCTAATGGACTGACTATCATTATATTTGAACTGAGTTTCTAATAGACAGTGTATATAGTTGAGTCATGTAACAGACTCTTAAAATTGAGACAGGTTATGGAGACACCATTTTACCTGGGTAAAATGGGTCAAATTTTCAGTACTAGCTTTGAACAAAAGTAATTGTTATGCATGTGCTTCTGGAAGGCCACAGGCGCAGGTGGTCCCGTTCCCTCTCGGCTGGGACACAGACCCCACTGGGATGAACTGCATGTTGGCCCAGGACAAGGATGCTTGGGGAAATGAGACTTGCAAAAGCTTTACTCTTTCCTGCACTAAGGAAGTCAGACCCAAGAGCAATCCCCACTTTTTCCATAGGGAAAATGAATCACTCCTCATGCTTCTCTAGGCAAGGGGAAGGTTTCACAACTGTGGGGAACATACTGACTTGTGCCCATGTCCTAAATTTCTCTAAAGGGGGCAACTTCTCAAAATTATGCATCCCCTGAGTGGATGTTCAGTGGTACTGTGGAAAGAGAAACCTGTGCAACTCGTTGCCATCCAGCTGGACTGGGACTTCTGCTTTAGTCCAATTGACTATTCCATTTACCCTGGCATTTCTCTCCACACCCAATGAAAAATAAATTTTTCATAGAAATCGCAGATCATTACAAGGATCCTTTGATTTGAATGTATACATTGACTCAATAGGAGTCCCTAGGAGAGTCCCTAATGAATTTAAAGCTAGAAACAAAATAGTTACAGGGTTTAAATCAGCACTATTTTGGTGGTCCACCATCAACAAAAATGTAAATTGGGTCAGTTATATTTACTATAATCAACGAGATTACTTACTCATTAATAGAATTAATGTTCTTATGAAAGAGACCCCATATTCTTGCCTATTCAGCCTCGTGAGGCCATGTGAAAAGATGACAGTCTCTACCAGCAGGATGGCCTGGGAAAATAGGATTACTAAAGCCGTATAGGGACTCACCACTTTAGCTAATGAATTAGCTGCAAACTCTGGCATCAATGACCCTTTTACAAACTGGTTAGAAGGATGGTTTGGAAAATAGAAAGTTATGGTTGCCTCTGTTTTAACATCCCTTGTTATGGTTGCAGGAGTTGTAACTGCTGTAAGATGCTGTATGATCCCTTGTGTGAGAGGCCTGACTCCGAGGCTTATAGAGGCAGCCATAAACAAATACTTATGACATACACCCAAAATAATCTTCTGTTATTAGAAGGTAAATTTGATTATGAAGAAGAGAGTAAAAATCTATTAAGAGAAATTTGAAAAAGGACCAAGTGTGAGTTGGAATACATTGCTGGGAATAAAATTAGAAATTCTTAAATAAGAAGAGGGGGAACCATTAGAAAAAGCATAAAACCTAAATGTGATTTATTCCCACCAGGACATTTAAACATTTTAACAGTAAGGTATTAACAAAGGGCCACATGGTGGAAAATATGCCAAGAAGCTGCTCAGGCTGAGAGAGGGGGAGGGGAGGATTGGTAAGAGCCTGGCTATACCTGTTTTAAGTTTTTTAAACCTACCAATGAAATTAAGACAAATGTAAGAGAAGGCCCAATGTGGATATAATTGGCTTACGTGACCTCTGGGAAAGAATGTGAACTCTGTAGTACTCAGCCAGTGAGGAACCAGGGGAGGGATTCGCATACTAGGGAATAAACTACTTGGTGCCAGTGGCCTCAGGTGTGCCTGCCCGCCACACACCCAATCTTGCAAGACCATCATTAAAGCCTCACTCCACTGTTCTCTTTGTCTCCATGTTCACTTGTTGAGTTTGGACCAGTGAGTGTGTTTCTCACACTCATTATCTCCATTTCTTTCTGTTAACTAGAATGCCTTCTGCCTCTATTCCTCTCCCTGGTCAGATTTTTCCTACCTTTTATCCTTTATCTTATATTTCTGTTTTCTTCATGTATACAGCAAACTGTTACACATTTTTTCTTAGATCAAGAAATGCTGTGTGTAAGTAAACTCTCCACTCTTGATCACATTTTTAAAAGTTCATGTGCACCTTTCAAGAAATACCAAATCACCTTTACTAAATTTAGAGACATAAATTCCACACCATTTAAAATATGTCTATCAAAATCCATGAGCAGGACTATGTAGGACCAGAGTAAAAAGAGTCTAGAATTTAATTTGGCTACATTCAGAATCACTAGGAGTTTTTTAAGATTGTAAATTCCTAAGCCCCACCATAGACCCATGGAATCCTCTGCTGAAACAGATCTAAAAACCCTATTTTCACAATGCACTTCCCAGTATTCCTTCAGGTAGCCTGCCAAATTTTAGAACTATTGCTTTAAAGAGCATTCTCATTTAATACTTAGGACAATCCACAGAAAGAGTGGAATTATCCTCCTTTAATGTTCAGAAAGGTTATAAAACTCATTCAGTGAAGCACAATAGTAAAGTGTAAGGCTGTTATGCCAGCAATCAGACACAAGTCTGACTCTAAAAGCCTTTTTTTACATTTGCTTATGCTGTTTTCAGCAGCAAAAATGTCAAAATTAACATTTACTTAAATCTAAAGCGGTAAGTAGATTTTCCTTCCCAGAAAGTGTCATCTGAAATCTTATAATAAATAACCTCTTGTATCCCTGTAATTAAACAAACAAAAAGGATTTTTAAAACCTTAGCATTTTATTGTGGATTTTATTCATAATTTTGGGGCATGGGGTCTTGAAGATTTTTTTTAGATAATTGAAACACTTTAAAATTAGCATAAAGGACTTGCTATCAAGAAGTCTTCTATATAGACTTATATATAGGAGACTAAAAACGTAGAAATACTACACTACACAGACCAAAAAGTTCACATACATAGCTGTCATGGATTGAATTGTTTCCCACCACCACCCAAAATGCATATGTTGAAACCCTAATCCCCAGTATCCCAGAATATAACTATATTTGGAGATGGGGGCTTTAGAGAGGTAATTAAGTTAAAACGAGGCCATTAGGGTACATACTAATCTAATCTGATTGGTGTCTTTATAAAAAAAGGAGATTAGGACAAAGGTAGACGAGGATTGCTTGTGCACAGAGGAAATACCATGTAAGACACAAAGAAGAAGCAGCCATCAGCTAGATAAGGAAAAAGGCCCCAGGAGAAACCAAACTTGATGACTCTTTCATCTTGGACTTCTAGCTCCATGGCTGTGAGAGAATTAATTTCTGTTGTTTAAGTCACCCAGTCGGTGGTATACTGTCACGGTAGCCCCCTTGTAAACTAATACAATAGCCAAAGACAGGGAAATACCTACATTCTGCAAAAGAGAGAAAGCAATACTACTGTGAAAAGTAGGTGCAAATGTCCTGGTGATCAATGTGGCCCTGAGCTTCTGCAGGAAGACTGGAAATTTAGCTCCCTTGGCATTAAAAAGCTGTTCAACATTTTTTTTAAATCCTATAAAACCACATCATTTGGCTAAAGGGAAGCAGCAAAAAAACAACTTTGGACTCTGAATAGAAAGAAAAATAGTAATATTTATGAGAAATCAGACCCCAGATATGTGCTGCCCTCTGTTGTAAGATTTAATTTACACTATGTGGAGTAGAAACAGTAACAGGAAAAAATTAAAATTACATAGTCCGTTTATCACCAAGAAATTAAGCTACAATCAGTGAAAGCATCAAAAAAACAACAGAACTGGACACTTAAGGAATATAAATAGTGCAATTGTTATATTCAAATTATAGACCATTGGAAATGTTCAAAAGTTTTAACATAATCACAAAAACACAAAATGATATTATTTGGAAAGAACAAATTCAAGGCAACTTTTAACAATGAGAAATAGAACTCCTGAAATAAAATAAAGAATAGACTAGGTAAACCAGTGAAAAAAGAATTAATGAACTAAAATAAAAATCACAGAATGTAGCCCAAAAAGAAACTACGAAGGGAAATGATGATTATGGGGGATAGAAAGAAAAGAGTCCCAAAAAGAATGTAAGAGAAGCAATATTTGGAAAGAAAATGGCTAATATTTTTCCAGAACTGACTTTTTAAAAAGATAGATAGATCCTGGTAGCACAAACAGAATAAAGGGAAAGCCACACCTAGACATACAGTAATGACATTGCAAAACACCAAAGACAGATTTTAAAAGGCAGTCACAGGGAAGGTATAACACTGTTAAGCCAGGGTTATAAAACTTTTTTCTAAAAGCAAAACAAAATGTGTACAAAACAGCAGTAGACTCATAGAGAAGTGACTGGTGGTTACCTGGAGGGAGGGGGTGAGGTAGGAGTAAAATAGGTGAAGGGAATAAGGAGGCACAGAATCTCAATCATAATATAGTCACAGGGATGAAAGTACACCATAGGGAATATAGTCAGTTCTGTAACCTTTTTCTGTGTTGACAATAACTTTTGGTTTGAGGATTTAATAATGTATCTAACTTGAGTCACTATGTTGTATATTTGAAGCCAATATAATATTATATATCAATTATATTTTAATAAAAACTTTTTGTAACTAAAATATTAGAGGGGACAGAGAAAAAGATGGTGGAATAGGAAGGCAAGGTGGAATTCTCCTCCCCAAAACACATAAAACACAAAAATATAGCAACTAAAACTACACCTGAAAATGACCTGAAGACTGCAGAACTGACTACTTACATCTGGGGAAGAAGAGAAGACCTCACAGAAAATGGTAAAGTGGCAAAGCTGAGGTCTGGTGGGACCCAAGCACGCCCCACCACCCCAGCCCGCAGGCAGGAGAAAAAGGAATGGAGTGGAGAGTGGGTAGAAGCCCAGGATCAGTGAACACCTGGCCTTAGAGATCTGCTTTGGGAGCACAAGCCCACATTACATGGTGCTCTGGTGATTAGTGGGGCTGGACAACAAAGACAGAACACGAGGAGGCTGAGATTCCAGTTGTTTCTGGAGAACAGGCACACTACACCAGGCCTCCTGAGATAAAAGTAAAGTGGGCTTTCCTTTTTTGAAGTTTGAAAGACTTCCCAGCAGCAGGAGGGGCACCAGAGGGGTGAGGGTTAGACAGAGCTCCCTTCTCAGAAGAAAGGGCACATGGAGGATACCTCCCCAGCCGTCTCAGCTCAAATGGTGGGGAATTTTTGGGAGCCTCAGATGCGGCATCCCCCCCTGCTGGCAACACAGCCCCAAGGCTCTTCCCAGTGTGCACAGCTGGCAGAAAACCCACTTGGCCTGGTGATAGTGTGAGACTTTGCTGCTGGGTAGGCAGAGGGAGGCCCTCCCAGCTTTCCCAGCTCCTTTTCGGTCTATCTAGGAAGGTGCCTATAGGAACTACCCCTGGAGCTCCTTCCTCTCAGATAGCTAATGCTGGTCCTGCCAGCCTTCAGCTCCCACCACTGCTGCAGGCCAGGTGGACAGTGGCCCCACTCACAGCAACTCCAGCTGCTGGGTCCCAAGTCTTCCAGCAGACAGCCCTCTTAGCCTGGCAGTGTTGTCAGACCTTGCAGCTGGGAAGGCAGAGGGAGACCCTCCCAGCTTCCTCATGTCCATTTCAGCCCAGCAAGGAAATAACAGGGAGAAAAAAGCAAGAGTAGCAGTACTTATATCAGACAGAATTGACTCAAAATGAAGTAACGAGACAAAGAAGAACATTACATAATGATAAAGGGGTCAGTCCAAAAAGAGGATATAATCATTATAAATATCTATGCACCCAATGTAGAAGCACCTAAATACATAAAACAAATACATAATTGAAGGGAGAAATAAGAACATAACACATTCATTTTAGGAGACTTTAACACACTCCTCACATCAATAGATCAACCAGATAGAAAATAAAAAAGGAAACAGAGGCACTGAACAAAACATTAGATCAGATGGACTTAAGAGATATCTATAGAACGTTCCACCCAAAAGCAGCAGGATACACATTTTTCTCAATTGTACATGGAACATTTTCCAGAATAGATCACATACTAGGCCACAAAAGAGCCTCAATAAATTCAAAAAGACTGAAATTTTATTAAGCAGCTTCTTGGACCACAATGGAATGAAACTAGAAATTACATAAAGAAAACAAAAAGCCTATGAACACATGAAGGCTAAACAACATGCTTCTAAATAATCAGTGGATTGATAAACAAAACAGAAATGAAGCAATATACAAAGACAAATGAAAACAAAAATTTATCAGTCCAAAATTTGTGGGATGCCACAAAAGTATCAAGAAACAACAACAATCCCAAATAAACAGTCTAAGTCAGAATTAAAGAAACTAGAAAAAGAACAAATGAAATCCAAAGTTAGCAAAAGGGAGGACATAAAAATCAGAGCAGAAACTAATAAAATATAGAAGAGTAAAACAATAGAAAAAGTCAATGAAATGCCAAGAGCTGATTCTTTCAGAAAATAAACAAAATAGATAAGCCCTTAGCCAGATTTATCAAGAAAAAAAGTATACAAATAAACAAAATCAGAAATGAAAAAGGAATAGTCAAATGGATACCACAGAAATATCATTACTAGAGAATTCTATGAAAAATTATATGCCAATAAATTGGACAACCTAGAAGAAATGGACAAATTCCTAGAAAAGTACAAACTTCTAAGACTGACCCAGGAAGAAACAAATTCTAAACAGACCAGTTACCAGTATCAAATTTGAACTAGTAATCAAAAAACTCCCAAAAAACAAAATTCCAGAACTGCTTCACCACTGAATTCTATAATGCATTTAAAGAAGAGCTAATACCCATCCTTCTTAAAGTATTCCAAAAAGTAGAAAAGGAGGGAATATTTCCAAACTCATTCTGTGAGGCCAGCATCACTCTAATACAAAACCAGACAAAGACACTACAGAAAAAGAAAATTATAGACCAATGTCCCTGATGAACATAGATGCAAAAATTCTCAACATAATATTAGCAAACAAAATTTTAAAATACAGCAAAAAGATCATTCATCATGACCAAGTGGGACTTATTCCAGGAATGCTAGGATAGTACAATGTTCATAAATCAATCAAAGGGATAGACCACATTAACAAAAAGGATAAAAGCCACATCATCAATGCAACAGATGCTGAAAAAGCATTTGACAAAATTCAACATCCGTTCATGATAAAAACTTTCAACAAAATAGGTATAGAGGGAACATACCTCAACATAATAAAGGCCATACATGACAAACCCACAGCTCACATCGTACTCAACGGCAAAAAGCTGAAAGTTTTTCCTCTACTATCAGCAACAAGAAAAGGATCTCACAACTTTTATTCAACATAGTACTAGAGGTCCTAACTATGGCAATCAGACAAAACAAAGAGATAAAATGCATCCAAATTAGTAAGAAAGAAGTTGAACTATCAGTTTGCAGATGGCATGATATTATACATAGAAAACCCTAAAGACTCCACCAAAAAACTATTACAACTAATAACTGGATTCAGCAAAGCTGCAGGATACAAAAGTAATACACAGAAATCTGTTGCATTCCTATATACTAACAATAAACTAACAGAAAGAAAAATCAGGCAACTGAGTCAAATTAACAATCATATTGATAATTATGAAATGAAAAAGTGCCACATATCACCACTTGGGGAATATAGTTCAAGAAGTTTATGTAGAGAAATACATTCCACAAATTTTTCTATTAGAAAACAAAAAATATAGAAAATTGAGTAAATATTTAACTCAAGAAGTTACAAAAGAATAAGCTCTCATAAAGTACAAAAGAAATAATAGGAGATATTAATGAAATGTAAAAAAAAGAATCTGACCTGTTAAAACAAAACCTTTTCTCTGAAAAGTTAGTAAGGTTGATCAAAAAAAAGAAATAAGTCACAAATAATATTAGGGATGAAAGAAGATCATACTCACAAATAGAATATAAATATTAAAAATCATATGAAAATATCATAACATTATGCCAATAAATTAGAATACAGGTGAAACTGGTAATTTCCAAGTTAAATAAAACACTAACTCATGAAAAAATAGAACACCGTTAAAAAAGTGTATGACCATTAAAGAAACTGAAATAGGTCAGTATCTATCCATTCCACCCTCACCCCACAAAATGAAAGTACCATGCCAGGTGATTTTACTGGTGAGTTTTACCAAACATTCAATAACTCTGACTCAGTATATGATACTAATGATACCAAAGCCAAACAGAAACAATATAAAAAGAAAATTATAGTTTAATCTCACTTATGAATATAAATATAGAATGAGAAAAATTATCAAACGTTGACTTCATTTGTGAACAAAGATGCAAAATTTGAAAAAATATTTTTTAAATCCACAAATATATTATTAGTAATAATAGTATTGATTATGACCAAGTAGAGTTTAGCCCAAGAATGCAAGGCTGGTTCAACATTAGAAAATCTATTAATGTAATCCACCAAAAGAATAGAGGGAAGGAAAAAAAACACTTGTCATTTAAATAGATGTAGAAAGAATATCAGATAAAACACCACTCTTTAGGACTTAAAAGTATAAAAAAGAGTGGAAGAAATTTCCTAATACAAAGTATGCACCCAAACCTATAAATATATATATTATTAATAAAAAATAGACTGTTTATGGAGAAGTCTTGCCAGCACAGTAAAATTAGAAAACAAGGCAAAATTTATAGACACTGTCCTCAGAACTACTGTCAAGCAGACTTGGACAAGGCTTGTGTTATGTAGGCATGAAAGGGTATTAAATTAAGGAAGGCGTTTTCCAAAAAATAGAACTATTTAATTGCAATCTTGTGACAATTATCTACAAAATCATTTCTATTAAGATAGTAAAATATATATTCTTCTGTTGATAGAAAAATAACTTTGTAAAAAATTCTGTTATTAGGGAAAAATTAGGTTTGACAACATAGAGTTTTCTTTGATTTCTCCTTTCTAGCAATGGCTAGAATCCTAGCAACATAGCCTTTGGAACATGTGACCCAAGGTAAAGCAATTTCTTCAAAACTTGTAGCACTTGACTTGATTGCCTCACCTAGAAGATAATGTGACACCTTATTCATAACAGATTCCTAGCACAAAATCTAAAGTGAAGAAATATTTTAAAATCTGTATCAATAAAACTCTGTGTGGATCTGTTAACCTCTGGCATGGGGACCTGACAGCCAACAGTTCACATATCATCTGCCAGAATGGTATCTTCACACTTTACTGCTTGCATTCCACTAAACAAATTTTGGGAAAGTATGTATCACTTCAGATTTTTTAATTGACAACTAACATTATCATCATTCACTTAAATAACTATACATAAGATAATTTTCAAGGCATACTATAGATACTTACATTTTTAAAGACAGAAACTGTTATATCATTCTTTTGAACATATCTAATAAACTTTAAATTCCATGGCAATTTCATTCCTACCATCATCAACATAATAATACATAGTCAAACTTTTCAGTGAGACATTTAACATCACTTGTTAGATCTGTATTTTTCTGACATCATTAATGTACAATTAATTGAACAACATATGGTTACTAGAGTACCCGTTATCAACTCCCCCCCCACCTACCCCATTACAGTCACTGTCCATCAGCATAGTAAGATGCTATAGAGTCATTACTTCTCTGTATATACTGCCATCCCCGTGTCCCCCCACCCCCACTGCATTATGTGTGCTAATCATAATGTCCCTTTTCCCTCTTATCCCTCCCTTCCCACCCATCCTCCCCAGTCCCTTTCCCTTTGGTAACTGTTAGTCCATTCTGGGGTTCTGTGAGTCTACTGCTGTTTTGTTCCTTCAGTTTTTGCTTTGTTCTTCTACTCGAGAGATGAGTGAAATCATTTGATACTTGTCTTTCTCTGTCTGGCTTATTTCACTGAGCACAATACCCTCTAGCTACATCCATGTTGTTGCAATTGGTAGGATTTCTTTTCTTCTTATGGCTGAATAATATTCCATTGTGTATATGTACATCTTCTTTATCCATTCATCTACTGATGAACACTGAGGTTGCTTCCATTTCTTGGCTATTGTAAATAGTGCTGCAATAAACAAAGGGGTGCATATGTCTTTTTCAAACTGGGTTCCTGCATTCTTAGAGTAAATTCCTAGGAGTGGAATTCCTGGGTCAAATGGTATTTCTATTTTTAGTTTTTTAAAGACCCACCGTACTGCTTCCCACAATGCTTGAACTGGTTTACATTCCCACCAGCAGTGTAGGAGGGTTCCCCTTACTCCACATCCTCGCCAACATTTGTTGTTTGTCTTTTGGATGTTGGCCATCCTAACTGGTGTGAGGTGAACCCCCATTGTGGTTTTAATTTACGTTTCTCTGATGATTAGCAATCTGGAGCATCTTTTCATGTGTCTGTTGGCCATCTGAATTTCTTCTTTGGAGAAGTGTCTGTTCAGCCCCTCTGACCATTTTTTAATTGGATTATTTGCTTTTTGTTTGTTGAGGTGCATGAGCTCTTTATATAATTTGGATGTCAACCCCTTATTGGATATGTCATTTATGAATATATTCTCCTATACTGTAGGACATCTTTTTGTTCTATTGATGGTGTCCTTTGCTGTACAGAAGTTCTTCAGTTTGATATAGACCCACTTGTTCATTTTTGCTTTTGTTTCCTTGCCTGGGGAGATACGTTCATAAAGAAGTTGCTCATGTTTATGTCCAAGAGATTTTTGCCTATGTTTTTTTCTAAGAGTTGTATGGTTTCATGATTTACATTCAGGTCTTTGATTCATTTTGAGTTTACTTTTGTGTATGGGGTTAGACAATGATCCAGTTTCAATCTCTTACATGTAGCTGTCCAGTTTTTCCAACACCAACTGTTGAACAGGCTGTCATTTCCACATTGTATATCCATGGCTCCTTTATCGTATGTCAATTGACTGTATATGCTTGGGTTTATATCTGGGCTCTCTATTCTGTTCCACTGGTCTATGGGTCTGTTCTTCTGCCAGTGCCAAATTATCTTGATTAGTGTGGCTTTGTAGTAGAGCTTGAAGTCAGGGAGCATAATTCCCCCTGCTTTATTCTTCCTTCTCAGGATTGCTTTGGCTATTCAGGGTCTTTTGTGGTTCCATATGAATTTTAGAATGGTTTGCTCTAGTTCATTGAAGAATGCTGTTGGTATTTTGACAGGGATTGCATTGAATCTGTAGATTGCTTTAAGCAGGATGGTCATTTTGACAATATTACTTCTTCCTAGCCAAGAGCATGGGATGAGTTTCCATTTATTAGAGTCCTCTTTAATTTCTTGTAAGAGTGTCTTATAGATTTCAGGGTATAGGTCTTTCATTTTCATGGTTAGGTTTATTCCTAGGTATTTTATTATTTTTGATGCAATTGTGAATGGAATTGTTTTCCTGATTTCTTTTTCTGTTAGTTTATTGTTAGTGTACAGGAAAGCCACAGATTTCTGTGTGTTGATTTTGTATCCTGCAACTTTACTGAATTCTGATATTAGTTCTAGTAGTTTTGGAGTGGATTCCTTAGGGTTTTTTATGTACAATATCATGTCATCTGCAAATAGTGACAGTTTGACTTCCTTTTTACCAATCTGGATGCCTTGTATTTCTTTGTTTTGTCTGATTGCCATGGCTAGGATCTCCAGTACTATGTTAAATAACAGTGGGGAGAGTGGGCATCCCTGTCTTGTTCCTGATCTTAGAGGAAAAGCTTTCAGCTTCTTGCTGTTAAGTATGATGTTGGCTGTGGGTTTGTCATATGTGGCCTTTATTGTGTTGAGGTACTTGCCCTCTATAACCATTTTGTTCAGAGTTTTTATCATGAATGGATGTTGAATTTTGTCGAATGCTTTATCAGCATCTATGGAAATGATCATGTGGTTTCTGTTCTTCTTTTTGCTGATGTGGTGAATGATGTTGATGGATTTTTGAATGTTGTACCATCCTTGCATCCCTGGGATGAATCCCACTTGATCATGACAGATGATCTTTTTGATGTATTTTTAAGTTTGGGTTGCTAATATTTTGTTGAGTATTTTTGCATCTATATTCATCAGGGATATTGGTCTGTAATTTCTTTTTTTGTGGTGTCTTTGCCTGGTTTTGGTATTAGAGTGATGTTGGCCTCATAGAATGAGTTTGGGAGTATTCCCTCCTCTTCTACTTTTTGGAAAACTTTAAGGAGAATGGGTATTAGGTCTTCAGTGAATGTTTGATAAAATTCAGCTGTGAAACCATCTTGTCTAGTGGTTTTGTTCTTAGGTAGTTATTTTGATTACCAATTCAATTTCTTTGCTGGTAATTGGTCTATTCAGATTTTCTGTTTCTTCCTGGGTCAGCCTTGGAAGGTTATATTTTTCTAGAAAGTTGTCCAGTTCTTCTAGGTTATCCAGTTTGTTAGCATATAATTTTTCATAGTATTCGCTAATAATTCTTTGTATTTCTGTGGTGTCTATAGTGATTTTTCCTTTCTCATTTTTGATTCTGTTTATGTGTGTAGACTCTCTTTTTTTCTTGATAAATCTAGCTAGGGGGTTATCTATTTTGTTTATTTTCTCAAAGAACCAGCTCTTCCTTTCATTGATTCTTTCAATTGTTTTATTCTTCTGGATTTTATTTATTTATGCTCTAATCTTTATTATGTACCTTCTTCTACTGACTTTGCACCTCATTTGTTCTTCTTTTTCTAGTTTCGTTAATTGTGAGTTTAGACTGCTTATATAGGATTGTTCTTCTTTCCTGAGGTAGGCCTGTATTCCAATATACTTTCCTGTTAGTGCAGCCTTCGCTGCATCTCACAGGTTTTGTGGTGTTGAGTTATTGTCATTTGTCTCCATATACTGCTTGATCTCTGTTTTTACTTGGTCATTGATCCATTGGTTATTTAGGAGCATGTTGTGAAACCTCCTTGTGTTTGTTGGGTTTTTCATTTTTTGTGTGTAATTTATTTGTAGTTTCATACCTTTGTGGTCTGAGAAACTGGTTGGTATAATTTCAATCTTTTTGAACTTACCAAGGCTCTTTTTGTGTCCTAGTATATGATCTGTTCTTGAAAATGTTCCATGTGCACTTGAGAAGAATGTGTATTCTGCTACTTTTGGGTGTAGAGTTCTGCAGATGTCTGTTAGGTCCCTGTGTTCTAATGTGTTGTTCAGTGCCTCTGTCTCCTTACTTAATTTCTGTCTGGTTGATCTGTCCTTTGGAGTGAGTGGAGTGTTGAAGTCTCCTAGAATGAATACATTGTGTTCTATTTCCCCTTTTAATTCTGTTAGTATTTGTTTCACATATGTAAGTGCTCCAGTGCTGGGAGCATAGATATTTATAACGGTCCTATCTTCTTATTGGATTGACCCTTTTGTCATTATGTAATGTCCTTCTTTGTCTCATGACTTTCTTTGTTTTGAAGTATATTTTGTCTGATACAAGTACTGCAACCCCTGCTTTTTTCTCCCTACTAGTTGCATGAAATATCTTTTCCATCCCTTCACTTTTAGTCTGTGTATGTCTTTGAGTTTAAAGTGAGTCTCTTGTAGGCAGCATATAGATGGGTCTTGTTTTTACATCCATTCAGTGACTCTATGTCTTTTTATTGGTGCATTCAGTCCATTTACTTTTAGGGTGATTATCGATAGGTATGTACTTATTGCCATTGCAGGCTTTAGATTCCTGGTTACCAAAGGATCAAGGTTAACTTCCTTACTATCTAAGAGTCTAATTTAACTCACTTAACATGCTATTACAAACACAATCTAAAGGTTTTTTTTTTCTCCTACTTTTTCTTCCTCCACCATTTTTTATATATTAGGTGTCATATTCTGTACTCTTTGTCTATCCCTTGATTGACTTTGGGGATAGTTAATTTTGCATTTGCTTAGTAATTAGCTGTTCTACTTTCTTTACTGTGGTTTTAGTACCTCTGGTGATGGCTATTAAACCTTAGGAACACTGCCATTTATAGCAGTCACTCCAAAATACACTGTAGAGACAGTTTGTGGGAGGTAAATTCTCTCAGCTTTTGCTTATCTGAAAATTGTTAAATCCCTCCTTCAAATTTAAATGATAATCTTGCTGGATAAAGTGATCTTGGTTTAGGGTCCTTCTGTTTCATTTCATTAAATACATCATGCCACTCCCTTCTGGCCTGTAAGGTTTCTGCTACGTCTGATTTTAGCCTGATGGGCTTTCCTTTGTATGTGATCTTATTTCTCTCTCTGGCTGCTTTTAATAGTCTGTCCTTATCCTTGATCTTTGCCATTTTAATTACTATATATCTTGGTTTTGTCTTCCTTTGATCCCTTGTGTTGGGAGATCTGTACATCTCCATGGCCTGAGAGACTTATCTTCTTCCCCAGATTGGGTAATTTTCAGAAATTACCTCCTCAAAGACACTTTCTATCCCTTTTCCTCCCTCTTATTCTTCTGGTACCCCTATAAAGCGAATGTTGTTCCATTTGAATTGGTCACACAATTCTCACAACATTCTTTCATTCTTAGAGATCCTTTTTTCTCTCTGTGCCTCAGCTTCTTTGTATTCCTCTTCTCCAGTTTCTATTTCATTTATCATCTCCTCCACCATATCTAATCTGCTTTTAATACCCTCCATTGTGCTCTTTATCAATTGGATCTCCAACCCGAATTTATTCCTGAGTTCTTGAATATCTTTCCATACCTCCATGAGCATGTTAATGATTTTTATTTTGAACTCCCTTTCAGGAAGATTCATGAGGTCGATATCATTTAAATCTTTCTCAGGAGTTATATTAGTAATTTTACTTTGAACCAGTTTCCTTTGGCATTTCATATTTCTATATGGCACCCTCTAGTGTCCAGAAGCTCTACTCTCTGGAGCTGCCCAGCCCCTGAAGCAATGTTGGGGGTTGCAGGGGAGTGGTATTGGTGCCTGGGGGAAGGAAAGAGCTGTTTCCTGCTTCCCGGCTGCTATGCCTGTTCCACTGCCTGAACCAGTGGGCCAAACACACAGGTATAAGCCTCTATGCTTTGTGTTTGTAGCTGCTGTAGACAGATCTTCCTTCTGGCTGGCCTAACACCAGGATAGGGTTTGTCGGTTTGCGAGCCAGGTAGGGCTGGCCAGGAGAAAGGTGCAGTAGGCCGCATATCCCAGAGGGGGTCCTTGGAGCTGTGTAGCCTGCCAGGGAGCTGGAGCACCTGAAAATTGTGAAAACTCCCAACTGCTGGGCAGAATGGACCCAGACAATTTTTTCTACCTGTCCTTTCTCCTAAGTAGGAAGCTCTGTGCAATCCTTGCCCCTTTAGCAGCCCTCTGTTAGGAAGTCTCTCAGACACCCCACCTTTCTTTTGTCCAAGAGCAGCTGGATATGGATCCCTGCTTTCCACAAAAGCTGGAATCTGTCTCTCCAGGAATTCTGCCTGTCTTATTAGCTTCCCAACCCCCTATTCGCAAGAGTACCATGCAAGCACCATGAAATGTTGGTTTGTGCTCCCAGAGCAGATCTCCGGAGTTTGGTATTCAGCAGTCCCAGGTCTCCACTGCCTCCCTGCTCTGTTTCTCTTCCTCCCGCCCATGAGCTGGGGTGGGGGAAGGACTTGGATCCACCAGGCCACCGCTTTGGTACGTTACCCTGTTCTGTGAGGTTTATTCTTTCTCCAGCTGTATGCAGTCTGGCACAGTCCTATGTCCTGTTGCTCTTTCAGTATTAGTTGTATTAATTATATTTTCATATTATATGTAGTTTTAGGAGGAAGCCTCTTTCTCACCTCTCATGCTACCATCTTTAATCCTTTCTCTATAGTGGGAACTTTTCCATGTAATAGATTGTGGGGGCTTCTGATTTGGACTACAACACAGTTTTATCAAATGAACTGCTCTAGGCAAAAGTTAGATACAGAAATACAGATGGAGATACCTGCTTGAATAGGGCAGAGCTACCTAGGCATTAGAACTTGAAAAATCAAATCAAAATCATGCCCAGGAAGGATGTATGGAGGTGAGACTGACATTTAGTACTTGTTTTCCCCTTAAAGCAATTAACCTCCAATTCATAATCAACAACATGAGACTGAAAAGCTCAAAGGTGGGAAGAGACAAGCAGAAGTTTTTGGCCCAGAGGTTGAAAAGGAAAGCAGAATTTAAGGCAGTCTTACAGTTCTGGGGATTAAAAAAATGGAGTTCAAGTGAAAGAGTCCTGGATGAAATATAAATATGCCTACCAACCCTCAAAAGGACTAATGCTCATATTTAAACCAGCTAATTCTCACACTGATCAGCTCTTATCTAACCTGTCTGATAGAAGCAAAGAATAAACCCTCTATGAAAGAAGATATACCATCAAGACTTAGTGCCATCATCTCAATAATTTTTTCATGCACAAGGTCAGGCATTCAGGCAAAAATTACCTACCATACTAAGAAGATGAAATGATTGAAAATCAAGAGAAAAAGAGACACTGGTGTTAAGAATTATGGACCATAGACTATCAAATAATTCCCAACTTACTGTAATGTGTTCAAGAAAATATACAAGATGAATTTTAACACAGTTGAAATCAATAAAAAAGAATACAGACTATAGAAATGAAAAATACTTGTAACTTAACTCAATAGATGAGTTAAATAGCATATTTAACACAGATGAGAAGATTGGTTAATTAGAATATAGATCAATAGAAAAAATCCAGACTGAACATGAAAAGAAAAACAAATTAAACAACAAAAAGAATCTCAGACAGAAGTGGTTCATGGTGAAAAGTCCTAATTGAATAGGAGAGGTGAGAGAGAATCAAGTAAAAGTAATACTTGAAGAGTTCAAGCTTCACAATTTTCCAAAAATTACTAAAGACATCAAATTGCAGATTCAAGTAGTTTTACAATCCCAAATGGAAAAAAATTTACACCCAGAGACACCAGAGAAAAACTGTTTAAAACCAAAGACAAAGAGAAAATCTTAAAAGCCACTGAGAGCAGTGTGGGATGAGGGACACATTTCCTTAAAGGGAATAATAAAATTTACAGATTCTTTGCAAAGTAACAATGTAACTCCAAAAGACAAATGAATGACACTGTCAAGATGAAAGAAAGCTGCCAAAGTAGAAAAGATGAAGAGCAATACAAAGAGTAACTATGATGGCAAATATAAATATATAGACTTAAAAAAGAGTGTCTTCTGCATTTTAAAATATAAAGAAAAACAAAATACTTTAAAACTATAGTGTAGAAGTTATTCTAAGGTCCTTAAATTTGTCCTAGAAGTGGTAAAAGTATTATTTATGTGAAATGTTAAGTATGAATGTTGTAATCTCTACAATAATCTTAAATAATAGTACATTTTATTTATAATGTAAAATAAGGTAATAAGACAAAATGAAAGTTAACAAAAGGTACTCATTAATTCAAAAGACAAAAAACAACACAAAAGAAACAATTATAAAACTATAAAATATATCCATAATTGTATTTATGTAAATGAGCTAAATATTACAATTAAAAAACTAAGACTTTAGACTAGATAGAAAATATTGCACATTTTAAAGGCATGGGAAACTCTAGAAAATTATTGTCATCCAAGTTGCAAATATTCACTGGTATTAGGAAAAGCAACAGTGATTTAATGCCAAAGGTGTCTAAGAGACAGTTAGTTTTCCTCCTATATCTGTTCTTCTATCTTCCTCAGCAATAAAACTTATTTTTAACCAGACATATAGATGCTTGGAATAAAGACTACATTTTCTAGCTTCTCTTGCAGCTAGGGATGGACACAAGAAGTAAATTCTTTCCAATGGGGTAAATGTTGTGTGTGACTTGAGTGTCCTTGTAGTTGATACACAATCTTATATTAGTTTCAAGTATATATAACACAGTGGTTCCACAGTTACCCACATTATTAAATCCTCAAAAGGGAGTCTGTTCTTTTTAATTTTTCTTCCTTTGTGCTGACAGTAGAGTATACAAAATGGGTGGAACTTGAGCAGTCATCTTGGCCGACATAGCGAAGTCACACATTGAGAATAAAGGAGCAACAACATAAGAAATCTAGGTCCATATACATTCATAAGAAAGCTACATCCCTGATGATTATAGAGCTATCATAACATTCCGAAACTGCTTAAATCTGGACCTCATTTACAAAAGCAAAATTTCTTTCCTGTTTAAGCCACAACTTTGGATTCTTTTTGTCACTCAGAGCCAAACCTAGTGAATACTGAATTCTCAAGAACTTGTCCAAATTTAAGTTGACATCCTTCTAAAAAAGCATACCTTACTTTAGTATCCAGAATATATTTTTAAAATCTTACAACAAAAATTCCCCAACTAAAAAATGAGCAAAGGATTTGAATAGATGTTTCTCTAAAGGAAGAAATATAAATGGTCAACAAACATGAAAAAATGCTCAATCTCGTTAGAGAAATTCATCAAAATCACAACGAGATACTAACTCACAACCACTAGGATGGCTACAATTTAAAAAATGCAAAATTACATGTGTTGCAAGGATGTAAAGAAATCAGAACCCTCATACATTGCTCAATGGAAATGTAAAATGTGGCAGCTTCTGTTGAAAAGTTTGGTGTTTCTTCAAAGAGATAAATACAGAATTACCAGCAATTCTCTTTCTAGGTACATAGCCAAAAGAATTGAAAACAGGTACTTGTAAAAGCATTACTCACAACAGCAGAAAGGTAAAAACAACCCAAATGTCCATCAACAAATGAATGAATAAGCAAATTGTGGGACACATATGCTATGGAATATTAGTCAGCCATAAGAAGGAATTAAGTAGTGATACATGCTACAATGTGTATGAATCTCAAAAACATGCTAAGTGAAGAAGCCAGACTCAAAAAGGTCACAAGTTGTATGATCCATTTATATGAAATACCTAAAATAGGTAAATTCATAAAGACAGAAAGCAGATTGGTGGTTCCCAGGGATAGGGTGGGAGGTTGGGGAGTAACTGTTTAATGTACTAAATGCCACTCAACTGTCTACCCTAAAATGGTTAATTTTATGTTACCTGCATTTAACTTCATAAAGAAAGTAAATCTACATAACCAAAAAACCTATTAAGAATAAAAAAGTCCCCCCCCCACCCCAAGTCCTAATAAGATTGTTCTATAGCCAGTACAAGTAAATCAGAACCAGTTTTAATTTTGTTTGATCAAAAATAGCTTGCCCCAGTTTAATCTTAATCAATCAGTGACAACTTGCTTTAGTAACCTTGCCTCTGGAAGCCAGTGGCAGTCTCATACTTTTGAAGTCAAACAATCAACAGTAAACTTAATCAGTAAATCTTCTGAAAGCTGGCTGGCCAACATGTCTTGCCAGAATAGCATGTGTGTAAGGCCGACATTAATCTATTTAACCTCTGTAACCAATACACCAAAACAATCCGACTCAAAAATATGACATGAAACTAACAGCTGGATTTACTCAAAATGAGGGGCCTAACTCTCCCTTTCTTAACTAATACAGTTTTGTTTCAGATACCAAATGGTAATCTTGATATCTTCCTTGGACAATTCTTACACTAAGATTATTTATAATACTTCACTTAACAGTATTCCAATGGACCCTTGGGCCAACTGAAAAGATCAGTCGCCTCTTAAGCCCCAAACTCTGATAGTCCTCAGATCTGTTGCCAGGTAAGTTTCTCAAAAACAATCTGAATTTTGATGAGTTTCATTGAGCCCTTATTGCTGAATTTATCTAAAGCTTCTAAACAAATAAATCTTCACATATATTTATTACACTTAGGTCTGTCTTTATGATAATCAGACCTTCTGATTTAGAAGTGAACCACTTGATAAATATTTTTTGCCATCATCCTATGGATTCTTCCAATGCTTGGCTTGCTTTTACTGTTTTGTTCATCTGTTTATACAAATTATTGTATGTTCTTGTTTTGTTCCTTATTGTCTTATGTCTGTTGAGTGCTTCATATGGAACAGATAGAAGCATAAGGCTAAGTCTCCAAATCAATACAAGTTGACGCTATAGATTTAATGGTCCATTAGCATTATGACAATCAGCTGCTAAAATGGTCAAACTTTGCTTTGGGTCCTGTACGGAACCTAAGAGTATACCTCAAGGCCTGGTAATTTGTGATAGTTCACTTTGTTTAGTCTGTATTTCATTATCATTAGTTGTTGGGGTCACTGATCACATGGCTCCTTCTTATCTTCTGCTTGGTGGAGTACCTCAGCTATCATTAACACACTCACTTTTGACTAACATAGTGCCCTTTTCTTGCATGGTCATCGATTTATCTGTGTCAAAGGCACAATTTTCATAACCATCCTAACTCGTACTTAACTTGGTTAAGTGGCAACATTTTGCTAAAAAATTTTGCTTAACTCTGGGAGATAAATTGCTGCACAATTCAGAATTCTGTTAAGATATGTTATTGTACTGGACTACCAACTCTATACCAACCAGTTCACTTAATCACTAGCCCCTCAGATGGGAGACAAAATGATTAAAAGCAGCAACACACCAACAATGAAAAACTAGGGGATGGTTTGTAACCCAGCTGTTCATAATTCAAGAAATTGTTACGGAAAACCTGGACTAGATCTCTGACAGAAGAACCAAGCGACACTCAGAGGTCTTGGAGGGTGGAGGTTTATTTCACACTGGCAGGCTTGGAGGACAGTAATCTCCAAAGTCTAAGCCCCAAAGAAAGGCAAGGGGAGCAATTTATATTTTTCTACTTCCATATCTGTGGCATTTCTAAGTGTGCAGCAAGCAGGGTGAAAGAGGATCCCAGGGGAGTGTGAGATCCTGGAGGAGTGAGGATGAAGAGGAGGGGGACTGGGAGTTTTCTGCTAACCTTGCCAAAGAAGAGAAGCGGATGGAGCCGAGGATTTTCTGCTGACCTTGTCGGCTATGTTAAATATTTTCCTTATCAAAATGACTTTGAAAGGGTAAACAGATAGGAAATTAATACTACATAGGTGCAACTTCGGTGGAAAATCCCAGAGCAAAATACCTTTGAAACCAAAATCAAAGAGAAAAATAAAGTGGGAAAAGCCATTTATTTCTTACAAGCAGGCATCCACTACTGCTCTCCCATGTCTCCCACTACTTGCTACAGAAGAGACCCCACCCAGCCTCTCCAGTCCAGATAAGTCCTTGATCGCCCTTGTAATTACCTATTGATATGGAGATGGACTACTTCTCTCCACCCTTTGGAAACACCTATTAATATGGAGATGTACTAAGGCCAGCCAAGAGATTCTGGAAATATTGCAATTTTACCCACAATAGGCCATTTTAGAAGCCTTTTCCTCAGAGATAGATTGGACAAAAATGCAAAATTGCAAACAAAAAAAGGTGAGTAAGTAGCAGGCTCCAAAACAGACCAAGGAAAATTCCAAAGAGCATTCTGGGATACAGCCAAGGGCTAATGTAAAGGCAAACAGGCTTGTCCATTTTTTTTTAATGTACTCAGAAATGCCAGTTTAGATCTCAACATGTCACTGAACATTTCAAAAAGCTAGAAATAAAAGCAAACTTCAAGATAAAGCAACTGATACTCAAAATAAAACTAAGACCAAAAACAAAAGGTTCTTTAAGAATTGGGCAGCTATAGTTAATAGTACCATAAGCAAAAGGACTGGGGAAAAAAATTAATGTCCTATAATGGCAAAAAATGGGACAACTATGCAAAACTTCTCTACTAATGCCACTCCAGGAGATACTAGTACTTAACAATCCTCTGACCACCTTCTAAGCATGCCAGGGAGGAAGGTCTATAAATATATATGAACAACAAAATATAGATATGGGTCACTTTATCTACAAATACTCCCACTTCTACAAAACATCATATCCTTCAGAGTACTAAATCTACCAAATAGTGGAAATGCCTAACAACCTGCAACTATTATTATGGGACCATTATCAGTATATAATTTTTCTTCATGATACAACCATTTAATAGGTAAGAGTCTACTTAATTAATGAAACTGCCAAGGGAAATTTACAGCAAAAAGATTTTAAGTTACAGAAAATTCTACAAATGGCCAAAGTATATCTGACTTGTATATATAACTACACTATCTGTGAATCAAAAAATAACCAAAGGATAAGCTATGATCCTAGAATTTTTGTGGGCAAAGACTCTCAAGGCATAGTAAAAATATTTGGAAATGAGTTTTAACAGTCCAGATTGATTCTTCCTAGATTATCATAAACCGTTTTTTGTTATTTACATGTAAGTTAGGCCTGAATTGTCCAATACCATAGCCCCTAGCCACATGTGACCAATGAGCACTTGAACTGTGGCAAGTGACTGAGTCATAAGAAATACATATTTGGTCATTCAGATGGCCAAACATATATTTCCCAGGTATATTTGGTCTTCATTCACAGTTCCTGAAAACACTGCAGTCTTAAAAGTAAAATTGGTGTTCGGTCATGTTAATGAGAGGCTTTGAACCCCCACCTAAGGGTGGGGGCCAGAGGTTGAATCACCCAATGGCCAATAATTTAGTCAATCATGACTATGCAATGAAGCCCTCACAGAAACCCGAGAGAAGCTTCTGTAAGAGAGCTTTCATGCTTGGGGAAACAGAACATCTCCATACGCTAACGAGCCAGGCCCCAAGCTCCACCAAGACAAAACCTCCTTTATTTGGGACCTTGCCTTAAGTATCTCTTCATCTGGCTGTTAACTTGTATCCTTTACGGCATCCTTTATTAAACTGTTAAATGAAAGTGTTTTCCTGAGTTCTGTGAGCTGCTCTAACAAATTAATCAAACCTAAGGGGGAGGGTCGTGGGAACCTCCAATCTGTAGCCAGTAGGTCAGAAGCACAGGTAACCTGGGGCTTGTGACCAGCACCTGGAGTGGGGGATGGGGGCCATTCTTGTAGGATGGAGCCCTTAACCTGGGAATCTGGTGCTGTCTCCAGGCAGATAGCATCTGAACTGATTTCTCTGACACCCTGCTGATGTTCAAGAATTGCTTGGTGTTATGTATGGAAAGACCCCCTCTCACACACATATGACCATGGGAATTGGGTTCGGGAACCCAAAAGGAGTTACATTGTTATTACTGCTGTATGTAATATTATTAATTGTATATGAAAGAACAAATAACACTGAGGAAATAAATTTAAATTTTTATTTAATTTTAAAGAGAACACTCAATCCAGTTATTGGAAAATGTGTTTGGGAAAACCTGGATTTCTGAATTTACTTAACTGTAAATCTTCTGAAATCTAAATGCAGGTAAAGTTATTTCTGTGAAAATTTAATACCTGAATTGCTATGTGCTATAAATTTAAAATATACTGGATTTCAAAAGCTTAATATGAAAAAAAGAATGTAAAATATCTTGTATTAATAATTATATTAATTTTTATATTGATTACACTATGTTGAAATAGTAATTTGGATACTGAGTTAAATAAAATAAAATATTAAAACTAATTTCATTTTTTTACATTTTTTAATATGACTACTAGCAAAACTTAAAATACTATATGTTTCACATTATATTTCTACTGAACAGTGCTTGATTAGTCCATGTTCTAATACTACAGTACTCACCTGGGGGCAATTTTGCTACCCAGAGGATATTTGATAATGTCTGGGCATTTTTGGTTATCACAACCAGGATGCTGCACTGGCATCTAGTAGGCATTAAGGCCAGAAATACTGTTCAACATGCTACAATACAATGCACAAGATAGTCCCTAAAACAAACAATTACACAGCTCAAAGTGCCAACAGTACTGCAGTTGAAAACCTCTGTTCAAATGGTTTTTCAACATCGTGGCATGCATCAAAACTCCACTGCCTTTTATAGCCTATCCTTTGATCCAAAAGCTTGTTTTGTGTCAAGTAACTTCCACCTAATTAGTTGAAGTATCTTCAGAATTTGTATTAGGTTCACCTTTAAATCTGATTGCAACAACCACAGTTAACAACAGTGTTGAAATATTAAAAGCTCACCCACTATGATCAGAAACAAGACAAAGATCTCTGCTCTCACCACTTCCACTCAACACTGGAGACTCTAGCCATGGCATTTAGGCAAGAAAAAGAAATAAAAGGCATTTAGATTGGAAAAGAAATAAAATTATCTGTTTGTCAATGATTTTAAATATAGAAAGTCCTAAGGAATCCACAGAAAAATTATTGGAATAAACAAGTTCAGCAAGTTTACAAGTACAAAATCAATTTGGAAAAGTAAATCTGATGTACCACGTAAAGTATATTATCACTTTCTCCTTCTCATTTTACCTTCAACTGGTGTAGACCTCTCAAATCCAGAAACTCTATGACCTTCAGCTGATGGATAATCCCATGATTATGGTTCTTCAGCTGGAAAAGTGTCCATGCCCAGAACACAAATTTTGAACACTCCAATACTACATTTTTACAAATATTGCTTGTTAACGAATCTTAAAGAATGAAATGAACAATTCAACTGGTTATTATACAATAACTACACCTAGGTCTTTTAGAATCCAATACCTTACCAGAAGCCAAATAGGTTCAAATGGCCAAACTTGTGATCTTTTTATAGGGCACAACACATTGTTGAAAATAAGAGAAAACTGATGTGCTGCAACCTGTATATTTTGAAATAAATTATCAATTTGGAATGCCATGGAAACAGGTTTCTTAACCTCCTCATGTACCTATAAATATCTAGACACCAAATATACAAATTATTTGATGCCTTGGTGCTACCCAAAGAAGTTGCTAAGTTGCTATCTTTAAAAATAAATCCACAGTAAAAAAAAAAGACATTGTCAAAACTACTGGAATAGCAGACCCCCAGCTCAGCCAGTCCTTTTACAAGGAACTTTCATAAAACAGAAAGACAAATTCATGGGAGGTTCAAGGATTCTATCACAGATATGCAAATTTTTTCACCTCCAGAATTTTGAAAAACAGAGAATAACTGGGTTGTAAGACCTTTTAAGTATAAGATCTGGCAAAGCCAGAAAAGCCACCTGTTTGCACCAGATAAAACCTAAGATGAGCACCTGCTAAATTCTTCCATAAGACAATTCATTATAGTAAAGACAAATTGGCTGTGATGGTAAATAAGCAGCTGAAAAGGAGAAGGAAAGTCTTGAAGAAGAACAAGAGTAGAGGACTACTCACCAACTCTTTGAGATTAATTATAAAGCTTCTTGTTAAAGATAAAGAATTGTGTAGAATTAACACAGATAAACAGACCAATGGAAAAGAATACAGAGCCCAGAAACCAATCCACACATGCAAGGGGATTTGGTAACATAAGAAGAGGCACTACAAAGCTAGTGGGGAATGGGTGTACTATTTAATACATGATGCTATGAGAACTGGCTATCACTATGTGTTAACATTTCTACCTTACAACAGTCACAAAATTTAACTTCAGGTGAATTAGGCATATTTTGAAATGTGTAACTACTAACAAATAGAATTTTTTTAAGCCTCAGGGAAGGAACAAAATTTTAAAACCTAACATAAAAAAGGTTCAATCATAAAGGAGAAAGACAAATTTGACTAAATTTAACTGAAAAACTCTATAATTAAAGACAGCCACAGACCATGTTGAAAGTCAAGCCATCTACAACATCTTACTATGCCAATGGACAGTGACTGTAATGGGGTTTGTGGGGGGGACCTGGTGAAGGGGGGACTCTAGTAAACATAATGTTCTTCATGTAATTGCAGATAAATGATAACAAAATTTTAAAAAAAATAAGTGATCAGAAAAAAATAGTCAAGCCGCATGCTAGAAGCCCTGTAACAGATAAAGCATTATGATCAATAAGAATACAAGTAATCAAAGAGAAAACTGACATTAGATAATAACTTTACAAAATAATGATCAATAACTATATGAAATGAAGAGTCTTGTTAGCCAGGAAAATATAATTAAATTACCAGCTACTCTCTCACAGTTCTGACTGGGAAATTTTAAAAATCTGGTAAGACTAAGTGATGAGGTAGGGAAACCAGAATTCTCTTACATTGCATTGAGTGTACAAACTTGCACCTCACTTCAGAGAGCAATTTGACATCTAAATTCCATGCTGGGGCATATGTCCAGAATATCTAGTATCTTTGCATGAGATCACTACCGGGGGAATTGGTAAACTGATACAATATGATACTAAACAGCAGTTACATTGAGTATTTAATAATGTAGATACATGTTGAGTAACTATGTTTTATACATGAAACCAATATAATGTATAGCAACTATACTTCAATTAAAAAATTTCTTTAAAGATAACAGATAATAGGATATCACAAATATAAATTTTTTAAAGACTGCAATCTATTATTTATGGATACAAACATGAGATAAAGTATAAAATCTCAAATAGGAAGGAATCACACCAACTTCAGTAGGTTAGCTCTAGGGAGGGAAAGAGGAGATGGCGTCAGGGAGGAGTACAAAAGAGTAACATTTTATTTCTTTAAAAATCAGAGGCAAATATGGCAAAATAGTTTGTGAAGAATACAAGGGTATTTATGTTATTATAATTATTATTATGCATATTTGAAATATCTTGTAATTAAAAAGAATTTTAATGGGCACATATGGTATAACAATCAAATAACATTAATTATTCACACCATAAAAACTAATCAAATAATAACATTACTTAAGCCAGAGAAACTTATGTAGATACATTAGAGCATGTGATAAATAAGAGTTAAAAATAAATCTAAAACTTGAAACTTACATTAGAATTTTAAATTATTAATTTATGAATGGGCTTTGAATATCATGCAATTTTAAAATGTTCTTATGCTGGAATTTTAAAGGGTACTCTCTAGAGTTGTCAAAGCTGTATAAGTAAAACTTTAATTAATGTGGTATTCTAAATTTAGTCTTATTTTGGAAAGGTTTTTCTTTAGCATATAAACAGTAAAACAAGCTTTACATTTATATTTACAAGTCTCAAAGAAATGTGTTAGAGTCCTAAGTATGAAGAGTAGGTATCGTACTGTGTTCCACCCAGAACCTGATGCCCTAAATACTAACGTGGAAAAGCAATGCTCCATTATTCCTTTTTCTTTTCTACTTGGGGTTTGGGTCAGAAGCCAAGAAGTACTAATACTGGAAAGTTACAAACAAAGTCTTATTATAAAACCATTTTTAAAGGAAGTGTAACTTTCACAGAGGAGTAACACAATCCTTTGGGATTACTATGTCAGAGAGAGACATAGAAAGACAGAATATTTTCAGAAAGGGTTGTTAAGAAGAGGTAGTAAAATTTTGCTATCTGTACATCACTGACTGACTCCTTGAGCCTCAAGGCTATAATATAATATATACTAAAGCAAAAAATTTAGGACACAGAAGAAATTAGGTAGGACACTGCATCTACAAATACAACTCAAGAGATCACTGACTCATGTAACACCTCATTCTCAACTATAATACTCTGACCATATTCATACTATTTCAATAATAACCATTTACCCAGTTGATGGTAAGCATAATTTTATTTAACATGAGTTGCTTTTTGCCAAATTAAACATCTGCAAGAGAGATGATCAGCTGATCTTTCAAGTAACCTTGCTATTAGATATGCTAATATTTCCCATGTAATGGAAGACTGCAATAAAATTATTACAAGTTCCATACTTTTACATTTTGGGCACAATTTTAGGCATAACAGTGTTGTGGCAAAAGGCAGTTCTTCACTTACTCTACTTTAGTCTGTTATACTGAATTTTGCTTAGTACTAAAATTCTTAACTTGTACTTCTGAAGATTGCAAAAAAACTAACTCCCACAGATTTCTAATTTAGTGTAACTCTGGCCAGAAAGAACACCAAATCTTGCTTACAAAATTAGAAAGCTTCCTACAACATTTTAAAAAAATTTCTTCTTCTGCCAATCTTAAGTTTCAGAAATACTAATTTATTTATTTCTTCTCAATAATGGGATAACTACCACTCTGCTTCATGAATAAAATAACCGAATTCCTGTTTGTCTCAAAGTCTCACCCTCTGGAGATTCAAACTGAGTAATAAATTCACAGATAGGTCACTAATACATGGAAATTTGTCTTCCACAGCAAAAGTTCAGTGTTATTATGAACTTAGTTTTCTGATTTTCATAACCCTTGATATATGGAGGCACCTTAAAGTTCAGTTTACACTCTTTTATTTAGAATTTCAGAGCATGCTTTAAAATAACTTGCTATATTAATATAGCTTAGTCTCACTTTATCATTAAAATATCTACAAAATCAGAATATTAATTTTGTTGTCATAACTCATAAATAAGTCTTAAAATATCTGTAGCTGTAAATCAACCCTCTTAATTCATTTGCCTCCCTTGGACTATTCTAGAACATAAGTCAACAAACTAAATGGATTTATCAGTATAATACAGTTGCATAATGCTTTCACAAATTCCAATTCTGTAATTTAGGCTTTTTCCATATTTATTTTTAAATACACAAAGAGATTATTAATATAAATATTTTCTCTCAAATATGTAATATTCTCCTGTCAAAGAAAAGGTTTCCAAACATTTACAACACAATCTAAAGATAAGTAAAAGTGATTTTAGGATCATTACATTAACCAAGATACATTTTCCAGAGAAGGCCCTATTTATAAGTAATGTTCACTGGCCTCCTTACATCAACACTTTAAGATGGATCCAAATTCACTGCCTTTGCTTGATTTACTTCAGGGATTACTTCTGGTGGGAAAAAAATCTCAGAAAAAGGTCTCACGACAGAGTGGACAAGTAGATTTGTTGCTAGATGTAAACCATTTGTACTGAAAAAGAAAAGATTTTATATGTTAAAAGGACTTTTAAAAGCTGTCATTTTATATATATATCTAAAGAAGCCTTAAAATGATAAAGTAAAAAAAGGGAAAATTCCAAAATTTTTGCTTTCTCCACCTCCAAAATCAACACAACTCAGTATTACTTCCAAAGGCTGCAGTATGCTTGCCTCTACCTAGGCTCATGCACATAAACACTAAGATACATAAGGAAGACCTCTTGTGGAACAACGAAACATACAGCAACTTTCTCTTCAACTGATGTTTAAAAAGAGCAAAACCTCTGATGCCAGATGGCCCACAGTTCCAATTTTTTCAGTCTCCTTTACGGTCTAGATCTTAGAAGACCATTTGTTTTTTTGGGAGCTAAAAGGTGTATTAGAAACACCCATTTATTAAAGTGTTTTGATGCTACCAGTCTCAGTAAAGTACTAATTATGTCTTATAGCTTTTGAAAAATTATTGTTTCCCATTAACTACAATTAAGAGTTTAACACGTTTACTTTTCCGAAGTTAGACAGCATACATATGTAATATACATAAAATATAAATAAGTTCATTTCTCTTTAACAGACTTACCAAGCAGGCTGAATGAAACTTTTTCTTGCATGTTCTACATGCTTTTTTGGGAAGAGAGTAGTTGAAACCATGAATGACTGAGAAACAGATCATGCAATCTTCAACACCCTCAAAACGTTTGTCTACATTATTTTTCCATAATGCCAAGCCTTCCATAATACTTCCATTCTATCAACAAGAAGGAAAAAAAGTCAATTTGCATTCAGGATCACCAATGTAATTTTTATTCAATTTCACAAATTTTGAAGTTAAATTATAATTTGGAAAGAAGAATATCTGCTTAGCTATGTTCACATGTCCAAAGTTTTATGAATATTTTTTAAATGACCCCCAAGTTTTAAGAACCAGATATAATTTGTCTCCATTAAAGGCAGACTTGAAAAAAAGGCTTCTGCACGAATACTTCAACTTTTATAGTCTCAGAATGTTTTGAGGAAACTTTTAATAAATAATTTGGGTCAGTTTTCCCAATTTTTAACTAAAATGATTAAATTATTTCTTTACCTTCTCAACTGCTGATTTGTTTCAGCTCTACAATACTGGTGAATGTATTTGTTTTAAAATACTTTTTCCTTATTGTAGAATGCCTGAGATACAGTACAATTATGCAAACAAAATTAGAGAAGACTGTCATTTGTTTAAAAGTCATGGTTTTCGTTAGTACTGGGATTTCTCTAACTACATAGGAGAAGAGATTAAATGAGTAAAATAGCTTAGAAAACATTCATCTGTCCAGAATCTTATAAAAGATTCCTTCTCAATGTCCTTAGTACCATGTGTTGTTCTATATCATCTATAATGACAATGAATGAAGTAAAGTCAATTAATCACACACACCAAAAAAGAAATTACAGACCCTTAAAAATTAAAACAGCTTGGCAAATTCAAGTCATTTAAGCATATATGTGGGTTTATCCAAGGAAATATCAGCCTTAAGCAGGAAGATACATTTTAAGTTTTATTGCCCTTTCAAATGGTAGATCAGCAGTTTCCCTCTCTAGTTTGGCAAGCCAAATGTGTACACAGAAACTTACTTGATGGGTGAGGTAAGTGCTTAACTGCAGCATCCAGTTCCGCCACTGCTGAACAGCCACTCCAACTCTTTTCCCACTTTCTACTGTTATTGAACCCAATGGATAATTTGAAGGCAGTTGTATTATAAGTTCAATAACTATGTCCTCAATAGTATAAGTAGCCATTACTTCTCGAGTAGTAGCTCGAGCTTTAACCTGCAACACATGAAAGGTAATTATTTTGCCAAACTTTTCTTGCACTCAAAAAAACATCTTGACCTGATGACTATTAGAACAGTCTTCAAAGAAAACATAAACAGGTTAAACACCTGACATTTTATAGTGACTTTATAACAAAATTTGTTTCAAAAGAAATACTGTTCATAAAAAAAGTATGTTTTATTATATTAGGCTTGACACACAATAGTTATTTTTAAGAGACCAATGCCAGAATGGGTTATTTCTTCCCTTCTATGCCCAGGGTATCAAATATCACTTCTATTTAGATGTCTCCCAAAGTCTTTCTCTACCACAGAATTCTCCTGAGCTTTAAAGTCAATCATCAACTGCCAGAATATTTATACCTGGTTTTGATTTCATATTAGCACTGAAACAACATAAAACGCAAACTGTCATCCTTGACAAATTTATTCTTCTGAAATTTCTCCTTCTACCTCATCCCAGGTATTAATGAGTTACAAATTTGGATAAGTCACCACAAAATTTCTCACATCCCTCCCCTTTTATGGAATATTCCCACTGACACTGCCTCACTGAGGCCATCCATCCTTATCGCTCATTTCTCATCCTTTGAACTCTAGCTCCATGTCAACAGTCCATGCTATCTATTGCAGTCAGAGCAACTTTACAAATTGTAATCTGACAGTGTCACTGTTTCAAAGGATTCCATGGCAAAATAAAACCAAATACTTTAAACTGTTACTTGAGTCCTTTCCCAACATGGCCGTAATGCATCATAGAAGCAGTCTGCTCTCTATTCACCTTCAGGAATCCTGCTTTCTATGAATATTGGGTTATTCATCATTTCTTGGGCAATCACAGAAATTACATTCTCATCTCCAAGCTTTCTGCTTTTTCCATACTGTTTTCTCTATATTAAATGTCTTTCCCCTCATTTTCCCCAAAAACAAATCCTGCCCACCTCAAAGTAATCTTCCTCTGTAAAGTCAACGATCAATCTCTTCAGCCAGATGAATCTTTCCCACTCTGACTGCAGAGCATTCTTCCTCTTACTGTGCCAATTTCCAGTTTCTATTACAAAAAACTATCAGTATCACTCTTTTCCCTTTATTAGATTGTATGTCATTACAGGACAGGAATCTGACCCTATTAAACTGCTCATTTTCCAGGTGATTGGCACACTGTGCCTTGATGTCTGTTAAGTATTCCAATATATAGTTTGAATGAACTAATGAATGTTCAGAAACATCTGGTGGGGGTAAATGAAATTATAGCATTGTTTCAACATCTGCATGAATATTACAATTTGATAACAGAATCAGAAAATAGACAATTTCTATAAATTCTGAACCAAGGGTTACAATTGTGATGATACTCACTTCAGGTGACAGATGTTACCAATATTCAAACAATTTTCTAGAAAAAATTTAAGACAATACTAACCGTCATGCCATTAAATAGTTGTGTACTTGTCTGCACAGAAGATATTTCTTGAAAAGAAAGAACACTGCTGACATACTTGCTTGTAAATCTATCCACAATATTGAAAACACGCTTCTCACTACTATTCCACCACAGCCTCACCATGGCAGGCAAGTCTTTTAATGTCATATGATAGACTGAACAAGCCAAGTGTGGAATATGGTATGGAAGAGTCGCTGTTTCTGAAGAATAAACAAATTCTTAGTAACAATTATTTCTTACATAGAATAACAGGCTAATATTAGTATCTTCCTTAGAAAATCATTTTTAATTCCTTAACACAAGTGCTAGGACCCATTAAAAAAAACCAAAACACAGAAACAAGAACTCTAGATATGAGCTTTCTCTCACATTCAAAATGAACCATTAGAATGTCAAAAATAAGTAAAAAGAATGAAGATCCCAACTGATACTGAAATGTTTGCCTAGAAATCGCATTCTATATTTCACCTGAAAGATCACAAATAAAATGGGACACACATATTTTTTAATGGAGGAAAAATTAAAGATTCTCTCTTTCTTATAAATCATGAAACAAAGTTTGGCCTCCTTTACCTTCCTCAGAGCTCACTGATGTGATATGCAAAGATACTAGAACACCCACCTCAATACTCATGAGACAGAGTCCCATTCTCAGATCTCCAAGGCACTGTAGTACAACTGGATGCATGTACGTCTACCCCCTCAGCTAAAATATGAGCTCCCAGAATGAAGGAAATAAATTATACTCATCTTTATTTCCCCAACTGAAAGCTAATTATTTACAGGGCTATAAAATATTATCACATAAATATTTCTTTACAGAATAAAAAATAATAGTCTCAACAAACTAAGCTTCAAGTATTTATTAAATTCTTAACTTTGTCCACAAGATCTATTTGTTATGCCCTAGTTAGAGAAATAAGGAAAATCTTGCATGTCAACATTCTGAAAGCCAGGACTACATTTGGAGTTACTCTCCATACCCCCAGAATAAAGCATAACATAGCTTAATCTGGACCAAGTTTCCATGAAAGAACACAAATACACATCTTACTAACCTCTAATACTCAACCGGAGCTCTTCTGTAAAGAATGTTTTAGGGTCCTTATTTGAAAGCTCAATAGCTGTCTCTGCATAAGTTGGATTTTCTGGCATAAGCCTGAACAGGTGATAGAGCAATTTATTCAAACTTTTTGTTTTTCGAAGGTACATTGAATACAGAGCTCGAAGCTGGTGAAGAATGAAGAATTTTTGTTAATAAACCCAATTAAACCAAAAGAATCAGTATATAAAAATAAATCTAAGTAACAGATTATACAAGAATACAGTAAAAATGCATTAATTTGAACACTCAGAATTACAGAGTCCTACAAAATGTATGCCACATTCTTACTTTTCAAACGTATATCTGTAGCACTGCTCCCTTTCCTCATAAACCAGAAGTTTTCACTATCCCTCTTTATTACACATACGCTTCTAACATCTTTCTCAAACTGTCTCCCCATTAACTAAGTTCACCTCCACTTGAAGTCCCTAAGCCAAGAAAATCTATTCATCATTTACCACAGATGTTCACCCACTCTCCTCCCAAGTCCTCTACACATTGCTTCCACATCACAGTCCTTAATCCTTCAAAATCCTGCTTAAAACTAATTCCATTTTTATGGCTGACATCCCCTTAGAGCAAATACTCCAGCATCCCTTCAGGACAGAGAGCAAAACCTACTAGTCCAAAGTGTCTTGGGGTCTTCTCACAGTTGTTTTATAAGTCAGGATACTTCACAGAAAAATATGGGATTCTGGTTTCTTTTTTAAAAATAGGAAAACCTGGCACCACTATAGGCACTATAGGTACACTATAGGCATCTGTGTAAAATGTGCTTTAGAACTCATCCTTTACTAACAGAGAAAATAATTCATTTGTTAACATTTACTTTGCAACTCTTTGGTATATGTACCTGTTTTAAAATGATTTCTCCCACTATACCATACATCTCTTCACAGAACAAAGAACACTATGTACACTCCAATACAAGGATCAAGCCATAGGATTTGGAATTGATTCTTCAGTGTGTTGATCAAAGTACCTTTACAATGGAGAAATCTGGAGGACACTACCTTCACCAAGTAACCAAACTTAACATCACCAATAAAATACACACTGACATTCTGTGCCTCCTGAGATGACACACTGAGGATGCATCACCACTGTGCAGTAGGTACTCCTGCTGAAAATTAACCAGAATCTAACCATGACGCAACAATCAGACAAATCCAAATTGTAACACAGTCTACAAAATAGCTGACCTAGTGAAAGACAAGGAAGAGAAGAAAGGTAAGGGAATTCATTATAGGTTAAAGAAATATGACAACATGGATGCACCTAAAGATGATACATTAAGTGAAATAAGCTAAAGACAAATACTATATAATTCCACACGCATGTATATATATGTGCAATCTGAAAAATAAATCAATAAAAAACAAACAGATTCATAAATACAGAGAAGAAAATGGTGCTTGCTGGAGAAGGGCATGGTGGACGAGGTGAAATACGTGAAAGGGATTAAGAGGACAAACTTCCAATTATAAGGTAAGTAATTTGTAGGAATGAAAACTACAGCAAAAGGAATATAGTCAATAATACTGCAATAACTTTGTACAGTGACAGTAACTATTGTAGTAAGCATTTCATAAAATATGTAATTGTCGAAACACTATGTTGTACAACTGAAACTAATACAGTATTACATGTCAACTACATTTCAATTAAAAAGGAAAAAAAGAAATATGACAAATGCAAACATGATCATTGATAGAACTGTCAACAGAAAAGGAAATAAAACTATAGAGGACATTGCTGGAATAACTGAGAAAATTTGAATACAAATTAGATAATATTATTACATCAAAATTTAATTTGAGTATAATGATTATACTATACTTGTGTAGAAACATGTTCTTGTTTTTAGGAAATATATGTTTAGAAATACTTTTGGTGAACAATCATGACATTTGCAACTTACCTGCAAGTAGATCAGCAGAGAAAAAGTAAACAGACATAGCATGCTTTTAAATGTAGCAACATGTTAAAAATTTGTGACTCTAGGACTTTTCATTGACTTAGTCTTCCTTGTTCTCTGTAAATCTGAATTTTTTTCAAAACTACAAAGTAGGAATGACAGTAAACTTTTTTAAAAATCATAAATAATGGACTTCTAAAAATATATGTATAGTACCCAGCTATACCACTCCTAGGTATACAACATGAGAGAAATGAAAACATATGTCTACCCAAAAATTTACACACAAATGCTTACAGCAGCTTTATTCAAAATAGCCAAAAAGTGGAAATAACCTAAATGTCCATCAACAGATGAATGGATAAACAAACTGTGACATGTTCACACAATGGAATATTATTCAGCCATAAAAAGGAATGCAGTACTAATACATGCTACAATGTGGATGAATCTTGAAAACATCATGTGCTAAGTGAAAGAAGCCCAACACAAAAGACCACATTTGTGAAATGTCCACAACAGGCAATCCATAGAGATAGAACAGAGATTAGTGTTGCCAGGGGATGTGGGGCTTGAGAGGAAATGGGAAAAGATTGCAAATGCATAAGGGTTTTTTGTTTTTAGGTGTTGAAAATGTTCTAAAATTAGATAGTGATGATAATTACGTAATTCTGTGAATATACTAGAAACCCCAAACTCTACATTTAAATTATCAAATTTGATGGAATGTGAAATATATTTCAGTGAAACTGTAAAACACACACACACACACACACACACACACACACACAGAGCTTTGGTTCCAGTTCAATCTGATTTACGAGGAATTTCCTGAAATGCAAGTTAAAAACAACTCAGATTTAAGCCTGATTAAAGTTTTTTTTTTAATTCTGTTTTGTGTCAAGATTCATGTAGTTAGTGTTATTTACTAGATTATTCTGGTTTATCTGTTCACAGCTTAGTTCAAATTCCTGTTCCAATAAATGCTGCTATATCATTCTTTGTGCCCCCTCTCCCACTCTGGTTTAATGAAAAAGATGATCCATGGCTATTTTCCTAATTTCTGAATATAAAAAAGAACAAAATTCTTATACAGAGAAGTCTCAATGTGCTACTATTTTTTAGAGATCAACAATATTTTAAGAAATGAGTACAAAAGCCCAACAAGGAGCTCATAAGATATAGGGAAATAAAACTAGCTCGTCTTAAACATAAGTAGCAGGCCTGAAAAGAAATAAAACAATTTAGACATATAGATCAATGTTGCCTCTGTGATTTGATTTTCCCTTTAGATATACAAATGCCAAGATGCATATGTTGATGTATTTATATAACAGATTATTAGCAATAACATATATTATAATTTAAGAATTTTGAAAAGTCACCTTAGAAATGAATGCCATGATATTCAGTCACACTTTAAATATGAAGTGATAAATGGAGTGTTTTTGTATTGACCTGTCAAAGAAGCCACACACCTTATTAAGCTGATTCAATCAACATTTGATTTTTAGGTGGAGATTGCCTAAAAGAATTTTTTTTAATTGAGATTTTTCCAGCTTCCCTTCTGAACAATAAGGTCTGTCTTTTTGAACATGAGACCACAGAGACATCTAGTGGCTGCTAGAATAATTAGGGCAAAATAATTAAAGGATACTTTATAGTTTTAATTATATATAGGTAATGTTTCACAGGTCTTTATTTAAACACTGATTTTCAAATAAAGTAAATTTCCAATCAAGTATTAACTGAAATCTCCACAAGAGTCAGAAGTTTATCAAAAGAAAAAAAACAAGCAAGATCCAATTCTTTAAAATTACTACATTGGTAGTATAGATTATACAAATCCTGTTTACTGCAATAAAAGGACCTGGTGGCTATATTCAGTTAGGAAAAAACTGATCTAATCACATTCCAGAGATTGATTAATTTTGCAAAAACTGTGTGTGTGTGTGTGTGTGTGTGTGTGTGTGTGTGTGTGTGTGTATGTGTGTGTGTGTGTGTGTGCGCGCATGTGTTTAAAAACAAATGGTGGGAGGGTGAAGAAGTAGGGACAGAAATAAATTTAGCAGAGTATCTGAAGTTAGTCAGAGAAGATAGGATTAAAATATGGGAATTTCCTTGCCCACCCCCACCACCCAGCTTTTTTTTTTAGAAAAGGAGGGGAAGGAGGCAGTGTAGGAAAGTAACAGAGAAACACATACAAGACAGAACTGTCAAAGTTGTTACATGTTTTTTTACCTGAGATGAAGCAGCTTTGAAGAAAGTAAGTATTAATTTCCAAGTGAGGAGATATCCCAGAACATAGCAGAAGTCTTCACTCATTGGCTTAATATTCACTATTTGTCCAACAGGAATGCACCCCAAAACATTTTCCAGTAAGTTCTCTTGAGTGCTAAGAAGAGACATCAGTGCTGCCGGTGGTGACCTAAGAATCAGTGATTGAACATAAATGTGTCTATAACTTGTCCCTTAACATATTTGACAGCATGTATAAATTTTAAGCATTTTATAAAAATCCTTCCCTATTTTTCAATAATCATTTTAAAAGTTCCCCTTCCTAGATTCAATTTTAACTCCTCATTTTGCATATAATTGCAATTACAGAATCTGAAAGGTATAAAATGTTTTATATATACACACACATATATACACAAATATATAAAAACATAAATATAAAAGTATATCAAATATGTAAAATATATATAAAATATAATTTTTATTTATATAAAATATTTATTATATATTATTATTTAATATATATTATATATATATTATATATTATGGATATAATGTTATAAAAATATGGAATCTAGAAGCTAACCCTTAAAGGAAAGACCCTTTCAGAAGGTATATGTTTCAAACTTCTATTTTATAGATGAAAAAAATAATTCACACACCCAGAGATGCTAAATGATTAGTCTAAAGTTCCTCAGCTAGTTAGAGAACTGATGAAGGCCAGGGGCTACAAGCCCTAACAAGTCCTTTATCATTCTATAAAGAATAAAAAGGTCATAAGATTGTACATCTTTTCAGGAAAGTGAATTTAACATGCACATTAATTCATGACAGTGTAAGTTAACTTTCTTCTTGACTGAACTACCACATTCATTAACACTTTGGGGATTCTCAAAAAAGTGATATACTTGTATATATCCTGTCAAATTCTCTTCTCTACGACATTCCAGCTTGGTCCTCCTCTCCTTTTACCTCTGTAATCTTTCTTCTGTTGTGGCTGGCTTCTTTCTCCTAGCCTATAAATATAGGTCTTCAAGCTTCTGCCCTTAGGTTTTTACCTTCAACACCACCATCTTATCTAGCAACCCTTTTCTAATCCATACACATAGTCACTTGATTTTACAAATACCAATTCAGACATCTTTCCACCTCCACACTGTCCTCCATTCACACACATTCTGGAATGATCTCTACTTCTACTTGCTTTTTTTGCATAATTTATGCTTCCTACTATTGCCAGAATCAGCTGGTGGGAGCCCACCTTCTACCAAAGAGGGCCCAAATCTCAGAAAAAATCATCTTTAAAGCCCTTCATTATCTGAAGTACCCTTCCACCTTTATTTTCCACTATACCCTTCCTGTCTACTGTATACCTATTCATTTACTCTTTTCTTAACAAATGAGCAATCCTCATGATGAGTAGTAAGTCTGCTTTAGGCCAGGAACCATTCTGGATGCTGTGAACACAGCTGGGAAAAAAAGACAAAAATGCCTGCCTTCCAAGAGTTTATATTCTGCTGGAGGAAAATATAGACAATAAAAACATATTAAGTGGCACTATGAAACATGCCCCAAGCATATCCTGAACATTCATGCCTCCATGCCTTTGTACACAGTGTTCCCTTAACTTTTTATACTACCACCTAACCTGAAGGATAAAGCATAAATGTCTCCTCCTCAAAAAAGTCTTCCTTCTGGCTGCACAGCAACTGTGCCTCCATAACCATGCTATCTATCCTTCTTTCTTAGCACTTGTCATATTCTATCTTCTATTATAAGGGTTCTCTATATTAGACTATAAGCTCCCTAAGAAAAAGAACATTTATTAAAGCACAGTACTTTTCCCTCAGCATTTACTTAATACTTTGCACAAAGTGGGTGCTCAATAGGTATATGAATTGATATATTCTTCCCACATCTATCATGTTACCAAAAAAAAGTTTTACTAAACAAGTAGCAAGCTGAAAATATGACTTAGGTACAATTAAGGAGAGAAACTATCTTTTTGGTAAATTCTGTATTTTATTTATATCTTATAAATAACTTTAAAAGATCTTCTGAATGAATATATAGTCTAAATTTAGAGTTTCTGTGTTGCCTCAGTCTTCTAGAGTCATAAGTAAGATGGATTATGAGAATATATTAAAACAAATTACTAAAAAAACTTACAAAGCTGGTTCTTCTTCTTCATCTCCATATGACTTTAGATTATCCTGATCGTACTGTGGTAATTCAGGCATCAATCTGGAAGTAAGCATATTATTTTAAATTATATTACATTAAATTTTTCATTGTTAAATCATGCTTAAGAGTAGAAAGTTTTTTCTAAAATAACGGCCTATGGCCATGAGTATCTAAATGTAAATTATGTATTGAGAACAGTGAACTAAAAGATCAAAAACTAGGAGTCCCTATTATTAGAATGCGTGGCCAGTTTACTTTTTATTTCCCTGGACTATTTTTAATGACTAAGGAGTTAAAACTAAACATACATTTAATATTTCTAGACTACTTCAACACTGATTCAATTGGAAGAATTCTTACTTGTATAGCATATGATAAACAGCAATTTGCACAGGCCGAGCTCTGAAGAGGAGTAAGGGGGCCAATGTATTTAACAAAGTCTGGAGATATTCTGGCAAGTTTGTTTTTTGGCTAGCAACCAGTTTTGCAGGGAGTTTTTGACTCAATAGCTGATTCTTTGGGATATATGTTAGTGTTTCACACATGGGCTTTAGCACGGCATTCTGAAAGGATGTTTCAGATGTATCTTTGCTTTCTCCTGATGACAAAAAGGAAATAAACATGCACATTGCAAAACAAAGTGAGTATACAGCTTGACTGAGTCACAGTCAATGTTATTGTAAAAACTGAACTAAAAATTTTACAAGTATTAAAGCAGTCCTAACTAGAAACATGAACTGAATATATATCTCAGATAATCTCAACTGTTAAATGACTTCTATTATCTCATCCTTAAAAAAGAGAGAAGTGCAAGTTAAAATAATCTATCACGTTATCCAAATTACTATTATTTTAATTTCCAATGGTCTTTGGATATCTTGCCTTTGTCCAATTCTTATCTGTAAAGCAAAAGGCATACATGATGCTTCTGAGATGCCAAGCTGTCTCTCTCTTTTCTTTTAGTATTCTGTATGTTTGACGTAAATATCCAAAGTTTTTGTTCTGAAATTTTAACAAGTCAGTTTCAACGAATCTCACTATTATTCCCTTTTACACTTGCCTGTAACAGTCACCAAAAGAGGTAAAAGCATACTGTGGATGCCTTGGGAAAAAAATTCTTTCCATTCATTGATTAGATTTATAGGAAGATTGCCAATGGAGTCCAGAGTTGTGGATTCAAAAAAAGCACTGAGCTCACAGGCCAGATCACAGCTGACACAGGCAAACAGTTGTACAAGTGGAACAGAATACAATGCATGATTCTCACTTGTTGTCTGAAGAAACAAAAATGAAACAGGTGAGCAGACTTCTACCAGAATACCACAAATTAAGGCAATAAAGAAAAGTTCCTTTCATTTCTCTATAAATTTTTAAATAAGAAGCAGTTAAGTGAATAATCTTAGGAGACATTTATATATCTTACATCAAACTAATTTTTCTCCAAAATTAAATACTATGAATTAGAAGCAATCCATTTATTCTGAAACATTCCTTTTTATTTCTAAAATTATGAAATGAAATAATATAAATTACCTTAACAAGTGAAATACATTAAAAACACTTTATAATCTCAGGAGCCCTACTGATTAGGCATTATTAAGCTATTTTAAAATAAACAAACTAAGACTCAACTAGGTCAAGCTTAAACCCTAAGCCATACAGCTAAATAGCGGGCAAAACAGAGATTCAGACCAGTTCAACCCTGCTAACTGTGTAAAAGCCTACAAGTGTTAAACATCTGGTTGCTTAAAAGAACACTAACTCCCTCTGAATTTGCTTAATTTTTAATGCATTACCAACACAGTACATTTTTTTAAAAAAGACCAAAAAGCTTGTCATGAAAAGATACACAAAAGGGCCATGCTGCAAATATCATATTAAAATGAGCTAATGGGGATACATTTTAATAGCAGTTAGGAGATCTGGTCACTGAACAATATTGGCAGACATTAAACCTCTTATCATTTTACTGTTCTGCCAAATAGTAGCTGGTGCTATACAGTTAATATAAAGTGCTTAAACACTTGTGAAGGAACTAATCACAATCATTAAGAGTAAGATTAGAAAATAGATTTGGCATACACATATGCACAAAGATCCAACAGAGGTGATGACACATAGATTAATTTACCTCCAACCAAGCCAACATGGAACACATGATAAAGTCCCATTCACTCTCTGCCAAAGGAGATGAACAGTATTTCAGAAATAGGGAAAGGAACCGGATTATTTCTATGTTTACACCCAGTATCTCTGGACTTACTTCTGATAATTTACTGTGATAAAGACAAAAACAAAACAACAAAACCATTAAAGAATTACGTAGATGTTCAATGAGAAAATATTCTATTAAATCTTAAATACTTATAAAAGACTGACTTAAATGTCTATTATCCTATCTATGATAGGATATTTTAAATAGACATAAAATTATGTCTATTTTTATCTATAAAATTATGACTATAAAATACCCAATCTGTATAGGAGGGGAAAACATAGTATAAAATATCACCTACCAACTGAAAAGAAAAATATCTTCATGATCTTTTTTCCAGGATATTAGAATTTTTAATATACCATGTAATAGCTCTCCATCATCTATGCTTCTGGTTTGCAAACAAGAATTGAAAATTGCAAGATGTCCAAAACCTCCTAAAATAAAATTCAAAATGAAAAGTAAAATGTTGTTTGAATTATATTGCTACTATAAAAAAGAAAGTACTTTGAAATAGGTCAAAAACTTTCTTCAAAAGTGTTTAAGAACTTTAAAAAGGGCCTATATGAATGAAAAAGTCAACAAATAAGCTCCACAGGCCAGAGACCCTGTCTATACACCTAGCACCTAGCACAGAAAAGGGAGCAAGTGAATAATATTTGTGCTTTAAACTAACCTATGCTGTTTTTTGTTTTGGTTTCTTAAGTACTGAACTTAGTCAGCATACTGGCCTCTCAAATAGAAACAAAAAGCCATACCTAGAGTGCAAAGTTAAATAAGGATGGAAAATAGAACATACTGTTCCATAATTCATACATTCAGTTAATAAGCATCTATTATGTCAGAAACGATCTTATGAGGTCCTCAACTCTTTAGAATCCCCAGTCTGTTCTTACCCTTCAGCTCTCAGTTTAAATATTGCCTCTACTCTACGGAATTCCTAAATGTATAGATTATGCCCCTCTACATTTCTCTTTTCTCAAATATCACTTCTTTGTTGCCTTTATAGCACTGATGTGTTATGTATTTAATATTATTTCATCGATTAGGAAGTAAGTTCCATGAGGGTAGGAACCTTGTGTTTTATTTACCACTGTATACTTCTCCAGCATAATGGCTAAGGTACACAGAGACACTCATTCTGACTGACTAAATGAAGAATGAATAAATGAATACCAGGTACATTGCTAGATGTTGGAGACAGAAAGATGAACTAAAATCTAGTCCCTGAAGGGACTCATCTAGCAGTACAGTCAAACTTTAAAACAAATTAGAATGTAATATGGACAAAGACCAAAAGCCCAGAATAAGAAAAAACTACCTGAATCTAAGTTGAATCAGAAAAAGCTCCCCAAAGTTGGCATCTGAACTGGGATTTATCAAAGAACAAATGAGTCTGCAAGACTAGCAAAGCAGCCCTCCAAGAGTGCTAAGGCATGAAGTTATAAGTATAGGAAGAGTGCGGCTGTGTACACACAACAGGCGCATGCTTGCAGATAACCATCCTAAAATTTTAGTCCTATTTTTTAAAAAAGTGAATCTTATATGGGTGGCACCCCATATGTAGCCAGATAAAAGATAATTTTTATCTAGGGCTGCTAATCTTTTGCAACCTTCAATAAATTTAGACATTTAAGAGAAAAAAAAAAGTATAGGAGAGTAATATCACCAACATGCTGACATAAGTTCATACTAACTTTGCTCCCCTTACAAGAAAAACTAACAACTATTCAAGAACAAGACACCATTTAGAGAAAACTAGCACACAAGAGTAAGACTGAAGCAACCTCCTGCACCACAGAGATTAAGATAGACTGCCTTACAACGGTAAGAGAAACAGCTACACACTGACTGCTTTGTCCCTCCCCAAGGCCAGCAGAGCACCTCATGGACAGGTGAGCCTCCCATTCCTCCAGTGAGAAAAGAGAGCCCAGGGGTACACCCAGTACCACTGAAGCACTGTGGGTCACCTTGTGGGACTCCCTACTCTGTTCTCACACCACGGGGATTACAGAAGAATCTGCAGGGCTCAACCACTAGAATCTGACTGTGATGGAGAAGGGGCAAAAACTTAGCACATGGATTTTGGTAGACCAAGTACATACCTGCAGTGCCCAAGTAGTAGTAGTCATCCCAACGAGCAGCTTTGCTCATCTGCACAACCAAGTCAGAAGCACATTTTAACCAAGGAACAACACAGCAGGGGGGCAGATCTGCCTGGTTTGAATCATTAAAGAAAGAGTTTTGCTGGCTGAAGACTCCAGTTTGCTCACGCCCAGACAAGGAGCTGAATCACAGCCTTATCAGCGGTAGAGAATGTCTCCCAGCTTCATCTGACCAAAAGGGTTCCTGGGAGTTGTCCAAAGACAACTCCTGGAAGCTCTGTGTCCCAGCAGCACACAAGCCAAGAGGTGGGAGTGCAGAGCCAAGAGTTTGCAAAGCAAAATCACTGGCCCTGTTCAGTGAGGGAACTTGGGGTGCAAGACAGCTTGAATTAAGACAACAAAAGGCTTTACCAGCTTTAGAGCTGCTTCTCTTACTATGCACAGTCAGATAATCTAATTCATAGCCCCACTCATCACTGAATACAGTCTTCAGGCTGTCCAAACATGAACCTAAGCAGAGCACAGGGGGAGCTGCATAGCCTATTCAACAGCCCTATGTACAGGGTCACCTGAACAGACAACGCAGCCCAAGGCTTCCCCCATCTGCAGAGCAAAACTGTTGCCCTCCTAACTAAGGAATTTAATGCACATTCAGGCCAGATTAGGATCCCTAACCAATGCGCTATACTGGCCCGAGTCCCATCCAGCTACCCTGCCAAAGCAGGAAAGCTAATTCATAACTCTACTACTACTGAATATAGTATCCAGTCCAAACCATCTAGTAAGCCTAAACAGAGAATCCAGACAACCATGGAGCTCATCCTACAGCCTCACTTGGGTAGGGAACCAAGCCAGAAGTCCAACTGTACTAAGCCAGTGCCACAACCCACATTGCCATCCTGAGAGCTTAAATAGTTGCCTCATCCAAAAACAGACAATAGCAGGCTATACTTCCCCAAGAATATTATGAGCAGAAACACACACAGACCCAAAATGAGCTAACTAGTGAAGAACTATCTCTGCCAAATCAAACCTGTAAAGTTTGTATGAAGAACATGATTACTCAAATGCACACATACCAATATAAGTAATCAAGGATCATGAAAAATACCACCAAAGGAAATTAATAAAGCTCCAATAATTGACCATAAAAAAATGGAACTCTATGAAATGTCAAAAGATTCAGAATAACCCTCTTAAGGAAGCTTAGTGAATTATAAGAAAATAGAGACAACTAAATGAAATTAGGAAAACAATGGATAACAAAACAAGAAGGTCCAACAAGGAAACAGCAACCAACAAAAAAACCAAACAGAATCCTAGAGTTGAAAAATATAACTGAACTGAAGAATTCAATAGTTTCAGAAGTAGACTCAACCATACAGAAGCACAATAACCTGTAAAACAGGACACTAGAAACTACCCAGTTAGAGAAGGGAAAAGAAAAAAGAATGAGAGTGAAGAGAGCCTAAGGAAATAATGGGGCACAATGAAAAGAAACACTACTCACAGCATGGAAATTTCAGAAAAAGAGAAATGGACTTAAAGCATTAAGGGCTGAAAAACCCAAATGTAAAGAGAGAAATTGACTTCTAGAGCCACAAAGCCCAAATGACCCCGAATAGGTTGAACCTTAATAGGGCTACACAGGGGTATATTATAATTAAATTGTCAAAAGTCAAAGACAAAGGAAGAATATTAAAAGCAGCAAGAGAAAATAGAGAAGTTACATACAAGAGGACCCCTGAAAGACTATAAGCAGATTTCTCAACAGAAAATTTCCGGCCAAGAAAGAATGAGCTGACATATTCAAAATCTAAAAGAAAATAACTGTCCACCTAGAAATCTATATCCAGCAAAGCTGTCCTTCAAATGAGGAAGGGATAAAGATTTTCCTAAAAAAAACAAAAAGCTGAGGGAGGTCATCACCACCAGATCTGCCTTCCAAAAATGCTATAGGAAGTTCTTTAAGTAGAAGTAAAAGGATGCTAATCAACAACACAAAAACATAAAGTAGTGCAAATCTTGCTGGCAATGGTGAATATAAAGGCATAGACTCTGTAATATGGTAACAGTGGTACATAATTCACTTGTAAGTCTAGTTTAAACGTTAAAAAAAAATAAAAATAGCAATAACTACAATAATCTGTTATTAGTTACACAATATTTTAATGTAAATTGTTACAGCAATAAACCTAGCATGAGAAGTAAAAAAAAAAAGTAAAATAGCAATAACTACAATAATGTGATTAGTTACACAACATTTTTAATGTAAATTGTTACAGCAATAAACCTAGCATGAGGAGAAGTAAAAACATAAGTTCACAAATTCTACTGAGGTTAAGTTGCTAACAGTTTAAAATAGAGTTATAAGTTTAAGTTATTTTATGTAGCCTCATAGAAACCACATGGGAAAAGCCTATAGTGATTTTACACAAAAGTATAAGATAAAGAAGTCAAAGCATTATGACACCGTAAGATATCAAAACACAAAAAAGACAGCAGGATAAGAAACAAGGAACAATGGATCTATAAAATACCCAGAAAAGACCTGAAAAACTGCCAATAGTGAAATCCTAACCAATCAATAATTATTCAAATGTAAACAGACTAAATTCTCCAACTAAAAGACAGGATGGCTAAATGGATTAAAAAGCAAGCAAGGATAGCTATAAAGTCATGACTCAGAGGTATTACAGGTTCAGTTACAGACCAAACACAATAAATCAAATATCACAATAAAGCAAATCAAATGAATTTTTTGGTTTCCCAGTGCATATAAAAGCTATGTTTATGCTATACTGTAGTCTTTTAACTGTCTCATAGTATATTGTCTGAAAAATCAATGTACCCATAAGAATTTAAAAATACTTTACTGCTAAAACATGATAACCATCACCTGAGCTTTCAGTGAGTTGTAATCGTTTTGCTGGCAGAAGATCTTGTCTCAATGTTAATGGCTCCTGACTAACCAGGGTGGTGGTTACTGAAGATTGGAGTGGCTGTGGCAATTTCTTAAAAATAAAACAATAATGAAATTTGCTGCAGGGTTGCCAAAAACTTAATTTATAAAAATGCACTATATATCTGAACAGTGCAATAAAAGAATAAACAAACAAGATATGCCAATAAATGTACGAGATAGAATAGATTTTAAACTAAAAGTGGTAAAAAGAGACAAAAGACGACCAGGGAGACTGAAGATGGCAGCATGAGAGGAGAGACAGAGAACTCCTCCCAAAACTACATATAATACGAAAATATAGTTAATACAACTAATCCTAAAAGAGCAACAGAAAAGAAAGCTGCACCAGACTGCATACACCTGGAGAACAGAGCATACTTCAAGAAACAGGGTAACAAACCAAAGCCTTGATCCGACAGAACCCAAGCCCATTCCCAGCCCAAGCTCACCAGTGGGAGAAAGAGAAATGGAGGAGCGGGAAGGGGGTGGAAGCCTAGGACTGCATAACACCCAGCCCTGGACATCTGCTTTGGGAGCACAAGCCTACATTGCATGGTGCTCTGCAGATTAGTGGGATTGGAAAGCTAAGACAGGCAGAATACTTGGAGAGACTGAGATTTCAGACACTTGTGGAAAACAGGGATCCATATCCAGCCGCTATGGGACAAAAGAAAGGTGGGGAATCTGAGAGACTTCCTAACACCACCAGAGCTGCTAAAAGGGCAAGGATTCCACAGAGCTTGCTGCTCAGGAGAAAGGACGGGTGGACAAAATTGTACAGGCACACTCTGCCCAAGTTTGGAACTTTCAGGAGCTTCAGGCACTCCATCCCCCTGGCTTGCTACGCAACTCTGAGACGCTACCCAACACCATATGCAGCCTGCTGCACCTTCCTCCTAGCTGGCATCAGCTCACAAATCAAATGCCACCACCATTGTGCCAGGCTACCCAGAGGGCAGCCCTGCTTATAGCAGCTACAAGTGCAAAGAACAGAGGGTTCTCCCTGCATGCTTGGCCCACTGGCCCTTGCAATGGAAACAGGAACTGCAGCCGGGAGACAGGCAACAGCTTTTTCCTCCCCACAGGCACCATCATGCCTCACTGCGACCCCCGACATCACTCCAGGGACTGAGCAGCTTGAGAGACTAGAGCTTCTGGGCAATAGAGGGTGCAACATACCAATATGAATTGTCAAAGGAACCTGGTTCAAAACAAAATCCCACAAACACCAGGAAACGGTTCAGGTGAAACTGAACAGATCAATCTTCATGAAAGAGATTTCAAGATAAAAATCATAAACATACTTATGGTGGCTCAGAAAAATACTCAAGAACTCAGAGACAAATTGAGGATGGAGATTCAATCCTTAGGAAATTCAATATCTAAAATGAAACATACAATGGAGGCATTTAAAAGCAGATTACACATAGTGGAGGAGAGAGTAAATGGAAAAGAAATTAGAGAACAGGAATACAAAGAAGCTGAGGCACAGAGAGAAAAAAGGATATCTAGGAATGAAAGAATATTGAGAGAACTGGGCAACCAATACAAACGGAACAATATTCACATAATAGGGGTACCAGAAGAAGAGAAAAGGGATAGAAAGTGTCTTTAAGGAGGTAATTGCTGAAAACATCCCCAATTTGGGGAAGGAGACATGCTCTCAAGCCATGGAGGTGCACAGATTTCCCAACACAAGGGACCCAAGGAAGACAACATCAAGACATATAATAATCAAAATGGCAAAGATCACGGATAAGGACAGAGTATTAAAAACAGCCAGAGAGAGAAATAAGATCACATACAAAGGGAAACCCATCAAGCTATGATCAGACATTTCAACAGAAACCTTACAGGCCAGAAGGGAGTAGCATGATGTATTTAATGCAATGAAGCAGTAGGACCTTGAACCAAGAATACTCTACATAGCAAGATTATCATTTAAATTTGAAAGAAGGATTAAACAATTTCCAGATAAGCAAAAGCTGAGAGAATTTACCTCCCACAAACCATCTCCACAGTGTATTTTGGAGGGACTGCCATAGATGGAAGTGTTCCTAAAGTTACATAGCTGTCACCAGAGGAAATAAAACCACAGTAAAGAAAGTAAAACAATTAATTACTAACAAGAGGCAAAATTAAATCAAATATCCCCAAAGTCATTCAAGGGATAGATAAAGAGTACAGAATATGATACCTAATATATAAAGAATGGGGGAGGAAGAAAAAGGAGGAGAAAAAATAAAGAAACTTTAGATTGGGTTTTTAATAGCAACTAAGTGAGTTAAATTAGAATGTTATATAGTAAGGAAGTTATGCTTGAAATTTTGGTAACCATGAATCTAAAGCCTGCAATGGTAGTAAGTACATACGTATTGATAATCACCCTACATGTAAATGGACTGAATGCACCAATCAAAAGACACAGAGTCACTGAATGGATCAAAAAACAAGACTCATCCATAAGCTGACTATAAGACACTCACTTCAAACTGAAATGCATACACAGACTGAAAGTGAAGGAATGGAAAAAGATATTTCATGCAACTAATAGGAAGAAAAAAGCAGGACTTGCAGTACTTGTATCAGACAAAATAGACTTCAAAACAAAGAAAGTAACAAGAGACAAAGAAGGACATTACATAATGATACAGGGGTCGGTCCAACAAGAAGATATAAACATTATAAATCTCTATGCACCCTACACAGGAGCACCTACATATGTAAAACAAATACTAACAGAATTAAAGGGGGAAAGAGAATGCAATGCATTCATTTTAGGAGACTGCAACACTCCACTCACTCCAAAGGACAGATCAACCACACAGAAAATAAGTAAGGAGACAGAGGCACTGAACAACATATTAGAACAGATGGACCTAAAAGACATCTACAGAACACTCCACCCAAAAGCAGCAAGACACACATTCTTCTTCAGTGCCCATGAAACATTCTCAAGAATAGATCATATACTAGCCCACAAAAAGAGCATCAGGAAATTCAGAGAGATTGAAGTTGTACCAACCAGCTTCTCAGACCACAAAGGTATGAAACTACAAAGAAACTATGCAAAGAAAATGAAATGTCCCATAAACACAAGGAGGCTTCACAACATGCTCCTAAATAACCAATGGATCAATGACCAAATTAATACAGAGATCAAGCAATATACGGACACAAATGAGAACAGTAACTCACCATTGCAAAATCTGTGGGATGCAGCAAAGGCTGTACTAAGAGGGAAGTATATTGTAATACAGATCTACCTCAGGAAAGAACAATCCCATATGAACAGTCTAAACTAACAAACAACAAAAGTAGAAAAAGAAGAACAAATGAGGCCCAAAGTAAGTAGAAGAAGGGACATAATAAAGATTACAGTAGAAATAAGTAAAATCAAGAATAAAATAGAAAGAATCAATGAAAGCAGGAGCTGGTTCTTTGAGAAAATAAATAAAATATATAAACCCCAAGCCTAGACTTATCAAGAAAAAAAAGTCTACACTCATAAACAGAATCAGAAATGAAAAAGGAAAATCACTATGGACACCACAGAAATACAAACAATTATGAGAGAATACTATGAAAAATTATATGCTAACAAAATGGATGATCTAGAAGAAATGGAGAACTTTCTAGAAAAATACAACCTTCCAAGGCTGACCCAGGAAGAAACAGAAAATCTGAACAGAACAATTACCAGCAATGAAGTTGAATCAGTAATCAAAAATCTACCTAAGAAGAAATTCCCTGGACCAGATGTTTTCACTGCTGAATTTTATCAAACATTCACTGAAGATCTAATACCCATTCTCCTTAAAGTTTTCCAAAAAGTAGAAGAGGAGGGAATACTCCCAAACTCATTCTACGAGGCCAACATCACATTAATACCAAAAACAGGCAAAAACACCACAAAAAGAAAAATTACAGACCAATATCCCTAAGAACATGCATGCAAAAATACTCAACAAAATATTAGCAGACCGAATTCAAAAGTACATCAAAAAGATAATCCATCATGATCAAATGGGATTCATCCCAGGGACACAAGGATGTGATCTCCATAGATGCTGAAAAAGCATTCGCTCAACATCCATTCATGATAAAAACTCTGAACAAAATGGTTATAGAGGGCAAGTACCTCAACATAATAAAGGCCATATATGATAAGCCCACAGCCACATTACACTTAACAGCAAGAAGCAGAAAGCTTTTCCTTGAAGATCAGGAAATAGACAAGGATGCCCACTCTCCCCACTTTTATTCAACATAGTTCTGGAGATCTTAGCCAAGGCAATCAAATGACATGTACATAAAAAACCCTAAATAATCCACTCTGAAACTACCAGATCTAATATCTGAATTCAGCATAGTTGCGGGATACAAAATTAATACACAGAAATCTGTTGCATTCCTATACACTAACAATGAACTAGCAGAAAGAGAAATCAGGAAAACAATTCCATTCACAATTGCATCAAAAAGAATAAAATACCTAGGAATAAACCTAACCAAGGAAGTGAAAGACCTATACTCTGAAAACTACAAGACACTCATGAGAGAAATTAAAGAAGATGCCCATACATGGAAACACAACCCATGCTCTTAGATAGGCAGAATTAATATTATCAAAATGGCCATCCGGCCAATCTACAGATTCAATGCAAACCCTATCAAAATACCAAAAGCATTCTTCAATGAACTAGAGCAAATAGTTCTAAAAGTCATATGGAATCACAAAAGACCCTGAATAGCCAAAGCAACCCTGAGAAGGAAGAATAAAGGGGGGCGGATTTTGCTCCCTGACTTCAAGCTCTACTACAAAGCCACAATAATCAAGACAATTTGGTACTGGCACAAGAACAGACCCATAGACCAATGGAACAGACCAGAGAGCCCAGATATAAACCCAACCATATATGGTCAATTAATATACGATAAAGGAGCCATGGGTATACAATGGGGAAACAACAGCCTCTTCAACAATTTGTGTTGGCAATACTGGACTGCTACATGCAAGAGAAACCCAACCATATATGGTCAATTAATATACGATACAGGAGCCATGGGTATACAATGGGGAAACAACAGCCTCTTCAACAATTTGTGTTGGCAAAACTGGACTGCTACATGCAAGAGAATGAAACTGGATTATTGTCTAACCCCATACACAAAATGGATCAAAGACCTGAATGTTAGTCATGAAATCATAAAACTCTTAGAAGAAAATATAGGCAAAAATCTCTTGAATATAAACATGAGTAACTTTTCCCTCAACGCATCTCCTCGGGCAAGGCAAACAAAATAAAAAATGAACAAATGGGACTACATCAAACTAAAAAGCTTCTATACAGCAAAGGACATCATCAGTACAACAAAAAGGCATTGTACACTATGGGAGAATATATTTGTAAACGACATATCCGACAAGGGGTTAACATCCAAAATATATAAAGAACTCATGCCTCAACAGCCAAAAAACTAATAACCTGATTAAAAAATGGGCAGAGGAGCTAAACAGACAATTCTCCAAAGAAGAAATTCAGATGGTCAATAGGCACATGGAAATATGCTCCACATTGCTAATTGTCAGGGAAATGCAAATTAAAACCACAATGACATATCATCTCACACCAGTAAGAATGGCCACATCGAAGAGACTAGAAACAACAAATGCTGGTGAGGATGCAGAGAAAGGAGAATCCTCCTACACTGCTGGTGGGAATGTAAACTAGTTCAACCTTGTGGAAAGCAATATGGAGTGTCCTCAAAAAACTAAAAATAGAAATATCATTTGACCCGGGAATTCCACTCATAGGAATTTACTGAAAGAAAACAAGTATTCAGATTCAAAAAGGCATACGCACCCTGAAGTTTATTGCAGCACTATTTACAATAGCCAAGATATGGAAGCAACCTAAGTATCCATCAGCAGATGAACAGATAAAGAAGATGTGGCACATATACATAATGGAGTACTATTCAAACATAAGAAGAAAACAAATCCTACCATTTGCAACAATATGGATGGAGCTAGAGGGTATTATGCTCAGTGCCACGCAGAGAAAAACAAGTTCCAAATGATTTCTCTCATTTGTGGTGTATAACAATTTAGCAAAACTGTAGGAACAAAACAGCAGCCAACTCACAAACTCAAAGAAGGGAGTAGCGGTTACCAAACAGGAGGAGGGGTGCAGGAGGGCGGCTGGGGAGGGAGGGAGAAGGAAATTGTATTATGATTAGTACACATGTTGTGTGGGGCTGTCACGGGGAAGACAATGTAGCACAGAGAACACAAGTGGTGACACGGTGGCATCTTATACACTGATGGACTGTGACTTCAGTGGAGTATGGGGGGACTTGATATTACGGGCAAATGCAGTAAACACATGTTTTTCATGTGAAACCTTCATAAGAGTGTATATCAATGATACCGTAATTTAAAAAATGGAAAAAATAAAATTACATCCAAAAAATAAAAAAGAAAGAAGGTACATTTAACTGAGGAGGTAAAAGATCTATACTCTGAAAATTATCAAGACATTGTGAAAGAGTCAAAGACAAATAAATGGAAAGGTATCCTGTGTTCATGGATTGGAGGAATTAATACTGTTAAAATACCAATACTACCAAAAGCATTTGTAATCAATCCCTACTAAGATTCCAATAGCATTTTTTACAGAAGAAAAAGCACTCCTAAAATTTATATAGAGCCACAAGAGACCATGAATAGCAAAAAAAAAAAAAATCCTGAGAAAGAAGAACAGTGCAGGAGGCATACTTCCTGACTTCGAGCTATAGTATAAAGATATAGCCATCAAAACAGTATAGGACTGACATAAAAACAGAAAAATAGGCCAGTGGAACAGAATTGTTAGTCCAAAATAAACCTACACCTTCACAGTCAATTAATATTTGAGAAAGGATCCAATACTCCGGGGATAAAAGACAGTTTTTTGAATAAACAGTGCTAGAGTAATAGGATGGTCACATGTAAAAAAGGAAATTGGACCTGTATCTTACACCACACACAAAAACTAATTCGAAATAGATTAAGACCTGAAACCATGAAACTCCTAGAAGAAAACAGGAATAAATAAAGCTCCTTGATAAGGGTCTAGGTAATGAAGTTTTGGATGAGACCTAAAGCACAGGAAACAAAAATAAATAAACAGCACTAAATCAAAATAAAAAATCTCTGCACAGCAAAAGAAACCATCAAGAAAGTGAAAAGACAACCTACAGAATGGGAAAAAATGTTTACAAACCACATATCTGATAAAGGTTCGAAATTCAAAATACATAAAGAACTCATACAAACTCAATAGCAAAAACACAAATAACCCAATTAAAAATGGGCAAAGGACCTGAATAGGCATTTTTCCAAAGATATATGAGAGGGCAACAGGTACATGAAAAGATGCACAACATCATTACTCATTAGAAAAATCAAAATTACAACCACGATGAGATATTACTTAATAGCTATTATAACGGCCATCATAAAAAAGACCAGAGATAACAAATGCTGGCATGCATGTGGAGAAAAGGGAATCCTTGTGTACTGTTGGTAGGATTATAAATTGATACAGCATGGGGGATGGAAAACAGTATGGGGGATCCTCAAAATATTAAAAATAGAACTAGACTTCTTCTGGAGCAGAGGAGAAAGACAGCCCTGGACTGCAGTTTTTTACAGCCTAATGGACTTTCTCACAGTAAACATACTGTGTAACCACCACTGAGATCCAGAAATAAATGATTACCAGCACTCCCAAAGTCACCATATATTCCTTTCAGTTACTATCTCAAACGTGGAGGAGCCAAGATGGCAGCATGAATAGGGCAGCGGAAATTTCCTCCCAAAACCATACATATTTTTGAAAATACAACAAATACAACTATTCCTAAAGGAGAGACAAGAAGATACAGTACAAATGCCAGGCTACATCTACACCTGTGAGAGCCCAGCACCTCATGAAGGGGGTAAGATACAAGCCGCAGCCCAGCGGGATCTGAGCGGACCCCCTACACCAGCTCCCCGGTGGGAGGAAAGGAGTCAGAGCGGGGAGGGAGTGGGAGCCCAGGACTGCTAAATATCCAGCCCTAGTCATCCGCACCAGGAGTGCAGACACATAGTGCGTGGTGGATACTAGGGAAACAGAACACTAAAACCTGCGAGCAGATTCCCACAGCCAGTACACCTGGGACAAAAGAAAAGCGAGTGCTTTTTGAAAGTCTTAAAGGGACAAGAGCCTCACAGCTGGACAGAAGCGTCCCGGCACACTCAGCCCAGCAGCTGGGAATCCTGGGGAAATCCGGGTGCCCTAGCCCTCTGGGAGGCAGCACAGCTCTGAAGCCCCTCACGGTGATAAACAGCCTCCTGCCTGTTCCCTGTCCGGTGCAGCCCCACCATAGCGGAGCAGCAGCCTGAGACAGGCCACGCCCACAGCCACCACGCAGAGCATCCTCCTCAGCCACCCGGGCTAGACTCAGAAGCCCCGTTGGTGCACAGCTGCCCAGCACAAGCCACTAGGGGTTGCCGTTCTCACAGGAAAGGAAGGTGACAGGCAAGCAGGAAGAGACTTTGTTCTCCCAGGTGACACACATGCCAACTGCCTATGACTACCTCTATCGCCATGAAAATGCAGAAGAATTTGATACCAACAAGAATAACCCAGACATTCCCTGAGAGGGAAGCTGGGGAGATAGATTTAACCAATCTTCCTGAAAAAGAATTCAAAATAATGGTCATAACCATGCTAATGGAGCTGCAGAGAAAAATGCAAAGGCTAACGGATAAGTTGAGTGGGAGAATACAGATATAAAACAATCTCTGGAAGGACTCGAAAGCAGAATGGGCAAGGTGCAAGAGGCTGTTAATGGAATAGAAATCAGAGAACAGGAACATAGAGAAGCTGATGCAGAGAGAGAGAAAAGGATCTCCAGGAATGAAAGAACATTAAGAGAACTATGTGACCAATCCAAATGGAACAATATCCACATTATAGGGGTACCAGAAGAAGAAGAGAGAAAAAGGTATAGAAAGTGTATTTGAAGAAATAATTGCTGAAAACTTCCCCAAACTGGAGGAGGAAACTGTCACTCAGACAACGGAAACACACAAAACACCCAAAAGAACGGACCCAAGGAGGACAACACAAAGATACATAATAATAAAAATGGCAAAGATCAAGGACAAGGACAGAGTATTAAAGGCAGCTGGAGAGAGAAAAATGGTCACCTACAAAGGAAAACTTACCAGGCTTCATCAGATTTCTCAGCAGAAACCATACAGGCCAGAAGAGAATGGAATGATATATTTAATGCAATGAAACAGAAGGGCCTTGAACCAAGAATACTGTATCCAGCACGATTATCATTTAAATATGAAGGAGGGATTAAAAAATTCCTAGACAAGCAAAAGTTGAGGAAATTTTCCTCCCACAAACCACCTCTACAGGGTATTCTAGAGGGACTGCTCTAGATGGAACCACTCTTAAGTCTAAATAGATGTCACCAGAGAAAATAAAATCACACCAAAGAAAGCAGACCAACCAAATACTAACTAAAGGCAAAAAATAAAATCAACTACCCACAAAAGCAGCCAAAGAAAACACAGAAGAGCACAAAATAAAACACATAGTATATAAAGAATGGAGGAGGAGGAATAAGAAGGGAGAGAAATAAAGAATCGTCAGACTGTGTTTATAATAGCTCAATAAGCGAGTTAAGTTAGACAGTAAGATAGTAAAGAAGCTAACCTTGAACCTTTGGTAACCACGAATCTAAAGCCTGCAATGGCAATAAGTACATATCTTTCTAATCACCCTAAATGTAAATAGACTGAATGCACCAATCAAAAGACAAAGAGTAATAGAATGGATAAAAAAAGCAAGACCCATCTATATGCTGCTTACAGGAGACTCACCTCAAACCCAAAGACATGCACAGACTAAAAGTCTAGGGATGTAAAAAAATTTTTCATGCAAACAACAGGGAGAAAAAAGCAGGTGTTGCAGTACTAGTATCAGACAAAATAGGCTTCAAAACAAAGAAAGTTAACAAGAGATAAAGAAGGACATTACATAATGATAAAGGGCTCAGTCCAACAAGAGGATATAACCATTCTAAATATATATGCACCCAATATATAGGAGCACCAACATATCTGAAACAAATACTAACAGACTCAAAGGAGGAAATAGAATGCAATGCATTCATTTTAGGAGACTTCAACACACCATTCACTCCAAAGGACAGATCAACCACACAGAAAATAAGTAAGGACACAGAGGCACTGAACAACACACTAGAACAGATGGACCTAATAGACATCTATAGAACTCTATACCCAAAAGCAACAGGATACACATTCTTCTCAAGTACACATGGAACATTCTCCAGAATAGACCACATACTAGGCCACAAAAAGAGCCTCAGTAAATTCAAGAAGATTGAAATTCTACCAACCAACTTCTTGGACCACAAAGGTATAAAACTAGAAATAAATTGTACAAAGAAAGCTAAAAGGCTCACAAACACATGGAGGCTTAACAACATGCTCCTAAATAATCAATGGATCAATGACCAAATTAAAATAGAGATCAAGCAATATATGGAAACAAATGAAAACAACAACACAAAGTCCCAACTTCTGAGGGATGCAGTGAAAGCAGTTTTAAGAGGAAAGTCTATAGCAATCCAGGCATATTTAAAGAAGGAAGAACAATCCGAAATGATTAGTCTAAGGCCACATGATCAAAATTGGAAAAAGAAGAACAAATGAGGCCTGAAGGCAGCAGAAGGAGGGACATAATAAAAATCAGAGAAGAAATAAATAAAATTGAGAAGAATAAAACAATAGAAAAAATCAATGAAACCAAGATCTGGTTCTTTGAGAAAATAAACAAAATAGATAAGCCTCTAGCCAGACTTATTAACAGAAAAAGAGAACCAACACACATCAACAGAATCAGAAAAGAGAAAGGAAAAATCACGACAGACCCCACAGAAATAAAAAGAATCATTAGAGAATACTATGAGAGTCTATATGATAACAAGCTGGAAAACCTAAAAGAAATGGATAACTTCCTAGAAAAATACAACCTTCCAAGACTGACCAAGGGAGAAACAGAAAATTTAAACAGACCAATTACCAGCAATGAAATTGAAGTGGTAATCAAAAAACTACTCAAGAGCAAAACCCCCAGGCCAGATGGATTTATGGAGGAATTTTATCAGACATAGAGAGAAGACATAATACCCATTCCTTTAAAGTTTTCCAAAAAATAGAAGAGAAGGGAATACTCCCAAACTCATTCTATGAAGCCAGCATCACCCTAATACCAAAACCAGGCAAAGTCCCCACCAAAAAAGAAAATTACAGACCAATATCCCTGATGAACATAGACGCAAAAATACTCAACAAAATATTAGCAAACTGAATTCAAAAATAAATCAAGAGGACAATACACCATGACCAAGTGGGATTCATCTCAGGGATGCAAGGATGGTACAACATTCAAAAATCCATCAACATCATCCACCACATCAACAAAAAGGACAAAAATCACATGATCATCTCCACAAATGCTGAGGAAGCATTCGGCAAAATTCAACATCCATTCATGATAAAAACTCTCAACAAAATGGGTATAAAGGGCAAGTACCTCAACATAATAAAGGACATATATGATAAACCCACAGCCAACGTCATACTGAACAGCGAGAAGCTGAAAGCTTTTCCTCTGAGATCGGGAACAAGACAGGGATGCCCACTCTCCCCACTGTTATTCAACATAGTACTGGAGGTCCTAGCCATGGCAATTAGACAAAACAAAGAAATTCAAGGAATCCAGATTGGTAAAGAAGAAATCAAACTGTCACTATTTGCGATGACATGATATTGTACATAACAAACCCTAAAGATTCCACTCCAAAACTACTAGAACTAATATCGGAATTCAGCAAAGCTGTAGGATACAAAATTAATACACAGAAATCTGTGGCTTTCTTATACACTAACAATGAACTAACAGAAAGAGAAATCAGGAAAACAATTCCATTCACAATTGCATCAAAAAGAATAAAATACCTAGAAATAAATCTAACCAAGGAAGTGAAAGACCTATACCCTGAAAAGTACAAAACACTCTTAAGAGAAATTAAAGACGACACTAACAAATGGAAACTCATGCCATGCTAGGAAGAATTAATATTGTCAAAATGGCCATCCTGCCCAAAGCAATCTACAAATTCAATGCACTCCCTATCAAATTACCAACAGCATTATTCAACGAACTGGAACAAATAGTTATAAAATTCATATGGAAGCACCAAAGACCCCAAATAGCCAAAGCAATCCTGAGAAGGAAGAATAAAGTGGGGGGGATCTCGCTCTCCAACTTCAAGCTCTACTACAAAGCCACAGTAATCAAGACAATTTGGTACTGGCACAAGAACAGAGTCACAGACCAGTGGAACAGAATAGAGTCTCCAGACATTAACCCAAACATATATGGTCAATTAATATATGATAAAGGAGCCATGGACATACAATGGGGAAATGACAGCCTCTTAACAGTTGGTGTTGACAAAACTGGACAGCTACATGTAAGAGAGTGAAACTGGATCATTGTCTAACCCCATACATAAAAGTAAATTTGAAATGGATCAAAGACCTGAATGTAAGTCATGAAACCATAAAACTCTTAGAAAAAAACGTAGGCAAAAATCTCTTGGACATAAACATGACCAACTTCTTCATGAACATATCTCCCCGGGCAAGGGAAACAAAAGCAAAAATGACAAGTGGAACTATATCAAGCTGAAAAGCTTCTGTACAGCAAAGGACACCATCAATAGAACAAAAAGGCATCCTACAGTATGGGAGAATATATTCATAAATGACAGATCGATAAAGGGTTGACATCTAAAATATATAAAGAGCTCATGCACCTCAACAAACTAAAAGCAAATAATCCAATTAAAAAATGGGCAGTGGAGCTAAACAGACAGTTCTCCAAAGAAGAAATTCAGATGGCCAACAGACACATGAAAAGATGCTCCACATCGCTAGTCATCAGAGAAATGCAAATTAAAACCACAATGAGGTATCACCTCACACCAGTAGGGATCACCAACATCCAAGAGACAAACAACAAATGTTGGTGAGGATGTGAAGAAAGGGGAACCCTCCTACACTGCGGGTGAAAATTAAATTAGTTCAACCATTGTGGAAAGCAGTATGGAGGTTCCTCAAAAAGCTCAAAATAGAAATACCATTTGACCCAGGAATTCCACTCCTAGGAATTTACCCTAAGAATACAGCAGCCATAAGACATATGCACCCCTATGTTTATCACAGCACTATTTACAATAGCCAAGAAACAGAAGCAACTTAAGTGTCCATCAGTAGATGAATGAATAAAGAAGATGTGGTACATACACACAATGGAATATCATTCAGCCATAAGAAGAAAACAAATCCTACAATTTTCAACAACATGGATGGAGCTAGAGGGTATTATGCTCAGTGAAATAAGCCAGGCAGAGAAAGACAATTACCAAATAATTTCACTCATATGTGGCGTATAAGAACAAAGAAAAAACTGAAGGAACAAAACTGCAGTAGACTCACAGAACCCAAGAATGGACTAACAGTTACCAAAGGGAAAGGGACTGGAGAGGATGGGTGGGGAGAGAGGAATAAGGGGGTATTATGATTAGCATGTATAATGTTGGGGGAGGCACGGGGAGGGCTGTGCAACACAGAGAAGTAGTGACTCTACAGTGTCTTACTATGCTGATCAACAGTGACTGTAATGGGGTTTGTGCGGGGGACTTGGTGAAAGGGGGAGCCTAGTAAACATAATGTTCCTCATGTAATTGTAGATCAATGACACCAATATAAAAAAAACATTAGAAAGAAAAAAAAATAGAACTACCATATGATCCAGCACTTCCACTTCTGGGAAAATCCAAAAGAAACAGAAACACTTGGAAGATATCTGCAATCTTATGTTCATAGCAGCGTTATTTACAATAGCCAAGACATGAAAACAACCTAAGTGCCCAATGATGTTTGAATGGATAAGGAAGCTGTAGTATATATACACAGTGGAATATTATTCAGCCATAAAGTATGAGGAAATCCTACTATTTTTCACAATATGGATGGACCTTGAAAGCACTATGCTAGTGAAATCAGTCAGAGAGAAAAAGACAAATACTGTATGATCTCACATGTGGAAACTAAAAAAAAAAGTAAAAAAACAAACTCATTTATAAGAAAAGAGATCAGACTTATGGTTATCGGAGGTGGAGGCTATGGGGAGGCAGGAATAGGAAGAAGGTGGTCACAAGATATGAACAACCAGATATAAGAGAAACAAATACTATGGAGGCAGTGTACAATATGACTATAGCTAACACTGCTGTATGATATATAATAAAGTTTTTAAGAGAGTTAATTCTAAGAGCTGTAATCACAAGAATTTTTTTCCTTTTTTCTTTTCTTTTTATTCTATCTATATGAAAAAATGGGTGTTTGCTGAATGTATTGTGGTTATCGTTTCACAATGTACATAAATCAAACCATCAAGCTGTACCCCTAAATGTATACAATGATGTATGTCAATTATTTCTCAATAAAACTGAAAAAAAGTATATTCAAAAATCATGAAAATTTATCATCGCTAGGATCCAGGGTGGAAATAAAAAGAGGTAAAACTGGAGATATCAGTTGCATTAAGATTGTAAAATGTCTTACAGGACAAAATAAGAACTTAGTCTTATGTAAGCAAAAGGGAACAAAGGAAGAAAGAAAAAAGTATGCAATACATTTAATCTTTCCTTAAAGGCAGAGGAAGAATTTTTTTTTAATTATCCTGACAAAATAGAAGTGGCTCAAATGTAATTAGAAGGAATGAACATTCTAACAACTAAAAAGTATTTGGTAGCTAATTCTGTATCACTGTGGCTGAATGAGCAAAACTGGCTGTCAAATCTCCCAAATATTCCTCCTCCCATTATGCCTCTGCACAGCTGTGCACCTTCTGATCAGTGTGAACAGCACACAGTTGTGTGGTACCAAAGCCCTGTCCCCAGCCCCTTCTTCCTCTCTGCCATCCTTCGGTTATAATGTGCTAGAAAAGTCACCTGTACTCCCATTAGGTAGTCCTCTCCTCTAAGCAGAGTCATTTAAACTGCATCCCCATTTCAGAACTACAAATCCCAACATAATCCCACAGTCTAACTAAATTTGAAAGTAAACTTGACAGTAAAGCTTGATGTCACAAAAATTTATTTTTGATGTCAGCTGACCCTTGATGCCACAGGGCAACTTTCTTTTTGACTAATGTTTGTTGATGGGCATTGTATTCTTCAACTATTTCAAACTCCCACTATGCTTCTTAAAATCTGTAATCAGTCTCCACTTATTAAATCACCTACCCTGAAGAGACAGAAAGCTTATAAGTAAGGAACACAGGAAGTCCCCAACCTCCTCCACATCCACATTTGCATCCATCTTACAGCTCTCCTTACTTTGTCTCAGAAGAAAGTCACTCCACTGATACAAGGTTAGTATCTTTTAACTATGCTCTAGATTCCATCCTACTTGTCCTTCCCTCTCATTTGCTCAATGGGAGTTATCATCAAGTATTTCCTGTCTCTATTTTCTATTCTTCCTTCTCCCCTGCAACATATATTTTCCCTCTTCTCTGGTATCCATCTCCAGCTTTCACCTTTTTACATCCCTTTTTGCCACTTAGAACAGACTATCTGCTTTCACTTTCTCACCACTATTCATTCCAACAATGTCAAAGCCAATGAACACTTTTCAATCTCTAATTTTGACTTTCTGTGGCATTTAACACAAGTGATGAATATTACCTAAAACTCCTCCTTTGCTTTTCTTTATCTTTAGTCCTTTTTCTCAAGTCTCCCTCCACCTACATACCCCTTAAATCTTTGAACTGGTGTTTCCTTGGTATCCCTTTCACTTTTCACTCTCCCTGGACAAACATCCTCATTTACAGATTATACCACCACCTACACAATATGGACTTTGAAAGCAGTATTTCTATCCAGTCAATAGCCTATTGCTTACTGAAAATCTTCATGTGGATATTTATTTCACAGCCACCTTCATCTAAGTCTAACTTAATATCAGCTCCCTGTATACTTCTTCCCTATCTTCCTCTCAACCTTCAATTCTCCTATAGGGTTTTCTCTAAGGCCTAACAGTATTTCCATCTACCCAACCCAGAAATCTACTCACACAGCCTCATCAATTCTATATCCTTAATCTCTTTCATTTCTATCTTCTCTTCTCTATCTATACCTTGGTTTAAACTCCATTTATCTCTCATTAAGACTATTTCATATTTCTATCTGGTCTTCTCCCACAATCTCTCTCCTCTCACATCCACCCTTCATACAGTTGTCAAAATAATCTTTCTAATGTAAATGTGATAGTGTTAACTACTTTCCTTCCAAATTTCGGACTGCAGCTCCTTCCTGCTTACCTCTTAAAATCAAAACTCTTCAACCTACAAAACTAGGCCTTTATGTTTTCCCAACTATTTCTTAAAATCCATCTTTTTGTGCATCCTAACACCCTTTGTCCCCAACCTTCTATCTTAAAATGCCAGCCAAACTAAACTATCTATACTCTTTCATGTAGGAATGTCCTTCCCCAACTATGTCCATATGGGAAAATATCTTTCATCATTCATTTGAAATATTTCTCTTTATGAAATCACCACTGATAGCTCAAAGCAGAGTAGAAAACTCCTTTTCTGCCACTTTCACAGAGAGGCCATCTTTTTGCTACATCAGTTAGCACACAATATAACTTTAAGTCTGTCTTCTCTATAAAAATAACTACAATACAGCCAGTGCTCAACAAGTGTTTATTAATAAACAAATGAACTAATAGCGTGCAGAGTGTCCAAAAAAATTTAAAACACAACAAAACTATTTCCTCTTTTGCCTTTATATATTTAATCAGTAGTTGCCAGAGAAGAATGAGGTATAGTTTAAAAAGCTATAAATGGAAAAGAAATAATTAGAAGGTTATTTGTGGCTGTAAATCTCCCCTTAAGTCTTATAGCATTTCTATACTGCAAAATGATAATAAGCACTCTTTTGTGACATGCATCCTACTGACTAGCAACTTGCTATGTAGCAGAAGTATAAACTAGAAATAAATCAGCTGTAATTCAATTTATCTCTGCTAGATTTGGGTTAGGGTATTAAGAAACACTTCTTTCATTTCAAGCAATAATTAATGAAATATTTATTATCAAGCAACTAACCATTAGTACTGCAAATATCTTCCTTAGTCCAGGCCAAAAGGGCAGGTATACATTGTGCAATGAATTCTTTCTTGTCTTCTTTTGACAAAAATGGACAGAGACTTTGAATGGTATGCATATTACCTTCTGTGAGTGGAAAAAAACTGTTTAAGGAAAAGAAAAAGTATGAATTATATTTATCCTAAATATGCAATTATTTTAAAAAATTCCTCCTATTCAGACTATTCAAAAAGACTAATAATTCCACTATATAAAATAATTGTACAGGAAAAAAAAACAAAAGAAACTAGAAAAGAGATTGACAATTGCTGGTTCTGGATGATGAAACTGTGGATAATTATGTTTTGCTGCTTTCTCTTTTTTAAATGTTTCTAATTTTTCAAAGAAGTATATATAACTTTAAAAAAACTATACAAACAATACATGATTGTTCTCTCTTTAGGAGTCAATTTAAACAGTACCAGTTGCATGTCCTTTCTATGAACTGATATTCATATATGTGCATATACACAGTGGGTTTTATTTTTAGGTATTTATAGTTTTGTTAACATTGTTAATAGAATCTTTTTTCCTATGCCATTTTTAATTATTACTGGTGAATAAGAGTTACCAATTTTCTTATGTATGTCAGTTATAAAGTATGTTGAGTGTATATCCACCTCATTAATAATTAGTTCTCACTCTATAGATAATTCTCTAGTACCTTTATAATCGGAAAAAAATTAAAAAATTATGCTGACTAAAAAAGCCAATACCAAAGGATATTTTGTTTGATTCCATTATATAATATTTCTAAATGATGTAATTAAAGACAGAACAACTTTTTGGTTGCCAGAGGAGAATTAGTGGAAGGGAAGAAGCTGTGGCTATAACACAAAAGGGATCCTTATGATAAAAATATTCTGTATTTTGAACTATGGTGGTGCTCACAAATGGAATCTACACAGAATACACACACAAGTAAGTACCCATAAACTGAGTCAATGGATTGTATCAATGCCATTTTTTGGTTGTGAAATTGTACTAAAGTTGTACAAAGTAGTACTCTTGGTATATACCAAATGAAAGTATATGGAATCTTTTTGTACTAGTTCTTAAAATTACATTTGAATCTGTAACTACCTCAAAATAATAAGCTTTTTTAAAATAAGATTTTTAAAAATCATTAGTTAACTATTTTACTGTACCAGAACATATGTTATCGTTTCAGAATTATTCTTGGTAAATCATTAAATTCACAATGCGTCTTGGAAAATTTTGACTAAATCTTGGTTTAATTTGAATTTTCAGCTTCTCTTCTTTGATCAACTCTAGTAGATCGCCAGGACATTCAATCCCACAATCTATTTTGTCCTAAGAATTATTGTGTTTCTAGAATATACATCAACAGCATGTCCTTATTTAAGAGAAGTATAAGGCACCTTTACCTATCACTTCTATATAGCAAATAAAGTGATGGAAGAAGGATGTTAGGAAGGGAAAAACAAAAGATTTCTGGGGAAAAGATAACAAGTTTATAAAAAGCTAATTGTTTAAAACAAGCATAAAATTCCACAACAGAATGTTATAAAGTTAAAAATACTTATTAAAAAAGGTGTGTCTCAAACCTAAAACAATTTAAGTTGTTTTAAAGTTTTTAATTCTCATTTCCTTAAATTTTATTTCTTAGACTTTGTTTTCTTGACTCATTAAGAGACTGTTCATTAGCTGAGGGTTGCCAAGGTGGAAAATTACAATAAATTACAAAGAACATCTTAAATAAGAATACCCTTCTTTTCTCCTGTAATGTCGTTTTACTTCATCAGATGAAACACTCTGGGAAAGGATCAACTTAGCAATAATAAGAGACCAAAGGGTACCATTTTCCATGGATCTATAAAAGGAAAAGAAAAATTCTGTTTGAAAGTGTACTCAAGATTTTTAAACACTGCTTACCTGGATTCCTTTTACAGAATTTAATAAATCACCTTGTGAGGTCATCAATTCATAAAGAACTTTTCAACCCAAACAACTGTCATTATGAAAGGATTGGGAGCTAATGCCTCCAACACTTTTCACAATTGCTACTAAGCACTCATTCCAAGACAATCCCAAAGTCTCTCAAGTCCCCTAGGGGAAATGACTAGATTAGGCTAGAGGACTGGAGGCTACAGCTGGGAAAAGGACATATCACAGAGGACACCTACACTGGCTAAAAATGAGGAACCAAAGAGGTATTAATACCCAACAGGGAAAGTTCTGAGTGTTAAGTATGTGGAGTAAGATTGGAGAGGAGGACCTGTTCAGCCTGGGGGCCTCTTAACACTGCAAAGCATACTCAAAATATTATAGACATGTGAACCACTTAAAGACAAAGCAGTTCAACACAGTAATTTCAGCAAGCTAAACATCTGTCTTAACCTCTAATGACTGTTTTCAAACCTACTTCTTCATCTAGGGGAAAGGGTTTTGTGGTTATAATATTAAGACACACCTGTAACAACATGCAAGGGGAAAGGTTAAATTAAGAGAATAGTGGGAAAATGGGTCACAGATGACAAATTACAACAACTTCTACAGGTTTCTATTTCTTTCATCATCATCTGTCCCTTGAATGTACTATGGATTTCGTAACAAGCAAAGTCTAAGTATCTCCACAGAGCAATAAACCAAGTACGTAGCATCCACAAAGTACTTACCATTAAGAACTGGGATTAAGATAAACTGATTGAAAAATTAGCATGAAGTGAGTTATATTTTACAGTCACAAACTAGTAAAATAGTCATAAAAAATGGAAATCAAAAGGGATTCTTACCTGTTAAATAACAACTGTAAAAGGCCAGATGTATTATCAAGTCCACATAAACTATCATATGTAATATTCATTTCTTGAAGCATTTCACAAAATCCAGTTAGAAAAACAGGTGCATTGTCTAATTCTTCATACCACTGCAATGAATAGAGCAGTTCTGCAACTAACAAAATGGATAACACATTATCAAGCATGCTTTGTGAACAGGCTTTTCAATCAATTTCACTTATCTGCCCCATTTTCTAACACTGCTGTGCCTACTAATCTCAAAATATCTATGAACTAATTTTCATAGCTTTGAGAATTTCAATAATGAAAACTAAACATCTGTCTGAAACACAATACCATTCTTCTCCCAAATCACACTTGGTCCCTTTTCTGATTAGTTAAGAATGTGACAGTGACCTGTTACCAGAGATACTAGAATCTTCCTGCTATTTTGGCCACAAAGGGTAAGAAGTTGCACACAGAATAAACAACTAAGGGACTCAAGACCTGAGATGAGAAGTTGAAGCCAGTGTGCTAAGAAATGGCAGTCAGCACGCTACAATAAACAAGGCATGGGCCTCAGTGACAGACTGGTCTGGATTCAAATGAACTGCATACATAGTTATCAATTAGGATACTACAACCTATGTCACAGACTACTGCGAGAATTAAATGACCAAGTATCTGTCACAAAAACTGGCACAATTAGTCACAACTCTCTTTACACAGCCATGTATGGATTTTTCAAGTCAGAAGACTTGAGACATGGTTCACAATCCAATCTTATCCCTTACAAGCTCAGTAAGTCTAACCAAGTCAAGATAAGAAAAACGACAATATCTAAGTGATAGAGCTAATGAGAAGATTAAATACATAATGTAGTCAGTCTAACTAATAACACAATCTAAAAAAATATTACTCTGATTTCCAGTTTTGTTTCTGGACAGAATCACTCTGTGAAATAATGTAAACTGCAGGCTAATCTCTTTGTCCTTAACTGAATGTGGAGCTGGCTAACCAAAAGTGGTGTTCCAGCATTCTTCCACAGGGCATATATTCCCCTCTACTAGTAACTGTGTTACAGCTGAGGGCTTACAAACAAGACTGACACAGGAATTACACAAATCCCCTATCTTGAATACCACTTTGCACAGGTCACACTGCTATCTACAATTCTATACCACTTCCTGAAATGGGAGAATTTTCTGAAGTCCTAAATCCTTTTGAGATTCAACATTTAGCCTCCACTTAGCAGGAAAAAAATTATAGCCCTATGAATAAAAAGATATAGTGATTCAAAAATTAACTGAATATTAACTCATCGGAGTCTTTAATGAAAAACCAGACTCACTAAACCATTTTGTCTGCAGTTATGTGCCATAGGATCTGCTTATGATGATGTCATACCAGCTTGTAACTGATCTCATAACAAATTCTTCTCTACAGCTATCAAGATTACAACAAGATTTCAGTATATATCCATCCATTGGCAACTTAACATTACATCATGTAATGTGAATGTAAAAAGTTAATAGGAATTAAAGACTCCTGGTTCTCTATAAAGATTTAAATTGCAGAGCAACCAAAATAATTTCAAAATTGTATTTGTTATAATTATTTCAAAACTTGTATTTATATGTGAATGCTCATATATACTTACTTATTTTCTCAAGCTCATTATTTTCTAGGATTATTTCCTTTTTTAGTGCAACTAATAACATTTTGCTCAATAATGCTGAAGTACACAAATGGCTGGGAAGTTTCTTTGTAACTTGTTCTTTAAAATCTGTTTTGAAATACTCATAATTCAAACTCAATCTTCCTTCTAAAAGAGGTCTGTGTAACCACTGTAAAAATAAAAAATCAGATATTCTAAATTATTTAATACCTATGCAATTAAGGCAGGTAACAAAAATGAAGTTATTAGAATATCTTCAAAATGTTACTAGAATAACTTGAAACATGAAGTTATTACTAGTTTATCAGTACAACCACAAAAGCCTAGAAGTTTGGTTTCTATTAAGGAAATTACCAACATGTTCATTTCTTGAACACTCCTTTAGAACAGAACTACAGTGGCAACTGCCAGTGTTAATTGGTATTTTACACATCCAATATATGAACATTCAGAGACATAAAGGCAAAGTAAGGTATTTTCTTATTTACTTTTTTTTCTTCCCCAGAATAAAACAAAAGATGATCATTTCTTTTACTTCTTCCTCAGAATAAAAATATTTAAGCTTGCAAAAAATCCAAACTTCAAAATGAGATAAGCACTCTCCAATGTCAAAAATACCTGCATAGGAAGAGACTGTCTCATCTTTTCCCATTCACAGTTGTTTGGCATTACACTTTCAATATAAACTCCTAGAAGATGAGTATCTTCACTCTCTAGAAGCTTATTTAGCAAATCATCAACAGTAGACAAGAGGACTTGAAGACTGAAAATAATATGAAGAATTTAACTGTTGTAGTTATGCTTTGACTAATTTGAACACCCAGGACACATTAAATAACCTATGGCAGGTAGTAGCTTACCTGAACAAAAAGATAAAAGCAAAGTGAGTGACCCTTCTACCCCACCGACACACACACAAATCGGGTATTTAATACAACATTTATGATTTGAAATTAAATGCTGCTTCTCTCAGAATGAAGGGAAACTGGCCTATCTCAGATCAGGTATTTCTGAAATATAGCTACCCTATTCCATGAACACAGTATGATGCTTAGAAAGATCTGGCTCAACCCCAATTGCCTCTGGATGCATTTTCTTAGTTTTCATTTTTATATATAGATTTAGGTATTTGCAACTCAACACATTAAAAAAAAATAGAAACTCAACTACCAGATTCAAAAAAATAAACAATGAAGTACAATCATTATGTGTGTGGTGGCCATGAGAGGTTGTCATTACAATCCCCACAAATCTAAGACACAGGATAATACCACCATCACATCACTGACCATAAATCAGAAGACATGCTATAACAAATCATTCTTCAATTAAGTTGGATGAGCAATAAATATGATCATAAATGATAACTAAATGAGTGATCATTAAAACAAAGCCTTTTGGAAAAACCTGTTTGGATCTTACCTAACATGTCATTTTTTCACAGGCACTCTCATTAATCATGGCATCTTATTTATGGACAAGTATTAAAGAGATATGTGCAAATGAGTACAAAAAAAGTTACCTCTTAATATCCAAAGATGATGACTGAACTTGGTTCTTTAGCCACAGAGCAGACAGACGTAGGAAGGTACTCTGTTTATATGTACTGCCAGCTTGATGAACCAATAAATTCACACCACAGAGCCAAGTATTTTTCACTTTACAGATAAGAAAGTCTAAAATCAAGATGTTAACAGTAATTTGAAATCCTCTGAAGTAACTATTATCAGTACAAAATGTCTGAAGGAATTCAATGCAGATCTCAGATTTTTAAGGTATCGTTAAAAAAAAAAACATAAAATACTATTAAATGTCAAAACAAAGTAACTATGTCACAAATGTGCAAAAATACAAGCTAGCTCACACCATATACATGTAAAATGGTAAGATTTTTAAAGTTGGCTTTTTTCTGCTCTGAACTTATTTATAAGAGCATTGTCCTTTTGAAGATGTGAAAAATACATCTCTTCCAAAGAGCGAGTGAGTATGAAATAAAGGGTTGGGGAGGAGTGCTCTCTAATAATAGTATTTTTTATATTCTTTTCATAAGTCTGTATCGACACAGAAGGTAAAAATGTAATCTTTGAAACAGCAATCTCAATTTCATTTTGATATATACCAACATAGAACTATGAGATATTAATATTCCCCTTTATGAATGCAGAAAATGAGGCATCAAGAAATTAAGCAACTTGGTGGAGTGGCTAAGTAAAGGGACTAAGATTCTAACTCATCAACCATGGCCCCGTCCAAACTGTTCCCTTGATTATCAAGTAAGAACTTTAGACATACTTTCTACAAACATCTTTAACTTGGTTTCTAAAGCTGGAAGTGTTTAAGATTTGTAGCCTTTAACTCAAAATGCTTTCAACTTTCAAACACATTATGATTCAAATAAAGCCTGGGAACTTACACTATGAAGGTCAGAGCCGGAGATTCCCAACAAAACATTTGAGCAGTAGGCTATTACCTGGCAAATGTGTTTTTTCTTTGCTCTGAGCACATAACTGAAAGAGAGTTAATAATAAATCCTCGGATGATGGCATTAGCAAGCATCCTTTTGCTGAACTGAAATAATTATAGGCCACATCACAGATAAAAGACACTGATGAGTCATTATTTTCAGCTTCTGACAATTTCTTTGCATTGGATAAAGTTTCATGAAGTTTAACAATAATTCTTTCAACATATACTTCTCCAATCAAGTAATCTAGAGAAAAAAATACACATAGACAAAAAATAAAAGATATTAACAGTATATTTTTTAATACCTTACTTTGGGTTAATCATCACTTGAGTCTTTTCATGTGTTTTTTTAATAAAAAAGAGTGTTTATATGTTTAAATATTAGACAAAAGAAATCATATTAATATATCAATCTGTTCCCTCACACATAAAAGCCCTCATGTAAAAAAGTAGTTTTAAATTAAGTAGAAAAGCAAGGCTCTACGAAATTAAGCAGATTTGTTAAATTCAAAATTCTCTGGAATATAAAACTAAGAATAATAAATGTCTTCTAAGTCATGCTACAAAGGTTAAAGGGTAATTATAAAATTAAGATATGTGAATCAATTAAGTCTTGTTATTCTCAAGCAATAATATGCAAACTGAGCAGTATGGAATGCCTCCCAAAAGTGAAAGGATTATTTGGTACTAAAAAGCAAAAGTCATATTTTTGCCTACCATTTTTAACCTGCTGTGATAATACCAAACTTAAAAGAGTCCATCTTTCTGAGAAGTAAGTTTCAGAAGATACTGTGGATTCCAAGTCCTTATTACAAAGATGATCTGCCAAGGTTACCAATTTCTCTCCAAGGATATCTCCTTTGAGCCAAGGAGTTACTAAAGCATGTTTATCTGAACTAGAACATGCCTAAAACCACAAAATTAAAGCAAAGATTAGAAGCAAGATCAAAAAGTTTATCTGCCTAAAATATTGCATGTACCATTATTACCTCCCTTCACCATCATGGCCCCAACACTATCCCCCACTCCTCCTCCTCAGTGCTAAGGAGGCTGGTTATCTTCCTGTTCCCCACTAAGTCTTGCTTACATACACTTCTATGCTTTGCTCACACTATCATCCCAACCATAAATATTCCCTCTTCTTTACTAATTGAAATCCTGTTCATTAAGAATCAGTACAAATCCCACCTGCTTTATGAACTCTTCCCCATCAACTCCAGCCCATACTTATCACTGCTTTTCTGTGAATTTCTAAAGCACTTACTGGATTTTATTATATTACTTATAATGTTCCATCTGTGTTTATCTTGTTTCAAATGAGATTTTAAGTTCCTTGAGAGCAGAGACTGTCTTACACTCCTTTGACACCTGCTATCAACACTGCAGAGATATTCAATTAATATTAAATGGATGAATTTTGAAGACAGATTCATGAATGCTCTATAGATACTAAATTTTGTTCATTAATTTTGCTAAAATTAAAGAATAATTAATACATGATAGTAGTAAGTTACTTCAATATGAACTATGGGACAAATTATTTCCCCAAGTTCTCTGAAATAGTTACCGGGACCAGATATCTGACAGCAACTGGTTTATTTTCATGGGGTGAGGAAGCAAGAAAAAGAAAACTATAAATCCACCCCTAAAGCATGCTGATCCATGTTCCCACAGCTTCTTTTGCTTTAAGGGCTGAGAAGAAAGGAATTTGGAACTTGGTTCATTTCAAAGCAATCCGGAAAAAAAAAATCCAAGTGTGGATTGGGTAGTGCTTTAAAAACTGTTCATCCCTTTTTTTTTTTTAATTGTAGGTAAAAAGAGCTTTCATCTTGCCCTAGCTTTACTACTATCCTGGCTTTACGACATTGGACAAATTTCTTAACCAACTTTGGCCTATTTCCTAATTTCAAAAATGAAGATTAACTTAGAAAATCTCAAAACTCCTTTTCTAGTTAAAAACTTAGGTTTGCTTTTTAAATTATGAGGTTGCATTAAAAACAAGAAAAACTAGAGTTTAGATGGCTAAAATATTGGCTTTCCTAACATAATTTGCCAAATAAAATCAATCTATTTTATAGAATTTTACAGAATCTAGAAAATAAACTTGTAAATGTCTCTCAGGTTAGCAAGACATGAAGTTTGGTTCTCAAAGTCTTGACATATCTACAAAAAGAATCTGACCAACTTTAAGGGGATGGGGAGACTAGTCAGTCATGAAAGTATAGGTGAAAACTGGCTATGAACTTCCAAACACTGCCCAGAAAGGAGACTGTCTTCCAATCAGATATGAGTATCTGAGCTACTTGGCAGGTATATTCCTAATTTGGGAAATGGGCATATCAATCTTCTCTTCTGAAATTATTAACTCCCCTTGCTCTGATTCTAGACTTACCAGGCAGCTTTCTGATAATTTGGCTTTATATGTAGCAAGCCTATAGGGAGAGAAGGAACTGGATAAACTAATGCAATGGTGTGACTGGTAAGCTACATTTCTTATTAAAAATAATTAATTAATATTCTGTATTGATTTTTTAAAAATAAATTACTGGGGGAAATGGGAAATTATTGCCTAATGGGTAGAATTTCAGTTCTGCAAGATGAAAAGTTCTGGAGACTGGCTGCACAATAATATGAATATACTTAGCACGTAGAAAAAGTAATGACTCTATAGTATCTTACTAAGCTGATGAACACTGACTGCAGTGGGATGGGAGGGACCTGATAATATGGGTGAATGTTGAAATCACAATGTTGCTCATGTGAAACCTTCATAAGATCGTATTTCAAGGATACCTTAATTTAAAATAATAACAATATGAATATATTTAATGATACTGAACTATACACTTAGAAGTGGTTAAGATGATACATTTTAATGTTATTTTTTTCACTATAATTTTAAAAGATCCAAGTAAAATTATAAAGAGTTGTCTATGAAAAACATAAATATAACCAAAAAAAGTTAGTAACAAAAAAGTTTTAGGTAGCAGCCATAACATTTCTATAGTTGGAAAAGTGTTTGTTACATCATTTGCATCACCATGAGGAAAGAATATTTAAGCCACTTTTAAAATTTTCTAAATTGTTTATGTTCCTTGACTTCTTTTCATTATTCTTACCACTAGTTTTCTTATTTAGTCCAGTAGCAATCAGACAAAGGCTGGGAGATTTTAATTTTCCTTTACAGTATTCTGAGTATGACAAACTTAATTTCCTCATATGTTCTGGCCATACTAGAACCACTCAATCAATTTCTATAGAACAAAAAGCAACTAAGATAAGAGTAAAAACCTGTTGCCTTGTTTAAAAGATAATAAAATGTGTAATTCTCCCTTTGTTATCTGCTAGGGAAAACACACTGGATTTTCCAAAACCTGTTCATTCTTCCCTGATACTCCTAACTAGAAAAATCGTACTATATATAGAAAGGCAAAAAATCAAATGTCTTCCCAACTTATAGAAAATAATAATAATAATAATAATTTCTCTAACATAGACACTTGACCACATACCAGTGTGTGAATGACTATGGTTTTAATTTTTCTGTATCCATAAACATAAACACACACAAAAAGAAAAAGAAAAAGAAAGAAGAGAAGAAAAAAATCCCTAAGATACCTTTTCAATGACCTGAAGAATAGAATTCCATTTCAGGTCCACCTGAAAGAGGAAAAAGAGAATCTGCTAGAGGGAAAAGTAAAATTTTTTACATGTAAATAAATTCACCAGGTAACCACTACAAAACTATAATTTTTAGTTCAATTTTTAAAAGTAGGGACTGAAAGAACTTACTTATGCATGTCATTTTAACATACTTATTCAATACCTATCTGGAAATCTCACATAGTTCCCAATCACAATCAAGAGTATGTTACATTGTTCATCTTTAAATTGACAACCTCAGTCAAGAAACAATCAAAATACAACTGCCATGTAGGTTTCATTCTACAATTAGTGTGCCAGTGTAAACTATTACAGTTTAAAAAGATAACACTAGTACCTCAGTTAGATCGTCCAAGACTTCTTTTCTTTCCATATTGTTGTCACAGCAATGGAGGGCACTGTACAAAATGTCCACCAAGAAACCAGCTTCCTTCCTTTGATGTTCATTTAGCCAACCTATTAGTTTCTGGTATAGAAACTGAACTGCAGGGTTTTTTTGTGCAAGTTTCGCTACTTTAAGAGGTTTGGCTTTGACAGTACTCTGTTTTTCATCACCAAGCAGCATTTTAAATACTTGGGTTGAAGAGAAAGAGCTGAGCAGAGTGGAAAGAAATCTTAGATGTTGCTCTGACTTTTGTTCATTGACATAATTAATACTCATCTCTGCTAGTTTACAGACTAAGTCTTCCAAAGGTTTTTTCCTTAGCGGAGATATATCATCTGAACAATTATGAGTAAGAGACAGGTCAGCCATTAATCTGGAGCCTTCACTATTCTCTCCTGAGGAAACACATTTTTCATTCTCTTTATTACATTCAAGCATCTCATCAGCAAATCTAACTTTACAAACTTTTTTTTTATTTGACTTCAATGAACTCTTTGGCTTTTGAAGGACCTCTAATAGGTTAGATAAACCCAAAACAGATGTAACATTAGCTTGTGGCTCATTGATTTTTTGAACACAAATTTCTGAGAGTCTTTCCCAGAAATTTACTAGCACTTTCTCCAAGCTATGAGCCATTTTATCATCATTTTCCATATCTGCTTTGGCTTCCCAGGAAGTTAAAGTTTCTGCTAAATAGTTAAATAGCTGCCCATCTTGCGTCCTTGGGTCTTTGAGAAATGCATCAATAAAAGGAATCAACTGAAAGAGAAGGTAAAAATATAACCATTCAGTTTTCAGGAAAAGTAAAATTTAAACAAGATTATTTGTAAAACATTATAAAATTTGATATTTCATAACTGAAAAAAAGATTTTTTTTCCAGAACACTGAGAAGTTAACTTGAAGATCATTTTCATATCATACAAAGAGATTAATGATTTCATCACATTCCCCCTGAATTGCTTCTTTTTAATGATGTAATTGGCCAAGATAATTGGTCATTATCAATACAGTTTTCTTTGCATCTTCTCTTCTTATTCAAGTTTTTTGCTTTTTTCTAAGCCAATATGAAAAATGCACTGGACCCATAGAATTCAGACACTTTTTCTTAAATTACAAATTAAAGTCAACTGACAGTAACTAGGATCTGGGCTTATATAATTTCATTAATTTCCTACCAAAGGAACCATACTCCAGAACTTTCTCATCACTAGTTCTAAAAGTCAAGCACAATTGGTCACAAAAGGATAAATATACTTGAGCATTTTAGAAGTAATAAGATAATCATTGTGTAATTTAAATTTTATACAAAAGATCACAAATAGTATTTTCTAAATTCTGTTATGCAATGCAGTTCTCTAAAACAGGCAGGATTTGTACCACCAGAGACTAACTAGGACTCAGGCATTATGGTATTAAGGCTAGCAACTAACAGTATAAATTTGTATTTATCTGGTCAGAAATATAGATTACTTAATTTGTAAATTATAAAAATGAAATAAAAATGAAATCTTTACAAGGAAGGCTAATTAATAAAATGGCAAGACACACTGAGCTTAATTGTTTATAGTTAGTGTGCAAAGACAGTGGTAATTTTCACATTATAAGTACCTGATCATTGATGAGCATCTCTTCAATCTCTTCCTCGCCTAAGTTTTGTTGCATTATAAAACGTAAGCACTCAAAAAAGGCAGATATTGCTGCTGAACACTCTGAAAAGCTGGTTTTGATTCTCTCTGTTGACAGCCTAAGAAATAATGAATAACTGGCTTATTGTTTCATGAAAAAAGAAAATAAGCAATTCAGAAACACCAAAATAAAGACACAGAAAAGGCCATCATAACAAAAGAAAAGGATCTTTTAAATAAAATTCTTAAACTAAAAACTATGAATGACCAAAATACAGCCCAATTAGAACATGTACTTGAAGAACAGTAAGAAAAAAGCATATTTTCAAAACATGTAAGCTAAAGATAACAGATACTTATTTTCTATTCATGAACCATCCACCTGCAAATCTGAAAGTGAGGAGTTACCTAAATAAAGATAATAGTGTAGCAAAAAAAAATTTTAATCACTAATAAAAATGGGTATATTTCATTTATGAAGTTCAACAAATATACTGAAATTATTTTTAAGTGTGACTTTAAATAGCTATTATATTTAAGTTTACGGAAGTTTTAAACTCCACTGGTTCATTTTCCGTATTTGGGCATTTGTATTTATTATCAGCATAAAAAAAAAATGGCTCATCTGAAAAATGGCCTATATCCATCTAAGGGTCTTAATATATTTATCTCACTTTCTGCTGTGTTCTACCACTCTTTTCTACTACTTTTAAAGTACCCAAGAAAAGAATTCCAATTGTAATTCCTCAAAAACTTTAAAAGTATTTAATGAACAGCAAAACAACTTTGGGAAATTAAGAAAGATAGTGAGCATATCATTCTAACCATTTATAAAAACAAGAAAAATATCTTCTGCTTTAAAGATGAAGAATTTTAATTCCTTACCCTATAACTAGAGAGGTGAGGAAATTTTTGAAGAACTCCAACTTTGGATCTGTAATGGACTGAGGGAGTTTGCTGATAAATGGCAGAAGATAAGGATAAATGACAGTAGCCAGACCCCGACCACCTTCACGAACCACAGCTGACAGTTTGGGAAACACACTTTTTTTTGCATTTACATGAAGCCAACAGTCCTGTCCATAGAAAAGATTATAATAATAATCACAGATCATAAACATACTTTCCCAATTAAGAGAGAAGATAGACAGTATTCTACCTAAGGAGGCTAAAATCTCTTACAACCATTTAAAACTAAAACTCTGAAATTGTAAGAAATTTATTACATATAGTAACCATGTCCCACAAGCTTCTAGGATGATACTGATTAGAAATAATTACTTAACTTAAAAAATTTCTAAGAAAACTGCTTTCAAAAAAGGACAGCAATATTTAACCTTAAATATAAGATGGGAAATGCTGACTTCCTTGGGCTACATAGGTTTAAAGAATATTTGATACTAAACTGAAAGTAAAATAAAAATTCTATGCCATTTTATAGTCAAGTTTAAGATTTATACCAAGTTTTGTATAAGTATTTTATTTCCCAAAAAAGCATTTTTCCAGTAAGTTTTGGATATAATAATTTTATAGGTTCTCTCTTATATTTATTACCTAAGGCTTCTAAAATACAACAAGAAGACAAGATTGCCAGGCATGGTAAATGTACCTCTCTTACATACCTCAATAGTTGTAACTGTATAAAGCACAGCTTCCCAAAGAGCTGGGCATACAATGGGGTCACTGTCATCAATGCTAAGTAAAACAGATGGGCTCACTTTAGATGCTTCATCTTTTATCAATTGTGGAATACGCTGGCACAAAGCAGAAATTAACTCAAAATAAGCTGAGCGGATCTAGAAGAAAAAAGGAAAGCTGAATTAAAACCTAGTAAAGCTGATAAGATTTTTTGATTTACGGTAATGGTAGATAGGTTTTCCCACTAATAAAACTAAAAGAGCTAAAAAAAATTGTTTTAATCTTCTCAAGAGTATCAAATAACTGAAAAGACAATAGGAATTATCAAGCCAAAAGTGAAGGCAGAAAGAATTCAATTTTCCATTTGGCTGAAGCAAATACAAATCCTCTCTAGTGGCAAAGTCCTTCATCTGGGGCCTCAAATTATCCCTGTGAATATACTAGGCAGCAAAAAGTTAAATTTGGCCAAACAAACAATAAATAAGACACTACAAGCCACTATCAGCAGGAACAAAAGATAACACAAAGATCAGAAACTTTAAATCATAGAATTTATCAGTTACAAACTCCATATAAACAGTTCTTATTGTATTTGAAGAAAAATTTAAAGAAGCCTGGAAATGAATCTTAGAAAAAGTACAGCAGATCTGAAAAAGAACCAAGCCCAATCCTAAACTAAAAATAAATAAATATGCAAGAGCTCAATTCACAGATAAAGAGCAGATTAAATAGTGATAAAGAATCAGTGAAGTGAAAGAGTAAAAGAAAGTATGAATCCACCAATAGGCATGGAAAGACAAAAACCCAGAAAACACAAAGGACAGCATAAGAGACAGAGGAAAGGGTGAGAGGATTTAACATATGCTTGACAAGAATCCCAAAGGAAGAGAAAAGTATAGAATGAGACAAAGGGAATATTTGAAAAGATACAGCTGGGCATTTTGAAGAGCCAATGAAATAGACCAATCTACAAACTCAGTAAGTTCAACAAATCCCAAGCAGGATAAATTTAAAAAAAATCCACACCAAGACACATCACAGTACAATCACAAAAGGAAACAAAACAAAATCTTTAAAGTACCCAGAGATTACAGACCAATATCCCTGATGAACATAGATGCAAAAACACTCAACAAAATATCAGCAAACCGAATTCAAAAGTACATCAAGAGAATCATACACCATGATCAAGTGGGATTCATCTCAGGGAGGCAAGGATGGTACAACATTCAAAAATCCATCAACATCATCCACCACATCAACAAAAAGGGGGACAAAAATCACATGATCATCTCCATAGATGCTGAAAAAGCATTTGGCAAAATTCAACATCCATTCATGATAAAAACTCTCAACAAAATGGGTATAGAGGGCAAGTACCTCAACATAATAAAGGCCATATATGACAAACCTACAGCCAGCATCGTACTTAACAGCAAGAAGCTGAAAGCTTTTTCCTTTAACAAAATGGAACAAACAGTTATAAAATTCATATGGAACCACCAAAGACCCCAAATAGCCAAAGCAATCCTGAGTAGGAAGAATAAAGTGGGGGGATCTCGCTCCCCAACTTCAAGCTCTACTACAAAGCCACAGTAATCAAGACAATTTGGTACTCACACAAGAACAGACCCACAGACCAGTGGAACAGAATACAGTCTCCAGACATTAACCCAAACATATATGGTCAATTAATATATGATAAAGGAGCCATGGACATACAATGGGGAAATGACAGCCTCTTCAATAGCTGGTGTTGGCAAAACTGGACAGCTACATGCAAGAGAATGAAACTGGATCATTGTCTAACCCCATACATAAAAGTAAATTCGAAATGGATCAAAGACCTGAATGTAAGTCATGAAACCATAAAACTCTTAGAAAAAAACATAGACAATAATCTCTTAGACATAAACATGACCAAATTCTTCATGAACTTATCTCCCCGGGCAAAGGAAACAAAAGCAAAAATGAACAAGTGGGACTATATCAAGCTGAAAAGCTTCTGTACAGCAAAGGACACCATCAATAGAACAAAAAGGCATCCTACAGTATGGGAGAACATATTCATAAATGGCAGATCTGATAAAGGATTGACATCCAAAATATATAAAGAGCTTCGAACCTCAACAAACAAAAGGCAAATAATCCAATTAAAAAATGGGCAGATGAGCTGAACAGTCAGTTCTTCAAAGAAGAAAGTCAGATGGCCAACAGACACATGAAAAGATGCTCCACATTGCTAGTCATCAGAGAAATGCAAATTAAAACCACAATGAGATATCACCTCACACCAGTAAGGATTGCCACCATCCAAAAGACAAACAACAAATGTTGGTGAGGTTGTGGAGAAATGGGAACCCTCCTACACTGCTGATGGGAATGTAAATTAGTTCAACCATTGTGGAAAGCAGTATGAAGGTTCCTCAAAAAGCTCAAAATAGAAATACCATTTGATCCAGGAATTCCACTCCTAGGAATTTACCCTAAGAATACAGCAGCCATAAGACATATGCACCCCTATGTTTATCGCAGTACTATTTACAATAGCCAAGAAACGGAAGCAACCTAAGTGTCCATCAGTAGATGAATGGATAAAGAAGATGTGGTACATATACACAATGGAGTATTATTCAGCCATAAGAAGAAAACAAATCCTACCATTTGCAACAACATGGATGGAGCTAGAAGGTATTATGCTCAGTGAAATAAGCCAGGTGGAGAAAGAAAAGTGTCAAATGATTTCACTCATATGTAGAGTATAAGAACAAAGAAAAAACTGAAGGAACAAAACAGCAGCAGAATCACAAAACCCAAGAACGGACTAACAGTTACCAAAGGGAAAAGGACTAGGGAGGATGGGAGGGAAGGGAGGGATAAGGTTGGGGGGTAGAAAGGGGGCATTAAGATTAGCATGTATAATGTGGGGGGACATCATGCGGATGGCTGTGCAACACAGAGAAGACAAGTAGTGATTCTACAATATCTTACTACACTAATGGACTGTGACTGTAATGGGGTTTGTCGGGCGGGGGGACTTGGTGAAGGGGGGAGTCTAGTAAACATAATGTTCCTCATGTAATTGTAGATTAATGATACCAATATTTTAAAAAAATGGGAAAGGCCCTCATAAGGCACGGTGACTCTTGATTTCATCAAAATTACAATCTCTTTCTAGCAGAGAACATATGAAAGGTGACAAAATGAGTGATTATTTGCAATGCTTAAAAATGACAAATGGACTAATATTTAGAATACATAATAAATCCAGTAAAATAAGAAAAAGAAAAACTCCAAATGAAAAATGGAGAAAGATATAAACAAGTAGTTTATAAAAGAAACACAAAAATCTACAATGCTTACAAAGAGATGAAGAAAGTCACTAGCTACCAGAGTAACTAAAATTAAAGAAAGATTATCATTTGAACTCCTTTTAGACTCACAAAAATTAGAAGGCTAAATGATGCCTAATCCTGGTTATAATATAAGGTTATATAGGATTCAACATGCATTGATGGCTGAGTCTGAAGTAATGCAGCCAGTCAGGGGAGCAATCTGGCACTACTTCAGAAAACTAAGTATGCATATACTCTTTGACTCACCAATTCAGAAAAGGAATTTCAGAAAAAGACAGTCTCCCAGATCTGAGGATATATGCATGAAGATATTCACTGCTATATTATTTGTAAGGGCAAGGAGTTAGAAACAATCAGGGAGTCTTATCACTGGAGGAATAGAGAGGTAAAATGGAATGAATGCCAACTTCTGAATACTACACAGCAGTCAGATGCCCTTGGCCAGATATACATAGATAAATATGATGGATATAGAGTATTTTAGTACTTTCTGAAAAAAGTACTAAAAAATAGTAAGTGGGATGAAATATAACACAATACCATTTATGTGAATTAAAAACACTTGCAAAAAGGCTGTAATGTGTCTAACAGAGAAAACCCATGTTAAATAAGCTTCATTCAGGCATGATTTCTTGTGCTATTGTCCACTGACTTCAATGTTAATGAATCTACAATATATATTAAAGTATCTTTAAACAAACACACATAAAACAAGATTATATACTGACCAACTGCCAAAAATATTTAGAATATGCCAAAAATGCCATGACCAGACTCACAGGAACCTAATCCTGTATTTCCCCTAAGAGCAATGCTTCAGCACTCACTAATTCAGTGTTTGCAGGGACTCTATAGAACACAATTACCATGAATAACAAGAATCAACTATATGAACAAAAAAACATACATTAAGCACACTTGGAATGGTCAGCTGGTTGGGATGGAGACAAAGATAAAAGGAAAAAATACATTAAATGTGAAGAGTTTTGCACACCAACTATTTTATGCGCCATGAACAGAGGGAACTCTGAATCTGAGCTCCAAATAACTAAATAACTAAATAAAAAAGTGAAAATACACTCACATGCCAGTAAGAGAGGCAATTCAGTCCGACCACAAAGATATCTTTGCACATAACAATAAACAATAAACATAAATATAACAAGATTGGGGGAGGGGGAAGAAGAAATCAGGGAAATCTCTTAAAATTTTAAAAAATGAAGATACCTGAGGTATACTGTGTTTTCCATACTTCCAAAATTTATTCTGTGATAAAACAACCTTAAATTTCTCCTCCAGAGACTCAAGCTCATTATCAGGTAAGAGGCAAAGCAATTTCTTCAATGCTAATAAGGAAGAAGTTACAACCCGATAAAATTTAGCTTCTCTCTCTTCCTCTGGAACAGTTCTTGATGTGAAAAGAAAATAAACATAGATGATAAGGATTGAGAATAAGCCAAACTACCTATCTGGTATTTGTACTTCTATTTTAAATTTTTTATTAATAAATATCTACCAAAGTTGCTTTATTTCTATATTTCATTCTCCCTCTGCCAACCCTCCTCCAAAATACAAACATACACAGAATTTTAATCACAAATTTTTCAATTAATACAAAGCAAAATTAGATGAAAAGGCTTGAAATAAGTATACAAGTAACAGGCAATAAGGTGATCCAGGGAATGGATATAAATATATCTAAGATTACTTTCCCTTATGAATTCCTAATAGTTCGACTGAAGCATAAAAGGAAAAGGAAAAGGAACATGGCACAACTCTTTCAACAGAACAACTTCATTTGTTGCAACCAGACCTTCAAACAATTCCTGCTATGACTGTCTGAAAGTAAATGAGAAAAATGTAACATCTCTTCGTGAAAGAACCTAACTCCCAGATAATTCAAGTTAAATAGCAGAACTACATGCAAGTAAAAGCCCATAAAACAGTACCTGGCATATGGCATTATACCAAGTGTTTTGTTTTCATCTCCACATTTAGCAGCCCTTTTTAAAAAGTGTCACATTAAAATTATATCATTACCTATGACTGAAACAAACCCTTAACATGAGTCACACAGATATAATACAACTTACTGTGGGTCACTGAGCGTATCAGGTGTTTCTTTTATAAGATGATCCTGCAGCACCTATAGAAGGGGAAAAAATCCCATAGCCTTGAGACTTTTACTGAACTCTCTGAGAATGGTGAACAGTTAGAACATAAGCATCACCTTACCTAAAAGTATTTACACGCTTACCTACAAACATACTAAATTAAGTAGCAAAACTAAAAGTTTTGAATTTTACCTATTTTTCTTTCCCTATCAATCCCCCAAGTTGACTGCTCTTGGGGTAAGGACAGGGTACTTCTTCCAACCATCAAGAGGAATTTTCCCCCAAATATTCCTGGCCTCTTGCTCCTCCTTTCCTCCTGCACACAGCAGTAAAGTGGAATACCCAATCACAGAAATTAGGTGCTTTTGACGGCCTGCCTGCCCACAGAAAACAACACAGATTGTGCTATGCCCCATCATAGAGGAAGGTCTAAGGTTCCATTTGAAATGGGTAAGTGTGCCTACTTCTTGGGTGCAGTACAAGGCAGCTCACTGTCCCACTACCAATTTTATCAGGTGTAATAATAGCTAACATTTTCTGAGCTTTTCCACATGCCAGGTATTGCTCTGAGCACATTTCATCCACTAACTAAATTAATCCTCACAACTACTCAATGAAGTACAAATCAATTTCCACTTTAATAGACGAGGAAAGGGAGACACAGAAACTTGCCCAAGGTCACACACCTAACTAATGGCAGAGGGGGACTAGAAGCCTATGGCATGACTCGGAGCCCATGTTCTTACTGTCTATAAATCTGACACTTGGATTTTCATTTGCCTAACTTTTCCCTAATAAAGTGGTTTTGAACTTGGGCAAATTCAAACCCATATCTGTAATGAACTATGACATAGCCAACTGAAGGAAAAATAATGGAGAAAATAGCCACACATTCAATGATCAGCTATCCATTCAAAACAAAGCCAAGAATTTAAAAAAAAAACTATGAACCAAATTAACCATCTTAAAACCCACTTTCTAAAATTTTTAGTGTCCAAACTCATGACACTTCACTCTCATTAATATTTACCACTTGATATTTTAAATCAGTGATTCCTAACTTACCCTTGGGTTAGTGAACTCCCTTTGAGAATATGATTAAAGCTACAAACCCTCTCTCTCCCTAGAAAAACAAACTTGGCACACCTGAGAAATAAAGACTGAAAGACCCAAGAAGCTAAATGGGGAACTAGAATGTATATGTGTGCATGCAGAGCCCTGAAGACCAAGATCACAAATCTAGACTTGAAAGTATAATGGGAAGCCACATGAAGGTTGACTAATTGAAAGAGGGGGGAGAATATTTAAGTAGGACTATATACAGGGTGCTATAGAAACCCAGGAGTACTAAATAAGGAAATCATTGCAAGCATGAATTTTTTTTTTACCCTCAATTCCCCCCCACCCCCACTCAACAGTCCATCTACTTTTATTTCTTGATCTAATACTAACAAACTTGGTTGTCTGGTTTTTCCAGTCCATATATTAGGAATAGCACATAAGGAGGGATGAAGTGAGGAGGGACAGTATTAGATACAAACTGAAAACCACAAAAGTGACAGCTGACATCAACCTGGCAAAAGTGTCGGCCAAGTATTGAAGAAACTTTCCTATCTGTTAATGGGAGTAAAGATTTGTATGCCTTTTGAAGGGCAATTCATCAGTATCTATAAAGATTTTAAATGTTCTTATCCTTTAACCCAAACATATGATTCCTAGAAATTCTGGTAACTATCATTCCCAAAGGGTATGAAAAGATCTATTTAAGATTGTTCACTGAAGCAGTGTTTGTTATAAAAAAAATATGGGGAGAAAAGCAAATGTTTATTAATATAAAAGGATTTAAATAATCTTTCTACGATGATAGATAGTAACCACACTAGAGGTCAGGATTTGATAATGTAGGTAACTGTTGAAACCACTGTGTTGCACATTGTATATTCATTCAATGGAATACTATACCCCAGTGAAAACGAATGGCCTATGCCTATATATAAACTGATGTTGAACTTCTGGTCTCCCAAATTATGAGAATAAATTACTGTTGTTTTAAGTCAAAAAAAAAAGGAGTTAAATAAACTGTTGTACATCCAAAAAAAGGAATACCAAAGAGCCAACAAAAAGAATGAAGTAGATCTATATACATGTACTGACATGGAAATATGAGTAAAAATAAACTTATTTTTAGATGTATTTTTTTATGTAATATACATTCTTTTTATTAGGTGTATATTTTTTATATTTTACATTATATATGCTTTATGCACCACAAGCATATATCTAAATTTCTAGATATGATAAAGATTTGTAAATTAAAGATAGAAATTTAAATAATTTAAAAAGATCCAATCCAAAATGTTATGTTAAAAATAAAAAATAGTCAATTTTGTTACACACTATTTTAAAAAGGTAGTTTTCCACTAGAAGTTTTTCACTTACTGATTCCCTCACAGTACCAGGTAAAAGAGCTGTCATTATAATATACCTTATATCCCTTAAATAGTTAATGAAAAAAATACAGAACAGTTCCAATAACTTACACTTATAATTTCATCCCTACAAAACGCTATGGCTTCAGGTTGCTTGCTTGGAGGGAAAGCTGCTTCAAAGGCATCTTTTGCTGCAGATGCAGCTGGTGTATAAGTATCACACTGAGCCATTAGCCAATAGCCCATTAAACTTTTTAAATAAGGAGCCAAGTGTTTCTTTACTTTAAGGATTAGTTTTTCAAAAGCTTGCTGTGTGGCTTCTCGAACCCGGCGGTCATGATCCTATTGAAAAATATCATGGTTTAAAATTGCTCTTATTGAAAAATATCATGGTTTAAAATTGCTCTAACCCATAAAAACAAAATACAAACATTTCTAGATATGCTATGATGACCCATTAATAAGGATTCATCTATGTGCAAAGGTGAACTAAAACCAATAAACATGTGAAAAAATTTATTAATTTTTCCTTTGCCTTTCTCCTAATGAAAAAGACAATTGTATTCACTACACAGTCAAGACTAGGCCTTGAATAAGCAATTCATTCTCACTCTTCTGCAGCAAAAAAGCAAAGAAATGAAATCATAAAAATTTACTATGACTGGAGAGTATCTAGGTGATTCTCTAATAATGACCTAATTTCTGAAGACAGACTGCATATACACTTTATACATCCCAACATGATCTCATCTGCACACAATCCTGACAAAAATTTCATAACACTCACCAAAAATGAGTATTAACTTGACAGTTGCATGACTTCAACCAAAAAACATACAATAAAAATATATTAGTAAAGTCTTAATACTTACAAGTGAAATTTTGCAGAAAATTCTTGGCCAGTATGGAAGAACTCCTTTTACAATTTCTGTGTCTCTTTCTGTACACATGAATCCAAATTCCTGCATTGCCTTTAAGTAAATTATTAACATCATTAAGGATCAACAGCCACAATACTGGCTATTGATTATATTTACTCTGTTCTAGAAGCTTAGTCTAATATATGTAATGGGAGAGTATGTACAGTGTTTCCTTTTGTGCCACATGGGACTAATTTGAAGAATTCTTTCATAGGCTACTATGGTAAAAACTTTTCAGTTATTTTTAAATATATAAAACACAAACAAAAACCTCAATTAAAATTACAGGGTCAAAATTTCATTCTCTAATGGGAAAACTACATAGCCTGAATTCCACAGTAGTTCAAATTAGTGCAGAGCGGCAAACTAATTTTTAACCCAGAAATTAAGTATAAATTAAGCTTAATTCATGAGTCAAAACAAGTACCATTATAAAAGAACTTATTAGTGATAAATACCCATTCATTTTTCTTAATATAAAATGTGTCAACAACAACAACAAAAAAATGTGTCAACAACATTTTGTTTTAACAAAGATTTTCTTGATGGTTTTTATTAAAACAAAAAAACTTGCTTTTAATTTTGTTGTAACATCTTTCTTAGAAAGTTTGCGCAGCACCATTCGGAAATCAGAATCTACGAGACTGTCAATTTCTTCAGCTCCTTGAATAGCAGGAACATAACCGAGGTCACTCTGAGATGTTCCAAAACCAATAAATCCAGGAACCGTTCCCTGTTCTTTGGCAAGGAGTTCTGCAGCACGGCCACTGTTTGAAGGCTGATGAAAAAATAGGGAGAAAAACAGAGTCACAAAGAGTTCAAAATTTTACAGTTCTTTAGAATAATCCCTCGACAATTCCCAAAGCAAAACAAGCTTTTATTTGAGCACTTTTTTTCTCTAGCAAAGGTTTCATCCTTTGCAATTTTCCCATCACTGAGAACCTATCAATAATGATCCTAAGAGCTATTTCCTGGTTTCTTAACCATCAGAACAATGTTTTTAAAACTGTGAATACAATTCATTGGTGGCTTGTGATATCAACTGAATGGTCATGACAGCATTTCAAAGAAACAATAAAATTTTAAAACTCAGAAGGTATCACATGGTAAGAGCAAGTACTATTTTATGAAATTTTTATTTCCAAATTTTGTATATATCATACGTATAAACATGTGTACTGTGTAATGATGTAAAATTAACTCATAGATGGATTACATCTTTTCATTCATCTATTCATTCAACAAATATTAAGCAACAACCATGGGACAAATCTAATGATTGCTATTTATAGACTAGGTGTTCCTTAAGGGCAGACACACTCATTTTTGCACAAACACCTAGCCTATCCTCTCTGGACTATAATGGTTACAAATTACATTATTATGGATATAAATATCAATGCCATGGTTAGGATATAAGATACACGCCTTTGTTTTGAACCATAGTCAGTGGTTTGTTTGACTGATACACCTCATAGCAGCCTATTACTAAAAGTTACGGGATTGTGACAGAGAAAGAAATATTTAAACTGTTGAAAGAAATTAACATATTTACTAATAGGAAAATGCCTCAGTTCAATGTCTAGGATAACAGTACAACCCATCTAAATTCATTTGTTTTTTATTTCTCTGGAAGAATGTTCAAAAAAGGTTATCCCAATGTGTGATTCAATTTGCTCATACCTAGCAAAATTATGTTTGGGAAACTCATTTATCGAGGAATAATCTGAACTACTTTCTAAACTGAGAATGAGTGACTAGAAATGAAAATGACAGTCTGAATTACATATTTTCAAAATAGTATCATTTAATGATTAATTTTAAAAAAGGTTCTCTATTTTAAAACTTTATTAAAATGGACTAACATTATTCAGTTCACCTTTCTCAATACTGGTACATGAATAAAGAGCTATAAAAAGTCAGTGAATTACAATACAATTCTGGAAACTAAATATGATGCCATTAGGACATCAGAAACTTATTTATAATCTCATTTGTAAGAAGTTTTATTATGAAACAGAATAATGAAATTGTGTAAAATACTAATTATTGCTAAAAGCTAAAGGAGTCAAGGCTGAATTCTTAACTGACCTGAAATACCACAGCTGATATGATAACTTGGTGCAAAAGAAAACGTATCAAATTTTCAGTTAGCTTTTTAAAAGTAATAAATTATTTTTTAAACATACTAATTGTATCTTTAATTCAATGTCTACTTTGAATTTAAAATACTGTTTCTTACTACTTTATTGTATGTTAGATGATTATATCAACAGTTCAAAAATTTAGAACCCTGATTCTAGTTAATTTTCTTATACTACTCTACTTCATTCTTTTGTGCCTTTTAGAGGTAGTTGAGGATGCAATCCTCGGTCCACAGTTTAAAGATCAAAAGTGGGAAGACTTCCAAGATCTTTTACCATCTGGCCTCAACTTTTCCCAGTTTTATCTCCTGCCACTCTTTTCTCCCCTTGTCCCACTTCCTCTTCCCCTCTCCCAATTCTGCTGCCATTATTTATGTTCCACTCCCAAACTGAATTAAAAGTTCCCAGAATATGATATGCTGTTTCATAGTTTGATCTTTGCACAATCTTTCACACCATCTGAAAACCTTTCCTTCTTTTTCACTAACAAACTCCTACACATCCTTCAAAATACACTCATATTTTCAACTTTTGCCTGCCTCAGGTCAATTACCAGTCTTTCCTGTTCTCCCACTCTCTTCTACTCATATTTGTATCAGAATCCTTTAAGATATTGTAATTTCTTGCTTACTTATATATCTGTATCATTAAACTACTAGCTTGAAACGAGACATCTGTCTATCATCTTTGAATACAGTCTGCCACTCTAAAGTTCAAATCCCAATTGTGAAACCTCCTGGCTGCATGAGCATAGGTGAATTACTTTCTCTATACCTCAGTATCACCTTTAAAATGAGAAAATAGTAATTAAACCATTATTTGGGTTGTTGCTAAGATAAAGTTTTTAAACCACCATAATAACTGACTCCAACAAGAATCATCAATGGATGCTAAAACCATTAGATGAAAGTGTGAAAGAACAGGTGATTCCCAGTCTTGAACTACCACTCCACATATTATTTGTTAATAGCCAATGGAAAAAGATACATTCATAATGGACACTATTTTACCCAAATAACACCAATAAAGGGAGAAATAAGCATCACGTGCCTCCTGGTGGGAAGCATTGAGAAAGATACATCTATGAAGCATTCCTATAAAAAATTGTTTAACCTGAATCTAAATGTAAGGAACACAGACAAATCTAAATTAAGCAAAACAACTTCCCCAAAAAGCACTGAGAAATTAGGTCTACATGATAACTACATGGAATGAGTATCCTTGATTAGATCTTGGTTCCATTTTAAGATGGCTTATCAAAAAGAGGTTATAGAGAACATTATTGAGATGACTATAGAAATCTTAACTCAATATTGCATATTTATTAGATAACAGAATTACATGGAAGTTAAATTTTCTGTATGATTGTTTATGATTATGAAGAAGGATGGCATTGTTTTTAGAATACACATGCTGAAGTATTTAGGTGCTAAATGTCATGATATTTGCAACTAATTCTCTCATGGTTCAGCAAAATACATATATTTAGAGAGATAAAGAAAACATGACCAGATATTAACAATTGGTAAATCTAGATAAAGAATATATGGGGTGTTGCTCTAATATTCCTGCCACTTTTCCTCACATGTAGAATATCTCAAAAATAAAACATTGAGAAAAGTTTTAATGAAAAAGTTAAAAATTAAAAGAAGTTGCAAGTAAAGCACTTAGCACAGTGCTGGCACAAACTCAGTTGCCATTATTATTGTTGACATTATTATTTTCCAAAACAAAGTGACTGGCAGATCTAAGAAAAACATAGTACTGGTATCACCAGAATTGGATAAGAAACAGGAGAAATGCATTCGCATAAAATTGGACTATGCCATAACAAAGCTTGCATCATAAAAAACATCACTTTAACATCCCTAATCACATAGATTAAATCCACTTTGGGGTCTTCTTTAAACAAGTATTTAGTGAGCTTCTACTACATGCCAGTGCTTGTTCTAGGCCCCTAGGATAACAGCAGCAGATAAAAACACCTGCCTTCATGATACTTACATCCCAGTGAAGCAAGAAGTAAATTACTTAGTATGTTAGCAGCTTAACATTAAGTGGACTGGAGTAAAATAAAGCAGGAAAGGATAACAAGGATTGAGGGAAGGCTACAATTTAAAATAGGGCGATCTTGGCAGACTTCACCAAAGGTCTAAGGCAAAAAAAAATTGAAGCCACCCAACAAGAGTGTCGGGAAGCCTGCCAGGCAAGGTCAAGGCTCAGTGAGGAGGTCAGTGTGGATGGAGTGGGTGAGGAGGGAAGTGAAGATGGGGTTGGAGATGGAAAGGGGTCAGTCAGGGAGAGACCAATTCCACGTACACCGTGGTAAAGGCTTTGGACTTTACCCCCAAGAAATGTGGAGAGCCATGGTAAGTTTTTGACAAAGGAGCCACATGATCCGAGCACACCAGACTCACTTAACTGCTTCCCACCCAACTCCCTTCTTCCCAATGCACCCCCACTCCCTCACCCCACGCTACACCGGCCAGGTAACCTTCCAGTTGAAGCTGACACTAAAACAGGTCCTAACGAAAACTGTGAGGTGTATGCTCAGGTCGGGACAGCTCTGGCATAGGACATCTCCAGTCTGCTCAGAGATAACCCATCCCGCCCGTGGGGACGCACACACAACAGAGAGGTCACACACGACCCGCAAACACACGCCTCCCCACGGCCGCATTTCACCCCCTCTCCGGCGTGCGCGGGGAGAAGCCACGCGCTGCGAGATGAAGATTCCCGGGTTGGCTGGGCCACCCGGCGCTTACCCTCAGGTTCCCCTTGGTCCGCTGCTTGTTCTTCCCGCCCATGGTGGCGGTCTCAGCAGCACTCACAGACCGCAGACCCCAGGTTGACACGGCCGGCCACAACTTCCGGCCCCCTTGCGCCGGAAGAAGGCTCACTACTTCCTCCGGGCTGCCCTTCCGCCACCCTCCACCCCGCCCGCGCACCCCAGAGACCTCCTGCCGTCCCACCCCAGCTTCCGCCTCCCGCTGCGTCCATGAGCATTCGCCGAGGGAAACGTCATAATTAAGAGTCTCGTTTGTCTGCATGATGTCATTCTTGTCCAATAAGAAGCCAAGCGTTGGAACAGTGGCTCCAAATCCTGCTTGCCGCCGTATCCTGGAACAGATTTGTTCCCTGCTTAGCGGTTAAGAACTTGGCTGAGCTGTAGGAGGAATGTTATAGAACGGCACGGTAGGGATTGTAGGAAGATGGGAAAAATGTTAAGCTTTTTAAAATGGAATCATCAACATCACCTGGGCATTTATTAAAAATGCCAGGCCCACCTCGAGACTACTGCATCCGTCTCATTTTTAACAAGTCGCATTTTTAACAGTCCCAGGTTTTTAAAATTTGAGTAGTTCTCTGGACAATATTTTCTCTAAATCCCTCCCCCCTGTATTTCATGTAAAAATGTGAAGTTTTTAAAGGAGGGCAATGTGGCAGTCTCTATTAACGTTTGTATGTACAGCTCTTGTACTTAGTGATTTTGCTTCTCATAATCACATTAGAGAAACATAAACCCATGCTATTGGTTATTGTCTCCTTTGTCCACACACTGATCCAATTCCATGATACTGAGGCCCTGCAAACTATTTCTCCTTTATTCAGCTGGCTTCTTGTTAGGTCCCATCAACAGAGGGCACTAGGAGACAGACAAAAAGGAAGAAGAGATTGGCTCCATTCGGTTAGCATCACCAGCAGCAACTGGTTTAGGCAGCAATTGGTTTCAGACTCCACTTTTTTTTTTTAACCATCAGAATCAACCTTATTGCTCATCTTCGGAATACCAGCAGCAACCAGGCAGGACCCTCCCGCTCAGAGGTCTGAATCCTAACCCCGAGCCCCTCCCAGATAGCCAATGGTGCCCCTTCCTCAGAAATCAGAGACCCAACACAATCGGGTCTCTTCTTTGAGTTCCAGAGAATCAGCAACAGTCAGGCACCACCATCTCTTCATTGGCTTGAACAGAGCTTGAGCTTTTCAAGGCTCACCTCCAGACTTATAAATTCTGACTACCACAACCTCTTCTTTTTCTCTTTCCTTTCTTTGCCCTAGGGATGGTTGCTGCTGATGCAGTGAATACCTCTATGTTTCTTCTCGATTAACCTTTTTGCTCTTGTAATCCTTTTTATCTAATTTCTCATAACAGATTTTTGTCTCTTTAAATAAGTAGTAAAGTTTCTGTTTTCCTGACTGCACCCTGATTGAAAAACTCACACAAAGAGGCATACTGCAGAATGTTCACTAAAACACTGATATAGCAAGACAATCGGAAACAACCTAGTATCTGCCTGTTTTGAGAATGGCTAAGTAAATTAGATCTATTGTGTGGGCTGTTGAGAGTATGATCTGTACATACATGGGAAGAATTCTAAGACATATTCTTAAAAGCAAATGTAATATGTAAAGCATGATATGTTTTAAAAGCTCATAAAACAACATACATATATTTTTATGTAGATATATAATACACCAAAAAAAAATCTTCAATGATACATACCTAACAGTTGTAGTTAATCCTGGGGGAAAGAGGTAGCAAGGAAAGAGATTATAGTCAGTGTTAATTATGCCTTCTCTGTAAGATTCTATTTTATTCAAGAATATGAATTATGTAATTAAAAAGCCAATAAATGTTTAATAAACGAGGTTTGTGTAAAATATGTTGCCTAAATCATAGTGTCCTCATTCTTAAAAGGTAAATGATATAGTTGGAAAATGGCTTAACATATAGGAAACAATACTAGATACCACGCAATTCACTGATAATTTGAGTGTCACATATCAAAAAGCTACAAGGGGGAGATTAACACGTGCAGAAAAATCTTCATGAATGAAAGCAGAAAATCTTCAAACTTAGGGAGAGTAGAATGAAAGAAGCACTACTCCAAATGGGGACTAGAAAGGGACAGAAGTAGTGACTAAAGAATTAGCATGACCTTTGGAAAGGAATCATACAGATTTGTCAGGAAAAACAACTTCCTGGGAAAGACCAGGATGATTATCTGTGCCATTTACTAACGTTCTGAAACTGGTTGCTGCCTGTTCTCACTTCAGAATATTTCATGATTTCGTTTCTATTTTCTTGACACTGCCAACATTTCAGAAAATGGATTCCTGCATTTTGCAGTAGACCCATGAAAAATCTGCAGACCACACATATCTCTCTTCAATTTTCCTAGAGCACCATTTTATAACCGGTTTGGGCACTTGAAAATGGATAGTCTTGTCTATTTAACAGTTCCTCATGCTTGTTTTTTTCAGTGATACTGTGGATGCCTTTCAGATGAGATCTTAAACCACAGGACTCTAAACAGTACCTACCTAAGTGGATACTCACAAATTTAATTGGTTTATACAGGGCTACAGAAATCAGAAAAGAATAGTTATCAATACAGTAAGTGATAGAAAGGCAGAGGTTTCTAGACAGAGTAACATTAAAAATAGTTTTATTTTGTCAAAATACATTTTATGTAAAATAATACTTCTGAGGTCAAGATTTAAAATTGTCTGACCTATTCACAACTGTTACAATCTCTTATCACAGATGAACTATTATACATCAGAACATTAGTTACCACCACTCTCTACCCCAACCAAGAAAACACTGAAGAAGTATGATGTTAATCTTAACTATTCCAAAATTTTCTGAGAGGGAAAATCAAACATCCAGTACTTAAATAAATACTTCCTCATTTTACTTTATTTAGTTACTTACCCTCTACACAAAAGTACACTTGAGAAACATCACCACATCCTATAGCATTTATAAAGTAATACAGTTAGCCAAAATTCATAATGACTTCTTCTAAGGTCATTCACATCAAATATTTTTTTCCTCAAATATTGAAAATTTTCTGTGTTCTTCCATTTCATCATGAATGCCACCAAAACAATCTTCTCCATAATGAATTAAAATTTTCTTCCAGGTTATTCTGAGTCAGAAAATAAATGTTCAGAATAGACATTTAAAATTAAGGTGTGTTCAGAGGTATTAAGAAGTTTTGTCATGTAGTCCACCAACACTAATAGAAATTTATTATGTCGTACAAACACATTTTTATTACTCAATATTATCCAAGTCATAATCCTATTCCAGAACTAACCTGTACTTTTCTTCATTTTTCTCTCATCAGATAATACTTTCAGGGTAGGGGTTAATACTACAAAGATTCTGGATTCTTAGCATCAGCAAAAGTACACAAATGGTTTTCAACTACACTGGCAAAGTTTTATTTCTTAAACTGGGTGGTCAGATTATGACCATTGTTTTATGCTTTTTACCTTTTATACAAGGTATTCATGGTAAGAGAAAGAGGATGATGTTACATGTATATTTCACAATCAGGTTTTAAAACAAAAAATATTACAAGATTATATAATACATTTACAAATTATCCTGGAGAAAGCCTTGCCAATCAATGCTCCAAAGACAGAAAAAAATAAAGGAAATGATTAATGAATTTAAGTACATCATACTTAAAAATGTTTATTTTTGTCAGAAGAAAACAAACGGGAAATAACTGCAACATTAAGTAGGAGTTAATATACTTATTACTAAAAAGATGTCTTACAAGTAAAGTATTTTAAGCCCACCCATTTATTAAAAATAAGGCATACACGGGCAATTAACTGCAAAAGAAATATAACTGACCAGTACACACATAAGAAAAACTAACCAATACTAAAAGTCAGATGAGGATAATATAAAACAATGAGGCTTTTTCATATGTAAATTGGCAAAATAATATCAGTATTGGTAAAAATCTGGGAAAAGGAAGCAACAAAGCAGCATTACAGTTTTCAGTTGCTAGTCAGACACAGGCAGATGTACTCCAAGGCCCTGGTAAGGTAAAGTCACGGTCAAGGCTTCTCATGAGACAAGAAGCCTCTTCCTGGGCATCTGGGAAAATTCAGCCTGAGTAAAAAGGGAGGTTTTTTTTCCCTTTGATCCTAGCTCGGCCATAGCAACAACTCCCAGCCACTTGTGTGGTTTACTCCGTTTTTCGTGCTTATAAACCCTAGACACTGTAGCCCTAACGGTGTCCTCCCTTAGACCCCCTCCCGATAAGCGGGAGCTTTCCTTTCTTTTTTCACTCTTTCATTAAACTTTGCTGGTTACTCCATACTCATCTGCTGGCTTCGTCCTTCGTCACCTTCAAGACACGATCCTGGTAAAAACGGCATCTCCACCAGTAACATCTTAACCATTCACAAGTGCAATTCAGCAAGACAAGTGCAGACTTCAGAATGAATCTTCACTTTCAGTAATCTAACCTGAAGAGATAATAATAGATGCTCACAGTAATTTGTTGAAAAAAAAAAAAACAGAAAGCGAAAACGTTATGATTGTATGACCAAAACAGTGAATTGCTTAATTACAGTACACGAAGACAACTGAATACGATGCATTGAAAATGTTGAAAAATAAACGTCATCAAAAAGTTTGCAATCTACTGTTTAATGAAAGAAGACAGATGCAAAGGAGTATGTACAGTAAGTTTTAAATAAAGACCACATAAACACATATGCAAAAATAAAGTACTAAAAAATAAAACGTAATACCAAACTTTATTGTCTTCTCGGGCGGGGGATTATGGGTGAGTTTTAAATCGTTATTTCTACATTGTAATGATCGTCCCTTCTAATAAAAATTATACACATTATTTATGCTGTATATATTTGCGGGGAGCGGCGGTGGGGAGGAGAGCAAGCGAGAAGAGATTTACAAAAAGCCAAATACCTCCAGGAGCGGAAAAATTAAACTTCCATCTGGTAATTCCCTGGTTAAAATCGGGAGACACTGTGGGACCTCGAAGGCGCCCCCCAAGTCCCAGGGAGCCTCCAATTCTCCCGGCTGCAATAACATCAGGGAGATCCCAAAACAATGCAGATCGATGCCTTTTGTTCCAAAAGATAATAAAGGTTAAAAAAGAAAGAAAGAAATGCCTATCTCCGTACCAGAGCAGCACCTAACCAGCTGCGAGATACCCACGGAAAGGGCGGTCTGTAGCTAGGACTCGAGCCTGGAGCCAGAAGCCAGCCCGGACACAAAGAGTAGCTCTCCCAGCCACACTTAACGCGCCTGGCGCACCTGCCCCACCTGCCCCCACCCTTACAGCGCCCCCGGTCCACAGCTAGTCCTTCCGGGGCGCACCGACGAAGGCGGGGTGCGAAGGGTCGTAAGGCCCCTCCCAGTTCCGCTCAGTTGCCGCTTGTGATGCGGGCGTCAGCGGCGAGGTCCCTAAAAGACCAAGGAGTCCTTTGGTTAAGGCCCTGGGGCCCCATGGAAGCCGCTCGCGACCCGGGTGTAAGTAGGTAGCCAGGCATCCACCATTCTCGCTTAGCTGGAATCTTTCCTCGCCCGGCCTTGCTTGCTGGGTTAGGATGGCAAAGGACGTTAAGACCTACATCCCTTCCCGGACCCCATGGGATCAGATTGCCGTGCCTTTTCGTAGAATTGTATGGACTCAGTTTGACATACGTAATTGTCGCTGTGGGGCACGGGCAGTAAAAAACACGTGCACCTGTCCATTATTGCCGTAAACTCTTGGCTGCCTTGTGCCTTTTATGGAATTTCATGAATGTCATACTCTGCTGGGTTTCCCCGATGTCCTGATATACAGCTTTGTAAATAAGGGGGAAAAAAGAGAGCTGTGTAACAGTTATCTTTACAAAAGTATTCAAAATAATCAGTTCTGCACAGAAGCAGATGCGGGGTTTCTGGGGGTTTAACTGAGAAATTTATAAAATTAATGTGCAAATGAGGAGACTGACTTTCTTAATCCTAATTAAACTAATTTGGATATGTGAGATTAGTTTTAGAATTTAAATTTTTTCTTTTGTTGTACTTAATACAATTGTTTGTACAGGAATTACTTTTACAAATAAAAAAGGACATTTAATGTTTCCTGCCTACACTTTTGTTTCTTATAGACCTTTTAACTTTTTAACATGATTTAGAGCTTACAGTTTCTTTTCAGGATTTACCATTATTTCTTTATAGATGATTCCAGTTCAAGATATATATTAGATTAGTTCACTGTCATTGTGGAATAAATATACAATCATAATTTTATATTTAAGTATGTTTATATATCAAGTATATAATCAGAGTCTAAGAAACCTATATTGCATCTACCTCTAATATTTGACTACAATTTCCTAAAAGCATGTTTGTATCTTGTACATTATATACAATGTGGGTGGGACAGTGTACCTTGCTGTTTTCTCTTTTTGGGAACTAATACTTTCATCCATTTTCAAAGGAATTTACTAATCATGAGATGGGAAAATTTGTATTTCCCTTGCTCACTATGTCTTAATCTAATGTTTAAATTTGACAGAAGGTCTATCTCAGGGAAGAAAACTTATAAAACTACCTTATCGAATTCTGTGTTTTTGTGTTACACATGAGATCTGTATATTTGTACATAGCAATGTTATTTATAAAATAATGTATGAAGAGTTTTAGCAGTTTAGTTGTACTAAAAATAACATGCATCATATGGCCCCTTTAGTGCCTTCTATGGATGTCAGATCCCATGCCGTGTATGGTATTGTCCTATCACGATGCCTGACAAGCTGTGTCTGGACAATGCTCCGGGTTTGACAAGCTGTGTCCGGACCTGTTATCTGAGGTAAATTGGGATTGGGGGACTTCATTTGGGGATTGGCATCTACTCTGGTCAAGCGTCTGGGCTCAGCTCAGGTTTGGTAGCTCAAACTTGAGTCATGCAATGGTCAGTGGTGAGAACTCCTCCTGGGGTCAAGGGTTAAACTTCAACTTGAGTCAGTCATGTCAGTGGTCAACAGAAGATACCGAACTGATCACAAGGGTGGCAACTACATGAATAGCCACCTCAGGCCCCACACAGACATGGAAGAGTGGCCCATAGCACCAGCCCTTGCTTGGTCCTCAGAGCCCGAGCTGTTTGACTAGCCCCAGAACCCAGGGGATCATGAGAGATTCACGGGTCACTGAGGGGCCTAGGTGAGGGCATAACATTTATCCTGGTGAGGGTCTTGGCATGGGGCTAAGACACCCTGGGGAACCTGTTTCCTGCTAGGATGTCAGTGAACAAAAGCTTCCCTGATCAGATCAGTGTCTGGGACCAGGACTTCCAGGGTATTTGAAGCACTGAGTCACTGAACTACTTAAAGCAAACATGCCAACCTCTTCAGGAGCTTACTTCTTTAGGATACAGGAATAGGTAACAGTTCTGATGCCACAGGGTGTTTGTTGAAACTCAATGCACTTTATCCAAGTCCCACCCATAGTAGCTGGTTTTACAAATACTTATTTAGCACTTTGTGTGGGGCTGCCTAGCTCCATAGTGTCTTTCTGTGAATCCAACAGAGGCACACCTTCCTCCAGACCCTCTCTAGGTAAATGTAAACCTGGACAAATCTATGTCTCTGGTTAGAATGGTGCTCCCTACGGTTGCGCAGTGCTTGACCCACTCAACTGTTCAGGGCAGCCTGCTTACAGGGTAAGCACTATTCTAAGCACTTTTCATACAGAAACTCATTTATGAACTTCCAACAACAGCCCTCTAAGGAATCTTACAGCTGGGAAACCCAATTTCCCCATTTTGCTAATGTGCTAGGGGATCTCAGCCTGCTTCTTCATTTCAAAAGGGTTGAGTTGCAGACTTGTGTGGGGGCAAGAAGGAACCCTGAGGGTAGAACTAAAGGTGGGAAGGTGGAATGGGCATGGTTATTCATTCCAGCTTATCATATTTGGGAGGAAGTGTTAACCTTTCTCCCTCACCAAGGTGTATTGCCACCACGCCCAGGGTCAGTGGCAACAGGACAGTATATGGGGAGAGTCCCCAAACTCCAGGTTGCAGCCCCTCAAACTTTCCCTGGATTCAGGCTTGATGGAGAAGAGACCTAGAACAAAGATATGCCTTCATGGTGCTTCTAGCTTAGTGGCCAAGATAAAGCCAGACAGAACCACTCAAGCCCCATGTAGTCAAGGCCAAAAAAGTAGGGTTCCTCTCTCTGGGAGGATTGGGAAGGCATCCTGAAGGATGGGGCACTGGAACTAGGACTTTGAAGGATGTGTAGGAGTTTGTTAATTGACCCCCCCCCCCAAATGTCCAGTCTTAGTTATCTCTATCAAACCCACTGTGCCAAGCACACAGTCAACCTCAATTAGTGGTAGATAAGTTCATGCCCTCCCCACACAGCTTCTTTTCCATTTCCTGACCCCTAGGACATGTGAGTGGGAAGCTCAGACAAAAAAAGTTTACATGAGTCCAAGATGTGGAGTCCTCTTACAAAGACAGCTATAACTGGGGCCTGGCCACCGATTTGTGAACACTCCCTGGTGGCCAGCTGGCCCATTCTCCCTTTTCCTTCCTGGAGTTGGGACTTGGTTTTCCTATATAAATACTGGAACCCTGCCTCCCTTTGTTGGACTTTAAGTGTTTTAACAGCACTGGCTTCTAATGGCAACCAGGAAAACAAGGGGCAGTCAGTTCCTCCCCAAACTGAGACTATGCCCATTCAGTAAGCGTTTAGTATTTACATCTGAAAATAACATAAAGCCAAGAATCTTTTGATGCCCTGACCAGCCAAGGTTGTGCCAAATACAATGCCCAGCCCCATGATTGTTGTACTACAATATCTAGCCCCAGGAAATGTTTCCATATCTTGGCTACTACTGAATAATGCTGCAATAAACATGGAGTGAATATGTCCCTTCAATAATCTGCTTTCATTTCCTTTGGATATATACCCATGAATGAGATTACTGGTTCATACATATAATTCTATTTTTTAATTTTCTTAGGAACCTCCACACTGTTCTCCATAATGGCTGAACATTTACAATCCCAAAAACAGTGCACAAGGGTTTCCTTTTTTCCACATCTTTGCCAACACTAATATCTTTTTGATGGCAGTCATTCTTACAAGTGTGAAGTGATAGCTCATCAGTTTTGATTGGCATTTTCCTCATGATTAGTGATGCTGAGCACTTTTTTATGCACCATTGCCTATTGGAATGTCTTAGGTAAAATATTCAGTTCTGCACTTTTTAAAGTCAGACTTTTTATTATTTAGTTGCATGAGTTCTTTACAAATTTTTTATATTAACTCATCTGACATACGGTTTACAAAAATCTCATTCTGCAGTTGCCTTTTCATTTTGTTGTTTCTTTTGCTGTGCAGACGCTTTTAAGTTTGATGTAATCCTACTTGGATTTTTTTGTTTGTGCTTTTCGTGTCAGATCTAAAAAATTATTGTGAAGGGGTTTCTGCCTTTGACAGGAGGGATGCTTCATGGTTTCAGGTTTCAGGTTTCAGGTTTAAGTCTTTGAACCATATAGAGTTAATTTTGTGAGTGGTTTAAGATAGGGGTCCAATTTCATTTTTCTGCATATGCTTACCCAGTTGTTCCAACCCTGTTTAAGAGACTATCTTTTCCCCACCTGATGGTCCTGACTCCTTTACCAAATATTAGCTGGCTAAATATTTGGGGGTTTAATTCCAGGCTCTCAGTTTTGTTGCATTGGTCTATGTTTCTTATTTTAATACTAGTACCATACTATTTTAATTACTATAGTTTTGTGGTAGTTTGAAACCAGGGGTGTGATGCCTGTAGCTTTATTCTTGCTTCTTGGGATTGCTGGCTATTCGGGGTCATTTCTGATTCCATATAAATTTTAGGACTGTTTTTTCTTTTTCTGAAAAAAATGCCTTTGGGATTTTGACAAGGATTTTGCATTTCTATAGATGGATTGGTGGCATGGCCACATTCTGTATGGCTATAGAGAAGAGGACCTGATGGAGGTTCTATTAAGCCATGGTCCAGCCCTTTTCTCCACCAAGCTTACCAGTGTATGATAGGGACTCTCCAGGTATTGAGGTGATCTGAATTTCTCCAACATCCTCTATAATTTAATCTATAGATGGCTTGGTGGCATGTCCATATTAATATTTACTCTTCTAATCCATAATCATTGGATGTTCTTCCATTTTTTGTGTGTCTATTTCTTTTAGCAGTCTTGGGTTTTCATTTTACAGATCTTTCACTTCCTTGGTTAAATTCCTAGGCATTTTGTTGCTTTTGAAGCTGTTGTGAACATTTTAATTTTCTTTCTTTTTCAGATATTTCATTATTAATGCATAGAAAAGCAACTGATTTGTGTATTGATTATATATATCCTGCAACTTTACTGAATTCATTAGATCCTGCAGTTAAGTCATCTTTTATATCTTAATTTCAAATAAAATACTAACATTTATAATTATCCAGCCATATCTTGGTTTGTAAGACAATTAACAACTGTGCTCACCCCAAATATATTAGTGAAAATAGTAAGTGAACTCCTGTGAGAGTGACAAGGTTACTTATGAGTAAATCCAAGTTTTAAAAGTAGATGCAGATTTTGTTGTCAGTGGACTCAGAAGGCATATAATTCTCATATACACTTTCATTGTATTTCATTCATAATAAATTACATCTTTGATAGTGTATTTTGTAGGAATTCTAAGATTAAACAGAGTAGCTAAATAAAATTTCAAAAATGTAATAAATTTCCACATGCTACCTGTGACCTGTTGTGTCAGCATTTCTAAGTCATTAAGACTTGTTTTTACTTCATCACTTCATGCTCTGGATACTTCTTTTCATTACCTAGAATGATTATAGGAAAATCATGCCAAAGTGAAATTTGGATCACTCTCCCCAAACATACTATATGGCTATAGAGAAGAGGACCTGATGGAGGCTCTATTAAGCCATGGTCCAGCCCTTTTCTCCACCAAGCTTACCAATCTATGATAGGGACTCTCCAGGTGTTGAGGTGATCTGAATTTCTCCAACATCCTCTTCTGGGCCTAGATTAAATTCTTCTCCTCTGGGTAGAATATGGCCCGGTTGATAGTAATGATAGACTATGGTCCAGGTAGTAATCCTGGATCTGAGTTTGCTTTAACTGACACTCAGATCCTTACTCTCCCACAACATCCCTCTGGCCTGACAACTTAGTCTCTAAAATGTACCTTAGTCCATAGAAGGGGCAATGTTCCCCAATGGGGACATGCCACAGGTTCAGGAAGGCTGGATACAAAGGGAACTCACCTCAGACCCCAGACTGAGCCACAAGACCCCTCTTGTTCCCAGGCTCTCACCTCCATAGGCCCTTTCCATCGCTGAGGGGCCTGTGTTCATCAGTTCTGGCTGTCACCTCTCCCACTTCAGTATAGTAAGAATGGCATTAGTCACAACTGGCTGGTCAAGAGCAACGATGTAAATTATTGCTAAATTTCTTAGGTATGATATCAGAATTATGGTTATGTTGGAAAGTATCCTTTTCAGGAGATGCATGCTGACGTATTGAGATCATGTCATGGTATCTCATTTTCAAAGTTTAGAAAAAGAAACACAGAGCACATGTGCAGGGCATTACTGTTTTTCACTAATTCTCTGCTTATGAACAGGAAAACTGAGATCAACAGAGACCTGTTCATAGGTCAAAGCACCAGGATTACACATAATTCTGCCAGAGGGTGACCGATTAATCCTGAAGGCATATTTGCTCACAGTAGGGAGAAACAACTGACAGCACTACATCAGCCTCAGGATTGTCTATCCTGGACCACACACTGATTATAATTTGGAGGAACATCAAATGTGAAATGAACATACTTGGACATCTGTAAATTGAACACTGGTTGGGAGAGCTATGTGTAGGCTTCATAGCTGGGGTTAAAAATAACCTGAAGCACAAGCTCAGGTCAAGGCCCTCTGTCAATGAATTTTTTAGAGACAAGATTGTATTCTTTTCTTAAATTCAAAATGTAAACAGTATTTACTGAAAAGCCCACTTAATTGGTCAGGACTCTTAGTGGCAAGTTAAAAAAAAAAAAAAAGGGTCTAGGAATGTATGTTTTAGGCATGGCTGTTGCCAGGCTCAAAATTACTGTGGGTTTTCGCCCCACCTTAGTAAAGACTTTCCACCTGGCAGGGCACCTACAAGCTCACATCCTATCAGCTTAGCAACCCCAGCAGTACATGCCTATCCTTCAACTTAGCAGTCATGTGAGCCAATTATTCCTTTATGCTAAGGGTTTCTGTCACTTGCAATAAGCATTCTAAAATTGAAATTAAAGAGTAATCCACAAACAGGGATGATGGTATAACCCATCAGATTCTCTCTTCAAAACTCTGAAAATAAGAGTAGCTGTATAAGCAAAAGTTGAAAGAACATACAGAGGAAGGCAATCCAGGCCATGATGAAAAAGAACTTACTCTTGATAAATTATTTCAGCTTCTATTCTCTACCTCTTCTCTACCTTATATCTTCTGCTTATTCATAACTTCAGCTTACTCTTGGTCCTATTAGCATCATGGTCTGGATTGCTGCATAATACCCTAAACTGATCTCACCCTGGGACCATTCTGTTAAAAACGTCAAAAGGCAATTGCCAGCAATGCCCTCTGGGCTTTACACAGAACAAGTAAGAACAGGTTTCCACTTCCAATTTATAAGGATTCTGATACTCAACATGATATCCTATGATCCAAAACAACTAGTATAAGTAATGTGCTAATGACATCTGGATCAAGATGTGGGCTACCCTAAGGCAGAAGCCTTTGACAAGACAACCAAGATCCTTTGCAGGTAAGTAATTGTGACTATAATTTTCCTGGATCTTCAAGTTACTTAACATCTCTGAGTCTCAATTCCTGTGACAGTAAAATGAGTGAAAAATTACCCACTTCACTGATTTGGAATAAATGAACATATGTAAAATGGCTGATACACAGTCACTGCTCAGTAAATATTAGTTCTCTTCCCCCAAATTTTAATGTCATTTACTATATGAAGTATTACTCAATTACCTTCTTTTGCTCAAATATCTTAAAATATATACAATGGGATGGTATCCACATATGACAAAGGGTTCTTTAAACACATAAAAAGTTTTACTGCAATTTTCCAAACATTTTTATTGGCTTTAAAATTCTTTTAAGGGATATACAGATATACAACTAGTTTGATCAGCTACTAATATATTTTGGTATCCCTTTATTTTTGCACTCAAGAGCCAGTTCACTTTATCTCCATGTTCAATATTTAGCTTTGGTAAAATTTTAACATGTTCTTCATCTGTTACTGAAGCATGAGTGTTTCCACCCTGCTTGGTGTAAGTTGCTCTTTTAGTTTTCTTTCTGTGGGTATGTTTTGAAGGACTTTTCTGTTTTTTCTCAACTTCACTGCTTATATCCCACAACATTATTTTCCTATCATTCCCTCCAGTAAGCAGCAAATAGGATTCTGGCAGAAAGCAGACCTGGGATACCCCTAAAGTGTGGCCCTTAAATCCTAGTTCCTGTTCACACTTGACTCCCATCACCCTAAAGACTCGAATCTTACCATCTTCTGCACCACAACTGAAAATATTGCCACACGATGCTACAGACACAGAGTGGGCTAGAGCAGGATTTAAAAGCTGACCAGGTGACTGTGGGCTTTCTATTTCTTCTGTTTCATCTTCCTGTAAATTTGTAATCCAGAGTGGCCGGGCTTTCTGAAGGTTCCACAGCATGACCTTTAAATAAGAGGAAGTTATATAGTTAAACAGGGTTCTAGCCTTTTGCTCAACTACTATGCTTATTCTACTTCTAAGAAAATCATCAAAGTAGTCTGAGAATGAATAGTAGGATACATTTCCAGCAATATAAAAAAAAAGTTCAGATCACACAACATACCAGTGGAATGCTACCTAGTGCCAAAACTAGAATACCAATTGGGCAGTAAGGTAGAATTTAAAAAACAAGATTCTAAGTAACTTTTGATTGACAAACTCATTGAAGTATAATCCAAATTCTTAACCAGTTGCCAGTTTCTTTAAAGACATTCTACCTTCCTCTCTGCAAGTAAAATTGAAGATTATGATATTCATTAATTTTAGTCAATGCTGGTTACAAGTAAAAATGCCTCTAAACTAAATAACCTAAGTCTGGAACATCACTGAAATAGTATCTGTCTGAAATGCTTTTCCTTTCTGTTCCTTCCATGTTACTGAAATTACTGATTTTAGGGTGCTTATCCCTGTTACTCCAGGAAGGCTTCCCTAACTATTCCAGCCCACTTCTCTTTCCCATATTTAATTATTTTATTAATTGACATATATTAGCTTGTCAGTTTCTTGAGATTTATTTCACCTTTCCTAATGTCAAGCATAATGCCTGTAAAAGAGCAGAAATTCTAATATCTGTTGATTAATTTGACATCCTGGTATATTCGACATTTTGTTGTTGTTCCATACCACGATCTTAGACCTACTAAACTGATTTGAAGGAAATGCTACTTAAAACCCATTTAAAACAAAACAATAAACTTTCTAAATTGATGTTACTCTGTAATCAAGTAATTCATTTTCTTCCCATAAAACCAATTTGAAAAGAAAAACATTCTTCATACTTTCAAAGAGAATAGACAGCTTTATTTTACCATCAGGCATTATCCTAACTTATTATTCACAATTTAAAGTGGACACTAGGATAAGCATGAACTTGTTTAGATAGTCAAAAGCATAGATCTGAATTGACAAGATTATTACTACTGATGGCATTATGAAGTTGGTTTTCTGTTGAAGGCAACTTCCCTCAACTCAGCCTGCTTTCAAAAGAAGTGACCTTTAATAACACCTCTCCTCTTCTTCTACTAGGGATAACACTGAAAATCCTTTTGGGATGGATTTATAACATTATAGTAAGTGGCCAGCAATCACTATTTGGATGAAGCCAAAACACTCACAAACTGAAGCAAATTAAAATAATTATCAAAAAATATTTTTAAAAATGAGTTCTGAAACTTGATGTGGAAATAGTCTGTATAAAAAAACTTAAATACAAGGCAACTAGACATTCCTGAGTCTGCTAGCTTAACTATACTAACTGTTTAACTTTAACCAAGTTCTTTCTTGCACCTATAATGCATGGTTTATATTTTCTGTCCTCCTAAGACATCCAAACAAGAACTACACCCAAAATATTTACAGCAGCTTAAACATTTTTTTTCTATTTGCTTAAATCATTTAAATGTGTTAATAGCCATACCAGGTTCTACCAATCTAAGAATCATTTCTAAGTAATGAAGATTCCCCAAACTGTTCCTGCCTGGACATTTCTCTTTTTATGCTTCTTTACTCTTCCTAAGATTCCAAGGTGTTTCACAATTTCTCAACCACCTGTTCAAGCATTATCACACCCTAAGCAGGAGAGCTAGAGATACTGAAGGAAAAGAATACGAGAGTTTGTGGTTTATGATCCTATAAAACATCAAAGGTAGATAAAGTACACTACTAGCAAAGGTTTAGAAATGAGTGCAACATCAAAGTGACCCTACTCAAAAACTCCCCTTACAAAAACATTTCTTTATGCATACAAGATTCATTTTTCAAAGAAATAAAGCCTTCTCCTCCACCATCCCAAACCCTTAAGTGTTGGCACTGATGATCTTTCAAATTCCAGAAAAAATAATAAACCTTTGAACCACTTATTTTTGGACGTGAAAATGAGGGGGGAAAAATCAACATGTATGCTACAGAAATATAAGATGCTTTCAACCTTCCAAAGGTCTTTACAAAAAAAAAAAAAAAGTGTGTGTGTGTGTGTGTGTGTGTGTGTGTGTGTGTATACACACACACACAATATTTGAGTGATGGGTACACATATATTTCCTGAATGTCCTTCTTTACACCTCACATATATATTATTCAGTACCTATTTAATAAAAAAATCAAGTAGTTGAAAAAGTGTCTTAATAAATCACATTTTGTTCTTAAGGTCCCTGCCTCTTTGAATGTGCTGCTTATCAGATTTGATTATAATAAAAAGTAATATATGTAAAGCATTGGCAAGTACTAAGAGCTTGCCAAAGAGTAGCCATGGTTATTCTCACACCAATGATAGGAGATTTACTCTCAGCAGAAGTATATCTGCTCTGGGAAAATTCAAGCTATTTGAAAGCTTTCTTTTATTAAACCAAAATCTGCTTCCCTATGACTTCCATTTACACCAGCATATTCCACTTTTCCCCCTCTTGAAAAACAAGAATTAAACACCTCTAGTTCCTCACATAATAGAATTTCTAGATATATTTACTTTCCCCACAGCCTTACTCTGAATTTGTGATGTTCCTTTCAAAACTCAGGGTTGAATACAATGCTGATACTAGTCACCAATGAGCAGTATTTCAATTAATGCACTCCAGAATTTTATAGTAGAAACAACACATCTAGTCCTCCCCACTTTTTTTTTTAAGCACCAGAATTTGTATAGAGTGGGTGATAAACTCTGCTTCCAGTATGCCCCTTCATTTAAACAGATTATTTAGAATCAAATATTTCATTTCTTAAGTTTTGGAAATGTCTTAAAGCCCAAAGAAAGGAAGACTAAAGAATTAACGATTACTTTGTGAATACTACTAGACTTTCCAAGTAGCATTAAACATGCAGAAGTAAATAAAGCTTATGAAGTAAATAGATAAGCTTATTCATAAATACATAAGACATGTTAGAAGAATATATAGAAAATACAAAGATACATTTTAGCCAGATCAATAATTTGATTGTTAGCCAACGTTACTTAGAAATTACCCAACTACTATGCAAAGCATCACCTGCATATCCAGTCCACATGACACGAGGCTCTGAGGCTTTTGAGGCCGAAAAGCTACAGAGGAACAAATATTGGCATGTTTCTTCAGTGATCTGCTAACTTTCCTATTTTCCAAGTCTAGGATTTTGATTGCCCCAGAATCATCAGCAGAAGCCAACAGGTTTTCAGTTTCATTCAATGAAAGACAATTGATTTCTTCTTCATTCACATGAAAATGGTCCAGGGAACCTTTGAGGGACCTGACATCCAGTATGCTAATTGTTTCTCCATGTGAGGCATACAGCTTGGTGGGGCAGGAGGGTGAGAATAAGACACTGGTAACATCATCAGCCCCTTCGAAGTGCGTGTGTCCTAATGGAGTCCCATCTTCACCCCAAGCCATTAGATCTCCACCCTCTGCTCCAGAAGCCACTAGCCCTTCTTGACTTGCATTCAGGCAGAGAATAGGAGAAGAATGTCCACCAGTCCACTTGACTGCCATAATGGCCCAGAAGACTCTGTGAAAAGGGGGAAAAAACTATAATCTCATGTTTTATATAAGAACATAATCGTAGGAGACAATGCAGTAAGCAATACTTCATTTAAATATTTTTTGAAAAGACATCTAGAAAACTTAACCAATAAAAAGAACAAGTCTACAAAAGCCTAGATGAACACAGGATGTGGTCCACCAGGGGGGCACATGCCTAAATGGGCTTCCCTTGTAAACAGGGACCCAGGTAAGCCTGGTCTTCCAGCTTTCGATGTGACACCCAAATAAGAATAAATACTAAATATATTTATTTTAAATTAGGAAAAATTCTTTTTAAAAGGGGCTTGCACAATCATCAGGTTTTATCTTTTACTGACTGTTTCAGAAAATAAGCTCTGGAGCTAAACTCTCTGGGTTTGAATAGCTCTACTACTTAGTAACTGGATGACTTTGGGCATATTACTAAATCTCTCTGTGATTCACTTTCCTTCCCTATAAAATGGAGGTAATACTAATACCTACTTCATATGATCAGAGAGGATTAAATGAGATGATACACATCTAATAGTCCCTGTTACATAATGAGTGACCCCAAAATATTACCATTATCACTTTTCCTAGCTGTATAAGGTTGGTTGAGACTTGGGGCCCAGCCATATAGGCAATTCTTAAGTATGCTAGAATTTGAGAACCTCTACTATACCAATAATCATTTGGGAAACTGGTTAAAAATGCAGATCTTTGGATCTTACCACCAAAGACTATTTCAGTATGTTATTTAATTTTATTCTTGAAACAACCCGTTTCTTTGGTATTACTCCATTTTACAGATAATGAAACTGAGTCTCAGAAATGTTAAATAATTTGCCCAAATCACCTGGCCCTTCGAATTTGTACATGGGATACAATTTAAAGGGATCCCAAACTTCTAAATAATGAAGACCCTTTTTTAATAATTCCACTTTGACAAATATTAACTTGTTACTATTCTTTTAAACTACAGAAATGACAAAAGCTACCAATAATTCATTACTGCTTTTAAACGTACTCACTTATTTTTAATCACATTATCACCTACTTGCACTTATACAACAGTAGTACTATGTGGAAAATTTAGATTCTTGATATGCTAGGCATCCCAGATCTGTAACTCAGTTTGCAACATAATACTACGCCTGCCTTAACTGCCTATTGGACAAAGCAAAAAAGGAAACTGGGGCAATTTATACAACTCTAAATTGTCAGACAAAAGGAAGCAAACAATTATCTGGACAAATTTAACTTTTTATTATAACAATCAAACAAGTCAAGGGAAAATCTGTCTAGTGAGAAACTGCCAAAGTTGCTTTACCATTTTCATATATGATATCTGAATTTAGTTCTATCATAGAGATGAATTTCCTAATGTTGTTTTGAGAAATCATTTAAAATAACCTGATGCTGCTGAAAGTTTCTATTCCCTACCACTTTTAGCCGCACATACACAAAAAATCACTAAATTGCTAAAAAGTCACTAAGCTATTAGTAATCAAAGTAACAGAAACACAGTCACAAAATCATATATAGATATAGTAATTTTCATAAAGATGGCAAAATGGGAAAAAAGATGGAAAGATATATCTTTCAGCAGAGAATTCGCATGCAGAGAAAACTAAAGAGAATGAAGCAAAGTTTTAAAGGAAGGTTTGGAGAGGAAATGACTCAGGGAGGTAAAGACAAGGAACTCTGGTGGTTTGATTTTTGCTGACAAGTACTAAATAATAATTAAGTAACTTTCTACCATATCAAAGACTCTTGCCAAATGTTCCAGATGAACCAAAGAAAAGGACACTTAGCACAATTTAAATGAAAGGTATTAATATTATTAGGCTTAGTCATCTGTGGTGACTACTGACTTATATGATAAACACAGTATCTTACCTTAAAATATGAAATTTGAATTAACCATTGAAAAGGCCATATAAGTTACAAATAATTTTGCTTAACTCTGTTATGAATCTTTAGAGTATTGATCACTTATTTCCAAAGTTAAGAGTTTTAATTTATCTATGATGAATCTAATTTAAAGCCTGGATGTCTGGCCTCTACAGCTTTAGAATTCTGTATGCATATAGGTTTTGTATATCTGCTAGGATTTTAGATTTTCTCAAGGACAAGACTGAGGTAGGGCTTCTAGTACCTCTATTTCTCTATCACTGATCTACCCACAGGGGACCTGTGTAAATGCTGACTGGCAGACAAAGTTTTAGCAGGTTTTCTTCCTAATACAATTCCTTTTCAACAACACAGTTCCTGTCAATTTTTCCATAAAGGAACCAGCAGTAACTCTTGGTCTATTAATCTCACAAGACCAAGGTCGGCTCTACCTTAACCTCTATGCACCAGAGTAAAAAATAAATTAAACTTCTAATCTTCACATAACATGGATACTGATCACTTAACTAGTCAGAAAAACAAAAATAGAATGCAGGTGAAGTTAAGAAAAAGAGTTGGGAAAGCCCCAGAAATCCATACACTGAGGCTTTTAATTTCATCCTGCAGGTACTGATCAGTGAGTGAGTCAACCAGAGTCCCCAAAATCACTTGTTTACTTGGTCTAAAAAATTAAAAATATGTATTATTATTTGAAACCCAACCAAAGATACCATTAAAATGGGTTAATCAGACTGCTGTGGTAGAAGGCAGTGGGAAAAAATGTAATTAAATCTGGGTTAAATCAAAACAGTCTTTCACAATGAGTTGTCAAGTCAGTTTGTTTTTCTCTTACTGGGACTGGAAAGCCCAGGATAAATAGTTAAGTGCCATTATCCCCATATTCAGGTATCAAGACAACAGGCTTAAGAAGATGCCTAAAAGATCAAGCACAGCAATTGATCATATCCTATTATGAATTACGTTAATTAGATAATAGATTCCTTCCTTCCAGCACCTAATGAGACCATGGAGTGGCGGACAAAGGTAGGGTATTTTGAAAACATTTTTAGAAAGGGTGGAGTGTCAAGATGGAAGTTCTGAACAGCCAGAGGGCAGAAGAGGGTACCGAACGTGGGAGATGGGGTAGGTCGGGAGGTGAGGAGCAGACGAAAAGATGGATCATACCCAGCAAGGCATCTGGAAAAATTTCTTACTACAGAAAAACAAAACAGTGGAATTGACTACTAAGGGCATCTGTGAACACTATTATTATAGTAACAACCTCATAGAGTCTGTTTGAGTTATAAAAACTCGCGTAAAGGACCCTAGTAAAGTGCCTGGCTCACACGATGTTTATTATTTTCTCTTACTAAGCATTCTTTAAAGGCTGTCGGAAAACTTTCTGGTCGTCTAGAAAGACGCAGTATAACCAAATAATGCTTAAATTTTCTCTTCCAAGAACCCGTTTATAATTATAGCCTCCACGTCATTTTTCTCACTGAAATGTCTAAATAAAAACACACTTCCTTGATCCGCCTACTGATCTGTGCTTTGGTAGGAATGACTGGGAAAGGCTACGTTTTGCCAAAAAAAAAAAAAAATTTAGCAATCAATAAACACTTAAACAGCACAAGATCATCCAAACATTGGGAGGGTGGAGGGGATGTTCAAATGGGACCACCTTACTTTCCGAATACACGCCAGGACACACGTTCTGATAAGCACCGGTATTAGGGGCGAGCAAGAGAACTTGATGACGAAAAGACATCTCAGCTACTTAAGGAAAAGAAACATCAACTCAAGCCGAAAGTGGCGAAGCTAGGAACTGGCTAGCAAGGGGAGGGAAATCTTATGCGTTAGGTTGAGGTCTGAAGCAGAAACCTCACTGACCCTGGGAAATCTCACTGGAAAAAGCGGCTCAGGAAAACCCAAGCGAGACCCCGAGGTCGAAGAGAGACGACAGCCACAAATCAGCCGGCGTAAGCATCATACCTGCGCTTTCCCGTTTCCCTCCTCCGCGCCTCGTGATGACCTCACTCATGGGCGCCCAATCTCTTTTTGTGTAGGGCACGAGGCGCCGCAGCCCAACAGTCACATCCGGGGCCGAGAGGAACCGCGAGCGAGCCGGGTGTGCGCCCTTGCTTCGTGCCCTCAACCCGCATGGCGGAGTCACCCGCTCGCCGCTGGGAGGCCGTGCGGGTCGAGCGGTTCCGGCGCGCGCGCTGAGCCGCGGGGGAGGGGTGGGGGACGCTTGTGCGGCCGGGGCGTCTGCCCTCACTGAGGCGGGGCGCGTGGCGGACGCCCCGGGGCAGGGGCGGGAGAGGTGAAGGGGTGGATGGTTGGCTGTGAAAGGGGCGGTGAGTAAGCTGCTCCGGTTTCTAGGCGAGGCTTGACCGCCTCAGGCGAGACGGGGGCAAGCGGCGGCGGTGGCGGCCCTCGGGCCGGCTGGTGAGACGATGGCGGCGCCGGGCCCGGGGGCTGGAGCGGCCTCGGGCGGCGCGGGTTGTAGCGGCGGCGGCGGCGGCTCGGGCGCCGGCTCGGGCTCCGGGTTGGCGGGGGCCGGAGGCCGGCTGCCCAGCCGGGTGCTGGAGTTAGTATTCTCCTACCTGGAGCTGTCCGAGCTGCGGAGCTGCGCCCTGGTGTGCAAGCACTGGTATCGCTGCCTGCACGGCGATGAGAACAGCGAGGTGTGGCGGAGCCTGTGCGCCCGCAGCCTAGCAGAAGAGGCTCTGCGCACGGACATTCTCTGCAACCTGCCCAGCTACAAGGCCAAGGTGAGGGAGCCACGGGCCCCACCGCTGACCCCGGTCCCGCTCCTCAGCACCGCTGTCCCTGCTTCTCATCTTAAGCTAAGACACCTCGCCTCACCAATCCCGCCTTTCCACGCTCCTGTTTACCCTAGCTCACCTCCCCTCCCCATAAAAATCCTCTTTGAAGTTCTGCTCCTTAACCCTCCCCACTGCCGTGATACAGTTTTGAAAAGACCAAATGCTTTCCCATCCCTGATGTCAATCACTTACTCTACTTTCCATAGTCTTTCCCCTTAAAGACAGACTACCCCCGTTGTTGTACCTTTCAATACTCTTCTTCCTGTTTTTCTCCCTGCCTTCCAAATAGGCTTTATTAGAGAATCTCGACTGCCTTAACATGGGCCTAATTTCTAAGATCTTTGCTTTCACCCCCACATTCACCTCACCTTTTCCAAGGTCCGGTTTATAACCATTTTTTATTTGTGTCTCCCAAATTCTCTTTAATTCTCTCCACTATGTTTCTGGCTTATAAGTGAGTGTGGTCCTAGATACCCTCCTAACTTTAAAGATAGAGACTTTTATAGAACATTCTCCCATTGGCACCACTTAACTATCGTAACACTGCTGTATCCCACTGGTATTGGTACTTTCTTGCCAACTTTTTCGTAGTTGCACCTTGATGGCGTGCCTCTTCTCTTCGATTTGTCATCTGTCGTGCTGATGACAGTTTTGCTGCCTTTTTTCCTCCTAGATTCTTGTGCATATTCATGTCGTCTTCATAGACAAAAATGTCAAGTAATAGATTATGATAGGGCTGGAAAGATTTTTCAAACGATATAAACAAAAGGCCTTGAGCTTGAGTTCAGTTGGATGAATGACAGCTGGATAAAGTCTGACCCAGAAAGTGGTAAACATAAAAAATATATTAATAACTAAAAATGGAAAACATCCCTTTTTAAAAGTATACTGCCAACAGCAGTCAGAATAAGTAAATTTTTTCCATGTGAAATAGATATAAAATTTATTCTTCTGTAATAAAGCAGTTTTAGTTTAATAAGGAATATTGCTATTAAATATGTCAACTACCAAAATTTTTTTTTTGGTGTCATTAATCTACAATCAACATGAGCAACATTGTTTTTTATTGAGGGAAATAACATGTTCATTTACTAGGACAATATTTGTACCTAATAAATGCTCAATGGATATTAGTTGTAATTTTTATAGTAAAGTGCAGCAGATTGCATTTTTGTCCTAATTTGCCTGATAAGTGTAGGCTTCATAAGTTTTAGTTAGTGAACATTTTTCAATAAGGTTTTTTTTTTTACTTATTTTAAATTAAAAGACTTTTTGTAATTGGACTGTAATAGAGATACTCACATGATTGAAATTTCACATGATTTCTAATAATATGTTCATGTGAGTCAATGTTCAAAGGAAACAAAATGGTATAAAGCAAAATGTCTTTCTTTGCCCTTGTCCCACAGCCACCCACTTTCCCTCCTTGGAGAAAGCCTGTGTTAACTGTTTCTTTTGTATCCTTCTGGAGATGTTTTAGGCTTGTTAAGTTTTTTATTACTTTATATGTGTTCCTACTACACACATTATAGCTATTTACACTTGTACTAATCACACATTCATTAAGATGTTATAGGACTTCCCTTGAACATCTTGAGGATAAAAAGATTAATTCAGAGGAAGTCAGACAGGCTAGTAAGGAAGTCCTCAGTCTAGAGGAGGAGAAATCATATATAGAAATAACTAACACCTGGTAGAGATTGCTCCTATTAGAGATAGAAAAAAATATATGTAATAGAAATTCAGTTAAAGGAGAGATTTTTGAGTGAAGAATTGGAGAAGGTTTGAGGCTGATATTGTATTTGAGCTGAATTTTAAAGATGGGGAGGATTTAACACTTTACTAAGAGGAAATATCCTGAACAAAAGCAGAAAAAAGAGGAAAGCAAAGCCTTTTATAGCATCTATTATTTTTTAAAATATGAGTGCCAGACATTATGCTCAGTTTTGCAGATGCAACACAAACCCTAATGAATGCCTTGTCTTATAAAGCTTACAATCAGGGGGTGGCGGGATGGATATGGACATTAATCAAATGATCACACAGATATAGAATTGCATCTGTGGTAAGTACTATGAGGGAGATACAGAGTGCTCTAAATGTTAGTAATGACCTAGTTAAGGAGGTCAGGGAAGGCTTTCTCTGAGGAAATAATGCATGAACTGAGTGAGACCTGAAGTAAAAGGATAAACAGGCCAAGGGGAGAGGCAAGAAAGCCTTCCATGAGGGAATGTAATGAGTATAAGGGACAGAAAATACGTTGGTATGTCTGGAGAATAGAGAGCAAAGGTGAGGCAGGTTTGAGATAAGATAGAAGAGGTGGACTGGAGCCAAACTGTAGGGAAGCCATTTTGAATTCTAAGCAAAAGTGTGGTGATTGGTGATACAGTTATTCAGTATGGAGAACAGATTGGAGGGGGACCTAAAAAATATGGGTAGATTAATTAGGAAGTAGGTAGTGGAGGAGATGGGTAGAGATTCCAGAAGTAAAATCTACAGGACTCCACAATAGATTTGAAATAGGAGAGAGAAAGTGGAGATTCTAAGGATGACTCCTGGGTATCTGGCTTACGTGGTACAGAGGTCACCTGGGCTAGATTCAGGAGGAATAACTAGTTTGGTTTTGGTAAAGTAGAATTTACACTTTTTGGAGACATCCAAGAGATTTCAGGTAGGCAGTGTAAAATTGAATTGAAGTAGTGGGAAATACAGTTATAGAGTAAGCTGAAGCTAGATACCTCATGGAGGTCTTTGCCATACACTCATCAATCTATAGTTAGGGTTTTGTTTTACAGTTAGAAACCGTAAATGTTTGAACAGAGGAATGACAAATAAGGGCTGTGCTTAGAAAAACTAGGCCATAAAATGAATTTGTGAGGGCAGGGTTTAGTGCCTAACCAGAGGTACTTAAGACCTGAATAAGTGTATAGAGAGAAGGGGATGGTTGGGAGAGCTGTTGCAAAAAACAAATCCACACAGGTGGACAGCTGCAGGGTAAATGAAATGAGGAAGAAGAGTCAGATAGGATTTCCAGGGAGCCTGAGTAACAAGGATGGGAACAGGCTTGGGATAGCATAAAACTGGAAAGTATTTGAAGTTGTCAGTTTATTCTGGATTTGTCTTTCTGAAGTTCATACTTTACATGTCACCAAATAACATCAATTATTCAAGCCACTCTGGCATCTAACTCTGAATCTCTAAGTTTCAGTCTTTGATCCTAAACTAGGTCCTAAAGCTGTTTGCTATAATGTAAAGTCCAGGTTGTGTATGACACTGTAAGATGGGAACTATAGATTTTTTTAATTAGTTTGAATGTTTATTTTTCTATTTCATCTGAATTTTTCAGTATCTATCTCCAAAAGATAAGGACACTTGACATAATCACAGTACCATTATCACACCTAAAGAAATTAGTACTAATTCCTTAATATAAAAGATGCAGTGTTCAAATTTCCAGTTGTCTCTTAAATATCAAATGTGGTAATTTTAATTTTCAGTTTATTTAAGATTTATATAAGGTTCCCATGGCAAATAGTTGATACGTCTCTTAAGGCTATTCAGTCTACAGATTGACCCTCCATCTCCCCTACATCTCACCCCTACAGTTTATTTGTTGAAGAAACTAGATTATTTACCCTACAGTTTCCCTCAGTCTTTATTTTGTGGATTTCATTTCCATGGTGTTGTTTAACACACTCTTCTGTCCTCTTTATTTCCTGTAGAAGTTTGATCATTTTAAATTATAGTTTTTAATTTTTTTTGCAAGGCATTTTTTTCTAGAACCAAGTGGTTAGGATATGTACAGAATTAAGTGTTGTATGTTACAGACTATGATGGGTACGAATTCAGGAGAGGGAAGTCAGGGGAATTGGGTGGTCTTGGTCAAGAAATACTTCAAGGAGGTGCTAAGACTAGATCTGCTCTTCGACAATATGTTGGAGGGGGAAAGCAAGTATTATACTACAGACAAGGAGAACGACATGAAGTTGAAAGGTAAATAGGAGGAACCAAACCTGGAAAGCTTTGAAAGCCACCCAGAAGAAGTTACAGTTGATACGGTAGTCAATATGGAAGGTTACTAAATTGGAATGCGATGTAATAAAAGTGCTGTTTTAGAATGACAGGTCTGGAAAGAATTCAGGTAGACGATTAAGGACTAAGTTCTGGAAAGTTTGGGGGGACAGAAAAGGATGGTCACCAAAAAGATATTGTGAAGGATCAGGCCAGGGTAACAGAAAGATGTCATACAAATTTGAGGAAAAGGTTGACAACAGTGTTATTGTGACAAAGAGAATAAGGATAGAGAAAACGCAATTGGTGTAATTGGCAGTTTTACAAAAATTGGACAATAGGCATTAGGTAAGTACTAATCAGATATTTTATAATGAGGATTTTATAAAGTATGTTATATTTTAATTGTCTTGATCTCAATCTCCTGAGTTATTTAGGCAGTACTTAATATTTTGAGGACCTTTTACCCTCCTATTTAATCCTATGTTCTAATACTTTAGTGCTTAAAAGTGTGCTATAATAGGAGCAGATAGAAAAATATATATATTTACAGCCTCCTTAAGAAAACATGAGATACCTGAAACAAGTAAGTTTTCTGTCTTTGTTTTTTTGTTTTTTTAATCTCTCCGCTCTGGTGTGCAACAGTTACTGCCAAACAGTAAATGAACACTGGACGAAGGGACTGGATACCTCCCTTGTTTTTAGGGCTCTTGTACAGCTAGCTGTTGACTTTTAGGTCTGTGTCTTCATCACTGGGTGACCTTTATGGTCCTTCCTAATGCTGAAATTTTATGATTCTGAAGTTGATTTCTCAGGTTAATGAAAGCAGTAGGTCCCAGCCTTCAGCTGCCTTTCAGTAGTTTGAATAAGTTAAACAAGGAATTTAAAAGAAGAAAACCCAAAGGCTTTAAATTATTAAAACATGAGAAATTATTATTTGTACAGAGTAGCAATTTTCACATTGTCTCTATTTTGGAAGCTTAAGAAACTGGTAATTACTGAAAGTCAATTAACCCTTCCTATCAGTGGTAGCTGATCTTAATAACTATCTCTTTATAAATTCTGGTGGTTCATTATTTTTTCATGTGAAACCTTTGTAAGAGTGTATATCAATAATACCTTAAAAAATTTTTAAATAAATAAATAAATAAATTCTAGTGGTTGAATTTAGGTGCTATCTAGGGGATTACTTGATTTGGTAAAATAAGAGTGGTGCTATCTCAGTTGAGTATGAGTAACTGAAGTGCTATCTTCAGTATGAGTAATACCTAACAAGGCTGAGGATATAAGATAGTTTGTGGTCATTAAAAATTTTCGTAAACTTTAGAGCTGCTATGACTATGTTCTCTGTTTTACTTAAAATGTTCTTTTTGGTGAAGAAAACTGTGTATCTCTTTTTGATATAAAAATACCAAATATAAACAAGAGTAGAGAAGATAGTTTAATGAACCTCCTTATACCCATCACCAGGCTTTATCAGTGATTTATAGACAATCTAGTTTCATGTTTACTCCACCCACTCTCCCATCCAACCATAGATATTTCAAAACAATTCCCAGATACCATAATGTCATCCCTAAATATTTCAGTATTATCTCTAAAATATAAGGATTCATGTGTGTATTTCTTGATATTTTAAGAAGTCCATTTGGAGAAATTATACTGTGGTTTAGAATTTTGGTCTATAATGAATCAGTTGGCAGTTATTGTAAATGTTATATGTGTTAGGATCCCATCCTGAAATCCTAGCCATTTTTTTGGAAATACTTACTGTATTATTTAAAATAAGTATAACTTCATTGTTTAAAAATAGGTAGCCTAAACTTTGGTTACTTTTTAATGTTTAAGAAAAATCAAATCCCTTTTTCTTTGGTCTGTTTTTCATCTTTTCAGGTACGTGCTTTCCAACATGCCTTCAGCACTAATGACTGCTCTAGGAATGTCTACATTAAGAAGAATGGCTTCACTTTACACCGAAACCCCATTGCTCAGAGCACTGATGGTGCAAGGACCAAAATTGGTTTCAGTGAGGGCCGCCATGCATGGGAAGTGTGGTGGGAGGGTCCTCTGGGCACTGTGGCAGTGATTGGAATTGCCACAAAACGAGCCCCCATGCAGTGCCAAGGTTATGTGGCATTGCTGGGCAGTGATGACCAGAGCTGGGGCTGGAATCTGGTGGACAATAATCTACTACATAATGGAGAAGTCAATGGCAGTTTTCCACAATGCAACAATGCACCAAAGTACCAGGTGAGAAACTGGGTATTTTCTCAGATGTGAGCCTTTGTCAAATAATTCCTCTATTTTAAATTTACAACATTTTGTCTAGAAACTCTATATTTCATTTTGTTAATTTTTTAAAAAGTTGCCTTTCTTTCTACTCTGATAATAACCTTTTAGTATTTCAATTTTTGTTCCTAATACATGTTTGACCTTGAGCAGTTGCCTTTGCTTTAAACAGGGTTTGGCAAACTTTTTCTGTTGAGGGCCAGACAGTAAATATTTTATGCTTTGTAGTCTATATGGTCACTGCCACAACTGTTGAACTCTGTAATAGCACAAAAGCAGTCATAGATAATATGTAAATGAATGAGCATTCCTCTGTTCCTATAAAACCTTTATGGACTACAGGGAAGACTTGGCCCAGGGGTCATAGTTTGCCAACTCGTGCTCCAGGTTGTCATTGTTCTTCTATCATGGCACATCCAAATCTACTTTTTATAGACATCTTACTCTCACAAATATACCTGCATACACACATACACATACTCATCCTCTATTATTTATTAATCTGTTTGTGAATTCAAAGCCTCTCGAGGTATCAGTGATTTCTATAAAGACAGGCAAGTTCAGGCAAACTACTACATTTTTTAATTCTTTCCATCTTAGCCTTGCACTATAATCATTTGATTCTAGTATCAAAATTATAGTTCCTGTTCGTGTGAGCTGTATGATTACTATAGATTCAGCAGTCTTAAACACAATAATCTGTTGGGAATTTGGAAATTTTAAGGAATTACAAATTACGTATTTCAAAGATGTGCCTTGAAAGCTCTAGCTATTTTCAATAACATGGATGGACCTAGAGGGTATTATGCTAAGTGAAATAAGCTAGGTGGAGAAATACAAATGAACATATGATTTCACTTCTATGTGGAATCTATAAACAAAACCAACAAAACAGCAGTAAACTCAGAGACACTGAGAAGTGGCTAGTGGTTTCTGTGGGGAAAAGGTTGGAGTAGGTGGGTAAAGTAGGTGGAGGGGATAAAGAGCCACAAAAGCTCAATTATAATATAAAGTAGTCATGAGGATGAAAGCACAGCATAGAGAATGTAGTCAGTACTCTTATAAAATCTGTCTATGTTGACAGTAACTACACTAGTTGGGAGGAGCATTTAATAATGTATATAACTGTCAAATCACTATGTTGTATATGACTTGAAACCAATATAATATTGTATATCAACTATATCAAAAAATAAAAGCTATCTAAACTGTTTCTGTACAGTAATTTTTATTGTAAAATATACAGTGTTTACTATTTTAATCATTTGTAAGTGTGCAATTCAGTGGCATTAAATACATTCAAATTGTTGTGTAAACTATCATCACTATCTATACCCAAAGCTTTTTATCATCCCCCAAGTAAATTTTGTATTAATTAAACAATAACTCCCTGTTTCTCTCTCCTTCCAGCCTAATCTAAACTCTGTTCTTCTTTCTGACTCTATGAATGTGAATGTTCTAGATTCCTGATATAAGTGGAATTATATTTATCTTTTTGTGTCTGGCTTATTTAACTTAGCATAATGTTTTCAGGGTGCATCCATGTTGTAGCATATATCAAAATTGCATTTCTTTTTATGGCTTAATATTCCATTTGTGTGCGTGTGTGTGTGTGTGTACACACTATGCTACTTTGTAAAGGTTATTTAGATAACCTTTTTGGTAAAATATACCAAGTTAATAGATTTTAATAGTAACTTTTTTTTAAAAAGCCTTTAAAAAGAGTAAATACACACTGGGGACTGTTCAGGAGAACATTTAAATTTTCAGTATTAAATAAAGATCCCTTGCAAGTCTTAAATTTAAAAAGAAAAATCAAAAGAAGCATTTGTGATGAAATTAATGAAATGCTTTCTAGGTGTTTGTCCCTGGCCAGAAAACTACTCTTCTGGTTTTTCTAGATAACTTTTAGGATATATACCCGTAATAATGTTTTCAATTTATTGATTTGTATATTTCTTTTAGCTGTGTCCTTGGTGGGTTTCCTTCTAACCTTCTTTTGATGTCTGTTTGCAGATAGGAGAAAGGATTCGAGTCATCTTGGACATGGAAGATAAGACTTTAGCTTTTGAACGTGGATATGAGTTCCTGGGGGTTGCCTTTAGAGGACTTCCAAAGGCCTGTTTATATCCAGCGGTTTCTGCTGTATATGGCAACACAGAAGTGACTTTGGTTTACCTTGGGAAACCTTTGGATGGATGACAGTGGCTTTCTTGTGATGAAAGACAGAGTTGAGGAAATATCTGCTTGTGGAAAGTAGAATCATGAAGTGACAGTGTCATACATGCATGCCCAAGAAACATCCTGAAAAACACATGAAATTGTTAACTGGAGAAGCAACTCTACAGCAGAGATTATCTTAGTGTTTCCTCTTTCTACTGGGCCAGAAAAATCCTCAGGGTTGCAGTTGGTTGAGTGGGCAGTTGACATATGCATGTTGCGACAGATTTTGTCTCCAAGTTAACAATGCGTTAACTCCAACTTTTAAGGTGAGATTTTAGAGATGCTATAAAAGGGATAAGATAAGGAAATAGTAAGATTTTTAAGTAGTATGTTTGTGCAGAAAGACTGATCCTATTTTACAACTGCCTGTTTTTTCTCCAGACCCTTTTCCAACCAGCTTGACTATTAGAAAAGTATGCAACTGGTTGGGTTTTATTTAATATTTTTAATATATTGAGAAGCATGGTCTGCCTGGACTGCACTTCTCTAGCAGTGAGATGTAAAATTGTGCAGCTATTTTAAAAGTTGTATATAAAATATGTGTATTAAAAAAAAACCAAACAGGACAAAGGGATTGCTTTGTTCTAGTTCAATTTCTTAAAAACCACTACATGGTACAAAATTACAGTAACATTTAGGGACAGTTGGGTAACTACAAAGAAGGGGATTTTAAGAGGAGATGTTGCATTGGCTCATTTTGTATTTGGTTTACAGTATGCATAGCTATTACAGTCTGGTTGTTTTGTTTTTTCTTTAAGGATCAAAATTATTGTAAAGATTCCTCAATCTTCTGGCTAATGATTGAGGGAAGTCAACTCTATTGCTAATCATACATTTATCAGTAATAAGAATGTGCATCTGATTTTATTTTTTGGCTTCCTGAGAAAGTGTCTCATAACAACACAGAGCATTGCCATTTGCTCATATAGGCCTCAAATATAAAATCTGTCAGTCACAGACCTTAGGAAAAGGATTGGTTAATGGTCCTTTTATTTTGTAGCTTTATAATATTGTAGATATTATAAATTTTTTAAAAATTTTATATCGTTTACATCATGCAGCAGTCTAAGCCTCAGACTCTTCATTGGGGTTATCAAGAACATGTTTACTTATCCACCTGAAACAGTGTCAATCTGAACCCAGGTTAAGAATGTTCTTAATCTCATAGATAATTGCCCCCATGGGACTGAAATAAAACACCTTGTGCTGAAAACTTCAGATGGGCAATATTTTGAAGGTTTCATTGTAGAGGAGCTTAACATTAATTCCCATTCTGAATTTTTGACTAATAAATCTGGTTTTGCTAATAGTCTTACAAATTAATAATCTAACATGCAAACTAAGATTTTCTTTTGTTATAAGAAACAAACATCTTTCTGTATGAAAGTATAAATTGTATGATTGCAGATACATCTTTGTGATAAGAATTGATTAAGGCAAGTGGCATCTTTGTACATCTTAGGTTATTGCTGTATGTATATTTTGTTTTAAATCTAACAAATTTAGGGACAGCATGCAGCTGTCTAGGGTTCTTGGGTTGTTACTTGAGAGTTAAGATTATCAATACTATGAAGCAGGGGATTTCAGTCAATGAACAAAGATTTATTTTTGCCACCTGACAGGTTTACAAACATTTTTTGTGTGTTTGGTATGTTGCTTAAAGGTGAAATCTTAAAGATCCTTTTTGATATCCATGTAATAGAAGCCTGGAAACCATGTTTAATAGTGCAGAGTGAAATTATGTGTGAAATGTTTTAGACAATATAGCTGCTACAGATACTGATTTTTCTTGGTGTAGAACAACTCCATTTGGCAAAGTTTAACATTTAAGAAAACTGGTTCAGATGAAGACTGAGCTAGTTAGAAAACATTAAAATACTTTAAGTACTTGTTTCTTTTTTAGGTTGTGATATGGCCAATTCCAAGGGCTTTTGCTGAGAATTTTGTCTCTAACTTCTGTGTTGTCTTATTAGTGATTATTCATATATGACAAAGTTTTGGAGGTGCTGAATGGAAAACAGAAACACATGGTTATTGCATATTGAACCTAGAATCAAATAATTGCCTAAATATTTAACAATAAGCCATTCTTAGCTCAAAGATTTAAATTCCCTAATATCCCATTTGCAAATTGTATAAAATGTAAGTTCAGGATGAGCATCAGGAGAATGAAAAGCCTTCATTTTATAACCTGATGAAGTTTGTTACTGGAGACAAGTAGTAGCTGTACAGAATATTAAACTGCTACAATGTTCCAGGAAAAGCAATCTCTTTATCATTAGTGCTGAAAGAGCATTTAGGTAGAAGACAGTTGAACCTGAAGATTGAGTATAAATCATCAAAACCAGTGGTTCTCAACTTTAACTGTACATTGGAGTCATGTGTGTTTTGAAAAATATGATTAAGTCCCATTCCCTAAGATTCTGATGTTGGTCTGAGATACAGATTTTTTTAAACTTCTTAGATTTCAATCTGCTGCCAAGATTAAGTTCTAAATTCATCTTAAGTTTCTTATCTGCAAAATAAAAAAAAAAAACTCTTGCTGCCTCCCTTCACTACCTCACAAGAATATTGAGGGTAAAGGAGAAAATAATGGGAAAGTGCTTGTGTGATGGATAAAAAATGCTATTGAAAGGTAAAGAGGTTATTCGTTGTATTTCAACTGAAACTATGATCCGGAAAAAATTTCATTGAATTTACTTTGCTGAGTTGGGAAATTGGGAGCATTCTCTTTGGTTCAAGCATGCAGATGTGTAAACAAACATTACTATTACTCATACTATGGTCTTCTGTCATACTTGAGATAGGCTGTTATAATTATCTGGTTTTACATAAGAAAGAAGAAATATTAAGGCTTAAAGTCTGTAATGGTAAATGGCTCATAATTCATTAAAACTTCATACAAAGAATTCTGTGGTTAATATAGATCATTTTATATATTTATTTTTTCATTGACTTTTGAATGTTAAGCCATTTATTTCATCTTCAGTCTTGTTCATGTAAGTGTAGATATAGATTTCATAAAGCACCTAATGCAAGTAGGTGTTACCCAGTTGAATACTCAAAGTCATGGCTCAATGTTTAAGCACCTTCTGACCTGGGAAAGAGAGTTTCAAAAATAACAAGAGCCCTAAACCACATTGTAGGAATTATTAATTAACTTTGAATTTAAGTCCCCAAATGTTTATATAGACTGTAATAATATTTTTTGATCATTTTTTTAAAAGACCAGTTTGAAGAGATAAAAACATAAGGAGTTTTAAAAATTAATGTTGGGAAGATTACTGTCCAGAAATTAAGACCACCGCAATTAGGACCTTCCTGGAAGGAACAGTCCATACACAACTCAAATATTAGCCTCATAAAGCATTCCTCAATTCCTCTAACAATGTAATCTCTCCTTCTTTGAATTATCCCTATTTTTATGTTTTATCTATAATTAACTCATGCTATATTATTTATACCTTGTATGAATTTATTTATAATTTATTGATAATTTGTTGGTGTCCTATCTCCCCTAAACATGTTAGGACAGGATCTCTGGTGGACTCATCTTTATACCCACATTGTCTAAGCCCAATGGGCAAATGCTCCCATATTTGCTGAAGGAACAGAGAAAGAACTATGTAGGAAGACAAAAGCTCTGGAGTTACAAACTATAGCAACAAAAGACATGAAAAAGTCTTTCTGTATTCTAAGTGAAACATGAAAAGGGATGCAAATCTGAGGTTAATAAGGAAGAAATAATGACTGTGAATTCATTTTAGCCATCCCCTTTATTCTTAAATATTGATAAGCTCTGATTTTTAGTTCTTGGTTGTAGAGTTCATATTTGTTTAGAATAAAATCAGAAGTCTGTATTTTTTTTGAAATTCTGTTGTTTTGCTTTAGTTTCTTAATAAAAAGTTAAAAACAAATGTTAACCACCTGTGATTGATTACATTTAAAGTAACTTTTTAATACATTGGTTAGAAAGAAAAATTGGGGTACCTTTGTAGCCAAGCGTGGTGATGGAATTTACCTATAAATTCAATGGCTTTTAAAAATGGAACCCACATTTCCCATGTTTCGAATAGAATGTGGATAGAGAATAGAATTTACTGGGATCCTGTTCCCCAATCATCACCAGCACCACCCCTCCCACTAGCTACCAGTTTGATCAAGTGGTTGTTCACCAAAAGTTACAAGAGGCAGGCATAGCTGAACAAATTACTCCTGTGATCCGAAAGTTTAAAGGAGAGTTGGATCATATTGGTAAAGATTGATGTATTAATATGTTCATACAAAATTTTTAAAAGAAAAGTAAGTGTAAAATTACCATATTTGTCTTTTATGTTAAGTGGAAAGAGGTATCAGGGACAGTTCTACTAGTCTGTTGTCCTAATTTCTTTTTTGGATCCTCCCCCGAAATGTTTGCTTTTCGTTTAATGTATTCATTAAAATATTGTTGAGTGCATGTTCTCTACTCTTCAGAATATAGTTTGTTAAAAAAGTAGCCCCTCAGGATTTAAGAATGTCATTAATCAGTTTACGTATAGGATTTCACGATGAGTGCCCCAAGAAGAATAATTTAGGGAGTTTTCCTCAGGTCACCCTGTCAATAGTCCTTAATTTCTGTTAACTTTTTAAACAAGAAAACATGAGAAAAAGATGAGGGAAGTCAAGTCCTGTCTTGTCTATTCTATGGTACTTAGAAAGTTAAATTGTATTTCTGCTCCCTCCTTTCCTCTATAAATAAAATGGAAAATGAAATTCAGTAATGGGAATAATTTTGAGTTCTTATCTCCCTTGAGAAAGGCTCCCTGAAGTAACATTAAAATGCTGATATCTGAAGTTAGATTAATTAGAAGCATATTGTGATGGGAATAAGCCAGACATCTTTATTTTAATGAAGCTAACTTCCATTTTCTAATCAATGTTTAAAAGGTCTTTCATTTGTCTGTGCCCCTTTGTTGGTCACTTTAACTTTGAAGGAAGGGATGTTTTAAGGTTGGAATGAGAACAACAGTCAGTGACTTCTCTCCTTCAACAGGCCAAAGAATGATACAGCTCATCATCAAATTGCCCAGAGCAGTAAAGGGCATGGACAAAATGGCTGCTTTCTGAAAGGCACATTGGTAGCAGAGACGGGCTACATTGAATCTGGGGAGCAGCCAAATGCACACACCCTTTCAAGTACAGCTTACCGAAACAGTGAACTTAAGTGCCTGTGGAGCTATATGGAACCAAAAGTGACTCCCTAGGCCACTCTGGGTTTTATGTAGCCATAGGTGAGCCATTAGCTTTTGAAATAGTGAAGATCTTCCTACTCTCCCAGCTGCTAGTCACCCACTCAGGAGTTCAGAAAGAATGAAAAAAGAAAAATTTTTAATTTTACATTCATCAAATATTTTCATGAATTTATATATACACCAGTCCCTTGCCAGGTTCTAGTGATGTAGAGAGATGAAGGAAAAAACAAAAGCAAAAACATGGTCTTCTAAACTTGTTCACAGGCTTGTGGAAAAGCAAATGTGAAAACAGACTATCATGAAACAATGGAGTAATTGCTTTAATGGAATTAATGTATGAGGTCCAGTGTGGCATAGGAGAGAGGGAATACTTAACTTGTAGTGATACTTAGAAAGTGAGTCTTCGAAGATGAATAGGGGCAAGTGAGTATAGGTCCACTATTGCAGGCAGTTGGAATAGTATGTGTACTGATACAGAGGCATAAGTAGATCCCAGAATGTTTGGAAATGGAGTAGTTGGAGAGGAATGGAATAGGGAGATTGGGGCCAGATCATAATCGTCATGCTACGGAGCTTGGGTTTCATCCTATTTTTTTATGAGGAAGGCACTCAAATGTTTTCAAGCAGGGGAAGGCATGATTTACGGTGTTTTCCAACGATTACTCTAGCTGCAAAGGGCAGTAGCAGAAAACTGGACAATCAGACAGGAGGCCTAGATAGGAAATGATAAGGACCAAAACCAAGGGACTATGGACATAGAAGAAGGGTGTACTTAAGAGACGTTCAAGAAGATAAATGGATACCATTTGTAGGTAGAGGATGAGGAACTCTTGGTGTGCACATTTGGGAGAATGATGATGCTCCTTAGTAAGACAGGGAATTGAAAAGGAGGAATAGATTGGCCGAGGAAGTGATGAGTTCAATTTTGAACCCGTTGAATCTGAGATGGAAGTATTCAAAAGGCAGCTGCAACTAGTAGGTCTGGAGTTAAGGAAAGAGGCAGCTAACAGGCAGCGAGCAAGAGCAGCTGCTCCGTTGCCATCCTTGCGGCCCGCCAGCCCCACGGGACTCCACAGCCCATGAGCAGAGCAGAGGGAATGCCTGAAATACATGGAAAGGACGACCAGTTGCCTTTCTCAGCAGTGACTACCAGGTAAAGGATGGTGGGTTTTTTGTTTTAGCTCTCTGCCCTCCACCTCTAACAATCCTGGCAAAATTTCTCGAGTGCCTCTTTTTAAATTTTATGAGGAGCTCAGTAATTTCCATCATTTTGGTTTTAAGGTAGGAACAGTGGAGTAGTAGTTGAGGAGGCAGGTTCTAAGTCCATGACATGATTCCGGAGTAGATTTCTTCCCTTTTAGGACTATTTCCTTACAGCTTAAATGAGGAGGATCTGATCCTCTTCAGAACCTCAGTGGTTCTGATTTGGGGATGCCATTAAAATCACTTGGGAAAGTTTTAAATTTTTTAACAGCTTTATTGAGATGTAATTAACAAACAATAAGCTACACATAATTTAAAGTGTACAATTTGGTAAGTTTTAACATATGTATATATCCATCACAATCAAGATAATATACACCTGGGAAGCTTTTAAAAGGTAAGTTCCCCAGGCAGATTTAGTAGATTGCATAAGGGAGATAGACTCAGGCATCAGTCTCAGTATTTTTTTTAAGTTCCCAGGGAATTCTTCCCAGAACTAGGTGATCACCACTAGGACTGGCTTTTGAGGAGGCAAAATCTCTGTTTTATGACCAGGGAAATCTATAAAGGAAAAAATATATATATAACCAGCCCTAGACAGAGAGTAAGTCAATGGCAGAGCCAGAGCCTACTGTACCTAAGGTATCTAATATTTCTTCTGCTGGTCCTTCTATGACCCTTAATGAGCTAAATTTATGCAGTCATTAAAAGAGGTCAGTGTCCTTATTAGGACTCTTTCAAGGACAGTGGATTCAGTAACTTCCTGAATCAGGGTGGCAGTGAAATTTGAGTGCTAAACCAAAGCTGGGAAGCTGCACATCTTGGAATAAAACTTTTTACCTCTGTAAAAAGGGAGGTAGAGGTGAGGCTTAGAACCTCACCCCCCACTTTTTTGAGAGAAATCTTCTGCATCCATGGATGTTTTGTTGCCCTTGTCTAGCTTGTATTAATACTTAGTCTATAGGCACACACCTGATCATCTATATTTGCTTTCTTACAGCACTAAACTATGTTTTCTACCTTTATCTTGCATCTACCTACCACTTCAGCATTTTATTTAAAAAAATAATAATAATAATAGTAATAATAATAATAAGGGAGAAATGTGGGATTCACATATAAATCAAGTATAAAAATCAAACAAATATTCATATTTGACCTGATTGTTTATAGTTCATAACACGTGATCAAAACCGAAAGTTTCTGTGATATGACTGCCCTCGTACTGTTCACCATGTAAGAACTTATTCACTATGTAAGAATTTGTTCACCATGTAAGAACTTGTTCGTTATGCTTCAGAAGATCGGAGACTGATGAGAATTAGGCTTGGGGTGGATTAATGATTGTGCATTGAGTCCCCTATACAGAATTCTTTTGTTGTTAACAACCATTTGATCAATAAATATGAGAGATGCCCTCTCAAAAAAAAAAGGGAGGTAGAATCATTGAACATGGCTGCAGTAATAAAACCTAGCCTTATGGGTTGAATTGTGACCCCCCAAATTTATATGTTGAAGTCCTAATACCCTGTACCTCAGAATGTGACCTTGTTTGGAAATAGGTGATGTAATTAGTTGAGGTCACACTGAAGTTGGGTGGGCGTCGAATCCAGTGTGATTAGTGTCCTTACCTTAAAAGGGCATATTTGGACACACACATGCTCCCAGGTAGAAAACCACATGAGTATGAACACAGACATCAGGAGGATGTAGCTGAAGTCAAGGAATGCCTAAGACTGCCAGCAAGCCACCAGATGCTAGGAGAGAGTCATGGAACAGATCCTCCCTCACAGCTCTCAGAATGAGCCAACTCTGCCCTCACTTTGGTCTGGGACTTCTAGTCTCCAGAATAGTGAGGCGATACAGTTCTGTTGTATAAGTCACCCAATGTGTAGGATTTTGCTATAGCAGCCCTAGGAAGCTAATATACCTGGTTCTCTCTGTACCAGTTCTACTATTGCTCTCTGGAGGCAATGTTGATGCTGTCTGGCTGTTCACTGGAACACAGGGTTGAAGCAGGGAATAATTTTAGGGGTGTTATAGATTAGTCAGAAGGTCTTTTGTCAAGTTGCTGGTAACCCAGGGTTTGTAAATTATGTAATAGCATAATGGTTAAGGGCATGGATTCTGCAGTCAAGACTGCCTGGATTCAAACCCCAGTTCTACCACTGATTAGTTCTGTAACTTTGAGGAGGACATTTGCTCCTTTATTTGTAAAATAGTGTTACTTCCTTTGATGGATGTTGTCAGGATGAAACGAAAGGCACATTTGAGCTGCTTAGAATAGTGCCAGGAACGTAGTAAGCATTCGAGACATTTCTCATTATTATTAACAAACTTATACAATAGGTAAATATCATTAGGAATCAATGATGAGAAAAAAACAATTGGTGGCAGGGAGTGGGAGATTGGGTTGTGTGTGAAAAAAAACTTTTAATTCATTTGATCCTAAAATTAGGAATCAGAAACTTGAAGCAATAGAAACTTGAGGTAGTCTAAGCAAAAGGAGTTAATACTGCGAGGTACAAGGGAATGTCATAGAGGTCAGTGCAGGGTGCAGTTGGGCTTTATGAGGGACTTGGACAAAGCAATGGAAAGTCATCAGCAGCCTGGGAGTATCATGTCTTCCTCGTCCCTGAGATACCTCTTCATTCTCTCCCCGAACTTCCTCTTCAACACAGTCCACATTGTGGAAAATGACTGCCCATATCTCTTCTCCCTTTAAGAGATCAACCGAGGATGCGATTGAACTTAGTCCCAATACCTAATTCCAAAGATAGAGACTCCTCTTCCCACTGCTAGTTGGATCACTGTGGTCATGGGGTAGGGAGTGAGTTCACATAGGAATCCACTAGGGTCCCAGCTCTGTGACCTTCTTGGCTGATAGGGGTGAGGGGGGCTGAGGCTGGCAAGGGGAGTAGGTAGGAAGCAGTCACAAAAGAGAAAGGCTGGGTACTGTGTAAAGACACTAACTAACAAGGCTTTATTTCACAGTTTGGCCATACAAGGTGGAGCATTTTTAGAGAATCGGAGAGAAAGAAGACAAAGGCTGAAAGGGGTGAGGAGAAAAAAATCCAGAGGGGAGAGTAAAGCAACCTTACAGAGGGATGGAGCTCACAGGATGCCAGCACTCCGAGGGAGGGAATGGGTGTCAGTGACAGACTCAGCTCTGAGAGGCGACAGACACTGGGCAGCAGGGGCTGCATTTTAGCAGGAGCTGGTTTGCTAAATCACAGGTAATGAAAAGCTCAGGTCTTTTAGATCTTGAAAAAAGAAACCACATTTCTTTCCTCATGCTTCTGTTCCCTGCTTTAAGACAAAGACAAGCATGGTGAGGTTTACCAATCACAGGAAAGCCAGCTCAGTGATCTGCTTTTTGTTTGGCTGATCTTGAATTGTTAGCATCCAGCTGCTCACTGGCTGCTCATTTTAAGCCTTAAAATGGGAGGTATTATATGTTAATAAGATTCCTCCCTCTCTTGTGGGCATTATGCTTACATATTTCACTGTATCCATTTCCTGGAGACCCCAGAGTTTAACTTTGGTTGCTTTTGGGTTACTGAAGGGAATTGAGGGTCATAGCTTAGACTTGGTGATGAGGTGAACTGAGAAAATATTTTAGGAAAGGACAGTGTCTTAAGCTCAGACTGCCATTACAAAATACCATAAATTGAGCAGCTGATGAACAACAGACATTTATTTCTCACAGTTCTAGAAACTGGAAATGCAAGATCAGAGCCCTAGCACAGGCTGCAGCTTTTGGACTTTTTGTATCTGCCCATGGCTGAGAGCAGAGAGAGGAAGCAACTCCATCCTGAATCTTTCAAGGGCGCTGATCCTATTCATGAGGGGTCCCTCCCATCTATTCCTAAGTATCTCCCTAAAGCTTCCCCTCCTAATACCATCACATGATGGGGTTAAGGATTCAGCATATGAATTTGGGGGGGACACAAACATTCAGTCCGTATTAGACAGCCAAGGAATCCTCTAGAGGACGTTCAGATCCTCTACTGCTTCAGCTAAGTGAAATGCTTATTTCCCAGAGAGTGAAACTTAGAGCTATAGGTTCTGAGGTAGAAAAGGAGTTCTTGTAGGAAGATGGAGCCAGGCATTGCCCAGAGAGGACCCACTGTGCCCTCAGGACTCTTCTCCCTGCCCAAGTTTCTATGCATCCCCTGACTACACGACCCACTGTTGTTTACTACCCTCACACCCAAGTCCCTGACTTAGAGGCCCCCATGAGGAATTAAAGGCTCTTCCCTGCAGCTACCCCTCCCATGAGGAAGCAAAGGATATAGTAAAAGACAAGAGTATTACAAGGCCTTGTCCTCTGTCATCTCGTTTGAGGCTTATCAGAGTAGGCTGGTGGAAATTATGATTGAGGCTTTCTTACCTTTTTCCATCAGAATCATGACTAAGAGTAAATATTAAGATCCTCTGGTGTAGATAATCAACACAGGTCACACTGCTCAGTTAAATGGTTCATTTGTCTCTCATTTATTGAGTACTTCCTGCATAGCTTACATGGTGATGTGTTAGGGCTAGGTCCCTGCACTCTGCATTTGGGTCTTCATAGATGTTGTGCTTTACCTACATTATCTCATTTATTTATCATAACATTTTTATGGTATTCTCTTCTTATAGGAGAGAAAACTGAGGCTACCAGAAGATGTGTGATTTTTTAAAGTCACACAGCTTAAAGTTTCAGAGTCTGGATTTGAGCTCAGATCTCTTACTCAAAAGTTGATGCCTACCCACTCAGGCAGGAAGCAGACATGTCAATGGGTAAATATCCTATAACAAGGTAAGTGCTCTTGAAGAGGCAGATGTGAGTGGTGGTGGTGGCTGAAGACACTGGAGACACTCTGACAGTTTATTCATCACAACTGGGGAGACAAATGGGAACAGAACATATTCCTCGCCTTCAAGGCACATTTAGGGTCTGGGCTAGCTCCTCTGTTTCCCTTCTCAGCTTGGAACTGTTCCCTTTTAGCCTGCCTGTCCATTATGGTTAGCAATAATTACACAAACCCTGACTTACGTCTGGTTGACAGATAAAATACAGAAAGCCCATTGAAATTTAAATTTCAGATAAATGAATAACATTTTAGTATAAGTATGCCCTCAATGTTGAATGAGATACACTTACATTAAAGAATTATTCATTGTTTCTCTAATATTCAAGTTTCACTGGGTGTCCTATATTTTTATTTGCTAAATTTGGCCACTCTAAAACCCAGCCAGAAGCCTCATGTCTAGTCCTGGCTGTCAGTACCCTTATTCTTGCTAACCCCTGGCTTGTCCATGTGCCATCCTGACTGTAGCCTGGCTCTGGGCTCCTGGTCCTCATTCTTCATCTGCTGCTCTACATGCCCCAGCATGAGAGCTGGGGACTGCTGTGGCAGGGAAAAGTTTTCATCATATTTTTTTGCTTTGCTTCCTCTGAGAGCACCTCCCTGTACCACACCAGTAGGTTAGCACTGTACGCTGAGACTGCAGGTAGAAGTTGGCAGAATTCTGTCTCAAAGGAAATGGTCCCAAAGAGGAAAATGTGGAAATAGTGGAAGTCTTTGACTTAAACTCAAAATGCAGACTTATAAATATCCTTCACATTGCAGGCTGGAATAAGCAGACATTTCTACTTATTTGATCCTTCCTTCAATTAGGGTTCCTTGTCCCTCTTTCTCCTCTTTCCTGTTCAGATACTTACTAAGTCGCCACCATACTATCAGGCAGGCAGAGACAAGTAAAACTTTGCTCTTTGGGATCTCAGAGCCCTGCAGGGAGCCAAGACCTGTCTAAGCAGCTATAATACGTGGTATAAAATGACAACGCTGGAGGAAAGTGTGGAGAGAATTATCTGGGATTTCAGAGGAAGAAGAGGGCATTTGTGTGAGGGAACAGTTCAATCCAAGCAACTGCATGGAGGTGGTGTCATTTGAGCCAACCTTCAAACTGTTATACACTGATTCATTAATAGCAGTTTACCAATTTGTCAAATGACCAGTTCACCAAAAAGTTTTTCTTTTATTTATAGACTCTATAGTAATTTTTTAAACCAAGGCTTCCACATAATAAACTTTATTATTATTATTATTATTATTATTATTATTATTATTATTATTATTTTAATCTCCGGCAATGCTAATGCCCCATATGTCAAAAATATCGTGATGTTGATTTCTCTCTTCCACCCAATTTTAAATCCATCTGGATGCCTCCCTGGGCTTCTGCGACTGCACTGACTTGACCCCCTTCTGCAGACACATGCTCATTCCTCTGACTTGTGATGAGCCCTTTGTAATCATAACACCTTTGAAATAAGCAGAAGAGTAAACAAAACATCAACAAACACCCATGTGGCTGTTGTTCAACAAATCCCACCATTTGGCCATGTTTGCTTCAGATAATTTTTTCTCAGAAACAAACTATTACAGATACAGTTGGAGCCCCATATGTTCTTAACTGTGATTTGATCCCTCTCCTCTGCCTTTCTCTCCAGAGTCTGACAGTTCTCATGTCCACATTTATTTCTATACTTTTCTCCATTTGGGTGATTCTGAAGATGAGGTTTAGCATTGTTCTATGTCTTTACAAGCTATGTATGTAATACTGTCTCTGTCCCTCTATAACATTACGTCCTTGTGACTTATCCATACTTAAGCAGAAAGCTGCTCATTCATATTAAACTATAGTACAGTATTCCCTTTTACAAATATACTACAATCTATCTATTCTTCTTTGATGACCACTTAGGTTATTTCCAACTTTTTATTGTTACAAACAAAGCTGGCATACACTCTACATATGCTTCAGTACATAATACAGAACATAGTACTTTATAGTACAAGAAATAGCATTCTTGGGTTTTAGGTTATGCTCAGCTTCACCTTTGTTAGATATTGCCTACTTATTTATAAAAATATTTGGACCAGCTACTCTCACCAGCAGTATTTCTGTTTATCAAGCAAGGGGCAAGGGCAAACCCCACAGAAAATGCATGATACCGGCATGTTTCAACCTGCAGGTGTGAAGGGACATACATGGTGCCTCAGATGCTGGCCATTTTTGGAGAAGTGTACTTAGGCCAGGCTCGGTTGGGCACACCATATACTGAGGCACTACAAACCTCCTGTTGCTTTGCACATTTGCAGAGGAGTGTGGAAGAATCAGGCTCATCTGACCAAGCTGGCTTTGTGATTAAGGTTTCAGCTTCCTGGCATGAGAAGTGTTTTAGAAATAGCCCAGTAAGTCAGAGAATTTATAGACCAGAGGCTTTGCAGTCCTCCCTGAAGAGCCAGCTCATTGCTAAGAGAGGCTCGTAACAGTCATCCAGTTGAAAAACTGGTTTATCTCCCCCTTTGTTACACCTTGGCCCTGGGGTTTATGAAGCACAGACCTTCTGACCTAGGGTATGTATTAGTTCACAACGCTCTGACAAGTTTGCATCATGGGCTGTGAGAGGCATTTTTATAAAAGGTATTTGGGGGCTTCTTTTTTGTTTCTATAATACAAAAGGAGAAAGAGTGCTTAAATTTGTTTAGGTTAAGTCTTTATCCAGAATTTATTTTTGGTATGAAGAAAGTAGAAATTTCATTGTTTTAAAAATATGCTATTTTAACATGATGTCCCAGTTCTATTATTAAATAGTTTATGCTTTCCTCCGCTGATTTGCAATGGCCCTTCTGTCACTCACCAGGTTTCCATATTTCTGGGCTCCCTGTTCTGCTCCTTTGGTCTATTTACCTACACATAGGCTAACACTCTACACTCTTATTCTTTATAATCATTCTTCATTTTTGAAAGAACAAGTCCCTCAACCTTGTGATCATTAAAAATTATCTTGGTTATTCCTGGTCCTTTGCTCTTCCACATGAATTTTAGACCTAGTTTAAAATTCTGTATTTATATTAAAAATAGAAAATATAAATCAATATACATATTAAATTAATAGATTTGGGAAGAACTGATATATTTATGATAATGTATATCCTCATTCCTAATCATGGTATATCTTACCATCTTTTGTATTTTTCAATATTATCTTTGAGAGTATAATTATTAGATAGGGCTCCCCATGTGGCTTTGGAATGCATTGAGAAATAGAGAAGTAGAACTTGGGAGGCCAAAATGTTCCCTTTACTGCTGATAGAGACCAGGTTAGAGGATGTGATTTTAGGTCAGATAACCAAGTGCTTGGTAGATCAAGCCAACAAATATTAGTATGCAGTCAAAAGATTTATACATTCTAATAGGTAGAGCTATATGTAGGACACTATCAACAGTTCGTTCCCCAAGAGGAAGAAAAGCAGTACTGAGCCCAGCATGCCCAAATTATTCTTCTTAAATATATTAAATATTTAACCTCACTCTGTCCTCTGAGGAACAGAATGAGTAAAGGGGCAGAGACTGAGAGAGTCCCGCCAGTACAGCGCCTTTCAAATGAAAGAAAATCTTTCAAATAGGAAAGAAGGCTTCTTTCCTTAGAGGTACATGAGGTGTTTTGGTTAGATTAAGAATAGAATTTGTTTCCAGTTACATTTTCTCATTGATTATTATGGGTATCACCGCTATCTCATTCCAGAATATTTTCATCACAGCAAAAAGAAATTCCATGCCCATTAGTAGTCACTCCCCATTCCCTCCTCCTCCTATCCCATCGCAACCAACTTACTTTTTTTCTCATTAGATTTGCCTGTTCTGGTCCATTCATATAAATAGAATCATACAATATGTGGCTTTTTGTGTCTGGCTTCTTTCATTTAGATCGTATTTTTGAGGTTCCCCCATGTTGTACTTATTCCATGTTGTACTTCATTCCTTTCGATAGCTGGCTAATATTCCACTTTATGTACATACCACATTGTGTTTATCCATTCATCAGTTGATAGACACTTGAGTTTCCACTTATTGGCTATTATGAATAATGTTGTGAACATTTGTGTACACATTTTTATATGAACATATGCATGAACATATGTTTTCAATTCCCTTGGGTGGAATTCTCGAGGAATGGAATTGCTGGGTCATATGGTAACTCTATACTTAATTTTGATGAGTAGCCAGAATATTTTCCAGAGAGGCTGCACCATTTCACATTCCCAACACCAGCATATGAGGATTCCAATTTCTCTATATCCTCACTGACACTTCCTTTTTTTAAAATTCTAGCTATCCTAGTTGGTGTAAAGTGTTATCTCATGGTTTTAAATGATGTTGAACATCTTTTTATGTACTTACTGGCATTGTGTATGTTTTTTGGAGAAAGGTCTATTCATATCCTTTTTCCATTTTTAAATTGGAAAATGTGTCTTTTATTGTTTAGTTGTACTTTTTCATATACCCTAGCATGGTGTCCTTTTGAAGTGCAAGAAAAATTTGATAAAGTCAAATTTATCTATTTCCTCTTTCATCAATTGGATATTTGATGTCATATCTAAGAAACAATTGCCTAATAGTAGGTCGCAACAATTTACTCTCGTTTTCTCTTAAGGGTTTCATAGTTCTCAGCTCTTACATTTAGGTCTATGCTCATTTGAAATTAATCTTTGCTTATGGTGTGAGGTAGGAGTCCAACTTCATTATTTAGCAGAAGATAAAGGCGCACCTTGGAGTTATCACAGTTTCAGTTCTAGACTACTATGATGAAGCGAGTCACGTGGATTTTGGGTTTCCCAGTGCACATGAAAGTTAGGCTGACACTACTCTGTGAAGTGTCCAACTGCCTTTTGTCTAAACAAAGTAATACATTAATTTAAAAATACTTTAATTATTTTTTATTTTGATTACATTTCACCATAATGAAAATATTTGAAATACTGCAAAAATTACCAAAATGTGACATAAAGACACAAAGTGAGCACATGCTGTTAGAAAAATCAACTAATGCCAATAGACTTGCTTGACACAAGGTTGCCATTCACCTTCCATTTGTAGAAAATGTAGCATCTGTGAAGCATATTAAAGCAAAGTGCAATAAAGCAAGGTATGCCTGCATACATATGAACTATTAATTTTCAAAAATTTTTTTCATCATTCCTCAAGTCTCATGAGACTTTTAAAAGAGATTAGATCAGGAACTCAATCTATTAGTGTTACTTGGCTGCTGTTGCATGTTTTTTACTTTTCAAGACTTCTTTATGGTGTTTACTGCTCTGTGATGTTTTAATTCATTAATTTTCTCTTTGTGCTGAATTTTTTAAATCATTGAATAAATATATTTCAAGATTTCAATTCAATTTTTCTGATTAAGAAATGTCATTATTTCATTGTTTATATACTTTAATTATTTTATTAATCATTTAATTAATTTGTTATTTTTGAATATGCAATGGGTACATTGTACAAAATTCAAAAGATACAAAATATAATGAAGAGGTTATTTTTTTTTATATCTACATGTTCTTGTTTCATGTTTGTCAGTTTTTGTTTCATAATTTTGTATCTGTATTCATGAAGCTAAAAGAAGGGGGAGAAGGAGGAGAGAAGCGCTGATACCAAAATGACAGTGGGAATGAAAGAGGGAGAGTTTGGAAACAGTGAAGAGTTTAGTTTGTTAGGAATGCAGTCTGTGAAAGGAATTCTGGTGGGAGGCAAGGAGGAAAAGCTAGGTTAGGGTCAGTCTGTGGACTTCGCAATGAGTGAGAAAAGGATATTTGAAAATTTTGAACGTTATTCTCTTAGCTATGTAATATTTGAAGACTTTTTTCCCCCACACAATAATTACTGTGCTTTAGGAAGGTTAACATTTCTGATAGGCCAAAGGGAGAAGATGGATAGTCTAGGTCCCATTAAAAGCCTTCTGACTCAGGTGGTACTTTCCCCCTTGCTCTGTTTGACATCTTTTAACAGGCCTGTATGCTGATGATAAGCTAGGAGTTCCAGAAATGTCGTGCAAAGATTGACTTTAGTGTCTGTCTGTGTTTAAAATGCTCTGTTTTATTACCGACTCCTTAGTGTCCCTTCGTGTTCTCCCTTATTGGGGCCAGAACCCTCCAAAGGCACCCCTCTCCCCTGGATCCAGCTGTGTTCTCCCAGCAGGGGGCAGCAGTGGCACACTTCAGGTGCTCAGGAGTGGGTGGGATGCTGTGGGGTGCCCTGTAGGGAGGAGCTTGCAAAATGAAACTCACAGAGTGGAAAAAAATTCACTAGTCTCTCAGTCCCACTTCAGTGTCAAACCCACACCCTGTAGTGGGCTGGGCCACAAACATGTTTTCTGTAAGGCTGACCAACCTTGTGTTTTGGAGGGAGGAGGGTGCTCTCATTACTTTTGAGTAACTGGCTTTTCGTTCTTGGCTTTTTCCTAATTCTTTATGTTCTGCTTTTGAAAGTTCTAGTTACTCCAATTTTCCTCTTCCCATTCTTTCATTTCATCCATTTTCCCACTGCCGTGATTATAATGACCTAAATAATGACCTCATTGACACCCAGTCATTCTGGGTATGAGAGTGCAGTGTGAGGGAGGGGCAAAGCTGGCTGGCTCCCTCAGCTCTCCTAGACGCATCACATTTATCTACTTAATCACCTCTAATCAAAGGCCCTTAGCAATGTCTTACACATTTTATTGTTCCCACAAACTCGCTGGATCCTCTGCTGGGACAGAATGAGAACATGGGCACCCACCTGAAATCTGGCCTGTAATGTGGTCTATACCTCACGCAACGTGGGAACAGAGTCCCTGGGAACCAAATACGTGGGGCTGGAGATCAAAACACAGTGGTGAGGGATAGTTTTGCAAGGAATCCAAAAGAATGTGACACTAGTCCTTTCTCACTGCTTTTCCCCAGAATGCACTGTTACAATGACCTTATGCAATATCCTACCCTGGCATACTGCAGTAAAGACAGTGTGGTGTAGTAGGAGACACATGGGAGTTGTTACCCTGGGCCTGGTGGGACTAGAGGCCACATGTAGGATGTGTGGTTTTGTGCAACATACTTGCCTTCAAGCCTCAGGTTTCTCATCTGCAAATGTGTCTTATAATGCCCTCCATAACTGCCTCATAGAATTGAGATACTCAAGTAAGATAATGACATGGAATGTTGTGTTGAAAATAGATGCTTTTTAACATCATTTATCATGACTATTTCTTTTTCAAGAGAATTTGCCCCTGTTTCATGGGCACAGAATTAATTATTGGGACACATTGGATTCTTAAGGGTTCCAAGGGCTATTGGGAGGCAAGAAAGGACAGAATGGAGTGGGACTGTTTCTAAGGACATGGCTCCTAGCCCTCTATGGGAGGACAGTCTCTGGGGCCAAGAGATGAACAGGAGACCTATGTCCAGGAGAAAGCTGAAATTCTGGATCCAGACAAGACCACCAAACAGTCATCAGTGTCAGGCCATTTCCCTGCCCCTCACTTAAGGCTACATCTGCACTACCCCAGATGGATTAGAAAGAATACAGCATATAGTCTGTTTGCTAATTTGACTAAAATTGAGATTCCATATCCTCCCCTGATAATTCAGAACTAAGTATGTTTTATAGTAAGTTTTTTACATTTAATTTTTCATCTTTTGGCTGCAGTTTAAGGTTGTGAATGCTTTGAGGAAAAGGAAAGCATCTATTTATCTTTATATCCCATCTAAGCCCAGCATAAAGTGGCCCTGGGGTCCAGTTTGTTGACCTGAACTACATTGTTCTGTCTTCACTGGAGCTAGGAAACATGCTGGTTACTGTTCTTTGTTGGCTTTAAAAACAGTATTTGCAAAGTTCAAAACAAATTTTGCAATAATTTGGCTTGCAGCTCCTCTAATTTTCCCTCCTTTGGGAACCAATTGGGATTAGGGTAGAAACAGTCAAGACTGAGCTCCCCGTTTCTGCTCAAGGACAGGCCTCAGGATGGCTTGGCTTGGACTCCCCTCCCAGTCCTTATCAAATGAAATCAGCCTCTAAAGGAAGTTGGCTTCTCCAGATTGTGAGAGACAGGAAGCAGCCCTGAGAAGCAGAGTCCAGGGGGAAACCAGAGAATTAGCTCAAGGTCCAGCCCAGTCAGTGCCTGAGCCCCAAACTCCTTTCTACAGCTCAGTCTTGTCCTCCTAGCTTGGCCCCGCCTCACCTTGTCCCAGCCCTGGCATGTGAAGCAAGACCAGCACTCCCAAGTCTTCCAGCCTGTGCTTGATAATTCCAAAACTGGGAATTTTGCTGCTTCCCCAAGAAATCACCTCTATTTTGCCTTGTATTCTCCTACAGCCATCTCCGCTGGCTCACCTGGGCCTCTCTTCTCAGGGGACAGTCCTTCAGATGCCTAAGTCTCCAGGCTGAACCCCAGGGGAGGTGCTGAGAAAGGCATGAGTTTTCAGAAATGTACAAACCCAAAGGGAGTCAGGATGAGAACCTAAGTGGGAAGGAAATGCTGAGAACAATGCTACTCGTGGGCCCTTTCCTTGCCAAGAAGACCAGTGTGGTTTATACCCTGATGTTTACTACAGCCTTGACATATTGCCTTTGTCCCCTCCTGTGTGCCCAGTGTCTTCTGGAAAGAGTTTTTTCCCACACTCAGCTCACTTTATTAATTTTTGCCAAAATATCTAAAAGTGTATTTAAAGACATCAGGACATTCCACTTCTAAGTACTTGAGTATATATCTTTAAAACATAAGAATATTTTCATGCAGAGCTCAAATCAAAATATGACACCCAACAAAATTAATTTCCTAATATTATCTAATATTAATCCATATTCTAAATCTCCCCAATTGTCCCCAAAATGTCTTTGATGCCATTTTGTCCAAACCAGTATCCAATCCAGGACCATGCATTACTTTTGGTTTTTATAATACTTACAGCTCTTTTAATTATAATGTTGATACGTGGAAGAGCATCCCATCTTCTGGGTTTATCTGAGTACTTCCTTGTTACAATGTTCTTCTAGCTGGTTTTTCTATGCCCTTTGTTTCCTGTAAATGGTAATTAGATTTTAGGGTTTGATTCAATTCAAGGTAAACATTTTTGAAAGGATACATCCTCAGTGACGTTGGGGACTTCATATTGCTTCATCAGGAGACATATCTAGTTCTCCTAATATTAGTGATACTGGATTAGGTATTGACAGTTTTGCCCCTTCACTGTGTTTTTTTTCCTCTTATGACCAGAAGGAAATATATTATTATAGCACCATACAAATGTCAAGTGATGTGTATTTCAAAGTCACAATTGATCAGAAAAAGAAAAGACAAGGCTGGTATGGAAGAAGTTTCCATCTCTGCCACTGTGTTCTGTTTGCGTGTAAATCATTTAACACTCAGGGCCTCAGTTTTCCTGTCTTGTAAAGAGTTTGAACTCAAGATCTGTACGTTTCCTTCCAGCTTTAAACTCTTTTTTACACTTTCAGTTGTGTTAAAATACGTGTGGCAAAATACAATAAAATGTATCATTTTAACCATTTTTAAGTGTACAGTGTGTTATGCATATTCAGGTTGTTATGCACCCATCACTACCATCTATTACCAGAACTTATTCATCCTGCAAATCTGAAACTCTGTACCCAGTAAACAACTCCATCTTTCTCCCTCCTCTCAACCCCTGGTAACCACCATCCTACTTTCTGTTTCTTTGAGTTTGGCTGCTTTGAATACCTCATGTGAGTGGAATCATACAGTATTTGTCTTTTTGTGATTGACTTATTTCTCTTAGCACAATGGCCTCCAGGTTCATCTATATTGTAGTATGTGTCAGAATTCCCTTCCTTTTTAAGGCTGAATAGTATTCCATTGTGTGTATATACCACATTGTACTTACCCATTCACCCGCTGATGGACATTTGGGTTGCTTCCACCTTTGGTTATTGTGAATAATGCTGCTATGAATATCAGTATATCTCTTAGAGACCCTGCTTCAATTCTTTTTGATATATATCCAGAATAATATTGCTGGATCATATGGTTAATTCTATGTTTAATTTTTTGAGGAACTATCTAGCTGTTTTCCACAGTGGCTGTACTATGTTACATTCCCATCTACAGAGCACAAGGGTTAAATTTCTTACCTTTGTCAACACTTGCTATTTTCTGCTTTTATGATGTGGCCATCCTATTAGGTGTGAAATGCTATCTTATTGTAGTTTTGATTTGCATTTCTCTGATATGCTTTTTGGTCATACATCTTTGGTGGACTATCTATTTCTTTGCCTTTTTTAAATTGAGTTATTTGAGGTATTTTTTGTTGTTGTTGAGTTGTAGGCATTCTTTACATATTCTGGATAGTAACTTCTTATCAGATACATGATTTGCAAATATTTTCTCCCATTCTGTGGTTTGCCTTATCATTCTGTTGTTTGTGTCCTTTGATGCACATAAATATCTTTAAGTCTATAAAACTTGAACTGCAATTCTGACTCTCATTTTTGGCCCATAGCTGAAGCCTGAGGGCCTTAACTTCTTTCCCCTAAGTAAGTGATACTCCTTTCTCACTGCTGCTTTGGTTTTTCATATGTCAGAATAGAATTCTAGGTTCTTGCAGCTGTAATGGACAGTAGAGGTCTCACCCAACCTCATTTTACTAACAGACAAACTGAGGTCTAGGTCTAAAAGGTGGATCTTCTCCCTCTCTTTCCTGTGCTCTTTCTACTTCACCAATGTTGTGATTCACTTCTGTGAGTCTACTGGTTATTTTCATGAACCCCTCAAGAAATATAACCAATTACAGGAAAAACAACCAGGCCATTAAGAGGGAATTTTATTACACTGAACTCTGCTATGGGGAAATATACATGTGCTTATTATATGTAACCTATACATATTCAAAAAGCTTTTACATTCAGAATCAATATACCTATTTTGGGATTGTGAGTCTGGTAGACTGAGAGTTGGCTTAGAGATCAGGAATAAGGGATGGAGATCCCTGGGCTCCTCTGGCTGAGGTGTAACTTGTAGTATTTCCAAGGAGATAGCACTACACTTGTAGAAAGTATGGCCATTATTATTTATCTGCCTAGCCTCCATTACTCTTCCTCTGATAAAAGCACTCTGATTTTCTTTAGGGTACCACTCTCCCCTGGTTTAGGCCATGTAATCTGGATGGAACTTCAGGGGTAGGCATATGACCCAATCCACAAACACCAGCACATTTCATCCCCCAGCCATAGTGACTGACAAGGGACAAGGCACTTGGCTCCAGGTGGCACCAAGGACTCAGCCATGGAACTTCCACTGTGCTCTTTTGAAAGAGACCTTCCTTCCCTCGGGGTTGCAAAACTGGCAGGATATTGGCCTGGGATGGCCAGTAGCCATCCTAGATGCCACCCGGGAGGAGTATACACTCTGTTAGACCACACAGAAGAGGGTAGGGCAGAGAGCTGGAGAGAGAGATTTTTGAAAGCATGGTTTGAGCATCTAGATACAGGCTTGCCTTAAATCAGACTTTTTAAGTATATAAGCCACTAAATTCCCCTTTTTTGCTTAAGCAAGTTTGAGTCCAATTTCTATCACTAATTAAAAGAATCCTGATTTTCCAGATTGTACTTTAAAACACTTGTGCAAATTATCTGGAGGAGGGTATGAAAGTAATGGACAACTAGTGAGGCTGTTATTAAATTCTTTTAAGTAATAAAGTGTCAGACCAGTGGGAATAACTCTGTAGGGAAGTTGTGTGAAACTATGTTAGCAGTAAGACAAGTGACTGTTAAGCTTAGGTTTTGATGTAAGTAAATGGTTGGTAAAGCACAGAGGAAACAATCACTTAAATTCTGTTTATGAACAGTATGACAAGTTGCAAGGCAAAGAATGAGAGGTATTAAATGTTCTTTAAGAACATATTATGCCAAGATGTCACTGTTGCCATGACATACTGGAAAAGTATATTAGAAAAAAACAAAGCAGTTATCATGATTCACTCCACCCTTGTGCAGAAGCACACTGTGTAAGGATTTATTCCTTTTGACCTTCCAGATCTACTCACCACCCTCATCTACCCTGCTTTCTGCTCAGGGCAATGGACCTGTATTTGACTGCTGGTGGAACCCTGAAGAGGGAGGCCTGACTAGGAATCAGATGCAGGGGGGAGAGATCAGCCAGGTGTTTATTCCTCTGGTCCCCTCCATCCGTGTTTCTTCAGGGTGGCTCCTTCGCTAGGTCAGAGACCCTCTCCACGTCACTTCTGGACTCTCACCTTCTGGGTTCTGACCATTGTTGCCTCCCCTCAGACCTAGGGGTATTAATAGCCCTTTGTGGCAAGTGCCTGGTTCCTGCACTGCTATCATGATCCTTATCTTTATACTAGTCCTCTTATTAAAACCTCCTCGAATTGCCCAATTTGCATGTGCCAAGCTTTTGCTTCTGGGATCCTGTCAGATAGACAGAACATGTCCACAGTTGGAAAATTACATTTGCTTGAGATCACTGAGCCTTGGGAAAAAATATAAGCAAAGTAGGGAAAATCTAATGGAGGGGAACGGAAGTGATCAAGGGGCTAGGAGTGAAAGAACCTTCCCTTGGGGACAAATCATACTCTGATGGCTAAACATATATCTTTAAATGAATAGTTCCTAGATTGTATTATAGGACAGAATAGTAGTACTGGCAGCACATCTTGAAAGTGGAGATATACTTTAAACAAATGAAACAAAGTTCCATCATGCAGAGGATTGCCCACTTGTGAAATTCATGGCCCTAAGACATGGTACAATTCAAAAATAAAATTCAATTCCAAAAATGGTTTAAATATAGAAATTAAGCAATTTTAAGTCACTAAGGGAAACTTGAATTTTGAGGTTACTATCAGCAAGTGAGAGAGGGAAATGGGTTAGCTAAAATAGAGCTGATCAGGCAATTCTTATGTTTAATAATAAAATAAAATTGGAATGTAAATAAAACTCAGAACAGCTTTTTCATTTTCTACTTTAGCTGACCTTTCTGAAAACAAATACCTTTGATATAGTATTACTTTTTTTTTTATTCCAAACTACTATTTGCTACTCCCTCAGAATTTTTTAACCTGGGGTCCATGGATTCAGGGGTCTGTAGATAGAATTCTATTTCAATATAGTTTATTTCCTTTATAATCCTATGCATTTTATTTTCTACATTGAAAAACATGATTGTGAAGAATCCTCATTATTTACCAGAGTGTAAATAGAAGGGTGTATGGCATGAAAAGGTTAAGATACCCTGTGGACCCCACCAGCCATCTGGGTTTCCAGGGTGAAGCAGAGAAGGGCATTGCCTTGCTTCACAACACTTGCAAGGATCCTGGTTACCAGGACACTTTCCTTGGAGAGGCAGGGAACCTTCCCCATTTTGGTCTGGATGCAGAGAGCACAGAGGATGGAGTTGGGCCAGAAACTGGTAAGGAACCTGCAGGTAAGGGGACTGGTTAGGTGGGATGAAGCTGGCACGACAGGAGCCAGCATCCAGGCACAAGTGCAGTGGCCACATCCCTTCCCTGCCTCCTGCTAACATGGACTCGCTCCTTGGCTCCATTCCTTGATCTCATCCTACAAAACTAGACACACTTTTGGACACATTGCTGGGGCCTCTTCATCTTTGCCCTGTTTTTTGGAAGCTACACAGCCCTGAGCCAGCTTAAGTGGCCAGTCATTGCTTTCTCCTCAGCATGTAACCCTTCATGATCCAGACTGATGCTCCTGACACTCTAGATCCCTCAGCTGGGGCTCCTAGTCATGTGGTCCAGGGACCAAAGCCTCAGCCAAAGTGAGGAACACATCACATAATTCACAGTTAATGCAAAAGAGCGCTGAGCAGAAGGGAGCAGCGGAGGCTGAAATCCAGCCTTGTGTTTTACATTGTGGGCTGTCTGGCTGCAGTGGCAAACTTTCTAACTCACACAAGACATTATTTAGCAAAGCCTTGGGCTGGAGCTCTTGGTGGTACTGCCTACCTAGTAACGAATCCTTCCTCAGTTTAACCCTCATAGAATCATGGTCTCATGATTAAGGGTTCTGAAGTTCTGAATAGTTACTTAGCCTACCCCCGACACCAATAACATGCCCAAATCCCTTCTGAATTAAGCATGGTATTTTGAGCTCCCCCAGCCTCACCCTCCCTTCCTGTATTTAGGTTCTTACATTATACCTGCAGCAATCTCTCTCTCTCAGTCTCCCACCTTCTTTCTGACTCAATTCTTACAATATCCTCATTAATCAGCCAAAAAATATAAACTGTCTTTAGTCTTTACCTAATTCATATTGCACACCACTGATGGACAGGGTCAACAGAAAATAAAACTCACAACTGCTTATACTGAAACATTTAAAAATTAATTTTTTGCTAAAAATTAAAAAATGAACTTTTTAACAAAATTTAGCCTGCAAAATTTGAGTCAGAAAACTTCAACATCATATACATAAAGTTCATTTTTAAAAAAGCTCACAATGGCTGTTAAGGTAATTTTAGTTACAAGGAACAGAAAGCTCAACTAAACTGGCTAAAAAAGGGAGAGTGGGGAGGGGGCTTTAATGGCTGGTGTAAGTAAAGTCCATAAATAGCTCTTGCAGATGTAGTTTGATGAGATCTTCAGTTCAGTTTCCATGGAGGCCTCTAGGTCCTGCCCTCCTCTGGCTTAGCCCCCAGCCAGGCTTCCCTTGTGGCAACAAAATGGCTACAGTGCTTCCAAGCTTCACATCCTTGTACCACACTGGTCAAGGAAGAGAAGGGAACTGCTTTTCCAGAAGCCCCCACCGAAAGTCTTTTTCCAACCTCATTGGACTGAATTAAGTCATGTCCCACCCACTGCCATAATAACCATCCCTTGCTTCAGCCAGGGGTGGAGTTAGCTTTCCTCAAAGCCCCTGAATTGCCTCGTGAATATATAGTTCCTGAACAAAAGTTGGGGTAATCACCAGGAATAAGGAAATGGACATCGGGTAGGTGGAGCAATCACAGTGTCACTTAATATTCAGAAACTTTAGTAAAATTTGATACAGATCTGATAGAAATAAAGAAACCAAACACTGAGATAAAACTTAATTGAAAGGTTTAATTACAAATAAATGAATCTAGTGAAAATATTTCAGTTGAATTAACAAAATGGGTAAAAATGGAAATGTTTCAAATGAATGTCAAGAAAGATGATCAAAGAATTAAATTGGCTTAGTGTTTGCTCCAGAAAACACATTTCTGATGAAAATCAATTAATGTTGGTATAATTCATTTGAGATGTTTGCTTTGAAAACCTCCTTGGGGACAAATTGGACAGCACCAAAGTGTTCTCTAGCCCTCTACATTGACACCTAATGACCATTGCCTCTTCAAGGTGCCCACAAGCCATCTCATTAATAATCCATTTTGGATCTGGGGCTCACAATAAACACAACGGATTGTGATGTGTGGAATTGAATTTCCTCACTGTTTCGGAAATTGTAGTAACTACCTGCGTCCAGAGGTATATGCCTTAGACAATATGTCAAGTGTAATTTATTTGCAAGTCTCCCACACTCTGGAAAATAATTTGTTCTGATCAGGTTCCTAGAATACATATAAAGACATTGAGGTCATCCCTTGAAATTTTTACTCCCACCTTGGGCTAAGGCTTCCTCTGGGTGTTTCTGTCCTAAGGGCATTTACTTTGACAGAGAAAACAGAAGCAAAATTCAAATTGAGGAGTTCTTCTTTCTCTTTGTCACCCACCAGTATGACAACACTGACCACAAACAGCGTATCCCTTTTTTGCTTTGAGTGTGACTTTATAAGTCCTTATGGGCCTTGATTCCTGTGGGGCTTTCACTTTCTCAAGCATCTGTTCCTCTGTGGTATATTCATCAGTGGTCATGCACCCCTCTGTCCATCCTAGGCTTACCTTCTTTACAATCAGATACACAAACACAGATGTAACTCTATGGGTTCTTTAAGCCCCTTCCTGCTTTTCACTGATTGACTTGAGATTTCACAGGAAAAGTGAACATTCTTAAGAAGTCACTAAATTCTTGAACATCTTTAGATCTAAAATCTCAAGCCATATGTCTCCCTTTAATTGTTAAAATCCAGGGAACACATCTAACTGTACCCTGCTATTTCTCTCACCATTACAAACTTCAAGAAGACACAGCTGCTTTCTCCCAAGGCTCCTGTCACTTCCACTCTGCCAACCAATTCCTCCTTTTGGCCAAATTTAGGCTCAGCATGGCAGTTCCCCTTGCTACTTCCTCTGCTCTCTGGAAGATGAAATTGTCAGCAAGCAATAATAACAGCTAAGGTCTATGAAGCTCTTTCTGTGTGAACGGCACCTTTCCTGAGGGGAAGCGGAGGCCCAGAGAACCTAAGTATCTTGCTCCAGCTCCATCCATCTGGCAGCTGGGGGAGCATGGACACTAGAGCCAGAGCCTCACTCCAGAGCCCAAGCTCTGGTTCTGGTTCAGAGAGCTTGTTACACAGTCTGACGTGGCTGGATAAACTTCCAGCAGGCCTGAGGATGTCGGGAGCTCCCCTGGGCATCATCCCACCTCTGCGCCACTTTTTCGTGACGTGCAGAGGCTGTGGTCTGTTTCCTGCCCCTGCTTGTGGGGGCTGTAGTGATTCCCAGTGCAACATCCTTTCTGGATCTCTCCTCTCCTTCCACCCTCAGTTTTCTATTCTACAGCCTGCCACCCTCTCCACTCCTAACAGGATTTCCTCTGTTGCTCCTCAGATGTCTTCACCCTCTCCCCTCACAAGTCACTCTGAGAGCACTTTCTTAAACGTCTTTGTTTCCTCCTGCCTGTGGACCATCCTGCGCTCATTACAGGCATGGCTGGCAGAAAGATGATAGTGGCGCTTGAAGGCCGCTTGAGGTTGGTGATGATTCCCAAGTAGAATGGCGATTCCTTGTGGATCTTCCTCTGAACAGTTCTGCTGTTTTGTTTTTCCTGAAGTTAGATAAGTTTTGGGAATGCCACACTTTTTGGGTTTCTTAAGTAATCTTGTTTCAATCAAACTGCTGCCCACACCTGCTCTCCCTTCTATAGTCATTGGGAGTACATCTGACCTTATTCTGAGTAATAAAAACCCCAGTAACCACAATAAACACAACTAACACTTATTAAGTTCTTCATATATGTGAGGCCCTGTTCTAAGGGCTTACTTTACTAACTTTAATTTTTTTAGAGCAATTCTACTATTATTATTAACATTTTACAAGTGAGGAAACTGAGGCACAGAGAGGCCATACAACTACTGTGTAGCTCATTTCTGTTGATAATCATTCAGTTTGCACATAAAATTGAGCAAAGCCCTATATGAATCTTTCTTTTACAAACTTCCTATTATTTTCAGACAATCCATATGACCAAAGGGATTCTAAGATTGAAAGAACTGTCATTTCCATATTAAAGGATCTTAAATTCAGTATTAACAAATTTAACCAACCAACCACCATAAATTTAGAAGGTATTATTTTCTTGTCAGTAATTCCAACTATATCTGTTGTGATTTCAGAGTATTTTAAATAATAATTATAACTCAAACCACAAGTATCTCTATCACATAATCACAAGCCACTTTTCTCAATTCTTATTTTTAAGTTCGGTCTGAGATTATTTCACTTACAAAAATGTGTTTATTGATGTTTTCACTAATATTTTTGGCATGTTTCAAGTATTTCAGTTCTTCCTATATTACTACAAAGTTCCAACATTTAACCCCTGTTCCTTTCTGTTTTTTCAGGTCTAATGTATCCAAGTCCACCCACCAAACATCATCATTCCAGAATTTCAGACACTGCTGTCTGAAGGAATTCTATCCTCTGTCACTCGAGTGACTCGGTGCCTTCTAGGGCAGGAGACCCTAACCTTTGACTTGTGCCAGCTGACTCGCGGTCCTGGATACCCTGGTTGTCCAGCAGCTTTGCTCATAGCTGCAGGCACTGTGGTCTTACTTTAACAAGACTAGTTGCTGTTACTGCTTTCTGCTAATTCCAGGAAAAACCTTATTTTATTTACAAACCCCAATACCTCTTTTCTCGCCCTGCCTCTCTTTCTTCACCCATCATCATTTTTAACTGAAAGAGGGTTTTTTGTATTTTCTTTTTTCCATTTGGAGAATGAATCAGGATTCTTGACTATAAGCAACAGAAACTGATTCTGGCTCCCTTAAGCAAGAAAGAAATTCCTGGAAGGTAGTAGGTAGATGTCAAGGTGAAGGCTGGAGATCCTGATGAGCACATGGGCAGCACCTAGGAGAGGGGTGCAGCTGTAACCACGGCCATGGTCAAGCCATGGGGAACAGCTTTGTTGGAAGTGGGTTGCCTTACACCATCCCTGGCACTGCCGCCACCACTACCCCAGACACCAGAGGCTGCTGATGCAGTCAGCTTCTTTGCATCACTTGCTCCAAACCAATGGTTCTTAGCACAGATTCAGATGGTCAAGCCTGAATCAGACAAGCATACCCCAGTTTCCAAGGGAAAGAGCTCCGTTCCCTACCAACACCATGCAAGGTAAGACTCCCCTGGACAGTAGGGGGTTTGGATGCTGAGCACCTCTCAAAAACAACCCAGCAAATATTGACTATTATAGATGCAAGCCCTAGGTACATAATTCTCCTTTCCTTCAACAGAAGGGAGTCATTTCTGCTCTCAAAGGGATAAGTGCTCTTTCCCTTTAACAAGGAATACTAGCTGCCTGGAGTTTTCTGATAAATAAGATATGTATTCTGATAAATAGTTTATGTATTTAAATTCTATATATATATATATATTTACTGCCGGAAGCCGACCTACTTTGTCTTCCTGATGGCACAGCCCAGGAGGCTGATGGATGGAAGCCACACAGCGGGCCTCCAGAGGGAAGTTACTGATATCTCTTCTATTGCTTAATTTGACTATTCCCCTAGATTCAAACAGCTCTCATGAATCAGGAAAAAAGCCTAGAGAAAAGACTGTTAAGGGTCGTAAAGCAATCATAAAACTCAGCTTGTGACTCTGCACATTCCCTTCAGGCTGGTGGGTTATTATCCCTGGGTTGGAAAATAGAAGAAAGTTCAGGTGACAGCTCCCTGGCCAGCTTGGCCTCCAGGAGAAACAAGAGGTAACTAACATGAGTGTGGGTCAGGAAAACAGGTAGAAAATCTTGGTAGAGTTCCCTTAGAAATCATTACTATACAAATTACAGTACGCATTGTTATAGTCAAGATCAATAGAATGAATGCTGCTCATTCTACCTTGAATGGTTTCAGGGAACTATGGAAAAAACATGCCCCACAGCAAGCCTGAGTGAGAGTCCAGTTGAGCAAGTTTTTTTTTTTGTATCATTAATCTACAATTACATGAAAAACATTGTTTACTAGGCTCCCCCCTTCACCAAGCCCCCCCCCCACAAACCCCATTACAACATTATACATGCTAATCATAATGCAACTGAGCAAGTTTTAAGACATGTTCAGAAAATATTGTGGTGCCTTGTGGAAATTTAACCTGAGATTAGAATCTAAAGGTATGAGAGCAACAAAAAAATCTTGAAGAAAACATAATGACCTTTCATAGTTGGGAAAACAGGGGAACATTCCGAGAAGTAGATTATGCCATAGATCACTGAATGACACATGTCTTATGAAGATTTTGTGATGATTTCATGTAACCAATCTCCTATATATTGCTTGAGGTTTCTGCCAATAAAGAGGCCAGGCCAGCTTAGCATCTTTGCTAGTGTCTGTGTCCTCACTCATTCACCGACGCCATTCCTTCGTCAGGGACTCCTGGACTCGCTGGAGCTGGACTCTGGCAATTTACATATTCATTATATATTTATACTTATAATAATTGTATAATATATAATAATATAACATATTAATATAGTATAATTAGTATGTATTAATGATCTTAGCAACCATCTCCAACATAGGATTAAGAATAATTGTATTTTAAATAAGAAATCTATAACCTCAAAATCTTCAAAATGTAACATTTAAAAACATTTAGATGGGTGTCAAAGGGAGAGTTCAATAGCAGTGAAACTCCATACCCATTAGCAGTCTCTCTCCAATTTTTCCTAAACTCCCAGACCTAGGTAACCACTAATCTTTCTGTTTCTTCAGATTTGCCTATTCTAGATATTTTATGTAAATGGAATCATATAACATGTGGTGTTTTGTGACTGACTTCTTTCACTCAGTATAATGTTTTCAAGGTTTATCTGTGTTGTAGCATGTATCAGTACTTCATTCTTTTTTACAGTCAAATAATATTGCATTGTATGCACATACCACATTTTGCATTTACCCATTCATACCTCAGTGGATATTTGGGTTGTTTCCACTTTTTGACTACTATGAATACTTCTGCTATGAACACTCACCTACAGGCTTTTGTGTATATATATTTTTTCATTTCTTAAGAATTGAATGACTTAAGAATTGAATGACTGGGTCATACGATAACTCCACATTTAACCTTTTGAGGAGCTGCCACACTGTTTTCCAGTGTTTCTGTACCATTTTTTTTCCTATCAGTGGTGTATGAGGGTCCCAAACTCTCCACATCTTCTCCAGTGCTTCACCAGTTATCTGACTTTTTTTATTTTAGCCACCTTGGTGGGTGTGATGTGGTATCTCTTTGTGGATCTGAGTCGCAGTTCCCTGAAGATGAAAGATGTTAAGCATCTTTTCATGTGCTTATTGGCCATTTATGTATCTTACAGGGAAATGTATGTTAACATCCTTTGCCCATGTTTTTAAAAATTTTTTTATATTTTTGTCTTCAGGCTCATTTAATTTTTTTAAAAAACGTCACATTCTGTAGGGCTTCATAAACTACAGATAGTTCTGTTGTCTGAGAGATACAGCATCCTTTACCCATTTTTCAGTGGGGTCACTTGTTTTCTTATTATTGAGTTGTAAGAATTCTTTATATAAGTTAACCTGTTCTTGATGACTTAGAGCCTTCTTATGAGCATCAGTGACTGAAGTTTGCTATGATATAGAGGGGTTCTCATGGGTTATAGGCCTGTGCAGGGCTGTTTGCTCTATATTAAAAGGCAATACAATGCTGTTAGGAAGAACTTAACAGCAGTTACATGAGCACATCCTCATACATGTATGTATATCTTTTGTTCTTACCATCTCTGCTATGGTTCTAACTTTTTCTCACAGTTCTAAATATTTATTATTACTCTAGGTAGAAGTTGAGGGTGACTAGGCTTATCCCATGAATGAGGTCCCTAGGCTTTGAGACAGCTCTCTGCTGTATTCTGGGTGATTATAGTTGCCAGGAATCTGATTTCTGGAAGAATTAGGCGGCATTTTACTTAAAAAGAGATAGTAGATTGAAGAGGATGGGATTAACTGGGGCAGGTTTTGAGGAGGTGAGTCTTACGTGAAATCCCCAAGAAGGCAGCAACAGAAGGCTGTCAGAGAACAGGGCATTCCTACGGGAGGGAATTTGTGAGATGTGTATGGGAAAACACATCACTGGTGAGACTGGTCTTGAGAACTGTGGAAAGAAGCAATGAAGAGGCAGAGTCCCCTTCAGAGTGATGAAGGATCTAAATCTAGCTGTTGAGCTCAGTGCTAGACTGATAATAACTGGATCTGAGCGGTCAATCTTTCTCTGGTTTGCTGGTGTGAAAAAAAAAAGATCCCTTCTCCCTGCTTCCGCCTTACCAGCCTCCCCTTCTCTGCCGACCCCACCCTGCCCCTGGTTTGTGGCTAAACTGCCCAACTGCCAATTAAAACCCACACTTCCCAGCACACCTTGCATCACCCAAGAGCCCCAGTCCCCGCCATTCATTCTGCTCTTCAGCTGAAAGCAGCTCTAGCAAATCACCTTCCAGAGTCAGGGCCCCCATCACAGGGCCTCTCGCTGTCTGGGGACCTCTCCCCCCACCTCCTTTGACTGTGGCTGAACCTGCTACCACTTGACAATAAACCACACTTGACACCGGAACAGGAAGGAGAATGGGGCCCATTGCCCTAGGGCTCCATGAAATCAACAAGGTTGTGCTCCTCCTCCCACAGCAGGCTGCTCTGGAGTCTTCTGCCCTTCCTTCCTCTCTCCAGGGTTTCAGAAGGCCCAGCTGGAGCCCCTCTGGTAGTCTTACCCTGACACGTAGTGCTTCTAGGGGGTAGGTGGTATGAAATGAATTTGGGAGCTTTTGACCTGTGCTTTATGGCAGTTTGCACCTTGCCCCTCTGCCCAGGCCTTTCTGCACTCAGGAACCAGCACTTCCTCCTCCTCCCTGTACTCCCTTCCTCACTTCTAAGGAACCTGCTCCTTTTCCTAGAGCTAATCTCCAGGCCCACACTCCTCTCTTCTAGGAATCCCTGACCTGAACTGACAAGAGACTATTTTGACCACTTTATCTTTTTCCCACTTAATGTGAATATTCTTGTTGTTGTCAAAATATTAATGTATTGATTATGGGGTGTGGTTCTAGAACCCACTGGGGGAATTACGCAGTAGATGGCACATGTACCATGTTACCTTTGTAAACCATGAAAAAAATGTGAGTTTCTTTTTTTAAACACCTTTGACCTCAAAATTGTAGGGCCTGTGCTATAATGCCACACAAAAGAGGACTAGACAATTAATTTACAGACATCCATGTGACAGAATATTACAGAACTGTTCAAAATCATGTCTTTGAAAACTTAAGAACATGAGGATCTGTAAGGAGGACTCTGTGCTTTGAGCGGAGTAAGTGAGTGAGAGGAAAGTGGGAGGGTATAAAATCAGAGGGAGCAAAGAAAGGGTCCAGATCACACAGGGCCTTGAGCCCATGGTAAGGGCTTGGATTTATATTTATCAACTATAAAAAAAAATTTCTCAGTGTCCAACAAGTGACTTTTCCGAAGTCCACAATCTCTCCAGCTGCTCTAGAGCAAATGACACTTTAACATTCATTCATTTAAGAAAAACCTTTGCTAGGACCTACCAGGTGCTAAACTAGGTATTGCTGGGGATACACACAAATGTGAGCACACCACAGTCCCTGCCTGCCAGGACTCACTGCCCTGAGGGGAAAGGCAGAACAGTAGCATGTGAAGGTGGTGCCCTGTGGACGTCTCTGGACAGAACCATGAACAAAGTCCTGCAGAGACTCAGAGATGCCATCATCTCTCCTAACTTCTCTCCTCCGACCTGGCTTTATTTGGATACATTATCTTCCTTATCCCTTCTTCAGTTTTCAACCCCATTTTGCACCCCACCTCATGAGGGTCCAGTTCATACACTGCCTCTTCTGGAAAGCATTCCTGTAAGTCTTCCACTTTGTCTTGTGGGAGTTGTGCTCTCTTGCTTCCATGACTCTCCCAGCACCTCGTTCCCATTTTTTCATGGTTCCCTTCCTTTCTGCCCTGAATTCGATCATGGTGAGCTGTATATTCCCCTTTCCCTCAATGTCCTGCTGACAGCCACACCTTGGCATTGGCAGGATACTCCTGTGAGCATCTTGTTACTTGAACAACACAAAATCGTTAATCATATGTTGAAACTGTCAGTGTTTCTATAAGATGAAGAGGCAGTGTTCCCACAAAGGCCTGGCACTGGAGTTTGCTGCTGTGAGAGGCTTTGGGCTTATTATTCTGGGAGAGCTTTGTGAACTGCCTACGTCTCCACCTGCTTGGGCAACAAGCAGCAAGAGGAATTGACTTCAGGACTTGAGAACCACCTTCCTCCCCCAGATGGTTAGTGACAAGGAGTAAGCATGCCATGAGGGACCTGCAGTCAAGCCACCCTCACTTTTCCCTCTGTCTTTGCATTGACCCCTAAGCTTTTCCAGGACTGGCATCATGAGGGGTTGAGTGGTACCCATGTAGGCAGTAGCTTCTCCTCTTTCCGTTTTTGATTTTTGGTTCTTAAAAACTGCATTCCAAATGAGGGAAATGAAACTACTGAAAACTCTCCCCCAGTCACCAGCTGACATGGGGCAAGACAACAATTCCCAGTTATGGCTCCAAAGGAAATCCCCTCCTTGTCATGTGCTGAGGCCGGGAGAAGCGGGGGAGGCACTATTTTGCAGCTTGGCCAGACCCAGCCTCCAAGTGAAGGGCCAGGACGGAAGGGATCCCTGTCTATGGCTAGGGACAGAGTGGAAAATATCATAGGTGAGAGTGAAAGGACGGAGATCTCAGGGCTAGATGAGCTGCCAGGTCCAGAGGCAGACCCTGCGACGCCATCGCTGGGTGCAGCGGCTGTGCTCTTCCCTCAGAGACCCATCCAGAGGACGGAAGCTGAGCCGCATTTCTGTCGCCGGATCCCTTGACTACACTGTCCCTGACTCACATGTGTCTCCCTTTACAGTCCCTGCTGTATATTTCCCCACCCCAAGTCCTGAATACTTTCTGATTTTTCCTCTGGAAAGATAGTGGAAGGGCAGGGCAGAAGCCTAAGTTCATTTGAAGAGTTCTTTGGGAGAATGAGAGACCAGTGACAAGTGGTTATAAAGCTTAGCAAAAGGAAGAAAGGAAAGAAGGAAGCGGGGGAGAGAGAAGGAGAGAGAGAGAGAAAGAAAGACTGGCAGGAAGAAAGGAAGGAAGGAAGGAAGGGAGGGAGGGAGGGAGGGAGGGAGGGAGGGAGGGAGAAAAGGAAGGAAAAGAAACTCTCAGAAGACAATGCCTAGAGAATCACAGACAAGGTAGATTGATTGCTTTCCTTTCTTCTTTCCTTCTGTCTTTCTTTCCTTCCTTTCTTCATTGAGCAAATATTTACTAACCTCCTGTACATGCACTGGGCAAAAGTATACTTTTTGGAAGAACACATGACCCCTTCCCTCAAGAAGTTTATAGTGTAGTTGGGGAAATAAGAAATCTTAAAAGTTTCACATCACAATACGAGAGATGTTATGAGGCCCATGGATATTGTAGATACTTGTAATCACATGTTCAGAGGAAGAGGTAATCTCGATGGGCAGGCTTCACACAACCAGGGGAGCCTAAGCCATACCTTGGGGAAGGAGATGGTAGGGGTAGGGACAGGAGAGGTCATTCCAAGTAAGGGAGCCCTCTAACAGCGAGAGTACAGAGTGGGCAGCGTTTGTTCTGCGTTTAAGCAAATTGTGAGCAGATAAGACTGAATAAAACACTTTGGGACCAATGTTGAAGTATGGGAGGTAACAGTGAAGAGAAGCTGGAGGCAAGATCAGGCTGAATGAGGCATCTGGACCTCCTTCTACAACTGGGAAATGCCCAGCTCCGTGCTTTCACCTGAGATCTCAGAGATCCTGGGGTGCTGTTTGATGCTAGGCTTCCTTAGAGTTGAGTAGGGAATGGATACAAGCTCCCCAACACACTGAACGGTTTTAAACAAAGAGGCCCATAGTTCCCCAGACTCTCATGTCCATGGAGGACTGTGCTTGGCCAGGGAAGGCTGGATGTGCCACGAGGTGTATTCCAGAGGGAGCACCCTGATGCCCTCTGCCTTAAGCGGCATGGTCGGGAGGGGGCCCAGAGCGCCCAGCCACGTTGGAGAATCCCAAACTGTGCAGTTAGAGCTACAGCCCTGTGAGCAAGAACATGTTCTGTTTTCATCTGGAAGTCTCAGGTCCTCCCTGTGGAGCCGGCCTGCAGCTAGACTAGAGGGAGAGCTGCTGGCACCATTTGCCAACAAACTTGCTCATCTGCATACAGCCATCAAGACCATTGGTTTCCTAAGTCATTCTGAGGGCTAGCAGTTGCCTTCCTCAAAAGAAATTCTATAGGGAACCTCAGTGTATAAAACATATAAAAGTGGAGTTGTTGAGATAAAGAGGGGATGGAGTCCTGAACTTCCACCCAGACAATCCGTAGGCATCTCTGAGGACCCCTGGAACCTGCTGAACCTAGTTTTAAGGTAAGAGAGGCAAAGGCAAGCCCTGAAAGGGCTTTAAGCAAGGGGTGAGATGAGCCAGTACACATTCTAGAAGGATGCCTGGGGCCACTGGGTGGGATCTACAGTGGAAGCAGGGAGTCGCTGAAATGGTCTGGGCATGAGCTGGTAAGGTCTAGACCCATGGCAGTGGCAGCCAGGATGGAGGGTAAGTTTGGGTTCAAGAAACTTATTCTGAGTTAGAATCAGCAGGAATGGGTGAAGGATGGATGCAAGGGGTGGAGTCTGAGAGAGCTGGACTGCCTGGATGAAAGCATGCTATTACTGTGACAGCCAAACAGGGCAGAGCAGCTGGCTGGGACAAAGGATAAGACTTGAGTTTCAGAGACATTGTGTTGCGGCCACTGTGGGACATGTAGGAGTTGACTCACCAGTAGACAGTTAAAAACAGAACTCTGGATCTTCTCTCTTAGAAAAGAATGTTGGAGGTAGAGATTAAATTTGGGAGTTAGCAACATATTGATAGACATAAGGTAATAGAAAACATGCTTACTATGAAAGAGAAAAGGCCTTAAAAGAGAACTTTTGTTTATGAAAATTTGAATTTTATTTATTTTTCATTAATGTCATCGTTATTACTATTATGAATGAATATTTTAGGAGCAGAGACAATTTGCTGGATGTGTGGAGCAATAAGGACTTGCTCCTGTTGTCTGAGGATAGGCAGGCCAAGGATAATAATGATACACAGAATCACAAATCAACAGGCTACAAGAGAGTGGAGACAATCCCCAGGACACTTCAACTCTCCATATCCGATGGGAACTAGCAGAACAGGAGATCCCTTCTCTGACTCCCCAAGTAGAGTGTCCCCTTTACTCATTTGACATGCAGCAGCCACTCAATGCTTTGCCTCCTCCACTAGATGGTAAGTTCCTTGAGAACAGGAGTTATGAGATAATGCATATAAAACTCTTAGCATAGTGCCTGGCACCCCTTTGACGGTGGCTATTACTAATTCAATTACTCTTTTGAATTCTTGGAGAGAATTAACAGGGCATTTTGCACACATCAGGTACAAAACATTTATTCATCCTGTGATCAAGAAGTTCATGGCACTGGGACAGTCCACCACAAAGCAATTTCCATTCCTTTTTCTTTTCTTTCTTTTTTCTTTATTTTTTTGATGTGGACACATAAAAGGAGATTATTAATAAAGACTAGCTGAGTGGCTGACTCTTCCAGAAAGCGGACTCTCTCCCAACCAGAAATCGTGCGTCCACCTCATTCCAAGATCTGCTCCAGATTGACCCTCGGACAAACCTTGGCGAAGAATTTCTGGGTCAGCTTTGTTCACAGGCAAGGCTCGCACCCCGCAAAGTCTCTAGGGCAAGAAAGCCTGGAGAGCCTCGGTTAATCGTGCTGGGAGACCATACAAACATCCGATGCCCCTAGCCGCCCACCCGCGGCGGCAGTTCCCTCTAAGACGCCTGCTCTCCGTGACGGCTGAGTCGCTGAGCAGCGCACTCTCCATGTGACTTCAGTTTCCGTCCGTTCCTTCCGCAAGTGCTAAAATAATCTCCTGCCCCAAGGAGAGGAGGCAGCCCAGCCCCGCGTTCGGCTGCTCTCGAGGAGGCCGGAGCCCCGGGAGAGGATGCGCCGCGCGGAGCCGCCTGGGCCTGCGGGAGCCGTGAGTATTTCCCGCGCGGCCGCCTCCCCACCGGGCAGCCGCCGCGCTTCTGTTGGGCGAGCGGGGCGAGGCGCGTGGTAGGTGGTCAGCGTCCGCGGCCCACAGCTTGGGGCTGACGGGGAAGTTGTGGCTTGTTGCACCCAGGCTCCACCGCGTTTGCGCTTAGTTTGGGGGCTACAACCCGGTGTAGGTGAAAACGCCTACAAGGAGGTGTTCGAACAAGGTGGGCTTCAGATTCCTTGTTGGAAGGTTTGCTTCCTGGCTCTGTGGGGAGAATTTCTGAGCCTCAGTTTCTTCATCTGCAAAGGGGGAACAATAAGGCTCCCTGCCTAGGCTGGATTTACTGGATGTAACGAGACTACCTTGTGAACACTCAGCATGCTGAGTGCTTGGATGGCCTTCCCTGCCCAGGACCTGGACTGAGAATCACCATTTCGTATATGAAGACACTGAGATGCATTAATCGTGGCGCACATGTGTGGATGTCTTCCATGTGCCAGGGTGTTCAAGGTGTTGGGGATGGAGCTGTGAAAAGAGGCAAAGCCCCATCCGCACAGAATGTCCTTGGGAAATTCAGTAGTGTTCTGTTACATGGACCCACAGCTAGTAAGTATCAGAGAGGCACTAGACCCCAGGACTTTCTGCCCCATTGTCCTGTGTTCTTCTGTAGCCCTCAAGGCCTCTCCACGTGGGCCGGATCCTGGAGGGTTCAGCAGCATGTATCCCCATGTACTCAGGAACTGACGTAAATAGGGAGTCACTGGCTGGGCTCCAGGCAGCCCTCAGAACGGGCTGCCACCTCACTTCACCACTGAGAGAAGGTGACCATGTGCCCAGCTGAGGAGGCTAAGACAGGATCCTAAGAATGGAGACCCTGGATAGGGCTAGTCCCGGGCAGTGCTCTTCCAAGGGGCAGCAAAGGGACCCCACTGCAGGTTTCTTCCATGATGCTGTTAGGATTCTGGATAGTAGAAACATTCAGTGTTTATACAATTGGCCTTCCAAGATCTGTACCCACTGCACTGGGCTGTGCTGCTCAGGCTGTTTCTGTGGATGTTGATGATTTGCTAGGTTTTACAGTCCAGAGACTGACTGACTTCCCTTGCATACCTGTAGGTTAGTACATATATGTCTGAGAGTTTCTAGAGGGGATTATAGAATCATGGGCCCAGAAAACAAATACAAATACAAAAACCTTCCACTCTTGCCTTTAGGTTAAAAAAAAAAAAGAAAATCTGTTTCACAGAGAGGGTGCTTTCATCTAATGGGTGCCCTCATGGAAACTTCTTGAAAACCCATAGGAACTGCTCCTACATGGTGCTTAAACCTGCCATCCAAGAGCAGCAGCCTCCCAGAGAGCAAGCTCCTAGCATCCCTGTCCTTGGGGAATGCATTGTCCTGTTTGTTTCTGGTCTTTCTTCATCATGGAAAAGTGACCCTAGAACTGATTATAACCTACATTCTGGCTGCAGTGTGCATCCACACCACAAAGCATAAACTAGATTCTTGGATGGACAACTCAATGTGCCCTACGTAATGCTCAGATCCATATTATAACCACATAGGTTAGGGGAGAGTAGGCTTTCAACCATGACTGAAAAGCAGTATCTTTCTCAGGCCATGCTGGTGTGCTCAGTGATACCTACTGATGTGTGTGCAACATTAGTGGCAAATATTTTTGCCTTTGGTGGAACTTTTTGTTATACTCATTTCCCCCCAAACTATTCTCAACTTCGTTGAACAAACGTCATGTCCTCAGTGTGTGGGGGTTTCTGGGGTAGGTTAGGTACTGATTTCTGAAGGCTCAGAGAGGTGAGGAGAGAGAAAAAGGACATTGATACTTGGCTCTTATCAAACTTTGCAAGCAACTATAAACTTGAGTTCAGGTGTCTTTTGGTTGCAAATGACAAAAAACCAAATCAGCTTGGCTTCAACAATAACAACAAAAAAGGATTTTATTGCTTCAAATAACAATAGCAAAAATCTATCGGCAACAGCTTTAGGCATGGCTGGATCCAGGAGCTCAAACATTGCCAGGAATCTATTTCCTTCTTAGCTTTGCTTTCTTCTGTGTAGGCTTCATTATCAGGCAGCTCCTAATTTTGATAGCAAAGATACTCCCATTCCTCTGCAAATTCAAAGAACATCAGCTCCGAGCTTAATCACCACCAGTTTGGTATCTGAAGCAGGAAGAGAAAGCCTCTTTCCCAAATAATTCTAGCAACTCTTCTTGGATTGACTCTCACAGAGTTGGCTTCTGTAATGTACCCACTGTAAACCAATCAATGTGGGTAGGGAAACTGGAGGCTCTAATAGACCCAGACTTGTTTATAGGTCCCTCCTTGGAGCCAGGAATTGAGGTCAAACCCAAACAAACATGGACTTCTTAAAGGAAGGAGGTTGGTTGTGTGACATCATAAGGAAGAAGTAGAACTCTGTCAGGGTTCTTCCAGTGAGATGGGCATGAGGAGCAGTGCTGGTGCGGTGATGGGTTAAATGTGTCCACAAAGCCCTGTGATGACACAGAGACTTCCCGCCTCCAGCCCCAAACCAGAGGTCACCTCGGTCAGGTGCTCTGCCATGGTTCAAGGAAGTTCCTGCTGCCACCTCCAAGAAAAGAATTAGGAGTGGATTTCTCCTTAGAAGATAACACCTGGTGCCCTGTCTTTTCACCCTGGCTCTTCCTAAGCAGGACATTAGGTGTCTGAGGCAGCCCAGCACCCACAGTTCCTGCAGGGGCTCATCTTCGGGTGCACCTCATGTCACTCCATTTTGGATGGCAGGCTGGACACTGGCTCCTCCTGGTCCTCCCTATTGTGACTCCCTCATCTGGTCCAGCCATGATCCCTCAGGTCTCTCCTGCCTTTCCAGTGTCTCCTCTCAGTGGTCCTACAAGACACCAAGGCAGAGCTCTCTCCCTTAGCCTGCAGTCAGTGGGGAGTGGGTCTTCCCATGCCTGACCCTGGGCCATCTCCTTCGGCTTCAGGCATGGTAATGGTGTCCCTACTGCTGCCCAGCCTGACATCCTGAGACTTCCTCATGGGACTCTCCCAATGGCCTTTCTCTTATTCTAGGTTCTTGCACCTTTCCTCAGGTCCCTAAACCGAGGCTTGCATTTTAGTTAATAATTCTGGCTTCTTATTTCCTTCTATATCCCCTATTTTTTCTAGGCTTTCTAGCTCCTTTTGCAGAAGCTCTAAAGGCCCTCATCTTTGTCAAACATATACTCCATGGCATTGACAGGCTGTCTCATCCCCACAGAAGACCATGGCCCCATGAACGCTCAGGGGTGCTATTCAGAATATCAAACACTGCGTGGTATAGACAAGATCAATCAGCATGGACATTGTCATTAGATGCAGGGTCCTGGGGGCCCCTGTTGGGTCAGGTGTTACCTCCTTGGTTACTGCATCATGGAGGCAGGGGCACCTAGGAGTTCCAAGAGAGCGGCCTGGAAGCAAGGGTAGGGGCTGGTGGTACATATGTTTATCGACTAATACATACCTATGCAACCCAGCTGAACAGTCACCCAACATATATTCCTCTCGGACAGGTGAACATCCCACACCTCCTACCTGGGTCAGAAATCAGCTCTGGTTTTGGCCTCACTGTTTACAGTTGATGTGACTTGATCAATTCACTTTGGCCTTTTTGAGTCTTAGGCTAATTATGTGTAAAATTAAGATAATAAGCAGGGACTTGAACATAGATATTGGTACACCAATGTTCACAGCAGCAATATTTACAATGGCCAAAAGGTGGAAACAAACCAAAGGTCCACTGAGGGATAAATGGATAGACAAAATGTGGTTTATACATACCATGGGATATTATTCAGCCATAAAAAATGATGAAGTTCTGAAACATACTATTACATGGACGAACCTTGAAACATTATGCTAAGTGAAATAAGCCAGGCATACAAGGACAGATATTACATGATTCCAATATATGAGATAACAAGAATAGGCAAATATATAGAGAAAGAAAGAATAGTGGTTGCCGGGAGCTGAGGGGAGGGAGGAATGGGGAGTTACTATTAAATGGGTACACAGTTTTGGTCTGGGATGATGGAAAAGTTCTGGAGAAGGATAATGGTGAGGTTGCCCAACAATGTGAATGTATTTAATGCTACTGAATTGTATCCTCTAAAAGGGTTAAAATGGCAAATTATATGTAGATTTTTACCACAATAAAAAAATGGAGGTTATAATGCCTACTATATAGACTGTTGCAAGTATGAAATGATCAAATGTCTGTAAGAAGCCTTTGCAACCTTAAGTGCTATTATGATTATCATCATCTAAGATCATTAAGGTATAATTCAACCATTTTGGCTTTATCCATGAGTTTTCTAAAAATCATTATTATTGGGGGTGTGGGATTTTTTAAAAATCACATTACTCTTATTTCTCTGTGAATAAAAAGTTTTAGAGAAAAAATATCAGCTTTAGAAGAGGTAGCCACTTTGCTAGTACAATTTGAGAGATTTTGAAAAAAACATAATTATCTCCCATACCATCCTGAAATTATACCATGAAAAATTTATTATTTTTCATCATTATCTATATAAATACATATTAGAGCAGGGTATTAAAGAGCATATCAGTCATTCACACTTTAGTGTGAATTTAGCTTTCCTCCTAATTCTGGCTGAGAACACTAAGGCAGTGATTATTAAATCTTTTTTTTTACAAGACAGAATTTTTTTCTAAATAGCATAGCTAACTTTGCAACCTCAATTAAATTGAGGTTAAATAAATTAAATTGACATGCAGTATGTAAAAACTAGGAACTTTTTAAAAGTTAAATCACTTGATATGAATTCTTAAGTATTTAGAGGGAAATATACTGATGGCTGAAACCTATATTGAAATGCGTCAAAGAATAAGATGGATAGAAGGATAGGTAGATGAATATATTCATGACACAAACAAGTACAGTAAAATGTTAATAGCAGGATCTAGGTGGTGGGTATACCAGTGACCACTGTCAAACTCTTTCAAATTTGCTGTATGTTAAAATTTTTCATAATAAAATGTTGGGGGAAAGTCAAGTTACTAATAATACCTAGTAACCACCCACATTCCTTTTCATAAACATAAAAATCAAATAATAGATAAATAAAGCTTCAATGGGAGCTATAACTATCTATAAATATACTATCATATTATGTGGATTATTGGGTTATGGCTCCAACTGTTAGTATATGATGAATTGTTAGTATATGATGAAGAGGTGGCATATGCACTGGGCCTGAAGAATGAACAGGAGTTCAGCAGTTGGTGAAGACCAGAAAAGGGATCTTTTCCACAGAGGAGACAGTATATGAAAATTCATGATTTAGTCAAGGATAGCAAGAATCCCAGGGTGGTTGGGGCTTGTGGTATTGAGGTTGAGTTTTGCTGGACTCCTGACTAGTTTTGAATGGCAGCTCGGGCATTCTCTATGTGGCCTAAACCTTTGTGAGCCTCAGTTTACCATGTGAAAAATAGGAATGATAACCTTTACCTGCTTGGATGTTGTGAGGATTATTATATGTAAAGCACCTGGCATAGCACTTATCCCAGGTGAGCGCTCAGTAAACATTAGCTGTTACAGTTAAGAGCCTGGAAAATGATATGGGAGCTTGAATACTATCCACTGAGTTCCTCAGTTATCAGAAATCTATACCATTTCATTTTTCAGTTGCGCCCTTTCTCAAGGGAACCAAGGTTGGGAGGGCAGAGGTGATATATTTCCATTCTCGCCAACAAGCTCAATTATCACCTGTAACCCCTTCCCTGCCCGTGGTCTCACACAGACTCTGAATATCCCAAGGTCCGTCTGCAGTGCACATGCATGGGAGACAGTGCTGAAGCTCCTCTGTTTGATTTATTCCAACACCAGCTCCCTGTTTGCACAGAGGAACCCTGCCTTCCCTTTAATTGTGACACTACTTTGTCTTATTAACGAAGTTCACAACATTTCCTCACATTGATAAAGCTTTTCCATACATATTCTCTCCTCCGGTTTTGACACAACCCTGTGAGGTAAGCAAGGCAGGTATTATTATCACCCATGGCCACCCCAGCAGTGATCAGAGAGAACAAGCCTGTGCTACTGAAAGGAAATGACAAGTTTGAAACTAATGCATTATTGATGGACACCTATCCACAGGCATTATGTGGGTCTGTCATAAACAAAGGTGACACCAGGGGCCCCCCACCAGCCATGTAAGAGCAATTTGTTATCTGCTTAATGGGAGCAGATTTGCATTTTTTAAGACCTGTGACCATGGAGCAGGACAGAGTGAACCACCTCTGTTGGTTCTGAAGGGTCAGCGCTGGCCACCCAGGGAAGCTGGTTGACTCATTCCTCATGCTGAGGAGCTAAGTGGAGCAGGGCAATGCTCTCAGCAGGGCTCTACACGCTGGCTGCCTGGAGTTGCCACAGGAAGAGGCCAAGGGAAGAAGAGCTGCTGTGGCTTCCAGCCTCCTCCGCTATTCCCAGACCAAGACTCTTTGCACAAGCCCCGAGTGAGCCTGGCTGGCCAGGTGTGCTAGCTTCAGGGGGAACAAGAGATCAGTACTTTCAACCAGTGCTTGGAGACCACTGCACCGTGTTCCCTGTGGCGCCTTGGCCATATCATTTCATTGCTCTGGCCTGAGTGCCATCACCTCCAAAACACCGGGGGCTAGTCCCTTCAGAAAGACTACAGTTCTTCTTAAAAGGATGGTCAGCTACTAAATTTGAATGAAAGTGCATTTGCCAGAATGCATGTGCAACAAAGCTGTCCTGTCTCATGCCAATTCTTAAGACCCCACATTCAAGGAGCATTCCAACAAATTCAGATCGGACAACTCCTCACTTATTTGTCCAGGCTTAGAGGGGGATCCAAGTCCTGGGAGCAGATGCAAAGGGCTCCCAGTAGTACAGCCAGCTTCATACAAGCAGTGAACTGCCAGCCTGGTGTCTTTAAGCACGGGCAGGTTGACAACCTGTCAGGGATGAGGATGCTGCAAAGATGAAAGACTATTTTTTGAATTAAAAAAAAAAACTTCTCTCAATACAGTAACAACCTTGCAACATGGGCATTATTTACTAGGGAGGAAATTCAGGCCAAGATGTTGAGTGGTGCACCCAAGGTCAGAGGCAATCTCTGAACCTGCTCCGTCTGTCTATCCCCTTGGCCTGGGCTCTTCCTTCACCCTTACAGCTGCCTTTCCAGGATCCAGGCTAAGAGGCTGCATCCCCAAATCTAAATCCCCTGGACCCTGAAAAAGAAAAGAAATGTCTACAATAAAACTTATTTTAATTATTAGCCAATGATATTTTTTATTTCATGAACTCCAAATATGATCATTTTAAGCACATGCACAATAATTTCAATTCTAAGTATCCATAAGACATTCTGTTATAGTGATATTTATTAGGCTTTGATTGTGACATATTTTAATTTTTAAGTAACAATAGATTGACTCTATTCTTTTAAAATTTGTCTTAACATAGTAATTGAAGTGGATTGTTGGAAAATAGAAAAAAAAAGAAGCAAAAATGCAGATGTGGAAGAAGTAAATATCAGACACAATCCTCCCCACTGTTGAGATTCTGACATGTGCCCTTTCACGTATTTCCCATGCACATACAGATGAATTCGTATTCTTTGAACTGAGTTGGGATTATACTATACATTCTGTTATGCCCTTTCCTTTTTCTCCCTAGAAATACTTCATTTTGAACATATTTTTATGTCAATAAATATATTGCTACCAAAGAAATTTTAATTGAAGAGCATTATTCCTGTCATCATGTATTTAGACAATCCCTTCACTGTTGGATTTTTGGATGGTTTCTACTTTTTTAAATTATCATTACTAATGTTGCAATAAACATTTCTGTAAAAATATTTTCACAAAGATAGTGATTTCTTAGGATAAATCCCAGAAGTGGAATTACTGAATCAAAAATCATCTACATTTGCAACATCGTTGGTAAATTTTGTCCTTGAGAAAAAGTGTGCCAATTTGCTCTCACATCTTCAAGACAGTTCTGGGGTGGGGAGACTCAAGAGCAATTGTGTTGCCTATATTTTAACAAATTCAATATTAGGAGAGAAAGCCAGAGAAGTAAATCATGGGGTCTGAATTCACACACCACAATTCTAAATTCTGTGTTGCCCCAGTTCTCAATATGCAAGCTCTTGTTTAATGCATCCACTGTCTGAATACTGATTCTTTGCAAAATACAGGAATGTATTAATTCAACCAAAGACTTCAGCTGGTTCTTTTATAACAATTCTTCAATTTATTTTACATATTTAAAAAAATCTTTGGATGTAAAAGTACACATCTTAGGCATTTCTCCAAATTTAGACATTTCTCCAAAGAAGATTTATAAGTAAGTCACTAAACACGAAAATGCTCAACTTTATTAGTCATCAGGGAAATGCAAATCAAAACCACAAAGAGAGAGCACTTCACACCCACTAGGATGGCTATAATAAAAATGACAGAAAATAACAAGTGTTGATGGGGATGAGGAGAAACTGGAACTCTCATACACTGCTAGTGGGGATGTACAATGGTGCAGAAACTTTGGAAAACAGTCAGTGGCAGTTCCTCAGATTTAAACAGACTTTACCACATGACCCAGAAATTTCACTCTCGTGGTGTATACTCAAAAGAATTGAAAACATATGTCCACACAAAAACTTGTACATGAATGTTCATAGAAGCATTATTAATAACAGCCAAATGGTAGAAACAATCCAAATGCCCACCAACTAATGAATGCATAAACAATGTGGTAAACCCATACAATGACATGTTATTCAGCCATAAAAAGGAATGAAGTACTGACACATGCCACAATATGGATAGTCTTTGAAAACATTATACTAAGTGAAAGAAGCCAGACATCAGAAGCCACATATGATTCAATATATATAAAGTGTCCAGAATAGGCAAATTCATAGAAATAGAAAGTAGATTAGTGGTTGCTAAAGGATGGGGGCATGTTTGCTAATAGGTATAAGGTTTCATTTGGGGCATGCAAATGTTCTGGAATTAGTAGTAATGGTTGCACTACTCCGGGTATATGCTAAACACCACTGAATTGTACACTTTTAAAGGGTGAATTTTATGTATCTCAATTTTAAAAGTACACACGGTGGCTTACTTGTAGAAAAGAGAGAACAGAGTATCTTTAAAACTTTTAGCCATCTTTCTTAGATTTGATACCTAGTTACCAAAGTAATCCTAAATTCAGTATTCAAAATTGAATAGTTTCATCTTGAATTTAAAGTTCGAACCAAAATGTCATTCTGGTTTTTATCCTTCCCTCTCTCTGTCCCTTTCTCTCTCCCTCCCTTTCTTCTTTCATTTTAAAGCTATATTTTAAGCAATAAATATATATTGCTGAACTCTGCTTAGTGTAAGTACAATTTCTCCAAGCAAAAATCTTGCAAATCAAGTTAGTTTTGGGTGCGGATTCTTATAAAATAGGGATGATCATCTAACATAATAATTTGTCAATACCCAAAATAAGTCAATTTTCCTGTTACATGAATCTAATTAGTTTTAGAATGCACTTTTTAAATTTTTTTCTGCTTGTATGTGTTCATTTTTCATAACTTTTTTCAAGTGATTTCAAACTTACAGGAAGCTTGCAAGAACAATACAAAGAATTTCCATGAATTCTTCACCCAGATTCACCAACTGTTAACATTTTGTCAGATTTGCTTTCTCTCTCTCTCTCTCTCTCTCTCTCTCTCTGTTTCTCATTCTCTCAATTTTAAGAACCCAACATCCACTCAAGGAACACACGCTGCACTTGGTCATTATGCTGCTCCATCCTTTGTAAGTAGGCTTCTCCCTCTCCCTTCCCCTGCCTTTCTTTGTTTTTTAAGACTTTGACTTTTTTGAAGAGTCCAAGTCAGTTGTCTTGTAGTACATCAGAGAGCCTGGATTTGTCTCATTGTCTCCTCATGCCTGGATTCAGGGCAAACTTTTTTGGCAAGGGCACTACCAAGATGGGGCTCTGTGTTTCCCACGGCACCACACCTGGGAGGCTCAGAATGTCAGGTGGTCTCACCATGGGAAATGCTGAATTCGAACATTTGATGAACGTTAAGTTCACTTTCATTTTTTGCTAAGAATCAGAGACCAAAGCTGCTTGCCTGAGGCTTCAAATACTTCGTGGCAGTAGGAATTGCTTGAAGTGGTCACAGACTAGGGTATCTGTACTTTATTATCTATTCTCTGTGGTCTGTGACCAGCTGTCCTTCCCTTTCTCTCAGGATCCCAGGTGGGATTTGCTCTTGTATTTCTAAACAAAGGCAGGCTCCCTTTCTGTGGAGCTCCCTATCTAGCACCTGTACCTTTCCGTCCACTGGCATCACCATCACACATTTACACCCTGCACATGTGCATACAACTGCTTTTAGAGATTCTCTCCCCTCAGACCAGTCTATAAGAATTTGTTTCTAACACCAGATACCTCTGAGAGTTACCTACTTTCTCCAAAGACCTCTTTGTTTAAAGCTTTTTCAGCTTATTTGATTATTTTCAGAAGAAAATTCTCAATTGCATGCTAATATATGTATAGCACTCTTAACACTTGCTACTAGCACCTTTAGCAAAGAGGTTGCAGCCCAGCTCTGGTGGCGTCTGTAGTAGCAGCAACTGGAGAGGGTGGGAACAGAGAGCTGGGGAGGAAGGAGGTAATAGGGTATCCCTGAATATTAGAAATTCATCATCCTTTCCTGAAAATGCATCCAAAACCCACAGCAAAATACAAGGCAGACCTTAGTATTCCCAAACTTTGAGCATAAGGAGACCTTATGAACAAAAATTACCTACAGACTGGTCTTTACCTGTGGTTGTGTTTTACTACCAGCTGATTAAGACACCATTATGGAAAGCTATGTGCAATTGATAACCCTTAAAAGGAAGTAAATTTGATTAATTTAGGAAAATCTACATACGTTTGAAGAAAAAAGTTATATACATAGAGGACCTGATCAAAATAGGGATGCTACTGTACTCCTGCACTATTTTGATTCTTATGATGATAAAGACATGGAAATTTCAGGACTTCAGGAAGCAGAGGCCAGTCAAAAGATTTCATTCACCTTTTCTTTCCAGTCCACTGCAAAAGTAAGCATCACCCACATGTCCCCTGCACCAAAGGGGACTGCATGTGGCCTGCATGTGGCTATCATCTTCCGTCCAAGCAATCCTGAGGCCAGAACTGACATGGTCATGGGCATGGATAAGGAAATGCTGCCTCAGCTTACAACTGAGCTACTGCTGGCAAGACCAGGATCCCCTTACAAAAGCAGTAAATGTTCCCATCCTTTTCACTGTTTCACACAGCCCATAAAACCATCCAATCAGTGTTGGGTTAACTTACGTGGGTCAGTGAAGCAGTAGATTCTTCCTATTATTTTGTGGAAACAAAAAGAGTAAACAAGCAAAATCTCTAAGAAAAAGGAATTTTTGCAGAAGATGTGCATTCTTCTTGCTCACTGTTAGCATTCTCCTGTTTCAGAAGACAGTTTTGATTCATGTTATTTTTATGAAATGAATCTGTTTTCACCACTTAATTTATTATGACCAGGTCTGGAAAGAGAAAAGCCATACAAAAACCCATATGGTCTTTCTTCCTGAAAAGGAGTACTTTATAGACAAGGGATGAAGATGGAGTGGAATCACAGGTTTCTGTGATAACCAACTCAAGACTAATGTTTACAAAGAGTGATGACGAGACATAAACAGAATAGATAAGTAAGACATATAAATGTGACACTAAAAGGACTTCACTTTAACAGGAGGTAGAATTTATAATCTTAATATCTCCAGGTCCAATGCATTACAGACACAGTACAGAATCTTACTTCCTGCTAGCACCTGGGTCAATAGTGTCTTGTCTTTCAAGCTTTCCAGTGTTTAGAGGCTCACAGTCTTTGGCTTTAGCCATGATCATGATAACCATGACTGCAGAAAAGATATAGAGAGACCTTACAGAAATGAAGTGAATAAAAGAATATGAAATGTATACACTCTACATAAAAGAGAATGGAACGTAACCATTTTCTGCCTCTACACTTGGAAGGAACTATTCAGCCTTGTTGTCTCATTTAGGAAGAACAGATACAAGCAGAGTCTGTTAATGGTATCTGCTTTGCATGTCGAGATCTCGTGTCTTATAAAGTATATTTTTTCAATGGTCGCCTAGACCAGGAGGAGACACAAACTTATTCAGACCCTATTTGGAACATGGGCAGATTTGCGATTCCTTTGTATTAACTCTGGCTCCACAGTGCTGCACAGTCTATGAAATGGGAACCATTGTTTCAAGCACTTTTAATTATAATGAGGGGAGGTTCCAGTTTAATTATAATGTCATACTGCCACATGTGTCCTCCATCATAAGTGTTTTCTATTCACTTCCCTTTCTCCACCAAAAATATATCTCAGATGATTTGGCTTAAAAAAATTGATGCATTTTTTGGGAGATGTCAGAGAGAGAGTAGTAAAGTTGGACAGTAACTTATCTACACACTTAAGCTTACTTGCTCTCTTACAGCTGGAGTCTCTGTTAAGGGATCTTCACCTAACTAAGGTTACATGTGGGTAGAGAGGAAGCAGTCCTGTGCATATAGGAGAGGGTTCATGGGATTTTCCAGAGAGATTTGGCCTCCAGATTGTTTATCTTGTAATCTGTGCGGTGCTCTGACTCTAACTAAGCCTTCTGCAGCTACACAGTCCAGGAAGAGTGTTTCTCAACCAAAATTGTTATTATTTTGACAGTCTTTTATTTATTTTCAGAGTTACTACATACCTTCTTGTTTAGTACTGCTCCAAGGCCATCCTCCCTTACATAATTGTATTAATCAAGGCCCAACCAGGAAACAGAAACGCTCAGATTATTTAAAAAGGAGGAAATTCAGTGCAGGAAATTGGCCACCTGTGATGGAAGAGGCTGAGAAGCCAACCAGAGCACAGATAGTTAACCCAGAGACTAGCCACCTCAGGAAACTGTGACCTTCCCTTGGTAGGGGAAAGGTAAAGAAAGGGAGATGGGTGTTTCAGAACCTAGGAGTAACCAGAAGAAACTTAGGGACTTCTCTGTCAAAGGCAGAGAGGGAGGGAAAGAAATACCCTGAATTCTCTCCTCCTTTTACCATCTACCTCCCTTTGAGCAAACCTGCTGGAGGCCAGCTGACACTCAGAGCTTGGGAAACAGCCTTTAGAAGTCAGCCCCCTGCAGTACAAAGCAGGGTAGGGAAAGGATAAGGCATGGGTCTGAGAACAAGCAGTTCTCAACCATCATAGTCAACTGCTACTGGGATTAGTCTTGTTCTGGTATTTATTAATGCAGAATTTTTAATCCAATCTTCCCACATATTTCACCCATTTAGTTAGTATAGTGATATATTCATTTGTTAAGCCAAATTCTTCATTCTTTTTCCTTCTTGTGTAGCTATTGAATTACCTTGGCAATTATGCATAGAAATAACAACCACTTACCCAGCTCGTTGGTGTTTGGAACTCATAAGTAGTAATTATGTTGTTAACTCATAGTTAATGAAGCCCTTTCACATATACAGATTGATTCTCATAAAAATTCTGAATAGTTATTATCCCCATTTTGTAGAAGAATTACCTGAGTCTTAGAGACTTTATGTGAATTGCTCAAGGACGGAAAACAAATACTGGAGCGAGGATTCAAACCCTGGTCTGTGTAGTTCCAAACCCCATAATTTTACCATGCTGCCTCTTAAGAGAAGGAGTTGCCCATAGGGGACAGCAAAAGTTTTCTGGATTGGCTGGCTGAGTTTAGGAAAAAGGAGAAAATACGTTTTAAAATCATAAAAATTTTCTCATTGACCTAGAAATCAAAAATACCCTGGGCCTGACACCAGGCCTATTTAGCACTCCTGTCTGAAGAATTATATCCTTCTTGAAGAAACTGCACTCTTACCTTATACACATCCAGAAGTCAGTGTTTCAATACATGGGCTGGCTGATCTGGAAGGGTCAGTGTTGCAACAGCATGTACCATCCCAAGCCTGATGGACGGGGTGAGGGAGGGAGGGAGGGAGGAAGGAAACAGGCCCATGGTTCCTATCTCCCTGTCTTTCTTCAACAAAAGACAGCACGCCCAGTGAAATTTGAATGTCATATGAAAAATGAATTTTTTTAGTATGTCCCAAATATTGCATGGGACATATTTACACTAGAAAGTTATCTGTTGTTTATTTGACATTCAAATGGCATCCTGCAATTTACTATATCTGGCAATTTTATCTCAAGCTGGGCAGTGATCCCAGTGTTTCAGGGGTGGACGTGTGTGTGTGTGTGTGTATGTGCGTGTGCTAGGACAAGAGCCCAGATGGCTTTGCCATCTGTGCCCTGTTCATGCCACAAGGTAATAATTCCTGCAGAGGTGGGGGATTCCCAGTATCCAGCAAATACTGATGAATTCTGAATTGGAGGTTCCCTCTGTGGTAAGGAGAGCTGGTCTGACCTGAAGCTGAAGTTGATTTGCCTGGTTTCACTTAGCTTTTCTGTTTTCACTGGTGAGTATTCAAATCTGACCAGGAAGTTAAAATTAGCCTTAGGGATGTATAAACTTATTCGAAGAAAAAGAAAGAGGAAGGGGCCCAAGGTGGCCTAGATGTGTCAGGCAGAAAGGTCTGTGGGTCCCATGCAGCAGTGAGGAGGTGCATGTTAGCACTTGTGCTGCTGGCCCAGGAGAGGACTGGAAAGCAGGCCCAGTGGTCCTTCTGGGGTGGATGCCAAGGAGAGGATGGGGAAGATGGGATGCTGGGGCTGGGTACTTGCCTCTGGTTCTGAGGAACGTAGAGCTGGGAGGAGATGCCACTGGGCTGTAAACTCTCCCAACAGGCGGGTAAGGTGATTCAACAGCCTCTACAGAGAGAGGTCTCATCCTGGGACTGGTTACTCATCCTAGGGCCCAAGGAGGAGGAGCTGGGGGTGCTCCCACCCCTAACTCTATGTCGATCTGGAATCTTGAGTAAGTCATTATTAACTCTGGGCCCTTGTATGCTCACCTCTAAAAACGTGATGGAGGAGGATATACTTTTCTGTTATGGTTCCTCTTAGTTCTAAAATTCTGTTGGTATATGTATAATTTTTAGCCTTTTCCTGACTCCTGTTTTGTGCTCACTGGCCAGGTAAGAGGGCTGGTAACAGACTTCATCAATAATTCTTATATCTTAAGATCACTCTTCACTTTCCCCTCAATTTTTTCACATATCCAGGCAAATATCAAAATCCTTTTTTCAAAGAGCTTTATTCAAATGAGTTAAGCAATGACATTTACTCTTCTCTAAAAGCTGCATGTCAACACAGCAATTAGGAACTCTGTGGGACCAGAGGTGACAATTAATATTTCAACCCCAGTTCACCATTCCTTTGTTCATTCAATCATTCAGCAGATATTTATGGAGCTCAGGCAATGTATCAGGCAGATTCGAGTTTGGGAGGAGGACTTCAAGAGAACTACAAAACATGCCACACTCTCGGGGACCTGAGACCTGATTCCTCAAATCCTTGGCTTTTCTCTTCTGTTGCTGGACTCCTCAGAGTTTCAGTGTTCAGCCACCCACCCATCAAATGGTAGAGGCAAAATGAAAATGAGTTCTTGTTGACAGTTGCACTGAAAGGTTGAAAGTGTTGGCCAACTTGAGGTATTTGAATAATCTGTGGGTTTGCCCCTCCCTGTAGTGGTGGGCCTCGAAGACCAGACATAACTGGGAACTGGCTCCTACTGAGAGTGCAAAGGAGCCCTCTGGGATGTCCTTCACTCACTTGCTTCTTCCTTGCCCTCTCTCCCCAGTGTCGTACTTGAGATGGAGTTACTGCCCCTCTGGCTCTGCCTGGGTTTTCACCTAATGACAGCGGAATGGAGGAACCGAAGTGGGATGGCTACAGCAGCTTCTCAAGGGGGCTGCAAGTTGGTGAGTTTTCCCAGGGACTCCAAGTTGTCTGTCGCTCCTGTCCTGACAAGGTTTGGTCCATTTGGAAAGCTGATGTATTGTCTATCAAGGAGCACTGGGAATGAAAGAGTCTGAATCACTCTGTACGTGCCTTGCACAATGGCATGTGCAAGATACTCTCTAACGCAAGGTTAAGATGATGCCTGGGAAAGGCCAGACAGCCCCTGCCTGACCTTTTTCATACCTGCTGAAGATAGAAGTCCCCAGAGACAGACCTACGTCTGCTACCTGGAACCATGTTAAAAATCTAGATGATTGAACTCCACTAATGGTATCAGAATCTCTGGGTGGGTTATATTAAACTTGGAGAAGCCCTATCTCAAAGTTGGCATATGAGCTGATAGCAATGCTTAAGCATCAGTACTGAAGAGCACACAGCCCATGCTGCACTGCAGAGCAATGTATTTGACCACGCTTAGGCTAAGACAGTCCAGGAAATGGGTACCTGACCTTTTATGATTTACTCTCTCCAGGGCTTTCAGCCTATATACGTGGAACAAACTTGCCTTATAACAGCTGAGCACATTTCTAGAAATTTTTTCCTTTGTCTATAACTCAGCGATATAAAAAATCTGCTTGAGAAACATATATTTAATAAACATTCCTTGAGTTCTATTAAATATCAGGCCCTGGGGAGGCAAAGTTGATGTCAAAGTTAATACTTGAATTCAAAAATGTGTTCTTAAAGCTGATAAATTTAAAAAACCCAGCTGGTCATGGTTCTTTACCACTTTTAGTAACCTCTAGCTGCCACACTGTGGTGTGCTCCAGTATGGGGTAAGGGTTATGAGCTAAACCCCAGTTTACTACTAGTGACTTTGGGGCCACTTTGTGTCTCAGTTTCCTCATCTGTAAAATTTGGAGGTAATAATAGCACCAACCAATAATACCGTAACACGGGGTTCTCAGGATGATTAAGTGAGCTAATATATGTAAAGCACTCAGAATAGTGCCTTGGGTAGTAAGTGCTGTGTGCTCCATCTGTTGTTCTTGTTGCTGGTGGTCTCTGCTGCAGAGACAGTGTAAGATTAACTTCACAGTAGCTAGCCCAGGAATAAGAAGAGAAGGGAAGAAGGCATGAGTTCCCTGCCTGACTCTCTCCAGCCTGGTGGGCAGAAGGGACTCTGCTGCCAGTGAGCTCAAAGGGAGGAGTTCCCATGGCTCTTCTGAATTGAGGGCTGAGAGTTTGAGAGTCCAGGCACCCTCCATTGCCCCTCCTTGCTTTAGCTATTTGATGTTATTAAAGTGGACATAGTGGGCTCTAATGGCCACATGGTCCTTTTGGAGCACTTCAGTGAGGCCACAGGGAATTGCAGAGGTGTGACCCCTACAACTGCAGCAGCTGTGGGGAAAAAGGGTCTCACAGCTTGAGAAAAGCCCCTAACCACAACATTCTCCAGAGGATGCCCCTGTTGAGGGGCAGACCAACACTTACTCAAATGAAGAAAAATGCACCTTGTTTCTGCGTAGGGAGATTCAGTTTTGTAAATATGTCAGTTCTCCCCCAGATTAACACATAACTGTTATGCAATCTCAGTCAAAATCTAAAGACTTTTGGTGGGGAGGGGAGGTATGGAAGGAACCTAACAAATTCATTCTTACATTCATCTGGAAATTAGAAACAACTTATATGGTCAAAAGTAAAAGATTAATTTATTATCCTAATCTTATAGCTAACATTTATTAAGCATTTATGTGCCAGGTTGTGTGTTGAGTGTTTTACTTAAGCAATCATGCTGAATCCACAAACAAAAAAGAACAACCCTATAAGAAAACTACAAGTATAATTTCCACTTTATAGGTGGAGTAATAAAGAGCCTGACTGGTTGGGTACCCAGTGCTACCCATATGATAAAAAGAGAACCGAGATGGACCTACCCTAGAACTCTTGCTCTTAGCCACTATTCATATGCTGTTCATGCAATGAATAATATACAGGTGCTAAAAAGAGTATGATCGAATTTATTTTTATTGCCGAGGCAATATGGCTGTCATATATTTCTGAAGGAGAAAAAAAGTAGATTGCTGAGCAGTTTGTAGAGTACAGTCTCATAAAAAAATATATATTTAAGGTAGATAATATATGTAGGAAAGAGTCCAGAAGGAGATGTAACAAAAGCTTAGTGGTGTTTTTTTGAGGGAGAGGCTGAGGTTACTGAAGAGTTTAATTTTCTGTATTTTGGTACTGTATCAATTTTTAACTATTAGAATGTTTTATTTTAATAATCAGATAAAGAACTTGGTGCTCCAAGAAGTTAATTCCTTGTGCAGAGTCCAAAGCTAGTCAGTTGCACAGCCGTGAGTCAGACTTGAGTCTGTCATCTCTCCAAATCTGTGCTTCCTCCTCTCTACCAGGATTCCAGTTACCCCTGGGGTTGGGCGCACAGTTTCAGGCAATCACTGGCCCTGTCCTACTCATCGACCTGTGGAAAGGAATGCCGTTGCTCTTCTGTCTTCCCTTAAAACTTTTTTCCTGGACGCCTAACCAAAGCCAGGCAGCTGATTGCTTTTGCCAATCTTGTAAAACACTGGACTGCGTTAAAGTATCCTAAGGCTTATTTGATTTCTGCAGGGAGAACAGGGTAGCTCCACCCCCTTTGCCTCCTTATGCTGTTCAATCGTGGTAGAACAGTATTGAGAAAAAGCACTGGACTGGGCATTAAGATCTCTGGTCACAAGTCTCAGCTCTGCCATTGGCTCTTTATTTCTCTACAGACCCCTCTCTACTTCTCTGTGGACTCAGGGTGGTGATGAACTCTGAAGTCCTTTGAAGCTCTACCATCTCTCAATACAGAATGTAGGGGAGCCTTGCAGGCAAAGCTTCTGTGGGTGAACTGAAGATGTCACAGCACCTCTGGTTGTTTGGCAGTGTCTCTATTAGACACACAGGTGTTACAGTAATAGCAGTAACATTGCAGTGGTGACTGTTTGCATTAATAGGGCTCCCTGTGTGTCAAGCACTGTGCAGCCACTCGTCTGATCTCACTGCAATCCTCTCAAGTAGGTACTATTTTTAACTTCATTTTTTATAGGAAATAACAGACTTAGGCTAAATGATTTGCCCAAGGTCACCCAGGAAACAAATGGCAGAGGCATTTGACCAGACACCTGGTCTTCAATTGTTCTCATAGTTAAAACCAAATTGAAAGTACAATTGTCACCATTCAGCACCAGATGGACAGGTGCTCAGACCTTCTTTACACATGGTACATTTTAAGTGGGAACTGGAGCTCAGCTCCTGGCTATTTCAGCATGAAGGCAAAGAACAAAGTTTCCTTTTGTTCTACATTTTCCTATCCTTTTAAAAATATTATGATCTCCAGAGCCATTCCCAGCCATTGCAGGAACACACTCTGATGAATTAACTAGTTTCTATACATAAAGTTCTGCCTCAGAAGCCTCCTCCCTGCTGACTAGTGTGTTTTGGAACCTAGGTGGATGGAGTGGCTGACTGCCGAGGGCAGAACCTTGCTTCAGTGCCCAACGATCTCCCACCCTCCTCCCAGATGCTCATCTTGGATGCCAACCCTCTCAAGATCCTGTGGAATCATTCCCTCCAGCATTACCCTCATCTGGAGAGCCTCAGCCTGCACAACTGCCACCTGGGGTGCATCAGCCGTGGAGCCTTCCAGGAGCAGGTGCATCTGCACAGCCTGGAGCTGCCTGACAATGCTCTGGCAGAGAGCTACAAGGAGACAGCGGCTGCCTTCCATGGCCTGCAGGGGCTGCGGCAGCTGGACCTGTCAGGGAACTCCCTGACGGAAGACATGGCAGCCCTCATGCTCCAGAACCTCTCTTCATTGCAGTCAGTGTCCCTGGCAAGGAACACCATAATGAGGCTTGATGACTCCATCTTTGAGGGCCTGCGGCGCCTCAGAGAGCTGGATTTGCAGAGGAACTACATCTTTGAGATTGAAAGCGGAGCATTCCATGGCTTGACTGAGCTGAGACACCTAAACCTGGCCTATAACAACCTCCCTTGCATTGTGGACTTCGGCCTCACGCAGCTGCGGTCCCTCAACATCAGCTACAATGTCCTGGAATGGTTCCTGGCATCTGGGGTGGATGCTGCCTTTGAGCTGGAGATGCTGGACCTCTCTCACAACCAGCTGCTGTTTTTCCCACTCCTGCCCCAGTGCAGCAAGTTGCACACCCTCCTGTTGAGGGACAACAACATGGGCTTCTACAGGGACCTGTACAACACCTCATCGCCACAAGAGATGGTGGCCCAGTTCCTCTTTGTGGACGGCAATGTGACCAACATCACCACCGTCAACCTCTGGGAAGAGTTTGCTTCCAGTGACCTCGCAGATCTACACTTCCTGGATATGAGCCAGAACCAGTTCCAATACCTGCCAGACGGCTTCCTGAAGAAAATGGCTTCCCTCTCCCACCTGAACCTTAACCAGAATTGCCTGGTGACACTCCACATCAAGGAGCACGAGCCCCCGGGAGCGCTCACTGAGCTGGACCTGAGCCAGAATGAGCTGTCAGAGCTGCGCTTGGCTCCAGGGCTCCCTGGCTGCCTGAGGAGCCTCCGGTCATTCAACTTGAGCTCCAACCAGCTCCTGGGTGTCCCCACTGGCCTTTTCGCTGATGCCAGTAATATCACTACAATTGACATGAGCCACAATCAGATCTCACTTTGTCCCCAACCAGCTGGCTTCAATCTTGTGGGCCCCTCCAACTGTGTGGATTTCAGGAATGTGGCGTCTTTGAAGAGCCTCTCTCTGGAGGGCTGTGGGCTGGGGGCGTTACAAGACTGCTCATTCCAGGGGACCGCCATCACCCACTTAGACCTGTCTGGTAACTGGGGGGTTCTGAATGGGGGCATTGCTGCACTCCGGGATATTGCCCCCACATTACAGGTCCTGTCCCTCAGGAATGTTGGCCTCAGTTCCAGCTTCATGGAATTAGACTTCTCTGGGTTTGGGAATCTGAGAGACTTGGATCTGTCGGGAAATTCCTTGACCAGTTTCCCAAGGTTCAGGGACTGCCTGGCCCTGCAGACCCTGGATCTCCGCAGGAACTTGTTAACAGCCCTTCCCCAAAAGGCTGTGTCTGGGCAGCTCATGAGAAGTCTGCGGACCATCTACCTCAGTCAGAACCCATATGACTGCTGCAGGGTGGAGGGCTGGGGGGCCCTGCAGCGCCTACACACCATCACAGACTTGGCCAAGGTCACTTGCAATCTCTCCTCCAAGGTCGTTCGCCTGATGGACCTACCCAGAGGCGTGCCTCAGGACTGTAAGTGGGAGCAGGCGGACATGGGACTGCTGTACCTCGTGCTCATTCTTCCCAGCTGCCTCACCCTGCTGGTGGCCTGCACTGTCATCTTCCTCACTTTTAGGAAGCCTCTGCTGCAGGTAATCAAGAGCCGCTGCCATTGGTCCTCCATATACTGACCTGGCTACGTGCCAAGGTTAAAATTCGGTCTGTGTGTGGAAAAACACTTTCTCTGTCGGATTTCAGGATGTGAGGCAGAGGCGAGTCTGATGAACTGAGGTTTAAGCTTAAAGCTTGAAATGTTTCCATCCCTAAATTACCCCGAGTTCCTCTTCCATCCTCTTGGTTCATCCCATTATCATGGTAAAATATTTATTAAGTGACATCCAATGAAAATATAAAGCATGTCTCATAAATGTTTTTTAAATCAAATGCAGTTTGTGTTTTATCTGTCTTGAATATTTTTTGGTAGTTTCCCATAGATTATTTTTCAGTGCCTTTTCCTTGGAGCTGGTAAGAAAGGGCAGTAATCCAATGCTACCTACAGCAAAAACAACTCCAAGAGCAGTCCTGTGAATGGTGAGAATCAGTGCCCTGGGGGTTCACCAAGGACAAGAATTTCAGAGCGAGCTGGAGCATCTGAGCTGAGAACTCTTGCCTCTAGCCTTGGCTTGCACGGCCACTGCGGCCAGACTGGGCCTGCAACAGGATCCTCTCTGGGTGCCCGGGGTTCACACCCAGAGTCTCTGGCAGGCAAGTATGACCCTCCCATGGAAAAGTTAAGAGATCCATAACTGGGCCCTTAGTTTATTCATGCAGTAACTTGAAAAGCAGGCACAGCCCTTGTTCTGAGGGAAAGTAAAGAGAATGCGGATAGGAATCAGTTTGGTTAACTTGTGGATTACCCCAACTCTTCACAACCAGCCATAGACAGCATCTTAGCAAGTGTTCAGTATCTGTACTCACTACATTCCTACTTTCCTTTCTGCCTCCCTTCCCTCAATGAATAGTGAACAATTTCTGCACTCCAATCTGGGGAGAAAAATAATAAGGATACAGGCCCTGCCCTTTCAGTAGTTTAGAATGTCCACTGTCTTTGCACTTTTTATGCTTGCTTATTAAATCATAAAGGGACTAAATGCAGTGGGAGGTGGGAGTGGAAGGAGGATAGAAATCTCACAAGCTGACAGCTGATTACTGTTACTGTGAAGACTAAATGTCATCAGGCATATTTAGGAAAATCAAAGGGATAAAAATCATTGGTCTTACTTTGACAGAAACTTCCCTTGGATGCCCTACAGGGTATAAACCAGACCATTTGAGTAGGCTGTACCCTCAGTCACACTGGGGTCAGCCATGTCAGCTACTGTTCTGTTGGACCTCCATCTTTCCTGTCAATGTGTGTCCATCCTGTGCTGCTCCACCCAGTGCGTTGGAGTCCTTGAAGCCTCTGTCCAGGGTTCTCTGGGCAAGCCCAATCAGCCAATGTCCATATGGCCAGACCTTCCTGATTTCCACCCCTCATGAACAAAAATGTTCCTGGGGTCCTGATGCTTCCCAAGATGACAACTAACTAGACAAATGAATCCATCTGTGGCTGATAATGACTATGGCTTTCTTGAGGTAATGTGTCACCCCTTGTACAAGTGAGTATTCTTGCAACTGAGGATGACTTTGTCTGACTGAAGTAGCGTAAGGAATTAGTAAAAGGCAATTGGGAGGCTCTAGACTCTCTGGGAAAGCTGAGGAACAGACTCAGGAAATGGGCAGGAACAGGGGATGCTCTGCAGGAGTTGGGACCACAGCCCAAATCGTGCCATAAACAGTGATTGTGAGGACATGAGTGCAGCCACCCTTTACTACTGGACACCACAGTTTGCACCACTGCTCCTGGTGGCTCTGGACATAGTCATTGCCACAGGCTTACTGCCTCTGCTGCCACCCACCCACTGCCAAATAAACGCTCTCCCAAATTCTGCTGCCTTGTGTCACTAGCTCTTGAGGCAGTCTGGAGTAAGTGGACCTGGCCTGTTGAACTTAGGTCACATGCCCCTGCCTGGCAGCAGAAAACAGTCTCTGCTTCCTATCAATACTCAAAAGGGGTGGAGTTCTCAAAACAGGAAGGGAAGTTCTATGTTGAGACGACGAAAAGAAAGACAAAGGCGCACCGCACCCTTCTAGGCAGCACATACATTTTAGCAGAGGACTCAGAGTGAGGGATTCGAGAATGAGGGAGGCTGCAGACAGGTCCTCACACCAGCATGGAGATAGTGCGGCCATCAGGCAGGCCTTTTGAAGCCCCCCAAGTCACACCGCGTAGCTCGCAAGCCACTCTACCTATTCTTAGGGCTTACCCTCGCAGAATGGCAAACAGATGACTTTAAGACAAAGCCCTACCCCTGCCTCTGGCAGTGGCTTCAGAGGAATATGGGCTTTTCTTAGTTGGTTAATACATTGCTAGGTCCAAAGGCTACTTCCCAGGTTTCTTCTAGTATGGTGAGAAGGGTGAGAAGAACAGGTGGGTTTCTGTCTCTAGTCCTGAGCTGGGGTCTCTCCAGCAAATTCTGTACCTTTCGTGCGGCTTTGCCCACCCTACCTCCACCTGCAGAAGGGTGCACTCTAGTGTCCACTCTGAGAGCACTGGGGGTGCACCCACAGAGCCTGTTCTCAAGAGTTCCCTGCAGGAACCAGAACAGTCTGCCTAAAGCTGCACATACAGCCAGATTGAGCACTAAGGAGCTCCTCTTCAGTGGGTGAGAAGTGGGGGTCACCCCCAATTGCCACATGCCAGACTATCAGGAGAATATTCAGAATCAAAGATAAGGAATATCCGAGGTTAGACTGTTCACACAAGTAACAATAATTCATGAGTAATGATTTTGAAAACCCAGTCATAAAACAAAAGCTTCAGGTTTTCTAGAGGTACAAAATAAGTTATTAGGAGTCAATTGATATTTTTAAGGACCCCTGTTGCAAGAAACTGGCTAAACTCTAATCCTTGGTTCATATCATTAGTCATCTTTGGTCATCATTGATCAGTACAGAGCCCACCTTTATTTATTTAACATGCCAGATATCTTCCATTTGCCTCTCCAGATCCGCTCCCCCTCCTTCTCTGCCCTGCCCTAGGAGGCTGATCTAATAGGCTCCTTCGCACTTTGCTTTGCAATGTTATTTGGCTAAGAAAGGGCCTGAACAGATCAGAGAGAAGGGGGAACGTGAGGTCAGGGTGTTTATTCTCCTGACTCTTCCCTGTGGATTTGTCTCAAACTGGCTGCTCTTAAAAGGTCACACTCCTTTAAAGGTGGCCCTTGCTATACAAACCTCTGCCTTGACATTCTAGGTACTACTCATTCCATGGGTCCCTCCACCCTGGGTCTAGGGATGGGTAAGAGCTCTGTCCCTAACAGCCCAGTGTAATTACATTATCCCTTATGGTCTTCCTTTCCCTGCCTGTCCCTTTGTAAACAGCCTCTTTATAAAGTCTCCTCCTTGAGTTATCTCACACTCACTCATCTGGTTCCTGCTGGGACCCAAAGTGATGCGCTTGATTATTTATTTAATAATACAGAGCCAGAGAGATCCCAGTACATGTATCAGAGAGCCACAGAAGGCTAAGAATGGAGTCAGAGGTTTAAAGGCAACACCCCCTCTCCATCCGGGCCCCTGCAGAGATGGTTTTCCCTATGACTCATTCTGGGTAGATGTGAGGAAGAAGCTGGACAGGAGTAAGATGGCACACCTCATCGTGTTACAGATATATTCCAAATTGGAGAGAGAGAAATTTCCAGCCTTAGAGAACTTTTTTAAAAGAATATGGGTGTTGTGATGTCATGAGGCCAAAGGAAAAAGAGTGGGGCTAGGAAAAAGGTGTTAGAAAGAAAAGAAAAAGAAAAATACTCTTCACTGACTAGTCATCTTCCACATCATCCTCATCAAGAATTACCAAGCATTTATTTTGTGCTAAGTACTTTACATGGATAATTTTACTTAATTGGGAAAACCCTATGCAGAGGACAGTTCAGATTTGCCCAAGACATACAGAACTGTGGGAAATACGTTAGCATTGAGCTGAAGAAAAAAAAGCTGCTTCAGCAACTCGATCATCTTTATAAAGTCTATCAAACCATCAACCCATAGCAGCCTATAGGTGGCTAGTGGTTGCGGAACAACCCATATTTGCTAATTAAATGGCATACATGGAGATATTCATATGGAGCATGGGTGAGGAAGTCCAGAGCAGTTGAAGGTCACTCATCTTTCTGAGGCTGTTTTGAAGGCAGTGGCAGGGCATTGGAGGTAATTTACAATAGAGGAATCACACTCAATTCCTTCCTTCGTGAGCCACACAGCTATTCCTGTTCAACAATCAAGACAAAAGGCTGATGCTAGAGGACTGTGGTTTTTCGCCATGGTTTTAAAGGTCCAGCGTGGAGTGAGGGGATTAATCAGGGAAAGAAACTCTGGCCCAGGGAGGATTGTTTCTGGGATAACCATCTGATTCAAGTTTTTGAAATGCAGAACCCAACTTTTTTTTTTTTTTGAGAGGGCATCTCTCATATTTATTGATCAAATGGTTGTCAACAACAATAAAATTCTGTATAGGGGACTCAATGCTCAATGCACAATCATTAATCAACCCCAACCCTAGTTCTCAACAGTCTCCAGTCTTCTGAAGCATAAGGAACAAATTCTTACATGGTGAACAAATTCTTACACAGTGAATAAGTTCTTACATGGTGAACAGTGCAAGGGCAGTCATCACAGAAACTTTCGAGAACCCAACTTTTATAGATGCATTGTTCTCTAGGAAGGAAATGAGGTTAAACATCAACAGACACAGTAGTCACTCAGACTTATAAGTTGTTAAAATCCTGACCCATTCACTCTTGGACCTCTGAGAGCTCAGGCCAAGTTCTTAGTAGGAGCATTACCATAGTAGACGAGGAGCAGCTAAACCCCAGAAAAGACAGGACTGCAATGCAAAAGCCTCAACATTCCAGATGGAGTCTGTCTCAAATACTCCTCAGGGCTCTACTGTTTGTCAGTGACAGTTCCCAAAGTTGCTTGTGTCTTTGACTTATATCCTTGACATGGCTTTTATTTTAATTGTCGCTCCTTTACATCAGTGCAGTGACTACCCTCAACAGCTTTTTGGCTGTTCTTGGTCCTGTGGTCATTCCTCAGGTGCTCATTCCTGCACTCCCACCACCTATAGATCCCTTAATATAGAAAATACGGAAAACTAGATTCCAAACTCTGTCATATTTAAAATTCATATAGCTGGACACAACAATCCTTCTCTCCACTTATTTTAAGGGTCTTTAGCTTATAAAGGACAACACAACAAACCATTTTACATATAAGAATATGCACACAAATATTGATACCACCTGAGTCCATGTCACAGTGATTAATCCTTAGTAACTTTAGACAGCAGCATCTCACATGTTGCTCAGACTGAGAGATGTTTCCTGCACAATCTCAAAATCTTACGAGAGGTTGCATTAGTAGGTCAGTTTGAAAATAGTCTTTCCCAGAGAACCAAAATAACATTATCTATGGTTTTACTGCTGAATTTTATCAAACATTTAGTGAAGACCTAATACCCATCCTCCTTAAAGTTTTCCAAAAAGTAGAACAGGAGGGAATACTCCCAAACTCATCCTACGAGGCCAGCATCACTCTAATACCAAAACCAGGCAAAGACACCACAAAAAAAGAAAATTACAGACCAATATCCCTGATGAACATAGATGCAAAAATACTCAACAAAATATTAGCAAACCAAATTCAAAAATACATCAAAAAGATTATCCATCATGATCAAGTGGGATTTATCCCAGGGATACAAGGATGGTACAACATTTGAAAATCCATCAACATCATACACTACATCAACAAAAAGAAGGACCAAAACCACATGATCATCTCCACGGATGCTGAAAAAGCATTAGACAAAATTCAACATCCATTCATGATAAAAACTCTCAACAAGATGGGTATAGAGGGCAAGTACCTCAACATAATGAAGACCATGTATGACAAACCCACAGCCAACATTATACTTAACAGCAAGGAGCTGAAAGCTTTTTCTTTAAGATTGGGAACAAGACAGGGATTCCCCCCCTCTCCCCACTTTTATTCAACATAGTTATGGAGGTCCTAGCCATGGCAATCAGACAACACAAAGAAATAAAAGGCATCCAGATTGGCAAGGAAGAAGTCAAACTCTCCCTGTTTGCAGATGACATGATACTGTACATAGAAAACCCTAAAGAATCCACTCCAAAACCACTAGAACTAATATCTGAATTCAGCAAAGTTTCAGGATACAAAATTAACACACAGAAATCTGTTGCTTTCCTATACACTAACAATGAACTAGCAGAAAGAGAAATCAGGAAAACAATTCCATTCACAATTGCATCAAAAAGAATAAAATACCTAGGAATAAACCTAACCAAGGAAGTGAAAGACCTATACCCTGAAAACTACAGGACACTCTTAAGAGAAATTAAAGAGGACACTACTAAATGGAAATTCATCCCATGCTCTTGGGTAGGAAGAGTTAAGATTGTCAAAATGGCCATCCTGCCCAAAGCAATCTACAGATTCAATGCAATACCTATCAAAATACCTACAGCATTCTTCAAAAAACTGGAGCAAATAGTTCTAAAATTCATATGGAATGACAAAAGACCCTGAATAGCCAAGGTAATCCTGAGAAGGAAGAATAAAGCAGGGGGAATTATGCTCCCTGACTTCAAGCTCTACTACAAAGCCACAGTAATCAAGACAGTTTGGTACTGACACAAGAACAGAACCATAGACCAGTGGAACAGAATGGAGAGTCCAGATATAAACCCAACCATATATGGTCAATTAATATATGATAAAGGAGCCATAGATATGCAATGGGGAAATGACAGCCTCTTCAACAACTGGTGTTGGCAAAACTGGACAGCTACATGCAAGAGAATGAAACTGGATTATTGTTTAACCCCATACACAAAAGTAAACTCAGAATGGATAAAGAACTGAATGTAAGTCATGAAACCATAAAACTCTTAGAAAAAAATATAGGCAAAACTCTCTTGGATATAAACATGAGCGACTTCTTCATGAACTATATATCCCTTGGCAAGGAAAACAAAAGCAAAAATGAACAAGTGGGACTATATCAAACTAAAAAGCTTCTGTACAGCAAAGGATACCATCAGCAGAACAAAAAGACAGCCTTCAGTATGGGAGAGTATATTCATAAATGATATATTCGATAAGGGGTTGACATCCAAATTATACAAAGAGCTCATGCACCTCAACAAACACAAAGCAAATAACCCAATTAAACAATGGGCAGAGGAGCTGAACAGACACTTCTACAAAGAAGAAATTCAGATGGCCAACAGACACATGAAAAGATGATACACATCGCTAATCCTCAGACAAATGCAAATTAAAACCACAATGAGATATCACCTCACACCAGTTAGGATGGCCAACATCCAAAAGACAAACAACAGCAAATGTTGGTGAGGTTGTGGAGAAAGGGGAACCCTCCTACACTGCTGGTAGGAATGTAAACTAGTTCAACCATTGTGGAAAGCAGTATGGAGGTTCCTCAAAAATCTCAAAATAGAAATACCATTTGACCCAGGAATTCCACTTCTAGGAATTTACCATAAGAATGCATCAGCCCAGTTTGAAAAAGACAGATGCACCTCTATGTTTATCACAGCACTATTTACAATAGCCAAGAAATGGAAGCAACCTAATTGTCCATCAGTAGATGGATGAATAAATAATATGTGGTACACATACATAATGGAATATTAGTCAGCCATAAGAAGAAAACAAATCCTACCATTTGCAACAACATGGATGGAACTAGAGAGTATTATGCTCAGTGAAATAAGCAGGTGGAGAAAGACAGGTATTGTATGATTTCACTCATCTGTGGAGTATAAGAACAAAGCAAAAACTGAAGGAACGAAAACAGCAGCAAACTCACAGAACCCAAGAATGGACTAACAGTTACCAAAGGGAAAGGGACTGGGGAGAATGGGTGGGAAGGGAGGGATACGGGGGAAAAAGGGGCATTATGATTAGAACACATAATGTAGTGGTGGTGGGGACACGAGAAAGGCAGTATAGCACAGAGAAGACAAGTAATGACTCTTTAGCATCTTACTCCGCTGATGGACAGTGACTGAAATGGGGCATGTGGGGTGGACTTGATAATAGGGGGAGTCTAGTAACCATAATATTGTTCAAGTAATTGTACATTAATGATATAAAAAAACCAACAGCATTATCTCAGAGGAGGACATGGAGAAAGTATGTAGCCAAACCAAATTTAAATGGGGATAAACTTGGCTTGAACTCTGGAGTGGCCTGAACCGTGCAACCTCTGTGGGGCTTCTGAGGCTGCTAGGGGAAAGTGGGGCCAGCATGGGGAAGGCACAAGAGTGAGCAGGAGGTCATGCTTTCTAGAGGGTGGATGTGTTTCTTTCTTTTCCGGCTACTGTTATCAGTGTGGTGAACACAACCCTCCAGCTGAGTGCCCTGGGGAGGAAGCCCAGAACTTCCTGTTGTCTTACCATTGTGGCAAAATGCAAGTTAAAAATAAAGAAGAAGGGGGGAAAAGTGGCAATCTCCTCTGGCTAGATCAGGGATGCCAGGCTCCAGGAGGAAATCCAGCTCTATTTTTCCTGGAGATGTAGAGGAAAGGGTCATGTCTCAGATACCAGCTGCTTCTCAAACCAATCAGGGTCAGAAATAACCCCTCTATATAAAAAGGAAAAACATTTTTTAAATACAACAAAATAGACAACAAAATTGAAGACCTTAAAAGGAAGAATAATAAAATGTGTGTAGGGAGATATTGCCAAAGAAATATAACCAGGGCATGCTTAATGCTATGAAAATCCTTCTGTTTTTGAGGCTCTACCCAAGGTTTGTAATGTTGGGAAATATCATTTTAATATCGGAATCTGGTTTGTTTGGGGGCTACAAGCATCTTAGCTATCTAAGAGATATTTCATGAGATTTAGCTGAAATATCCTAACCCCTGGGGAGTAGACTGGTGATACCAACAGGTCACCATCTATTTATTTATATCACTTATTAACTTATCACTTAGCAAAATAGCTTATCCTTGCCTTGCTTATTACTGGCCAACTTCATTCTTATATTCTTTAAAACGTTAGTTTTATCCACTGAACTATTCTACTTTTTTTTTTTCGAGAGGGCATCTCTCATATTTATTGATCAAATGTTTGTTAACAACAATAAAATTCTGTACAGGGGACTCAATGCACAATCATTAATCAACCCCAAGCCTAATTCTCGTCAGTCTCCAATCTTCTGAAGCATAATGAACAAGTTCTTACATGGTGAACAAGGAACAAGTTCTTACACAGTGAATAAGTTCTTACATGGTGAACAGTGCAAGGGCAGTCATGTCACAGAAACTTTCGGTTTTGATTCCGCATCATGAACTATGAACAATCAAGTCATATATGATTATCCATTTGATTTTTATACTTGATTTATATGTGAATTCCACATTTCTCCCATATATATATATATATATATATATATATATATATATTTTTTTTTTTTTACTAAAATGCTGAAGTGGTAGGTAGATACAAGATAAAGGTAGAAAACATAATTTAGTGCTGTAAGAGGGCAAATGTAGATGATCAGGTCTGTGCCTATAGACTAAGTATTAATCCAAGCTAGACAAGGGCAACAAAACATCCACGGATGCAGAAGATTTCTCTCAAAACAGAGGGGGTGAGGTTCTAAGCCTCACCCCTGTTGATCCCCAATTTCTCACCTGATGGCCCCCCTGCAACTGTGCCTGTCTTAGGTTGTTCCTCCCTTGAGGAATCTTACCCATCTCTGGCTAACCAGTCATCTTCCGGGGCCATACAGGGAAATGTAAAGTTGGTAAGTGAGAGAGAAGCAATATTGTTTGAAAAGGTCAGCTTTTTACTTCTTTGCAGATTTATGCCCTGTGGCTTCTATGCCCAGCATTTGTCTTGAGGTATCTTTACCACTTGGAAGAATTATGATACTCGGTAATTTTCTATATGAGGCACGGATTCTACTAAGGGGTCGTAATTAGGAAGGAAGAAGAAAAGCTATAGAAGTAGCAGAGGGAAGAAAACATGGGTAGATTGATTATTTCTTTGACATATCTTCTTGTAGAGTAACATAAACATGTATAGGTTTTAACAAACTACTAATTAAATTGCATACACACATTAACAGAATAGGAATACAGCTACATAACAAAAGCAGACCTACAATTACCAGCCATATACAGTCAAACCAAGAAAACCAGTTAGGTACCCTAGGCATTTGTGAAAACTTATCAATGATATGATGGATATTGTCTAACTGAATTTGAATAGTTTGAGAAAAATCAGACAAATTAAAACAACACATTCCTGGGAACTGTTCACATCCCATATATTCTTTTAATAGTAGATAGTCTATAGTCACATGATTTTGGAGCACTGCAACTTCTTGCACTTCTCCTAATTCTTGGTTGAGTTCCGACAGTATAGATCCAGTCAAATTTGTTGTTTTACTGTATGCACAGACCGGCTTAGATATCTCCTTCTTAATTCCAATGGCAAGTCCAGGAACTGGTGGGATGAATGCAGCTACAACTGCAACAGCGCCAGGATCTTTGTTGAAGTTTTTTGATGCTCATCTTCTGGAATGACTCTTTCAGAGGATGTTGATGTTGGAAGTTCTTCTTCAAATCATATCTTAATTCGTTTTCTGGGTAGCCAAATTAGGCTTTGATCCTGTGTATAAATACAAACAAACCCTTTGCCCACACTTTGATATGACCTTTATACCACTGTGAAGAACCTATTGGGGATCACCACACAGGAACTGCTTTTTTTTTAAGAGAAAGGAATATTATCAGAAAAATGTACTTCCATAGCTGATCATCCGACACCCTTTAAAAGATCAAAATTAAGGATATGTAAAGCATGCATTAATCGTTGATTTGCAGTTAGTTTTATCCTATCAGGGAGTAATCCCCCTTTTCTTTTTTTTTTTTGTTATCATTAATCTACAATTACATGAAGAATATTATGTTTACTAGGCTCTCCCCTACACCAAGTCCCCCCAACAAACCCCATTACAGTCACTGTCCGTCAGCAGAGCAAAATGTTGTAGAATCACTACTTTGTCTTCTCTGTGTTGCACAGCCCTCCCCTTTCCAACCCCTTAACTTTTTATGTGTAGTTTCTTCATCTATCCTGATGCACATATCCAAATGGCATTAAAATTCATGTGAAGCTGGAACTTAGGTAAAGGCCTATGTGTCTTTGTTTTATATTGGGCAATTAGTTTCTCTAGATCTATTAAACTAACCCATTCTCTAGATCTATTAAATAAATTGATTTTGCTCAATAGTTTATCATGGCTCACTCATATGCTGCAATGTGTTCTTATTTCTACCCAATCCACAAAATGTTAAAGCTTTTTTCACACCAGGATCATTTAAGCTTTCAATTCCTGGGTTGTATTTGCACAGTTTTTCCTTTCTTAGCAAACACTTGCATATATTGGTTCTTATAATACTTTAGTAGAATTTGTAGCCATTTTTGCAATTAATGACAGGTTTATATGTTTTTTTTCACAGAAAGAAAAGAAAACTCAATTCAACTTCTGTTAGAATATTCCCCACTCTGAAGGACACCAGCTGACGGAAGCGAGCACATCCCTCTGCAGACATTCTGCATTTTGGGTTGTTGCTTGACACTTATGTCTTTTTTCTGAAATGATACATTTTGCAGAATACTTGACAGCCTTTCATAAAAATCAGTTCAGAAGATAAGTTCCATAGTTGGATCTTCTGGTAAAGAAGAGTGAAGTAGCGGAGAAAACAGTGTAGCACAGCGAAGGCAAACAGTGAGTCTGTGGCATCTTACTACACTGATGGACAGTGACTGCATTGGGGTATGGGTAGGGACTTGATAATATGGGTAAATGTAGTAACCACATTGTTTTTCATGTGAAACCTTCATAAGAGTGTATATCAACAATACCTTAATTAAAAAAAAAGAGGAGTGAAGTAGAAAAATGTTAACTTTAGAAACAAAGCTGGGTGTAACAAAAAAAAATGAATCTCAGATGACGCAAGCCGCAAAGACAGCTATACCTCTCAGCTGGTCACCAGGCCTGTCGGGCAGCCAGTATTTGCCTGTTAGGAAAACTAGGATATCAGTTGGTGATGCCAAAGTTACTTGCATTTCAAGGGGAAAGCATGACATTTTTGAAAAGTTAGAAAGTGGGAGGAAGTCTCCTTTTCTAATTGACAGTTATGATCAAAGTGGAATTTTTGTTGTTTTATCTCTCAAAGGAAGGATGTTCTGTGATGTGAAACACAGGCAACAGAGGAAGATAATACTGTTAAAAGAGATCTAGTTCAAGAAAGCCATGGTTGACTTGAAAAGTTTTGTCAGTTTTTCAGTAGGACAAATTAATTGTAAAAATAAAGATGAAAATGGGGAAGAATGTACAAGTATTTGAATTCATAAAGACAGTTTCACTTAGAAATGAAAGAACTCTGTATAAAGAATGTGTTCACAGACAAGAAATTGGCATTTTTGAAGTCAGTGCCTGGAATATAATCCCGTGTGTGAAAGGAGTGAAAGTATCAGGTCTTTCCAAAAGTGCTTTATTTACTTTTGGCTGCTGCTATTTTTACTGAGGTTCCTGAGAGCGGGGATACTTGGTAACAATTCAGCTTCTCTGGTTTTTTTGTGGTCTCCCATTCCCTGCCCACCAAGAGGTAGAACATCTTTGTACTTTTTAAATTTATTCAGACCAATGGTGAAATCTTTTAACAACTGGATTTAATTTTTCTTTTGATAGCTACTAATTTGAGTAGACTTCCATTTTTGTCATTTAAGATCTTGTAAGTAGGTACAACTTGCTCCTCAGGCTTCAAAGGAAGAATATTGCTAATACTTCTTTAATTATTTGCGAAGTTCAGCCTTTGGTAGCTGGCATTGAATTCCTCTGGGTCGTCACTGAATTTATCATCTTTTCCCTTGATTTCATTGTTTCTTCCCCCCAGTTTGTGCCCACTCACCTCTACCCTCTGATTTTTAGATGTTCTTCTCAGGTGTATTTTTGTGAATTCATAACCAAATATTACTTCTTTGGGGGGAGCTTAAGTTTCTAATATTGATTATCTTTTTGCCCTACAAATGTTAAGTCCCGGCACCATTGCAAAATGTTGCACTAACTGTTTATTTTTGTATTTTGTGTGCAGTTTTTACCACTGAATCACTTAGGAAGCTGTACTGCTCTTGCATGGTCCCCAAGAGGGTGACTGCCATGGCTCATTTGTTAAGACTTAACTGGCACCTGAACTTTCAGGTCAGTGAGGTTTGTTCATTTTCGGAGGATAATTTCAGTTTGAGTTGGTAGTCGAAACTACTAGGTTCTCATGTTACTGGGTTTCAGAATTAAATTCTAGATTCTGCTTAGTTTTTGGTGGTGGCTAACAGTGCTTATCACTCCGTTTTTCCTTCTCATCAGGGTTGCAGGATATATCTAAGGGATACTGACCAGGAACCTCCCTCTTAATGCCCTTAAAAATGGGCTGGAATTCCCCTCTGCCACAAATCAACTGACAGCAACTCAGGAGGACTGGGCAAGAGGAAGGTTAGAAGTCACCAAGCATGACAAAGGGTGCTCTGCTGGAGAACTGCCCACGGCTTTCTTGGTATCAGTCAACTGGTGCTTTAAAAAAAACAGCTTCATCACTCCACCCACATCCTCAAATCTGATGCCTAATCAGGGAATTATAGCTCAGAGTCTTCCTTATGACTTCAATATCACAGACCCTTTAGATTTGTTAACTTTTAAGAATATTGATTCATTTTCTTGGGGCTTATTTCAAGTCCAAATGCACAGAAATACCTTACTCCTTATTCCATGCCCATCAGTGTTCTACAATGAGGGAATGGGCACAGATCTCTAAAACACTCACTCATTCAGCAAATATTTATTGAAACCCTGCAATGTGCCAAGCACTACTTAGCTCTATTAATACACACAAAGCTATTTTTCTTCTTGATTGCCACTTATAATTACTTTTTTTCACTTTCATCTTCCAGACCTCGTGCTGTTCTTGACTCTCCTCAGTATTCTTGAGAGCTGAGTATTGAAATACTGTGGTTAGTAGAAGGGTGAGGTACTCCTTGCTATATTTGGGCAATTATAAAAATGGTGTGTCACATGTGTAATATAAGCTCTTTTCTGTGTCATCAGTTTTCTTAATTTAATGTGCTCCTCAGAGAGGAAACAGTTTCTGTTCCTGTGTCAACCATGTAGTTGCCACGTGATACAAATGTACACAATGGCCCCTTTATATTCTTGATCCTGAGGCTGGGTGACACAAAAGAACATCAATCCTTCACAGGCCCAGTCATCCAAAATATATTTTAGTCCAAGCTCTGAGGTCCAGAATCTAAAAGAAACTAGAAAAGAAGTCAAGTAATATTGGCTTGAACCCTGGTACCAGTCTATTTACCGTCTATGTAAACTGCCTATTTAGAGTGCTTTTAAATCCTTTCTTTATTCTTCCCTGCTTTGCTCTGTATCTATCCATACTAATGTAAAGAACTGATTAAATACATAAATAAATGGAGAAGAAGAGGCAAATATTCCTTACAGAAGGGGTCAAAATACTGCATATAGATACTCCCAACTGTAAGAAGTGAGGCTTGCTTTTGCGGGTGGGCTGGACTTAGTGACTAACTTCCAAAGACTAGAGTATAGGGAGGGAAACAGGAACTTTATAGTGGAAAACACCAGCAGATATGACTTTAACCAAGTGATCTAGGTTAACATCACCAGGGGATGTCATGTGGATATTTTATACCCCTTGATAAGACCTGATGAGATGGACACATCACCTTTGTGGTATTCTTTCCAAAAACCCAGAACCCCAGTCTAACTATGAGAAAAGCATAAGATAAACCCAATTTGAGTGATATTATATAAAATCTGACCACTACTGCTCAAAACTGTCAAGATTATGAAAAAAAAGAAAATAGTAACTAAGAAACTAGTAACTAAACACAATGTAGTGTCTTGGGTTGAATCCTGAAGCAATGGTCATCAGTGAAAAACATCTGGTGGAATATGAGTCTGGACTTCAGCTAATAGTAATGTACTTCAGCTAATAGTTCTTAGTTTTGACAAGGGGAAACAAATTAGGAGGGAGGGGCATAGGAACTTTCTTTTTTTTATTTTTTATTTTGGAATCATTAATATACACTTACATGAGCAACACTGTGGTTACTAGATTCCCTCCATTATCAAGTCCCCCCAACAAACCCCATTGCAGTCACTGTCTATCAGTGTAGTAAGATCCTATAGAATCACTACTTGTCTTCTCTGTGTTATACTGCTTTTCCCGTGTCCCCCTTCCCCGCTACATTGTGTGTGCTAATCGTAATGCCCCTTTTTCCCCTTATCCCTCTCTTTCCACCCACCCTCCCAGCGTCTTTCCCTTTGGTAACTCTTAGTCCATTCTTAGGTTCTGTGAATCTGCTGCTGTTTTGTTCCTTCAGTTTTTGCTTTGTTCAGAATACTCCACAGATGAGTGAAACCATTTGATACTTGTCTTTCTCCACCTGGCTTATTTCACTGAGCATAATACCCTCTAGTTCCATCCATGTTGTTGCAAATGGTAGGATTTGTTTTCTTCTTATGGCTGAATAATATTCCATTGTGTATATGTATCACATCTTCTTTATCCATTCATCTACTGATGGACACTTAGGTTGCTTCCATTTCTTGGCTATTGTAAATAGTGCTGCGATAAACATAGGGGTGCATCTGTCTTTTTCAAACTGGGCTGCTACATTCTTAGGGTAAATTCTTAGGAGTGGAATTCCTGGATCAAATGGTATTTCTATTTTTAGTTTTTTGAGGAAGCTGGGCTTGGGAATTTTCTGTACTCCTTGCAACTTTTCCATAAATTTATTATTCTAAAATAAAAAGCTTATTTAAAAAAATTCCTAGCAAAACTGGTCAAGAGTATAAAACACAAATTATAACTATCAGCAATGAAAACAAGAATATCACTGAAGATCCTACAACATCAAAAAGATAAGATGACATGACTATCTTTGTACAATAAATTTAACGCTTTTGATGAAATTAACAAATCCTTGAAAAATACAAGTAAATAAAACTGATACAAGAAAGAAAAAATATGAATAGTCCTACAAATTGAATCTGTAATTAATATCTTTCCATAAAAGAAAATTCCATGTCCAGATGGCCTCACTAATGAGTTACTCAAAATATTTAAGAATCAATATCAATATTGTTCAAATACTTTCAGAGAGTAGAGAAAAGGAGAGTACTTTCCAACTAGTTTTATGATGCAAGATAATCCTGATGATGAAAAAGAAAAATTACATTACAAAAAAAATTAAATTATTAGACAATATCTTTAATGAACCTATAAATAATCCAACCAAAATATTAGCAAATCAAATCCAGCAATATACAAAAAATGTATCACAGTTTGAATCAATAATACCAGGTTTATTTCAGTAATGCAAGATTAGCATAAAATGTGAAAATCAGAGTAAATTTTTACATTAAAGACTAAAGGAAAATAACCATGTATTCATTTCAGTATATAAAAAATTTTTGACAGAATTCAATGCCTGTTAATGATAAAATACTCAGCAAACCAATAATTGAGATCAATCCTTTTACTATAATAAATGTGATCCATCTATTAAAAGCCCATAGGTATCATCATACTTAATATTGAACACTTTCCCCCTGATATAAAAAATGTGACTGGTTGGCAGTACTCAGTATTGTACAAGAGGTTCTAGTAATTGCTACAAATCAAGGGCCAAAAGACATAAAAATTGGAAATAAATAAAACTGTCATTATTCATAGATGATGATAATATACATAGGAAATATAAAAGAATCTGCAAATAAACTATTAGGATTCATAAATGAATTAAAGAAGGTTGCTAGATAGAAGATCAATATCCAAAAACCAACTATTTTTCTATATGCTTCTACAATCAGTTACAGAACTATCTTTCTATATGATTCTATAATCAATTAGAGAAAGATGTGCAAAGCTATATACTGAATACTACAAAACACTGCTAAGAGAAATTAAAGACAATATATCATTGGAGAAATATACAGTGTTCATGGATTAGACACTGATATTGCTAAACTGTCAAATCTCTCCAAATGATCTATAGATTCAATTAGATCCCAATCAAAATTCCAGCAAAATTTTTTTGTAGAAATTGATCAGAAGATTCTAAAATTTATATGGAAGGACCTAGAAGTGTAAAGATGTATTCAAGAAGAACAAAGTTGGAGGAGTTACATTACTTGATCTCAAGACTACATATAAAGTTATAGTTAATCAGACCACAGTGTATGGGAGTATACATGGAAGAGAATAGAGTTCAGAAATGAATGCAACACATATGCAGTCATTTGATGTATGACAAAGGTACCACTAAAATTCAATGGGCAAAGGAAAGTCTTGTCAATAAATGGGACTACAGCAATTGGATATTATCACAAAAAAAGATCTTGCATCCTCTATCTCACAGCATATACAATACTTAATTTGAAATTGATCGTAGATCTGTACACTAAAACTAAAACAATAAAATTTGTATGAGAAAAGAGCATAGCTCATCACTTTGGGGTAGGTAGAGATTTTTTAGGCAGGACACACAGGGCAATACACTAAAGAAAAACACTGATGCTTTAGATTGATTAAGACTGCTCATCAAAGACACTATTAAGACAGTGAAAAATCAAGCCTTGTACACGAAATTAGTCAACAAAGAATCATTATCAATCATATAAAGAACTTCTACAAGTCTATAAGAAAGAAAAACAACCTAATTTTTTTAATGGACAAAAGACACAAACAGAATTTCACAAGAGGATACCCCTAAAGGAGTCCACCAGAAGACATGTACAAGAACATTTCTAGCAGTTTTATGCATAATACCTGAACACTGACAACAACATAAAAGTCCATCAACAGTGGGCTGGATAAGCAAATTGTGATATGCTTATAAAATCCAATAACACACAACAATATAAAAATGAATTACTGTTACAAGCCAGTGAATTAATCTCACCACCCTAGGTTGAGTAAAGAAATGAGGATGCCAAAGAGTTCATTCTGTTTGATTCAATTATGTTCAAGAAAAGATGGAAACAATCTGTGGACATTAAGCACATAAAAAGATGCTCAAATAAGGAAAGTGCAATTGCATCCACAATAATTTACTAACACCCATTCACTACAATGGTTCAAATTTAAAAGACTGGTAACAGCAACTGTTAATGAATATATGAAACAATATATATCCATTGCTGATGGGAATATAAATTTACACAGCTTTGGGAAATTGTAGGTTAGCATGTACTAAACTATATATGCTTATCCTATAACCCAGAAGTTCCATTCCTAGTATACATCCAAGGGAAATGAGTCCACCAAAAGACATGTACAAGAACATTGCTAGCAGTTTCATTCATAATACCTGAACACTGACAACAACATAAGAGTCCATCAACAGTGGGCTGGATAAGCAAATTTTGATATGCTTATAAAATGCAATAACACACAATATAAAAATGAATTACTGTTACAAGCTGGTGAATTAATCTCACCATCCTAGGTTGAGTAAAGAAATGGGGATGCCAAAGAGTTCATACTGCTTGATTCAAGTATGTTCAAGAAAAGGTGGAAACAATCTGTGGTGGTAGAAGCCAAGAGTAGTTAGAACTTTGAAGGATTGGGTGTTGACAAGGAAGGGTATGAGGGAGCTTTTCTAGGGTGTGAGATGTGCTATAGTGCAATTTTGGTTGTTTTGCATGGGTGTATACATATGTAAACATCCATTGAACTATACATTTAAAATTAATGCACTTTGTTGTACTTCAGCAAATTAAAAGAACTATGGAACAACAATAGTAACCAACCTAGACAATAATAACAATGTAGACAACAGACGACAAAAGTCTGGACCAAAGCAATGAATGTAGAGATGAATGTTGGTTGCATAATTTTGCATTGACTCTTTAGGACTTGTAAAATCAATAGACATCTTCTTAGAAAGAAAGAAAAGTATAAAATAGCCACCCCATAATGACTAAATACATTTCTTTTCAATTTTATTTTAAGAGAGAATGTTGCTTTAAACATTTGATGTAAACTTTTTTTCAGTAAGTGAATTACCGAAGTGTTACAACACCTAACAGGAGAACTTGCCAAGGGGCTTATTAGTTAATTAACTAACACACATGCTACTCCCTGTGAGAAAGCAAAAAAAAGAAAAGGAGCTGCAGGAAATAGGTCTCTGAATAATGAAAAGGAGGGAGTGGTGAACCTCCAGCGCATGGTAAATTCTGGAGTGAGGATGTAGCTGATTATCCCCCCCCTGTACTTTTCCTTCATGGAAGAAGGAACAAGGTACAGATGTATTTGCGGAGGGGCTTTTCTCCGAAAAAGGGTATAAACAAAATATTTTGAACCAACCTAAGGTATGGGGCTGTTCATAATTATTAGGTCTGTTTGGTGAATAACAGATGAGATCCCTAGGTCTCGGGACCCACAACCTTGCTACTACAATGAAAGCAAGTCTCAGCCTGAATGTGGCCACACACACGTCATGTTTATTATTGTGCAGGGATAGAAACAGTCTTAAAACTGAGGAACTTGATAAAGCTCCAGGTCTCTGTAGGAACCCCATTTCACTTGAAACAAATGAAACTGTTCATCTCCCATGAGGATTCAGCAACCATCTTGTCAAATTTAAAGGGCCAAGGCTCTTCTGAATGAGTGGCTGGCTTACAGGACCATTTAGGAGACAAGCCCACAGAGGCATTCTACAGGGTGTGGGCCACCTGTGACCCCGACCACGCAATGGCAAAAATGCTCTTCAATTTTTCCAGAGAATCCACACATCTTGACATACTACTAATTGCACTAGTGAAACATTTCTAACATCCATTACGCTAGTTAAGAAGACCTCTGGTGTCAACTGGACAAAGAAATACTGGAAGCATTTGATAATGGGCTTTGCTCATCACCTTTGGATTATGCATTCCTGCTTAGGACATTGAGCCATCCTTAACTTGTAGATAAATCTAATTCACACACACACATTTACATCACTGTGATTCTGCCGAAGTCTGTAAGGTAAATTAGAGACAACAGAATAGAGGCTGTCATAGATAGGATTTCTTAACTGAGGGACATAAGGCCAAGCTTAGTGGAGGGGAACAAGGCTCTCTCTGACATTGCACATGGGGATAAAAGGACTATGAATGATGACAATTGGGAAAGAGAGAAAACAGGAAAAAAAGCAGACAGTTATAGTAATGTTTTTTAAAGTTTTCTTAATTTATTGTCATTAATAAAAGGGATTGTAAAATTGAAAAACAGAAAAAAAAAAACTGTGGAAATCAGTTACAAACTCAGGTGAGCTCCAGAAGAGCTTTCTGCATGAATTATTGAAGCAAGTGTTCAAATCCTACCTCTGCCACTCACACTATGCTAGTTTGCCTACTGTGCACTTCATTCTGCTTGAACCCCCTCATCTACATAATAGTAACAGTAATGCCTCAGGGAAGAAGTGCTCTGAAAAGAACCCCAAACCCAGCAGGTTCAAATAGCTGACACGGACACACTCCTGTCCCCTGGTGGCAATTTTTAGAACTGTGGGTAGTGGTAAGGGCAAAAATAAAACTGTCAAACAAAACTCATAAGATGCCTTCTTGTAATACACACTAACTTTTGAATTGTTAATTTTCTTCCCTCCTGAGTGCTTTTTCCCTCCTACTACTGTCAGTAGTCGAAGCACACACTGCAGAAAATGTCAGGAGTCATCTAACTACCCAGAGGGATTGTAGTATATTTGTTTCCATTTGCATTTTTTCTTCTCCACTGGATCGCATGGATTTGTAAAGCATGTCCAGATTTCTATGTACATACCCCAGCAGTTAACCTTGCTGTAATTTAGTTCCTGCTTAAGCTTAATCTATAGTCAAAACTAATCTAAGAAAAAGGAACAATAGGTGCTGCATCTTGGAATCTGGTGCAAGTCATCAGCAGTGTGACAAAGACTGCAAACAGTTGACTGCAAACAGTTCTAGGCAAGCAGTTCGCATGATCCTTTCTGAAGCAACCCAGATAAGGAACACACCGTGAGACCCAAGTGGCCGGATGACTTGATGAGACGTAATAAGAGAAACTTTAAGAGGTGATTAGCTTTCAATTGTTCAGCTTGATGAAAAAAATTCATCTTATAATCATTAATCAATGCCAGTCTTTTTGCTTGCTGTAACTTAATAAAAGCACAGGGGAGTGCTGACTTGGTGCTTAATCTTCCGAGAAAATCTAAGCCCTCTGGCTTAAAACATCATTCTGACTCGGTTTCTCATTTTCATGATCCCCCGACTGCAACATCTCTATCCATGTGGAGTGTATGTGTGTCATTAGCATGGCCTTTTTAGGAGATGTGACCACAAAGTCAAACAAAACCATGGGAGATATACAAAATACAGCTGGAAGTCATTTAAATATCTAAAACTGTTGTAGCACTAGCAAGTAGAGAATATATGAGAAGAATTCAAGACTCAATGAAGCAATAAATACTGGATTTAACTAAGGAGCAAAGCAACTTAGTTATGGAATTTTCACCCATCCCAGTTAGGTGTAAAGTGGAAAGAAATTTCAAGAATTAGTAGGGCTTTTAATTCAACCCAAAAGAATAGGAGTATGAATCCTATCCAATTGGTAGGACAAATTTCTTTTCAAAAAACATCATGTATTTTCCTGCTTTCCATGACTGTAAGTGTGAGTTGGGAGTGGGAGTGGGAGAGGCAAGCAAAGAGGGGAGGAGTAGGAGGAAGGGCCCAGAAATGGGTTTGGGGTCTGGGAAAGTGTGGGAGCCAAGACCTTGGCAACCTTGTGTTGCCTCTTGATTGACCAGGGCTCCTGCTTTGTCATCCCACCTGCACATCTTCAGGGGGTCCTGCTCAGGACCCCATCTGTACCCATCTGGATATTTTGTCTGCTATACTTCCACTGAGGCTGACTTGGGCCTGGCCCTGGGTAAGGTTGTGATGTGGCTGAGATGTCTGGGCATGATTCAAGAGTCCTGTAAGGAGAACTGAGTTTGGGGCTCTAGCTCCAACTTGATAATTTACCAAGTCACAACTTGGAGCCTTGGTTTCCCTATCTGTGAAATGGATGTATCTATTTTCCAAATTAATAGTATTAAATCAGACATTGGTACTGTTAAGTCTGAGATAGTTATACCTTGTCCAGAGACACTTGCTTATTAAACCTTATCTCTACTTGGGTGGTAAAAACATTGAGCCCTCTTTCAAGAAATGTTAACCCACAGTTTGGAGTAGGGAAGAGAAGTCAGGCTTTCTTTGTTTTCTGAAATTACTTTATTTCATGCCTGAATTAGTGGAGCTGGAGCTCAGAGTGAATCTTTTGATTAGTGCTTTAAAGGGTCAGCCTCAGAGAATTTGAATTCCTTTTATTTCTATGTATATCATTTGTTTTTAAATTGGGATCATACTATATTTACAGTTAACATCCAATAAACCAACATGGTCCCTTGAAAGACATAATAGTGAAAGGGTTTAGTGCACAAATTCTGGAGCCAGAAACCTCAGTTCAAATTCCATCTCTCCTATTTATTGCCTGTGTGTTATTGGGCAGGTTCTTCATTTCCTTATCTGTAAAATGGGGGAAGTTAATAATACCTACCTCCATAGGTTTATTGGGAGGGTTAAATTAGTTAATAGGTCTAAAACACTTAGAACAATGTCTGGTATTTGGCATTAGGTAGTATTTATTACAATTACATGTAAAAAATCCAAACCATTCAGAAATTTAATTTTAAAAATTAAAAATCCCACTTAAGCTCCCTGCTCCCACTTGAACCTCACTCCCTACTCCACTGGCAACTGTTAAAAGTTACCTTTTATCATCCTTCAAGAATTTTTCCTGATATGCTTTTTAAAATCACGGGATTATAATTTGCTCACTATTTGGCAACTTGTTTTTCTCACTTCGCTGAGTAAATAGGAGGTTTTCCAGGTCACTACATCCAGCTCCACCTCCTCATTCCTATGTGCTTCACAATCCACCACAGCACAGACACATCACAGTTTATTTAACCAATGTCTTACTGATGGATATTTGGGATGTTTCATTTTCCATTATTATGTTCAGTATTTGCACATTCTTTCCTTTTCATAATTCAAAACCATCAAGCTGCAACCCAGCAAGGCTTCCTTATTTCACCAACATAGCTCATTTCCTATTGAGCAAAACTTCCTCAGGTCAGTTCTTGCCATACCCTTCAGGGGTGGGGGCTTTTTCCACAGAAAGAAGAAGTGGAGTTATCTATCCTGGGCCTTAGGAGCAAACACGCTCATTCCCTTGATGGTGACATCCTGCAGCACTGCTGTTCCCCGGGGCTTCTGGACGCCTTAACAACCTCATACCCAAAATCAACATCACTTGGACTCCCATGCAGTGGATCGCACTTAATAAGTTACAACAGTCAGGATGCTTTCCCATGACATACTTCCCCACCTCCTTGAAGAGATGTGTGTTTCAGGGTGCGTCAGGTTCCTCACTGTCGCCCCAATATACACTCCTGTTTTCAGAGGGAACTGGGGATCTGGTTTACTTGTCAGGAATGCTCTTTCCTCTCCCTTCTAAGTAGACAAATCTCCCTTTGAGAATGAACTGAAATCTGACCCCTTGTTTGAAGTCTTCCCAGTTGTTCCAGCCTACACTAAGCCTTCCCTTTTCCAGATTTGTTCAGCAATAACGCCTTCTAAGTGCATAGCTCCTCGTGAGGGTGAACCCCTGGGCTATAGACTAATGGTCACAGAACGAGGGGTTGTGGAAAGGCTTAAAAAAGTCAGATCACAGGATACCTGAATTTCATAGAGATAATGTTATTATGAGAGAAGAAGCCTGTAAGCAGAGAGAGACCATATGGAATATATTGAAGTTAATATGAACCAAAGGGAATGGTAGATTAGAAACAGGAACATCCACAACAAAAAACAGGAAAGCAAGAGTCTTTTGGAGTGTTTCTCAAAGTGCAGTCTGGGGAATTTGTTAGAAATGCAAATTCTCAGGTCTCACCCCAGATGACTGAATCAGAAACTCTAAGTGTGGGGCCCATCTATCTGTGTTTTAACAAATCTTTCAGGTGAGTCTGATGCACACAGAAGTTTGAGAATCATTGGTAGGAAAGAAGATATTTTTGTGACCAAAAGTCTCAGGAGATGTGAATCAAGTAAAGTCCAGGTGTTCTTTATGATTCACCCCCAACCAGTGGCAACATTTGGGTCCCAATGGTAGGTAATGGAGGAACAAATCCAAGACATATGTGATCCTTCATTTGAAGAGAAAATGGGATGCATGAACAAGATAGTAATCCTATAAGGTAAGATGGACTCAGTGCCAAAGTGAGTGGTAGAGACCACTGGTTCCCAAATGGGGTTCCCTGAGAAAATTTATTATAAATACAGATTCTAGAAACCACCCTGAGAGATGCTGGCTCAGGACATCTGAGAAGTGACTAAGTTTATACCTTTTTAAAGTTGCTCAACTTCTTAGTTCAACTGTAAAGAGAACCCTGGTTTGGGAAGCCCTAGTATAAATAGTAGTAATGAAGAGGTTCTGAGTAGGGAGGAAAGAATTCGAGCCTGTTGTGGCTAGGAAACTCCAGACAGCAAGAAGGGATCTTTCTCCTTGGCAAACTCCCCTCCAAGGGCATGTGCTGGCCGAGGGTCTGCTGGAGGGCCTGCTGGGGCAGCAGTACAGATGTCCAGAGCCAGAGTCCTGACTGAAACTTGGCTCCAGGATTTCTCCCTGCCCTGGATGGAGGGACAAGTGTTGTCTGCCAAAGGTGGAGTTTGATGGAGGATGCAGGCCTGGAGGAAGGCATGCACGAGGAGGCAAACCAAAGGAGGAAGTGGGCATGTGAGGAAAGGCTTAAAGGTTAATGCTAGGTATCCAGCAAATCATTAGGCCTTATAGACTCAAGGGTTACTAACCAAAAGACTAAGACTGTTTTTGTTTTTGTTTTTAAAGAGACCATTTAGAAAGCTCCCAAAGTGATTTGAGTTCAAAGCTAAGACTTATCTAGTCATTGCTATGGAGTACTCTCTGAGAGTCATGGGTCTAAGAGAAGGGAATTATGTCACTGCCTAAGTTGGTGAGAAAGCTGTCATCTCTGGCGGCTCTTAAAATTTGATTTTAGTAGCAGAGCCCTTAACAAACATTAGAAGTGGAACTGTGAAATGGGGAAAATTAAAAATATAGGCACTGAACTGCCATGGTTAGTTTAAACCTGGGGTCAGTTCTCACCACTTTAGTCTGCTTCCTTTCAGCCACCTGGGAACAATTACTATTCCCTGCCCCTATCCTGGCTCCTTGGGATGCCATGCCATAGAAAGCAGTTAGAAAAACACTGATCTGGTTGACCTCACATCTAGGCCTTGCTAGATTGCTGTCAAAGATAGCCAGATCACTATTTCACAAAGTCATCCTTCCTATTTTCTACATGAAAAGCCTTTAAATAAATATCCATTAAGAGCAGCCTTCTCTTTTCTGGGCAAAAACTCCATCGTGTCTTCTAATAGATATTCATGTGACATGATTACTCTCTGCAGGATATACTCGTTTGTCAATGCCCCTTGTAAAATAAGGCTCCTGAAGGTGAAAAATCTGTACTCTGAAAACTATAAGATGCTGATGAGAGAAATTAAAGAAGATACAAACAAATGGAAATCTATCTCATGCTCATGCATAGGAAGAATTAATATTGTCAAAGTGGCCATCCTGACCAAAGCAATTTACAGATTCAATGCAATCCCTATCAAAATACCAACAGCATTTTTCAATAAACTACAGCAAATAATCCTAAATCATATGGAACCACAAAAGACCCCAAATAGCCAAAGCAATCCTGAGAAAGAAGAACAAAGCTGGGGGGATTATGCTCCTTGACTTCAAGCCACACTACAAAGCTACAGTAATCAAAATAGTATGTACTGGCACAAGAACAGACCCATGGGACAGATCAATGGAAGAGAATAGGGAGCCTAAATATAAACCTATGCATATATGGTCAATTAATATATGATAAAGGAGCCATGAATACACAATAGGAAAAAGACAGTCTCTTCAATAATGGTGTTGAGAAAACTGGACAGCTACATGCAAAAGAATAAGACTGGATTACTCTCTAACTTCCTATGCTGCCAAAACAAAAGTAAACCTGAAATGGATCAAACACCTGAATGTAAGACATGAAACCATAAAACTCTTAGAAGAAAACATAGGCAAAAAAATATCTTCAACATAAGCATAAGCAATTATTTTCTGGACACATCACCTCAAGCAAGAGAAATAAAAGCAAAAATGAACAAATGGGACTATATCAAACCAAAAATCTTCTGCATAGCAAAGGACACCATCAACAGAACAAAAAGGCAGCCTACAATATGGGAGAATATATTCATAAGTGATTTATCTGATAAGGGGCTAACATCCAAAATAAATAAAGAACTCATATGACTCAATACCAAAAAACAAACAACCTGATTAAAAAAATGGGTGGAGGACCTGAACAGACATTTCTCCAAAGCAGAAATACAGATGGCCAACAGGTACATGAAAAGATGCTCCACATTGCTAATCATCAGGGAAATGTAAATCAAAATTATAAATGAGATATCACCTCACACCAGTTAGAATGGCCACTATCCAAAAGACAAGAAATGACAAGTGTTGGTGAGGATGTAGAGAAAAAGGAGCCCTTCTACACTGTTGGTGGGAATGTAAATTGGTGCAGCCACTATGGAAAGCAGTATGGGGGTTCCTCAAAAAAGTTAAAATAGAAATTCCATATGATCCAGTAGTTCCACATCAAGAAATATACCTAAAGAAAACAAAATCCCTGATACAAAAAGATATATGCACTATGTTTATTGTCACATTATTTATTTACAATGCCAAGTTATGGAAACAACCTAAGTGTCCATCAGTAGATGAATGGATAAAGAAGAAGTGGTACATATACACAATGGAATATCATTCAGTCATAAAAAAGAAAGAAATCCTGCCATTTGAAATAACATGGATGGACATAGAAGGTGTTATGATAAGTGAAATAAGCCAGGCAGAGAAAGACAAATACCATATGATTTCACTTACTTGTTGAATCTAAAAACAAAACAAAACAAAATGAATAAAACAGCAATAGACTCATAGACACTGAGAAGTGACTAATGGTTACCACAGGGGAGCAGTTGGGGCGGGTGGGTGAGAAGGGGCATGGGAATAAAAGGATACAAAAATTCTCAATCATAATATAAGTTGGTCACAGGAATAGTAGTACAGCATGGAGAATATAGCCAATGATTCTGGAACATCTTTCTATGTTGACTGATAGTAATTGCACTAATTGGGTGGGTAATTGGTGAACCACTGTGTTATATACTTGAAATTAATATAAGATTGTATACTTCAATAAAATAAAATAAGGCTTCTGAAAGAGAACATGGCTCCAGACAGGATCTGGCCAGGACAGCATACAGTAGAGCTATTCCTTCCTTGATCTGGACATTAAATCTTACTTAGTACAGCATAGGATTACATTAGTTTCTGTGGCAGCCACTCTACAGTCTGTTCATACTGAATCTGCTGTCAATTAAACCCCCTCTGCTTCACACTAATTGCTATTAAGTGAATTCTTTCCCATCCTGTGCTCCTGCAGTTGACATTTCTTAATATAGGTGCTGGACTTCATTTTTATCTCTATAATGTTTCATTCCAGTGGTTTTGGCCTAGCCACTCAAAATATTATAATATCTTGGTACTGTTCTTCAATGGGCTATTACCACATGGCCTTAGTTGCCTTGAATTTTAATATTAGTTTTGTACATCTGGAAGTCCTCTAACGTGTCTGGAGTTTAGGAGAAAGATGGGGGCAAGACACTTTATTTTAAACATCCACTTATTGAACTCTTACTCCCTGCCGGATGTTGGTCTATGCATTCACTATCTTATTTAATCTTTACACTGGCCCAATGAAAACAGGCATTAATGTCTCATTTTACAAATGAGGAAACTGAGGAGAAGGGACAAAGATGAAGGTATTCTGTCCTCTGTGGGATCTTTCTTAGTTATCAGTCTCAGTGACAACTGAGCATCAGCTGCTCTTATGCCCATGAGCCATGCAGGCTCCACTCCATGGTTCTAAAGAAGTTTGGGCTCAGCTGTGGCTGAACGATTTGGCCCAAAGGGAAGAAAAAAAAATTAACTCTGGTTCCTCCTTATGGTGATATCTCATCAGCCTTTTGAAGAAATTTGCATCAGGAATAGGAATGGACAAAAATAGCAAGCAGCTAGAAAAAAGATGAAGCTGGATTTTAAAAATAAAATTTGGGACATATAATGCTATAAAATATGACTTGGTCATACAGGTGTTTTAGTTAGATGATCTTTGTGAATTCTTTTTCCTTATCTTCCTTTTTAAAATTCTGCAGGAAGGAAGGATGGTTGAGTGAAGGATTAACTCCATATCACACTACTTTAGTTTATCTGCACAGCATTCACAATCATATATTTTTCTTGTGTACTTATTTTTCCCCACAGCCTTTGAAATTCCATCTGCATTGTTTTCCTCTGTATCCCTATTACCTAGAACAGTACTTGGCATATATTCAGTGCTTAAAACAAACGAATCTAAACAACAAGTGGAAATCTATCCCATACTCATGGATAAGAAGAATTAATATTGTCAAAAATGGCCATCCTGCCCAAAGCAATTTACAGATTCAGTGCAATCCCTATAAAAATACCAATGGCATTTTTCAATGAACTAGAACAAATAGTTCTGAAATCTATATAGAACCACAAAAGACCCTGAATAGCCGAGCAATCCTGAGAAATGCTCCCTGACTTCAAGCCAAACTACAAAGCTACAGCAATCAAAACAGTATGTAATGGCACAAGAGCAGACCCATAGATCAATGGAACAGAATAGAGAGCCCAGAAAGAAACCCATGCATATATGGTCAATTAATATACAATAAAGGAGCCATGAATATACAATGGGGAAAAGACAGCATCTTTAACAACTGGTGTTGGGAAAACTGGACAGCTACATGTAAGAAAATGAAATTGGATTATACACAAAAGTAAACTCAAAATGGATCAAAGACCTGAATGAAAGTCATGAAACCATAAAACTCTTAGAAGAAAAACTACAGGCAAAAATCTCTTGAACATAAGTATGAGCAATTTTTTTCCTGGACACATCTCGTAAGGCAAGGAAAACAAAATAAAAAATGAATACATCAAACTAAAAAGCTTCTGTACACCAAAGGACACCATCAACAGAAGAAAAAAGCAGCCTATATTATGGGAGACTATATTTGTAAATGACTCATCCGACAAGGGGTTAACATCCAAAATATATAAAGAACTCATACACCTCAACATCTAAAAAAAAATAACCTTATGAAAAAATGGGTGGAGGACCTGAACAGACATTTCTCCAAATAAGAAATACAAATAGCCAATAGGCACATGAAAAGATGCTCCACATCGCTAATCATCAAGGAAATGCAAATTAAAAACACAATGAGATATCACCTCACACCAGTTAGAATGGTCACTATCCAAAAGACAAGAAAGAACAAATGTTGGTGAGGGTGAGGAGAAATGGGAACCCTTCTACACTGTCGGTGGAAATGTAAATTAGTGTAACTGCTCTTGAAAGCAGTATGGAGGTTTCCAAAAAAACTAAAAATAGAAATACCATTTGACCTAGTAATTCCACTCCTAGGAATTTACCTGAAGAAAAAAAAATCCTTGGTTTGGAAAGATACATGAACCCCTATGTTTATCGCCACACAATTTGCAATAGCCAAGATATGGAAGCAACTGCAATGTCCATCACAGATGAATGGATAAAGAAGAGGTGGTACATATACACAATGGAATATTATTCAGCCATAAGAAGAAAAGAAATTCTGTCATTTGCAACAACATGGATGGATCTAGAGGGTATTTTTCTCAGTGAAATAAGCCAGGTGGAGAGAGAAAAATACTGTATGATTTCACTTATTTTTGCAATATAAAAACAAAACAAAACAGAAGGGACAAAACAACAGTAGATCACAGACATTGAGAAGTGACTAGTGGTGATCAAGGGGGAGGTTGGGGCAGGTTGGGGGAGGGAGAGGAGGATAAAGGGGCACAATAATTTGCAATCACAATATAAATTGATCACTGGGACAGTAGTATAGCATGGAGAATATAGTCAATGATTCTGTAACATCTTGCTACATTGATAGATAGTAACTGCACTACAGGTGGTAAGGATTTAATAATATGGGGCACTATGGAACTACCATGTTGTATAGTTGAAATCAGTATCAGATTGTATATCAAGATATATCAATATCTTGAATGGGAGGGGGGCAGAAAAAAGATGGGGGAGTAGGAAGGCAAGGCAAAAACCTTCTCTCTGCAAAAAAAAGAATGAATCTAAGTATAAAACAGAAAACCTAGCATTTAAAAAAGAGTATTTACAAACAATGTAAAAAGCTAAGCAAGTTTCAACCCCCACCCCCTACCACACACACACATACACACACACACACAAAGCTGCCCTCTCTGATGGTAGTGGGGTTTTCTGTTTTGTTTTGTTTTTTAATTTTGGCAGCAATAGTTGAACATCTAGTTCCCTTAGACCAAACTATAGCTGTGGATGGCAGAGCCAAGGAGTGGGCTGAGATTGACTTTAAGATGCACAATGTGTTTGCTATATATATTCAAGACAAGTCTCCTACTTACCTTTCCCCCAACCTTTCAAACCAGATTGTTACCCGCCCCCCCCAGCCCTGTTCTGGAGTCCTGATGGTTAACTTGGCAGTGCTAGGGAGGGCCTGCCCAGAGGCCATGTTAGGAAGACAGTGACACGGCTTGCTTGATGCGACCATCTGGGACCCAAAGGGGAGGTGACCCTTCTATGGCAATTGTCCTTTATTTGTCACACAGCTCAACTTGACCTCTTTCTCTTTTACTTCAAGCTTTCTGCTCTTTCCTGCTTCCTGTTCCCAGCTCCTCTTATAGGTAGAAATGTCAAAAGCTGAAAAGTTTAATATATGTCAGCCCATATATCAAAAGCATGTTCCAAAAGAGTAAAAAAATGTTCCTTTTAACATATGGGCTATCAGGTGTCAAAGTAAAATTTTCAAAAATTTAAAAATGTAATTTTCCCATCAGTATAAAATGAATATAGGTCTAAGACTTATTAACTCATTGATGCTGGGGCCCAATAAAATGGTGAAACTGGTTCGAAAGTATTTTGAAGAAGTATTTATAGGCTTTGATAAAAGGAATGTTAGAATAAGATGGCTGAGTTAGATACAAAAGTGGTTAATATCCTGTACGAAAATAAACCCATAGGTTACCTTCTTTACCAAACAGAAATTTTCAGGTTAACATGTAACTGAGCAGTATCTTGGCTCTAATCAAATATAAACAGCAAAGTAAAACACAGATACATTGTCCTAGCAAATTAATCCCTGGGAAAGCTACTAAACCATGCCACATTATAGTACTGAAAAGATGTATGGCCCTCATATTCTGCCTTATTTGTAAATTTTGGATAATTTTTTACACAAGCTTATATATTTTCATATTTTATATGTATCTATGTATATTTTATATTTTTTGAATATAAAGCTTATACATATTTCTCCTGTTAGTCTTTTCCATGTTTTGGCATATGTTAGTACTTCTCAAATACTAAACAGTGGATATGAGAGAGAGAACACATACGTGCCTCAAAATTTCTTTTGTTACTAGTTGATAATTCTAATTTCAGGGTGGGAGTGATTGGTGTAGAGGGGAGGGAAAAGAGATAATGTGAGGGTGATCTTGTTGGTGATCCAAAATATGAAAATTGTGTAGCATCCAGTATCTAATAACAGGGAAGAAGGACAATGGAATGAACAAATATTTAATAGTAGTGATTACCTATGCTTGGCTCTGGTTAAAATTTTCTTTTAAGTATCTAGATAAATGATAATTTTGCTGTCCCAACTACATAAGGCTAGTATTAACAAAGTCCAGGTCAAGATGGCAGCTCTAATGGAATTTGCTAAACTAAGAGTTCTTACCAGAAACTGAAAGATTACCGGATCCATCAACACACAGATTAGGGTACCCATATTTAGGTTAGACAAAAAGAGCCTTCATTCATTTTCAAGAATATCCTGCGTTTTTCCAACATGTACTGCCAGTTTTTTGTTTTTGTTTTTCTGCTTCTGGTGAAGCATATATAGGAACTTTATTCTGACTTAAAAAAAAAATCAAACCTTCTAATCTTTTATCACTTTTCTCCTCTGTAGTTTTTCTCTTTCTTTCTGAATAGCTGTTAATTCCATTCTTTTACATATTCTTTTTTGAATTATTGATGCAGTTACCCTAAACCATAGTAAGCATCTTATACCTATTCAAATGACTTTAGGATATGGCTGATTTTCTTTCCCCATTTGCCCCTCATCAGTGTTCCCAGGATCTTTCTGTAAGATAAATTCTAACTGAAATAAGCAGGCGACGAGAGGCAACAAAGGGCCAGGCAGTTTATTTGAGCGCAATCCCGGGCGAGGTTCACCAGTTTGCACCGGGACAGGCTGGAGAAGTCGCACTCAGCAGGGCAGGCAGCGAGTTTTTAAAGAAGGTAGGGGGAGGCAGAGCTTAGATTTACAGTGGCGTGAGAACTGGCTAGCCTAAGACACATTTTTCAGGTTGGGTGGCGGCAGCAGCCGGGGACTTTGGCACATCATCAGTGTCCGACATGCTCACCCCTCCCTCCAGTGCCTCCAACCTTACATTCCAGCCTTTTGGTTATAATGGGCGCCAACCCAATCTGGCTACTTCCAGCTGAGGAGGGGCGGCATGGGTAGCGTTGAGGCTGGTGGGAGGCCAGAGGTGGCTTGGAGGGAAGGGGCGAGAACTGATGTACCTACATGGTCTTGTGCACTTCTACTGTCCAACCTCTCTATCGGTGGTCGGAGGTTTTAGCAGATATGTTGTCTTCATCTCTCAGGATAGATATGTTTAACATGATCACTCAGGCTTTGCCCCATTCTAGTGCTGTAGTCTGGACAATGAGAGACAGACTGAGGCTTGTTTGTAGCAGGCAGCTTGGATGAAAGAATGGACAGATGAGCATTGGGCAGGACAAGGGGGTATCTTTCTTAGGAGTGAGAAGTAAAGTAGGTAGGAGAGGCGTCCGGGGGAACTTGAGATAAGAGTATAAGGGTTAGAGATGACCGGGTGAAGAGGGACTACAGCTTTGTTGATTATCTGCAGGTCTTGAACAAGCTGGTAGGCCCCTGATGGCTTCTTGACTGGAAGGATTGGAGTGTTACAGGGAGAATTAGTTGGTACTAGAAGCCTTTGGGAAAGAAGATAGTTGATGATAGGTAGGATACCCTTGTGATGGGCTTGGGAAATGGTTAATTGGGGTCTAGAAGGAGAGGAGGATGGGTCTTTGAGGCAGATGAGGACTGGAGTGTGATGGCTTGACACTACAGGAGTAGAGGTGTTTCAGACTATTGGGTTAATGCTGGTTGACAGTACAGGAGGGTCTGTGGAGGGCTCAGGGTTACAACTTATATTGGCTAAGATGATGAGTGAGCTCAGTTGGGGATGACTAAGAGGCAGGGAGATAGAGGCACCAAGCTTGGAGAGGAGATCTCTCCCTAACAAAGGGATGCGACAGGACAGGATGACTAGAAATGAGTGGGTAAGAGGATGGCTCTCAAACGTGTAGGCTACTGGACCTGTCTCTAGAGTCTTAGAGGGGCTTCCCTTGACACCCATGACTGAGACCTGGGAAGGATGTAAATGCCTGTGAAAGGAAGGTAAAACAGAGTAGGCAGCCTCCATGTTCACTAAAAAGGAGATGGATTTACCTGCTACCCACAGCGTGGCCCTGGGCTTGGCAAGGGTGATAGGGGTGTTCAAGTTTAGGCATCTTCAGATTTCGAGTAGGCCCGGTAGGTCTGGAGGGGAGTCCCTCAGGGGGGCCTGACTCCCACGAGACTGTCATGGGGGGATGACTTTCCCCAACTGGGTACTCTACTTTCCAATGACCTCTCTTACCGCAAACTGGGCAGGGTTTAGTTGGCTTGTTGGTCAGGTTGGGGCATCTCTTTGCCCAGTGGCCTTCTTGGCCACACTGGAAGCAGGGTCTCGGAGGCTCACAAGCTCCGGATCTGTCTTTGGTGTGATGAGACCCCTGTCCTGCCAGCTGCAGGGCCACTGCGAAGGCTCAGGTTTGGGACACTGTCTTCCTCTCATGTTCTTCAACACGGGTATTAAAGACTTTGAAGGCCATGGTTACCAGGTCATGGAGTGGAGTTTGGGGTCCCTCTTCTGCCTTTTTAACTTATGTCTTATGTAACTAATACTTGTTCTGGTGAAATGTAGTTCTTTACTAGTTTAGGAGTAATAAAATAGTGACTATAAATGACAAAAGACTTACAAATGACAATGGTTAAAGATCTGATGAGAGCTTACTGTAAGACAGTTGACATAAGGAAATTTGGATATTTCTTTAACACAAAACATTCCGGAACAAAGTTTAGCATTATTCTCTTTGACAGTGCTTTCTAGGTAATTAAGCAGGTAATTTTATATCAGATAAATAAGCCAAACCGGCTAAATACTTGCCCTAATGAGAAAAAGAACTAAATTAGCTAAACACTTTCTCTAATGAGAAAAAATTCTTCTGACATGTTCTAGGGGCCCTCTGGAAAATATCAGAGTTAACTAGAGGTAAAAACACCTTTTTGAATGTGATTTTGGGAAGCTGTTAAAGTTTTTTTAAAGACATTTGTCTAAATAGAATCATAAGTTACTATGAAACAATAGTTGTCTATTTAACTAGAATGACAACAAAAGATTTCAAAGGCAAATACAGAAGGTTACACAGTTATTAGCAAAGCTTAGCTTTTAGTTTTTTCATATTAAGATATCATTATCTTAAATATTCAGACAACTCATTGAGACTTTAAGCATGAGAAACTGTTTTGATTAAACAATTAGAGAACTCTTTGCAATCTTTTAACATTAAGAGCAGACTAACAGTTAAGAAAACTTTCTTTTTAACTGGAAACAAAATTCTAATTTTGCTGTGCTGTGTACTTGATACTGAGACTCATTTGCTTTAAATTTTTGTAGCATGACTATATTAAATTCTTCTACAAGATTTTTACAACTTTCCTTTTACATTCAGTGTTCTCCCTCTTAAATAAATAGCTGTACTTTAGAACAATTACCTTATTTTACCCCCAACAAAACAAATCTCCATTCTTTATACTTTCTCTTACTAAAACACACATCTTTTTAGCAAGTAGAGATGTTTTCTTCTTTAAATAGCTTTAATTAAACCTCAAAACCATTAGGAACTTTAATTTTCAGTGAACACTGAGAAGTGGGCTATTGTAAACCATTGCACTAGCATTGTTTAGATTAACAAATTCATGAACACACTTTATAATTCCTGACACCATGTGCTTTACAGCATAATGTCTAAGCACAAAATATGTCTACTTAACTTAGCAAAACGTTAAGATTCTAGGTCACTACAAAAATTTTCAGGCTGCAGGCAGGCACACACACTGCAATACACAATCACTAAGACGTTCACTTGCTACACCTAGCTCTCCCAGTCCCAACAACCACGCCAGACCACTTACAAGATGGTGGGTGTGGGGAGGGATGTAGGGTCGGGAGAGAAAAGAGGCAGGTCTGTGCTGGGAGGAGTCTTGTCTGTGGCTTCTGGAACTGGAGGGTGGGAGGAGCGTGTTCAGGTGGAGGGGAAGAGGGCGCTGAAGGTGGAAGGAGAGGGGGAGGGGGTGGTGCAGCCACCGGAAGAGGAGAGGAGCAGGAAGACAGCATGGTTGAGAATGTAGGACTTTAAGATGGCAGCGACATGGGGGAGGATAAAGAACTTAAAGCTGGTGGCGAAGAGGGGTGGCGGTAGTGAGCTGAGAGAGGTGGGAGACCAAGGTTCTCTGGCAAATCTGAAAAGGAAAAAGAACTGGGCAGAGTAAGAGGCTGACAATCCTTAACTGGAGATCGGGCCAGGAGAACTTGAGTCATTGAACACTTAACATAAAGGTCTGGGCAGGCACGCAAAGTCCAAAAAGCCTGCACATATGGGATTTCACCCCACTCTCTGTTCCGGTGGCAATAATTAGTCAAGTCAGTGAGGAGGCTAAAATTGAAAGTTCCCTCAGGGGGCCAGCGAGACTAGTTGTCCAAGGGATACTGAGGCCAGGCATGAGAGCAAAGGAAGACCAGCTTCTGTTTGTGAACTTCCCAGGACAAATATAGAGTAGGCAGATTAGAAATGAGACACCGCAGTGGGGTCTGAGCCTCTGCTTTCAAGGGCTGGTTCCCCATGTCTGTGTCACCCTCCCAACTAATCCCGCTGAGAGGAGCGCCCAGTATCCCAAGCGCACCAAGTCAGAGGAGATGGCCTGGGAGCCCGGGTGAGGGACGTCTCCCCCACCACAGGGCCAGGGGAGGGTATCCCGGATGCCCGCAGTGGATGGTCCAGATGCCCAGGGGCCGGATGCCCCAGCCTGGACATGGCTACAATTTTGGATGGACCAGGTGAAATGGAGTTAGTAAGGAAACAGACTGGGGGAAACTGAGGGACTCACTGGAAAATAGTCTACATAGCGGAGAGCAGGCTGAGATCCTGGGTCAGGGAAGGAGGGGGCAGGGCTGCCAATGGCCGGTTGGGGCCCCACGCTCATGCCCCTTCCCAGGTTTTTTTTGGCACCAAATGTAAGATAAATTCTAACCGAAATAAGCAGGCGACAAGAGGCAACAAAGGGCCAGGCAGTTTATTTGAGTGCAATCCCGGGTGAGGTTCACCAGTCTGCACTGGGACAGGCTGGAGAAGTCACGCTCAGCAGGGCAGGCAATGAGTTTTTAAAGAAGGTAGGGGGAGGCAGAGCTTAGATTTACAGCAGTGCGAGGATTGGCACATTTTTCAGGTTGGGAGGGAGCAGCAGCCGGGAACTTTGGCACATCATCAGTGTCCCATGTGCTCACCCCTCCCTCTGGTGCCTCCAACTTTACACTTTCAACACTAAACTATTGCTCCTCCAGACTCTTTAATTTCACAAGACTTCATAACTTTTTTGATTTTATGGATTTCTTTCTCAATCTGTCTTGGCCCAGAAAGTTCAGATGGTGCTACCACCAGGACTTGCTGAACTTCTGAGATCTTCTAACCCAGCATTTCCCTTCTTTGACTCAATTGCGTTACCTGCTTTCTCCCAATCTCAACTGTCACATCTTGCCGACCTGTTGCCCTCTGGTGCCACCCTTTCTAGTACTTTTCATGGCTCAGCTCCTCCCAGTTGACTCAGCTTCCTCCTGCCTCCACAGGCCTCCATCCAGCCCTAGATTCCAAGGTACACTGCTTTTTCCTACCCTGTGCCGGTTGCCTGGCCTTCCTCAATCCCTTAAGCTTTGCTCTATCCACTGTATCAATCTCCTTCCAAAGGTCTCCAGGCATATCCTTAAAAGACAGAGGGTCCATACTGGGTCTGTAAATCTAAAAGTCTTGCTCCTTTGATAACAGGAGTTTTTTGGTTGCAGAAACAGAGAAAGATCAATTTAAGCTGGCCTAAAAAATGGGGAATCTTATTATTTCATATAACAAAATGCCCAAAGGTAGGGCAGGCTCTATGTGCAGTATGCCAAGGCTCTGGCTCCATCTTTCTCTGATTCTCTTTGTTCTGCGTTCATTAATGGTTAGCATCATCCTCAGCTGACCACAAAATGACTGCAGTATTTCCAGGTGTCATATTCAGATACAACCATGTCCAGAAAAATGGAATGGACTCTTCTTTAACTAATAGGACTTTTCTTCAACACCCTTTTCACAAGTCTTTGTAGATCCCCCCTCACATCTTATTGGCTACAGCTGGGTTCTAAACCATAGACAACAAACTGGGACCACTGGGATTTATTGAGACCAAGCAGGATTTGCCTCTGAATCTGAGACTTATGTGGGAGGAGGAATTATACCTGAACAAACAATATTGGACCTCTGCAGGCACTGAAGAAGGGGAAAAGGATGTGGGTAGGTAATCAACATCGGCTATAGTGTGAAAGTGAGCCATTGAAATAAGTACTTCAGAGCCATAAAAGCTAAAATTTTTTAACTTGAAGGTTGATTGTTAATTCAGCCACACTATTATTGTAAACTTGACCACAGGAAGTTCTTTTGTTGTTTGTCTTTAAGAGAGATGAGGTAAGGATGGGGAGATCATTTTTCATTTGTTAACTCCTAGACTGTAGATCTTCATTTGACCCCACAACCAGTCTACTTTCTCCATCTACATTGAACACATATAACCTAACCCTTCCACCTGAACAAAGGTCATTCCGCTCATCTCTCATTTTCGCTCTAACTCCTCACTCTTTCCTAGCTCCTCCTCAATCTCTCACTATAATCATATGGCTCTACCTCTTCATTAAGACGACTGAAATCATAAACTTCAACCTGCCATTGGCATCATAATGGCCAATATTAGTTTTTCTCTCTTGTTCTTCCTGATCCTTTAAAGCCATCCCTTTCAGGCATCTTGGGGAGCTTCCACACAGGAAATACTCAAAAAGTGTTTATTGAATGAATGCATTTATTCCATGCCTTCTCCAATATTTTTCAATCTCCATGTCTATGTATGTTCAAAGAGGTTTTACACATTTATTTGACCCCTCTTGTTCATTCTGAGAATGCTCTGAGGACATTGATTCTATTGTTTGCTCTTTTTTTAACAGCTTAATTAAGGTGTAATTTATATACCTCTCTCTCTCTTTATATATATGTATATATAGACACCATAGAAGTCACCTGACTTTAAGTGCACAAATCAGTGATATTTAGTGAATACACAGAATTTGCGAACATAACACAATCTAGTTTTTAAGTGTTTCCATCACCCCCAAAATCTCTCTCATGTCCATTTGCAGTCAACTCCCATTCCTTGGCCCTCCCCCAGACAACTACTAATCAGCTCTCTCTCTATACAGAGTTACCTTTTTTAGCTATTTCTTATCAATGGATCACATGATTTGTAGTCTTTTGTGTCTGGCTTCTTTCACTTCACATAATGTTTCATTGCTGAATAATACTTTATTGTATGCATGCTACACATTTTGTTTCTCCACTCACCAATTGATGGATATTTGGAGTGTTTCCATTTTAGGCTAATTTGAATACTGCTTTTATGAACATTCAACTAAAATTCTTTGGGTAGACGTATGTTTTCATGTCCTTTGCATAGATTCCTAGAGGTGGAATTGCTGGTTAATATAGTATGTTAATGTGTAAGTTTTTAAGAAATTATCAAACTGTTTTCCAAGATGGCTGTATCATTTTACATTCCGACCAGCAATGTATAAGGGTTTCATTTTCTCCACATCCTCACTAACACTTACTACCTGTCATATTTATTATTATTATAGACATTCCAGTGGGTGCAAAGAAGTATTTCATTGTAGTTTTAATTTGCATTACCCTAATGGCTGATGATGTGATCATCTTTTCATGTGCTCATTAATTATCTGCTTATCTTTGGTGAAATGTCTATGGAAAACTTCTGCTCATTTTTAAATTGGATTCCTTCTCTTATTATTATTGAATTGTAAGAGTCGTTTTCTTCCATTAAATTTGTATTTTAATAAACATTTTAATATAGTTCTACTGGCCAACATGTCAAATTATGGGTGTGGTTTTCATGCTCTGAGTAAACATAATGTTAATATTTTGATAATTATTTTTCTCTGAGAAACTATTAAAAGGTTTTTAATGTCTTGAATGATATTTTAATTCCAATTCTGCCTCAATGGAAAGGCAAATACAGTCCTTACCACTCTCTATAATTAAATAAAATGCAGAATACAATGTTCTTTAGGAATTGAAGCTTGAAGCAGTAATTTAAAATAACAATTGGTAATTAAGGTGACAAACAGTGCAGACAAGCAGACTTACTATTTTCTTATGCACTTTTTTTGTTTGTAGTCAGCATGATCTCATGCTTGTAAATATATATTTTTTGGTATCATTAATCTACAATTACATGAAGAACATTATGTTTACTAGGCTCGCCCCTTCACCAAGTCCCCCCCACATACCGCTTCACAGTCACTGTCCATCAGCGTAGTAAGATGCTGTAATATCAATACTTGTCTTCTCTGTGTTGCAGAGCCCGCCCTGTACCACCCCCACACTATACATGCTAATTGGAATGCCGCTTACTTTTTCCCACCCTTATCCATCCCTTCCCACCCATCCTCCCCAGTCCCTTTCCCTTTGGTAACTGTTAGTACATTTGTGGGTTCTGTGATTCTGCTGCTGTTTGGTTCCTTCTGTTTTTCTTTGTTCTTATACTCCACATATAAATGAAATTGTTTGCTACTTGTCTTTCTCCTCCTGGCTTATTTCACTGAGCAAAATACCCTCTAGCCTCCATCCATGTTGTTGCAAATGGTAGGATGTTTTCTTCTTATGGCTGAATAATATTCCATTGTGTATATGTACCACTTCTTCTTTATCCACTCATCTATTGATGGACATTTAGGTTGCTTCCATTTTTGGCTATTGTAAATAGTGCTGCGATAAACAGGGGTGCATCTGCCTTTTTCAAACTGGGCTGCTACATTCTTCGGGTAAATTCCTAGAAGTGGAATTCCTGGGTCAAATGGTATTTCTACTTTGGGCATTTTGAGGAACCTCCATAATGCTTTCCACAATGGCTGAACTAATTTACATTCCCAGCAGCAGTGTAGGAGGGTTCCCCTTTCTCCACAACCTCGCCAACATTTGTTGTTGTTTGTCTTTTTGATGATGGTGATCCTTACTGGTGTGAGGTGATATCTCATTGTGGTTTTAATTTGCATTTTTCTGATGACAAGCGATGTGTAGCATCTTTTCATGTGTCTGTTGGCCATCTGAATTTCTTCTTTGGAGAACTGTCTTTTCAGCTCCTCTGCCCATTTTTTAATTGGATTATTTGCTTTTTGTTTGTTGAGGTATGTGAGCTCTTTATATATTTTGGATATCAACCCTTTATCGGATCTGTCATTTATGAATATACTCTCCCATACTGTAGATACCTTTTTGTTCTATTGATGGTGTCCTTCGCTGTACACAAGCTTTTCAGCTTGATATAGTCCCACTTGTTCATTTTTGCTTTTGTTTCCCTTGCCTGGGGAGATATGTTCATGAAGAAGTCACTCATGCTTATGTCTAAGAGATTTTTGCCTAAGCTTTTTTCTAAGAGTTTTATGGTTTCATGACTTAATTCAGGTCTTTGATCCATTTTGAATTTACTTTTGTGTATGGGGTTAGACAGTGATCCAGTTTCATTTTCTTACATGTAGCTGTCCAGTTTTGCCAGCACCATCTGTTGAAGAGGCTGTCATTTCCCCATTGTATGTCCATGCTCCTTTATTGTATATTAATTGACCATAGATGTTTGGAGTGTCTATTCTGTTCCATTGGTCTGTGGTTGTTCTGTTCTTGTGCCAGTACCAGATTGTCTTGATTACTGTGGCTTTGAAGTAGAGCTTGAAGTTGGGGAGCGAGATCCCCCCCCCACTTTATTCTTCCTTCTCAGGATTGCTTTGGCTATTTGGGGTCTTTGGTGGTTCCATATGAATTTTTGAACTATTTGTTCCAGTTCATTGAAGAATGCCATTGGTAATTTGATAGGGATTGCATAGAATCTGTATATTACTTTGGGCAGGATGGCCATTTTGATGATATTAATTCTTCCTAGCCAGGAGTATGGGATGAGTTTCCATCTGTTAGCGTCCTCTTTAATTTCTCTTAAGAGTATCTTGTAGTTTTCAGGGTATAGGTCTTTCACTTCCTTGGTTAGGTTTATTTCTAGGTATTTTATTATTTTTGATGCTATTGTGAATGGAATTGTTTTCCTGATTTCTCTTTCTATTAGTTCATTGTTAGTGTATAGGAAAGCCACAGATTTCTATGTGTTAATTTTGTATCCTGCAACTTTGCTGTATTCTGATATCAGTTCTGGTAGTATTGGAGTGGAGTCCTTAAGGTTTTTTATGTACAATATCATGTCATCTGAAAATAGTGACAATTTAACTTCTTCTTTACCAATCTGGATACCTTGTATTTCTTTGTTTTGTCTAACTGCCATGGCTAGGACTTCCAGTACTATGTTGAATAACAGTGGGGAGAGTGGGCATCCCTGACCCTTTCCCGATCTCAGAGGAAAAGCTTTCAGCCTCTCGCTGTTCACTATGATGTTAGCTGTGGGTTTATCATATATGGCCTTTGTTATGTTGAGGTACTTGCCCTCTATACCCATTTTGTTGAGAGTTTTTACAATGAATGGATGTTGAATTTTGTCGAATGCTTTTTCAGCATCTATGGAGATGATCATGTGGGTCTTGTCCTTCTTTTTGTTGATGTGGTGGATAATGTTGATGGATTTTCGAATGATGTACCATCCTTGCATCCCTGGGATGAATCCCACTTGGTCATGGTGTATGATCCTTTGATGTATTTTTGAATTCAGTTTGCTAATATTTTGTTGAGTATTTTTGCATCTACATTCATCAGGGATATTGGTCTGTAGTTTTCTTTTTTGGTGGGGTCTTTGCCTGGTTTTGGTATTAGGGTGATGTTGGCTTCATAAAATGAGATTGGGAGTATTCCCGCCTCTTCTATTTTTTGGAAAACTTTAAAGGAGAATGGGTATTATGTCTTCTCTGTATGTCTGATAAAATTCTGAGGTAAATCCATCAGAGCAAAAAAATCCATTTTGCTCTGGTGTAGTTTTTTGATTGCCGCTTCAATTTCGTTGCTGGTAATTGGTCTGTTTAGATATTCTGTTTCTTTCTGGGTCAATCTTGGAAGGTTGTATTTGTCTAGGAAGTTGTCCATTTCTCCTAGGTTTTCCAGCTTGTTAGCATATAGGTTTTCATAGTATTCTCTAATAATTCTTTGTATTTCTGTGTGGTCCATCGTGATTTTTCCTTTCTCGTTTCTGATTCTGTTGATGTGTGTTGACTCTCTTTTTGTCTTAATAATTCTGGCTAGGTTCTTATCTATTATGTTTATTTTCTCAAGGAACCGGCTCTTGCTTTCATTGATGTTTTTCTATTGTTTTATTCTTCTTAATTTTATTTATTTCTTCTCTGATCTTTATTATGTTCCTCCTTCTGCTGGCCTTATGCCTCATTTGTTGTTCTTTTTCCAATTTCGATAATTGTGACATTAGAGTATTCATTTGGGATTGTTCTTCCTTCTTTAAATATGCCTGGATTGCTATATACTTTCCTCTTCAGACTGCTTTCGCTGCATCCCACAGAAATTGGGGCATTGTGTTGTTGTCATTTGTTTTCATATATTGGTGGATCTCCATTTTAATTCGGTAGTTGATCCATTGATTATTTAGCAGCATGTGGTTAAGCCTTCATGTGTTTGTGAGCCTTTCTGCTTTCTTTGTACAATTTATTTCTAATTTTATACCTTTGTGGTCTGAAAAGTTGGTTGGTAGAATTTCAATCTTTTGCAATTTACTGAGGCTCTTTTTGTGCCCTAGTATGTGGTCTATTCTGGAGAGTGTTCCATGTGCACTTGAGAAGAATGTGTATCTTGTTGCTTTTGGATGTAGAGTTTATAGATGTCTATTAGGTCTTATCTGTTCTAGTGTGTTGTTCAGTTCTTCTGTGTCCTTACTTATTTTCTGTCTGGTGGATCTGTCCTTTGGAGTGAGTGGTGTGTTAAAGTCTCCTAAAATGAATGCATTGCATTCTGTTTCCTCCTTTAATTCTGTTAGTATTTGTTTCACGTGTATTGGTGGTCCTGTATTGTGTGCATATATGTTTATAATGGTTATATCCTCTTGTTGGACTGAGCCCTTTATCATTATGTAATGTCCTTCTTTATCTCTTGTTACTTTCTTTGTTTTGAAGTCTATTTTATCTGATACTGATATTGCTACCCCTGCTTTTTTCTCCCTGTTGTTTGTATGAAATATCTTTTTCCATCCCTTGCCTTTTAATCTGTGCATGTCTTTGGGTTTGAGGTGCGTCTCTTGTAAGCAGCATATAGATTGGTCTTGTTTTTGGATCCATTCTATTACTCTGTGTCTTTTGATTGGTGTATTCAGTCCATTTATATTTAGGGTGATTATTGAAAGATATGCACTTATTGCCATTGCAGGTTTTAGATTCATGGTTACCAAAGGTTCAAGCTTAGCTTCTTTACTACCTTACTGTGTAACTTAACTCATTTACTTAACTATTATGAACACAGTCTGATGATTATTTCTCTCCCTTCTTATTCCTTCTCTGTTCTTCATATGTTGGGTGTTTTGTTCTGTGCTCTTTTTAGAAGTGCTCCCATCTAGAGCAGTCCCTCTAAAATAGCCTGTAGAGGTGGTCTGTGGGAGGCAAATTCCATCAACTTTTGCTTGTCTGGGAATTGTTTAATCCCTCCATCATATTTAAATGATAATCGTGCTGGATGTAGTTTCCTTGGTTCAAGGCCCTTCTGTTTCATTGCATTAAATATATCATGCCATTCTCTTCTGGCCTGTAAGGTTTCTGTTGAGGAGTCTGATGATAGCCTGATGGGTTTTCCTTTCTAGGTGACCTTTTTTCTCTCTCTGGCTCCCTTTAATACTCTGTCTGTGTCTTTGATCTTTGCCATTTTAGTTATTATGTGTCTTGGTGTTGTCCTCTTTGGGTCCCTTTTGTTGGGATTTCTGTGTGCTTCCATAGTCTGATCAACTATTTCCTCCCCCAGTTTGGGGAAGTTTTCAGCAATTATTTCTTCAAAGACTCTTTCTATCCCTTTTTATCTCTCTTCTTCTTCTGGTACCCCTATAATGCAGATATTGTTCCTTTTGGATTGGTCACAGAGTTCTCAATATTGTTTCATTCCTGGAGATCCTTTTATCTCTGTCTGCGTCAGCTTCTATGTGTTCCTGTTCTCTGGTTTCTATTCCTTCAATGGCCTCTTGCATCTTATCCATTCTGCTTATAAATCCTTCCAGAGATTGTTTCATTTCTGTAATCTCCCTCCGGACATCATCCCTTAGCTTCTGTATATTTCTCTGCAGCTCTCTCAGCATGTTTATGATTTTTATTTTGAATTCTTTTTCAGGGAGACTGGCTAGGTCTGTCTCTACAGATCCCCTCTCAGGGGTTGTCTGGACTATTTTGAACTGGACTACATTTTTCTGCCTTTTCATGGTGATAGCCGCCGCTGTAGGCAGGTGGCGGGTGTGTCAGCTGGGAGAAGAAAGTCCTTTCCTGCTTGCTGGATGCCTTGCCCTTCTCTGCTGCCTGTGTCAGTTACCTGCACTCCTGGAGCAGCCACCAGGTTAATCCCCTAAACTGCTATGGGCAGGGTCTCCGTCAGAGCAGTGCAGAGCCCTGCGAGGAGTGGCAGGCATGCCGGGTGCGTTTCCTCGTGAAAGCGGCTCCCCTGCCGGGCAGCTGTGTGCCAAGAGCGCCTTTTGGGTCTGGCCTGGGAGGCTGTGCATCGGGCTTTGATTCTGGTTGGCTGCTGGGAGCACGGCTGCTCCTGGGCTGCTCCTCCACCACCGCTGCCAGCTCCTGAGGGCCGCTTCCGGGCCCCTTTGGTGCTGCCTCTGCCGGCGCGCGTGGGCTGCACTTGGGCCCCTCTGGCACTGCTGCAGGTGCGCATGGGCTTTTCCTGTGCCCATTTGGTGTCACCACTGCCGGCACTCACGAGCCACTCCCAGGCCACTTGGTCACCGCTGCTGCGGGCTTGCGCCGGCCTCTCCTGGGCCCCTCTGGTGCCGTGGCCGCCAGCACATGCAGGCCACTCCTGGGCAGCTCGGTCGCTGCTGCAGCGGGCTCGCACGGGCTGATCTCCGTCCCCTCTGGTGCCCCCGGCATGCACAGGCCACTCCTGGTCCCCTCTGGTGCCGCCCCCAGTGTGCGCTGCCACTCTCCCACTACTGGGCCAGGGTGTCAGGGTCCACGCCAGTTGGGGGAATGACTGGCAGGTTGCTTATTGCTGTGAGGGGCTTCAGAGCTGTGCTGCCACCCAGGGAGTTAGGGTGCCTAAAGTTCCCCGGGATTCCCAGCTGCTGGCTAAGTGTGCCGGGACTTCATCCAGCTGTGGGGTCCCTGTCTCTTTAAGACTTGCAAAAAGCACTTGCTTTTCTTTTGTCTCAGGGATGCTGGTTGTGGGGACCTGCTCGCAGGTTTTGCTTTTCCCTTTCTCTAATATCCAGCACCCCGTGCACCTTGTGTCTGCACTCTGGGAGCGGATTTCTAGAGCTGGTTGTTTAGCATTCCTGGGCTCACTCCCTCCCTTTTCCAAGTCCTCTCTTCCCGCTGGGTTCCAGGGTGGGGGGGGATTTGGGTCCCACCGGGCCACGGCTTGTGTTTTACCCCCTTCATGTGATGTTGAGTTCTCACAGATGTAGATGCATCGTGGCTACTGTACTGTATCCACTGGTGTCCCTTTTAGGAATAGTTGTACTTATTGTATTTTCATAAATACATGTTTTTGGGAGGAGATATCCACTGAACTACTCATGCTGCCATCTTGGCTCTGCCAAGAGTCTTTTATATATGCTGGGTATAAGTCCTTTTTCAGATATATGGTCTACAGATATATTCTCTGTCTCTGGATTGTCTTTTTATGTTTTCAATGTTATCTTTGGAGTAAAACATTTTTAAATTTTAATAAATACAATATATCAATTTTTTGTTTTAATGTTCCTGCTCTTAGTTCTTAGCTCTTAGATCTTCACCTAAGACCTCTTTGCCTAACCCAAGTGTTATGGACTGAATGTTTATGTCCTTCCAATATTCATGTTGAAATTCTACCCCTCAATATGATGGTATTTGGAGGTTGTGGTCCCACCTTTGCAGGTGGGGAGGTAATGAGGATTAGATGAAGTTGTAAGGGTGAAACTTCTTTGAGTGGGATTAGTGCTTTAGGAGTAAGGAGAGAGGTTGCTTGCTGTGCTCTGCATTCCACCATGAGACGATCCTATAAGAAGTTCATGATCTGCAACCTGGAAAAGAGTTCTCACCAAAAACCGACCAGGCTGCATCCACCTTGGACTTTCAGTCTCCAAAGCTGTGAGAAATAAATTTCTGTTATTTATAAGCCACCCAATTGACAGTATTTTGTTTTAGCATTCCAAGCTAAGACACCAAGGTCATAAAGATTTTCTCTTTATTTTCTTCTAAATAGTTTTACCCATAGTTTTAGCTTTTCATTTAGGCCTAAGATTGTTTCCTTTTTAATATCCTGCAGTTTCAATCCTAATCACTCCCCTCAAGCTTCATTTGTAAATATTGAGAGATCCAGTTGCCAAATCCAATGGCCTATCCTTAATTTTCATCCACCACTCTTGTCAAAATATTAGACAGGTGAATAATAATTGCAAAACTGCAAGGCAGACAGATCTGGTGAACCTCTTATCAGATTATGTTTAAAGTGACCACTTGACACAAGGGGTGCTTGTTACATACTCACTTAATCTGAAAACAGAAAAGAATTTTTAAGTCAATTCTTGAACTGACCCAGGGTCCCAGGGTTACAATCTTTGATTAAGAGTACAGTAGAGTAAGAAGTTCTAACTGATTTGCATTTCCAGGCTCACATATGAACAAACTTACCCCTCAATGAACCAGAGATTTTTTCTTTTTTTTCTGAGGCTATTATAAATATCAATTTGTATTTGGGTTTTTAGCAGTTAAACATAGTCAACCATTGGTTTTGGCAAAGTGTATTTACAGTTCAATTAGCTTATTTTATTAATAGCTGAGTATAAAATGACGTGTAGTTGAGTCTTTTTTTTAATTGACAGATAGTTGATATACAATATTATATTGGTTTCAGGTATACAACACAGTTGAGCCAGAGATTTTTAGGGATCTAACAGACTAAGAATACCTCAGGGCCAAACTGAACTTCCAGGGTGGCTCTCATAGTATTGAGCTTGATAGGCTGAGCAAGCAGCTCTAGAACCAGAGTATAGCAGGATCTGCTCTTAAAGGGTGGATGAATGGGGTAGGGAGGGTTAGATTTATTTAACAACTAAATGAGCTAAAATTTGCATAGGTAAAGAAAAACAAGGCAAGGTCAAGTGTTTTCCTGTTTTAAGACAGCAGGGTTCTATGCTAGTTTACAGACTGCAGAGAATGAGCCAGGAGGGCATGAAGCTGAAACGAGAAAGACAGAAATGGAGAGAGAGAAAATAATTGATGAAGTAAGGTCACAAGAGATGATGGGATCCAGAGCACTCTAGAGAAGCCAGTTTCTGGGCAACATGGGAAATGAGAGAAGGTGAGGGGAGAATTTTCCCATTTCACTTTTACACTCATATTTGCCTACATTTTGAAAACGATGAATATTGAATACATATTAATTTTTTTAATGAAAAAATATAAAAGAGTCCAGCAGAAGAATTAGCTCCAGACAAAAAAAAACCCCACAACTGCTCAGCTCACATGATCTCCTCCATCTGCTCTAGTTTCAGTCAGTACCTACCTCTACCTCATTTTGACTAATTTTGTTGCTTTCAGTAAACTATGTTAACATCTCAGAGGCAAAAGTTATGATCCATTTTCTATCTTTCTATAACTCTTAATTTAGTGAACACATGAGATTTGCTCAATAAAGATCAAAAAAGCATGAACTGGGAAGTGTGCTGCAGATGACATTAACAATCAAAAGAATTATTTGGACACACACGGAAACGTAGGATATGATAAAGGATGCATTTCAAATCAATGAGAAAAAATGGGCAATTCAACTGATAACAGTGTTGGGACACCTGAATGAGCATCTGGAAAAAAGCTGGATTTGTATCTCACATGTTATACCAAAATAAATTCCTGTATAGAAACAACCATGGGATTAAAAGAAAAATCTTGGATGAATGCCTCTCTATATATGACACAAAATGCAGAACCATAGAGAAAAATATTAACCAATTAGACTTGAACAAATCTGCCTAGAAAAAAACATCATGAACAAAATAAAAAACAAATGACAAAGTAGAAATACCTACAACTCATATCTTGACCAAAGATTATTGTCCTAAGGAAATTAATACAAATCAGTAAGAAAAAACTACTCAATAGAAAAATGAGCAAAAGATTTAAGTTATTTCATTAAAAATGGATCTTGGATGTATTAAGACAGTCTCACTCATAATAAAAGAAATGCAAATTCAAACTATGAGATACCACTTTAAGTGATAAAGTTGGCAAAGATCAATGCATTTGCTAACATTCTCTGTTGATGAGCATGTGGGGGAAAACAGGTATTCACGTACTGCTGATAGTGTAAGTTGGTACGACCTTCATTGTAAGTGCTATGCATTGGTAAAATACACTCCAGCCTCATGTCTGTCATTTCTCTCTTGCTTAAACTGAATTAGCCATGGCTCAAAAGATCCTTTTTCTTCCTCAAATATGCCAAACACACTCCAGCCCCAAGGACCTATGTATTTACATTTCTCCACTACCCCTGAAATGCACATCAACTTCTTACCTCCTTAGGCCTTTGCTCAAATGTCATCTCTTCAGGCCTTCCCTGATCACCCAATTGAAAACAGTGGCTCCCCGTTTCCATCATTCTTTTTACCTTGCTTTTAATTCCGAGCATTCATCAATGACATTAGTCTATGTATTTACTTTTATTGTCTCTCCTCTCCCACTAAGCTGGAAACCTTTTAAAGGCAAGGACTTTGTTGTGTATACTGCTGCATCCCCACCCTCTAGAATAGTACAGGCTCAGCATGTAGTAGGTACTTATTAAGTACATACACTAAATGAATAAATGAATTAATGAACCCCTTTGGAAGACAACTTAGTAGTATCTATTAAAATTCATTATGCCCATCCCAGGAACTCCCATCTAGGCATTATTTATAGACTTCACACATGAGAAGCAGAATGTACAAGATTATTTGCTGTGGCATTGTTTGTAACAGTAAAAGCAGAAAACAACCTAAACTCAGCTCTCAGAAGAAAACATCTACATCTACACAATGGAATACTACGTAGATACTGAAAACTCTCCAATTCTGAAAACTCTATTGCTACCTTTGGCAAATATATATATATGACCCATGGCCATCTTAAATCCCTGGTAATATCACTGTAAGAATGAATCCTTTAAGGGGGCTTTTACTGGTAAAGAGAGTTGGGATGGACAGGCACAAAGAGTGAATGATTTTTACAGTTTTATTTGAGTATTAATTTGCTTGCAGCAAACATAAGATTTCTACAAATTGAATAATATTCTAATTAAAAAAGATATATCTGTATACACATAACCTTGGTCAATAAAGATCCCTTTGTACATCCAAACTCAATAGGCCTATACTGGCAGTATCTAGTGTTCACTTATTATGGGTAGATTTCCCAATTGACAAACAAACCTCTTATTTATGAGAAGAGGTTCAGGGTTTCAGAATGTCTTCAGCAGATATTTCCTGATACCAAAGGGGCAGAACTCCCCTGCTGTCTATCAAAGGGCACCCACTTGCTGCTGCAGTAAACTCTTCCATTCCAGAGTTAAATACACATAAAACAGAGTTAAATACATATGAAGACATAAGGCATACAGGACAAACCCTTAGGAACCATACATGTCCTCCAATCTTATCACACTATACTTTCCTTACTGTTCCTCAAAGAAAATCTTCTAATTCCTATCTCTTTACCACCAACCCTCACCCATCCACCCTTTTTTTTCTCCCAGTTTCTCTCATTTGGAATTGATTTAAGTTTCTATCCAAATACTACCATTTCAAGGGGCCAGGCAAAGTCCCATCTTGCCACTAAAGGACAAAATCTTCCCTATTTAACCTACAGTAATATAGGCTCTGACCCTCTTTAGCCTTTATCAAGCATCTGGCTGTCATCTCTTTGCTGCCTAGTACTGTTAATTAGCTTTTCACAAGTTTCTGACTTACCTTCCAATTAGATTGTAAGCTCCTTCAGGGCAGATTCCTATATTCTGCTTTTCCTGTGTTCCTTATGCACCTACACAGTAGATGCTCTACATGTCCTGGGTTTTTAAAGTAACACAGTCAATCCAAATATGACCAAAAGGGTACATTTAGTGTTCTTTACAGGTATTTTCTAGAACCAACCTACATCCTTTGTGTAAACATGTATTTTTTGCTAGCCCAGTAGTTTTGAGTTTTTGGTATCAGAACTCATCAGCTGACTCTGTGTCCCAGCCACAGGACTGCAGTTGTTCATCCTGTGGGAACTCAACTTCAATGTCATAAACAAAATTTGGATCATCCTTCTTCTTCTGATTTTTCTCAAAAAGTTCATCCATGATGCTCTTCCTTTTGGCAAGTTCCTTGTCATCTAGTTTATTCAGGTCCTCCTCAGGATCAATAGTTGCTTTCCCTTGAATTTGTTCCATTGTTTCTGCCAAACTCTGTCCCTGCAAGTAACCTCGTAATAAATTGAACAACCTCTCTAGCTGCCTCAGAGGTACCTGTTCCAGGTAACTCTTATGTCGTGGATTATTCTTTAACTGTTCGGCAGCTCTGTTGCAATCTAGGAGAGAGGAACAAAACTATATGCTACAAACAATATATATATCACAAACTACTGATGCACCACTAACTACTGAAAGCTTCATCTGCCATCACAGCAAAGTAGCTAAGTGGCTGTTTTGGAATGAAGTATTTTGCAGAACCATTCCATTATATCAAGCTTTGTGTGTGGTGTGGAAAGGAGGGATATTTATTTTATTTCCTTCACTTGAAATCATTTTAAGGAAATGTTGAACACTTTGAACTGGAGAAAATGTCTGAAGAAAAAAAGTATTATTATAGCTTTAGATATTAGTACTGGTACTGAGAATATCAAGACTGCAAATAAAAACACATTTGTGAGGAGAAAGAAAATTAGTATTACTGAAAATGACATCTCATTTAACCCACTACAAATCTGAAAGGGTTGGATTATTGACTTCCTTTTACATAATAGTAAACTGAAGCTCCTGAGAGTTAGTAATTTAGTCAGGGTCACACATCTGCCCTGCTAGAGGCATGATTTGAATATAGGTCTGTTCAATTCTGAAGGCCATGTCACTCCATTACATGAGACTCAAATCATTCTTATTAAGTGATTTAGAAAATATTTAAGACAGGAGACAAGATAAAGCATGAGGTACCTGAAAACTTTGAAAAGTTTCGGACGGGCATGATGCGCAGGCGACTTTTCTCCTTCACTTCATTATCATAGATTAAGATAATAGCTGGAGGCTGGAACCTAATTCCACATTTCTTGGCAGTGCACATCATTTTCACATATGCTTCAGGGTAAATCAGAGGAAATCTGATGAAAATATGTTAGTCACATAATGACTTCCTGCTAAAGGGGAAAAAAAATTAAGTGTTGGCTAAATCCTACTGCCTCCTCTCTTCCTCCCCAGCAGATCTGGCTCTAGTCCAGTTCTGGAGCTGCATGCTCAGCCTACGAAACTCAGTATTTTGAGAGCTACCCTGAGAGTACAGTTTGGCCCTGGGTTACTCTTATTCTGCTGGACCCCTAAAAATCTCTGGTTCCATGACAGGATTAAGTTTGTTCAGATATGAGCCTGGAAATGCAAATCAGTGTACTGTACTCTTAACCAAAGGTTTTCTATATATGTATAAGCCCCTGAATCAGCCCAAGAATTGGCTTATAGGATCTTCTTTATTTACCAATTAAAGTATGTATAAGCACTCTTTATATCAAGGTACTAAGAGTTTTTTTTAATCTTAAACATCATGTCCTAACAGGTTCACCAGACCAGATCTGTCACCTTTGTGCATTTTATTTTTTGGTAATTGCTTATTTAATCATTTACTTTCCTTTCTTTTCTATATGCTCCATGAAGGCAGGGAATATATCCATTGTTCACCAAAATTCCAGCACAATACCTGGAATGCAGTAGGCATTCTGAATTAAACATACTTGTTTAATTCAGTGTATTAATATTAAGAGAGCTCCTGTATATCCTCTGAGTGTTTATAGTATAGAAGTGTGATCAAAATGGCAGATCTGATACAGAATCTGCTTCTATATATACAAGGCAATAAAGTTTATGTGGCTTTTATTTAAGGTTATTTGTCTCACTATATATTTTTTTCAGTTATAAGAAACACAGCTATTTTGCAGGTTAATAATTTCTATTCCTTCTTCTCTTCCCTGCCCCCAATGCCAAAATACACTTAATTTTAGGGACTGCTTTAAGTACAACTATGATATTCTCAGGAAGATTTCTAAATGTCAAGGAACCTAGAGGTAAAACAGGGTAGGGTGATGCTATCTTCATAAACTCAGTTCTGTTTGAGAATCACTATAGGAACATAGTTATTCCACATACATGCTCATTGTAGAAAAATGGGGTTATGGGTGAAAGGGGCAGGAGGAAATATAATCAATCACCCTTTCAGTCTTTCTTCTAGGCATACAGTTTTATTTTTTAAACTATAGTATGTTTTTTATAATATATGTACTATTTCTACCTTGTAAATAACCTATGTGACTTTGCCATTAAATGTTTTATGAAAATGCAATTTTTATGGCTGCCAAGTATTTGTCCTATGGATATACCAAAATCTATATTATTCACCCCTTACTATCAGATGTGAGAATTTTTACTCTTAGGAAATCAACTGCAATTGATATTTAAGGTACTTTTTTTTACTTAGTTTCCTTTCTCAAAAAAAAATTAAACCTTTATTTTTACTAAAGTAATGTTTATATCGTTTAAAATGTAAAATAATTCTATGAGGCTTGTAACAAAAAACTGTTATCTTCTGCCCTTTGCCTTTCCATAGGAAACCAGTTTCAATTCTTTTAAGTGTCCCTGCTGAACTTTATTTCCATGTTTCTTAATAGCATGATTATAATGCTATTTTAAGTTTTAGATAGTATCTTCTGACATCTTTCCTCTGCGAGACGTTCCTCTTAGAGCCCTCGGTTTGCTCCAATCTGGACTGGATATACTCTGGAGGCCTACTTACAGATTCAATTTAATTCATTAAGACAGATGACACATTTACCTAACTCTCTTCCTAGACACTAATGCTTTTCTCCTCAGTGATCAGTGACTGCCACAATCCTGCCAGGCATCCCCCACAGCAGCTAAAAATGTACAGATTTTGCCAACAGATTGTGGATAAAACTGCAGTTATTTCCGAAATCTCTCACCTGCCCTTAGTGCATCTCCACACCTGTAGGTGTTTCCAAGGGGTGGAGAAAAGCAGCCATCTCCATATCAACGGGTAATTATCTAGTGATAATTAGGGCATATCTAGACGGGAGAGTATGGGTGGAGTGTCCCTTTATTGCAGCGGGGTGCGTGCGAGAGGTAGTGGCGGGCGGAAGTGGATGACTGCTTGTAAGCAATAGAGGGGTTTCTCCCCCTTTATTTCTCCCTTTGACTTATCTCGGATTCAAAGGTATTTCGCCCCGGGCTGCGAAAATATTTTCCCCCGGAGTTACACAGGTAGACGATTCTCTACGTTTTCACGTCCCCACTCATGCAAAGGCTGACTTTCTTACCCTTAGAGAAGTACAGAAAGTGCATCTTCTCCAGCAGGCCAACGTCTAAAACCGCCGTTAGGGGGTCTTTTACACCCAATTGCAGTGCGCGCAGAAGCACCTGAGGCCGAGGCCAAGCGGAGGCTGGCGCTGCAGGAAGAGGCGACAGCCACAGCCCTGCATACGTGACTGTGGGGTGAACTCCCTGGCTGGAGGTCCGAATCCGCAAATGCTTGGAAGTGGAAGCAAAGATCCGAGCTCCGCTAGCCGGCTCTGGTAACCCGTAAGGGGACCTGAAAACGGCTGTGGAAGCGAAGAGCACTTCCCACGGCGACAGCCCGAGCGTACGTCACGGCGCTTGCGCGGCTTCTAGCCCCGCCCCCGACCGGGACGGCGAAGGGCGGAGTGGCGAGAGGAGCGAGCTAGGGGACTGGGACCGTCGCCTCTCGTGACTCCGGAGCTTTCGACAATCACAGCTGCTAGGAGCCGGAACGGCTGGACCGCGGGCGAGCCTTCCGTTCCGGTTACTAACTGTGGTAGCACGCTCTAGGAGCGGCGTGAGGCCGTGTGCAGCCTCTTCCGTCCGCGTTTCGTTCCCGCGCGCTCTTCTCAGGCGCGCGTTCTTTAGCGTCCTGGCTGCCCGGGCCGTGGCCGTCCGGGCGGTGGCCTGGCTGCTCCTCTGGGAGGTGTCTGTGCTCACGCTAACGCCGTCCGCGGCCTTCACCGCCACCCCCACCAACGCGGGTAATGGGTGGGGCGGGGCTGCGGGAGAGGGTGGGGCTTGAGGGCCCCTAGGCCGGGTGCGGTCCGGACTCCAGGGTCCCCTCGGCTCCTCGTTTTGGAGTGGTACTTCACCGGGCGATCCTAGAACTATAGGGTGAGCTAGGGGAGGTTAACAACAAAGGCCACGTTCCTCTTCCTCTCCTCCTCCCCGTCCGGTTGCTCTCTACCCGCTCCTGGGTCTCTGGAGATGGGGCTTTGACGTTTAGAGGTGGGACTGGCTGCGCTATTACTAAAATACTCTAAAGGAACTAGAGCGGTGAAGCGTTTTGGTATGCTCTTGGGCTGCATAAAGCTTCTGACTACCACTGGGCCAACAAAGCCTCAGGGCCATGTAAAGTGTGAGAATCCCAATCCCGAATACAGAGACTTAAGGGACATGGGAAGGGGAGGACGACTAGTTTTGTTTTACAGACAGTTTTGATAATAAACTGGATGGCCTGGAGTTTATGACTCGGAGCTGGGTAAGCAAGTTGTTTTTTGGGCCCAAGTGCTGTGCTAGTTGCTGTTGTCCAGCCCTGAGCTGAACACGGCCCCAACCCGCGTAGAACTTGTAGTGTAGTGGAGGAGACAAATACGTGCAGTAATTACAATAAAGCTATAACATTTGATAAGGAAGGGAAAGTCAGTACAAATCAGGTGAGTTTCTCCATCTGTAAAATGAAGATATTAAACTAGTATCTATCAATCATTGCAGTTTTGCTTTTGTGGGTTTACATATTAGGTTACCAAGTTTTAAGAAAGGATTATGAGGCCAAAAAGAATTTTTAAGTAACTGGACTAGGTGATCTCTAAAGACTCCTCTGGCACTAGCATTCTGTGATTCAAAAGGGGTAAACTTCCAGAGCCAGTTCAGGCCAGAGTAACCAAATAATGTTTAAGAGGAAAAAAAATCTTAAAGGTGAATTCAGATGTAACAAATTCATTTTGAAAATGGTACTTTTGCCTTAAAAATCATAATGTAGTATTTGCTATACTGTTTTGTAAATTAGCCTATCACCCCAAGATGAATGTGATTTAATACTCTCTAGTGTTATCCCAATAGAATTTAAGCCTATTAATCTGACCTTTTTTTGTAACTTAATTTATAGGCAGATATAAACCCTTACTCCCACCCCATCCCCATTAAAAGTAAATATGAAGAAACTTAGCGATTTGTATAAGCGATAACGTTAGGTTATTCGGGAAAAGATATATGCCTCTCCAAACAAGCATTTCTCTAGCTAAAAGAGTAGAAATATCATAGGCTTTGAAAGTCAGGCAAATCTTGCTTCAAAATTCAGTAACTTATTGTATGATCCAGAGTCAGTAACTTCCTAAGTCAGTTTTCTCCTATGTAAAAAGTTGTAAAAATGAAAACACATGTGAAAGCCCCAAGTAGAGGATCTGTTGTACAGGTACTATTTAAATTATTTTTCCATGCTTTATTTCTTCTTTCCCTTGTATATTTCAGATATTTTCATCTCCACATCGTTTTTTTTCAGGAAAACACTAATCGATTTAGCATCATACAATAGTATATCAGTTTTCTGTGTTTTGTTTTAAAATTCTTCCCATACACCTCCAGCTTTGAAAGTGGAATGAAGTTCCATAGAAGGTTCCTGGCAGAACTGGTGATCATTAGTAACTGAAGTTTTACTTTTATGATGCTGATGTTGAATAATAGGTTTAATGTCAGAATTCTGCATGGAGTCAGTATAGTGAGAATTCAGTCACAAGTTATTCTAAAGTTTATAAAGGAATCCTTTGAACCTTTGAAATGCCTCTTTTTAAAAAACCCTCCCAACATCTCCACAAGGCATAAATGTACCACCTTCTGAGTTTTATAGGTGCAGATGGTAGAATATAGAAGTTGCATGTATGTATGGAATACATAGTTTCATTGAGCTAGGATTGTAACAGATTTCCTGGCTCTCTAGTCTTTCTGTTCTTTTGGATGTCCTGGGGTCATAACAAACACTTACATAGAGCTCTTACTATGTGGTAGGCCCTGTTTTAAGTGCTGCTACCTGTATTAAATTCATACAACTAAGAGAGAAACTATTTTGGTCAAAGTCACATAACTATTAAGCCACAGACTGGGATTTAAAACTAGGCAATCTAGCTACAAAGTCAATGTTCTTAACCCAAGTGCTGTGTTAGAAGTAGACTTATTTGTAGCTCAAATTGCTTAAGTTTTATAAGTTTTTGTTTTATTTTTAGGTTGGTTAGGTTTTCCAGGCAAGTAAAACATTATCAAATAATTATTTTCTAATTATTTAAATATTCTTTCATTGCATGCTTATTTTCTTTAAAAATATCTTTTGGTTCTTCTTACAGGCATACACGCCACTTGTTCTGAAATTATTTTGAGGCAAGAAGTTTTGAAAGATGGTTTCCACAGGTAAGTTGCTGACTGACTTCTACATTTATCAAAATACTGTTTCATGTAATTTAGAGCAAAAAATCAATAGTTGAAAATGATATACTAAAAAAAATCACTTGCTTTTTTAAAGTTATAAATGACAGAGTTATCTGATGTGTTCATAGTCTGAAATAATGATTAAAATAACATTGGAGAAGAGGAAACAAACATTTATTATTTATCATGTATATAATATACAGTTGACCCTTGAATAACGTGGGTTTGAACTGTGCAGGTCTATTTATATGTGGATTTTTTTCAAGAAATAGATTGAAAATTTCTTAGAGATTTGTGACAATTTGAAAAAACATTTTCTTTTCTCTAGCTTTATTGTAAAGATATAGTATATAATACACATACATACAAGATATGTGTTAATCGACTGTTTATATATTATTGATAGGGCTTCTAGTCGACAGTGGGCTGTTAGTTAAGTTTTTGGGAAGTCAGAAATTATATGTGGATTTTCAACGAAGCTGAGGTGGGTTCTTCTAATCTCCACATTGTTCAAGGGTCAGTTGTGTTATGTATATATGGATAGTCAGAAGCTATATATACATATTCCATTTAATCTTCACAATGGTTGTGAGATAAATTATACCTTTCTTTTTTTTCAGATGAGGAAACAAAGGCTCAGAATTTAAATTAAATAGTTTGGTAAAAGTTAGGGTGGTGGAATTCAAATTTAGGACTGTCACTCTGAAGCCGTGCACTCCAATACTAAGATGTAGCACCCTAAACCGCTATTTCCGATTTATAAAAAATTTGGTTCCAAATTATCACACTAGTTCCAAAATAGAAATTATCCTCAAAAATTAATATTTGCCAATTTTGAAAATATTTAAAAGATTGGTAACAAGTTACCGAAACTGTTACATTAAAAAAAGTTACCAAACTAAGGTTCTCAAGGTGATTACTTTGAAATGTTTCTGGATATGTGATCTATAAATTGTTACATTTATTTAAAAAATCACTTCACTTTGTAAGTCACTTTAAACTAGAACATCTCACCTTCCTCGCTTTTCAAACTTAGCGTACATGTGAATGACTAGGAGGTATAGTAGAAAGAAATTGGTGCAGCTTTTGTTTTTTTGTTTTGTTTTGTTTTTAATTCAGACAGATTTGGGCTGAGGAAGTAGCTTTATTATTTAGTATCTGTGTAACCTGAGTCAGGTTACTTAAGTTTTTGCTACCTTATCAGCAAAATTGGATAATGATAGTATTTCCTCATTATAGTTGTGAGTATTAAATCAAAGACTCTGGAAAACCCTTTACTGTAGTGCCTGTCATGTATTACATACCCAGGAAATGTTAGCTATTATTATTCATAATAAAATAGGTGATCAAGCTGGGCAATATAGTTCCTATTAAAGGGGAGGTATGACCATAAAGTAATAACTGATTTGGGGAGGGAAGTCACTTCTGAAAGGCATTTTTGACAGAGTTCCAGACACATTTCAAGTAATGTCAAGGTAATTATTCCAAGTGTATACCTCCTCTACTTAAAGTAATTGGGATATATTCCCAAGAGAGTGGGAGATACTAAATAATGCAAATAATAATTTAGAAATACTAAATAATGTAAATTCTAATGAAGAAAGGCCTGAAGAGGCTATTGTGAATAGACAGTAACTGTGTCCAGTTATAAGTACTAAATATATAAAAAAGGACATAAAACCAAGGTTGAAGAGTGGCAGAACCCACAAGAATAGTTTCAGAAACTAGAAATCGCAGTTATTTGAGACCTTCAGAAAATGGCAGTAATCATTTTTGAAAAGGCTTATTAGTTATGTTTACAGCAGTTATGTTCACAGCAGTTAGGTTTATAGTCTTGCTGCTAGAGTGGGTAAGGAAACATTAACAGGTCGTAGAAAGTAGATTTTGTTAGCTCCTCTTATTTCTGTCTTCTTGGTCCAGAAGAATTACTTCCACTCTGGAAAGGGCCAACCAAATATTAGCAGTAGGAAGCTGAAATGTAATATGTAAGGGAATTTAACACAAAAGGGCCTGAACTACTGTAAATGAATGTAGGATCTCTCTCTTATTAATTATATTTCATTGCAGTAGGAGAACTTGATTAAAAGATTGCTGAATTTCTGTTTGTAGTTTTTGGATAATCTGTTAGTTGGCTGATATATATTCTGTGCAAAATTCTAGACCAGATTATTAAAAGGATAGTTTGTGAACATAGAAGAGAAAGTTGTGGTTTCCGGGAACTAGCATGACTTTATTACAAATTTATTTCCTTTATAGAGTTACTGGATAGGTAGCTCAGAGAAATGTTATAGCCATAGTATGTCTGATTTTCTGCAAGATTTTTGATGAGGTTTTACATGTTGTGAACAAGATGAAGAATGTGAACTGAGTTAATATAGGTGAATGATTTCATAAGTATTAACATATACATCTAACATGTTCAGATTAATGGATTGAATATCATCTTGGAGGAAAGTCCTGAAGAGTCTCTGTCTTTTTCAATTTAAGTTCCTTACTTCTGATTATGAAGTACTGTATGTTTATAAATACATGTAGAGTATCTAGAAGGAAATAGCTTATAAATACATTCTACTTTTATAGATGCAGAATGAAATAGTGGCTAAGAATGTGGGCTTCCGAATACAACTACTTGGGATTTGAATCTTGGCTTTTGGATAAGTTAGTCTCTCAGTGCTTTGATTTTCTTTCTGAAAGAGGGAAAATATTTTACTAACATGTAAATACAGAACTTTGGGATTTAGCTGATTTGCATATGCCATGATTAACTTTCACATCACTAGATACAATATTTTGGACAAAAATAGAATAAATGATATATAATGATATGACAAGTACCACACAAAATTTCTTCAGTGAATGCAAATTAGTAGGAAAATAAAATGCTATATGTAAAATTACCTCAGATTTCTTGAAAGAATATAAGCAAAAAAAGCACACACACACACGCAGCTACTTTTGATATTTAATTCCTGAAATTGCTGCTGTGTTCTTGGAGCAATGAATTCATAATAAATATATTGATTATCTGAGAACCAGAAACTAATGTCATACATTTATATAAAGCCTGAAAGCATTTTTAGTTGGAGGTAACAATTTTTTTATGCAGAGAGTAACATTGGTATTTTAACTTCAGTGGTTTATCAGGTAAAATAGGAATTATAGTAGTACTTTTTCAAGTTTTTTTAAAAAATCAATTTCATTGAGTTTTGATGATTACCACATAACCACCACCCCAATCAAAATATACAATATTACCATCATCTCCAGAAATATACATGTACGACTTGAAATTATTCTTCCTCCCCCCATACCCACATCCAATCACTGATTGGATATATATATACTTTTACTGTATAGCTTTTCTAGAACTTTATATAAATAAAACCATAGAGTGTATACTTTTTGATATCTGACTTCTTTCACTCAGCATTTATGTCCGTGAGATTTGCCCATGTTCTGCATGGCAGCAATTTGTTTCTTTTTGCACCTGACGAAATTTCCTTATCCATTCATGTATCCATGGCATTGGGGTTATTTCTAGTTTTGGTTATGATAAAGCTATAATGAACATCTGTATACAGGTCTTTGTGTGAGTATGTTTCCATTTCTCTTGGATAAATAATGATGAGTGGAATTGCTGAGTATATGGTAGATATATGTTGAACTTTTTAAGAAACTACCAAACTGTTTCCAAACTGATTGTACTGTTATACATTTCCCCCAGGAGTGTCTGAGAGTTCTGTTTCTATGATGTCCCTGTCAATACTTATTATGGTCAGTCTTTTAAATTTTAAATATTTAGGTGGGTCTGTAGTTGTATCTCATTGTACTTTTCTTTCTTATTATCATGTTATATATCTACATATTTTACTTATGTAGCTGTATATATCATTAATGTACATAACAACATTATGGTTATTAGACTCCTCCTATTTTAAAGCCCCCCCACATAACCCATTACAGTCACTGTCCACCAGCATAGTAAGATGCTATAGAATCATTACTTGTCTTTTCTGTGGTGTACTGCCTTTGGCGTGTCCCCCCTCCCACTAATCATAATGCCCGTTTTTCCCCCTTATCCCTCCCTTCCCACCCATTCTCCCCAGTCCCTTTCCCTTTGGTAACTGTTAGTCCATTCTTGGGTTCTGTGAGTCTGCTGCTATTTTGTTCCTTCAGTTTTTTCTTTGTTCTTATAGTCCACAGATGAGTGAAATCATTTGATACTTGTCTTTCTCTGCCTGCCTTATTTCACTGAGCATAATACCCTCTAGCTCCATCCATGTTGTTGCAAATGGTAGGATTTGTTTTCTTATGGCCGAATAATATTCCATTTTGTATATGTACCACATCTTCTTTATCCATTCATCTACTGATGGACACTTAGGTTGCTTCCATTTTTTGGCTATTGTAAATAGTGCTGTGATAAACATAGGGGTGCATATGTCTTACAGCAGCTGTATTCTTAGGGTAAATTCCTAGGAGTGGAATTCCTGGGTCAAATGGTATTTCTATTTTGAGCTTTTTGAGGAACCTCCATACTGCTTTCCACAATGGTTGAACTAGTTTACATTCCCACCAGCTATGTAGGATGGTTCCCCTTTCTCCACATCCTCGCCAATATTTGTTGTTGTTTGTGTTTTGGATGGTGGCCATCCTAACTGGTGTGAGGTGATATCTCATTGTGGTTTTTGAGGATTAGCGATGTGGAGCATCTTTTCATGTGCCTTTGGCCATCTGAATTTCTTCTTTGGAGAAGTGTCTGTTCAGCTCCTATGCCCATTTTTTAATTGGCTTATTTGCTTTTTGTTTGTTGAGGTGTGTGATATCTTTATATAATTTGGATGTCAACCACTTATCGAATATATCATTTATGAATATATTCTCCCATACTGTAGGCTGTCTTTTTGTTCTACTGCTGGTATCCTTTGCTGTATAGAAGCTTTTTAGTTTGATATAGTCCCACTTGTCTTTTTTGCTTTTGTTTCCCTTGCTCGGGGAGATATGTTCATGAAGAAGTTGTTCATGTTTATATCCAAGAGATTTTTGCCTATATTTTTTTCTAAGAGTTTTATGGTTTCATGACTTACATTCTGGTTCCAGTCCTTGGTCCATTTTGAGTTTACTTTTGTGTATGTGGTTAGACAATAATCCACTTTCATTCTCTTGCATATAGCTGTCCAGTTTTGCCAACTCCAGCTGCTGAAGAGTCTGTCATTTCTCCATTTTATATCCATGGCTCCTTTTATCATATATTAATTGACCATATATGTTTGGGTTTATATCTGGGCTCTCTATTCTGTTTCACTGGTCTATGGGTCTGTTCCTGTGCCAGTAGCAAACTGTCTTAATTACTGTGGCTTTATAGTAGAGCTTGAAGTCAGGGAGCATAATTCCCCCTGCTTTATTCTTCCTTCTCAGGATTGCTTTGGCTATTTGGGGTGTTTTGTGGTTCCATATGAATTTTAGAACTATTTGCTCTAGTTTTTTCAAGAATGCTGTAGGTATTTGACAGGGATTGCATTGAATCTGTAGATTGCTTTGGGCAGGATGGCCATTTTGACAATATTAATTCTTCCTACCCAAGAGCATGGGATGAATTTCCATTTAGTAGTGTCCTCTTTAATTTCTCTTAAGAGTGTCTTGTAGTTTTCAGCATATAGGTCTTTCATTTCCTTGTTTAGGTTTATTCCTAGGTATTTTATTCTTTTTGATGCAATTGTGAATGGAATTGTTTTCCTGATTTCTCTTTCTGCTAGTTCATCATTAGTGTATAGGAGTACAACATATATCTGTGTATTAATTTTGTATCTCACAACTTTGCTGAATTCAGATATTAGATCTACTTGTTTTGGAGTGGATTCTTTAGGGTTTTTTATGTACAATATCATATCATCTGCAAACAGTGACAGTTTAACTTTTTCCTTGCCAATCTGGATGCCTTTTATTTCCTGGTTTTGTCTGATTGCCATGGCTAGGACCTCCATAACTATGTTGAATAAAAGTGGGCAGTGTGGGCATCCTTGTCTTGTTCCTGATCTTAAAGGAAAAACTTTCAGCTTCTTGCTGTTAAGTATAATGTTGGCTGTGGGGTTGTTGTATATGGCCTGTATTATGTTGAGGTACTTGCCCTCTACACCCACTTTGTTGAGAGTTTTTATCATAAATGGATGCTGAATTTCGTTGAATACTTTTGCAGCATCTATGGAGAAGATCATGTGGTTTTGGTCCTTCTTTTTGTTGATGTAGTTAGTGTATGATGTTGATAGATGTTCAAATGTTGTACCATCCTTGCATCCCTGGGATGAATCCCACTTGATCATGATGGATGATCTTTTTGATGTGTTTTTGAATTTGGTTTGCTAATATTTTGTTGAGTGTTTTTGTATCTATGTTCATCAGGGATGTTGGTCTGTAATTTTCTTTTTTGTGTGGTGTCTTTGCCTGGTTTTGGTATTGGAGTGATGCTGGCCTCATAGAATGAGTTTGGGAGTATTCCCTCCTCTTCTACTCTTTTGGAAAACTTCAAGGAGGATGGGTATTAGGTGTACACTAAATGTTTGATAAAATTTAGCAGTGAAACCATGTGGTCCAGGGGTTTGTTCTAGGTAGTTTTTTGATTACTTATTCAATTTCTTTGCTGGTAATTGGTCTATTCAAATTTTCTGTTTCTTCTGTGCAGCCTTGGAAGGTTGTATTTTTCTAAAAGTTCTCCATTTCTTCTAGGTTATCCAGTTTGTTACCATGTAATTTTTCATAGTATTCTCTAATTATTCTTTGTATTTCTGTGGTATCTAGTGATTTTTCCTTTCTCATTTCTGATTCTATTTATGTGTGTAGACTCTTTTTTTCTTGATAATTCTGGCTAGGGATTCATCTATTTTGTTTATTTTTTCGAAGCAGCACCTCCTGCTTTCATTGATTCTTTCTATTGTTTTATTCTTCTCAATTTTATTTATTTCTGCTTGACTTTGGACCTCATTTGTTGTTCCTTTTCTAGTTTCATTAATTGTGAGTTTAGACACTGATGGTGTCTTTTCCTGTACAGAAGGTTTTCGGCTTAATATAGTCCCACTTGTTCATTTTTGCTGTTGTTTTCCTTGCCTGGGGAGATATGTTCAAGAAGAGGTCACTCATGTTTATGTCTAAAAGGTTTTTGCCTATGTTTTTTTCTAAGAGTTTTATGGTTTCATGACTTACATTCAGGTCTTTGATCCATTTTGAATTTACTTTTGTGTATGGGGTAAGACAATAGTCCAGTTTCATTCTCCTACATGTAGCTGTCCAGTTTTGCGAGCACCATCAGTTGAAGATACAGTCATTTCGCCATTGTATGTCCATGGCTCCTTTATCAAATATTAATTGACCATATATGTTTGGGTTAATGTCTGGAGTCTCTAATCTGTTCCACTGGTCTGTGGCTCTGTTCTTGTGCCAGTACCAAATTGTCTTGATTACTGTGGCTTTGTAGGAGAGCTTGAAGTTGGGGAGTGAGATCCCCCCTACTTTATTCTTCTTTCTCAGGATTGCTTTGGCTATTCAGGGTCTTTGGTGTTTCCATGTGAATTTTTGAATTATTTGTTCCAGTTCATTGAAGAATGTTGCTGGTAATTTGATAGGGATTGCATCAAATCTATATATTGCTTTGGGCAGGATGGCCATTTTGACAATATTAATTCCTCCTAGCCATGAGCATGGGATGAGTATCCATCTGTTAGTGTCCTCTTTAATTTCTCTTAAGAGTGTCTTATAGTTTTCAGGGTATAGGTCTTTCACTTCCTTGGTTAGGTTTATTCCTAGGTATTTTATTTTTGGTGCTATTGTGAATGGAATTGTTTTCCTGATTTCTCTTTCTTTTAGTTCATTGTTAGTGTATAGGAAAGCCACATATTTCTGTGTGTTAATTTTGTATCCTGCAACTTTGCTGTATTCTGATATCAGTTCTGGTAGTTTTGGAGTGGAGTCCTTAAAGTTTTTTATGTACAGTATCATGTCATCTGAAAATAGTGACAGTTTAACTTCTTCTTTACCAATCTGTATTCCTTGTATTTCTTTGTTTTGTCTAATTGCCATGGCTAGGACCTCCAGTACTATGTTAAATAACAGTGGGGAGAGTGGGCATCCCTGTCTAGTTCCCGATCTCAGAGGAAAAGCTTTCAGCTTCTCGCTGTTCACTATAATGTTGGCTGTGGGTTTATCATATATGGCCTTTATTATGTTGAGGTACTTGCCCTCTATTCCCATTTTGCTGAGAGTTTTTATCATGAATGGATGTTGAACTTTGTCGAATACTTTTTCAGCATTTATGGAGATGATCATGTGGTTTTTGTCTTTCTTTTTGTTGATGTGGTGGATGATGTTGATGGATTTTCAAATGTTGTACCATCCTTGCATCCCTGGGATGAATCCCACTTGGTCATGGTGTATGATCCTTTTGATATACTGTTGAATTTTGTTTGCTAATATTTTATTGAGTATTTTTGCATTCTCATTCATCAGGGATATTGGTCTGTAATTTTCTTTTGTGGTGGGGTCTTTGCCTGGTTTTGGTATTAGGGTGATGTTGGCTTCATAGAATGAGTTTGGGAGTATTCCCTCCTCTTCTATTTTTTGGAAAACTTTAACGAGAATGGGTATTAAGTCTTCTCTGTGTGTCTGATAAAATTCCGAGGTAAATCCGTCCAGCCCGGGGGTTTTGTTCTTGGGTAGTTTTTTGATTACCATTTCAATTTCTTTGCTTGTAATTGGTTTCTTTAACTTTTGTGTTTCTTCCTTGGTCAGTCTTGGAAGGTTGTATTTTTCTAGGAAGTTGTCCATTTCTTTTATGTTTTCCAGCTTGTTGGCATATAGGTTTTCATAGTAGTCTTTAATAATTCTTTGTATTTCTGTGGAGTCTGTCGTGATTTTTCTGTTCTCATTTCTGATTCTGTTGATTTGTGTTGATTCTCTTTTTCTCTTAATAAGTTTGGCTAGAGGCTTGTCTATTTTGTTTATTTTCTCAAAGAACCAGCTCTTGGTTTTGTTGATTTTTGCTATTTTTTTATTCTTCTCAATTTTGTTTATTTCTTCTCTGATCTTTATTATGTCCCTCCTTCTGCTGACTTTAGGCCTCATTTGTTCTTCTTTTTCTAGTTTCGATAATTGTGATATTAGACTATTCATTTGGGATTGTTCTTCCTTCTTCAAGTGTGCCTGGATTGCTATATACTTTCCTCTTAAGACTGCTTTCGCTGCGTCCCACAGAAGTTGGGGCTTTGTGTTGTTGTCATTTGTTTCTATATATTCCTTGATCTCTATTTTGATTTGTTCATTGATCCACTGATTATATAGAAGCACGTTGTTAAGCCTCCATGTGTTTGTGAGCCTTTTTGTTTTCTTTGTAGAATTTATTTCTAGTTTTATACCTTTGTGTTCTGAGAAATTGGTTGTTAGAATTTCAGTATTTTGGAATTTACTGAGGCTCTTTTTGTGAGCTAGTATGTGGTGTATTCTGGAGAATGTTCCATGTGCACTTGAGAAGAATGTATATCCTGTTGCTTTTGGATGTAGAGTTCTATAAATGTCTATTAGGTCCATCTGTTCTAGTGTGTTGTTCAGTGCCTCTGTGTCCTTACTTATTTTCTGCCCGGTGGATCTATCCTTTGGGGTGAGTGGTGTGTTGAAGTCTCCTAAAATGAATGCATTGCAGTCTATTACCCTCTTTAGTTCTGTTAGTATTTGTTTCACATATGCTGGTGCTCCTGTGTTGGGTGCATATATATTTAGAATGGTTATATCCTCTTGTTGGACTGAGCCCTTTATCATTATGTAGTGGCCTTCTTTATCTCTTGTTACTTTCTTTGTTTTGAAGTCTATTTTGTCTGATATTAGTACTGCAACCCCTGCGTTCTTCTCACTGTTGTTTGCCTGAAATATATTTTTCCATCCCTTGACTTTTAGTCTGTGCATGTCTTTGGGTTTGAGGTGAGTTTCTTGTAAGCAGCATATAGATGAGTCTTGCTTTTTTATCCATTCTATTACTCTGTGTCTTTTGATTGGTGCATTATTGCCATTGCAGGCTTTAAATTCGTGGTTACCAAAAGTCCAAGGTTAGCCTCTTTAGTATCTTACTGCCTAACTTATCTCACTTATTGAGCTGTTATATACACTGTCTGGAGATTCTTTTCTTCTCTCCCTTCTTATTCCTCCTCCTCCTTTCTTCATATGTTGGGTGTTTTGTTCTGTGCTCTTTTTAGGAGTGCTCCCATCTAGAGCAGTCCCTGTAGGATGCCCTGTAGAGGTGGTTTGTGGGAAGCAAATTCCCTCAGCTTTTGCTTGTCTGGGAATTGTTTAATCCCGCCATCATATTTAAATGATAGTCTTGCTGGATACAGTATCCTTGGTTCAAGGCTCTTCTGTTGCATTGTATTAAATATATCATGCCATTCTCTTCTGGCCTGTAGGATTTCTGTTGAGAAGTCTGATGATAGCCTGATGGGTTTTCCTTTATATGTGACCTTGTTCTCTCTAGCTGACTTTAAAAGTCTTTCCTTGTCCTTGATCCTTGCCATTTTAATTATTATGTGTCTTGGTGTTGTCCTCCTTGGATCCTTTCTGTTGGGGGTTCTGTGTAATTCCATGGTCTGTTTAATTATTTCCTCCCCCAGTTTGGGGAAGTTTTCAGCAATTATTTCTTCAAAGACACTTTCTATCCCTTTTCCTCTCTCTTCTTCTTCTGGTACCCCTATAATACGGATATTGTTCCTTTTGGATTGGTCACATAGTTCTCTTAGTGTTGTTTCGTTCCTGGAGATCCTTTTATCTCTCTCTATGTCAGCTTCTATACATTCCTGTTCTCTGGTTTCTATTCCTTCAATGGCCTCTTGCATCTTATCCATTCTGCTTATAAATCCTTCCAGGGTTTGTTTCACTTCTGTAATCTCCTTCCTGGCATCTGTGATCTCCCTGTGGACTTCATCCCATTGCTCTTGCATTTTTCTCTGCATCTCCATCAGCATGTTCATGATTTTCATTTTGAACTCTTTTTCAGGAAGACTAGTTAGGTCTGTCTCCTTCTCAGCTGTTGACTCTGTGATCTTTGTCTGCCTGTAATTTTGCCTTTTCATGGTGATAGAGATAGTTTGCAGAGCTCGTACAAGTGATGGCTGGAAGAACTTTTCTTCTTGTTGGTTTGTGGCCTTCTTCTCCTGGGAGAACAGCGACCTCTAGTGGCTTGTGCTGGGCAGCTGCCCACAGACAGGGCTTCTGCTTCCTGCCCAGCTGCCATGGAGTTTATCTCTGCTGTTGCGGTGGGCATGGCCTGGCTCAGGCTGCTGCTCCAAAACGGTGGAGCCCTGTTGGAGGGGGAGCAGCCGGGAGGCTATTTATCTCCGTAAGGGGCCTCTGTGCTTTCTGCTGCCCAGGGGGTTAGAGTGCCTAGAGATCCCCAGATTCCCTGCCTCTGGAATAAGTATCCCTCCCTGCCCCTTTAAGACTTCCAAAAAGCACTCGCCAAACGAAAACAACAACAACAACAAAAAAAGAAGAACGCACAATTTTCTTTGTCCTCAGGCGCTGGCCTCAGGCACCCGCTCACCGGTCCTGCTGCCCTGTCTTGGGGTCCCTGTCCCTTTAAGACTTCCAAAAAGCACTCGCCAAAAAAAGAAAAAGAGGATAAAAAAAAAATAGCCACTCCCGTTTCTTTGTTCTCCAGCGTCGGACTCAGGCCCCTGCTCACTGGTCCTGCTGCCCTGTTTCCCTAGTATCCAGGATCCCACGCGTGCACTGTGCCTGTGCTCTGGTGCGGATGGCTGGGGCTGTGTGTTCAGCAGTCCTGGGCTCCCTCTCCCTGCTGGCTCTGCCTCCTCTCCTCCCGCCAGGTGTTGGGGGGAGGGGCGCTAGGGTCCCGCAGGGCTGGGGCTTGTATCTTACCCCCTTCGCGAGGTACTGGGATCTTGCTGGTGTGGATGTGGTCTGGATATTGTCCTGTGTCCTCTGGTCTCTATTTTAGGAAGAGTTGTCTTTGTTATAATTTCATAGATATATCTGGTTTTGGGAGGCGATTTCCGCTGCTCTACGCACGCCACCATCTTGGCTCCGCCCCTCCCCTTTCATTTTTCTTTGGGTAATTTATTTTTAGTTTCATACCTTTGTGATCTGAGAAGGTAGTTGGTACAATTTCAGTCTTTTCAAATTTACTGATCTTCTTTTTGTGGCCTAGTATATCATTCTTGAAAATGTTCTATATGCACTTGAGAAGAATGTGTTTTCTATTTGCTTTTGGATGGAGTGTTCTGTAGATGTCTGTTAGGTCCATCTGTTCTAATATGCTGTTCAGTGCCTCTGTCTCTTTACTAATTTTCTGTCTGGTTGATCTGTCCTTTGGAGTGAGTGGTGTGTTGAAGTCTCCTCAAATGAATGCATTGCATTCTATTTCCTCCTTTAATTCTGTTAGTATTTGTTTCACATATGTGAGTGATCCTGCGTTGGGTACATAGATATTTATAATAGTTATATCCTCTTGTTGGACTGAGCCCTTTATAATTATATAATGTTCTGCTTTGTCTCTTGTTACGTTCTTTGTTTTGAAGTCTATTTTGTCTGATACAAGTACTGCAACTCCTGCTTTTTTCTCCCTATTAGTTGCATGAAATATCTTTTTCCATCCCTTTACTTTTAGTCTGTGTATGCCTTTGGGTTTGAGGTGAGTCTCTTGTAGGCAGCATATAGATGGGTCTTTTTTTTTTTTATCCATTCAGTGACTCTGTGTCTTGATTGGTGCATTCAGACTATTTACATTTAGGGTGATTATCGATAGGTATGTACTTATTGCCATTGCAGGCTTTACATTCATGGTTACCAAAGGTTCAAGGGTAATTTCCTTACTATATAACTGTCTAATTTAACTCACTTCGTGTGCTATTACAAACACAACCTAAAGGTTCTTTTTTTTTCCCTCCTTTTTCTTCCTCCTCCATTCGTTGTATGTTATGAATCATATTCTGTCCTTTTTGTCTATCCCTTAGGTGACATCTATTTAGCCTTAGGAATACTTCCATCTATAGGAGTCCCTCCAAAATGCAGTGTAGGGGTGGAGATAAATTCTTTCAACTTTTGCCTACCTGAAAATTGTTTAATACCTCCTTCAAATTTAAATGATAACCTTGACAGGTAGAGTATTCTTTGTTCAAGGCCCTTCTGCTTCATTGCTTTAAATATATCATGCCACTCCCTTCTGGCCTGTAAGGTTTCTGTTGAGAAGTCTGATGATAGCTTGATGTGTTTTCCTTTGTATGTGATCTTTTTTCTCTCTCTAGATGCTTTAAAAAGTCTGTCTTTATCCTTGATATTTGCCATTTTAATTATTATATGTCTTGGTGTTGTCTTCCTTGGGTCCCTTGTGTTGGGAAATCTGTGCACCTCCATGACTTAAGCGACTGTCTCCTTCCACGGATTGGGGAAGTTTTCAGCAATTTCCTCCTCAATGGCACTTTTGGTCCCTTTTTCTCTCCTTCTTCTGGTACCCCTATAATGCGAATATTGTTCCATTTGGATTGGTCACACAGTTCTCTCAATATTCTTTCATTTTTAGAGATTTTTTCTCTCTGTGTCTCAGCTTGTTTGTATTCCTCTTCTCTAATTTCTATTCCATTTACTGTGTCTTCTACATCTAATCTGCTTTTAAATCCCTCCATTGTATGTTTCATTTCAGATATGGAATGTCTTAATGCTTGAGTTTCCAACTTAAATTCATTCCTGAGTTCTTGAATATTTTTCTGTGCCTCCTTAAGCATGTTTATAATATTTATTTTGAACTCTCTTTCAGGAAGATTAGTGAGTTCAGTTTCATTTGACCCTTTTTCTGGGGTTTGTGAGATTTTGGTCTGAACCATGTTCTTTTGACATTTCATACTTCTGTGTGGTGCCCACTAGTGCCCAGAAGCTCCAGTCTCTGGAGCTGTTCAGTCCCTAGAGTGAGGTTGGAGGTGGTAAGGGAGTGGTGCTGGTGCCTGGGAGGAAGAAAGATCTGTTTCCTGATTCCCATCTGCAGTGCCTGTCTCCAGTGTCAGAGCCAGTGGGCCAAGCACACACGTGTAAGCCTCTGTGCTTTACGTTTCTAGCTGTTGTAGGCGGGGCCTCCCTCTGGCTGGCCTGATGCCAGCACAGTGACTGCCAGTTTGCCAACCGGTGCCGGCAGGCTAGGAGAGAGGCAGAGCAGGCTGCATGTCACAGTGGGGGTGGTGCCTCAGAGCTGAGTAAGCAGCCAGGGGGATGGAGCGCCTGAAGCTTCTCAAAGTTCCCAACCAACTGGACAGAGCGTGCCCAGAGAACCTTGTCCAGCTCTCTCCTCTGTCTTGCAGCAAGCTCCGTGCAAACACCTCCCTTTCAGCAGCCCTCGCGCTGCTAGGAAGCCTCTCAGACTGCCTGCCTTTCCTCTGATGCAGAGCAACTAGATGTGGATCCCCTCCTCCACAAGTGGCTGGAATCTCAGTCTCCCAAGCACTCCACCTGTTCGAGCCCCACAATGTCCAGAGCACCACACAATATAGGTTTCTGCTCACAAAGCATATCTCCAGGGCCAGGTGTTCAGCAGTCCCAAGCTTCCACCCCTTCCCCACTCCATTTCTTTTCCTCCTGCCAGTGAGCTAGGGTAGGGTAGGGCTTGGGTCGCGCCAGATTAAGGCTTTCGTACGTTACTCCGTTTCATGAGGTCTGCCCTGTTCGTGAGGTCTGTGTGTAGTCTGGTCCACCTTCTTTCTTGTTGCTGTTTTAGGGTTAGTTGTATCAATTTACTACATTTTCATACTATTTGTGGTTTTGGGAGGAGTTCTCCGTCTCACCTCTCATGCCGCCATCTTGAATCTCTCCTCATTGTACTTTTAATTTGTACTTTTCTGATGACTAATGATGTTGAGCATCTTTTCATGTACTTATTAGTCACTTGTATATCTTCCTTTGTGAAGCATTGGCTTAAATTTTTTGTCCATTTTTAAACTAGGATGTCATTTTTTATATTGAGTTGTAAGAATTCTAATTTTGATGAATTCTAGTTTATCGGTTTTTTTCTTTTATGGTTCATGGTTTTTGTGTGCTCTGTAGGAAATCATGCTATTCCAAGATCATGGATATTTTCTTTTACAAATGTCACATGGGGTATGATCAATTTTGAATTAATTTGTATATACTGTTAGATAAAAGTTGAAGCTATTTTTTTTCCATATGGGTGTCTGTCATATCTAGCATCATTTTGCAAAAGGACTATTCTTTGCTCATCAAATGACCTTGACACATTAGTTGAAAATTAATATTTTGTATGTGAACATGTATTTGTGCATTCTATTCAAACTATTACCTGTAGACCAAATCTTGCATGTGGCCTATTTTGTACCACCTTTGAGCTAAAAATGATTGTTTTTAAGGTATCAGTGATATATACTCTTATGAAGGTTTCACAAGAAAAACAATGTGGTTATTACATTCACCCTTGTCATTGAGTGTCCCCTGTAACCCATTGTAATCACTGTCCTTCAGTGTAGTAAGATGCCACAGAGTTCCTACTTGCCTTCTCTGTGTTACACTGTCTTCCCCATGACCCCACACACACCATGTGCACTAATGATACCCCACAATCCCCTTCTCCCTCCCTCCCCACCTGCCCTTCCTCACCCCTCCCCTTTGGTAACTGCTAGTCCCTTCTTGGAGTCTGTGAGTCTGCTGCTATTTTGTTCCTTCAGTTTTGCTTTGTTGTTATACTCCACAAATGAGGGAAATCATAAAAATGATTTTTGTATATATTTTAAGTTTTTTTTAAAAAAAAGGCAAAGAAAAATATGCAAATAGGCTTATATGGCTCAGAGAGTCTAAAATATTTACTACTAAGATATTTACAGAAAATGTTTTCCAAACCCTGATCTGTATATCCATCTGTATGCCAGTAAAATCTACCTTGATAACTGTAGCTTGATTTTATGTCTTCAAATCAGGAAGTCTGCAACTGTTTTTGTTTTTTTGTGGGCTTTTTTAAGTTATTTTGGATCCTTCGCAGTTCCATATTACTTTTGGAATCAACTTGTAGATTTCTTTTAAAAAGTTTCTTGAAATTTTGGTTGGATTCTGTTGAAACTCTATGTCAATTTGTAGAGAACTGATACATTAACATTGAGTGTTTCAATGCATGAATATGCATTTCCATTTATTTAGGCTTTATTGGTTTATCTTAACAATATTATAACTTCCAAATTAACAGTCTTGCACATATTTTTTTAAATTTACCTCTAAGTACTTAATGTTTTTTGATATAAAGAGTATTTAAAATTTTTCATTTCTACTTGTTGGTTTGCTAGTAGTAGAAATACAACTAGTTTTTGTATGTTGACATTATGCCCTGATTCCTTAACCCTAATAGATCAATGCCTACAGCTTTTTTGTAGATTCCTTAGCATATTTACATAGATGATCCAGGTTTGCAAATAAAGGCAATCTGTATGCTTCTTATATCCTTTTCTTGCCTTTTCAAGCTGGCTAGAAACTCTAATACAAAGTTGACTAAAAATGGTGAGAACAGATGTCCTTGCCTTGTTTCTTTTCTTAAGGGAAAGGTATCCGGTCCTTCACCATTAAGTGTGCTATTTGTTAGATTTTTTTTTAGGGGTGGCTTTTATCAGTTGAGGACATTCTCTCATGTTTCTAGTTTCTTGCAGTGTTTTTCATGATTGGGTATTAGATTTTATCAATGCTTTTTCTGTATCTATTATGAGAGAATCATATGATTACTTTATTCTGTTAATATGGTAAAGTATGTATATTGATAATTCCAGTAATAACACCTACCACTTGGTTGCAATGTATTATCTTTTTGAAATATTACTGGATTTGATTTGCTAATATCTGGTTGAGAATTTTCACTTCTCTGTTGATATAGGATATTGGTCTGTACTTCTCTTTTGTTGTGATACCTTATTCTGGTTTCAGTGTCAGGGTGATGATGGCTTTGTAAAATAAGTTGGGAAGTATTTCCTTCTCTATTTTCTGATTGTGTAGATTGGTGTTATTTCTTCCTTAAATGTTTAATAGAATTCAACAATAAAGCCTTTTAGGCCTGAGGTTTTCTATGTGGGAAGGCTTTAAATTTCTTAAAATTCAAGACAGAGCTATTCAGATAATTCTGTTTCTTTTTTGTCAGTTTAGGTAATCTTTTTATATGAATTTATTTTATTTATGTTGTTTAATTTACTGGAATAAAATTATTCAAATATTCCCTTATTTTTCTTTTAATATGTAGTGTTATAGTAATGTTCCCTCTTTCATTCCCAATACTGATATTCTGTGCTTTTTCTCTGTCTCTCATGAAAATTCTAGAGATTTATCAGTACTATTGATCTTTGCAAAGAGACTGTTTCATTGATTTTTCTCTTATTTGTCTGCTTTCTATTTCATTGATTTGTGCTCTATATTATTTCCTTCCTTCTTACTTTGAATTTAATTTCATCTTCAGCTTTTTAAGATGGCAACTTAGGTCATTGATTTAAGACTTTTTTTTTCTAACATAGGTATCTTTGCATTTAATGTTGTTTCTCCTAAGCAGAGCTTTAGCTGTAATCTCTACATTTTGATATTTGTTTTCATTTTCATTTAGTTTAGTATATTTTCTAATTTTTTTTATTTCTTCTTTGACACATCAGTTATGTAGACATGTTTGACTTTAAGGTTTTGGAGGATTATCCAGAAATCTGTCTATCATTGATTTTTTTTTCTTTTTATAGTAATCATTTTATTCCAACCTGAGCACCTCAATACAAAAATCACTCGTAAACTGTTTTTCTTACTAATTTTGAATTACTATAAATACATAAGTTCTGCTAACAGTTCAACACTTAAGTAGATTAAATCATCTCTGACACATGGTAGATTAAACATAATGAAAATACCAAAAATAATCAGTGCATTATACTGAACCAATCAAAATAAAATGAATTTGGGAAAATGAGGCTGCAAGATTATTACTAACATATTATAATATTTATATTACAAATTATAGGTATATTGTTTATTATGGTTCTAGCCAAACAACTAAATCCCCTTCCTTTCAAAGCGGGAGAGAAAGAAATAATGAGCTGTTTTAGTAACTACATTTTGTATACTTCTAAGCAACTCTTGAAATATTCTATAAAAGTAATAAACATATATGGAAACTATTGTGCAATACCCTACTTAAAATATACCTGAAAATTGACTGTACATAATTGTTAGTGCATTGTCTGTATTACATGCAAAGGGAACAAGAGCTCCTTCTCTGCCCTTAAACAACAAAACCTATGCAATGGCCAGCAGTGATTAAACACATTCACAGATACCTGGTTTGTTTCATCTTTGTTGAAGAGCTCACAGTATTTGAAGGGAACACTTTATATTAAGATGCATTCATCAGTTTTTATATTCTTAAAACAAGATGGGGTTACATTTGATTTTTTTAATCCTATTTATTAAAAACAGGACTGGCTATCATTTAGGTGCCACAGATGTTTATTTTTTCCTCTGAAGATATGGAACTGTTATCATGTGGCTAATTTGTTAAAATGTGGAATGTACGCTTTAAATATAGACACTAGGATAAATTACCATTTGCCCGAATACTGTAGCCAAGTATCAGTATCTTCAGAACTTCCTTCTAAAAAAGAATGGTTTTGAAAAACAAAAATTAATATGTTTCCAAATTTTTTTATAGAACTATCTTTAACTGTGGGTCCAGATAGTCATTGCTCTGTATCTCTGGTAGTGAGAAATGACTCCCTCTAACCTTCCAATGAAACAGGTGGACATAAAGCTCTCATTTTCTTCTATTGCTGAAACAGAGGGACACATGCATTTTATTAAAAATTAAATTCAAAACATTTAAAATAATTCTGTATTAGAAACTTGACTCTATCATAAGTCTCTTTTTTTAGACATCATACTGCACTGGTTAAATGTAGTAATTTCATTTGGCCCTTTTTCTGGGGTTTGTGAGATTTTGGTCTGAACCATGTTCTTTTGACATTTCATATTTCTGTGTGGTGCCCACTAGTGCCCAGAAACTCCAGTCTCTGGAGCTGCTCGGCCCCTAGAGTGAGGTTGGGGGTGGTAGGGGAGCGGTGCTGGTGCCTGGGAGGAGGAAAGATCTGTTTCCTGATTCCCATCTGTGGTGCCTGTCTCCAGTGTCAGAGCCAGTGGGCCAAGCACACACGTGTAAGCATTTAGGAAGCAGAAGAATATTTCAGTTGATTCAAACAGGAGGTTTTGTTCCTGTAACTGACCCCTGGTTGGCGGTGTAGGTTCAGTAAGGTCTACTAATCTCCCTTGCTCCTAGATTCTGTGTTTCATTCTTTGGCAGCTTTTTAACTGTTACTATGAATATTTCATTTACATTCATTGATATTTTAGCTGATGTCTCCATGAATAATAAACTTGTCATCTGTGTAGGACTGTGCTTCCTGGAAGTCTGCAGCTCTTTTAAGTCAAACTTGTTTCTTGGTATGACAGTGTTCAGACTTGATGCTTCCAAAGTTCTTTAACCCAGTTTTCTGTTCCTGGAAAGGACTACTCATTTGAGATACCGTATACAACTATAGCTTCCTGTACTTCTGTATAGTACATTGCTGCTAGGCTATAGTATCATTCTTAGCTGTATCCCATATTTGAAACTTCACTATTGTGTCATCAAGGCACATAGTTTGGGTTAGAAAAGCTGCCTCAGCGGTACTGTCTTGAAATTTGTGAAATTGGCCCTTCACAAAATGAAGCACTAGACTTGATTTGTCAAAAGCAGAAGTACTGATTTGAACTGGTGTATTGTATTTCCAGTATTTGGCAGTCCATTAGTACGTGTTGCTCCTTGACTGGCCATGTCCAAATTTGAGAAAAGTCCCTAATTTCAGTCTCTTAAATGAATTTCCAGCATCCAACGTGTATTTTTCTTTCTGGAGGTAAAGAAACCTGAGACCACACACAGGGCTGTGGAGTTGAAGCTTCCTGGCAGCAGATCCCAGGCATTGCCTGAAGGACAAGACTAAGACTGAGGCTGTGGCTTTGGAGGAGACAGTGTCTCCTTCTCCTACTAATTTCTAATTCCACATAAGAGACCATATTCTGTAATTTCAAACCTTTTAAACTTCTAGGGACCTCTTTTATCACTCAGCATTTAGTATTTCTTATGCACTTAAAAATGTGCTTTTGTTCAATAGAACATTCTATATAGGTCAGTTAAATCAGCTGATTGGAGGTTGTTCATGCCTTTTATTTCTTTACTGATTGTCTTTCTACTTGTTCTGCCCATTATTGAGAGAGGTGATTAAAATATCTGTCTGTAATAATTGTGGATTTATCTATTTATCCTTCTTGTTCTAACAGTTTTTGCTGTGAAGTAAAATTCATGAATATTTTGAAGCTCCATTTTTAGGTACATAACAGTACATTTGAGATTATTATGTCTTGATGAATTGACCCTTTTATCTTTGTATAATGTCTTTCTGTATCACTGACAATATTCCTTCTCCTGAAGTCTCCTTTTTTTAAAATTTTACTGAAGTGCATACAATAAAATGCACAAATCTTAGTGTACTGCTCGATTCGTTTTGACATGTGTATACTCTCAGTAGCCATCATCCAGATCAAGATATCAAACATTCTCACTAATTTTTACCCCCTTCATGTATCTCAACCATCCCCTTACTCTGTTCCCTTATAGCAACCACTAATCTGTTCTCTGTGTCTGTGAGCCTAATTCTGTTTTTTTTTTGTTTTTTAGATTACACATGTAAGCAAAATCATATGGTATTTGTCTTTTCTGACTTATTTCATTTAGCATAATGCTTTTGAGGTCTATCCATGTTTTGCAAATAACAAGATTTCATTCTAATTTATGACTGAGTGATATTCTGTTGCGTATTAGTACCACATGTTTTTTATCCATTCATCTATCAGTGGATATTTAGGTTGCTGCCATATCTTAGCTATTGTAAACAATACCACAGTAAACATAGGATTGCATATATCTTTTTGGACTAGTGATTTTATTTTCTTATAGTAAATTCCAAAAAGTGGAATTGCAGGGTCCACCTGCTATTTTTAGTTTTTTGAGACAACTCAGTGCTGCTTTCCACAGTGGCTGGACCAATTTACATTCCAACCAAAAGTGTATGAGGGTTCCCTTTTTTTTTTTTCCAGCAGCTTTTTTTAAAAATTTCATTTTGGTGTCATTAATCTACAATTACATTAGGAACATTATATTTACTAGGCTCCCCCCTTCACCAAGTCCCCCCCACAAACCCCATTACAGTCACTGTCCATCAGCATAGTAAGATGCTGTAGAGTCACTACTTGTCCTCTATGTGTTGCACAGCCCTCCCTGTGCCCCCCCACATTATATATGCTAATCATAATGCCCCCTTTCTTTCCTCCCCCCCCTTATCCCTCCCTTCCCACCCATCCTCCCCAGTCCCTTTCCCCTTGGTAACTGTTAGTCCATTCTTGGGTTCTGTGATTCTGCTGCCGTTTTGTTCCTTCAGTTTTTGCTTTGTTCTTATACTCCACATATGAGTGAAATCATTTGGTACTTGTCTTTCTCTGCCTGGCTTGTTTCACTGAGTATAATACCCTCTAGCTCCATCCATGTTGTTGCAAATGGTAGGAGATACTGTTTTCTTCTTATGGCTGAATAATATTTCATTGTGTATATGTACCACATCTACTGATGGACACTTAGGTTGCTTCCATTTCTTGGCTACTGTAAACAGTGCTGTGATAAACATAGGGGTGCATCTGTCTTTTTCAAAGTGGGCTGCTGTATTCTTAGGGTAAATTCCTAGAAGTGGAATTCCTGGGTTAAATGATATTTCTATTTTGAGCTTTTTGAGGAACCTCCGTACTGCTTTCCACAATGGTTGAACTAATTTACATTCCCACCAGCACTGTAGGAGGGTTCTGGTTTCTCCACAACCTCACCAACATTTGTTGTTGTTTGTCTTTTGGATGGTGGCGACCCTTACTGGTCTGAGGTGATATTTCATTGTGGTTTTAATTTGCTTTTCGCTGATGACTAGCGATGTGGAACATCTTTTCATTTGTCTGTTGGCCATCTGAATTTCTTCTTTGGAGAACTGTCTGTTCAGCTCCTCTGCACATTTTATAATTTGATTATTTGCTTTTTTGTTTGTTGAGGTGCGTGAGTTATTTATATATTTTGAATGTCAACCTTTTATTGGATCTGTCATTTATGAATATATTCTCCCATACTGTTGGATACCTTTTTGTTCTATTGATGGTGTTCTTTGCTGTATAGAAGCTTTTCAGCTTAATATAATCCCACTTGTTATGAGGGTTCCCTTTTTTCTACATCCTTGCCAACCCTTCTTATTTCTTGTCTTACTGATATTAGCCCCTCTGACTGGTGTGAGGTGATGATCTCATTGTGGTTTTGATTTTCATTTCCCTGATGGTAAGTGGTGTTGAACATCTTTTCATCAGTCTGTTAGCCATCTGTATATCTTCTTTTGAAAAATGTCCATTGAGGTTCTCTGTTCATTTTTTAATTGGGATATTCTTTGGTGTTGAGTTGTATGGGTTCTTTATATATCTTGCATATTAGCCCCTTATTGGATATATCATTTGCAGATACATTCTCCCATACAGTAGGTTTCCTTTTCATTTTGTTGATGTTTTCCTTTGCAGTGTAGAAGCTTTTTAGTTTGATGTAGTACCATCTGTTTATTTTTGCTTTTGTTTCCCTTGCTTGGAGAGACATATCCAAAAAAAATCACTAATGCTGATCTTCAAGAGTGTACTGCCTGTGTTTTTCTTCTTTCGTGTCTTATATTAGTCCTTTAATCCATTATGAGTTTATGTTTGTATACAGCAAAAGACAGTGATCCACTTTGATTCTTCTGCATGTAGATGTCCAGTTTTCCGAGCATCATATATTGAAGAAACTCTCTTTTACCCATTGTATATCCTTGCCACCTTTGTAATATATTAATTGACCATATAGATGTGTGTTTATTTCTGGGCTCTCTATTCTTTTCCATTGTCCTGTGTATCTGTTCTTGTGCTGTACCATACTGTTTTGATTGCTGTAGCTTTGCAGTATAATTTGAAGTCAAGGAGTACCCCAGCTATTTTCATCTTTCTAGAGATTGGTTAGCTATTTGGGGTCTTCTGTGGTTCCCTACAAATTTTAGGATTATTTGCTCTAGTTCTGTGAAAAATGCCAGTAGTATTTTGATAGGGATTTAATCTGTAGATTGCTTTGGGCATTATGGCCTTTTTCTTTTTTAGGATTTAACAGTTTATTATTTATTACTTTTATGGTAATTATGTTAGTACAAATATAATAGTTCATCAACATAAATGTATTACTTATATTAATATATGTTACATACTTTTTTATTGAAGTATTAATTGATATACAATTTTATATTGGTTTCAAATGTACTACACAGTGGTTCAACAGTTATATTAAATCCTTACTTCTCTAGTGCAGTTACTGTCTATCAATGTAGAAAGATGTTATAGAATCACAGACTGTTTTGTCCATGCTATACTACCATCCCTGTGACCCACTTACATTGTGATTGTGAAATGTTGTGCCTCTTTATCCCTCTCACCCTTCCCCATCCTGCCCCTCCCCCTTGGTAACATTATGGCCCTTTTAGCAATATTAATTCCTCCTATCCATGAGCATGGAACAACTTTTCATTTATTTGTATGTTTTTCAGTTTCTTTTATTGGTGTCTTGTAGTTTTCAGGTACAAGTCTTTCATCTCTTTTGGTTAGGTTTATTTATAGGTATTTTATTCTTTTTGATGTTATTATAAATGGGATTGATTTCATAATTTCTCTTTCTGTTCATTATTTGTATATAGAAATTAACAGATTTCTGTACATTGATTTTGTATTCTGTGACTTTCCTGAATTCATTTATTAATTCTAATTGGTTTTTGGGGGAATCTTTAGGGTTTTCTATATATAGTGTCATGTCATCTGCAAATAGGGACAATTTTACTTCTTTGAATTTGCATGCCTTTTATTTCTTTTTCTTGTCAGATTGCTATGGCTAGGACTTCCAGTAGTGTGTTGAATAAAAATGGTGAGAATGGGCATCCTTATCTTGTTCCTGATCTTAGAGGAAAAGCTTTCAGCTTTTCACCATTGAGTATGATGTTAGCTATGGATTTGTTATATGGCCTTTATTAGGTTGACATAAGTTCCCTCTATACTTGCTTTGTTGAGAGTTTTCATCATGAATGAATGTTGAATTTTATCAAATGTTTTTTCAGCATCTATTGAGATTATATGTTTTTTATACTTCCTTTTAGAAGTCTACCTTTTTTTGATATTGTATAGCCATTTCTTTATTATTACTAATATTTGCATGTATTTTTCCATCCTTTTTATTTAACTGTATGTTTATATTTAATGTGTTTCTTGTATACAACATATAGTTAAGTGTTGCTATTTTATTCACTCTATCAATGTCTAAATTCTAACGGGAGTGATAGACCATTTACTTTTCATATAAATATTGATTTGGACAATTTGGTTTAAATTGATCAATCTTGCTGCTTTTTTCTGTTTCTTTTTCTGTTTGTTCCATCTAGTCTTTCTTTCTTGCCTTATTTTAGATAAACTGAGTAATTTTTTAAGCATTCCATTTTATCTTCATTTTGGCTTATTAACTATACCTCTCTTTTTTAAATGGTTGCTTTAGGGTTTACAGTGTGCAATTTTAACCTACCAGTCAGCCTTCAAATAATATTGTTTCACACCATGAATAATGTATGAAACTTATATCAGAATAGTTCATTTTGTTGTTTCCTTTATGCTATAGTTGCCATATATTCGTGAACTTTATGTCTTATTTATAAACCCTACAATATTTTGTTACTATTTTTGCTTTGAATAGTTAGTCATATATATTTTACATTATTATTTCTTTAAATTGTGATAAAATACCCATAACGTAAAATTTGCCATTTTAGCCATTTTTAACTGTAGACCTCAGTAACATTAAGACATTCACATTGTTGTGGTACCATCACCACCATCCACCTACAGAACTCTTTTCATCTTGCAAAACTGAAACTCTGTACCTTTTAAACAGCCCTTCCTCTCCCCTTCCTTCAGCCCTGGGAACAACCATTCTACTTTTTATCTCTTTGATTTGACTACTGTAGGCACCTCATAGAAGTGGAACCATACAGTACTTTTGACTGGCTTACTTCACCTAGTATAATGTCGTCAAGGTTCATCCATGTTAATTTTTTCTTGGATTGTCATACTGTTCTCTACAGTGGCTACATCATTTTACATTCCAACCAACAATGCATAAGGCTTCCCATTTTCTATTAGTCATATTTAAGAACAATTGAATAATGAGAAGAAAAGTTTTAATATTCATCCACATATTCACCATTTGCTCTTCTTTTTTGTAGATTCATGTTTCCGTCTGGTATATTCTTTCTGCCTAAAGAACCTCTACCATTTCTTGCAGTGACATTCTTTTAGTTTGTGTGTATCTGTCTTAGTCTTCATTTTGCCTTTATTTGTTGAAGGATTTCCCTACTAGATATAATTCTAAATTGACCACTTTTTTCTTTTAATAATATGAGTATGTTGTTCCATTGTCCAGTGGCTTATTATCTTTGTTACCCCCTTCATAGTGTTCTTTTCCTTCTAATTGCTTTTAAGACTTTTTTTCAGTGACTAGATAATAGTCTCCGTGTAATTTTCTTTGTGTTATCATGCTTAGGATTTGTTGAGCTTTTTGGATTTATGGGCATATAGTTCCCCTGAAATTCAGAAAAGTTTCAGCCACTATGTTTTCATTATTTTTTCTGTTACATTCTTCCTTCTTTTTCTGGGACTATAATTATATATATATATATATATATTAGGCCACTTGATATTGTTTAAAGTTCACTGAAACTGTTTCTTTTTTCCCCTAGTTTTTTTCTTCTCTGTGCTTCTGTTTGGATACTTTCTGTTGTTTTGTCTCCAGTCACTGATTTTTCCTTCTGCAGTGTCTAATTGCTTTTAGTTATATCTGGATATTTTTTCATTTCAGAAATTGTGTTTTTCATCTTGAAGTTGCATTCAGTTTTATATAGATATATAATTGTATTATTTATATTATGTCATTTTGTGTTATGTATTATTATATATTATTTGTATGTTATGTATTATTTTGTATAATATAATTATATATTTTTTTATATTCTCTTTCCTCATAATGTTCATATTGTTCTTTAAATCCTTGAACATGTTGGGCATATTTATAGTGACTTGTACTGTCCTTTGCTGATTTTGTCACTGTTATTATTTCTAGGTTTTTTCCTAGTAAATGATCTTTTTCTTAGTTATTGGTCACATTTTCCTGCCTCTTTGCATATTTAGTAACTTCTTCCTGGATGCTGAACATTGTGAATGTTGTGAATATGAATATATTTAGCATGTAGATTCTGCTATCTTTCTTTAAAGGATGTTGGGCTTATTTTTTCTGTTAGCAATTAAGTTGCTTGTTTATCAGATTGATCCTTTCACCTTTTTTCTTACAGATCTAATGTTAAAATGGCCTTTACTATAATGGTAACTTAGCTACTAGGGCTTTACCCTGTTAGTATCTCTACTGAAAGCTTCAGTCTCCATGCTTTGGTTACTTGGAGTGCAAATGTCTCCTGACGCTGTGTGAAATTTTAGAATTTTTCATCTTTCAGTTCCTTGTTCATTCTTTGCCCAGTCTTGTAGAGTTGCTCCTTACTCATACTTTTCTTAATATTCAAAACAACTCAAGGGGACTCCGGTTCAGATTTCTAGGACTCTTTATATATAGTTTCCTCCTCTCTGGAACTTAGTACTATGGCTTCCAAGCCCTTCAGGCTCCCTTAACTTCTAGTTCTATTTTCTCACTTAAGCAAAACCACCATTCTGTATTTTGTATCTCCTTCTCCACACTTGATTCAAAATGTGCCTCTAGACAGAAAGCTAGAACAATTGTACATTTAGGTTTATAATCTGTTTCCAGTTAATTTTTGTAAATGATATGAGGTAGAGGTCAAGGTTCATTTTTTTCTATAGATATCCTGTTGTTTCAGTACCATATGTTGAAAAGACTCATTTCCCCATCAAACTACATTGGCACCTTTATTGAAAATATCTATTTTGGTATTCTTTCCCTTCCTATTCAACTTTGTGTGTTTCACACTAATACTTTACTATAGCTTAAGGCATGAATTTATAAAGGTCCAATCGGTAGTTCTGACATGATACAAATATTTCATTTGACTTTAGAATCTTCTTTTGAAAAACTAGTAAGAAATATGTTTCCACTAATTTGAATGTAATGTTACACTGTCTGATTTAACAAATGAGTGAAGAGATTTACTTTAAATGTACTTGTCTTGCAGAGACCTTTTAACGACAGTGAAATTTGGACAAAGCATTGAGGACTTACAAACCTGCCAACTCTTAATTAAACAGTATATCCCTACAGGACTTTTTGTGGATCCATATGAGTTGGCTTCATTACGAGAGACAAACATAACAGAGGTATAAGTATTACAGAATTTTTTTAAAAGAAATTATTTTAGGAATGCTATAATTTAGATTAAGGCAGAATAGTAGATGACAACATTGTAGTATTTTCTGTTTTGTTGAAATGTATAAAGTAAAATTTTTTAGATAGGATAGGAGTATTCTTCAAAAAAGTGAGTGATAATTATCATACTTGTCAGTAATACATCATCTAAACTGAGCTAACTAAATGCTTTTTGTCAGGATGGTTCCTAAAAAAATACAAGTCCTTGAGAAGATTAGTTAATAAATACTGCTTTAACAGCAACATTGTTAAATTAGACATAATACCCCAAAATTCATATAATTTGGGTATAGTAGGAAAGGTAACTAATAGTAATTGGATCTCTAAATGCCAGATATCTTCTTTTTTTTTTTAAGGAAGCAAGATAAAACTAAGCTTTAAAGAAAGATTATGTCCCATACCATTTATGTAGATTAATCTTTATAGCAATCTTGGATGTATTATCTTTCCATTTTATAGATAAGGAAATTGAGGCACAAAGAGGCCAAGTAACTTATCTAGGATCACATAGTTAAATGGAAAAGCCAAGAAATTAATCCAGGTTTTCTAATTTCAGTTATTACTCTTTCTAGAAATGAATCTTGTTCCTTAATTAAAGGTTTCTCTAATTTTGATAATGATTACCTGAGAGCACTGTGTGCAGATTATTGCCTTCCTGGGAAGTTTTTAATTTAGTAGGTCTAGATTGGAACCCAAAATTTTTTTTTATAGCTCACTGATTCCTATTAAGAAAGTTTGGGAAACACTGTCTTCATAATATAATTTATATATGAAGTTAAAAAGACAAAATAGATAGAGTTATTCATGATGACAGTTAATGTCTTTGTGGGTTAGACCAATTTCTTCACCTGTTTTACTTAAATCTTTGGAACAGGCAATTTTCATTTTCAATATTTAAGAGGTATAAAAAGGTATACAATAATAAGCCTCCACCTGTCTCAACAAACAGTCGACAGTTTCTTCCTATGTTCCGTTTTTTGTGTATATGTGCTGTTTAGATACATATGATCACATATGTGGCAATTTAGATACGTAAACAGAGGTGGAAAGAGCTCATTGCTTTTTTTCTCATTTCTTTTCTTCACTGAGTCATGAATTCTGAATGAGGCTTCAAAATTTTTAAATAATAGATTTCAAATTTAAATGCAGTTCTTGGCTTGTAGTGCCATGGATTGGAATCATATTTAAACCTAATTAATAAAATTGCCTACCATGTTTTAAGAAAATGGAATTTTTTGCATAGGAATACATGCCCACATCTTGGGTTGGGATGAAACTGGGATGTGTGCAGGTTGACTGCAACAAGAAAACAATGTGGGTAAAGGGTGGTATCACTACCAAGTTTCTCTAATCTTGATTTTTTGCTTCCTAATCTTCTAATCCCTAATTATAAGCCTTTAAAGTGAATATACTTTTTCATTTTGGGAATTTCTAGAGAAGTGGATATCTCATTTTGTTATGTCTCATCTTATTTATGTCCAATAAATAAATTGGAAGTTGATTTCTTGAAATATTAGATGCTATTTCCCTCTGCCTACTTTAGTTGAGTCTGTGTCCAGTTCTTTGTGCAAAGACACTTTGTCATGAGAAGTGGTAATATATGTTGAATTTAACTGGATAGAGAGAATTTATATGTGAGTAATGATTGTTTATATATTTAGATTGAGATCTTGACTCTGTTCTATGAGGTAAAATTTTTGGCTTCAGTAAATACAACGAGTTCAAATCAAATGGGTGACATGGCAACAAAATATATTAAAAGGAGTTTGTGATGGTTTGTGAGCAGTTTGAAAATAAAGACAAGCCTTAAATAGGTTCATAATGGATAACTCACATCAAGTGAACCTCGCTTTATTTTTTAGGTAGGGCTCTTAACAGATATATTTAATCAAAATATCTCACATTGTCACACCTGTGTTTATTGCAACACTATTTACGATAGCCAAGAAATGGAAGCAACCTAAGTGTCCATGAGTAAATGGATAAAGAAAATGTGGTACATATACACAATGGAATATATTCAGCCATAAAAAGAAAACAAACCCTACCATTTGCAACAATGTGGATGGAGCTAGAGGGTATAGCCAGGTGGAGAAAGACAAATACCAATGATTTCCCTCATTTGTGGTGTATAACAATGAAGCAAAACTGGAGGAACAAAACAGTAGCATACTCACAGACTCCAAGAAGGGACTAGCAGTTACCAAAGGGGAGGGGTGTGGGAGGGCCGGTCAGGAGGGAGGGAGATGGGGATTAAGGGGTGTTATGATTAGTACACATGGTGTAAGGGAAAACAGTGTAGCACAGAGAAGGCAAATAGTGAATCTGTGGCATCTTACTACACTGATTGACAGTGACTGCAATGGGGTATGGGTTGGGACTTGATAATATAGGTAAATGTAGTAACCACATTGTTTTTTCATGTGAAACCTTCATAAGAGTGTATATCAATAATATCTTAATAAATTTTTTTAAAAAAATCTGGGTTGTTATTTTGATTTGTATTTGGTTTTACCCAAAGAGAATTCATGAATACATTTTTTGCAGGAGGTCTCTGGTAATACTCTGTAGAACATTGCTCTTAACCTCCTGATACACATTTCAATTTTTAAAAATTATATATGTATATATATTTTTAGTATTGTCTTCTTCTGGTTTTGGTTTTAGAGTGATGCTGGCCTCATAGAATGAATTTGGAAGTATTCCCTCCTACTTTTTTAGAATACCTTTTGAAGGATTTGTATCATCTCTTTAAATGTTTGGTAGAATTTCAGCTATGAAGCCATCTGGTCCTGGAATTTTTATTTGGGGGAGTTTTTTTTATTACCACTTCTATTTATTTGCTGGTAATTGGTCTGTTCAGATTTTCTATTTCTTCCTCCGTCAGTTTTGGAAGGTTGTATTTTTCTAGGTATTTGTCCATTTCTTCTTGATAATATTTCATAGTATTCTCCAATAATTCTTTGTATTTCTCTGGTATCTGTTGTGACTATTCCTTCTTTGTTTTTTATATTGTTTACTTGTGTTCTCTTTTTTTTCTTGATAAATCTGGCTCGGAGTTTATTTTGTTAATTGTCTCAAACAACCCGCTCTTGGTTTCATGGATTTTTATCTATTGGTTTTTTCTCCTTTACTTCATTTGTGCTTTGATCTTTATCATGTCCCTCCTTCTACAGTTTTGGCTTCATTTGTTCTGCTTTTTCTAGTTTCTTTAATTGTGAGTTAGACTGTTTATTTCGGATTGTTCTTGTTTCTTGAAATAGGCCTGTAATGATATGTACTTCCTTCTTAGAACTGATTTTGCAGTGTCCCACAAATTTTGGACTGTTGAATTTTTGTCTTCATTTGTCTTAATTTCTGTTTTAATTTGTTCATTGATCCATTGATTATTTAGAGGTATATTGTTTAGTCTCCATGTTTTTGTAGGCTTTTTTATTCTCTCTGTGTAATTTATTTCTAGTTTCATACCATTTCAGTCTGAGAAATTGCTGGATACAATTTCCATCTTTTTTAATTTATAGAGGCTCTTTTTGTGGCCTAGTATATAAGCTATTCTGGAGAACATTCTGGAGACTGTTCCATGTACCATTGAGAATAATGTATAATATCCTGCTGCTTTTGTGAGGAATGTTGTGTAGATATGTTATGTCCATCTGATCTAATGCATTCTTCTGTGCCTCTGTTTCCTTATTTATTTTCTGTTTGGTTTATCTGTCTGTTGATGTAAGTGGTGTGTTAAAGTTTCCTATAGTAAATGTGTTGCAATCTATTTCCCCCTTTAATTCTGTTAGTACTTGTTTCACATATTTAGGTGCTCCTATGTTGGGTACATAGATATTTATGATGGTTATATCCTCTCATCAGACCCCTTTATCATTATGTTATGTCCTTTTTAGTCTCTTGTTACTTTCTTTGTTTTGAAATCTATTTTATCTGATATAAGTACTGCTACTCCTGCCTTTTGTCTGTATTATTTGCATGAAATATCTTTGTCTGTCCCTTCACTCTCTGGCTTTGTATGTCTTTCAGGCTGAAGTGAGTCTCTTTAGGCAGCATATAGATGGGTCTTGTTTCCTTTTCCATTCTGCCACTCTATGTCTTTTGATTGTTGCATTTAGTCCATATACATTTAAGGTGATTATTACTAGATATGTACTTATTGCCATTCTATTCATTGTTTTTGGTTGTTTTTAAATATCCTCTCTGTTCCTTTCTTCTCTTATACTCTTGTTACTTGATGATTTTCTTTAGTGTTACAATTGAATTTCTTTTTAAGTTTTTATATATCTACTATAAGCTTTAGTTTTGTGGTTACCATCAGGTTCAAGGATATCATCATGACTATATAACAGTTTATACTAAGTTGATGATTGCTCTGTTTCAAGCACAATCTAAAAGTACTTCTTTTTTCTTCCTCCTCCACACTTCATGTATTAGATGTCATAATCTGCCCTTTTTGTGTATCCCTTTGACTGATTTTGTGTTTAGTTGTTTTTACTAATTTTGTTTTAATTTTGTAATTGCTTGGTAATTGGTCTACTACCTTTCTTGTGGGTTATTTTCACTGGTGAAAACTATTTAGGCTTAAGAACATTTCCATCAACAGCAGTCCCTTTGACATACTCTAATGCTGGTTTAGGGATTATAAATTCCTTGAGCCTTAATTGATCTGGGTTTGTTTAATCTCTGCTTCAAATTTGAATGATAATCTTGCTGGGTAAAGAATTCTTGGCTGAAGGTTCTTTTGTTTCAATACTTTATTTCACACCACTCTCTTCTGGCCTGAATCTCTTCAGCTGAATCAGTGGTGCATGCCTGTCCTCTACAATCAGCTTGAGTCTCAGCCTCCCATCCAATGGTCTCTGGAGTCCAGCACTCCCTCACTAATTACTAGATTCCAGTGCAATGTGGACTTATTCTCCCAGAGCATATCTCCAGGGCCAGGTGTGCAGAGTTCCTGAGCACTTATCCCCTCCCTGCTCCATTTCTCTTCCTCCTGCCTGTGGGCTGAGGTGGGGGAAGGGCTTGTGTCCTGCTTGATCATGGCTCTGCCACTTTACCCTTCTCTGTGTGGTCTTCTTTCCTTCACCAGGTGTAGGGGGTCTGTTCTTCAGTCTTCAGGTCATTTTTAGGTTTAGTTGTATTTGCTGTAGTTGCTTCCTTGGTGCAGTGTTGGGGGAGATTTCCACCTTGCCTTCCTACTCCATCATCTTTTTTCCCCAGCCTCAACATTTTTATTCTTCAGTAAAAATACAGAAGAAGACATAATTATCAAATTCATAAATGTTATACAAACATTGGCTGACAGATTGGGATTTCAATTAAACATCAACAGCCTAGAAAGGCCTGTAACTAAAAAGATAAAATATGATAGAGGTAAGTCTAAAGCTCTGTATTTAATTAGTAAAAAGTCAATTTCCTGAAGAACTGGGATAGGAGTTAAAGTTTTCTGCAAAAATGTTCAAATGAAAAATAGAGTGGTGAGTAGATGGAACACAAGGTCAGTAAAATGATTTTATATGATACTGTAATATTGGATACAAGTAATTTCATGTTTGTCAAAATCCATGAAATATGCACATAAAGAGGGGACCCTAGCTTAAACTATGGCTTAAATAATAGTGTTACAATCAATTAATTGTAACAAATGTACAACACTAATGTTAATAATAGAGAAAACTGCATTTATGTGGGAAATGAAGGGGGACTGTGGGGATGCTGTTTTCGGCTCAGTTTTTTCTGTAAACCTAAAACTACTTTAAAAAATAAAGCTTATTAAATTTTTTAAAGAGGAAATAGAGCACACTGAAATTAGGCTGCTAAAAAGTTCATGCACTTTGGGCTAAAGGAAGAGATATTGCTGCTCTACTTCCTGAGTATTTCCAAGGGCAACTAATAAAATAAATGGTTTGAAAACCATATCATGAGAAGAAGAGAACTGTGAATGTTTCTTTGTGGAGGAGAAAACAGTGGAGGCAGTATGGTTGCCTTCTGATGTTTGGGGGACCCTTAGTGAAATAAGAAATAGATTTGTTGTAGATATTGTAAGTAAGGCCAATTGGTGAATGTTATAGTCCAGAGTATCAAAATTCTACTCATAAAAAAGGAATAACCTTGTAGCAATAGAGAAAAAGAGATTCAAAATAATGAGCTCCCTTTTTGTCACTGAAAGTACTCAAGCAGTGGCTGAATACTTGAAAAATACTGTCATTGGGACAGTGGTTTAATTTGATCACCTCTAAGGTTCCTTATGACTCAAAAGATTATATAATTCCTTGACCTTTGCCAGTGAGTTCCTTTACTCTGGTGATTAACAGAGAAGGAACAATATATGAAGAAGTCAAACCATGTGGTGTCACTGTTAAATTAGAATTAGGATGCTTGCTGTGATGGAAAATTAGTGCTGGTGTTTTCTTTGAGATATGTCAGGGCTTTGCATAGAGATCTAGAGAGAGTGTGTGTTGTGTGTATATATCCATATGTACACACACTCATGGAGATTATGTATATAATGCCTGTGTACATTTATATATGTGGTTATATATAAATGTGCATGTATATATATATGGATACATATATGTAATATAAATACAGGCACACATAATTTAGTACTAATTTCTGCCATTTGCACTTTTACTTTTGGTGTTGAAGACTTATTTTAAAGCATTTTCACTGTATTTTATAAAGAATTTTTCACCATATTTTTCCATTAGCTTTCTATACCCAGTATATAGAAAGAGCACTGACCTTTGCTTTGACTTCCTGACCACAGAGCTCTATCTTACTGCCATCTTACTTGCTTTTCTGAAGAACAGGAAATTGCCAGAATGATACCAATCATTTTAACCCAATACTGGTTAACTTTTTTTCATAGTTTTCATACTTATTGAATAATGCTCTTATTTATTCACAACATTTTTCTTGGTACCTGTTTTGTCACCTTAATAAAGCTTGATAAGGAAGAATTTTTATTGTGATGAAATTTCTCTCCTCAGAGAATAGTTTTCTCAGTTTACTTTTAGTGCACAAACTGTTATTAAACACAGATTACATCTTGTGTTTTCTACTTAAAACTGAGGATAGAAGGGGAATGGAAATTGTTTATAAGGAGGGTGAATTTGACTTTTTCATCTGTGTCTTCCATTTCCTGGGTTTTAAAAAAATCTTCCTCATTGATTTCTTCTTCTGCATTAATACTTGTCTTTTTTTTATTGAAGTATACTTGATACACCATCTTATATTAGATTCAAGTATACAACTCAGTGGCTCATCAGTTACCCTCATTATTAAATCCTCACCCCAACTAGTGCAGTTACTATCAACATAGAAAGGCTGTTACAGAGAGATTGGCTATATTCCTCAGGCTGTACCACCATCCCCTTGACAAACTTACATTATGATTGAGAATTTTTGTGTCCCTTTGTCCCCCGCCCCCTCCCCACCAATCTCTTCCCCATGGTAACCACAATCACTTTTCAATGTGTATGAATCTACTGCTATTTTACTCATTTTGTTTCATTTTGTTTTTAGATTCTACAAATAAGTGACATCATATGGTATTTGTTTTCCTCCACCTGGCTTATTTTACTTAGCATAATACCCTCTAAGACCATCCATGTTGTCACAAACGGCAGGATTTCTTTCTCCGTTGTGTGTATGTACCACTTCTTTTTTTTGTTTTTGGAAGCTCCATTTTAATAACCCTTAGGAACACTTACTTGAAAGGGGCATGCTGTACTGCCTCCTTTTACTCACTTGAACTGAATAGCATTAAACTTGCTTCCCTTGCTGTATTAGGATTATTTATTTAATTATAATCAAATGTACATCTCAGTGTTCAGCAATCCCCCTCCCTCTCCCTCTCACCGCAGCCTGCTCCCCTCCCCTTTGGTAACCCCTAGTCATTTCTCAGAGTTTGTGAATCTAATGCTGTTTTGTTCCTTCTGTTTTGCTTTGTTTTTATACTCCCCAAATAAGTGAAATCATACAGTATTTGTCTTACTCCACCTGCTTATTTCACTGAGCATAATACCCTCTAGATCCATCCATGTTGTGCAAATGGGAGGATTTCTTTCTTTTTTAAGCTATTATTGATATACATTCTTATAAAGGTTTCACATGAAAAACAATGTGGTACTACATTCACCCATATTACCCAGTCGCTCCTCACCGTGCCCCATTGCAGTCACTGTCCATCAGTGTAGTGAGATGCCACAGAGTCAGTATTTGCCTTCTCTGTGCTATACTATCTTCCCCATGATCCCCCCCCGACACCATGTGTGCCAATCATAATACTCCTCAATCTCCTTCCTCCCTCCCCACCCGCCCTCCCTAATCACTTCCCTTTGGTAACCACTAGACCCTTCTTGGAGGCTGTGCATCTGCTGCTGTTTTGTTCCTTCAGTTTTGCTTTGTTGTTATACTTCACAAATGAGGGAAATCATTTGGTACTTGTCATTCTCTGCCTGACTTATTTCACTGAGCATAATATCCTCCAGCTCCATCCATGTTGTTGCAAATGGTAGGATTTGTTTCTTGCTTAAGGCTGAATAGTATTCCATTGTGTATATGTACCACCTCTTCTTTATCCATTCATCTAGTGACAGACACTTAGGTTGCTGCCATATCTTGGCTATTGTAAATAATGCTGCGATAAACATAGGGGTGCATATGTCTTTTTGAATCTGAGAACTTGTATTCTTTGAGTAAATTCCAAGGAGTGGGATTCCCAGGTCAGAAGGTGTTTCTATTTTTAGTTTTTTGAGGACTCCCCATATTGCTTTCCACAATGGTTGAACTAGCTTACATTCCCACCAGCAGTGTAGGAGGGTTCCCTTTTCTCTGCATCCTTGCTAGCATTTGTTGTTCTTAGTCTTTTCAATACTGGCCATCCTAACTGGTGTGAGGTGATATCTCATTGTGGTTTTTATTTGCATTTCCCTGATAATTAGTGATGTGGATCATCTTTTCACGTGTCTGTTGGCCATCTGAATTTCACCTTTGGAGAAGTGTCTGTTCATAGTCTGCCCATTTTTTAATTGGGTTATTTGCTTTTTATAGCTGAGTAATATTCCATTGTGTATATGTACCACATCTTTTTTATCCATTCATATATTGATGGACATTTTGGTTGCTTCCATATTTTGGTTATTGTAAATAATGTGGCAGTAAATGTAGGGGTGCATATATCTTTTTGAATCAGAGATTTTGTTTTCTTTGGGTAAATTCCTAGAAGTGGAATTGCTGGGTCGAATGGTGTTTCTATTTTTAGTTTTTTGAGGAACCTCAAAAACTGCTTTCCATAGTTGCTGCACCTATTTATGTTTCCACCAGAAGTGTAGGAGGGAGGGTTCCCTTTTCTCCATATCCTCACCAACACTTGTCATTTCTTGTCTTTTGGATAGTGACCATTATAACTTGTGTGAGATGATATCTCATTGTGTTTTGATTTGCATTTCCCTGATAATTAGCGACATGAAACATCTGTTCATGTGCCTGTTGACCATATGTATTTCCTTGGGAAAATATTTGTTTATGTCCTCTGCCCATTTTTTGTAATGAGGTTACTTGATTTTTTGATGTTGTATGAGTTCTTTATGTATTTTGGATGCTAACCCTTTATCAGATAGTTTACAAATATATTCTCCCATATTGTGGGTTGCCTTTTTGTTTTGCTGATGGTGTCCTTTGCTGTACAGAAAATTTTTAGTTGGATATAGTCCCACATGTTCATTTTTTATTTTGTTTCCCTTGCCTAAGGAGATGTGTGCAGAAAAAAATTGCACATGCTTATGTTCAAGAGATTTTGCCTATGTTTTCTTCTAATAAGAGTTTTATGGTTTCATGACTTTCATTCAGGTCTCTGATCCATTTCAAATTTACATCTGAGTATGCAGTTAGGCAGTAATCCAGTTTCATTCTCTTGCATGTAGCTGTCCAGTTTTCCCAACACAAGTTATTGAAGAGACTGTCTTTTCCCCCATTGTATGTTCATGGCTCCTTTACGGTATATTAATTGACCATATATGCATGAGTTTTATATCTGGGTTCTCTATTCTGTTCCATTGGTCTATGGGTCTGTTCTTTTGCCAGCACCATACTGTTTTGATTACTGTAGCTTTATAGTATAACTAGAAGTCAGGGAGCGTTATACCCCCAGTATGTTCTTCTTTCTCAGAATTGCTTTGGCTATTCAGGGTCTTCTGTGGTTCCATATGATTTTTAGAACTATTTGTTCTAATTCATTGAAAAATGTTGGTATTTTGATAGAGATTGCCTTAAACCTGTAAATTGCTTTGGGCAGGATGGACATTTTGGCAATATTAATTCTTCCTATCCATGACTACAGGATAGATTTCCAATTATTGGTGTCTTCTTTAATTTCTCTCATGAGTGTCTGATAGTTTTCAGAGTATATGTCTTTCACTTCCTTGCTAAGGTTTATTCTTAGGTATTTTATTCTTTTTGATGGAATTGTAAATGGAATTGTTTTCCTGATTTCTTTTTTTGCTAGTTTGTTGTTAGTATATAGGAATGCAGAAGATTTCTGTGTATTAATTTTGTATCCTACAACTTTGCTGAATCCATTATTAATTTTTGCCTTCTTTTTGACAGGCAGTGATGGTTTCAGAAAATTTTAATATGGAAGCTCCCAACTATTTGTCCAAGGAATCTGAAGTTCTCATTTATGCTGCACAAGATCCACAGTGCATTGATTGCTTCCAAGCTTTTTTGCCTGTGCACTATCGCTATCATCGGCCACATAGTAAAGATGGAGAAACGTTTATTTTGGTCAATAAACCTGATTTATTGATGTATTGTGATCAAGGTGAGGTTGCAGTTCTTTGTTGAGGGTAAAAGTAGAGATATAGTGGCAAGTCTGAAGTCAAGAGAGGGATGACAAAAGTATGTTTCTTTTCTCTTTTCTCAACTTTTTTATTGTAAAACAAAACACAGGTATAAAAAAGTACTGCACAAATATATAGTTAGAATTATTGTAAGGCAGATACCCTCATAACTACCACCCAGGTCAAGAAATAGAACTTTGCCAGTCACCTTAGCCACAGCTCCATGTATTCTGTCCCAATCATAAGCCCCTCCTTTCCTTTAAGACTAACCCATTATCATGACTTTAATCACTTCCTTTTGTTTCTTTATACTTTTATCACCGAAGTGGACATCCTTAGACACTACAGCTTAGTCTAGCCCATTAAAAAAAAAATTGTTAGCTCGATTAAATATCTTAATTTATAGGTTTTGCCTCTACCCCTTTCTTTTCTTTAAAATTTACCTGTTGAAGAATCTGGGTCATTTGACCTGTAGAGTTCTTCATAGTTGGGGTTTTGGTGATTGTACTCATGCAGTTCATCAGAACATCTTTATTTTCTAGTAGTTGGCAGCTGGCTCCAAAGGAGTGATCAGATTCAGGTTCTATTTTGGGAAAACTATAGGGGGTGCTATGTTCTTGTACGAGTAGGCATGTAATGTTTGGTGTGTTTTTTCAGTGATTAACCCTTTTTGCCTCTTTGCTGCTTTCTGTTTCTTCATGCTGATATTGTAGAACTTGTAGCTGTTGGTGTTTTGTGTCCACTTTCATGTATTTTTTTGATAGAGGGGATGCTTTATCACAAAGTGGTTTTGTAAATGTAGTTGGTAAGATTTTGGCTTAATGTGAAATTGTTCTGTTTTCGTGTGTGAATTTGAGTAAATTTTAATCTATGCTTTCACCATTTGCAATCTTCCTAGAATGCAAGACTTTTGTTTAAGAAGCCCCTTTCAGATTTCAGTTCTTTTTTTCTGATTTTCTGCTTATTAAAATGTTTACAAAACTCAATAGCACTGTTACTAAAGACTGGCAGATAGGAAGTTTTTAATTAAGCTTTGCTGCCGTCACATATTTCACGTTGAGAAAATATAAAAGTGTTCAATGATGTTAGCTCTGTTCATACAACCTAGTTTTCTTTTTCTACTAATGGTACCTTTTACGAAGTACCCCCTCTTGAGAGAGCATATGGATTTCTGGTATTGTTTGTTTGAATACTTCTTATATGGGTGTATTAACTTTATGGAAATTTATTGAGTTGTATGCTTAGGATCTGTTCATTTTTCCAAAAATATGTTCACTTCAAAAAAAGTTCAAAAAAAAGTTTAAATTTTTTAAAAAGTGGACCCTTTATGTAGGATTTGTTAAGAAGTCATCTCAACTTTTGCACGGTTTTTGTAATTTTATAATTTCACAGGCATCCACCTGGAACAGGCTGCTAAAATAGATGGATGAAAATCACATACATGGTATATTAAAATGTTTGAATACTCATATTCCAACATGAAAGAGTAGCATAGCCTCTAGTCCAGGTATGGGTTTTCTGAGAAGACATTCTACCACTTTTTCTCAGAGTTTCCAATTTTGAAATGCTGGGCTCAGTCAGAAGTGGCAGCTCCTTGTGCTTTGAAGAATAACAATATCTGCCAATGGAACAATATGAAATATAAATCAGTAAGTTAATATTTTATGTTATTTTAGATTATGCTGCCTCACTTAAAACTGTTTCTGCCATATTTAAGACATTTCCATTTCATATTCTACTATAGAAAGATGTTTTTAGTTTGTCATTAATGTGTTTTTTTTTTTTTTTTTGGTTTGGTTTGGTTTGGTTTTTTTAAATGTGTTTATTTGCTACTGTTGCAACATTGGTTCCTCATTTATAGAGTTACAGACTCATTTAATATGGGGGTTGGAGAATTAGGGTTAGAACCTTTGGTCCAGAGCTTAAGTATAGCTAATATACTTTTAAAAGGTGTAGAATGGCAAAGAACAACAGTGGTATGTCCATCTGGTTTTACTTTATTGATAAAATTTTATTTTACTTAGAACTTCTAATTTTTGAATAAAATAAATTAGTTAACTTCATTATATTATACAGAACAAGTGAAAAAAGTAAAATAAAATTCAAAGTAGTATCATTTCAAATGGGATAAAGTTTCTAGACAGTTGTATTGCTATTACATATCCAAATCTAGGCAGTTTCAGTCCCTTTTGACTTCCCTGCCTGTTTTCAGGTATTAAATTGTGTAAGTATTAATACTTCATTAACACTAGTTTTACCTAAGAAGTCTATAATTTTCTACTTAGTTTTTTTTTAGTTAACATAATCAACTTCTCTCTTCAGAGTGATCTTTGTACAATGCATTTCTTTTCTTTCCTTTTTTTATTATCCTTTTGTTCCTCTTTTATGAGCTGTCTTTTAACTGATACTTGTAACTGTGTTTCTCTTTGTTCCTAATTCTCTTTTAAGGCCTGCTTTCTTTGTTTGAATGGCACAGTCTGTGGTGTCATTTTTATAGTTCAGTTCTATAAGGAATCAAATGTGTTTGCAACAAAAGTAAAATAAATTTAAAAATTTAAACCAGCAGACAACTGTCAGTCAAATAAACATAAAGCAGATTTGTCATGGGCTATTGTGAATATTTAGATTTGAAGTGTTTTCCTTGTGGTTACTTGTGTTTACCAGCTAGCTTAGAAAACAACTGCGTATGGTGAAGGCTTACTAAAGCACTGCTATTTTGTACAAGAGAACTTTCTTTGAACTGACATTTGGGATGATGTATAACTGTGCTAATATCTGTACAAGATAGAGTTGCTTTCAAGTACATTGCCATTTCCATATGGTACGTGAATTTTTTCCAAACTAAAATGCATCTGGTGAATAGCTGCTTTTCCTTCGTGAATGAAGAGTATGTTTAGTTGTTTTTTTTTAATGATTTGTTGATTTAAAAATTGGTAGGGTACATTACTACAAAATAAGTAATTACCCTATTAAAGCATTTTGAATTCATTTCTTCTTAAGACCATGTAACTTGAAATTAGAGGTCATAATTAAGCACTTTGAATTTATTTTTCTTTACATTGTGTTTTGTTTCTTGCTTATATATGACCAGAAAAATAGTTGGCCATTTCTAAGGTAGTAATGTACACTAAGTTTTATTTAAGATGACATTTTTTAGAAGATGATTTTCAGATGGTACCTTGTTATAAATTGTATTGGTAGCGTTTTTTTTTGATATGAGGTTATAATCCAGGTATTTATAAAAAGAAGCCAGAAATAAAAGTATTTCCAAGTTACCTATTTTAATCTTTGATAAACCTTTTAAACCATAAGTTTCCTGAAGCTTCTCATTGAACTCCCTTATCTTCAAAGCCAAATAGAAAACAGAAACTCAATTCAATATAAAAAAACTTTTGCATTGTTAGTCAATGTCACAACTAATTTCGTGTTGCAGTAACAGTATAGGACACATTCAGTTGTATAATTTGTGACTAACAATCTTTTAAAAGCTATTTTGGGAAAAACAACAAAACAGGAGTGAATGGATACTTTAGTTTTATTGTTGTTTGAATTTTTCCTTTAGGGCTTCAACTTAGAAAGAATTCTGCTTTCGAATATGAAACACAGTGAGAAGGAGTAAATATTTATATTACAGAAGTGACATTGGGATATAGTCAGCATTTTTTTTTGTTAAGGTATCATTGATATATAATCTTATAAAGGTTTCACGTGAGCAACATTGTGGTAATTATATTCATCCGTATTATCAAGTCCCCCTCCACACACTCCATTGCAGTCACTGTCCATCAACATAGTAAGATGTATAGTCAACATTTTAAAAAAAGAATATACTCAACTCTGTATAAAAGGTAGAAGAGTCATAACTAATGAGAATTTAAGAATTATTGTGGGAATCAAGTCTGATTCTGTTACATTAAATGAAATGTTGACTCCAAAAGAATTATTCAAATAGTAATGCTGCATGTAGTGCATCATTGGCTGAAAGATACTTAAAAAGATAAAGAAAAAATTAAAAATCAAAGAAATAGTGTTCTCACCTTAGGACGTGTATTTTAAATTTAACTTTTCTATCCATCTCTCTCCATAGGTATATAAGAATGTGACTCTACAGGTTCCAGTTGGACTGACTGTGCATACCTTTTTGGTGTGTTCTGTGACTCTGCTCATTACCATCCTGTGTTCTACTTCGATCCTTGTGGCTGTTTTCAAACATGGCCATTTTTCCCTATAAGTTTTATGCAGTTTAATGCTTTCCATAAACCTGAGTAAGATGTATTCATTTGGGACTAGAAGCATTCTTCTAGAATTATGTCATTACTTTTATCTTTTGTCTTCATTTATGGTTAAAATTATGTTTACTGGAGAAAATTTTGGATGACTTTCAACTAGTTCCAAAATTTAGTGCTCTATTCTGTGGACCTAAAGGGAAAACGGAAGTTCCATGGCCAAGAGTCTCACCCAATCCTAGTCTCACCCATTGTATATGTGTGATGCAGTAATACTTAGCCTACTGCACAGGTGTGTGCTTGCATACCCATTGGCAATAAACTATTTACGGCAGATGTTGCTCTAAGAAGAGTTCCACCCGTGCCAAGGTACAGCGGGAAGCAAAAGAGCAGAGACTAGAGAAGAGAGTAGGAGGGAGCAGAGATGGAGCCACGAGTTGAGGCAGCCCCTCAGGGGCAGAAGCTGGAGCCAAGGGCAAAGACAGAGACGGGCTTGGCGCTTGTACACAGCCGGATGACTGCCCTAAGAATAAAGCTTTTTATGAGCCCCTTTTCACCCTCAGTGTTCCGCTGTCATTATTCAGTCTCAGCAAATCCATAGTGAACTTACTTGGAGTTGGGAACTGCCTCCTCCTGGAGCTACAGGAGCTTTGATAATCCTCAAGCATCAAGTGCCAGTGGAGGCAATTTAATTCTGTTCAATTTATATTTATTTTGTGAGAAGTGACTTTATTTTCATTTGGGTTAGAAAAATGAGACTTTGTGTATTAGAGAAAAATTCTCATTTTTAGAAACATTTTAATTTAAGCTAAAATTTCAGAAAATCAGTATAAGAATAAAATAAATTAGATGAATCATTTAAATGTTGATTTTAATGAGAATATTAAAGTCATTTACCCAGAGTTTCAAATAAAATTATATCAAAATTGATTTTACCTTAAAACATTTCTATTCCCTCATATTTTATAATAACTGCTTTTGAATATATGAATTGGCAAAGGGTTTAAAGAAACTAAGTACTAAGATTTAGCTCTGATTTCATATTGAATTTGTCAGGAAGATAATTTAGATTGTCTCTTCAAAAAGTATGTGAAGTATATTCACAGAACACTTTATTGTAACTTCAAGGTGACTTTTTTAAACAAAATATCTTGTTTTAATGTTTCTCTTTGGAAAAAAATTAGAAAGTAAAGTAAGTGCCATAAGCTAACTAAAAAATAAAAGAGCAAGCGCACTCTTCTATTTATTTAATCAGTGCAGTTAGGGCAAGCTTGTTCCAAAACAAGCCAATAAAGCAGGGCATGTTGGCATTATTTGTTTTATATAGAGTAATGGGATGTGATATGTTTATATATGCTATCACTGCTTAATTTCCTAAAACATTCTGATGTTTATATGGGAATAAATCTTTTGTAATTTGACACGTACAGTTTGACAAGTTTTAACAGTTTTTTTTGAAGGTGTGTTTGAGAATTTAAATATTGAAAAAGGCAACCCATTGCCAGAAAGCAGAAATATTTGATATCTTTAAAATGACTAAACTTTCAACTTAATCTAGTGTCTATTTAGTGTTTTCTTATAAGAAATAATTCCATGTTCTACAAGCACTTTCACAATGGGATTAATATAGGGGTATTGAAATAGAATTATAGGTCAGTTAAAATTCAGTTAAAACATCAACAGACATTTTAGAATATGGATAGACAGGTGGAAGAAACATGGTACTGTTTAACCTCTTAGGAGTGTGTGGGTGTGTGCACGTGCACACATGCATGTATCTTTATTTTCTTTTGCACATCAGAACTAAGTTTCATCAATACTTCAAATTTTCATGTTAATATTTGAGATTGTGACTTGGGACATGATTCATCCATGATTAATACCTAGGTATTCAAAAGAATAATAAAAATGTGTATGTGAATGAAGAATGCTTTGATATGACTCTTGCCTGATAAGTGGTTGCAGATGACATCACTTTTGATAGAACATTTCTGTTTTTGAACTCTGTATTATCTTCTTTGGACGCTTAAAAAATGAATAAGCACTTTATTTTTTAAATCAGTTTTGTAATTCTCTGTATGGTCTTTCTTTTAAGACCAAGAAAATAGATACTGAACTCTCAGTCATTGTGTTTCCAGTATTTGTTGCATTTTTATGGTTTATTTTTAAGTATTGTGTTACATTCTTATAGATAAAAATAAGCGACACTGGTTACCTTAACTAATGGTGGAGGCAGGGGACAGAGATCATTGCAGAGTATGGTATACCTCGACCACTCTAGCAGGAACTAAGATTATATAGTTAGATTTCATGGAGGATAGTACATGCATGGGTTGGGAACTGGAAAGGTCAATTGCAGTTCTAATGATTTCAGAATAAAATGAATTTAGGATTATTCTAGTCATATTCTATTCATTTTAAGCTACTCATCTGTGTTTTGATAAGTGATGCTGATTGATAATGTAGAGATAAGGATATTAGAGTGAGGTGACCAACATCTATCTGTATTACCCCCAAAAACAAAATATGGTACTGGCAGATAGTTGAATGTAAGGTTTGGAAGGCTGTAAGAGAATGGAATAATGTGGACTAAGTGTGCTTTTTGGGATTGTTCTACTCAGTGATAGGATGATAGGTTTAGCTATTTGATTTCTTGCATCTCAGACCTTACTTCTGGGATCGCTTTCCTCTTAAAATACATCTTTTAAAAGAGTTCCTTTCGTAGGTCTCTGTTGTTGGTAAAATCTCTGTTTTTGTTTGATGATACTCTTTATTTGAACCTCACTTAAATGACTAATCATTTAACTAGGTGTACACTTCTAAATTTGATGATATTTCCTTGGGACTTTGAAAATATATTTCTGTTGTCAACTAGCACCCATTGTTGCAGTTGAGAAATCTGTGATAAATTTAAAAGTTGTTTCTTTGTAGGATATATCCTTCTGGTTTTATCTTTGGTATTCTGCAGTTTCACTTTGATGTGTTTGAGATTCTTTTACTTATCCTGTTTGAAATTTGCTTCCTGAATCTGAAGGTTTTTGTCTTTAATCTAATTCTGGGAAATTCTTAGCCATTATCTCATCAGATACCTCCTCTTGGTTTTCTCTCTTTGCTTTCCTGGAGTTCCTGTTAGTCATTTGGTAGACCTTCCAAGTCTATCCCCATGTTAATCTTTCTTTAATATTTCCTTTGCCTCTGGGCTGCTCTCAGTAATTTCTTTAGGTCTATCTTCCAGTTATCTCTTCAACTGTGCGTAATCTGCTTCTAAACCCAAACATTGGCTTTGGTTTCAATTATTATATTTATTTCTGGAAGTTGTGATCGGTTCCTTTTCAAAGCTGCTTGGTTTTTGTTTTTTAATAGTATCTTGTTTCTTGTTCCTGTCTTATTTTGTTTAACCATTTTTAATAAAATTGTATATTCTGTAACCAGTAATTCCAATATCTGAAGTTAGTGGGCTTCATTATTCTGTTTGTGGTTTCTGTTGATTCACTCAAGATGGCTTATTTCCTCACATATATTGTAATTATATTTTGGGTACTCATATTTAGCTTTTAAAATCCTATTTTTCTTTGGAAATTCTTTCAGACCTAGCTTGAGAGTGGCCCTGTGCAGTAAGGATTTGTATTTATTTATTTCAGGCCTGTAAGCACTACCAGCCTGGGACTGCTTTCTTGACTTGAGGTTTCCTGGACTGTGTGGGTATTATAAATTTGAACTTTCAAACCCATGTGAGGGAAAGTTTTGTAGTTACGAATTCTATAGGAAATTTTTTCCCCCTTCATGCAAACTCCAGGCTAAAACTTAGAAATGTCTGCTTCTCTCCTGGACTGGTACAGGGAATATTTTTTCTGCCAGTCTATTCTTAAGAGGGCATACATAGCCTTTTAAGTTTCCCAGCCTTATGCAGGATCACAGGCCCAAGTCATTGTCTTTGGTCTTCTGTCTCTTGTGTAGCCAATAAAACCATAGAGATTTCTGAAAAAGTAGATACCCTTAACACACCCATGTTTTCACTGCCCTGCTTACCACTCTGTTTTCTTTCTCTGTTTTTGGTTTGAGTATGGAGTTTGCAGGACTAGTAGAGGTAGTCCTTTCTTTCTTTCTTGAAAGTTTTGTTCTGCTCTTGGGAGGATGTTAAATTTTATTCAACATTTCTGTGTGTTTAATAATGGGACTTTTTTTTTCCAGTTACCTGATAGTGTGCCCTATTGCTCCTTGCTTCCTCTCTCATACTCTTTATCAATTGAATTCTTTGCTTTACACATTTTGATAAACACAATCTGGCTACTTTTCTCCATTTCCACTACTATCTCCCTAGTGTCCGCTTTGGTTACTGACTCCCTAGTTCATTTCTTCTATTCTTACATCTCTATATTCCTTTCTTCACATAGTAATCTACTGGTCTTAAAATGTATAGAAGTCAGATAACATCACTGTCATGCTTAAAACTTAAATAATTCCTTGGATTAAAGTTCAGACTCCTTACCATGGCATTCAAGATCCTTCCTGAGTTGAATCTTGTCTATTCTAGTGTTTTCTCATACTACACAACCATTTTTGCCCTAAGCTCCAGCCGCTCAGGCCTTATTAATTGACCATATTAAGTCCTTTTCTTCCTCCTCCTGCCTGTAATGCTTTCGCCTGGGTGCTTCTCATGACTTTGTCTTCTAAGCTTAAATGTCACCTCCTTTAAAATGCTTTCTCTGGTCATCCTATCCAAAGTAATCTCCCAGTTTTTTTCCTCATAACAGATAATCACTACTTTTTTAATTATATTTTTGCATCTACAAGTTCTGCAAAGGCAAAGTGACTTATGTTCATTGTTGCATTCCTGATGCCTGTGTCTGGTACATATCAGACGCTCAGATATTTGTAGAATTAGTGGATACATTCGTGGGTAAAATATGGAGGCCTTAATTTGGAAAGATACAGGAGTAATTTAGCAATAAAATACAGTAAGGATTTATAGGCAAAAAGCAAAATGGATAATGGATGAATTTCCGGAAACATGTCTTGGAGCAGATATATATATAACAACAATCGTCTGTCAGCATATTTGTTTGGCACACACTTGACAAGGTAATGCTGAACTAAAATGAGAGATGGTTGTCTCTCAATATAAAGAATAAGGGAGGGAGGAGCAATACACACCTCCAAACTACGACTCCCTGCAGCCCCCGCGCGAGCCCGCCCGTTAGGAGGCGGTGTTCATCTCCGCCCCGGGAAGCTCCAGACTTAGGGGCCGAGGGGCGGTGTTCTGGCCCCGCCTCTCCCCTCTCCCCGCTGTCGCCCTCCCCCAGGGTTGTGGCCACGCGCAGCGGCGGCGGTTGTTCCGCTTCCCCTCCAGTCCGGGCCGTCGCCATTGCCGAAGGCTTTGCCCTCCCCTCCCGGCGCCCGCGGGGCTCGGCTGCCGCTCGGCCTACCGGTAGCAGCGGCCGCGCTCCTGCGCGGCTCCTCTTCCCACCCCACTTCCCCTTCCCTCCCCTCCCCCGCGTGCCGCGCGCCTGCCCGGGGCGGCTCCACATCCCGCCGGGAGCTCGGACGGAGGCACCTCGCTGGGGCGGGGACCGCTCCTCTCCTAGGGTAAGTGTGCAGACTTCGCTTGCCCTCCTCCCTTCCCCGTGGCCTGGCCGGCGCGAGCGGTCGGGGCAGCAGACCTGCCCCACGCAGGGCAGGGGAAGCTGCCACCTGCGTGCGTGGAGCCGCGGCTCCTGGGGCGGTGCCTCATTGTCTGCTCCCTAAGGCTTTTTCTTCTCTGGCTTTAGCCCGAAATGGGAAACTTGCTGGACTGATGAGGTCCAACTCTTCCTGGACCCAGCCCTGCCCTGAACTGTCTCGCGCCACGGGCTCTGCCCTTCTCGGCCCCCCACCCCCTTCCTGGTGTTTCCACCTCCTATTCTCCATTTACTTCAGTGTTCGTCCAAACATCTCGGGTTTTATTCTTCGATTTTTCCTCCCTCACGTGAGTCCCAGCCCCTCCTTGCTACCTCTCTGCTCATCCCAGTTTCATTGCTCAGGCATATTGTCTCGAGTCCCTTTACTCTTCTAAACCACAATCTGAAATCTATTCCATATTTCGAATTAGTAGAAACGTATAGTTTTCCGAGAGTTTTTATGGCGTCCGCTTAAGCACAGAATTTTCGCATCTTCTTGTGATTCTTGTTTGATCTTCAGCCAGGAGGTGAATATTTGCTTCTTTAGGTAACTTAGGTGAAGGTTGGCTTTTCACCATGTTTAGCTTTCTTAAAAACTACAAGCACACACACACAAAACCATGCCGCAAACTCCCCTGTGGACTCAATCTTTTGAAAAATTCTTTGAAGATAAAGTCATCCAAGAACTGAAGTGTAAAAAGTAATTGCCGTTGTCGGTTGGTGAGGGGTTGTACCCATCCGTGTATCTTAATTTTAATGGGAATACCCTGGCAGTGTGAGCGTGATTGGTTTCCTCCTTGATAAGTAATGCTAGCTCGCATTGATGTTATTATTTTAGTTATACTTTACAAGTAATCTGTAGTTTTTTTGTTTTTTAACCTCTGTAAAAATACGATCAAAATGGTTAGGCCTAAAATTAGACTACGATGAGCGGTGTTCTGGATCAAGACTGTGCACGTCACGTTTTTTCCCCTGCTCTGTTTGACTCTTCCGCTCTTATAAGTAGGCAGGATATTGAAATGTACAAGAATTTGCTCTAGGGGTTTTGTTTTTGTAGGGTTATTCAAAAGAGAACATTAAATAAAGTTAAATTGGGATGAAGGCAGTAAACAGTAATTTTTAAAGCAGGTTAGAACTTGTCAACTTTGCCAGAAGCTCTGTGGCATTTCCAAAACACTCATATTTATATATATTTTATATATATTTAGGGGAAGATATACATAAATGAAAAAGCATTGTTCATGTTCTCCTGTTAGGGGTATTGATTTAAGGCAACTCTTTCATCCTTGGCTTTTAAATCTTTCTAGCTATTAATAAGCCAAGAACACTGATTTACATTATGAAAAAGGAACCTTAAAATGTTTCTGGCCTGTAGTATAGTTGGTCTTAAACCCACTTTAAGTGAAAGAGGTTAACCTAAATTCAGTGAATTTTGTGTTTTTACCCAATACTCCGTTCTTAACCTAAATGACTTAGTACTGAGCTTCAATACTGTCAGTAGTGTCATCTGTCTTTAATTTAGTGGGAGGTCTTGTTGGCCTAAAGTTAAGGTATAGAAATGTTGGAGTGTGAAACTTAGTCTGTTGCTGCCACCTTCTTTGCCAGTTCTTTCTATAAGCAGATACTTTTACCAAGGAAGAATTCCTGGGTATTCCACTTCCATTAGGGCCTTGATTCCTGGCTTACCATTATTGAAAGAGTTATTCTTCTGGACTTGGTGACGTTTAATACTGAACTTGTAAACCCAAATTCATAAAGAAACGATAGCTTGTGGTTGGAGAGTACCTATTAAACAAATGAATAGGGGTCCTTCGGTTCTCTGATTTTTACAGTAAGCATATTTCCAAGTCGACAGGGTTAGCAATGTTGTATATTTCTTTTCAATTACACTTTTTTAAAGAGAAAACCTAGAACTTGTTTAGGTAGCTATGTATAAAATTAAAACTATACTTTTTGAAAAAGAGAATTTGTTCAAATAGCTAAGGACAAAACAGGTAGGTACTGTTAAATCCTTCCTATTTTTAATCTGTCAGTAGTGATTATTATTATATTCGAGTATACGATTTCTCTTGGTTTTCTAAATTTTCTACTTTTATTAAAACTTGAAAGTGGGCTTTGTCAGAGGCTTTAAAAAGTCTTGGGGATTCTGATCAGTTTGTTTTCAAAAGCTCTCCAAGTTAGAAGGCTAATTCCACACTAATAGAGAAAGGTGTTAAATTATTTACAAATGTGGGTTGTCCCTTCTATCTTTGTATCTTGGTAGAAGGGGAAAGAGAAGGCAAAATTTGCCCCCACTGACGTGAAGAAATACTGTTTTTTTCTGTGATTTAAGTTGAGTCTCACCACTTCTTTTAGGATCACTAATGTGATTAATAGTGGCTAGTCTGAACATTCATGCAGGATTTCAGAGTTCTAACCTACTACCTCTGAAGTGTATTAGTATCTGTCCATGTATACCCGGTGGTTATCAGCTGGAGACCTGGTTTTGGATCCTTGCTCTTCTACATGACTCTGGGCAAAATATCCAATCTTTTCAAGACTTGGTTTCTTAATCTGTCATGGGATTAATAATAATATAATACAAATTTCATAGGGCTGTTTAGAACAAATGAGGTAACACAGATAAAGTACTTAGTGAATGTAGTGTCTAAGTGCTTAGTAAGTTAATTAATGTGCATTCTAAGATGGGTTTTATATCAAATGTTATAGTCCTAAACTCAGATTTAAGATAGCTTTCTCAAAGAGGTTGGAATCTCAGGACCAAATTTCTGAGACCGTAACTGTTAAATTAAAACTATTTTTCAGAAAAAAAAAGTTTCATCAATGATGAAAAATATACAGGTCTTGGAATACAAGTTTCTCGGATTTAGAAAGTATGCCTATTTCTCATAGAAAATTGGGAAAGTAGTGAAAATTACTAAGAAACAGGACAAAAACCATTTTGGTCTCAGCCCTCAGAGATAGCCATCATTAATAGATTAGAATAGTGATATTTTTCTCCTTACTTTTAAATTAAATTCCAAAAGCAGTACATGCTTATTAAAAGGTTTGTGTAAGTCATTTCTTGTAGACTGAATATTACCCTTTCCTCACTTTCTAGTCCCATTCCTTAGAGGTCCCCACTATTAATAATTTTGTTTTCTTTTTGCATTTAGGAATAAGTACTGCATGTGTAGTTTTCACCTTGATTTTTTCAAATTGAAAATCTGATCATTATATATTCTTTTCCAGCTCAGTACATAAAGTTGTGCCTCATTTTTTTAAAATCGTGAGATATTTCATTACGTAGTTGTAATCTGTGGAGGATACATTCCAGGACCCCCAGTGGATGCCTGAAACCTCAGATAATACCAAATCCTACATTTACTGTTTTTTCCTATACATACATACCTATGATAAAGTTTGATTTATAAATTAGGCACAGTAAGAGATTAACAACAGTAACTAATAATAAAACAGATCAGTTATAACAATATCCTGTAATAAAGGTTATGTGAATGTTGTCTGTTTCTTACTGTACTGTACCAACCCTTCTTCTTATGACGTGATATGATAAAATATCTGCATGATGAGATGAAGTGAAGTGAACGACTTAGGCATTGTGATGTAGCATTAGGCTACTGTTGATCTGACAGTATGCCAGAAAGAGGATCCTCTGCTTCCAGACGAAGGTTGACCACAGGTAACTGAAACCACGAAAAGTGAAACTGAGCATGTGGTGGGAAGGGTGGTGGATCTACTCTACAGATCTTCCTTGATTTATGTTGGGGTAACATCCTGATAAACCCTACTGTAAGGTGAAAATACTGTAAAAAGAAAATGCATTTAATACACCTAACCTACAGAACATCCTATGTTAGCCCATAGTTTGACAAAATCATCGAACAGAAAGCCTATTTTATAATAAAGTTTTAAATATCTCATGTAATTTATTGAACAGTGCACTGAAAGTGACAAACACAATGATTGTATGGGTGCAGAATGGTTGTAAGTATATTGTGAACACATGGCTGGCTGGGAACTGCAGTTTGCTGCAGTTGTCTGGTGTCAGGAGAGTATTGTGCTGCATATGGCCAGCCTGGGTAAAGATAAAAATTCATACTTAGAAGCATGGTTTCTACTAAACAAGTATCGTTTTTACACCATCATAAAGTTGAAAAATTGTTAAATTGGACCATCGTAAGTCAGTGACTGCCTTTGTTTCCAGTTTTGAGCAATTAAAACTGGAGCCTTAATGAACAACTTTTTATCTTCTTGCACATGCATATATATTCAAGTATTTCCATAGAAGATATTCTTAAGTGTGCATTTTAAGTTTAAATAGATGCCAGGTTGCCTTCCTATACATAATAATAATCTTTTACTTTCTGTTTAAGACTTGTACCTCCTGCATTTCACCTTTACAAAAAAACACTTCTATATTTAATTCTGGTACTTTTAATAATTGTTATATTTTAATCTTGATCTTTCTGCCTTTTTTTGGTGCATGATGGGAATAAGCAAGTTTTTAAAATATGAAATAGTTTGGCTGTCAAAATAACAGTTATAAAAAATATTTTAAGAGTTTGAGGTTGGTGAGAAAATGAGTTGTATTAAAGGGATTCAGAGAGGAATATTATATAGTTTTTTTTACAAGCATCTGAGAAGGAAAAAAAAATGCCCCTCTTTGACTCCTATCTATTGTCACTGACCTAATTTATCCTCATCGTTCAAATTTCAGCTTTTGAGGGTAGGTTTCTTTGGGAGTCTTTTTGATCTCCACTGTATATATTCTTATTGTTCTTAACATATTTTTTTAACACTTTAATCCATAATCTTTATTTGCAGTGTTCTGGAAGCATGAATTATTCATCTGGAAATGAGAGTTATTTCTCAATTTTTGTCAGTTGAAACTAATCAAAGGAAGTTTAAGGAAGAACATGGTAGTATTGGTTAAAAGTTATATATACATATGCATATAGGGTGCTTTTAACCCACATTACTGAGTTCTTCCTTACATCTTTCTGATCTAGCTAATTACATTGGGTATTTTTTCATGTAAATGTTTAATAAGTTCCAGAAAGATAGAAGGTTTTATTTTGGTCTTACATTTATTTCATAAGAACAAGGTGTTTTTTTAAGGTATAATCTCAGCTTTAAAAAAATTAATTCCTATTCTTTTTAATTCTGAGAATATTTAATAATTTATAGGCTTATTAATTAAATTAAACATAATAAACATGAGCAACAAGAGATGGGGTAAAACATTTAGACAAAATTTTAGGTACTCTAAAGAGCAAATGATGCATTGGCAGATATATTAGTGGATTTACTGTCGTAAATTTGATGAAGCATCTTTGTTGTAAATTCTTCCTGAGCTTTTTTCACCTTCCTGATTATATATTTGAGAAGAATGAAATTAAAAAAAAATACCGCTTATTCAATTACCTATGAATAACTACTGTTGATATTTTGGTATGTTTCCTGCCAGTACTTTTTCTTCTCACATATGTATAGTTTGCTTTTGTAAAATTGGAATCTATTCTGAATAATTTACTGTTTCCTTTATTTTTTTACTAAACATTAAATCTTGAAGGTTTCCGTTTGTTCACCTTAAAAATTATTCTTAAAAGTGATTATTTTTAATGTTTGCTTAATATTCATTGTACCCATCTTAGTTTTACTGTTTTCCTATTGCCAAATATGTCGTTTATTTCCAATTTTTTACATAAATAATTCTGTAGTGAATGTCTTTCTATTCATCTGTTTATCTTAGAATATGTCCCTCAAAGTGGAATTACTGAATGAAAGGGTGTAAACATTTAAAAGTCTTAAGTCACTCTTCAGAAAGGTTTGATGTTTGCCATCATTAGCCATATGAATACCATTTTCTTACTATTGTCATTGAAACACCATCATTCTTAATAAAATTAATAAAATTTGCTTATTGCTAGTCAAATAAAAAAGTTCAATGTACATTTTTTATTTAAATTATAACTAATTTTGTTTTTGTAAATTTGATGTACTTCATTATTTCTTATAAGTACACAAAAGTAACGAGGTTTTCGTGTTAACTGTTACTTTTATTTTACTGAACTTCATTAAACTTATTTACTTTTGTTTTCCAGGTTCATTGTCTTGTTTGAAAGTAATAGTAACTTTTGATTCCTTTCCAATAGTTGCCATATTTATTTCTACTGTAGGTCTTTACTATATTGGCCAGAAATTCCACCCTATGGTTAAAGAAGAGAGGTGTTAAAAATTGTTTTGGAATCTCTCTCTGGTATTTTTACAATTAAAAATGATGGCAGCTGTTTCTTCTTAGGGAGAGATTCTTTATTATTTTATTCTGTTCCTACATTACAAAAAATAGAAATGGCTTCTGAATTTTATCAAATGTTTTTGTAATGCTTATTTAGGTGATGATAAGGGGTTTTTTTTCTTTTAAGTACTGTTAAGGACATATAATAATAGATTTGTTAATAACCAAAGGTACCCTAAGCCATATATTATGTGGAACCAAAACTCCACTCATATAAGGCAAGTGTAGAGAAGTTACTGAAAAGATAGAAGAGAGTCTCATAGGAATTTAGTTTACTAGGAGTATATAAGTATATATGGTAACTTCTATAATTACTTCCATAATGTGTTGAGGAATCCTTACTTATTCGTGAGCCAGGTTTGATAATTTTCCCTCAGATTATATGTATACATATACTTAAGACTTTCAAATTTATTGTTTTATATATATGTAATATAAAAATTAAAATGTGTGGCATTTATTTCCTTCTTTAGATCTTAGTAATTTTGTTACTTTCCTTGATTTGCCAAATGGTTTTAATAACCTAGTGGTTATTAAATATGTGTGATAATTTGATGGGCCAGTGGTTTTTAGTAACCAGCTTTGAGATTGATTCTATTGGTTGTCTGTTTGCTGGTTTTCTGATTTCTACTCTTATCTTTATTTTTTGCTCTTCTTACCTTCATTTTTTTAATACTTTTTCTAACTCAATTCTTACTTATTGTTTTAATAATGAAGCCATTTAATACTCTTAATTTGTATCTGATTACAGCTTTTTCTGCACTCTATATTTTACTTAAGTGATCTGTATATTCATTATTTTCCAAATAGTTGGTAGATATAGTTTGATTTCCTCTGACTCGAGGTATATAGGACAGAAAGTTCTAGCCACTCTATTTTCTTTCACTGACAGTGTCATTTAAAGTATCTTTTAAATTTATTGAGGTTTCTTGGTGACTTAAAGCATAATCCAATTTGGAAAATGTTCTGTGAAAATTGATAAAGAACATTTTGTTTTGCAGAGTACACTTTTTTTATGTATGCATCTGTTAATTAACTTCAGTTTTTCAAATTGTCTGATTTATTATTCCTTATTAATAGTTCTTATTACTTACAAGACTTAGTACTGATTTTTTATTCTAATCTGTCAAAAACTAAGAAGTAGCATTGTTTCTGAGAAGCTTGTTCTCACATTGGAGCCTTTACATTTTTGGTTCGTTTGTGTGAATACTGTCCTCCCTTCAAATGCACTGTTTTGAAGAGGGCTTCTCTAGTCAGCCATCTAAAATACCCTCCACCTAGCCCCTGCTCAGTACCTAACTTCTTGCCCTTCTGTATTTTCCTTTATAGCACTTCTGTCTGAAGCTATTTATTTTTTTCACTGACTTTTCTTTGCTATTATTCTATTCAAAGCTTAGAATAAGTAGGTCTGCAGTATGTGTTGATTGAGTAGAGAGTGTTTCTTTTATTTCTAATGATTTAATTTTATTTATTAAAATTAATAGACTATTTTATAAAGCAGTTTTAGGTTCACAACAAAACTGAGCAAAAAGTACAGAGTTTCCATAGATCCTGAGCTCATGAGTCCCCCCAGGTTCCCCCATCATCAACATCCTGTGATGTGTGATATTTGTTATAATTTGATGGGCCATTTATTGACATGTCATTATCCACCAAAGTCCATAGTTTACATTAGGGTTCACTCTTGGTGTTGTAATTTGTGGGTGTGGACACATGGTGAATAATGACTTGGATCTACCATCACAGTATGATACAGTATAGCTTCCTAACTAAAAATTCCCTGTGCTTGACCTACTCATCCTTCCCTGCTCCCTAACCCCTGGCTGATGCTTTTACTGTCTCCTTGGTGTTGCCTTTTCTAGAATGTCCTATAGTTGTGATCTACAGTATGTACTCTTTTCGACTTGACTTTCTTTCACTTAGCAATATGCATTTGTTTCCTTCATATTTTCATGGCTTGATAGTGTGTTCCTTTTTAGTGCTCAGTTAAATATTCCACTGACAAGATATACCACAATTTATCAGTTTACCTACTAAGGACATCTTGGTTGCTTCCACATTTGACAATTATGAATAAAGTTGCTATAAACATTCACGTTTAAGTTTTGTATGGACATGAGTTTTCAGATGATTTGAGTAAATACCAAGGAGTGCAATTGCTGTACCATGTGGCAAGAGTATGTTTAGTTTTATAAGACACGACTAATATGTCTTTCAAAGTGGCTGTTCCATTTTGCTTTCCCACCAACAGTGAAAGAGAGTTCCTATTGCTCAACCCTCTCCAGTATTTGCTAGTATTAGTGTTTTGGATTTTAGCTCTTCTAATAGGTGTGTAGTCATATCTCATTGCTTTAATTTGTAATTCCCTAATGATATATTATGTTGAGCATCTTTTTACATGCATCTTGGCCAGTTTTGTATCATCTTTGGTGAGGTAGCTCTTCAGATGTTTTGCCTGTTTTTTAATTGGGTTGTTTTCCTAATGTTGAGTTTTAACAGTTCTTTGTATATTTTGGGTAACAGTCCTATAAATCATATTTCTTTTATAAACATGTTTTCCCAGTCAGTGGCTTGTCTTATCATTTTCTTGCACATGTAACTTCTGTACTGCTAAATATCTTCATTATGGATTATACTTAATCAATAAAAATCATTGTCATCTTTTATCTGAGTCTTGTATTTTACTTATATTAAATTCCTATCTGTACTATCTTCCTTTGTTCAATAAATTATCCAGCTTTGTCTTTCTATGCCATTTTTAGTTGTCTTCCCTATAAATTACATGTAGTTTAGTTTGTTTTACTCCAAAATGAATGTTAATGAATTTGTGTTTATTGTCATAATGAATTCTGTTGGGTGTATTTGTCATTTTATTTATGCTTTTCTGTTCTTTAATGATTCACTGCACTGCTTTGTTGTAAAATATACATAATATAAAATTACCATCCTAGCCTTTTTTTTGTATCATTAATATAAAATCACATGAGCAACATTGTGGTTACTAGATTTCCCCCATTATCGAGTCCCTGCCACATACCACATACAGTCTCTGTCCATCAGCATAGTAAGATGCTATAGAATCACTACTACTCTTCTCTGTGCTATACTGCCTTCCCTGTGCACCCCCTATGTTATGTGTGCTGATCGTAATGCCCCTTATTCCCCTTCTCCCTCCCTTCCCACCTACCCTCCCCAGTCTCTTTCCCTTTGGTAACTGTTAGTCCATACTTGGGTTCTATGAGTCTGCTGCTGTTTTGTGCCTTCAGTTCTGGTTTGTTATTATGCTTCATAGATGAGTGAAAACATTTGGTACTTGTTGCTCTTCACCTGGCTTATTTAATTGAGCATAATACCCTCTAGCTCCATCCATATTGTGGCAGATGGTAGGATTTGTTTTCTTCTTACGGCTGAATAATACTCCATTGTGTATATGTACTACATCTTCTTTATCTATTCATCTACTGATGGACACTTAGGTTGCTTCCATTTCTTGGCTATTGTAAGTGGTGCTGCCATAAAAATAGGGGTGCTTATGTCTTTTTGAAACTGGGATCCTACATTCTTAGGGTAAATTCCTAGGAGTCAAATGGTATTTCTATTTTGAGTGTTTTGAGGAACCTCTATATTACTTTCCACAATGATTGAACAAGTTTACATTCCCACCAGTGGTGTAGGAGGGTTCCCCTTTCTCCACATCCTCACCAGTATTTGTTGTTCATAGTCTTTTCTGTGTTGGCCATCCTGACTGGTGTGAGGTGATACCTCATTGTGGTTTTAATTTGCATTTCCCTGATAATTACTGATGTGGAGCATCTTTTCATGTGCCTGTTGGCCATCTGAATTTCTTCTTTGGAGAACTATCTGTTCAGCTCCCCTGCCCGTTTTTTAATAGGGTTATTTGCTTTTTGAGTGTTGAGGTGTGTGAGTTCTTTATATATTTTAGATTTTAACCCCTTGTCAGATACGTCGTTTACAAATATATTCTCTCATATATTAGAATGCCTTTTTGTTCTGTTGATGGTGTCCTTTGCTGTAAAGAAACATTTTAATTTGATGTAGCCCGATTTATTCATTTTTTATTTTATTTTCCTTGCCCAAGGAGATGCGTTCAGGAAGAGGTTGCTCATGTTTATATTCAAGAAATTTTTGCCTATGTTTTCTTCTAAGAGTTTTATGGTTTCATGACTTACATTCAGGTCTTTGATCCATTGTGAATTTGCCGTATGGGGTTAGACAGTATTCCAGTTTCATTCCCTTGCATGTAGCTGTCAGTTTTGCCAACACCAGCTGTTGAAGAGGCTGTCATTTCCCCATTCTTTGTTCATGGCTCCTTTATCATATATTAATTGACCATATATGGTTGGGTTTATATCTGGGCTCTCTAGTCTGTTCCATTGGTCTATGGGTCTGTTCTTGTGCCAGTACCAAATTGTCTTGATTACTGTCCTAGTCATTTTTAAGCTTAGACTTCTTTGGCATTAAGTATATTTACAGTATTGTGCAACCATCACCACCATCCATCTCCAGAACTTTTTCATCTTCTCCAACTGGACCTCTGTACTCACTAAAGAATACTAACTCCCCATTCCTCCCTACCCACAACCCCTACTAATATATCTCTAATCTACTTTCTGTCTTGTGAATTTGCCTATTCTAGATGATTCATGTAAGTGGAATCCTATAACATTTGTCTGATCGTATCTGGCTTATTTCACATAACCATGTTTTCAAGGTTCATCCATGTTGTAGCATGTATTAGTACTTTATTCCTTTTTTCAGACAAAATAATATTCCACATTTTATTTCTCCAGTTATCAGAGGTTTCTGTTTTTTTGCTTTGTAAATTATATTTGGTTTGCTTTAGCTCATCTTTGGATTGTATGCATCCTGTCTTTTAAGTCTGTAATTTATAGTTTAAATGAATTCAAGTGTAAATCTAAATTTAACAAAATGAAATTTTCTGATTTGTCAGTCTAAAAAATATATTTGTCTGCCTTTATATCTGAAGACTCTTTTTTTCCTCATAATCACCCTCATGGTACTTGCTTTTCCCCTCCATGGTATGCTTGAGGCCTTGGAATATAGTTTGTATATTTTTTGTACATTTCATGTTTTTAACTTACTTTCAAGACCTTTATCTTGGTAATTACATTGTGCTAACATACAATCATTTAAACTATTATTTAGATGAATTTGGATGAATCCTCTTGGGGAAGATACATTAGCTCCTCTTCATGCTTGGTTCTTGCTTCATTTCTAAAAACATTTTTGGTTTTAGTTCTGTTTTCTTCCACTTGAAAACACTTGTAATAATTAGATTGGCCTATCATTTCAGTTCTTTGGGTGAGTTTCTCAAATGTTTGTCTTTCTCACTCATTTGATTTTCTTTATCATCTCCAGTGTAGGCTTCATTTCTGCTATTGAAATTTTAGTTTCTTTGCATCCTTTAAAATTTTTCACCACTCCCTTTTCTTCTTAAATTACACTCATTTCATCTTTCTCCTTTCTCTGTCTCTATGCCTATTTCTTTGTAGAGTTTGCCAAACATTGTTTGGAGGTTAGTTCTGTGTCCTGAGATAATCTCCCTTCTAAGTCAGGCTCTACTTTTGTGTGAAGGGTAATTTTTCCTCTTTCTTATGCTGTATTGTTTTTTGTTGGGATCAGTGTAGGATTTTTTTTTTATTATCCATCCTTGAATTAATTGTAAGTGTTATATATTACCTGATGCACATTTATCAGAAAAGTTTGTGGATTGTCCTCGCCTCAGTAGTTGGCTGGGATTCTCGTTAACAACTCATAGGTGTATTGCTGGAAAATAAATAACAGCTCCTTATGATAGTTCTGGGTTAGGATGGTGGAATCTTATCCTACTGGTTTCTAATATGCATTGTTGTTAAGGGCTCTTCCTCATTCTAGTCTCATATCCACAGTAAAACACTGGTATGGTGACAACATCTCCCAGAAAGCTGTGTGCTGGCTGCACCTAAATCTTACATATGCACAGACACATAAGACACTAACATGCTTGTTTTCTGGAACTTGTGTGATAGTCTCCTACATGTATGTAGAAAGATCAGAGGAGAAGCTAAGGAACTCTGGCTGCCACAAAACCTGCCTTTGCATAGCAAGAGATGGCTTAGCAGGTATAACTGACCAGTTTATTTCTCTGAGGCGCTTTTGGATGTCTAAATAAAAGGATGGCTAGCAAGGAGGGACAAGGTATCTTCATATCTTCTTTTTTTTTTAAAATTTTTATTAAGGTATTATTGTATACACTCCTATGAAGGTTTCACATGAAAAAACAGTGTGGTTACTACATTTACCCATATTATCAAGTCCCCACCTATACCCCAATGCAGTCACTGTCCATCAATGCAGCAAGATGCCACAGATCCACTATGTGCCTTCTCTGTGTCTTCATATCTTCTTTTAGGCAGATGGTTGAACATTATTTTATGAAGCAGAGCATGGCTGAGTCATGAATCTTCCCACAAGTAAGATCAAGTAGCCTTATAGCTAGAGGAAATCCTTCGAAGATAAGATATAAATTGTCTTCTTGGAAATGTGGGATAGACTACATGGGTGACTTGATTTGATAACCATTTTTTACTAGAGTAAGCCAGTACCAAATTTTGTTTAACTTAGATAACCGCCTAAATAATCAAATAATCAGTCTGCTGTTAACCTTCATTTTTCAGTAAAATGTCTTGTCTTAGATTGATAGATTATCACTTTGATAGGAGCAAAATGGTATCATGTTCCATTTTGCATCTCTTCAGTATCTACTGAAATTTGAAACTTTACAAGTATTCATTGACCCTCCCCTGTTTTTTCTTTTGAAATTGCCATTTGGGGTTTGTGTCAAAGCTTGGGGAAAGCTAGACTTCATACTGTTGAACGTGTTTTCTATTTTTTTTAAGTAAGCTTTGTTATTTCTCCTCATTCCTGAACTTACAGGCAATTTTGAAGCATTTTCTGAGTCTTACCCCTTTACTTTCAAGCTTGGTCATTGTTTTGCTTTTCTAGTTTAGTGATTGGGTTAAGGCCAAGCGGAAAAAGAAAAAAAAAAGGATCACATTTAGATTACAAAGTTTCCTTACACCCTATTTCTCTGTATACAGAGACCTTCCTCTGTTTCTTTGCCTGGCAAATCTTGCATCCTTTAAAAGCCAATTCTGATTTCCTTGCATCATTACTCTCATATAAATAGGAGCTCTGGGTCCTCTTTTTCATTGCATTCCACTCACCCCTATCAGCTCTTATCTCATTGCAGAGTAGTCATCTGTTATTACTTTCCTATAGATGGTGAGCTCAAAACTGAGACTAAGTCTTAATTATCCTTGATCTCTAGCATCTGACACATTAAAGGTATAAAATAAATATTTGAGTGACTTAGGAGAGACTACTAAAATGTTTTTTTCCTTCAATCATATCATTTCCCTGCTATTACAGTGTGAAAATATAAAAAAACAGGTCTTCCTGGAAAGTAGAATTATGGGAATTTTTTTTAAGATTTTATTCTGATTTGAGGTTTTTTTGTTTTGTAATGTGCATGTACTGCTTTTATTATGAGAATAAAAAACACTTAAAACCAAACTTCTCAAACTTCTAAGTACTCCCTGTTGTTCAGCATCTTTAGCTTTCTGGCCTCACTCAACTCTTGTTACTTGCTACCATATATCTTGTTCCTTTGCTGTCACATGAACTTGATCATGCTTATCATTCCTATTGCCTAGAAGCCCATCTTCTGGCTAGGAATATGATCTGTTGTAAATTGAGAAATACCTATAGTAGGGATTGAGTAGTGAGAATTTAGATTATTCAATGTCCTGCTGGTCTTATCCTGAATATAGGTGGTTACCATGAGGTTCCTGGATCAGTTAATCAGTTGTGAGGATCAAGGTAAATGGAGCATCTAATTGTCTTAGCTTTGTAAAAGAATAGTGACTTCAAAAAGATAGAATAGTGAATGTATGTGCAAATTTTCCTGGGTCTCCCTTGGCCTCAAAAAAAAAAATCTGCACCTAACTAATGCTATATCACAGATAAACCTTCCACTGGTTGATTTATTCACTCAACAACTACTCATCTCCTAGAGCTTGAACTAGACAATGCTCAGTGTTAGTGATATAATTGTCAATAAAATACTGGATCCATGCTTGTGGAGTTTATAATGTAGTTTGGGAAGACAGACATTACAAAAGTATATCCAGTGTGAATATTCAAAGGAAATAAACTAATGTGCTTGGGACAGAAGTGAGGAGGTATCAAAAAAGGTTTCCTGAGAAAGTGACCTTAGGCCAAAACTTGAAGTAGATGTTTAACAAGTAGAGGTGATGGACAGAAAGGAAAGTAGGGTGACCAACTCAATCCCAGTTTGCCCAGGGCATTCCTGGGTTTAAGCACTGGAAGTCCAGTGTCCCAGGAAAACTCTTCAGTCCAGGGAAAAGGGATGATTGGTCAGTGAACAGAAAATCAAGAAAGGTCATGTGTGAAGACCTGAAATGGTTATTAGAAAAACGGAAAGAATGGATAAAATTAAAGCCTGTGAGGGAAATACTACAGACAGACAAGTGTGGAAGATTAGGGGCCTGATGGTACATGTCTGTCAGTGGCCTACTTAAAAGCTTCACCAGGAGACTGAAGTAAGTTAAATATTTTTTAAGGTTGCTCCCTTGAGAAGAGATGGAGAATAGACCAAGAGTGGATTTGGGAATAATAAATAATTATAAATCTGCAGTTGGATAGTTTTGAGAATTGGTGTATTATGATAATGCTAAAGTGAAAAGCCTGAAACAAATAATTTTCAAAAATTGTTTTCCTCCAGGAACATTAATTTCTCAAAAATGGAAAGACCAGGCAGTTTTACTCCCATGTTTCTGTCATTCGATAGAAGTTTTACTAGCAGAATAAAATAGCAGTTATTTTTTTAAGTGATGACTAACAACCTTTTTTTCATACATGAAGAATACTTCCATAGAATGTAGAGGACATGTCTGTGACACAGTGATTCCTTTTCCTGAACACAGCAAAAGGTGTGACTTTAGTTTTGTCACCTTCAGAGTAGTCCTGTTGAAAAATCTTGTGAGTATTCCAGTGATGCTTCCGTTCTTCAGATTTTTTTTTAGCGCTCTTCTCTTTGAGTTACTTTAGGAGACTGCAGCTTATTCTTTGGAGTATCTTCTTCACCGGAGACAAATTTCTACCTTTGCCTCTGCCTGTTTCCATCAGTTCCTCTTGGTTTCTGCATCTACATCTGCCCCACTGTGGTTTCTTTCTTTTCCCTTAAAGAAAATGAGATAAAATTTATATATGATAAAATCCATCCTTTAAAAATTTTACAAGTGTTCCATTAACAGTGTTTTCAAGGTTTGTCCATATTGTAGTATGTATGAGTACTTCATTACTTTTTGTGTGTGAATAATATTCCATTGTATGGCTAGACCATGTTTTATCCATTCCTCCATTAATCAAATATGGATTGCTTTCATGTTCTTGTTGTTATGGATAGTGTCTCTGTGAACGTTTGTGTATAGGTTTTTATGTGATGCATTTTCATTTCTTTTGACTATATATCTATAAATAGGAGTGGAATTGCTAAGTCATGTGGTAACCCCATGTTTAACCTTTTGAGAGGCTACCAGACTATTATTCACAGCAACAGCACCATTTTGCAATCCTGCCAGCAGTGTATGAGGATTCCAGCTTTTCCATATCCTAACACTTGCTATTTTCTTTTTGATCATAGCAGTGCCAGTGAGTGTGAAATGGTATCTCCCTGTGGTTTTTTATTGCACTTCCCTGATAGGTAATGGTGTTGGGTATCTTTTTATGTGCTTATTGGTCTTTTGCATATCATTAGTGAAATGTGTATTCAGATCCTTTGGGAAACCATTTTATATTCAGAATTGAATGTGTCAGATCAGTGCTTCTCAGAAACTGTAACATACTGATAACATTTGTAAAAATACCATAAAATAGAAATGAAAGAAAAATCAGACATAACAAAATATGAGCCCCATTTTATTGTGTTGTTGGTGTCAGTCAGCAGGAAATTATTCTGTCATATTGCCCTAAAAGTTTCTAAACACTTTCTGTCAATTTTGTATTTCATTTAGTACTGGTAATAGCTAGCCTACATAATACTCTCCAAGTGGTACTTTTTTATATTACTAAAAGGCATTTGAAAAGTAGTTCAACTTTTTTCCACGTTTGAGCTCAAGACAGTTGCTTAATTTTTGTATTTTTTATACTGCCAGCTATGGCTCGCAGTTCTGATTTGCTGTTGAGGTAATCCCACTGAGGCTGGTTTTGAGGCTTGATTAAAACAAGCACATCTAACGGATTTTCCACAACCTAGTTCCATTTTATTAGAATAAACTGGAGGGTACAGTTTCAGCAAAAGACAACAAGGCAAATTGGGTTTTGGGACAGTGAAGGTAGTCTTCTGACTGACCCTTTCCCTGTTTTCCTCATAGAAGATCCCCTCAGTGTTGATGATATTGTCCTGTTGAAGGGGGGTTTTCTGCTAGGTTTTTAGAAGTACAGAGTAGATGGAGGCTAGCCATAAAGCCTCCGACACTTCCCACCAGGTCACCCTGAAATTCTAACAAAATTATCTTATTTGTAACATCCTTGTTCTGAGTATAATTTCTTACCTTGTTCATATTTATACCAAAATAAGCATTATGCAGGTATGCATGCACAGCTCCTTTATGACCCTGTGACCAATGAGCAGTTCATTATCTCCTATCTTACAAGGTCTAGGAGGTCTAAGCATACAGGCTGGTCCTGACTTGAAGCCTTATAGTCTAGGGACACTGAGGAATGCATTCTTTGCTATCCTAATTATTTATGCTTTGGTGGTGAAAATTCTGAAATAACATGGGTCACTTATTTGTTTATAGTAGTGAGTGTTAAACTAATGAAGTTGTATTAAGTATTTGTGAATCATTTGAAGTTTGAGTTTAAACATTTGTTGGTGCCTGTGTTTAAAGCATTATGTTAGACAGTGTCAGATTGATAAAGAGAATTATGAAAAGAGTACCTTGCCAGCCAGGAGTATATAATCTTGTAGAAAGAGAAGTTAGAAGCCTGGTGACCAAAGTTCAAGGGAGTGTGTAATTGTCAAATTAGTGAATGAAATTATATCACACTAGATCTGGAGAGAAACCACATAGTAATTTGAGCATGAAGAAAAATCATAGAATGAAATAATGAGGGGTAGCCAGTAAGAAATAAATAGAACTCTAAAGAACATGGGAATAGCAGAAATAAGGAGCAGCTGCTTAACCCTAGGGCTGATATCTCAGCACCCAGGAAAAAGCCCTCCTTCCCCCAGAGCTGAGATCCAGACCTTGTTGGAGAAAGCATGGTTGTGGTTCACTGAATGGCAAAGAAGTGGTTGTGGTGCTGTATTGGTATAAGGTGCTCAATACCTACCTGCCCTCCAGGGTTCCAGGGAAAGAAGTTCACGGAGAGGTGTTAACTGTGCTACGAAACCTCCCCAGAAGAGTGGGGAGCTGAAGGCTGCTGGGTATGTAGCTGGCCACCTTGCCTTATAGAGAGTCCCGGTGAACACACACACACTGGAATCAGGAAACAGACTTTTCTCCTGCAGTGTCTCACCTGTGCCCTCTACTGGTAGAGCTTAACATTGTGCCAGCTGGCCAAGGAAAAACACTTAATGTCCCAGATCCATTTTCAGAATAGACAAAAAAGGATGAATTTGGAGTTGAGAGACACTAAGTCAATAAGCAGCATGGGAATGGTATTAGTGCTGTAGGAGCTCAGAGAAGGAGTACAGATCTTCTCACGTTATGACCATTAGGAAAAATGTAGTATTTGAAAGAACTCTTAAAAGGTGTGCAGGCAGAGACCGGTAAGATTCCTCAAGGGAGGAACAACCTAAGACAGGCACAGTCGCAGGGGGGCCATCAGGTGAGAAATTGGGGATCAACAGAGGTGAGGCTTAGAACCTCACCTCCCCTGTTTTGAGAGAAATCTTCTGCATCCGTGGATGTTTTGTTGCCCTTGTCTAGCTTGGATTAATACTTAGTCTATAGGCACAGACCTGATCATCTACATTTGCCCTCTTACAGCACTAAATTATGTTTTCTACCTTTATCTTGCATCTACCTACCACTTCAGCATTTTATTTAAAAAAAAAAGAGAGAGAAATGTGGGATTCACATATAAATCAAGTATAAAAATAAAGTGAATGATCATATCTGACCTGATTGTTTATAGTTAATGATGCGTTATCAAAACCGAAAGTTTCTGTGATATGACTGCCCTTGCACTGTTCACCATGTAAGAACTTACTCACTATGTAAGAACTTGTTCACCATGTAAGAACTTGTTCGTTATGCTTCAGAAGATTGGAGACTGTTGAGAATTAGGCTTGGGGTTGATTAATGATTGTGCATTGAGTCCCCTATACAGAATTTTATTGTTGTTAACAACCATTTGATCAATAAATGAGAGATCCCCTCTCAAAAAAAAAAAGGTGGGCAGAGTTTTTTGTTTCTTTTTTTAATTGGAGATGACTTAACTGTTTTTCCTCATTACAAAAAAAAGTACATTTTTATTTTATAAAAATTAGAATATAGACAAGTATTTTTGTCTTTTGTCTATATTCTAGAAAAAAGGAAAAAGCACTCAGCTCTGTTACCAATAAAGAGAACCATTGTTAATTACTTGCTAAAATGTGGCTAGGTAGTAGATACAGTAGCGAGGAAAAACTTTCTAAGAGGGTGCTTGTTACTGCCTTTGTATCTTTGTTTACAGAAAAAAATGGCTTTGAGATATAATAATGCTGAATGATACAAGCTAGCATTTTGAAGAACTTCCTGCCTTTGGTGTTTATATGAAATATATTCTGTAACTTGAAATTTAAAATTTGTCAAACGATCACTAGACATCACTTTGGTGCTCTTCAAGTCACCATTATTAGGAAGGCGTTTTGTGTTGTAATTGCACTGATGTAATGTTATATCTTAGAAGTCCATCATGCTTTTCTTCTCTTTGCTCAAAAAATGTTCATATGAATGCTCCTCGTAGGAACAGGGTTCTAGTAGACTTAATCTGGGAAAACAAATTGAAAACTGAATCTTACCTTTGTTGACATACAGAGATTAATCCTCCCCCAGATATCCAAGACTGCAGGATTCTCATGAAAGAGACTGTAATACCATAGCACTGTTTATTGGCATTTATACTTTAAAAGTTGGGAAATAATTCCAGAGAATGTAAACGGAGTTCCCTTGGGTGTTAACCCACAACTGGGCTCATATAAATGGTTACAGTATATAACGTTAGGCCTCCTCTTCAAAGAAATACACTATACTACTAACTCTAATATAAGTTTAATTTTTAAACCTTTTAGATTAGACATAATCTTTGACTTAGAAATATCTGACTTAAAAATAACCACTCTTCTTCTAACTAGGTATAAACAGTTGTGTAGAAAGGTTTAGAAGACTGCTGTCCAATTTGAATTTGTGGTGATGGAAGTGTTCTATATCTGTGCTGTCTAATATGGCAGTCACTAGTCACATGGGATTACTTGGCACTTGAAATATAGCTAGTGTAACTAAGAAACTGAATTTTACTTTTATTTCATTTAATTAAATTTTAAAGTCATCCATAGTGGATAGCACAGTTTACATAATAGTGTGTGCATAAGGAAAAAAAAGTTATAGAAAACAAATAATTTGAAGATGTTTTTAAGAGCACATTCCTCTTCAGGATTGGTGTGTCTACCTCTTAAGGACTCTGTTTTCCCAAAATATCTTGATTTGGTTTTTTTTGACTTTTTATTAAGACATTGATATACACTCTTATGAAGGTTTCACATGAAAAAACAATGTGGTTACTACATTTACCCATATTTTCAGGTCCCCACCCATACCCCAGTGCAGTCACTGTCCATCAGTGTAGTAAGATGCCACAGATTGACTATTTGCCTTCTCTGTACTGCACTGTTTTCCCCGTGATCCCCTACACATTGTGTACTAAACATAATACTGCTCAATCCCCTTCTCCCTCCCTCCCCACCCGCCCTCCCACAGCCCTTCCCTTTGGTAACCACTAGTCCCTTGGGAGTCTGTGAGTCTGCTGCTATTTTGTTCCTTCAGTTTTGCTTTGTTGCTATACTCCACAAATGAGGGAAATCATTTGGCACTTGTCTTTCTCTACCTGGCTTATTTCACTGAGCATAATATCCTTCAGTTCCATCCATGTTGCAAATGGTAGAATTTGTTTCATTCTTATGGCTGAATATTATTCCATTGTGTATATGTACCACATCTTCTTTATCCATTCATCTGCTAATGGACATCTAGGTTGCTTTCATATTTTGGCTATTGTAAAAAGTGCTGTGATAAACATAGGGGTGCATATGTCTTTTTGAATCTGAGAAGTTGTATTCTTTGGGTATATTTCAAGGATAGGATTCCCAGGTCAAATGGTATTTCTATTTTTAGTTTTTTGAGGAACCTCCATATTGCTTTCCACAATGGTTGAACTAGCTTACATTCCCACCAGCAGTGTACGAGGGTTCCCCTTTCTCTGCATCCTTGCCAGCATTTGTTGTTCTTAGTCTTTTTGATTCTGGCCATCCTTACTCCTATGAGGTGATATCTCATTTCGGTTTTAATTTGCATTTCCCTGAATATTAGTGATGTGGAGAATCTTTTCATATGTCTGTTGGCCGTCTGAATTTCTTCTTTGGAGAACTGTCTCTTCATATCCTCTGCCCATTTGTTAATCAGTTTATTTGCTTTTTGGATGTTGAGGCGTGTAAGTTCCTTTTATATTTTGGATGTTAAACCCTTGTCGTATATGTCATTTACAAATAAATTCTCCCATACTGTAGGATGCCTTTTTGTTCTGTTGATGGTGTCCTTTGCTATACAGAAACTTTTTAGTTTGATGTAGTCTCATGAGTTCATTTTTGCTTTTGTTTCCCTTGCTTGAGGAGATGGGTTCAGGAAGAAGTTGCTCATGCTTATATTCAGGAGATTTTTGCCTATGTTGTCTTCTAAGACTTTTATGGTTTCATGACTTAGATTCCAGTCTTTGATCAATTTTGAGTTTACTTTTGTGTATGGGGTTAGACAATAATCCAGTTTCATTCTCTTGCATGCAGCTGTCCAGTTTTGCCAACACCAGCTGTTGAAGAGGCTATCATTTCCCCATGTATGTCCACGGCTCCTTTTTCATATATTAATTGACCATATATGGTTGGGTTTATATCAGGGCTCTCTAGTCTGTTCCATTGGTCTATGGGTCTGTTCTTGTGCCCATAGCAAATTGTCTTGATTACTGTGGCTTTGTAGTAGAGCTTGAAGTTGGGGAGCATAATCCCCCTAGTTTTATTCTTCTTTCTCAGGATTGCTTTGGCTATTTGGGGTCTTTTGTGGTTCCATGTGAATTTTAGAACGATTTTCTCTAGTACGGTGAAGAATGATGTTGGTATTTGGTAGGAATTTCATTGAATCTGTAGATTGCTTTAGGCAGGATGGCCATTTTGACAATATTATTTCTTCCTATCCATGAACACGGGATGTGTTTCCATTTATTGGTATCTTTAATTTCTCTCATGAGTGTCTTCTGGTTTTCAGAGTATAGATAGGTCTTTCACTTCCTTGGTTAGGTTTATTCCTAGGTATTTTATTCTTTGTGATGCAACTGTGAATGGAATTGTTTTCCTGATTTCTCTCTCTGCTAGTTCATTGTTAGTGTATAAGAATGCCACAGAGTTCTGTGTATTAATTTTGTATCCTGCAACTTAGCTGAATTTTAGATCTAGTAGTTTTGGAGTGGATTCTTTAGGGTTTTTTATGTACAGTATCATGTCATCTGCAAACAGGGACAGTTTAAATCCTTCCTTGCCAATCTGGACACCTTTATTTCTTTGTTTTGTCTAATTGCCGTGGCTAGGACCTCCAGTACTATGTTAAATAGAAGTGGGGAGCGTGGCATCCTTGTCTTGTTCCTGATCTTAAAGGAAAAGCTTTCAGCTTCTCACTGTTAAATATAATGTTGGCTGTGGGTTTGTCATATATGGCCTTTATTATGTTGTGGTACTTGCCTTCTATACCCATTCTGTTCAGAGTTTTTATCATGAATGGATGTTGAATTTTGTCAAATGCTTTTTCAGCATCTCTGGAGATGATCATGTGATTTTTGTACTTCTTTTTTGTTGATGTGGTGGATGATGTTGATATATTTTTGAATATTGTACCATCCTTGCATCCCTGGAATAAATCCTACTTGATGATGATGGATGATTTTTTTTATGTATTTTTGAATTCGGTTGCTAATATTTTGTTGAGTGTTTTTACATCTGTGTTCATCAGGGATATTGGTCTGTAACTTCTTTTTTGTGGTGTCTTTGCCTGGTTTTGGTATTAGAGTGATGTTGGCTTCATAGAATGAGTTTGGGAGTATTCCCTTCTCTTCTACTTTTTGAGAAACTTTAAGGAGGATGGGCATTAGGTTTTCACTAAATGTTTGATAAAATTCAGCAGTGAAACCATCTGCCCACGGATTTTTTGCTTACATAGTTTTTTTGATTACCAAATCAATTTCCTTGCTGGTAATTGATCTATTCTGATTTTCTGTTTCTTCCTGGATCAGCCTTGGAAGGTTGTATTTTTCTAGAAAGTTGTCCATTTCTTCTTGATTATCCAGTTTATTAGCATAATTTTTCATAGTATTCTCTAATAATTCTTTGTATTTCTGTGGTGTCTGTAGTGATTTTTCCTTTCTCATTCCTGATTCTGTTAATGTGAGTAGACTCTCTTTTTTCCTGATAAGTCTGGCTAGGAGTTTTTCTATTTTGTTTATATTCTCGAAGAACCAGCTCTTGCTTTCATCAATTCTATTGTTTTATTCTTCTTGATTTTATTTATTTCTGCTCTAATCTTTATTATGTCCCTCCTTCTACTGACTTTGGGCTTCAATTGTTCTTCTTTTTCTAGTTTCATTAATTGTGAGTTTTGACTGCTCATATGGGATTGTTCTTCTTTCCTGAGGTAGGGCTGTATTGCAATATACTTTCTTCTTAGCATGGCCTTTGCTGCATCCCACAGGCTTTTGGTGTTGAACTACTCTTTTTATTTGTCTCCCTATATTGCTTGATCTCTGTTTTTATTTGGTCATTGATCTGTTGGTTATTTAAGAGCATGTTGTGAAGCCTTCATGTGTTTGTGGGATTTTCCATTTTCTTTGCGTTATTAATTTCTAGTTTCTTACCTTTGTGGTCTGAGAAACTGGTTGGTTAAATTTCAATCTTTTTGAATTTACTGAGGCTCTTTTGTGGCCTAGTATATGATCTGTTCTTGAAAATGTTCCAGGTGCACTTGAAAAGAATGTGTATTCTGCTGCTTTTGGGTGTAGAGTTCTGTAGATGTCTGTTAGGTTCATCTGTTCTAATGTGTTGTTCAATGCCTCTGTCTCCTTACTTATTTTCTATCTGGTTGGTGGAGTGTTGATGTTTGTTTCACATATGTAGGTACTACTGTGTTAGGTGCATATGTAATATATATATATATTTACACTTTTTTGAATTATTTATTTTTATTTGGTATTATTAATCTACAATTACATGAGGAACATTATGTTTACTAGACTCCCCCCATCACCAAGTCCTCCCCACATACCCCATCACAGTCACTGTTCATCAGCATAGAAAGATGCTGTAGAATCACTACTTGTCTTCTCTGTGTTCCACAGCCTTCCCCATGACTCACCCACATTATACATGCTAAATCCTAATGCCCACTTTCTTTTCCCCCCAACCCTTATCCCTCCCTTCCAACCCATCCTCCTCAATCTCTTTTCCTTTGGTAACTGTTAGTCCATTCTTGGGTTCTGTGATTCTGCTGCTGTTCTGATCCTTCAGTTTTTTGTTTCTTCTTATACTGTACAGATGAGTGAAATCATTTGGTACTTGTCTTTCTCCACCTGGCTTATTGCACTGAGCATAATACCCTCTAGCTCCATCCATGTTGTTGCAAATGGTAGGATTGGTTTTCTTCTTATGGCTGAAATAATATTTCATTGTGTATATGTACCACATCTTCGTTATCCATTCATCTACTGATGGACACTTAGGTTGCTTCCATTTCTTGGCTATTGTAAATAGTGCTGTGATAAACATAGAGGTGCATCTGTCTTTTTCAAACTGGGCTGATGCATTCTTACGGTAAATTCCTAGAAGTGGAATTCCTGGGTCAAATGGTATTTCTATTTTGAGCTTTTTGAGGAACCTCCATACTGCTTTCCACAATGGTTGAACTAGTTTACATTCCCACCAGCAGTGTAGGAGGGTTCCCCTTTCTCCACAACCTCACCAGCATTTGTTGTTGTTTGTCTTTTGGATGTTGGCCATCCTAACTGGTGTGAGGTGATACCTCATTGTGGTTTTAATTTGCATTTGTCTGAGGATTAGCGATGTGGAGCATCTTTTCATGTGTCTGTTGGCCATCTGAATTTCTTCTTTGGAGAACTGTCTGTTCAGCTCCTCTGCCCATTTTTTAATTGGATTATTTGTTTTTTGTTTCTTGAGATGCATGAGCTCCTTATATATGTTGGATGTCAACCCTTTATTGAATCTGTCATTTATGAATATATTCTCCCATACTGTAGGATGCCTTTTTCTTTTGGGGGTGTCCTTTGCTGTACAGAAGCTTTTCAGCTTGATATATATAGTCCCACTTGTTCATTTTTGCTTTTGTTTCCCTTGCCCGGGAAGATATGTTCATGGAGAAGTCGCTCATGTTTATATCCAAGAGAGTTTTGCCTATGTTTTTTTCTAAGAGTTTTATGGTTTCATGAGTTACATTCAGGTCTTTGATCCATTTCGAATTTACTTTTGTGTATGGGGTTAGACAGTGATCCAGTTTCATTCTCTTACATGTAGCTGTCCAGTTTTGCCAACACCAGCTGTTGAAGGGGCTGTCATTTCCCCATTGTATGTCCATGACTCCTTTATCATATATTAATTGACCATATATGTTTGGGTTAATATCTGGAGTCTCTATTCTGTTCCACTGGTCTGTGGCTCTGCTCTTGTGCCAGTACCAAATTGTCTTGATTACTGTGGCTTTGTAGTAGAGCTTGAAGTTGGGAAGCAAGGTGCCCCCTGCTTTATTCTTCCTTCTCAGGTTTGCTTTGGCTATTCGGGCTCTTCTGTGGTTCCATATGAATTTTTAAACTATTTGTTCCAGTTTGTTGAATAATGCTGTTGGTATTTTGATAGGCATTGCATTGAATCTGTAGATTGCTTTTGGCATGATGGCCATTTTGACAATATTAATTCTTTCTAGCCAAGAGCGTGGAATGAGTTTCCATTTGTTAGTGACCTCTTTAATTTCTCTTAAGAGTGTCTTGTAGTTTTCAGGGTACAGCTCTTTCAGTTCCTTGGTTAGGTTTATTCGTAGGTATTTTATTCTTTTTGATGCAATTGTGAATGGAATTGTTTTCCTGATTTCTCTTTCTGTTAATTTGTCATTAGTCTATTGGAAAGCAACAGATTTCTGTGTATTAATTTTGTCTTCTGCAACTTTGCTGAATTCAGATATTAGTTCTAGTAGTTTTTGAATGGAGTCTTTAAAGTTTTTTATATATTATATCATGTCATCTGCAAATATTGACGGTTTGACTTCCTCTTTACCAGTCTGGATGCCTTTTATTTCTTTGTGTTGTCTAATTGCTGTGGCTAGGACCTCCAGTACAATGTTGAATAACTGTGGGGAGAGTGGGCATCCCTGTCTTGTTCCCGATCTTAAAGGAAAAGCTTTCAGCTTCTCGCTGTTAAGTATGATGTTGGCTGTGGTTTTGTTGTATATGACCTTTATTATGTTGAGGAAATTGCACTGTATACCCATTTTGTTGAGAATTTTTATCATGAATAGGTGTTGAATTTGGTCGAATGCTTTTTCAGCATCTATGGAGAAGATCATGTGGTTTCTGTCCTTCTTTTTGTTGATGTGGTGGATGATACTGATAGATTTTTGAATGTTGTACCATCCTTTCATCCTTTCGTCCCTGAAATGAATCCCACTAGATCATGGTGAATTATCCTCTTGATGTATTTTTGAATTCGGTTTTCCAATATTTTGTTGAGTATTTTTGCATCTATGTTCATCAGGGATTTTGGTATGTAGTTTTCTTTTTTGGTGGCATCTTTGCCTGGTTTTGGTATAGAGTGATGTTGGCTTCATAGAATGAGTTTGGAAGTATTCCCTCCTCTTCTATTTTTTGGAAAACTTTGAGGAGAATGGTTATTATGTTTTCTTTGTATCTCTGATAAAATTCAGTGGTGAGTCCATCTGGACCAGGGGTTTTCTTTTGGGTAGTTTGTGATTACTGATTCAATTTCTTTGCTGGTAATTGGTCTGTTTAGATTTTCTGTTTCTTCCTTGGTCAGTCTTAGAAGGTTGTATTTTTCTAGGAAGTTGTCCATTTCTTCTAGGTTTTGCAGCTTGTTAGCATATAGATACTTTCTCTAGTAATTTTTTGTATTTCTGTGGGGTCTGTCATGATTTTTTCCTTTCTCATTTCTGATTCTTGATGTGTGTAGATTCTCTTTTCTCTTAGTAAGTCTGGCTAGGGGTTTATCTATTTTGTTTATTTTTTCAAATAACCAGCTGTTGGTTTCTTTGATTTTTTCTATTGTGTTATTATTCTCAATTTTATTTATTTCTTCTCTGATCTTTATTGTGTCCCTCCTTCTGCTGACTTTGGGCCTCATTTGTTCTTTTTCCAATTTCAGTAATTGTGATTTTAGACTATTCACTTGGGAATAATGTTCTTCCTTCTTTAGATAGGCCTGGATTGCTGTATACTTTCCTCTTAGAACTACTTTTGCTGTGTCCCACAGAAGTTGCGGCTTTATGCTGTTGGTGTAATTTTTCTCCATATATTGCTTGATCTCTGTTTTAATTGGGTCATTGATCCATTGATTATTTAGGAGCATGTTGTTAAGCCTCCATGTGTTTGTGAGCCTCTTTGCTTTCTTTGTACAGTTTATTTCTAGTTTTATGCCTCTCTTGTCTGAGAAGTTAGTTGGTCGAATTTCAATCTTTTTAAATTTACTGAGGCTCTTTTTGTGTCCTAGTATGTGGTCTATTCTGGAGAATGTTCCATGTGCACTTCACAAGAATGTGTATCCTGCTGCTTTTTGGTGTAGAGTTCTGTAGGTGTCTGTTAACTCAGTCTCTTCTGGTGTATTGTTCAGTGCCTCTCTGTCCTTACTTATTTTCTGTCTGGTGGATGTGTCCTTTGGAGTGAGTAGTATATTGAAGTCTCCTAGAATTGCATTCTATTTCCTCCTTTAATTCTGTTAGTATTTGTTTCATGTATGTTGATGCTCCTGTATTGGGTGCATATATATTTATAATAGTTATATCCTCTAGTTGGGCTGACCCCTTTATCATTATGTAATGTCCTTCTTTATCTCTTGTTACTCTCTTTGTTTTGAAGTCTATTTTGTCTGATGCCAGTACTGCTACACCTGCTTTTTTCTCCCTGTTGTTTGCATGGAATATCTTTTTCCATCCCTTGACTTTTAGTCTGTGTATGTCTTTGGGTTTGAGGTGAGCCTCTTGTAAGCAGCATATAGATGGGTCTTGCTTTTTTATCTGTTCTGTTACTCTGTGTCTTTCGATTGGTGCATTCAGTCTATTTGCATTTAGGGTGATTTTTGAAAGATATGTACTTATTGCCATTGCAGGCTTTAGACTTTAGATTCGTGGTTACCAAACATTCAAGGTTAGCTTCTTTACTATCTAACTGTCTAAATTAACTCGCTTATTAAGCTATTATAAGCACAGTCTGATGATTCTTTATTTCTCTCCCTTCTTACTCCTCCTCTTCCATTCATTATATGTTAGGTGTTTTATTCTGTGTTCTTTTGTGTTTCCTTTGACTGCTTTTGTGAGTAGTTGATTTTATTTTTTGCCTTTAGTTAGTATTTGGTTGGTTTACTTTCTTTGCTGTGATTTTATTTTCTCTGGCAACATCTATTTATACTTAGGAGTTCTTCCATCTAGAGCAGTCCCTCTAAAATACCCTGTAGAGGTGGTTTGTTGGAGGTAAATTCCCTCAGCTTTTGCTTGTCTGAGAATTGTTTAATCCCTCCTTCATATTTAAATGATAATTGTGCTGGATACAGTATTTTTGGTTCAAGGCCCTTCTGTTTCATTGCATTAAATATATCATGCCATTCTCTTCTGGCCTGTAAGGTTTCTTTTGAGAAGTGATGATAGCCTAATGGGTTTTCCTTTGTAGGTGACCTTTTTTCTCTCTCTGGCTGCCTTTAATACTCTGTCCTTGTCTTTGATCTTTGTCATTTTAATTATTATGTGTCTTGGTGTTGTCCTTCTTGGGTCCCTTCTGTTGGGAGTTCTGTGGGATTCCATGGTCTGAGAGACTATTTCCTCCTCCAGTTTGGGGAAGTTTTCAGCAATTATTTCTTCAAAGACACTTTCTATCCCTTTTTCTCTCTCTTCTTCTGGTACCCCTATAATGCGAATATTGTTCCATTTGGATTTTTCACCATTCTCTTAATATTCTTTCATTCCTGGAGATCCCTTTATCTCTCTCTGCATCAGCTTCTCTGTGTTCCTGTTCTTTGATTTCTGTTCCATTAACAGCCTCTTGCACCTCATCCAGTCTGCTCTCAAGTTCTTCCTTCCAGAGACTGTTTTGTTTCTGTGTTCTCCGTCCCAACTTTATCCTTTAACTCTTGCATATTTCTCTGCAGATCCATCAGCATGGTTATGACCTTTATTTTGAATTCTTTTTTGCACAGATTGGTTAAATCTATCTCCCCAGGCCCACTTTTGGGGGTTGTCTGGGTAATTTTGGACTGGACCAAATTCTTCTGCCTTTTCATGGTGATTAAGGTAGCTTCAGGCAGGTAGCGCGTGTGTCAGCTGGGAAAACAAAGTCCTTTCCTGCTTCCTGGTCGCCTTGCCCTTCTCTGCTGCCTGTGTCGGTTATCGACACTCCTGGAGCAGTCTCCGGATTAATACCCTAAGCTGCTGTGGTCAAGGTCTCCGTCGGGGTAGGGCAGAACCCTGTGGGGAGTGACAGGCGTGCCGGGTGTGCACTCCTGCGAGGGATTCCCAGCTTCTCTGGGCTGAGTGTGCCAGAATAATTCCGTACAGCTGTGAAATCCCTGTCCCTTTAAGACTTTCAAAAAAGCACTCACTTTTCTTTTGTCCCAGGGGAGCCCGTTGCAGGGACCCGCTCGCAGATTTTGCCCTTCTGTTTCTCTAATATCCAGCACACCGTGCACCATGTGTCTGTGCTCCTAGTGTGGATTACTAGAGCTGGTTGTTTAGCAGTCCTGGGCTTTAACTCCCTCCTTGCTCCAACTCCTTTCTTCCCACCGGTATGAGAGGGGCACTTAGGTTTTGCCGAGCCACGGCTTTTATCTTACCCCCTTTGTGAGATGCTGAGTTCTCACAGATGTAGATGTAGCCTGACTGTTATACTGTATCCATTGGTCTCTCTTTTAGGAATAGTTGCATTTGTTGTGTTTTCCAAAATATATATGTTTAGGGGAGGAGATTTCTGCTAAACTATTCAGGCCGCCATCTTGGCTCCTGCTTCGCATAGATATTTACAACACATATCTTCTTGTAGAATTGACCCTTTTATGTCCTTCTTTCTCTCTTGTGACTTTGTTTGTTTTGAAGTCTATTTTGTCTGAGACCAGTACTGCAACTCCTGCTTCTCCCTATTGCAGGAAATATCTTTTTCCATCCCTTCCCTTTTAGCCTGTGTATGTCTTTGGGTTTAAAGTGAGTCTCTTGTAAGCAGTATATAGATGGGTCTTGCTTTTTATCCATTCTGTGAGTCTATGTCTTTTGATTGGTGCATTCAGTCCATTTACATTTAGGGTGATTATCAATAGGTATGTACTTATTTCCATTGCAGGCTTTAGATATGTGGTTACCAAAGGTTCGAGGCTAACTTCCTTACTATCTAAGAGTCTAACTTAACTCACTTAAGGTGGTATTACAAATACAATCTAAAGGTTCTTATTTTTTCTCCTTTTTCTTCCTCCTCCATTCTTTATATATTAAGTATCATATTCTGTACTCTTTGTCTATCCTCTGATTGACTTTGGGGATAGTTAATTTAATTTTGCATTTGCTTAGTAATTAGCTGTTCGACTTTCTTTACTGTAGTTTTATTACCGCTGGTGACAGCTATTAAACTTTAGGAACACTTCCTTCTAAAGCAGTCCCTCCAGAATACACTGTAGAGGTGATTTGTGGGAGGTAAATTCTCTCGGCTTTTGCTTATCTGGAAATTGTTTAATCCCTCCTTCAAATTTAAATGATAATCTTTCCGTGTAGAGTGTTCTTGGTTCGAGGCCCTTCTGCTTCATTGCATTAAGTATATCATACCATTCCCTTCTGGCCTGTATGGTTTCTGTTTAGAATTCTGATAGTAACCTGATGGGTTTTCCTTTGTATGTGATCTTTTTTGTCTTTCTGGCTGCTTCTCGTCCTCCTCCTCCTCCTTCCTTCCTTCTTCTTTTCTTCTTCCTTCTTCTTTCTTCTTTTCTTTCTTCTTCTTTCTTCTTCTTCTTCTTCTTCCTTCTTCTTTCTTCTTCTTCTTTATTCATTCATTCATTCATTCTTTTTGTTGTCATTAATCTACAATTACATGAAGAATATTATGTTTACTAGGGTCCCCCCTTCACCAAATCCCCCCACAACTCTCTGGCTGCTTTTAATAGTCTGTCCTTATCCTTGATCTTTGCCATTATAATTATTATTTATCTTGGTGTTGTATTCCTTGGATTCCTTGTGTTGGGAGATCTGTGCACGTCTGGGGCCTGAGAGCCTATCCCCTTCCCCAGATTGGTGGAATTTTCCACAATTACCTCCTCAAAGACACTTTCTATCCCTTCTTCTCTCTCTTCTTCTCATACCCCTGTAGCAAATATTGTTCCTTTTGTATTGGTCACACAGTTCTCTGAATATCTTTCATTCCTTGAGATCCTTTCTTCTCTGTCTCAGCTTTGTATTTCTGTTCTCTAATTTCTATTCTGTTTACCATCTCCTCCACTATATTTAATCTGCTTTTAAATCCCTCTATTGTATGTTTCATTTCTGATACTGTATTCTGTAATAATTGAATCTCCATCTGGAATTCTTCCCTGAGCTTTTGCATATTTTTCTATACCTCCATGAGCATGTTTATGATTTCTATTTTGAAATATTTTTCAGTAAGATTGGTGAGTTGAGTTTCACTTTACCCTTTTTCTGGTATTTGTGGGATTTTGTTTGAACCAGGTTTCTTTCACATTTCCTAATTGTATGTGGCACCCTCTAGTGCACAGAAGCTCTAGTCTCTGGAGCTGCTCAGCTTCTGGAGCGATGTTCGGGGTTGCAGGGGAGTGGCTCTGATGCCTGGGGGAAGGAAAGAGCTGTTTCCTGCTTCCTGGCTGTTCTGCCTATCTCCACTGCCAGAACCAGTGGGCCAAACACATAGGTGTAAGCCTCTGTGCTTTGTGTTTGTAGCTGCTATAGGCGGATCTTCCCTCTGGCTGGCCTGATACCAGTTCAGGGGCTGCCGGTTTTCGAGCTGGTGTGGTGTGGAGGAAGGCACAGCAGGCTGCATATCATCGTCCAGGGCCTGGGAGCTGCGTATCCAGCCAGGGGGATGGAGTGCCTGTAGCTCCTGAAAGTTCCCAAACTGCTGTGCAGAGTGAGTCCAGACAGTTTTGTCTACCTGTCCTTTCTCTTGAGCAGGAAGCTTTGTGTAATCCTTGCCCTTTTACCAGCCCTTTTGCTGTTAGGAAGTCTCTCAGACTGCCCACCTTTCTTTGTCCCAGAGCAGCCGAATGTGGATCCCTGTTTTCCACAAGCAGCTGGAATCTCAGCTTCTCCAGGTATTCCGCCTGTCTTAGCTTTCCAACCCCACTAATCACCAGAGCACTGTGCAATGTAGGTTCGTGGTCCCAGAGCAGATCTCCACAGCTATGTGTTCAGTAGTCCCAGGCATCCACTCCCTCCCCTCTCCATTTCTTTTTCTCCCGCCAATGAGCGAGGGTCAGGGAAGGTCTTGGGTTCCACCGGATCAAGGCTTTGGTACGTTACCCTGTTCCAGGAGGTCTGTTCTCTTCTCCAGGTGTATGCAGTCTGGCACAGCCTTCTTTCCTGTTGCTCTTTCAGGATTAGTTGTATTAATTATATTTTCATGTTATATGAGGTTTTGGAAGGAGTCCTGTCTTACCTCTCACACTGCCATCTTTAATCTCCTCACATCAAACTGTGCACTTTCTTTTTTTTTTTTTTTTTTTTCAGATAAGTATTTTTTATTGAAGGGTAGTTGACACACAGTATTACATTAGTTTCAGGTGTACAACACAGTGATTCAACATTTATATACATGATGATTCTAGGTACCAGCTATCACCATACCAAGTTGTTACAATATTTTGACTATATTCCTTATCCTATACATTACATCCCGGTTACTTATTTATTTTACAATTAGAAGTGTGTACTTTTTATTTATTTATTTATTTGTTTGTTTATTTTTTGTGAGGGCATCTCATATTTATTGATCAAATGGTTGCTAAACACAATAAAATTCTGTATAGGGGGGGTCAATGCTCAATGCATAGTCATTAATCCACCCCAAGCCCAATTGTCATCAGTCTCCAATCTTCTGAAGCATAACGAACAAGTTCTTACATGGAGAACAAATTCTTACATAGTGAATAAGTTACGTGGTGAACATTACAAGGGCAGTCATCACAGAAGCTTTCGGTTTTGATCATGCATCATGAACTATAAACAGTCAGTTCAAATATGAATATTCATTTGATTTTTATACCTGATTTATATGTGGATACCACATTTCTCTCTTTATTATTTTCAATAAAATGCTGAAGTGGTAGGTAGATACAAGATAAAGGCAGAAAACATAGTTTAGTGTTGTAAGAGAGCAAATGTAGATGATCGGGTGTGTGCCTGTAGACTATGTGTTAATCCAAGCTAGACAAGGGCAATAAAACATCCACGTATGGAGAAGATTTCTCTCAGAATGGGGGGAGGTTCTAAGCCTCACCTCTGTTGATCCCCAATTTCTCACCTGATGGCCCCCCTGCGACTGTGCCTGTCTTAGATTGTTCCTCCCTTGAGGAATCTTACCTGTCTCTGGCTAACCAGTCATCTTCCGGGGCCATACAGGGAAATGTTAAGTTGGTAAGTGAGAGAGAAGCCTTATTGTTTGAAAAGGTTAGCTTTTTACTTCCTAGCATATTTTATGCCCTGTGGCTTCTATGCCCAGCATTTGTCTTGAGGTGTCTTTACCACTTGGAAGAATTATGATACTCGGTTAATTTGATATGAGGCACAAATTCTACTTAAGGGTTATAATTAGGAAGGAAGAAGAAAAGCTATAGAAGTAGCAGGTGGAAGAAAACCTGGGAAGATTGATTATTTCTTTGACATATCTTCTTGTAGAGTAACTTCAGCATGTATAGGTTTTAAACTACTAATTAAATTGCACACACACATTAACATAATAGGAGTACAGTTACGTAACCAAAGCATATCTGTAATTACCAGCCATCTCCAGTGAAACCAAGAAAACCAGTTAGGCTCTCTAGGCATTTGTGAAAACTTATCTATAATATGGTGGATATTGTCCAACTGAACTTGAACAGTCTGAGAGAAATCAGACAAATTAAAACAACCCATTCCTGGGGACTGTTCACATCCCATATGTTCTTTTAACAGTAGATAGTCTGTAGTTGTAAGATTTTGGAGCGCTACAATTTGCACTTCTCCTAATTCTTGGTTGAGTTCCAACAGTTTAGATCCAGTCAAATTTGTTGTTTTGCTGTATGCACAGGCCAGTTTAGATATCTCCTTCTTCATTCCCATGGCAAGTCCAGGAACTGGTGGGATGAGTGCATCTACACCTGTAGCAGTGCCTGGATCTTTGTTGGGGTTTTTTGATGGTCATCTTCTGGCATGAGTCTTCCCGAGAGTGCTGTGTACTTTCTTATAAAAACCTCCATATGTAATTTGATACTGCCTAAGAATATTCTTTTTAAAGACTCCTCACTTTTTTAAAAAACACTTTCTTATGGTAGTGAGATTTTGCCTGTCTTTGCTGGATTATTTTATTTCGTATCCTCCCATAAATGGAATGCTGCCTCAAAATTCTTCTTATCACAGCACACCCAATGACGTGGTAGCCAGCTTCTCTGGATCATTCCAAGTAACTCTCTGAGCTCAAGCCTGCTTACTATTTGTGACTTACAGATAGTACCTGGAGTATACTTCCTTCACATTTTATCTGTGCAAATGGTGTTTCTTTTATGTTGTTTATCAAGTCACAAACATGCTCTCTCACAGATCATTTTAGTGATAAAAGTGATGTCTTACTCCTCTGTGGTCATGTGTTCATTCAACAGGTATTTATTGACTCCTCACAGGAGGCACGTTCTGTTGAACCATGAGGTTTGTTTTGAAGCATGTCGTTTGTGGACTGAGACTAAGAACCCTTCAGTCACTCTCTTCCAGTTTACTTGTTATTTGTTAAGATAATGAAACTTCAAGACGGCAGCATCCTAGATCTGTAAATCACCTTAAGGAGAAGAACTAACTTCCTCAGACTTACTGTCCACTAGAAATAAACATTTGTTGTGTTAAACCACCGAGATTTTTGTGATGTTTGTTACCAATGTATAACCTAACCTTACCTAACATAATAAAGGATTGTTTTCAGTCGTTCACTGTTAATGAGAGTGCACAGTTTGCACGTAACATGTGCAAGGGTTTCTTGGATTTATATCCAGGAATAAAATTACTGAGTTGTAGAACATACAACAAACGGTTAATTGTATAGGCTAATACTGAATTGTTTGAGTCATAAAGATATTTTATCCTGTGGTCATGGATAGGAAGAATTAGTGTTGTCAAAATGAGCATCCTGCCCCAAGCAGTTTACAAATTCAGTGCAATTCCTATCAACATACCAACAGCACTCTTCACTGAACTAGAACAGATCTAAACTTCTTAAGGAACCACAAAGGTCCCCAAATAGCCAAAGCCATCCTGAGAAAGAAGAACAAAGCTGGGGGTATTACACTCCCTGACTTCAATCTATGCTACAAAGCTGCAATAATCAAAACAGTATGGTACTGGCTCTATATCAGACCCATAGATAAGTGGAACAGAGTAGAGGGGCCCAGAAATAAACCCATGCATATATGGTCAATTAATATATGATAAAGGAACCATGAATATACAGTGTGGAAAAGACACTCTCTTCAACAACTGGTTGGGAAAATGGGACAACTACATGTAAGAGAAGGAAACTGAAATATTGTCTAACTCCATACACAAAAGTAAACGCAAAATGGATCAAAGACTTGAATGTAAGTCATGAAACCATAAAACTCTTAGAAGAAAACATAGGCAAAAATCTCTTAAATATAAGCATGAGCAACTTTTTCCTGGACACATCTCCTTGGGCAAGGGAAACAATAAGAAATGAACATGTGGGACCTCATCAAACTAAAAAGCTTCTGTACAGCAAAGGACACCAGCAGCAGAACAAAAAGTCACCCTAGAATATGGGAGAATATATTTGTAAATGACTCATATGATAAGGGGTTGACATCCAAAATATATAAAGACCTCATATGCCTCAACACCCAGAAAAACAACCTAAGATGTAGAAATGGGTGGAGGACCTGAACAGAACTTCTCCTAAAAAGAAATAATAGTGGCCAACCATGTACATTAGAAGATGCTCCACATCACTTAATCACCCGGGAAATGCAAATTAAAACCACAATGAGATATCAACCTCATACCAGTTAGATTGGCCACTATCCAAAAGAAAAGAAAGAACAAATGCTGGCATGGATGTGGAGAAATAGGAACAACTGCTGTGGAAAGCAATATGGAGGTTCCTCAAAAAAACTGAAGATAGAAATACCATTTGACCCAGTAATTCCACTCCTAGGAACTTACCAAGAAAAAAAAAACAAAGTTCCTGATTCAAAAAGAGACATGTGTATATTTATCCATGTTTGTAAATAGCCAAGATATGGAAGCAGCCTAAGTGTCCATCAATAGATGAATGGGTAAAGAAGAAGTGGTACATAACACACAATGGAATACCATCCAGCCATAAAAAGAATTTTCATCCCATTTACTATTTTGATAGATAGAGGGGGTGAGTTTTTAATAATATGGGTAACTGTTGAACCACTGTGTTGTATAATTGAAACCAACATAAGAATGTATATCAATGATAGTTTAATTAAAAAGATACATATATATTTCCACTTAATTATGATTACAAGCACACACACAAAAGAGATTCTATGTAAAATTATCCTCCTATAAAAGTTAGAATTTTACCTTTCCCTTTAAATCTTTAATTCATTAAATTTCCTTTTGGTCTGATGTAAGGTAGGTATCTTTTCCTCACCTGATCCCCCAGAAGGCAGAGCTTGAGGTGGAAGTTTACATTATTAGTTTTACATTATTAGGAAGTACATTCCCTGGGAGCAAAAGTATGGGCAAAAGGGAGTGAAGCACAGAAGGAGTGGTAACTGGTATGGAAGTGCAACTGACTGCTTGGTCTCAAGACTCAGTCGTAGGTTCATCTAACACATGATGAGAAAAAAGATCTGTCTGATCAGATGGAATCTATTTGTTCCCCTCACTGTTGGTCATACTTTACCCCTTGTGTTATCAGATTACACATGGTGGGTGCCATGGTATCCCATGATGGTATGCAACTCAGGCATGAAGTGATTGTTGTTATGTTGTGCCTTCATGAAAAAGTTGGCCACACCTAATACAGGGCTAGTGGCTAGAGTATGAGCTTGAACAAGAGACAATGAGGCTGAAAGGATTGGAAAAGATGCATGAGTGGTGTGATACCTGGTACATACAGAATCCAAGTTTTTCAATAAAATAATTTTCATATGAGGGCAAGTCTCTCTCTGCACTATTCTTCTTCAGCAGTGTCTTTGCTATTGCTGGGCCTTTGCTTTTCTATATGGATTTCAGAATTAGCTGTCCATCTTTCATAGACCCTTTGGGGATTTTGATGAATATTGTTTTGAATCTGTATTTTGAGGAAATTTGGCATCTGTACAATTTTGAGTCTTTTAAGTTCATGAAGATTAGTATCTCTCTATTTAGTTACGTCTTCTTTAACTCTTCCAATACATTTCCCCCTATATAAAGGTTCTAGGTCCATGGTTCCCAAAGTGTGCCAAGGTACCCTGGGGTATCCCACTGAGCTCAGAGGCACCATGGGATAATTTGAGTTTTAGAGAGAAACAGTCAATAAAATTGAAATGTTTTGGAGATTTGTGATAATTTTAAAAAAGATTTTTTTCCCCAAGCTTTTTGTAAGAGCACAGTATATAATTCATACAACTGGCAAAATATGTATTAATCAACTTATTGGTAAGGCTTCTGGTCAACAGTAGGCTATTAGTATTTAACTTTGTGTAGTCAAAATTTACATGCAAATTTTCAACTGGGGCAGGAGGATTGGTGTCCCTAACGCCTGCATTGTTGAAAATATACTGGATTTAATATATCCAGTATATTAAATAAATGGAACTGTTAGGAATTATTTTGGCCTAGAGGCACTGAAATATTTGAGAATAGAAAGGCATCATAGATCAAAGTTTGGGAACTTCTGTCTTAGGAACTTACTATTTTTTTATGGTATTATAAATGGTATCTTTTCCCCCCCTCCCATTTTACTTTCTGTTTAGTATACAAAAATGCTGTTGAATTTTGTATACTCCTCTTGCAAATTTGCTAACTCCAAATATATCCTAATAATTTATAAGTCATTCGCATTTTACAGACAATCATTTGCAACTAATGGCACTTTACCCTAGAATAGCAAGACATTGGAGAACAAAGAATAAATGATATTAATGAATTCAGATAAAAACTTTTCAAAGTTTTTCAAACATCCTATAGTTTCCCATCCCCTGAAAATAGTAACTCAGGGATTGAAAGGTTAAGTGATTTGACTTTCAGTATACAACTTGATTAGTGGCAGTAGTTTGCCTAAATTGATTAGCATTATTTAGTTGAAAAATCTATTTTGAATTTCTGTCATTTATATTACACTGTTAGATGCTTCTGGGAAATAAAAGACTTATTATAATTAAAATATAAGTATATAAAAACCATTACCTCACAAAAAGTAGAGGAAATTGCTACACTGATGGGCATGACTGCAATGGGTTATGGGGGGGGGGACATGATAATATGGACAAATGTAGTAACCACATTGTTTTTTCAAGTGAAACCTTCATAAGAGTGTATATCAATAATACCTTAATAAAAAAAGAAATATGATCCATCATTATAGATAATAGAGGCAGTGTCATAATCTGCTTAGTATTTGCTAAATGTGCAATACAAATAATAGAAAGTTTCCACTGTAGATGTTGTAATCCCTAAAGATGTAAGAACAAAAGATTTTCCAAGTGCAATTTTTCAACCACTGCCAATTTATATTTAATTCTGTTCAGTATCTTGGTTTTTGTTTAGTTTAACTGTAAAGCTAAACAACATTCATGTATTGTCTGCAAAGTGACAAATATATAAGGGTACTTTTAGTGGGCAATGGGGCAATCATTAGATTGGATCTCTATGGTATCATATTTATTAGAAGCAGTATTATTCATTTTACTTTTGCTGATAATTGTGTATAATTTAAAATGTTCCAAAATCAAATTTACAGAGCAAGGTATATTCAGAGAAGTCTTTTAACTCAGTCCCCTGCATTTTATTCCTTCCCTTACCCACAGTAACCATAAGAAAGTATGGTTTATCCTTCCATTTAAAAAATAATAAGCATGTATGTGTATATGTTGATATACCTTCCCCCCATCAGTAAATGGTAGCAATACCATATATTTTCCCCCATCTTGCATTTTCACTAGTAATATATCCTGAGATCACTCCATGGCAGTATATAGAGTGATCTCCTCACTCATTGTTAGAACTTCATAATACTTCAATGTGTGACATAGCGTAGTTAATTCAACCAGACCCCAATTTATGGCCATTTGAGATGCTTCTCATCTCCTGCTGTTGCAGATGATACTGTAACAACAGACTATATGTCTGTTTGTATTTTTGGCAGTGTGTCTTGAGGTTAGATTCCTAGAAATGGAATATCCTGATCCATTACTCTTAAACACTATCTTATACTGCTTTCATGTGAAATAAAAGTTGCAGATTATTTATTTAACCTATCCTCTTTTCAGGGGAAACTCAGTCTGCCCTAATTTAATTCCCTAAGTCAATTTTTGGGGGAAAATTAATATATTGGAAAAAATAAGAGAAAGGAAAACTATAATAAAAAATATATATTTCCATTTGTAAATACTTGGATCACAACTACTCTAAAAGTCAGAATGAAGTGTTCATAGGCCTGTATCTATACATAGGCTTGGCCACCAGTGCAGGCTCATGCAGGTGCCAGTGATGAAACAACCAGCAAGAGCACAATGCTTCGATGACATGATATTCCAAATAGTGAATACACTTCTTGGTAAAACTGAGCAGGACAAAGTACAAGCTTGTCTTAGTTGCATAGTGGATGCATACCTGAAAAATTCATTGTGTTTTATTTAAAACTATATAAAAAATATCTTCTGTATGTAAAGTAAAACTGTGCTGTAGGTTCAGATAATTAGCCTTTTTTTTTTTAAACTACAACTCAGTGCATGGTGGGACATTTAAGAGTTGTGAGGACTTGGTAGCACATTTAAAAGTTTGGTATCTGTGACTTTGCTCACTAAATATCAGTAGGACTCCTGTTCGTTCCTATTAGTGTTTATTTGTGCTTTCTTTGTTTCTTAATTTTGCCAGAAGAATTTTACTAGTTTTGTCTAAAACCCAATTTTTAGCTTTATTGATCTTCTCTATTGTATAGTAGAGAATTCGGCAATTTCTGCTTTAATCTTTATTATTTTCTTCCTTCTTTATCTGGGTTTATTGTTTTTGATTATCTGGGGTTTTGTTTATTTTGCTTCTTAGGTTGGATGTTTAACTCATTAATTTTTAGTTCTTTTTTAGAGTAAAATTTCAGAAGTAAGCATCCTTAAGAGCTTTAATCACATCCTGCAAGTTTTTTTGCTGTTTTTTTTTTTTTTTTTGGTGGTGGTAAAATTGGTGCAGAGCATAAAACTTATCCTTTTAATCATTTTTAGATGTACAATTCATTGGCATTCATAAGGTGCATTCACATTGATGAACAACCATTACCACTATCTGTTTCCAGAATTTCTTCCTCATCCCAAATAGAAACTCTATACCCGTTAAACAGTAACTTCACATTTTGCCATGCCAGTAGGCCCTGGTAACCTCTATCTTATTTTCTGTCTCTCTGAATTTGACCACTTAGATACCACATATAAGTGAAATTACACAGTCTTTGTCCTTTTGTGTAGTTTATTTAATGTTTTCAAAGTTCATCCTTGTTAAGAGTATCTGTCAAATTTCATTCCTTTTTAGAGCTGAGTAATAGCCTACTGTCTGTCTATATACATACCACATTTTGTTTATCCAATCCTGTAAGTTTTGATACATAGTTCTTTTTCATTCTGAGTATTTCCTAATTTCCATGATCTTTTCTTAACCATAAGTGTTTTTGAGGTGTTTTAAAATTTACAAAATTTACAAACTTAAGAATTTTTTTCCTAGTTATCTTTCTGTTAGTGATTTCCCATGGAATTGATTTTGGTTGAGTATAGAGTGATTCCATTCTTTTGAAAATTTCTCATCCTCAAAATTTTTTATTTCAACCTCATTCTTAAAGATAGCTTTGTTGAATCTGTGATTTATGTTTGCAGCTTTTTCTTTTAATACACTGAGGCTATTCCATTGTCTTCTTGATTTCATTGTTGATATCAAGAGGTAAGTTTAAAGTCCAACTTCCACTTCTGCAAAGTTTGCCCCTTTTTCTCCTTTGGCTGATTTTAGAAACTCTTTGATCTTAATTTCACTATGTATCTTCACTTTGATGGGCATAAATTACTTTTTATTCTGCTTTTGATTGATTAAGTTTCTTCAGTTATGGATTTGTGGCCTTTATCAGTTCTAGAAATTTCTCAGCTGCTAGTATATATGACCAACCATTCCCTCATTCATTCTGTCCTCTCCTTCAGGAACTCCAAAAATATGTATCTTAGATCCCCCAACATACTTATGTTACTTTCATATTTCTCTCTGTGTCTTTGCTGCATTCTAGGTACTTCGTTCAGAAACATCTCCTAGTTCACTAATTCTCTCTTCCACTAAGTCTGCTGCTTTTTACTTCAAGTTAATTTTCAGGTATTACATTTTTTCTTACTGAAAGTTTTGTATGTTGTGGTGGTTTCTTTGGTTGGTTGGTTGGTTGGGTTTTTGTTTTTCTGTTTGTTTGTTTTTGCTTTTATTTTCAGGCTTCTTATACATATTCTGTGTTCAATCAGTCCACATCTGTTTCACCAGTCTGTTTTGGCTAGTTCCCAATCATGGTCCCTTGTTTGTTTGCTGGATTAGAATTTAATCTTTGGGTATTATTTTGAGTTCCATATTGAAGTTGTCTCCCAGGGAGGCCTTCCATTGTATTTAATTTTGCCATTCCCCAGGGAGTTCTGGCAACATGGCTGCAATCAGTTAAACCTATTCAGGAGTTTGGGATTTCAAAGGTGCAGTGAATTCATACTATAAACCTGCATTTTGTTGTTAGGATTCCTCAGAGCTCCCCACCTTTGTTATCACCAGACTCAAAATAATTCAGATTTTCTTGTTCCCTCTGCCCAGAGGGAATTTATTCCTGCTTTACTCTTATATAGACTGTAACTTTTAGGTCCACGTGGTATGTGGGAGGGGACTCCTATTCAGTTTTTCAATTTAGGCAGCCTACGGTTTATCACCTGTCCTCTGTGACAGCCATCAAAGTGGAAGTTTAAGATCTCCAGGGTTTAGTCAGAAGCCCATCCAGAATAACTAGATTAGTAAATTGCTCACTCTCTTGTTTCTGGTTTCACTTTGCTTTGGGTTTTATGGAAACATCCCTTGCATCTTAACTAGCTTAACTGCAGTTTTAAAGATTTTATATGTTATCCAGTCCTTTATTTGAGTTTGAAGCAAAGTTTCATTTCATTTTCCTTCGTTATTCTTTACTAGTGCCCCAGTTGTATTTTCTACATCTCCTCGCCACTTCCCTTCTCCCTTTCCCTTTCTGGTTTTGCTACTAATAGGCCTGGTGTTAGGACCATTGCCGCCAAATGAAAACCCCCCTTTCCTTCTAATCTGTAGTTTTTCCTTCTACAGTATATGTTGTCCACTTGAGGTGCTTTGGGATGTTTTCAATGATGCTTTTGCTTTCAAAGGCATTTGAGGCTTTGTTTGGAGAAGGGTAGGGAAAAGGAAAAAAGGCCAGTAAATGTTTTGAGGGCTTTTACAACTTCTTGGTTGTTGGAAGTCTTATCAAATAGTGTATTATTACATTCATAAGACTAAAAACTTAAGGTTCATATGTTACTTGTATAAAATCTATGTAGAAGTATAAAGCAAAATTATGGTTTTTAAATCATCGTGGTTTTCAATAGTATATGATTTGTACTTGGAGTACCATAATCGATATAAGCAGAGTATAATAAACTTAGTATTTCTGCTAGTTAAGCTGACTGGTTTCAGACACCACTCCTTTCATTTCTGTTGTATATTTAGCTTCCCCTAGTCTCCTTCAGTAGACAGTTAAGGGATTGTTTGTCTTTGAGTTGTGTCACAATTAAACAATGGGCCTGTTAAAAGAGTACAGTGTGTTTTAGGCATGCTTTTTGTTTCGCCTACTTGTTTTTCACTGAAAAGTAGCAAAAAGCATTTGAACACATTTGGAGAGAGGCACTACTTATCACTTGCTCCTTTTTTATAAACATTTTTGAGTAATGGTGGAATAAAACATTGGTAAATCAGTATTTTATCATGAATTGTTTTTAATGTTCTTTATTGTTTATGACTAAAACATGAGGTGTAAAGAACCTTGTTACATCCTCATTTGCCACTTGTTGTTAGGCATTGACACCATGAGTAGAAGCAGTACACAAAATACACTGCCTTATGGAAAATAATTAAAGACTAAGGCTGTTAATCAGCTCTTAGGGGAAAACTGTAAATTTTCCAAAAATATTGTTGTTAATGAAGGGCAGTTTATATATTGTTTAGAGAAATACTGTTTGATGAGAGAACTAATAAATTCAAGAAGAATAATATTTCACCTGGGGACAGAGTGTATTGCCATAAATCAGTAAACATTACTGTCTAATACACACAAGGATCTGTGTTAAACATTAAGGAAGATACTAAAATAATATAAAAATATTAATGGTAGAAGAAGACATATGCACCCCTATGTTTATCACAGCACTATTTACAATAGCCAAGAAATGGAAGCAACCTAAGTGTCCATCAGTAGATGAATGGATAAAGAAGAAGTGGTACATACACACACAATGGAATATTATTCAACCATAAGAAGAAAACAAATCCTACCATTTGCAACAACATGAATGGAGCTAGAGGGTATTATGCTCAGTGAAATAAGCCAGGCGGAGAAAGACAAGTACCAAATGATTTCACTCATCTGTGCAGTATAAGAACAAAGAAAAAACTGAAGGAACAAAACAGCAGCAGAATCACAGAACCCAAGAATGGACTAACAATTACCAAAGGGAAAGGGACTGGGGAGGATGGGTAGGAAGGGAGGGAAAAGGGGGGCATTACTATTAGCAGACATAATGTAGGGGGTGGGGCACAGAGGAGGGCTGTACAACACAGAGAAGACAAGTAGTGATTCTATAGCATCTTACTATGCTGATGATGGACAGTGACTGTAATAGGGTATGTGGGGGGGACTTGGTGATGGAGGCAGTCTAGTAAACAATGTTATTCAAGTGATTGTGCACTAACAATACCAAAATTTTAAAAAAATGTAAAATATATATATATATATGTAAATGGTAATAATGATATAATAGTAGTATAATCCCTACCTTACAATTGTGTGCAGTCTGTGTGACTGTAGGAAAACCACTTGTTATTTGATCCATTCCTTCACATATAAAATAAAGAAGATGGGCCATATTAATTGTAATCCATCTTTAATACTCTAAATTTATTTTCCTCTGTAACTTGGATTCAGAAGATGGTGAGGGGTCATTTTGTACAGGGATAGGTGGGAATGACTTTACAAAGGAAATAATTTTACTGGGCATTAGGTGATTTGGTTAAGTAAAGAATAGGATGAAGAAAATTTAAGAATGAAGAAATAGTTACACAGAGATGGTTTGGGCCAGAAAAGTGTTATACTTGGGAAACATGAAGCATTGGATATAAGTGGTATGTTCATATGAAATCATACTGATTTAGTAGTAAATGGCCCTAAATGCCAGAGTTAAGTCCTTGGTCTGTTGATTATGCATAGCTACTGAGGGAAGGTATAGCCAGGGAGAGTGATATCATGTGTATTTTTTGGTTTTTAAATGCCCCAGAAATTTATTTAATGTTTGCTTGATACATTTTATATAGAAAGGTAGGGATATTTACTTTGAGTGCCCCATGGTAAATCTCATGGAGGCATCAGGTGTTATTTTTAGTCAACTTTGTGCATTTAACCAAATTCTAACTTCTTTTTTCTAAACAAAAACTGAATGCTTAGAAACTCTTTAGGAAGCTAGAGAAATCTTGAGATGAAGTGATAAAATATCAAGGTCATGCTTATATTTACTAAGATCTAATCACTTATGGAGCATATTAGAATTATTGCTGTCATGTTTGTCATCTTGAGTGATTTCATTAGGGACGTCTGTGACTTACATGTTTAATATTAAGTTTGAGTTTCACTTAGGTATGTGTTGCCTGCAGGTAACTATATTTCTTGAACTGTAGCTTATTCAACTTTATAATGTACAGTCACCAAGAAGAAAGCTCTGAAACAGATATGATATAATGTATTAGCACCTCTTTGGTTCTATGGGACTGAATTTGTACAGAAAATAAGAAAGTTATTGTGCGGTATACTAAAACAGAACAGCAAGGAAATTGTTTTGAATAACCAAACTATAAAGAAAGACTATGTTCCAAAAGTTGCCACATAATGTGCTTTGCTTAGACTTTGTGTTTTCATATAAATGTTCATTAGTCTCTCTCGTTAGCCCATGAAAGCTTACTCATCTTTCTGATTTTTGTTTTGAAAAACCATATAGTAAATACTATTGCACTTGTATAGGTTTTCAAGCATGTTAAAGATTTGATTAGGTTTTTATACCCTAACTTGGAAATCTAGTCACTGATAATCATTTCCTGTGTTAAAAATGTGTTCTGTAGAATATAGGATGAAATAAACATGGGTCTTCTGCTATCTCAATGAAACATCAGAAAGAATTAGGGGGTGTGAGAGTAAACTTTGAGCTGGAGTATAATTTTAAAAAGCAATTGTTTAAGTATGGTCTATGTGATATCCTTGGGGGGGGTGTCCATGAGGTCAAAATCTATTTTCATAATAATCCTAAAACATTGTTTGTCTCTTATACACTATGTTGACATTCACATTGACGGTGCAGAAGCAGTGGTGGGTAAAACTGCCCCTACTTTAACACAAATCAAGGCAGTAGCCATGTGTTTCTAGGTTTTTTTAAAGAGCCAGTTTCACTTAAGCATGTATTTGATGAAACAAAAGATTATTAATCTTATTATAGCTCTACTTTTGAGTTCATTTTATATAGCAAAATGAGAAGTTCTCAATAAGGCGCTTAGAAAATACGATGGGTCTTGCGAACACCACTTACATGATTGACCTAATTGAGCCTCTTCATGGAACACCATTTTTAGTTGAAAGAACTGGCCCAAAAACTCTAGTTGTTCAGACTTAGGTATTTGGCAGACATTTTCTCAAAAATGAACAAAGTGACAGAATTTGTGGCAGTTGGTAAAATTTAAGCTTTCAGGTCAAAATTAGAATTTTAGAAAATTTGTATGCATTTTATTGAGTTTGACAGTTTCCCAGTACTGATACTTTACTCATGAGATCAGTGGTGATGGTAATGAATGTTACTTTTTTTTATAATGAAATGTATCAACATGGGAATATGTTCATAATTCAGTGAATCAATATTCTCCAAATAGTCAGTTCATGACACTTCAAAATTCATGCATTGATAAAAGATCCATTCAAAGTACAAGAAAAATCAGTAGACTGAATGTAATAGTGCACAAAAAACTTTTGCTGTGGTTTCAGATTCCACAACCAAAGTTACGAAGGTTGAGTTTGATATAATATATTAAATATACCCACAATTATCTGACAGTTATTAAATTACTGTCTTTTTAAGAACATGTTGATAAAAGGATATGTGTGCATAACCTAACGTAAACAAGTGTGTGTTGGTCTTCAGATTATGAACTCTTAGAGAAAAACTAGGTCTTCTCTTACTTTATCCAGCATCTAGCATAGAATCTTATTATAATAATGGTCATCATAGTAGTCATAGCACCAGCAGCATTCATTCTTTATTAGCTCATTTAATCTTTCAGGTAAATATTAATTTGTATTTACTTGAGATATAATTCACATAGCTGGCATTTGGTGTTTTAAAGTGTACAATTCAGTGGTTTTAGCATATTCACAAGTTTGTGCAACCATTACCAATGTCTAATCACAGTACATTTTCATATACCCCGAAGAAACTCTACACCCATTAGTAATCACATCCAGTTCCCCTCATCTCTTAGCAACTACTAATCTACTTTCTGTCTCAAATGATTTCCCTGTTCTTCACATTTCATATAAATGGAAAATGTGTTTTTATGTCTGGCTTTTTTCACTTACGTTTTCAAGGTTCATCCCATGTTACAGCATATATCAGTGTTTCACTCCTTTTTGTGGCCAAGTAATAGTCCATTTTATAGATATGCCTCATTTTGTCTATCTGTTCATCTGTTGATTCACATTTTGGTGGTTCTGTCTTCTAGCTATTATGAATCATTTAGCAACATCTTTCAGCTGCTGTGAACATTTATGCACAAGTTTTCATGTGAACATGTTTTCATTCTCTTAGGTATATACTGCAAGTGGGGTTGCTAGGTCATATGGTTGGTAACTCTATATTTACCTTTTTGAGGAAATTATTACAGTGTCCCCCTTATCCAAGGTTTCTTTTTTCAGTTTCAGTTACCCAAGGTCAACCACAGTCCAGAGCAGAAGATCCTCCTCCTGATGTGTGGTCAGAATGTTAATAATAGCCTAATACTATGTCACAGTGCCTGTCATTCACCTCTCTTCAGCTTGTCATGTAGGCATTTAATCATCTCACATCATCAAAAGAGGGGTGCTTACTGGTGGTTACCATACAGATAAGAGGTTGGGGATGGGTAAAACAGGTCAAGGGGAGCAAGAATCAGTGAATGTTTGCTGTCGTGATATGGGTGATGGTTACATGAGTAACAAAAATTCATTGAACTGTGCACTTAAGATTTGTGCATTTTATTGTATGTATATCAATTAAAAGAACTAATATAAAAAATTTTTAAGGGTGATTACAGTATAATATTTTGGGGGAGAGGGAGCCAACATTCACATAATTTTTATTACGATATATTGTTATAATTGCTCTGTTTTATTAGTTATTGTTAATCTCTTACTGTGCCTAATCTATAAATTATACTTTATCATAGGTATAGTGGATAGGAAAAACATGGTATGTATAGTGTTTGGTACTGTCCATGGTTTCAGGCATCCACTAGTGGTCTGGGAATGTATCCCCTGCAAATGAGAGGGGGACTCCTGTAATTCCTTTATTAATAGACTTTTTATTTCAGAATACTTTTAAATTTATAGAGAAATTACAAAGATAGTAGATTTCCTGTGTAACTGTCACCCGTCTTCCCCTAATGTTAATATAAACCATAAAATGTATGTCAAAACAAAAAAGCCAACATTGATACATTGCTATGAACTAAATTCTGAACTTTATTTGGGTTTTACCAGTTTTTCCACTAAGGTCCATCTTCTTTTCTAGGATACCACATTATCCTGTTTCCTGGACTCATCTGCTCTGTGACAGTTTCTCAGTCTTTGTGTTTCATATCTTTGACAGTTTTGAAGAGTACTGATTAGGAATTTAGAATGACCGTTAGGTTTGTCTGATGTTCTTCCCATGATCAGAGTGTGGTTATGGGTTTTGGGGAATACCACAGAGTTGACGCGTGCTTCTCATCACCAGGGGGTGAGTGATATCAACATGACATATTACTGGTGACGTTAATGTTAATCACTTGGTTAATGCAGTGTTTGACATAGTTTTCCAACATGAAGTTATTGTTCCCTTTTCATACTCTGTTCTTTGGAAATGAGTCTCTGAGTCCAGCCTATACTCAAGTTGGGGTGGGAGAGCTAAGTGCCAACTCGTAGAAGGGCATGTGTCTACATACATCATTTGGAATTCTTTTGTAAGGGAGATTTGTCCCATCACCCCGATTTTACTTAATTATTCATTTTTTGTATTTATGAATTATGAGTATTTATTTCATACTTTGGGCATTGGCTTTTGAGGACTCTTTCCTGTGTCCCCTTGACATGCCCTCATCCTTTTTTACATCTGTCCTTAACTCCTGACACTTTAAGATGCTTTAGGCTCATCCTTTATTTTCTCTGTTCTGCCTAGAACCAGCCATTTCTCCAAGGATTTCTGAGGCACAATGAAGTTATTTACCCAAGGCCACACACTTAAGTAAATGGTGGAACCAAGATTGCAGCCAGAGCAGTCTGATTCCACAACCCGTGCTGTTAGCCACAGCCCGGGACAATACACAGCTGAAGAGGCACTGGTGGTTTCTAGCCATCCTCCGTCAGCGAGCCAGCCTCAAAGATGCAACTGGTAGTCAGTTTACACTAAGTAATTACTGGGCCCTGACTGTTTTATACTGATTATTTTTTTAGCACGGCTATGATTATAATCAAGTTAAAAATTACTTATTAGCAACAGGCATTACGATTAGCACACATAACGTGGAGGATGTACAGGGAAGGCAGTAGAGCACAGAGAACACAAGTAGTGACTCCATAGCATCTTACTATGCTGATGGACAGTGACTGTAATGGGGTATGTGGTGGGGACTTGATAATGAGGGGAATCTAGTAACCACAGTGTTGCTCGTGTGATTGTATATTAATGACATCAAAATAAAAAAAATACTTGTTAGCCACAGGTAACCATGTTAATATTTTGGTGCATTCCCTTTTCTAAATGTATGCAAATGTATTTTGAGATTTAGTGGTATTATCCTGATTGTTTAATATGCATAAATATGGAAAGTTCACAGTATAATCAAAATCTGAACAAGCTGTTTCTGTTGTAACTTGTTTTTAAGGTGGAAGAGAGCCAGCCGCTCTAGGCTTAATGGCCACCCCAAAAAGTGATCTGTTTTGCCTTAATGTTATGTTCACGTAACAGATAAACATCTGTCTTAATTTATCAATTCATCAAGTAATCCTCAAAGTACTGTTACTGAGCCTTATCTTTCCTCATTTATAGCAGTAGAGAAGTCCTCTCTGATAATGTACATGCGACAGCCCATGCTTAAGAACATCCAGTTGCATGCTGCTTGCATCCTACCCCAAAACAAAATAAACCTCACACGATGTGATCAGCTGGCTGGAAGAACCATTTGATTGTCATCCATACCACCTTCTTAGATCCCACCCCCATTTTTTCACTTGACCACCAGTATTAATTTCAGTTCAGTCAGCCTTTCTCAAATACAGACATAGATCTTCACTTCTTCTCCCAGCCTTTCTCTAGCTGGTTACCCTCAAAATGTTAATTTTTCTCCTTTTTTTCATAGGCTGAAAAATAAGTCAGTATGGCAGATAAAATATGTAATACAGTGCTAGTGGCATACTCCTATCAAGGAAATCAAAAGCTATAAGATTTGGAGTGGTATTAGGTACAATAACCTCTTCATCCCTCAATTCTCAAATTATACCTGCTTTTTTCTCAGGTACTAGCATTCAAACTAAATAAAAAATGAAAATTTAATTTTATCTAAGTATAGTTGGCATTCTTTTCATTGTATATATATATATGAAGTTTTGTTCACTTACATGCATTAAAAAACTATAATCAAATCGAGATTTAATGTCCAGTCAAAACCTTGGTTAGTGAGAAAAGGTGATATTTCCTAATATATATACTTCTGTATCAGAACTCATCTGTAACTTAGGCATCCCCTCACCTTTTCTGCTTGTTTTATATGTGTGTAATCCACATTTTTTAAAGACAAAAAACATGTAGAAGTATATATGTTAACAGAGTTTTTACAATAAATAATTTATCTGTAAACAACGTTGAAGTTTCCACTGAATTAGTCCCCATTTCTTCACTTGACCACCAGAAGAGGGTTACTTGACTGCCTGGACAAGGCATCACAGGATAACAGAACCTTGGGATTTGGCCATACATGGTTTTCAGCCAAATTCTGGATTTACTTTTGTCAGTGTTCCCAAATGGATCAAGTTCTATGGGACTGTCTGCAAAACTTACAAGAGACTAAGGTGTGTGTAGTTAGAATGTCAGATTTTCAAAGTAACCAAATGCTGCATCGGTGGCACATTCTCATCCTATAGGAAAGCTTATATGGAAGGTAGGTTGTCATTGGAAGGCTAGTGAGCATGGACTCAGAATTGGGGGGTGTTGTTTGGTACATTTAATAGCAAGCATCCTGTCCTTGCCCTAGAAATAGTCCTCTTGTAGAGATAGCCTTTGATTGGCCAGTCAGGACATATTATTCCTCTGTGGGATTCTCTTTTTTTTTTAAGACTGTTATGTTTTCTGTATTTTCACTGGATCATTTGTTCTTAGAATCAGTTGATTAGATGAATTTTTTTTTTAATGTTTTAATAGCAGCTTTTCACCCCTAACCAGGATCTGATCAAGGCTGTGTACTGCATGGGCCACCAGGTCTCTTCAGGCTTGTAGTCCAGGGGGACGACACTGACATTGTGAAGAGCCACAACAGCTGTCTTGCAGAAGGGCCTGTATTCTGGATTTGGCTGTTTCCTTATATTGTCCTTGAACATATCCCTCTAGCCCCACTATCCCTGTAAATCATGTAAGACTGACTGGATTCAGGTTAAACTCTTGGGAGGATGATTTTATTGGAGATCTTATGCATCTCACACTGCTTCACATTGAGAAGCATGTAGATGAACATTTTTTGATGTTAGTATCATCATACTTTCCAAAAATTATCACAGTCCTAGTGACTATTATGGGGTTTGTAGGGGGGGACTTGGTGAAGGGGGGAGTCTAGTAACCATAATGTTCTTCATGTAATTGTAGACTAATGATAATAAAATGAATCAAAAAAATTATCACAGACCTTTAATCTGGACATAGCTTTTCAAACATTCCCTCAGCCAACCATTTACCAAATATTTGTTAGGGGAGATTACCTATATCGATAGCCAGTTTAATTTCTTACTCATTGAGTTTTACAAATTTTGCAGATTTCCCTCTAAGTGGATAAATTTGCTTATTCGAAGTTGGGGAGGGAATTACTGTTTTTTTTTTACCTTGTTCTTAACCATACTGTTTTGTCTGTTTCAGGCCATATCATAATTTTGAATCATGTCTGATAACGGGGAACTGGAAGACAAGCCTCCAGCACCACCTGTGCGAATGAGCAGTACAATATTTAGCACTGGAGGCAAAGACCCTTTGTCAGCCAATCACAGTCTGAAACCTTTGCCCTCTGTTCCAGAGGAAAAAAAGCCCAGGAATAAAATCATCTCTATATTCTCAGGCACAGAAAAAGGTAAATAGCTGCTGTGTTTCAAGAGTCTCAGTTATTATTTTATGGTACTGATTTTTGTGTCTTTTTAATTAAAGTATAATAAGGTGAGATCTTGTATATGGAGAATGATAAGCAGATCCAGGAAAACAGTTTGTAGTGGTGTCCAAAGTTAGACTAGTTTATTTCAAACTGTGATAGAAAAGAATTAAACTGAAGTTGTTGTTCCTCCTACTTGTTATATTCAATGAATTTCTGTACTCATCTCCTTTGTTTTCTAAGATTTGGGCTGTAGTTTATTACTTCCTAACATGAATGAGATTTATGGTATTTAAGAAACACCTAATAAAGAGATTTCATGATTTTTGAACAGAAGTAAGTAATATCGTCTTTTATCATGCCCTCAGGAGCGTTTTAGGCAGCACTCAGTAATCAACACTGTAATATGTCTTCCACAAACATGAGTCTAGTCCAGGGTTTCTCAACCTCAGTAAAATTGATGTTGTGGAACCAAATAATGCTTCATTGCAGGGATCTGTCCCTGTGTTATGGGATATTTAGGTTCCATTCCTAGCTTTTACCTGCTAGATGTCAGCAGCACCTCCTACCCAGTTGTGACAACTAAAAATGTCTACAGACATTGTCAGGTGCCCCCTGTGCAGCAAAATGGCCTCTGGTTAAGAACTACTGGCCTAGTCACACAACATGAAATAAAGATTATAAATAGTCTTAAATAAATTGAAGTCACTAAAATAATTTTGGTGTCAAACCCAAAGAATTTTTTATTTTCAGAGCCTTTTTTGGATTTTAGAATTGGATAAGGGATTATAGATTGTAATAGATTTTAGAATAAGGGTTAGGGGTTAGTTTAATTATCATAAGCATGGCAATATGGCTCTGATAGCTAGTGGTAGATGTAAGTGGAGATAAAGGTACATTTTTAATTATATATGTAAGTTTACACAGGGAAGTAAACCCAAGTGAAATAAGTGGTGCTTTGTATCTAATAATAAATATGCTTTTAGTTCGAGAATTAAGAATATATAACTGAAAATCTGAATGAGATACAGTTAATATAGTTAATATTATTAAGGAATCAAGTCTTGGGGAATTCAGATTTGCAGAGAGAACATAATTATTGGACAGTTGAAAGCCTGTTCATTTTATTGTGTATCTCTTAACTTCTAATTTTGCATATATTTTCAAGATTTCATGTAAGGCTGTAACTGAAAGACCTCATGAAAGTATGTGTTTTAAGTTTATTTAACAGAAGTGATAGGGTGTATATTCGGCATATTTGAGAAAGAAAAATATACTGACTGGGTTACGTAAAGGATAAAGAAGGAAATTAGGAAATGAACCAAATAGTATGCAGGGGAAGAGGGTAAAGAGGTGTGTGTATTGGAGAGCAGTAAATCTTCATCCTCTATTTTAGTAAGTTGGTATATTTAAAATAAGAAAACCTAACAATGGCAGTGTAAACACGTACTTATAATTATGGAGGTTAGTACCAAAAGAAATTGCTGTAAGAGTTGAAACTAGTCTAGGGACAGCAGAGTGCAAAGTGCAGTAGGGGAATGCTCAAGGTAGGACAAAATGTACTTGGAGACAGCCTTGGAAAGGGGAAAAGAACACAAATGAAACAAAAGGAAGTGTGGACAGTTCTTTACTCAGAGCAGTGGTAGAGTTTGTGAGCAAATTGAACATGCATTTACATAAATATATAAATACACAAATACAAACAGAAAACACATAAAAATACATATTAATACATAAAAAAAGAGCATGCCAATTTCTCTCATCATTTTGAGAATCTTCCAGTGTTACTCTTTGTTAACTCCGCCTTCCCTTCCTTTCTTCCAGACTTACTTATCAGCAGTAACGAACTCAAGGTCCTCCCTAACAAAGGGAGAGTGAGGGTCCTGGTGGCCCAGGGATGACTCTGATTGCACTTAGGTTTATAGGTCTTGAGATCGTAATTAATGGCTATTAATTTTTGTGGTGATTTCTAAAGTCTTTTTGTTTTCTTAGGTTTATTACATTCAAGATCTAGTAGCTTTTTTAGTGCTTAAAACTTTGCAAACTTTAAAAAGAAAACTTTGCCTTACCTAATTCCTTTTTCACTTCTTTTAAAAAGTTTTCTATTATAGAAAGTGTCAAAATACACTAAGTGTAATAGTCTAGTGAACCCTGTCACCCAACTTCAACAATTATTGTGCCTTCACATGACTTACTTTTTTAGGTAAAGTTTACATGTATTGAAATGCACAAAAATTATCTGTACCATTTTAACAAATGGATACACCTGTCTAAGTAAGCCATGATCATTATCACCATATCACATTATACACCATTTCCGTCTCCCTAGAAAAGTCTTTCAGATTCTATCCCAGGCAATCTACTCTTCCTCTGGCTTCAGGCAACTAATGTCTGATTTTTTACCTTTGATTAATTTAGCCTGTTCTAGAACAAACAGAATTTTGCTTTAATTTTTTAGTTCTGTGGTGACATCATATACATAAGAATATACTATACATAATGTATATATTTTAATAAAACGTCCTTGTACCCATCACCCATCCTATTTTGTCAGTACCTTTGAAATCCCCATCTACTTTGCCCCATCTGTCTCTTTGCTCCCTTAATTTCCACCATCCTGGATTTTGCATTTTTTTACTCCTTGCTTTTTATTGTAATTTTATGACATAATATCCCCAAATAATATGTAGTTTAAGCTTGCCTACTTGGGAACATTTCATAAATGGAATCATACTTAAAGTTATTTTTCTAGTACTTAACATTTTTCACTCAATTTCTTATATGTGTAGTTGTAGTTCATTTTCACTGCTTATGTGTAGCTATAGTTTGCTCTTTTTCACTGCTGTATATTAGTACACTGTATAAATATATGGCAATTTTTTTAAGCAGTCTCCTGTTAATACACATTTGGGTTGTTTTCTTGAAAAATCCTGCCATGGTTAATCTTGAACATATCTCTTGGTGGATACACGTGCAGTTATTTCTTTAGGGCAATGCTTTTCAAACATCAGGTAGCCCATTAGTTTACTTGTTCCTGATTCTAATTGTTTATTAAAATCTTTTGGGAAGCTTAAAAAAGTAAATCCATGTCCAAACTCTATCCCAGACCAGTTGAATTAGAGTCAGGGACTTGCATAGACATAAGTCTTTAATTTTTAAATTAACCTGGACATTGCTTTTAATTTCTTGAATACCTCAGGTAATTCTAATATACATATAATGTTACAGACCACTGCATTATAATGCATGGCGGTAAATGAAATAGAATAGAAATAATCAGAGTGTATTATACACAGTGAAAGAGTTGTTTCATGAAACTTTTGTTTTGGTTATGTGTGTACTCAGTCAGGATGTAAAATGTAGTGTGGGTCCTGGCTAAAGATTGAAAGGTTGCTCTGAGGCATACACTTAGAAGTAAAATTTCTAGGTTACAGGATATTCCTGTGTGACTTAACTAGGTTTGTCAGAATGCTTTCTAAAGGATTTTTTAAATGTATTCAGTCTCATCCACAGAATAAGACTGTTCCCTTTGCTGAACATCTTTGCAAATACTCACACTGCAAGACTTTAATTTTTGCCAATTTAGGAGGTGTAAAATTGTATGTCATAATGGCTTTAATTTGCATTCCCTTATGACTAGGGAAATTTCCTTTTCAATATGTTAATTTACCATTAATATGTATTTTCTGTAGCAGCTGTTCAGTTTTTCTGTTGAAATTTTTATTCAACGTTATTAATATTATTTATATTCTTTATATTCTGTATACTAATCCTTCATCAATTATGTTATTAAATACAGTTTTCCAGGTTATGATCGCCTTTTCACCCTTGCAGTGATATCTCGTTATGAACTGGAGTTATTAATTTTGGTGTAGTTGAATTGATCGATTCTTTTACTTTATGGTTTGAGCTTTTTGTATTTTAAGAAGTCTTTGCCAAACTGGGGGTCACAGATATTTTCTAAAGTATCACAGATTGTTTTTCTAAAAGTGTAACTTAAAAAAATTAAACCTTTGAACTATCTAGTGATGAGCTGTTGTCTTGGCTTATTTTTGAAAGTCTGTGTAGTTAGGTAGTGTTGAGTGGTATAGTGTGTATTAACTAAAGTGATTTTTCACATCTAATTATTCAACCTATGTGCACCTTCACTTCTGGTTGATTATGAAGATAATAGAACTGTAAATATCCTCCTGGTCTAAAAATCTAATTCTAAGATTAATAATAGTAGCTCATATTCATCTGCCTGTTTCCCAAAGAATACCCTTCTTATAATGGAACAAGTTTAGTTTCACCAATTTGAGGCTGTTCTGGATCAAAAGAAGAAAAGGGTAATCACTGATTCTGTTAGACTGAAAACAGAAGAGTCTTTCTTTTAAAGAGATGGGGGTTTTTTAGCCTGAGACTCTGTTCAAATGTACCTAACGGTGGTGGCTGTAAAGGATGTGGCAGTGGCATACTATGATTCTCTTAAGTAACTTTTGTGCAATACATGACTCGGGGGCCCTACATCTTGACTGAAGGTTGCTGCCTGCCTGCTTGGTTTATAGTCTAGTGAAGTCGGAAAATGATTCTAAGAATGTTTTTTCCCCTAGTATACTAAAGTTGTGTATTTTATTGTAAGAAGTTTCTTTTCCTGGTCCATTACTTCCCATCAAGTGTTCCAGTTGCCTGGTGGACATCTATAGATAGATGATTATGGGGCGTTTTTTTATTGGTGGTCCTTTTAGTTCTTGCCTTTCAAAGTTATAAAGCAGTGTTTCTGTTTATATAGCAGTATCTTTCCAGCACAATGTTTGATTTGAGATGTGCTTCAATATCTTTGTTTTAAATACTGTTTTTAATATCCCATTCCCTTCCTACTTGGACTACTAAAATACAGGGAGTATTTGGATATACATGTGTGTGTTTTGTAAAAACAAATGGAATTAAACAGATTTTTAGGATATTTTGTCATTTTCTTTTAAGTGGACTAATGTATGTAGATGTGTCTCAAGTTCTGCTCAGTCATTTTCACTTCCTTAACTTTTCATTCTATATTCCTAACATATATTGAACTTTCTTTAGTATATGTCTCTAAACTCTTAACATTCCCAGCTGAAAAGTATGGCTGGGCCTTAGACATAATAGGAACTAGGAATTCTCTTGCTATATGTCTATCATTCCCCTTTCTGTGTGCCTGATCATATTTCTTTCTTATTTCAGACTGATTTTCTCTGTGTGTTAGGAAGCATAACCCTCAATAGTTCCTGGTCTTTATTTTTGTGACTTGCTTTACTAGTGAGGGAATGATTCTCAGGGTGCTAATTCTAGCTTAATTTAGGTATTCACTCCTGAATCAATCTAATTCTCTGGGAGTATGTGGGGAACTATGGTTGACCTGGCTTGAATTAGATGCCTACCTTGGACTGGTCATCTATAATCAGGATCATATAAGAAAATAATATCTTTCCTAGCCATATGCAAATCAGAAGTGGAATGCTGAGCAGATATATTTAAAAGAAGAAAGAAGTATTTTTATAGCACACAAAATTGTTTGCTTTTCTGTCCGCCATTCAGAGCCATGTAAAAACTAAACCGTTAGCTTATAGTTGGTTAATTAAATATTTTCTCCACTATGCGGGATACCAAGTTACAAGTTACAAGAAACACTACTTTATAACTTTGAAAGGCAAGAACTAAAAGGGACACCAATAAAAAGAGTAGAGGGCATGAACTCAAATTATTCACAGTCTGGTGGAAAATGAGAGTTTGTTTATGATAGATGTAATTGTGTATTTCAGTAAAGATACTAGGCCTAACTAGGCTTGCATTTTCCTCTGTTCCTTTCCATGACCAGTGTGCCCTGCCCCCTTACCATAGCCAGATCTCTTACAATAAATACTGTATGTGCCTGGGAGACCTAGAGAGATGGACATTTGAGCACAAATCACTAGTCAAAAAAAAAAGTATGTTCCTACTAATACTGGGTCAATAGCATCTTTGTAAACAGATTCTGACAGTAACATTCCTGTTTTATATATGCAGACTTATCAAACAACACAACTTTCAGCTCTTCTATATTAGGAGAAATCTTATGGTTAAATATAGCAGATTGACCACTCTATTTACACTTTTCCTTCCCAGATCCAACTAAAATGTCCATTTAAAAAGGTTTTGGTTATTGTTGATGTTGTTTTAATATATATCACAAGGGCAACAAGAATGAGAAAGGAGACAGTAGTATACAACATCTTTCAATACATACTTGAAAGCCCAGAATGTTTCCCACTCCAACCATGCAGAGTATACAGTATTGGACGGAGTCTTTCATCAGTAGTGGGGTAGAATTAGCTTTATATTAAATGCTGCTCTAGTCCTTCCTAATAAAACTTAAAAATAATACCTAAAAGGATAAATTATTTCTAAATTCATTTATCTTCTATCTGAATAAACAGCCAAGAATCACCTGTATCCCAGAACAAAGCTCACCAATATTTATAGGAATACAGAAATACCTAACACCTAACAAGGAAAAGTTTTCAATGTCTGGCATCCATTCAGTATTTTCCAGGTATGCAAAGACCCATAATGAGTAAAATCCATCAATCAGTGTCAATCCAGAAATAATACAGATGATGGGATTAGTAGACAAGGACGTTAAAAGAGTTAAATAACTGTATCCCATATGTTGAAGAACCCAAGGAAAGATTCAGCATATTAAAAAGTAGCAGTGGAAGATACAATATGAACAAATCAAAATTCTAGAGTTGGAAAATACAATGGACAGGATTAACAGTAAATTAGACATTGCTAAAGAAAAGATTAGTTAATTTGAAGATCATATCAATAGAAATCATTGAAAATGAAACACGGGGGAAAAAGACTGAAGCAAAAGTGAACAGCAGCTATGGGATAACTTCAAGCAGACTAATATATCTATAACTAAAGTCTCCAAAGAAGGGGAAGGTGAGACAAAAAATAAGTTTTTTTTGAATGACTGAAAATTTCCAAATTTAATGGAGACTGTAAACCTGTAGATATAAGAAGTTCAGTGAATTCTGAGCACAGGAAACACAATGAAAACTACATGACAGCATATAAATTGTTTAACCAGTGATAAAGAGAAAATCTTAAAAGCTTCCAAACCTTTGGCTCAATTTTCTGTGAACCTAAAACACCTCTAAGAAATATTCTATTGAAAATAAATAAATAAAAAGCTACCAAAAAGAAAAGGCATATTACATATAGAGGAACAAAAAATGACAACAGACTTTATGTAGGCAACAGTGCAAACCAGAAAACAAGGAATAAAATCTTTAAAGTACTGTAAGAAAAATATTTGTCAACTTAGGATTCTGTATCCTATGAAAAATATCTTGAAAGTGAAGGGGAAACAAAGTCTTTTTAAAATGTATAAAAGAACTAAGTGGAAAAAGCTAATTACCAAAGACCACATGTTATATGAGCCCACTTACATGAAATGGCCAAAAGAGAAAAATCTGTGGAGACAAAAAGAAGATTAGTGGTGGCCTACAGCTTGGAGAGGGTGAGGAGGTGCAATGGAGAGAGACTGCTAATAAATAGAAAGGTTTCTTTTAGGGGTGATAAGAATGTTCCAAAGTTAGATTTTGGTGATGGCTGTACAACTCTGTAAAATACTAAAACCCTGGGTGAACTTTATGGCATAAAAAGAATTATAGCTTAAAAATCAACAAGGGAGATAAAAGGAAATTATTAAAAAAAAACTAGTTAATCCAAAAGAAAAAGGAAAATGGAAACAAAGAACAGATATAATGTCTGATAGAGATCAGAAAACAATAGAATCATGGGTTTTAAACCCAATTTCATCAGCAGTCACATTAAATGTAACTTATATAGACACTCTAATTAAAAGACAGATTATCAGATTGCTAAAGCCAACCTATCTATATGCCACGTAAGGAAATCCACTTAACAAATAGAAACCCGCAAAACAGGCTAAAGTAAAAGAATTTTTTTTTAATATGCTAGCAGTGAGAAGAAACCTGGATTGGCTATGTTGATACCAGACAAAGTCAATTTTAGGGCAAAAAATGTTGCTCTAAATAAGGATAAGGAATGCCCATAAAGAGAATAGGGTCGGTTCATTAAGATGATAGAACTAAACATTTACCTGCTTACTAATAGACCTTCTGAATACATGAAGCAGTGAAATGAACCAGGCAGAGAAAGACATGTACTAAATGATTTCACTCATTTGTGGAGTATAACAACAAAGCAAAACAGCAGCAGACTCACAGGCTCCAAGAAGGGACTAGTGGTTATCAAAGGGAAGGGGTGGGGGGGGTGAGTGGGGAGGGAGGGAAAAGGGGATTAAGGGGTATTATGATTAGCACATAGAAACAGAGAAGACAAGTAGTGACTCTGTAGCATCTCACTACACTTATGGACAGTGACTGCAACAGGGGTGTGTGTCCGGGACTTGATAATATGGGTGAATGAAGTAACCATCATGTTGCTCATGTGAAACCCTCATGAGATTGTATATCAATGATACCTTAATAAGTAAGTAAATAAAATACATGAAGCAAAAATGGGTAGAATTTCAAGGAGAAATAGACAAATCCAGGTATAGTTGGAGATTCCAGTGTACTTCTCCCAATAATTGGTTGAACAAGTAGACAGAAAATTGCTAAAACTAACAACCAATTTGCCTGATTGTATTATAGAACACTCCACCCAGCAGAATACACATTCTTTTCAAGTGAACATGGAACACGTACTGAGATAAATTGTATTCTAGGGTCATCTTTTAAGTCTTAATAAATTCAGAAGGATTCAAATTACAAAAAATATTCTGTGACTACAATGTAATTAAATTAGAAATAGATAAAAAAGATCTCTGGAAATATTTGGAAATAAATAAGACACTTGCCAATAAATGAAGAAATGGAAAACATATTTAGAAAGTATATTAAACTTAATGAAAATGAAAATTCGGAACATCAGTATCTGTATGATGCTGCTAAAGCAAAACTTAGAAGGAAGTTTATAGAATTAAGCACCCATATTAGGAAAGAAAGATTTCAAAGCAGTGATTTCAGCTAAGCCATCCTAGTAAACAAGGGAAGAGGAGATGAGATCCAGAATAAATAGAATAAAGAAATAATAAAAATCAAAGTGGAGATAAGTGAAATAGAAAAAAAAATACAGAAAAATCAGTGAAACCGAAAGGTGATTTGTTGAGAATATCAATAAAACAGATAAACATCTAGCCAAACTGATATGGAGAATAAAGAGAGGAGACACAAATTACCAATATTGAGAAGGAGAGAAGTGGCATCCCTATGGATTTTATAGATATTAAAAAGGCAAGATAATATTACAAACAAATACAACATGTTATATAAAGGGAAAATTTCTTGAAAGACACAAAGTTTTAAAGCTTACCATAGAAGAAATAGGTAACCTGAAAACACTGTATCTCTTACAAAAATTTAGTTTGTAGTTAATAGCCTTCCCACAAAGAAAATGTCAGACCCAAAGGGCTCCATTGGTTAATTCTAGCAAATGCTTAAGGAATAAATATCACCGTTCTACTTAAACTTCAGAGAATTTAACAGGAAAAATATTTACCTACTCAGTTTATAAGACCAGTGTTAGTTACCCTGATACTTCAATCAAAGACATACAAGAAAAAAAGACTACATACCAATATCCTTCGTGAACATAGATGCAAAATCTTAGCAAGATTTTAGGAGAGTCCAACAATATTTAAAAAGCGTAATACATCATGACCAAGAGGATTTCATTTCATAAATGCAAGACTGGTGTAACATTTGGAAATCAGTCAGTGTAATTCACTGTATTAACAAAACTTAAAAGATAAACCATATTTTTGCCTCAATAGCTATAGAAAAAACATTTGACAAAAGTCATTATTCATTTCTAATAAAAGGCATCTTTGAAAATCTACCACTGGTGTCAAACTTAGTGGTGGGAAAAAATCACTCTTTCCCTCTAAGATCAGAAAGAGTGGAAAGATTTCTCTTTCATGACTTTTATTCAGCAGTGTACTAGCAGTTCTAGCCTATGCAATAAGGCAAGAAAAAGAAAAAAAGGAATCCAAAGTGAGAAGGAAGAAGCAAACCTTTCATTATTCACTGACAACATGACTGAATTTTTATAGTACATCCTGTGGTAGCTAAAAAAATGCTAATACTGAAAAGTAGGTATAATGAGGCTTCAAGACATAAAATCAGTATTTAAGATTCAGTTGTGTTTCTATATGCCATCAGTGAGCAGTTAATCAAAATTTTTAAAGGTGTACCATTTATAATAGCAATAGAAGTTTTGAAGTACAGTTGGCCCTTGAAAACCACAGGTTTGAGCTGTATGAGTCCACTCATACATTAATATTTTTCAATAAATACATTGGAAAGTTATTTGAAGATTTCCAACAATTTGGAAACATTTTCTCTAGCTTACTTTACTATGAGAATGCAGTATAAATACATGTAACATAAAAATACATGTAACATATCAAATACATGTTAACCAACTGTTTATGTTATCGGTAAGGTTTCCAGTCAGTAGTAGACTATTAGTAGTTTATGTTTTGGGGGAGTCAAAAGTTATACATGGATTTAAGACTGTGCAGGAGGTTGGTACCCCTGATCCCCATGTTGTTTAAGGGTCAGTTGTACTGAGACAGAAATGTGACAACAGCAGTTGCAGATCTGTACACTAATAAGTATAAAACTTTGCTGAGGGAAATTAAAGAAGACCTAAGCCTAAGTGAGGTTCACTGTTTTTGTGGATTAGAAGACTCAGTGTTGTTAAGAAATCAGTTGCCCTTAAATTTATTTATAGATTTGATGCAATCCCAATCAAAATCCCAAATACACTCTTTTGTAGAAATTAATTAAGCTCATTCTAAAATTTACATGGATATATAAAATCTAGACTAGCCAACAGCTTTGAAAAAAGAAAGTTACAAGACATACTGTGCAGCTTCAGTGATCATTTTCAAACTATAATAATCAACGCAGTCTGGTATTGGAATAAAGATAAAGAGATGATAACAACAAGAACATTCCAAAACAGACCCATGCATATGTGGACAATTGGTACTCAACAGTGGATCAAAATGGCATTAGCCTTTTTATAGTAGGATCCAGAAAATAGATTCTAGCACAGGGTATATAAATGAAGGAAGGTCCTAGGACAACAGCCATGCCAGAAGCCTAGGCATAAACTAGTGCAGATTAGAGCAGAGGATCTGAGAGGGGAAAAAAAGGAACTGATGTATTTGAATTTACAGAGAATGTTATTGATAGGTATGTGGCAGAAATAATTAGTGGAACCACAGAAAAGCTGGGAAACTTTAAAATGTAGCAGTTATTAATTTCAGTAAAAAAGAAGGCTTAGAGTTGCACAAGAATTGTGACAAGGTCTTTGTAAACTACCTGTCTATATACTGTGTTTCATCCACATAGTAATAGTAATGTAAATTGTCCTTTCTGGATGGGTTGTAGCCCAGTGCAAAAAGGATTTGATGATAGACTTTGTTTTCCAAATAGCTCAGTATCTATGGTGTAGGCCTGTATTTATGACAGAACCAGTGTTCTGAGGGGCTTGACCTGACCCTTAGGCCTGGTACTGGCTCAGTCTGTTGCCTCTTTAAGCAGGGCACCCGGCTGGTTGTCCCCAACTCCGCTTCATGTCAGAATAGATGCTGTACTTCATTTATCAGTTTCCTGTTGGTTAGTGTCCTTAGGGGAAGTCTTTTCTAGAATGGCTTTGTTTCTAATCTGTTTCAGGAAAATATAAACACGTGATTTTTAGTACCTTTATTAATCAGGTTTAAATACACCAATTGTGTTTTAATGTCATCTAGGAAGTAAAAAGAAAGAGAAGGAACGACCAGAAATTTCTCCTCCATCTGATTTTGAACACACCATCCATGTTGGCTTTGATGCTGTTACTGGAGAATTCACTGTAAGTTCACCTTGGGACTCATTTATGTATCAGTGCTCAAACCTTTCTTTTAAAGTTTGAAGTTAACTTTTCTCTCCCTATGTTAACTGAATTCTTAATACAAAGTGTTTGTAATTGGATGTATCTGTTTCCTAGAGAACTAAGCCTATTAATTATAATTATGTAAGCTAGATTTAGAAAAATAGACTATAGAAAACTATACCTTTTAGAATTTAGTCAGACCTACAATTGTTAGATTGATTTGTTCTATGTGTTTCGTCATTTATCCCTGGAAATTGGTTTTATTAGAGCAACTCAAAATAGCTCATTTATTATATTTTTTTGTTAGGGCATGCCAGAACAGTGGGCTCGATTATTACAGACCTCCAATATCACCAAACTAGAGCAAAAGAAGAATCCTCAGGCTGTGCTGGATGTCTTAAAGTTCTATGACTCCAATACAGTGAAGCAGAAATATCTGAGCTTTACTCCTTCTGGTAAGACATCAAACCGTGGTAAAAGGCTGATGTAAATGGGATTGCAGAGCTGTTGATTCTGCAAAAATAAAGAGCTAATCTATGATTCTTGTCTCTACTTTTTCCCCTTGCAAAGATCTGCCATTGTAAACTGATTAGGGCTGCTCTTACACATAACTTGGAGCGTGGGGATCGTATTAATCTCTTAGCTTTGCCAAAAGTAGATACTCTGGCCTTTTGTTTGTTTTTCTTCACTGTTTTTGAATGATATACAGCAGTGGAAGGGAAAGATGCTGATTTATAGGCCTGTTTATACCAGAAGTATATTTATTGTTAAGGGACAGGAACAGGCCTGTTTTACCATATAAATACACAGACTTTGATGTAAAAATGTTTAAGGCTATTCAGAAATTGAAACTTATTTACCAAATACATAAACATAAACAAGCATTAGAATGAAAAGAATTTATACTTCAGAATCATAGCATCTTCAGGTAAGAATGGGAGAATAGTAGATTTTTAAAAATAGTTGATTTATTCAAATCAGTGTCAGAGTGAAGTCCATTCAGTACAGTTACTTTGTTGCTAATCTCTTGATACTTAGGCTTCCCTACCTCACACTCTCTTGCAATTTATTAAAGAAACAGGATCTTTGTCCTGTTTCCCCTCATTGTGGATTTTGCTAATTACATCTTTAGGGTATCATTTAATATGTGTCTCTGTCTCCTGAAGTCTTACGTGCAAATTGTAAAAACAATATGATTGAATTAAAATCATACATATACTTATAATTAATTGTACTTAGATTGCATCCTCAAAGAAGTAGGACCCGTATTTAAGGAAGAAATAGAGGCCGCTTGGCAAGTGAACTTGGTTGGTTTGTTTGTCTTTACTTGTCTTCTGTATCCTTAGCAAAGGGTCAGACTTATTCCTAAAACTTTTGTGTCAACCAGTAAGTCTGTTAGTAATCTTTTTTAAAAACCAGTGATTGACCAGATAATGGTATGTTCTTTTCATCCCATGTAAATATTATATTAGATCTGGCTATTTTAAAAAGCAAAACAAAACTTGTTGTTCTAAATTCCAGAAGAGTATTTTGACATAGTCTTCATGAACTATGTTTTGCCTTTAGGGATTTGCTTTCATATTGATCAAAATTTATGTCAAGAATTTTCCTTTGCACAATTGCCTTTGCCTGAAGGGTTTAAGTTAAAGCAGTTTTCTGGAGAAAGTATCGTTATGAATAAATTTCTGTTTTGTTTTAATAAGTACAGGTTGACAGGTATCATTTCAAATAAAATTTAGTAACTATATTAAGGTATAATTTACATGCTATAAAATTCATATATTTGAAGTGTACAACTAAGTGATTTTTGGTTAATTTACAGTTCCATTAAGGTTTGAACTTTGTTAGCTTAATCTCATAATTCTCATTTGTATACTGATATTGCCATTTTTTCAGGGCTTCAGCTTAATCTGAAATTAGTCTAAGAACACTTGCTTGCTCTGCTTTATATTTTCTTCCTTTTGTTATATAGAAGTTTTATTTTTTAATTAACTGAAGCATTATTATCTGTCTTATATTCAGAAAAAGATGGATTCCCTTCTGGAACACCAGCAGTAAGTTAATAATGTTATTATTACTTGTAACTCTTGTTCTAATTTAAGTTACCCAAAACAAATCTCAGGTTTTATTTTCCCTTCTAAAATAAATTACAGCCATCAGAAATAAATACTTAATATGTTCTTAGCTAGCCACTTGATTAGTTGAGGAAGCCATATTAAGTAAACAGAATTTCCTTGATAGGAATACTTAAAGTGAGGGACACTTACTGCGATTTTTAGAACAGTTTACCTACTTTTGGTAATGTTTTCATATATAAACATGAACACAAAGAACTTTCTAGCATTTTCCTCTGGCACCATTCTATTGAATGTAGACTGTGGAAACATACTGAACAATAGAAGCTTGTCAGAGTCTTCAGAGTTGTCTGAAACTGTAAGTTGTTATGTAAGCGCAATTACCTCCTGCAGACAGACACTTTTATTTCAGTTCCTCAATTAAGAGGAAACAGTGTCCTGGATTTATATGAAGACTAAGTACAATAACATGCAAACTACCTATCTAGTATATACCTGGCATATAATAAGCTCTGTATAAAGGTTAATGCCTCCTCTTTTGCTTCATTAACTACCATTTTTTTCTGTTGAATATGGCTGTTTCAAATGACCAAATATGACTCTGACTTATACAAAGCCTAAAGGATCTTTGGTTTTGGTCTTAACAAAGTGACTGTTTCCTTTTAGGGCTTGTTTAAAGGCTATAAAATTCCATATAAAAGGTATAAATTCTCTCACAATTGGCACTTGATATTTACTGTATACATTTATTTCATAAACTTAATTTTCTGTAACATGAAATTGCCTTTCCTTTTTAAATTATTAGATTAGAACCAGTGAAGTTTTATGCTTTGAAATTAAAGAAATACATTTATTCAAGTATGTTAAAAAAGAGTACTGTTTTAACAAACTATTATATTTGACTTGTCTTACTTTGTTCATGTATGAAATGCAGCTAAATACCAAGGGATCAGAAACATCAGCAACAGTAACAGAGGAAGATGATGACGATGAGGAAGCCGCTCCTCCTGTTATTGCCCCACGACCAGATCATACAAAATCAGTGAGTGCCTGTTTTGTGGATTGGGCTGTGTGTCTGTCCATGTGTGTTTTTAAAGGGCGTTAGTCCATATTTGACTTCTAGTGATTAATTTTTAAAAGCCCTCTGGGCTTAAAATATTTTAGTATGGAGAAATTTAACTAGGAGAGTCTCACCTAAAGATCACTTGTCAAAAAACTAGTTCTTTGAAAATTAAAATGGAATGGCTTTCTCATTTTTTCTTTCTACATTACATCTTTTCCAGAGAATTCATCTATTTCTCTGGCTTTCTCTATCTCAGTGCATCTAACTACTACATATAAAATTTAGATCTTAACGTCATACCCAGATTACATATTTCATCTCCCATTTTACATTTCTCTCAAAGCCTTGGTGTCATTCAGGAGGCTGCTGAGAGTAATACCCAACCAGACGTGGGAGAATTTGAACAGTAGTGACCTTAGATAGAGACAGACAGAGTGCTGTACAGTGGAGTGTGGTGGAGTGATGGCACAGTCGTCCTGGAGGGCTCCAAGGGCTGCTGTTAGTCCCTGATCTAATGATACAGGACTCTTATTTTCTTCATCTCCTGGAACTGGCTGCTTGAAATGAAATGGTAGAAACCATATTTGTGTAAACATTTTTGTGGGAATTAATAGTTATTTCAACATCAAGGTTTCTATAATTTTGCTCTTTATCTCTCTTCTTTAGTAAAAATATGATTTTTTAACTTGTACAATTTTTACTTCATAGTTAGCATATCATTTTATATCTGGTTATACTTAAATGTCATTCATAGGTCTGCTGTTTTGCTGGACAGACTTAAAACATGTACATGATGTCCTGAAGAAAAATGTTTCATATTATTCTTAGTTTTAAGTCTTTAATAAAATAAGTCTGAAAATATTATTTTCATTTTTTATAACACTGGAGGTAACTTAGTTTAAGTTAAAAATCAGAGAATACCTAAAAATATTTTTCCTCAAATCTCAGTAATTAACTGTCTCTCTGCAGATTTATACACGGTCTGTAATTGACCCTATTCCTGCACCAGTTGGTGATTCTAATGTTGATAGTGGTGCCAAATCTTCTGACAAACAGAAAAAGAAGACCAAAATGACAGATGAAGAGATTATGGAAAAATTAAGTATGTTACCTACATTTTACATTACTCTTAAATTGTTAACATCTCTTAAAACATTGGTCCAGATGGATTTTAATTTACCCCCTTACATTTTGACTTAAAACACAAAGAATAAATTATTTTCTCCTGGGAACAATAGGGTAAATTAAAATCTAGTGAAGCCAAAATAATACTATAATACTCTCTTTGCTAGTTTATTATTATGTGTTGACTAATGAACAATGTCTTTGCAATAGACAGTACCTTTGGGAGTAATACTTTTTCTTGAGTGAAATCTAAAGGTCATAGTAGGAAACTTTATCAAAGGAAGTTGTATATATTTATGCATACCTATAGCTTCTCAGTGTGAGAATACAAAGTGTTCCTAAATAACTAAACAACAAAATGGCCATCCTCTGTGTGTGTGTGTGTGTATGTGTAGGCTTAAAAAGTTTTTTTCTCTTCTTTTTCATCCATCAACTGTCATTGGCTTGAATCAAATACCAGAAGTAATGTACACAGTGTCAAGAAGGAGAAGAGGATAGCAATAAAATAATATCTGATTACAAGCTACAGCAACTATAGTTATAAAGAACACTGTCATAAAGGGATTAAGGAAAATTCTGTAACTATAGTGGCTTTAGACTTGAGGTTGGGTACCTATATAAAACTGGATTCTTTATGTGAGTTTCCTTGATATGCCCTTCTGTCCTTTTACCTTGAGCAAGTGGAAATATAATGTGTTTTTTTCTTTTCGTTTTTTGACTTATCTGGTTATATAAATATGAATTAACAGTTGTTTATTTGTTTTTAAGGTATCAGTGATATACATTCTTATGAAGGTTTCACAAGAAAAACAGTGTGGTTTTTACATTCACCCTTACTATCGTGTCCCCCCCATACTCCATTGCAGTCACTGTCCATCAGTGTAGTAAGATGCCAGAGTCTCTACTTGTCTTCTCTGAGCTACACTGTCTTCCCTGTGACCCCACACACACCATGTGCACCAATCATGATACCCCACAATCCCCTTCTCCCTCCCTCCCCACCCACCCTCAAATAACCCTCCCCTTTGGTAACCAGTAGTCCCTTCTTGGAGTCTGTGAGTCTGCTGCTATTTTGTTCCTGCAGTTTTGCTTTGTTGTTACACTCCATAAGTGAGGGAAATCATTTGGTATTTGTCTTTCTCTGTCTGACTTATTTCACTGAGCGTGGTATCCTCCAGTTCCATCCATATTGTTGCAAATGGTAGGATTTGTTTTTTATGGCTGAATAGTATTCCATTGTGTATATGTACCACATCTTCTTTATCCATTCATCTACTGATGAACACTTAGGTTGCTTCCATATCTTAGCTATTGTAAATAGTACTGCGATAACCATAGGGGTGCATATGTCTTTTTTGAATCTAAGAAGTTGTTTTCTTAGGTAAATTCCTAGGAGTGGAATTCCCAGGTCAAATGGTATTTCTATTTTTAGTTTTTTGAGGAACCTCCATATTGCTTTCCACAATGGTTGAACTAGCTTACATTCCCACCAGCAGTGTACAAGGGTTCCCCTTTCTCTGCATCCTTGCCAGCATTTGTTGTTCCTAGTCTTTTCTATATTGGCCAACCTAACTGGTATGAGGTGATATCTCATTGTGGTTTTAATTTTCATTTCCCTAATAATCAGCGATGTGGAGCATCTTTTCATTTGCCTGTTGGCCATCTGAATTTCTTTTTTGAATGAGTTACGGTTTTATGTACAACATTCTTTAAAACCTGTTTCTTAGTTGTGACTTTGTGAACTTTCCTAAAACAGACATGTAATTAGTTTATATTAGAGTAGAGTAATCTTATAGTAATAAGTGGTTTCCTAAATATATTGAAAGATAGATGATACATGGGAAAAGTCAGAAAAGCCACTTAGAGTTACTCATTTGAATATTGTTTATATATATATTTCTAATAGTAAGTTGTTTTATAATATATTGTTAGTTTAACACATTTCAGTGCAGTATGAAAAGTCAGAAGACCAATTTGTCCTTTCCCCAGAAATTTCCCAGTTTGGAGACTGAATATCCCGTGCCATGAGAACCCACTAACTCAGGCAGACTAGTACAGTTTTAAAGTACTAGTACTAGTCATTTTAAAGTGTGATCATTTTTGAGAAAGTGATAAGACAATCAAGGCATTAGTTAGGATGTCTAACCTAAATGGAAATGTGTCTTCTGATACTTTATTACTGTACTTTCTTTAGTGCTTTTTGTTTGAAATGTACATTATTTTTGAAACATTGCATTAAAAAGAATCATGACATGAGAATTAATTTATGATTTGAAAATGTATGACCAACTTCTGACTTTCTGTTGTTGTTTTGTTTAAAATAGGAACCATTGTGAGCATAGGTGACCCTAAGAAAAAATACACAAGATATGAAAAAATTGGGCAAGGGTAAGTATTTATTAAGTACATATAAGTAAGTATGTATTGCCACAATATTAAATAGTCCATAGGTATACACTGTTATATCTCTTCTGCTTGCTCTCTTTGCCTGCTGACATTGAACGCTTAGAGTATTCTATGAGTGGTATTTTGGACATGTATAAATAAGTAATGCATTTATTTCTAGGTGCTATTAAAAAACTGTACTACATAGCAATGACTGTTCATCGTTTCTTAAATGTTATTTCCCATTGGTGGTGAGAGAGTATATGAGTGGGAAAATTGTCCATTAAATACATAAAAGACGTAAGAATATCTGCTTCAAGATTATAGGCACTGAAAATAGGCATTTTAATCACATCATTAAGTATTGATCTTTGAGTCTACTGATGTTCTGATTTTGTCCAGTAATTTATATTTTTAAGCTACACTAACTATTCTGGGAGCAGGTGAATATCTTAAATTTTTAATGTTGTTAATCTATGGAAAGTATTCTGTGAATTTAGAAAGAGCTGAAGTCTTTTTTGAAAACTTAATTTTTTAAACTAATTTCAGTTGTAGCACTGATTTTAATAACAAAAAAATTGAAAATCGTCTTCATATTCTGAGCATAATAGGTAAATTGTAATATATTTAATAATATATATAATAATGACTGTGAGTGAATAAGAACAACACCTCTCCAATGTTGAAATAAAGAAGCAAATTGCAGAAAAATACATAAAATGAAACCATTTTATATGAAACTTAAAAATTGTTAAATACATTTGGCACACACCTGTGTCCTTTGTAGTTAAAGTGGAGAAATGTATGGAAATTATGCACATCAAATACAGAATAAACACCAAATGCAGACTAAAGTCTTTAGATGTTAAAAGTTATATAGTGATTTTGAAACCTTAAATCTGGTTGTGTCTTTTTTCCCTCTAGGGCTTCTGGTACAGTTTTCACTGCTACTGATGTGGCACTGGGACAGGAGGTACTACTTTTTCATACTTCTGGGTGTTACCAATAGCTTTTAGTATAGGAGGAAACTAGGTAAACCTAAGAAATAATTAATAGTGATCTCTTTCTGAGTTGCATATACTAAAAGAATCAGTCTATGTAATTTTATAGCACTTTTCTTATTAAGGGGGAAAAAGAAGGAATTATGCATTGAGTTTCATCAGTGCAAATACTTATAAAATTATTTTCCCAGCTTGGAATGAAAAGAGGATTAATTCCTGGTACTGGGCTTACCCTGGGTTAGTTAATCAGCTTCCAGAGAAACCTAAAAATATTTAGGCTCTGTGTTTTACAAAGCCTTGTGCATAGGCAATGTGGAAGTGAAAGTACTACATTTGAGTAAGTTATAATCTCATTGTATAATATGTATTTTAAAAATTAAATTATTAACTGATTGGTGTTTGTGCTTTTTCTAAGAGAATTGGGGGACTTGTTCTGATTTTTTTAATTGTTTCCATTATAGGTTGCTATCAAACAGATTAATTTACAGAAACAGCCAAAGAAGGAATTGATCATTAATGAGATCCTGGTGATGAAAGAATTAAAGAATCCTAACATAGTTAACTTCTTGGACAGGTAAATATGAAAATTTCTTAAACATTGGGACAAAAATGTAGAAATTTTAAAGTCTCATCGTTTTGGGAGCTAGCCACTTCAGTTAGGATAGCATAGAATATCAATGCTGAAAAGTAAGCTAGGAGAAGGAGAGGTAAAAATAGTACATTGCAGTTTAGCAGGTTGTTTTTCTACATTGGTATCACCTGGCAAGTGAGGGATGACAGTTCACTGAAGGACATTGTTGCTGGTGCCTATATTAATTACAAATAATCAGAAGGAGAGACATTAAGGAAAGGTTGGGTGTGATTCATGTCTTGAATGTCTAAGGTGACTGGCCACACAGTTTTTAAACTTTCAGATCAATTTTTATTTCAAATGCTGTCATGGACAAATAGTAAGTTGATTAAAACCTCATTTAACTTAGGAACTGATACTAAATGACAGAACAAAAATAATAGAAAATAATATATTTTACAACAATGTGATATCTTTTTAAGCAATTACACACATGTGAATTAAAAACAGAAAGGTAAGTCAATAATAGTGGGGATTAAAAATGGCAGCGTGAGAGGAGAGACAGAGGCTTCCTCCTAAAACCATATACAATCAGAAAATATAGTTGGTGCAACAAATCCTGAGAGAGCAACAGGAAAGAGGACTGCACCAGACTGCATACACCTGGAGAAAAGAGCAGACCTCATGGAACAGGGTAACGTACCAGAGCCATGGCCCAGCGGGACCCAAGCCCTTCCCCAACCTCACAGGCGGGAGGAAGAGAAACGGAACAGGGAGGGAGTGGAAGGCGTGGGACTGCTGAATACCTAGTTCTAGAGATCTGCTCTGGGAGCACAAACTTACATTTCATGGTGCTTTCATGATACTACTGTGATTATGGGGTTGGAAAGCTAATACAGACAGAATTCCTGGAGAGACTGAGATTCCAGCTGCTTGTGGAAAGCTGCTCTAGGACAAAAGCTTATACCTGTGTGCTCGGCCCACTGGTTCAGGCACTGGAGACAGGCATAGCAGCCAGGAAGCAGGAAACAGCTCTTTCCTCCCCCCAGGCACCAATACTGCTCCCCTCCCCTGCGACCCTCGACATTGCTTCAGGGGCTGAGCAGCTCCAGAGTAGAGCTTCTGGACACTAGAGGGTGCCATATACAAATATGAAACGCCAAGAAACCTGGTCCAGAGTAAAATTGTTAATACAACTCTCAAGAAAGATTTAAATGACCTGGACTTTGTGACTCTTCCTGAAAGGGAGTTCAAAATAAAAATCATCAACATGCTAATGGAGGGATGGAAAGACATCCAAGAACTCAAGAATGAATTCAGGTTGGAGATCCAATTGTTGAAGAGCAAGATGGAGGGTATTAAAAGCAGGTTGGATACAGTGGAGGAGATGATGAATGAAATAGAAACTAGAGACGAGGAATAGAAAGAAGCTGAGGCACAGAGAGAAAAAAGGATCTCTGAGAATGAAAGAATATTGAGAGAACTGTGTGACCAATCCAAATGGAACAATATTCACATTGTAGGGATACCAGAAGAAGAAGAGAGAGAGAAAGGGATAGAAAGTGTCTTGGAGGAGGTAGTTGCTGAAAACTTCCCCAATCTGGAGAAGAAGATAGTCTCTCAGGCCATGGAGGTGCACAGATCTCCCAACACAAGGGACCCAAGAAAGACAACACCAACACATACACTAATAAAATTGGCAAAGATCAAGGATAAGGACAGACTATTAAAAGCAGCCAGGGAGAGAAATAAGATCACATACAAAGGAAAGCCCATCAGGTTAACATCAGACTTCTCAGCAGAAACCTTACAGGCCAGAAAGGAGTGGCATGATAGATTTAATGCAACGAAGCAGAAAGGCCTGCAACCAAGATTACTTTATCTGGCAAGATTATCATTAAATTTAAAGGAGGGATTAAACAATTTCCAGATAAGCAAAAGCTGAGAGAATTTACCTCCCACAAACCATCTCTACAGTCTGTTTTTCAGGGACTGCTATAGATGGAAGTGTTCCTAAGGTCTGATAGCTGTCACCAGAGGAAATAAAACAACAGTAAAGAAAGTAGAACAGCTAATTACTAAGCAAATGCAAAATTAAAATAACTATCCCCGAAGTCAATCAAGGTACAGACAAAGAATGCAGAATATGATACCTAATATATAAAGAATGGAGGAGGAAAAGGAGAAGAAAAGAAAAAAGAACCTTTAGATTGTGTTTGTAAACGCATATTAAATGAGTTAAGTTAGACTTTTAGATATTAGGAAATTAACCTGGAACCTTTGGTAACCATGAATCTAAAGTCTGCAATGGCAGTAAGTACATATCATTCAATAATCACCCTAAATGTAAATGGACTGAATGCACCAAAAGACACAGAGTAATAGATTGGATATAAAAGAACACCCATCTTATGCTGCTTACAAGAGACTCACCTTAAACTCAAAGACATGCACATACTAAAATTCAAGGGATGGAAAAAGATATTCCATGCAAACAACAGGGAGAAAAAAGCAGGTGTTGCAGTACTAGTATCAGGCAAAATAGACTTCAAAACAAAGAAAGTAACAAGAGATAAAAAGGGACATTACATAATGATAAAGTGGTCAGTCCAACAAGAGGATATAACCATTATAAATATATATGCACCCAATACAGGAGCACCAGCATATGTGAAACAAATACTCACAGAATTAAAGGAGGAAATAGAATGCAATGCACTCATTTTAGGAGACTTCAACACACAACTCACTCCAAAGGATAGATCCACCAGACAGAAAATGAGTAAGGACACAGAGGCACTGAACAACACACTAGAACAGATGGACCTAATAGACATCTATAGAACTCTACATCCAAAAGCAACAGGATACACTTTCTTCTCAAGTGCACATGGAACATTCTCCAGAATAGACCACATACTAGGGCACAAAAAGAGCCTCAGTAAATTCCAAAAGATTGAAATTCTACCAACCAGCTTTTCAGACCACAAAGGTATAAAACTAGAAATAAATTGTACAAAGAAAGCAAAAAGGCTCACAAACACATGGAGGCTTAATAACATGCTCCTAAATAATCAGTGGATCAATGACCAAATTAAAATAGAAATCAAGCAATATATGGAAACAAATGACAACAACAACACAATGCCCCAACTTCTGTGGGACGCAGCGAAAGCAGTCTTAAGAGGAAAGTATATAGCAATCCAGGCATATTTAAAGAAGGAGGAACAATCCCAAATGAATAGTCTAAAGTCATAATTATCGAAACTGGAAAAAGAAGAACAAATGAGGCCTAAAGTCAGCAGAAGGAGGGACATAATAAAGATCAGAGAAAACTATAATAGCAATTATATTACAGATATGATTATAGGTGATTTTCTTTTTCCCACATTTAATTTATTTAGAATGGGAAAAGATAACATATTGTTAGACTTTAACCCTAATTAGGGGAGCCATGTTCATAGAAATAAAATTTCGAGTTACATTCCCCTGTATTGTATTGTATTTTATTTTTTTATATCTATAATCTAGTGTTTATTTTTATTTATTTTTTTACTCTATCAAATACATTTATTTTATTTTATTTTTTTAATGATTTTTACTAAGGTATTATTGATATACATGCTTATGAAGGTTTCACAAGAGAAAACAATGTGGTTGCTACATTGACCCATATTATCGAGTCCCCCCCATGCCCCATTGCAGTCACTATTCATCAGTGTAGTAAGATGCCACAGAGTCACTACTTATCTTCTCTGTGCTACACTGTCTTCCCCATGATTTCCCCACACCATGTGTGCCAATCAAAATACTCCTCAATCCCTTTCTCCCTCCCTCCCCACCCGCCCTCGAATAACCCTCACCTTTGGTAACCACTAGTCCCTTCTTGGAGTCTCTGAGTCTGCTGCTGTTTTGGTGCTTCTCTTTCTCCACCTGGCTTATTTCACTGAGCATATCTTTGAGCTCCAACCATGCTGTTGCAAATGTGGGGATTTGTTTCTTTCTTAGGGCTAAATAGTATTCCATTCTGTATATGTACCACCTCTTCTTTATCCATTCATCTACTGATGGACACTTAGGTTGCCTCAATATCATGGCTATTGTAAATACTGCTGCAATAAATATAGGGGTGCATATGTCTTTGAATCTGAGAAATTATAGTCTTTGGGTTAATTCCTAAGAGTGGAATTTCTGGGTCAAAAGGTATTTCTATTTTTAGTTTTTTGACGAACCTCCATATTTGTTTCCCCAATGGTTGAACCAGCTTACATTCCCACCAGCAGTGTAAGAGGGTTCCCCATTCTCTGCATCCTCACCAGCATTTGTTGTTCTTAGTCTTTTTGATAACTGGCCATCCTAACTGGTGTGAAGTAACATCTCATTGTGGTTTTTATTTGCATTTTCCTAATAATTAGTGATATGGAGCATCTTTTCATGTGCCTGTTGACCATCTGAATTTCTTCTTTGGAGAATTGTCTTTTCATATCCTCTGCCCATTTTTTAATAGGGTTATTTGCTTTTTTGGTTGTTGAGGCATTTGAGTTCTTTATATATTTTGGTTGTTAATCCCTTGTCAGATATATCATTTACAAATATATTCTCCCATATTGTAGGATGCCTTTTTGTTCTGTTGATGGTGTCCTTTGCTGTACAGAAACTTTTTAGTTTGATGTAGTCCCATGAGTTCATTTTTGCTTTTGTTTCTCTTGCTCAAAGAGATGCACCCAGGAAAAGGTTGCTCATGTTTATATTCAGGAGATTTTTGCCTATGTTTTCTTCTAAGAGTTTTATGGTTTCATGACTTACATTCAGGTCTTTGATCCATTTTGAGTTTACTTTTGTGTATGGCATCAGACAATAATCCAGTTTCATTCTCTTGCATGTAGCAATCCACTTTTGCTAGCACCAGTTGTTGAAGAGGCTGTTGTTTCCCCTTTGTATATCCAGGGTTCCTTTATCATATGGTAATTGACTATATATGCTTGGGTTTATATCTGAGTTCTCTATACTGTTCCATGGGTCTATGGTTCTGTTCTTGTGCCAGTACCAAATTGTCTTGATTACTGTGGCTTTGTAGTAGAGCTTGAAGTTTGGGAGCATAATCCCCCCAGCTTTATTCATCCTTCTCAGGATTGCTTTGGCTATTCGGGGTCTTTTGTGGTTCCATATGAATTTTAGAATAATTTGCTCTAGTTTGTTGAAAAATGCTGCTGGTATTTTATAGAGATTGCATTCAATGTATAGATTGCTTTAACAGGATGGCCATTTTGACAATATTAATTCTTCCTAGCCATGAGCACAGGATGTATTTCCTTTCCTTGGTGTCTTTAATTTCTCTCATGAGTTTCTTGTAGTTTTCAGAGTATAGGTCTTTTACCTCTTTGGTTAGGTTTATTCCTAGATATTTTATTATTTTTGATGTAGTTGTAAATGGAATTGTTTTCCTGATTTCTCTTTCTGCTAGTTCATCATTGGTGTATAGGAATGCAACAGATTTCTGTGTATTAATTTTGTATCCTGCAACTTTGCTGAATTCAGATATTAGTTCTAGTAGATTTGGAATCAAGTCTTTAGAGTTATTTCTGTACAATATCATGTCATCTGCAAACAGTGACAGTTTAACTTCTTTACCAATCTGGATGCCTTTTATTTCTTTGTTTTGTCTGATTGCCTTGGCGAGCACCTCCAGAACAATGTTAAATGAAATTGGAGAGAGTGGGCATCCTTGTCTTGTTCCTGATCTTAAAGGAAAGGCTTTCAGCTTCTCACTGTTAAGTATGTTGTTGGCTGTGGTTTTGTCATGTATGGCCTTTATTATGTTGAGGTACTTGCCCTGTATACCCATTTTGTTGAGAGTTATTATCATGAATGGATGTTCAATTTTGTCAGATGCTTTTTCAGCATCTACAAAGATGATCATTTGGTTTTTATCCTTCCTTTTGTTAATGTGGTGGATGATGATGATGGATTTTCTAATACTATATCATCCTTGCATCCCTGGGAAGAATCCCACTTGATCATGGTGTATGATCCTCTTGATGTATTTTTGAATTCGGTTTGCTAATATTTTGTTGACTATTTTTTTATCTATGCTCATCAGGGATATTAGTCTGTAATTTACATTTTTTGTGCTGTCTTCGCCTGGTTTGGTATTAGAGTGATGCTGGCCTTGTAGAATGAGTTCGGAAGTATTCCCTCTTCTCCTACATTTTGGAAAACTTTAAGGAGGATTGGTATTAGGTCTTCACTAAATGTTTGATAAAATTTAGCAGTGAAACCATCTGGCCAAGGGTTTTGTTCTTAGGTAGTTTTTTGATTAACAATTCAATTTCGTTACTGGTAATTAGTCTGCTCAGATTTTCTATTTCTTTCTGGGTCAGCTTTGGAAAGTTGTCTTTTTAAAAAAATTTCTCCATTTCTTCTAGGTTATCCCGTTTGTTAGCATATAATTTTTCATTGCATTCCCTAATATTTATATTTCTATGATGTCCGTAGTAATTTTTCCTTTCTCATTTCTCATTCAGTTTATGTGTACAGACTCCCTATTTTGCTTGAAAAGTCTGACTAGGGGTTTATCTGCTTTCTTTATTTGATCTTTCATTCATCTTTCTATTGTTTTATTCTCGATTTTATTAATTTATCCTCTGATCTTTATTATGTCCTTCTCCTACTGACTTTGGGCCTCATTTGTTCTTTTTTTTTTGTATCATTAATCAACAATTACATGAAGGACATTATGTTTACTAGGCTCCCCCCTGCATCAAGTCCCCCCCCCAAATACCCGTTAACAGTCACTGTCCATCACTTTAGTATGATGCTGTAAAATCACTATTTATCTTCTCTGTGTTGCACAGCCCTCCCTGTGCCCTGCCCACACTATACATAATGATCGTGCTGCCCCCGTTCTTTTTCCCCGCCATTATCCCTCCCTTCCCACCCATCCTCCCCAGTCTCTTTCCCTTTGGTAACTGTTAGTCCATTCGTGGGTTCTGCTCTTCTGCTGCTGTTCTGCTCCTTCAGTTTTCCTTTGTTCTTACACTCCACATATGAGTGAAATCATTTGGTACTTGTCTTTCTCTGCCTGGCTTATTTCACTGAGCATAATACCCTCTAGCTACATCCACGTAGTTGCAAATGGTAGCATCTATTTTTTTTCTATGACTGAATAATATTCTATTGTGTATATGTACATCTTCTTTATCCATTCATCTACTGATGGACATTTAGGTTGCTTCCATATCTTGGCTATTGTAAATAGTGCAGCGATAAACATAGGGGTGCATCTGTCTTTATCAAACTGGGCTGATGCATTCTTGGGGTAAATTCCTAGAAGTGGAATTCCTAGGTTAAATGGTATTTCTATTTTGAGCATTTTGAGGAACCTCCATACTGCTTTCCACAATGATTGAACTAATTTACATTCCCACCAGCAGTGTAGGAGGGTTCCCCTTTCTCCACAACCTCGCCAACATTTGTTGTTGTTTGTCTTTTCATGATGGCCATCGTTACTGGTGTGAGGTGATATCTCACTGTGGTTTTAATTTGCATTTCTCTGATGACAAGCGATGTGGAGCATCTTTTCATGTGTCTGTTGGCCATCTGAATTTCTTCTTTAGAGAACTGTCTATTCAACTCCCCTGCCCATTTTTTAATTGGATTATTTGCTTTTTGTTCATTGAGGTGTGTGAGCTCTTTATATATTTTGGATGTCAACTCTTTATCGGATCTGTCATTTATGAATATTATGAATATATTCTCCCATACTTTAGGGTACCTTTTTGTTCTATTGATGGTGTCCTTTGCTGTACAGAAGCTTTGTCATTTGATATAGTCCCACTTGTTCATTTTTGCTTTTGTTTCCCTTGCCCGGGGAGATATGTTCATGAAGAAGTCACTCATGTTTATGTCCATGAGATTTTTGCCAATGTTTTTTTCTAAGAGTTTTATGGTTTCATGACTTACATTCAGGTCTTTGATCCATTTCTAAATTACTTTTGGGTATGAGGTTAGACAGTGATCCAGTTTAATTCTCTTACATGTAGCTGTCCAGTTTTGCCAGCACCGTCTGTTGAAGACACTGTCATTTCCCCATTGCATGTCCATGGCTCCTTTATCATATATTAATTGACCATAAATTTTGGGTTAATGTCTGGAGTCTCTATTTTGTTCCACTGGTCTGTGGCTCTGTTCTTGTGCCAGTACCAAACTGTATTGATTACTGTGGCTTTGTAGTAGAGCTTGAAGTTGGGGAGTGAGATCCCCCCTACTTTATTCTTCTTTTTCAAGATTGCTTTGGCTATTCAAGGTCTTTGGTGTTTCCATATGAATTTTTGAATTATTTGTTCCAGTTCATTGAAGAATGTTGCTGGTAGTTTCATAGGGATCGCATCAAATCTGTATATTGCTTTGGGCAGGATGGCCATTTTGACGATATTAATTCTTCCTAGCCATGAGCATGGGATGAGTTTCCATTTGTTAGTGTCCCCTTTAATTTCTCTTAAGAGTGACTTGTAGTTTTCAGGGAATAGGTCTTTCACTTCTTTGGTTAGGTTTATTCCTAGGTATTTTATTCTTTTTGATGCAATTGTGAATGGAATGGTTTTCCTGATTTCTCTTTCTATTGGTTCATTGCTAGTGTATAGGAAAGCCACAGATTTCTGTGTGTTAATTTTGTATCCTGCAACTCTGCTGTATTCCAATATCAGTTCTAGTAGTTTTGTAGTGGAGTCTTTAGGGTTTTTTATGTACAATATTATGTCGTCTGCAAATAGTGACAGTTTGACTTCTTCTTTACCAATCTGGATTCCTTGTATTTCTTTGTTTTGTCTCATTGCCATGGCTAGGACCTCCAGTACTATGTTGAATAACAGTGGGGAGAGTGGGCATCCCTGTCTTGTTCCCTATCTCAGAGGAAAAGCTTTCAGCCTCTTGCTGTTCAGTATGATGTTAGCTGTGTGTTTATCATATATGGCCTTTATTATGTTGAGGTACTTACCCTCTATGCCCATTTTGTTGAGAGTTTTTATCATGAATGGATGTTGAATTTTGTCGAATGCTGTTTCAGCATCTATGGAGATGATCATGTGGGTTTTGTCCTTCTATTTATTGATGTGGTGGATGATGTTGATGGATTTTCGAATGTTGTACCATCCTTGTATCCCTGGAATAAATCCCACTTGAACATGGTGTATGATCCTTTTGATATATTTTTTAATTTGGTTTCCTAATGTTTTGTTGAGTATTTTTACATCTACATTCATCAAGAATATTAGTCTGTAGTTTTCTTTTTTGGTGGGGTCTTTGCCTGGTTTTGTTATTAGGTTAATGTTGGCTTCATAGAATGAGTTTGGGAGTATCCCCTCCTCTTTTATTTTTTGGAAAACTTTAAGAGAATGGGTATTATGTCTTCTTTGCATGTCTGATAAAATTCCAAGGTAAATCCATCTGGCCCCGGGGTTTTTTTCTTGGGTAGTTTTTTGATTACTGATTCAATTTCGTTGCTGATAATTGGTTTGTTTAAATTTTCTATTTCTTTCTGGGTCATTCTGGGAAGGTTGTATTTTTCTAGGAAGTTGTCCATTTCTCCTAGGTTTTCCAGCTTGTTAGCATATAGGTTTTCATATATTTCTGTGCGGTCCATTGTGATTTTTCCTTTCTCGTTTCTGATTCTGTTGATGTGTGTTGACTCTCTTTTTGTCTTAATAATTCTGGCTAGGTGCTTATCTATTTTGTTTATTTTCTCGAGGAACCGGTTCTTGCTTTCATTGATGTTTTTCTATTGTTTTATTCTTCTTAATTTTATTTATTTCTTCTCTGATCTTTATTATGTCCCTCCTTCTGCTGGCCTTATGCCTCATTTGTTGTTCTTTTTCCAATTTCGATAATTGTGACATTAGAGTATTCATTTAGGATTGTTCTTCCTTTAAATATGCCTGGATTGCTATATACTTTCCTCTTAAGACTGCTTTCGCTGCGTCCCACAGAAGTTGGGGCTTTGCATTGTTGTTGTCATTTGTTTCCATATAGTGCTGGATCTCCATTTTAATTGGGGAATTGATCCATTGATTATTTAGGAGCATGTTATTAAGCCTCCATGTGTTTGTGAGCCTTTTTGCTTTCTTTGTACAATTTATTTCTAGTTTTATACCTTTGTGGTCTGAAAAGTTGGTTGGTAGAATTTCAATCTTTTGGAATTTACTGAGGCTCTTTTTGTGCCCTAGTATGTGGTCTATTCTGGAGAATGTTCCATGTGCACTTGAGAAGAAAGTGTATCCTGTTGCTTTTGGATGTAGAGTTCTATAGATGTCTATTAGGTCCATCTGTTCTAGTGTGTTGTTCAGTGCCTCTGTGTCCTTACTCATTTTCTGTCTGGTGGATCTGTCCTTTGGAGTGAATGGTGTGTTGAAGTCTCCCAAAATGAATGCATTGCATTCTATTTCCTGCTTTAATTCTGTGAGTATTTGTTTCACATATGTTCGTGGTCTTGTATAGGGTGCATATATATTTATAATGGTTATATCCTCTTGTTGGACTGACCACTTTATCATTATGTAATGTCCTTCTTTATCTCTTCTTACGTTCTTTGTTTTGAAGTCTATTTTGTCTGATACTGATATTGCTACCTACCCCTGCTTTTTTCTCCCTGTTGTTTGTATGAAATATCTTTTTCCATCCCTTGCCTTTTAATCTGTGCATGTCTTTGGGTTTGAGGTGCGTCTCTTGTAAGCAGCATATACATTGGTCTCGTTTTTGTATCCATTCTATTACTCTGTGTCTTTTGATTGGTGTATTCAGTCCACTTATATTTAGGATGATTATTGAAAGATATGTACTTATTGCCATTGCAGGCTTTAGATTCGTGGTTAGCAAAGGTTCAAGCTTAGCTTCTTTACTACCTTACTGTGTAACTTAACTCATTTACTGAGCTATTATGAACACAGTCTGATGATTATTTCTCTTCCTTCTTATTCCTTCTCCGTTCTTCATATGTTGGGTGTTTTGTTCTATGCTCTTTTTAGAAGTGCTCCCATCTAGAGCAGTCCTTCTAAAATAGCCTGTAGAGGTGGTCTGTGGGAGGCAAATTCCATCAACTTTTGCTTGTCTGGGAATTGTTTAATCCCTCCATCATATTTAAATGATAATCATGCTGGATGTAGTTTCCTTGGTTCAAGGCCCTTATGTTTCATTGCATTAAATATATCATGCCATTATCTTCTGGCCTGTAAGGTTTCTGTTGAGGAGTCTGATGATAGCCTGATGGGTTTTCCTTTCTAGTGACCTTTTTTCTCTCTCTGGCTCCCTTTAATACTCTGTCCATGTCTTTGATCTTTGCCATTTTAATTATTATGTGTCTTGGTGTTGTCCTCTTTGGGTCCCTTTTGTTGGGATTTCTGTGTGCTTCCATAGTCTGATCAACTATTTCCTCCCCCAGTTTGGGGAAGTTCTCAGCAATTATTTCTTCAAAGACTCTTTCTATCCCTTTTTATCTCTCTTCTTCTTCTGGTACCCCTATAATGCAGATATTGTTCCTTTTGGATTGGTCACAGAGTTCTCAATATTGTTTCATTCCTGGAGATCCTTTTATCTTTGTCTCTGTCAGTTTATATGTGTTCCTGTTCTATGGTTTCTATTCCTTCAATGGCCTCTTGCATCTTATCCATTCTGCTTGTAAGTCCTTCCAGAGATTGTTTCATTTCTGTAATCTCCCTCCAGACGTCATCCCTTAGCTCTTGTATATTTCTCTGCAGCTCTCAGCATGTTTATGATTTTTATTTTGAATTCTTTTTCAGGGAGACTGGTTAGGTCTGTCTCTACAGATCCTCTCTCAGGGTTTGTCTGAACTGTTGAATTGAACTAAATTTTTTTGCCTTTTCATGGTGATAGTGGTGGCTGTAGGCAGGTTGCGTGTGTGTCAGGTGAGAGAAGCAAGTCCCTTCCTGCTTTCTGGGTGCCTTGCCCTTCTCTGCTGCCTGTGTCGGTTACCCGCACTCCTGGAGCAGCCACTGGGTTAATCCTCTAAGCAGCTGTGGGCTGGGTCTCCATCAGAGCAGCACGGAGCCCTGCGGGGAGTGTCAGGCATGCCCAGGTGTGCTCCTTTCTGATAGCGGTGCCCCTGCCGGGCAGCTCTGTTCCCTCAGCGGATTTTGGATCTGGCTCGGATGGCTGTGTGTCGGGCTGGGATTCTGGTAAGCTGCTGGGAGCGCGGCTGCTCCGTCTGGCACCGCTGTAGGTGTGCGCGGGTCTCATCTGTGCCCCTCTGTCACTGCCGCCACTGGCACACATGAGCCCCTCCTGGGCCGCTTGGTCACCGCCGCTGTGGGCTCGCGCAGATCTCTCCCTGGCTCTTCTGGCGTCACTGCCACAAGCGTGCACCAGGCACTCCCAGGCTGCTCGGTCACTGCCACAGTGGACTTGCACGAGCCGCTCCCGGTCCCCTCCAGCGCCGGCACCCCAAGCCTGCACTGCCACTCTCCTACTACTGGGCTAGTGTGTCGGGATCTGTGCCAGTTGGGGGAACGAGTGGCAGGCTGCTTTCTGCTGTGAGGGGCTTCAGAGCTGCGCTGCTGCCCAGGGGGTTCAGGCGCCTAAAGTTCCCCAGGATTCCCAGCTCCTGGCTAAGTGTTCCGGGACAACTTAGTCCAGCTGTGGTGTCCCTGTCTCTTTAAGACTTGCAAAAAGCACTCACCTTTCTTTTATCTCAGGGGCGCCTGTTGCGGGGACCTTCCCGCAGGTTTTGCTTTTCCATTTCTCTCATATCCAGCACCCCATGCAGCTTGTGTCTGCACTCCAGGTGCGGATTTCTAGAGCTGGTTCTTTGGCAGTCCTGGGCTCTCACTCCCCGCCCGTTCCGACTCCTTTCTTCCCGCCGGGTTCTGGGCTGGGTGAGCATTCGTGTCCCTCCTGGCCGGGGCTTGTATCTTACCCCCTTCGTGTGATGTTGAGTTCTCACAGATGTATCCTGCCTGTTGTACTGTATCCACTGGTGTCTCTTTTAGGAATACTTGTATTTATTGTATTTTCATAAATATATATGTTTTTGGAAGGAGATTTCCACTGAACTACGCACGCCGCCATCTTCCCATGATCTTCCCCTCATTTCGTATTCTTTTTCTAGTTTTGTTAATTGTGGATTTAGACTGTTCATTTGAATTGTTCTTCTTTCCTTAGTCCTGTATTGCAATATAACTCCCTCTTTGTACGGCCTTTGAAGTGTCCCACAGATTTTGCAGTATTGAATTATTGTTGTCATTTGTCTCCATATATTGCTTGATCTCTGTTTTTATTTGGTCCTTCATCCATTACTTATTTAGGAGCATATTATTAAGCCTCCATGTGTTTGTGGGATTTGTCATTTTCTTTGTGTAATTTATTTTTAGGTTCATACCTTTGTGGTCTGAGAGGCTAGTTGGTACAATTTCAGTCTTTTTGAATTTACCAAGGCTCTTTTTGTGGCCTAGTATATGACCTACTCTTGAAAATGTTGCATGTGCACTTGAGAAGAATGTGTATCTTGCTGCTTTTGGGTGTAGAGTTCTGTACATGTCTGTTAGGTCCATCAGTTCTGATGTGTTATTCAATGCCCCTGTTTCCTTACTTATTTTCTGTCAGGTTGATCTGTCCTTCTGAGTGAGTTGAGTGTTGAAGTCTCTTAGAATGAATGCATTGTATTCTATTTCCCCGTTTAATTCTGTTAGTATTTGTATCACATATGTCAGTGCTCCTGTGTTGGGTGCATAGATTTTTATAATGCTTATATCTTCTTGTTGGACTGACCCCTTTATCATTATATAAGGTCCTTCTTTGTCTCTTATAACCTTCTTTGTTCTGAATTCTATTTTGTCTGATACAAGTACTGTAACTCCAGCTATTTTCTCCTTATTGTGTGCATGAGATACGTTTTTCCAGCCCTTCACTTTTAGTCTGTGTATGTCTTTGGGTTTAAAGTGAATCTCTTGTAGACAACATATAGATGGGTCTTGTTTTTTTATCCATTTAGTGACTTTTAATTGGTGCATTCAAACTATACATTTAGGGTTATTATCGATAGGTGTGTACTTATTGCCATAGCAAGCTTTCGATTTGTGGTTACCAAAAGTTCAAGGTTAATTTCCTTACTATCTAAGAGTCTAACTTAACTCACTTAGTAGGCAATTACAAACGCAATCTAAAGGTTCTCTTTATTTTTTTTTCCTCCTCCTTTTTCTTCTTCCTCTTTACTTTATATATAAGGTATCGTATTCTGTACTGTTTGTCTCTCTCTCGACTGACTTTGGTATAGTTGATTTAATTTTGCATTTGCTTAGTATTAACTGTTCTACGTTCTTTACTGTGGTTTTATTAACTCTGGTGACAGCTATTTAGCCTTAGGAACACTTCCATCTATAGCAGTCCCTCCAAAATACAATGTAGAGACAGTTTGTGGGAGGTAAGTTCTCTCAGCTTTTTATGTGGAAATTGTTTAATTCCTCCTTCAAATTTAAATGGTAATCTTGCCGTGTAGAGAATTCTTGGTTTGAGGTCCTTCTGCTTCATTACATTAAATACATCATGCCACTCCCTTCTGGCCTGTAAGGTTTCTGCTGAGAAGTCTGATGGGTTTTCCTTTGTATGTGATCTTTTATCTCTCTCTGGCTGCTTTTAATAGTCTGTCTTTATCCTTGATCTTTGCCATTTTAATTATTATATGTGTTGGTGTTGTCTTCTTGGGGTCCCTTGTGTTGGGAGATCTGTGCACCTCCATGGCCTGAGAGCCTATCTCCTTCCCCAAATTGGGGAAGTTTTCAACAATGACCTCCTCAAAGACACTTTCTATCCCTTTTTCTCTCTTCTTCTTCTTCTTCTAGTACCCTTATAATGCGAATATTGTTCTGTTTGGATTGGTCACACAGTTCTCTTAATATTCTTTAATTCCTAGAGATCCTTTTTTCTGTCTGTGCCTCAGCTTCTTATTATTACCCTTCTCTAATTTCTACTTCATTTATTGTTTCCTCCACTGTATCTAATCTGCTTTAAAAACCTTCTACTGTATTTGATAATGATTGGAATTCCAGCTGGAATTCATTCCTGAGTTCTTCAATATTTTTCTATTCCTCTATGAGCATGTTTATGATTTTTATTTTGAAATCTCTTTCAGGAAGATTGACAAGGTCAATTTCATTTGATCCTTTTTCAGGTGTTTGAGGGATGTTTGTTTGAACCAGTTTCCTTTGACATTTCATATTTGTTTTGGCGCCCTCTAGCGTCCAGAAGTTCTATTTTTTGGAGCTGCTCGGTCCTTTGAGTGATGTGAGGGTCGCAGGGGAGTGTGCTGTTGCCTGAGGGGAGGATAGAGCTGTTTCCTGCTTCCTGGCTGTTATGCCTGTCTCCACTGCTAGAACCAGTAGGCCGAACACATAGGCGTAAGCCTCTATGCTTTGTGTTTGTAGTTGCCATAGGTGGGGCTTCCCTCTGGCTGAACTGACACAGGGGCCTGGGCCACCGGTTTGCAAGCCAGGTGAGGGCTGGCACGGTGGAAATCACAGCAGACTGTGTATCACAGTGGGGATCCTTGGAGCAGTGTATCCAGCCAGGGGGATGGACCACCTGTAGTTCCTGAAAGTTCCCAACCTGTTGGGCCGAGTGCACCCAGACAATTTTGTCCACCTGTCCTTTCTCCTGAATAGTAAGCTCTGTGTAATCTTTGCGCTTTTAGCAGCCCTCTTGCTGTTAGGAAGTCTCTTAGACTGCCAGCCTTTCTTTGTCCCAGAGCAGCCAGATGTGAATCCCTGTTTTCCACAAGCAGCTGGAATCTCCGCCTCTCCAGGTATTCCGCCTGTTTTAGCTTTTCAACCTCACTAATCACCAGAGCACCATTGCAATGTAGGTTCATGCTCCCAGAGCAGATCTCCAGGGTTAGATGTTCAGCAGTCCCAGGTCTCCACTCACTCCCTACCCCATTTCTGTTCCTCCCGCCAGTGAGCTGGGGTGGGTAAAGATCTTGGGTCTTGCTGGATCACAGCTTTGGTACCTTATCCTGTTCTTTGAGGTCTGTACTTTTCTCCAGGTGTATGTAGTCTGGTGCAGCCTTCTTTCCTGTTGCTCTTTCAGGATTAGGTGTATTAATTATATTTTCATATATGTGGTTTTAGGAGGAGGTCTCTGTCTCACCTCTTACACTGCCATCTTTAATCCCAGTCCATTCCCCTATATTTTAAAATACCATTTCAAGTCAGTAGATGTGGTGGAGATAAGCCGTTAAGTTTTGGAGTCAGTTAGACTTGGCATGAGATTCTGATTATGTCACACTAGCTCTGTGACTTCGGATGAGACACTTAACCTTTGCAAACCTCTGTGTCTTCATCTGTTGAACAGGATGAATAATTCCTACCTTATAGCATTTAATTGGAATAACCTGTGTATACACTCAAAATTTAAGGGGATTCAAAGAAATCAGAATTACTTTCATTTTATTTCTGTGTTGTTACATGGCAACTTACCAGTTTTCCTCCTTGCTCTCAAAGCTATCAGCTTTGTTATTAAGATGCCTGACATTTGAATTCCTTGGCATAGAGTGCCATGTGTTTAAAAAGAAGTAAAAATGTGAGTGTACATGTGTTTTAACAGAATTAAAAATGTGAGTGTATTTTGTGTGCCCTTTTTTTAGTTACCTGATGGGAGATGAATTGTTTGTGGTGATGGAGTACCTTGCTGGGGGGTCACTGACTGATGTTGTAACAGAAACCTGCATGGACGAAGCCCAGATAGCTGCTGTATGCAGAGAGGTGAGTGTACTTCCTTTTTGATAAGTTATGGTGATAAGTGGTTAGCAAAAGATGAAAAGGGGGACATTTTTTTGCACAAGTAGTTTTTATTATGCCATATATTTTCATTATACACATAATCTGCAAGTTATCCATATCATTTCATCCTACATGAGAGTTTCAACCCTTTCCTTCAGATATAAGATAATTCTGGAATGCAGAGCTCAACTTGGAGGTAAACTTCAGTGGGGTAATATTGTAATTTATCCAAGCCAGGATACTTTTGAGAGTGACTTGGGATGCCATTAAAAATACACCACTCAACAGTGGGAACAAGGACTGTCTCAGGCAAAGCAGAACACATTTTCACTGAGTCTACTTCTGGCTTTAATGATCTCGTTGAAAGTGAAGAAACTGATTATTTCTTGATATTCATAATGAATTTCTTGACATACTGTTTGCTTAAGCCAGTAGAATTCTGCCAGGTTGTCTAAATCTAAGCCAAAAACAAGCCTGCCATCTTCCTCTAATCTTTTTCTACAGAAGAGGTTTAGATTAAAAACTTAATTATTGTCAGTGAAACCGATACTACTTCCTTCCTGAGTCCTGGGAATCATTGTCATTTCTTAGGACTATTGTGGTTTCTGTGATTTGGTTTTCATAATTTTTAGTGATAGATGAACAAAGTTTATAATTCACTTAGGTAAGAACAGAATTTAGTCATTGATTCTGTAACATCTTTCTGTGTTGACAGATAGTAACCACACTAGTGAGGGTGAGGATTTAATAATATGGGTAACTGTTGAACCACTGTGTTGTATATTTGAATCCAATAAAGACTTTGTATCAACAGTACTTCAATAAAAAAGAAAAAAAAGAAGTATATGTTTTCCTTTTTCAACTTTTATTATGATGTTTAAAAAACTATTGAAATATTTTAGTCAGTTATGTTCCACCAAAGGTAGCCCCTGTGGTTATTTCAGGAGGGAATGATGTAAGCATTCTTTCATAGTCATAAATATGATATATTAAAAACCGTGATATCCCTTAACAAAGAATGTTTAGTCACTTAAAAGCTGATAAAAAGGTAACAAGAATTTAATTTATACTTAATTTGTTTTCTAATATATTTTTTTCCTAATTGATAAAAAATTATTTTAGGAGTTCTCATTATGACCAGTTTGTTTCTATTTCTTTGTACAAGTATTTTTCTGGGGACTTGCTCTTTTCAGGAATCTGCTTAAATGTTTGATAAATGTAATACAGTAATACAGTTTATATGGGATTTTTTTCCTTGAATGAATAATAAAATATTTTGAATCAGAATTTTAGTTGCTATTAATAATGTACAGACTTTTGTTTTACTCTGCTGGGAGTAAGAAATAAAACACTTTTTCCAAGCTTGCAGTTTACACTCAGTTTATATTAAAAAACAAAGAGAAAAAGCAGGTTTCAAAAATCTAATCTCATCCTTGTATTCAGAAAAGGGAGTTTTTCCTCTGTTTGGAGTCAGTGCTTTCTGAAACATGGTGCAAGAGGAAAGCTTTTCTTTCATCAGTGGGGCCTAGGTTGTAGATACAGCTTCATGTAAAATCCACCATATAAGAAATGAAGAAAATGTCCTACATCGCATTGATAAACAGCTGGGGTGGAACCAGAGCACCCAAGATCTTACCCACTTTTCATTCTTTCATTGATCAGACTTCTGAGTATCTCATATTCAAATGGAATGATCACAGGTTTATGCATTAATGTTGAAATGATTTCTAAAGGGCTTGAGCTTTTTTACCAAGTGCTGCATAACTTTTAGCATTTAAACTTAAAAATTCTAGAAATTATATGGGCCTACCTGTCATAAATGAGAATGCTGAAGGCTGAGTTATATTCTTAGGGTTTTAAATGATCTGTGCTGAGATATAGGACTAGAGAAGACATAATTTAATAATTGTCTCTTGGAAAGATCAGAGGGTGGAGGGGAGGGGCCCTAATTAAGGTGTCTAATTTTCATAACTTTGTACATGGGAGGATGTTTTCTCCTTATAAATATAAGTATTGCTATGTCTTTTGCTGGATACTAGAAACAGTGCTCAGGCCGTCAGTACTATATGTGAACCTCCCTTAGACTTTGCAGGGACTGTTTCATTGACAGGTGTTTTTTTTCTCTTCAGTGTTTACAGGCATTGGAGTTTTTACATGCTAATCAAGTGATTCACAGAGACATCAAAAGTGACAATGTGCTTTTGGGAATGGAAGGATCAGTTAAACTTAGTGAGTAACAAATGAACAAATAATATTTATTTATTCTTTAATGTGATGTCTGCTTTTGTTTAAGTAAAACCTTCTGCTATTAACCTTTTTATGGTTTAATATATGTTGGGGAGGGAGAATAGTGGTAAAGAATATTGACCCTGAACTGGGTGGCATGAGTTTAAATAGCAAAATAGTTGCTACTTTCTGAATAATTTTGGGCAAGCTAGTTCTCTGTGTCTGTTTTTTTATTTGTATAATAAAGAAAGTAATAGCACCTATCTCAGAGAATTCTTCTGTGTATTAATAATGGAGAGCACTAAGTAACAGTCCCCTGGGACTTTTGTAATGTTGGTGTTGTCTTCTAAAGATAAACTTAAATTTGTCTCTGTCATCTGTTAGGGTAGATTTTTCTCCTTATGGTGTTGCAGTTGCCTTTGAACTTGGTAGACTGTGGCCCAGTCAGGGTAGTATATGACCCTGCCCACAGAGATGATGAGGGAAATAAATATGCGAACCTCTTTTTCTGATTATCTTCTGCTGTCAGCATGGTAGAATCATGGAGGAACAATCCCAGACTTCCTTTTCCTCTGCTGGCTGTAATCTCTCAGTCCCAATCATGCCCTCTGGAGGATTCATGAACTTTTACCGAGGTTTCTCTAACTATGCAAAATTCTTGCATCAAGAGACCGAAACTTTTTTCTTCTATGCTGCTAAAGAGTTTGGCTCCTTTTTTCTTCTATGCTGCTAAAGAGTTTGGCTCCTTTTTCAACATATTTTTTAAGATACATCTTCCAAATACTATTCAGCCACAAGAAAGGGTCTAGGTTCTATCAGATGGTCAAATATAAGATTACTAATCTCAGTCTTAGTGGACAAGTTAGAAATGGACCTTCTCATACATTTTTGGTAGATACTCACGTAAACTTGGTTAGACTTGTTTGGATAACATACTTAACCCTTGGACAATATGGGTTTGACCTGCACAGGTTCACTTAATACAGAGATTTTTTTTTTCAGTAAATATATTGGAAAAGTTTTTGAGATTTGAAACAATATGAAGAAACATTTTCTTTACTCATAAGAGTACAGTATGTAATACATATATGAAATGTGTTAATCAACTATTCATGTTTTAGCAAGGCTTTCAGTCAATAGTAGACTCAGTAATTAAGTTTTTGGGGAGTCAAAGTTAATACACAGACTTTGAACTCCATAGGGACAGGGGAAATGGGTGTCAGCTCTCCTAACCCCCACATTGTTCAAGGTCACCTGTATTTTATTCTAGCTCTGCTGCTTACAAGAGAAATAATCATAAGTAAGTTACCTAAAAATATGTATGCCTCAGTTTCCCCACTTATAAAATTCAAATAATAATAATAAATGTACCTATCTCACAGTGTTATAAAGATTAGGTATGTTAATTCTTAAAGGTACTTGGAACAGTACCTGGTTTGCTATAAGCACTCATTTTAGCCATAAATGTTATGATTTGACCTAACAATTGCTCTTTCTGTATTCTTTCCTATAAAATTACTGAACATACACACAAGTAGAAAGATGTTCTCTGCAACATTGTAAAAATATCTTAAATGTCTAACAGTATAAGAATGGTTAAATAAATTATCATTTTTTATTCTGTAATATTGTATAGTTATAATAATGAGGTAGGTCAGTGTACTAATATGGAAAGACCTCTAAAAATAAAGTTTTAAACAGTTTACAAAATATCCTAATTCGGTGAAAGAAACAATATGGTTCACAGATATTATTTGAACATGTGTATATATATAACAAGAAGTCCAGAGCTTAAAAACCTTAATGTTGTATGTGAAGTAGAATGGGCTTTACAGGAGAAGGGAGGAAAAAATGCTACATTCTCATCCTGACTTTCCCACTAACTTAACACTTGAGTACCAAACTGGGCACTCTGCTCCTCAGCTAGTAAGATGTTTTTGGCATAGTGATGCTGTTGAGGACCTTATAGGTGCAGTTGCAGTAAAATGTGTTCTTTTTCTAGACTTTCTGCTAAGATTGATACTTGGTAATTCTAACAGTCTTAAAAAATAGTGAAGTCTAAACAGTCAGGTATAATTAATTAAGCCATCTAACATGAACTCTTAGATAAAATCATCCATGGACACCATTAATTCGGGATGTTTTGTTTTGTTTTATAGCTGACTTTGGTTTTTGTGCCCAGATCACCCCTGAGCAGAGCAAGCGAAGTACCATGGTTGGAACACCATACTGGATGGCACCAGAGGTGGTTACACGGAAAGCTTACGGCCCTAAAGTAGACATATGGTCTCTGGGTATCATGGCTATTGAGATGGTAGAAGGAGAGCCCCCATACCTCAATGAAAATCCCTTGAGGGTAAGATCAATTAAACACCAGCCTTGTTTTAAGAAAAAGTCTTTTCTTTAAGATGTTTATATAGAGCCTGCTTGTGCCAATCACTGGCCAAGAATTTAGAGTACAAAATTGATAAACCAGTCTCTGCACCTAAAAATCATTTGCTCGTTACTGAGTTCAGTATGTTAGGTAATAATTTACTTACTCTTTTGCAAAGTGTAGGGTCCCTAAATAACCCTTTAGAATACCAATTTTGAACCTTGGCCTCTGTCCTTTAGGTACAGAGATGAGAAAAGCAAGATCACATTTGTGAGAAAGCTGTATAGAGGGCAACGTAAAAGCCCATAAGCAAACAAGAGTGAGGGTCCTCAGGTACAGATAAGGTCGGGAGACTTAAAACAATTAAATATTCCAGCTGAGGTGGAGAGTTTGGAGATTTGTTCTTCCCTTCTTCCTTCCTTCCTTCCTTTCTGTCTTTATGTTTCTTTTTTCTATTTTTTTCTCCAACTGCTACTTTTAAAAATTACTGTATATGGCTCAATATCAATAGTTATTAAGGAAATGCACATCGAAACCACAATAAGATTCCAGTTCACTATACAAGAATGACTATAATCAGAAAGATGACCAATAATAAATGTTGGTGAGGATATGGAGAAATTGGGACTTATATACATTGCTAGTGGAAATGTAAAATGGTACAGCACTGTGGAAAAAAATGTGGCAATTCCTCTAAAAGTCAACACTGAGTTTACCATATAACCCAGCAATTCCACTCCTAGGAATATGCCCAAGAAAATTAAAAGAATATACCCAAAAGAAAAAAAGCTTATACACAAAGGTTCCTAGCAGCATCATTCATAATAGCCAAAAGGTGGAAACAACCCGAATGTCCATGAACTGATGTATGGATTTTAAAAAGTGGTATATCCAGACAATGGAAAATTATTTAACCATAATAATAGGAATGAAGTACACATACAACATTGAAATCCAAGAGCATTATGCTAAATTAAATAAGTCAGATACAAAAGACCACACATTGTATGATTCCATTTACAGTAGCTTCTTGATAGTCATGATAGTTAGGTTCTGTAAAGCTGCAAATGCTGAATTAATACCAAATCATTTCTTTTAGGGGAAATACAAGGTTAGGGTCCTACAAGCCTGTGGTCACAACAGTTTTGTCATCTGCTCAGTGCACAAACTTGCTTTAATGTGTGTTTGTTTTAAGGACATTTTATTTATTGTTATTTCAGTAATGTTGGACTTAGAGCCAACAGCATTATAACTCATGCCTGAACAAAAACTTATCAAACATAATGTATTTTCTCCATAAGGCACATCACAGCCTTTTTTGCACGTGCAAACACTAGACGGCACTTCAGCATTATGCTTTTCACCTCTCTGCACATATCCATGAGTGATCACACTGAGTGTAATGATTCTGTGGTTACAAATAAATTTTAGCAAGTAGGTGAATTGGCATATATGGGGTCTGCAAATAATAAGGATCAACTGCCTGTGAAATCTTTAGAACAGGCAAATCCATAGAGATAAGAGACTGATGGCTTCCAGGGAACTGAGGGACTGAGGAGGGAATGGAGAGTAACTAATAATGCCTATGGGTGTTCTTTTTAGAGAGGTAAAAGTGTTCTGGAATTAGACTGGTGGTAGTTGTACAACCTTATGAATACATTAAAAACATTGAGCTGTACACTTCAAAAGAGTGATTTTTATAGTATGTGAATTATATCTCAATAAAGCAATTATTTAAGAAAAACTTTTTTTTACTATATATGACTACAGCTTATTGCCAGAAGTTCTTTTAATATTTTTTTTTGAGAATAAGTTGGACATGCTATAAAATGGTCTACAGACACCAAGGTAATGGGTACATTTAGAAGGTGCCCAGTCTGGATAGCGTTGGATTTTCATGCTCTTTTTTCCTGAATGCTTTTCATCCCCTTGCAGAGATTCCCAGTTCAAGTGAGCAATTGAGGTATTTAAAGATGTGATTAATTTTAGAACACTTTTCAGAACAACTTTTAAAGAGTCTCTAATTTCATTCATTTGTTCAGAAAATATTAACTTGAGTGCCTGTGTGGCACACACTGTTCAAGTCACTGTCTGAAAGAACCAACAAAAAATCCTGCCCTCATAGGAGGAAGAGAAAGAAAATAAATAAGAATAATATGTACTGTATTAAATGATGAGACTGGTAGAGAGGGATTAGTTTGATTTCACGAGAGTGCTTGGGGAAGGCTTCACTGAAGTGACATTTTAACGAGGTAAGAGAGTGAAACTCAGTTACCTAAGGGAAGAGTATTTCAGTCGGAAGGAACAGCACTTGCAAAGGCCCTAAAGCAGGAGCATTCCTGATGAGATGTATTCAGAGATCATTAAGGACTCCAGCATAGCTAGCTAGTGTGCGGTGAGCACACAGCAGGAAGAAATGGTAAATGAAGAAATGAGGTCAAACCATGTAGTCCCTTATTAGGCCTTTATAAGGATTCTGGCTTCTACACCTGTAAGACAGTTAAGGTTGGAGAGAGCAGTGCCTGGTTCTCACACAGGACTGGAAATAGTACCTGCTTCTGTCAGCTATAGTGGAAACCTTGTAATTCACAGGATATTGAGTAGAAGATTCGAAAGACTCTTGCCTCAGTGATGGGAAATAATTACCCCTAGACCATGTTTTGCTGTGGGCCCACCTCATAGATCTTAAAAACCAGACCCAAAGGGATCTATGTGTTTCAGGTAACTTCCTCAGAACAAAGTTCAAGAATATTTATAATACAGAAATCTCCGGCAGCTAGCATACACACTTAAATATCCTCTCAGAGTTTACCAGCCAGGCAGAACAACAGGAAATTACAACTCTCATTGAGAAGAAAGATCAATCAATTGAAACCAACCCAAAACTGACACAGATAAAAGAATTAACACAAAAGAATAAAATAATTATTGTAACTGCATTCCACATGTTAAGTACAGATATTTGGAAGGTTTTTTTTTTAATTAAGCTTATAGATAAAAGCTACAGCATTTGAGATTACACACTGTAGAAAAAGTGATTAATGATTTAATAATCATAAGCATATAATGAAACTATCCAAAATTAAACATAGGGACAGAAATGAATTTTAAAGTGCAGTAGCATCCAGTGACTGTAAAGGGGTGTGTTGGGGGGGGGGACCTGGTATAGGGGAGAGCCTAGTAAACATAATATTCTTCATGTAATTGTAGATCAATGATAACAAAAAAAAAAGGAAAGAAAAGGGGATTACTCCCTGATAGGATAAAACTAACTGTAAATCAACGATTAAAGCATGCTTTAAATGTCCTTAATTTTGATCATTTAAAGGGTGTCAGATGATCAGCTATGGAAGTACATTTTTCTGATAATATTCCTTTCTCTTAAAAAAAAAGCAGTTCCTGTGTGGTGATCTCCAATAAGTTCTTCACAATGATATAAAGGGCATATCAAAGTGTGGGCAAAGGGTTTGTTTGTCTTTATACAGAGGATCAAAGCCTAATTTGGCTACCCAGAAAACAAATTAAGATATGATATGAAGAAGAACTTCCAAAATCAACATTCTCTGGAAGAGTCATTCCAGAAGATGATCATCAAAAAACTTCAACAAAGATCCTGGCGCTGTTGCAGTTGTAGCTGCTTTCATCCCACCAGTTCCTGGACTTGCCATTGAAATGAAGAAGGAGATATCTAAGCTGGCCTGTGCATACAGTAAAACAACAAATTTGATTGGATCTATACTGTCAAAACTCATCCAAGAATTAGGAGAAGTGCAAGTTGCAGCGCTCCAAAATCTTACGACTACAGACTATCTACTGTTAAAAGAACATACGGGATGTGAAAGTTCCCAGGAATGTGTTGTTTTAATTTGTCTGATTTTTCTCAAACTATTCAAATTCAGTTAGACAATATCCATCATATCATTGATAAGTTTTCACAAATGCCTAGGGTACCTAACTGGTTTTCTTGGTTTGACTGTATATGGCTGGTAATTGTAGGTCTGCTTTGGTTATGTAGCTGTATTCCTATTATGTTAATGTGTGTACACAATTTAATTAGTAGTTTAAAACCTATACATGCTTATGTTACTCTACAAGAAGATATGTCAAAGAAATAATCAATCTTCCCATGTTTTCTTCCCTCTGCTACTTCTATAGCTTTTCTTCTTCCTTCCTAATTACAACCCTTAAGTAGAATTCGTACCTCATAACGAAATTACCGAGTATCATAATTCTTCCAAGTGGTAAAGATACCTCAAGACAAATGCTGGGCATAAAAGCCACAGGGCATAAACCTGCAAAGAAATAAAAAGCTAACCTTTTCAAACAATATTGCTTCTCTCTCACCAACTTTACATTTCCCTGTATGGCCCTGGAAGATGACTGGTTAGCCAGAGACAGGTAAGATTCCTCAAGGGAGGAACAACCTAAGACAGGCACAGTCACAGGGGGGCCATCAGGTGAGAAATTGGGGATCAACAGAGGTGAGGCTTAGAACCCCACCCCCCCTGTTTTGAGAGAAATCTGCATCCGTGGATGTTTTGTTGCTCTTGTCTAGCTTGGATTAATACTTAGTCTATCAGCACGCACCTGATCATCTACATTTGCCCTCTTACAGCACTAAACTATGTTTTCTACCTTTATCTTGCATCTACCTACCACTTCAGCATTTTATTAAAAATAATAATGATAATAATAATAACTAATAATAAGGAAGAAATGTGGGATTCACATACAAATCAAGAAAAAAAACTGCAGTAGCATCAGTGAGCTGGGAGACAAATTCAAGTGTTCTAATGTATCTATAATGAAGTTTGAGAAGTAATGGGATACTATATGTTCATGGGATTGTGGTCATTTTTCTTTAACCTTTATTATATATTATAATTCTTTTATCAATATGTATTCCATTTACAACTCCCAAAATAAAAAAAGATGAAGCTAATTTTTAAAAAAGAAATTAGGGAAATATAACATCTAAGAATAAAGGAAAAAATGACATCCAAATGCGTACAATTCCTGACTCTAGTATTTATGGTGGTTGTCTTTGAAGAAATAAGAGATCCATAAACTTTATAAAGTACTTTTTTTCACTTTCTGAAGCTACCTTAAGTCAAAGATGTTCTTCTATTTTTAGGCCTTGTACCTGATAGCAACTAATGGAACCCCAGAACTTCAGAATCCAGAAAAACTTACCCCAATATTTCGGGATTTCTTAAATCGATGTTTGGAGATGGATGTGGAGAAAAGGGGTTCAGCCAAAGAATTGCTACAGGTGAGTTTGAAATGATTCTATTTTGGGGAAAAGTTGACTTCTTGAGTAAACAACAAAGTTTACATAGGGTTAATAACTACGTTTTGCCATTCATTACCAGCTGCATGGCAGCTGCTGCAGTTTAGGATTTCATATGCTGGGAATACAATACCCATGATAATACAATAAGTATATGTTTCTGCATATTATCAATTCTCAGACCAGTTAATTGCTGGCATGAGTATCTGGGTCATTTAAGTGAGATTTTTAAAAAATACTACACTGTAAAAGTGATGTACTGATTCGTGTGTTGGTTTTATATAGGTATTGAAATACATGCTTATTAAATCAGTTGTGATCTATAAAATAGTCTTTGGGACTTAATTAAAAGCTTTTAAACTGGTCACATTTATACGTTTGTTTTTCCTCCTCTTTCTTGCAGCATCCCTTCCTGAAACTGGCCAAACCCTTATCGAGCTTGACCCCACTGATCATGGCAGCTAAAGAAGCAATGAAGAGTAACCGTTAACATCATTGCCATGGCCTCATTTCTTTTCCATTTTCTAAATGAAATCTTTTAATATATGAAAATTATTATTACTCTTCTGGGATTTAAAGAAATGGTCTGCATAACATTGAGGGAAAAAGCAAGTTACCGCTTCCTGAAGATAACCAAGAGAAAATTGGAAAACAGAATGATAATTTTTTATTGAATCCCTTTGTTAGGGTCCAAAAGAAATTGTGGACTGAATCACTAGCCTTAACCTCTTTCAGCAGATGGCCCATCGGGCTATTTATCATGCTTGAGATTTGTATTTTATTTTGCTGATTTAATGGCGATAGAACCCACTCGTTGCCCCCTTTTGGGGGTATTTCCAGTACTTGAATGGCAAATTCAAGTTTTGCAGTGTGTTTCATCCGCTAGTCTTCCTTCCTCTTCTCCTCATAGCTTTCTTTTTCCTTAACTTGCCCCTTTTGAGTTGCTTAGAGAAATTTTTCTTAGGCCTAAAATCAAAGCTCCTTATGTTGTAGCTCCTTATATTGGCAAAGGAGCTGGATATAGTTTAACTTTGTATAGAAGTTAGGACCAGCTGTTGTTACATGTAATAGTTCAGAATTTGAACTGAAGGAAGGGAAGAAAAGTATGTGATTTTTTTACCTTTTCTAACAAATGTGAAAGTCAATTTTAGAAATTTCATGGTAGTGAGTTGTTTGGCATTTGTTACCTGTATAGAGAAAAGACTAATAATCTATATTTATAACTAAATCATTGAGGCAGATAAAGAATGTCATTGATTCTGCATCCTTACAGTTTTGTTTTCCTTTCTGTTCCCTCCTCAGATTTGGCTTCAGGAACCAGAGTAATTAGTTCTTGTTCCAACTTGGGCTTGATCACTTGGGTTGGTGCCACTGCGTTCCCCTGACCTTTTTCCCCTTCATTTTGGAAATGTTTTTGTATATGTTGTAATTTTAGTTTGTTTGTTTTTTAATTAAACTCTCACCCTATTCCTTCCCACTGGTAAGTAATATAATAACCACTGAATTTTCAGAATTTAAAAGTTAACTTTTTCCATCTCAAGGAGAAAATATTTGAGCTAGCAGAGACAAAATAACAGAATTGAACCTTGGTGAGCCCTAAAATAGTTAGATGAGAGTATATTCATGAAAGAGAAATGTCAGTTATATAGAGATGTACCAGATGTACCTTCTGACAGTAAACTGTTGAGATGTTATTAAATTGCTCCCAACCCAGTACCAACATTTTGCTGTCAATGAGAACATAAGTGACAAGAGAACTTCTTAATAAATTCGTGCATCATTTGAAATGTTGAGTTACTTCAGATTTTCTTCAAATAAGCAAATAATATTCATCTAAAAAACTGGAGAAAGAAAAATGAAATGTGCTTGTTGATAGCAATACTTTTTTTTTATTTAAAAAAATTTTAAAAAGGTCTGTGACCTGTAGCATTAATTATTAGATTGCCTTCTCTTCTCCCTTCCCCTTCTCATTTCTCTTCTCTCCTTTTTAAATTAAAAAAGAAAATTCTTTTTTTGTTTTGCTTTTGGAGGCAGTATTGTCCCTTCCTGACATGCCAAGAGCCACATGAAAGAGAAAAATGTGTGGTTTAGTTCTAGCATTTTGTTCCTACTCTCCACTCTTAACTTCACACCTGTGTGCCATCCTGCAATAATACAAATCATGAATAAAAGTAATCTTGATGTTTTGGAGTACCTTAGGGGAATTAGTAGAATTTTATTTCCTATCATTCCCATCATATCTGTCAAGATAAAACATTAGAAATGACTGTTTATTGATGACACAGAAAGGTTTTCACAAAAATGAGTAAAGTAATTGATAAAACATCTAGAGCACTTAATAGTTTTCACTTTGATTCCTGATTGCATTTTCCTGTGGTTTCCATTGGCCTTCTATACCTAATTATAAATAACAGGAACAAGCTGGTTTCTGTCTGTTGGAAAGCTACATATAGTGTCTCTTGAGTTCCAGATTTGAACATTCTTTGTAAATAGTTGGATGGATTTTGATAAAGATGTTACCAATGAAATAGAAAACCAACTAGATGGTAAGACTGATTATCACGACCTCGTAAAAGGCACTTCCATACATAAGCCATAGAGATTCACTGAATACAGTGCCAATGCCCTGTTTTCATGCCTTTGACTCAAAAAGGTCTTTTCAGTTTATAGAAGCAGTTTGGGATTTGTACAACTTCTTTCATGGTTACCTGCACGTCCATTGCTGGCAACGGACTTGGTCGTTATAACCTGACTCCTAGGTTAAGGGAGCTACACTGTGGTTTGTTCTTTTCTTACTGGATAAACTAACTTGTAATAGAAATATACTTCGGTTAATTCTGAAATGTGAGGTTTTTAAACAAAATAATCTTAAAAGCAATATGAAATTGTGATTTGTTAATTTTAAATTAAAATGTTCATATCTTGTTGAAAAAAATTCTATCAAGATTCATATTTTTTTAATAACTGCCTTTTGCATTCACCCTTTTTGTCGTCACTTTATAATGAAAACTCATTTAAATCTAAAAGCTACTTTAGTAGTCCTCCTGTGTTATTAGAACAGTATTACTGTAGTGCTTATTTATTGTATTTCACACCCTGTTGATCTTAAAGTTTCCTTTTCTTGTTCCATTTGCTGCTTTTAGGGACAGTTAAAACTGGGAAATTATGAAAATAATGATTATGTTTTCCTGCCCGGAATAGTAAATGGGTAGAGTGGCAACCGAAGCCAAGGCTAACACAGCTCTGTCTTCGTGTGTTGAGTGCCTGGCACACAGTATAAATTCTCTTCCCTTCCACATATAAATACTAAGCTACTTAAAATATATTTAGTTACCACCAGTCCTAAGCAAACCTGTGCCTTTAATAAGCAATTTAAAACTACCTGTGAGTATTTCTTTGTAGGGCTCACGTAAATACATGTTTGTTTATATATACTGTATTCTAGCCAGAATAATTTTAGATCTGATCAGACAGCTATAATGGGAACAAATTGTTGCCTAAAGAATTTGCATCAGTTTTTTAATCTAAAAGTTTTAAAATATACTGAGATCCATATCCACTGAAATGTCAAAAAAACATTATAGAATATAGCTAAAATCCAGATTAATACTCACTTGGGTTTTTTTAATATTGGAATTTCATAGTAATATAAAAAGCAGATAGCTTTCTAGTCTATTGCTCTCACAATAGTTATTTAAACAATTAAAATCAGTTTTCCAGTGTGTGTGTATATGTGTGTGTATAAGAAGGGGGGGCAGGGAACACAGTTTTTTTCTCATTGAAAACATTTATTGACCACTTTGGCAGAGACACTGTGATAGATACTGGCATTACAAAAGGAGAGTCAAGCACTGGCCTGGCCTTGAGAGAACTGAAGTATTTCCCATTTGCCATTCTAGAATGTAGTCAAATGAACAGAAGAAAGAAACGTATGATAATTCTGTCGAATTTCATTTCTGTATTAAGAAAAGCAGAGAAGTATATTTGGAACTGAACATCTTCGATAGGAATTTGTTACTTTTTTTCCCTTATTTTGGTCGATAGAGATGGAATTAAGTGAAAGTAGCTTGTCCTGTTTTGTCTTCAAATTTTGTATTGACTGATCTTCAATTTAATCCCATCAATTATTTAATTGTTACATTGACATTAACTGCTGTATTTGATGACTTTGTTCAATAATTGTGTTCTTTCAGGGCTAGAAATAAACTTTTATGTTTGTTTTCCTCCTTCCTAAACTTCAGTTCTTTCTTTAGATAGGAATAACTTAAAAGAATAAGTGTAATAGGTGTTCAAAGAACATTATTTTTAAGGATAAATACTTTTTAAGCATGTCATACCACCATTTGAATATATTACAAAGCTCTAATTTAGAAAGCTTTCCAGAGATCTACAGGTAGTATAAGCATGAGCCTTCTCCTCTAAGTCAGGTTCAGAATACATTTCTTACGAAATACTCATAATTAGGGAGTATTTCATTACATTACAGAACCTGGCTGTCAGAACCAGGGAAACACTTCTGATCTGTTTAAATACCTCTAGTAACTTGGCTTGAAATGCTAATGTTTACTTGACTGTCGTAATAATCTTGCCAGAATTTCTGTTAAATGCACTAAGAGATCTTTAAAAGTGCAATACTTTAAGGCATCACTTCATTATATGCATTTAATTTGGAATGTGGATATACCCTGACAAGGGTGTTTTAGTATGGAGGCACAGTGACTTCAGTGGGGTATGGGGGGACTTCATAATATGGGTGAATGTAGTAACCACTATGTTTTTCATGTGAAACCTTCATAAGTATATATCAATGATACCTTAAAAAAAATTTTTTAAAGCAGCTTGATGAAAAGAACTTGCCTCGGTATATTGAGGTATAATAATAACTACAGGTTGCTACTGACAAAAACAAAATGTGGAATAGAACAAGGAGCTTGAAATTATCTATGTTTGCAGATATTTATAGGATAAGTATATAGAAGTTTACATATGATATAAATCAATGGTGAATTAGTTTGAAGAAATGGGTATTTCGTATATGGTATTAAGATATGTGGAGATTTTGTTAAGACATTAGAGGTCTTTCAAATGTAATTTAATCTCAATCTAGATCAAAACAAAAATAAATAAAAAATATGTCTCAGGATTGAAAAAAATAAAATGTATTTGTCAGTATAAAGCTGTTGAGTGCTTTTCTAACATTTGTATTTATAGCAAATGCTCAAAACCTAAGAAAGGTTCAAAAATGGATGATTAGTTGGACAAGCACTGTTGGTAGGAGCTTAACCATGTGCTTTACAACTACTTGTATATTTTTGGCTTTTTTTAAATTTGGGCATTATTCTTTATGCTAAATTATTCAACAGGCTTTATCTTGTGAAGAGCAATAGGAGTAGAACAATGAAGGGAACAGTCCTTTTAGGCATGGTTATTTTAGGTTTCTAACAAAATAATGTAATGAACAGTGCCAGTCCACAGCTTTGAACTTGCTACTGCCAAATCCTAATCCACAAAGGCAGCTGCTTTGGACTCAACTGGTTTCAGCATATATGAATCTTAATTTTCTAAATTATATACATACACAGGTATTTCTTGATGTTCCTATATTTTACTTTAATAACTATTATGGCGGTTAAGATTTTGGGTACTGTCATACCATTCCATTCTCCCATTTCCTCCCAGTCTTCCATTTAAAAGGTGATAATTTATTATTCAATTAATAGTTTTAACCTTAGGACTATGCAGTAGTGTTGTTCACTGGAGTCAAGTAATTTTTTTTATTAAGGTATCATTGATATACAATCTTATGAAGGCTTCACATGAGCAACATTGTGGTTACTACATTTACCCAAATTATCAAGTCCCCCACCTCCACCCCATTACAGTCACTGTCCATCAGCATAGTAAGATGCTATAGACTCACTACTTGTCTTCTCTGCTATACTGCCTTCCCCATGCCCCCCCTACATTATGTGTGTTAATCATAATGCCCCTTAATCCACTTCTCCCTCCCCTCCCACCTTCCTCACCCCCTCCCCTTTGGTAACTGCTAGTCTCAGAGTCTTTAAGTCTGCCGCTGTTTCATTCCTTCAGTTTTGCTTTTTTGTTATACTCCACAAATAAGTGAAATAATTTGGTACTTGTCTTTCTCTGCTTGGCTTATTTCACTGAGCATAATACCCTGTAGCTCCATCCATGTTGTTGGAGCCGAGTAATTTGTTATGGTTACATATCATTACTTGTACAACTCTTTTTCCTGTTAATCTTGTCTTTTTGTCTCCTTTGAAAGTTTCTATGTTCCTATCACTAAGTTTTCCCAAACTTGCTACAAAATTGTAAGAGCTCTCTCTGAAGACTATTTTCCATACAATTAATTGTCTCAGAAAATGATACTTCCTTTTTCTTTCCTGTAACTCAACTGGGCTGGGATTCAGCTATCCACGACTTCGGCCCTCTCACATCTGAAACTCAACTCTGCTTTTCTCCTGAGTTAAATCCTTTGTTTCCTGAATACCATATCTTCTTGATTGGTCTTTTCCATCATTTTGGATAAGTATAACTTTAACTTAATGAGAAAAGGTACATTCAGGTAAGATGTTTTAAGATAAACTTTCATGTCTCAAAATGTCTCACATTTAATTGATAGTACAAGATTTTAAGCTGGAAATCATCTTGAGAACATTGTCTTATAACCTGCTGTTTCTGACCTACCTTAATATGTAACCCATTTTTCTGCATCCCTAGAGCTTCTGAAGTTTTACTGTGAAGTACCTTGGCAAGGGTATGTATGTTTTCATTAGCTTTGTGCATTTGTTAGGTTGTCTTAATACAGACCCATTTCCTTCTGAGAAATTCTAATATTCAGTTACATAATTTTAGTTTGTTTTTTTTTTTCATTCTGAAATTCCAGCATTAATCTGTTTTTCTTCTCTTTCTTGCTTTCTATCTCTGCCTTTTGTTTTAATTTTCTGGGAGAATTTATTTGATCTGTGACCCTATTTTGAATGTACATTGACTATTAAATTTTTAATTTCCAAAAGCTCGTTCTTTTCTGATCCCCCTTTTTATAGCCTTCTGTTTCATACACTATGTGTTTTCTTGGTTAAGGCTAACATAAAAAATAACAGACTGAGAGGTTTAAGTGAATATCTCACCGCTCTAGATGGCTTGAAAGTCCAAGATCAAGGTGCCAGCAAGGTAGGTTTCATTCTGAGATTTCACCTTGTAGGCAGCCACCATCTCCCTGTGCATTAACACAACCCGGTCTGGACCCCTTTTGTGCAGATGTGCAGGAGAGGGCAATCTCTCTGGTCTCTTCTAAGAACACTAATCCCATCAGGAGGCCCCACCCTCATGACCTCATCTTAACTAATTACCTCCAAAAGACCCCAACTTCTATACCAATACAGTGGGATTAGGACTTCAACATGAATTTGGAGAGGATATAAACATTCAAGCTATTGTAAGCCATTTTATCCAAGGTTTCTCTCTTTTTTTTTTGGTATCATTAATCTCCAAGGTTTCTCTTTATCTATGGATTGTATATTTGTTTTCTGGATCCTCTTTTTTTCCTTAACTCTGTCACACAGATTTTTTACAGATCTGGTGAATACCTGCAGATTAATGCTTTTTCTGTAACAACGCCAGCACTGTCTGGGACTGCAGTAAACAAACATTAATTTATTTACACATTGATTTTTTTCACCTCTCAGCTGGGCTCTTGGTGCTCTTCACCAGCCATTCATGTTGCTCCTCAGTATTCCTGTCTTTTTCTCCAAACTGTCATAAGACTTCCAACTCCTTTAACCCACCACCATCTTAACACTTTCTTCAACCTTACTACCAGAATTATCTGGGTTTCTGTCTTTTCCTTTTTCTATTCGGTCTTTGTGGAAGATGTTCTGATCTCAGTGGCTGACATCCCCTGCCCCCACAAGCCCAAGGCCTGTCCTCCGTATGTTCTCAGGGCATTCTGATTTATTCTGGCTCTCCTGTACCTGCAACCTGTCCCTCTACTCCCTCTAACCCTCAGTAAAACAAGTATGCTTACATATCTTCCTTTTAAAACAAATTTCCTTTGGCTTTTCTCAGCTAAATTTCTGGAAAGAGGAGGCCAAACTTACTGTTTTTCTCTTCATTGTAATAACACAGCTGCCCTCAATATGTCATGGAAAGTATCCTTAGCAGCATCACCAGTGACTAGTGATGTCCAGGAGATTCTCAAAAACATAAAAAAATATGATTCTCTCAACTGGTAGGTAGTATGTTCACTAGGGTTTTTGAGAATTCCTAAGATTGCTGTGAAATAGAGGACTTCTTTCCTAGCCTTTAAATGCTATGACCAGGAATTTGTTTCTTAAGACAATTTTATTTTCTCAGCCCATTCAGAATCCCAAGTGTTCAGCATTGTGACACCATCAGGCCCCTGGGAGGTGTTCAGGATGTTCACTTAATTTTCTGGGACTCATTTTGGGCCTTTGTCCGTACATTTTACATCTTGCAGCCAAACAAGCTAGATCTCAGTAATTATTTGATTCACTGACCCCTGAGGGCCTTTGAGGGGATGGTCTCAGATGCTGAGAGTGCTCGGAGCTGGGCAGGGCAGAATTCCAGGACCTGGGCTAGGGGTAGAGTTGAGTAACTGTTTCCTCATGGAGTTTTGGTACCTGCACCCAGAGAGCAGCATGGCCAGCAGTTTCTCAGGGAAGGGTCATCTTGCGGCTAAGTAGTTAATACAAACTGTTTCTAAGCCAAAGTGCATAAAGCAAAGAGGGAGTGTCCAAGTACAAAGAAAGAAAAACATAGTTCAAAGGTATAAATGATACCTTGTTTATACTCATAATTCTCACATTTCTTTATACATTTATATAGATTAATTTATGTAGATTCATATTCCAGTATGACATTCCACAATCACGGAAATGATGTATATTCATGTCTTATCATCATGGTAGCCTTCAACCACATGACTTATCAAGCATATGAAATGTGGTTAGTGCAACCGGGAAACTGCTTTTTTTATTTATTAATTTAATTTAAAATAGGTACATGTGGCTAGTGACTTATTTTTTGTAGCACAGTGGTAGAGAATTTCATATTAAAGGGAAAACAAAGTAATATTTTTTTAGGAGCTTTAAAATTTGATGGATCTATCTACCTGTATGTCTCTAGGCCTATGACTAACTCTACTTTCTGTCTTCCGTTTATATAAGTAGAAATCTTCCCCAGCGTTTATTGCTGCTGCTTGTACTAATTGGTGACTTTTCTGAGCTAATTCTTTAAAGTCTGTTTTCTTTGTTCTGTGTGGCCACTGAAGTCTCTACTCAGCTTAGTGTTGTCAACTAATGATTAAACAAGAGATGTCTCTAAATGCTTGGAACCAATAGAATTCCCAGTTTTGACCAAGGGGTTAAAGTATGTGTATGTTGTAAGTTGTAAACCATGTAGCTTACAACTCTGCTTTACCCTTTATTTCCTGCTTGTTCAGAGCCTTAAAGTCAGCGAGGAGAGAGCTTAGGTTGTGATACAGCATGAACCGCCTCTGGGCATGCATGGGGACTTCAAGGTTCCCAGAAATGTGGCAGGGCTTTGCAAAGCCTTTATGGGCATCTCATTCCTCCGCTTTTCCTTAAATCTTTCTGTTTATCTTTTGTTTCTCCAGCTCTAGTCGGCTCTCTCCATTAGCTGCCAAGCTAATTTTCAGCACTAATGCAGGCTAAGGGCAAATCAATACGCTTCATGTTGAACACACAATCAGATGCAGCTCACAAAGTCCTTCTCCTGTCTTGGATTCTCAGATACAGAGATCAGAAAATGTTCTTCAGCCTCTCATGGACTTATCCCTTTTAGCCCATCTTGCATCCATAGCCACAGGAATTAGATTAAAAGCTCTAAGTACTTGATATTTGTCTCATGAATTGTCCTAGGCACTGCTCCTCATCATCTCCCTCAAATTGTTCAGTTTGCAACTTTTGAAATATGTTCTGACAAAATTAGGTCAACCAAGTCAGAAGTGGAAAAGTTATGGAGAAAAGGTTTTACAGTGAGCAATGAATCTATATAAATGTCTGAAGAAATGTGAGAATTATGAGTATAAACAGAAGACGTCATTTATACCTTTGGGCATTGTAGATGTGATATAACTGAGTTTTTCAAGTTATATTGTTTCCAAATACAATAAGTTTAAAATATATTGGATCACTGTGAAATCACATGGATTTGTTAACCTAGTTTTAGGTAAACTGTAATTCCACAGAGGGGAGAATACTTCTCAGATGAATTTATAATCATAGGTGTTTTATTTTCTAGGAACGTTTGTTGATTCTAGGTGGAGGCTGAGGATCAGACTTAATCTAAGCAGAGAGTCTACTGGGGTAAATGAAACCCAGAGGAACTTTTAATGGTCATGTGGGACTACAGACAACTGGAAACCAGAGGAGTTCCGATACATGGCTGTTTTCCCATGTGGGGTATTTTCTGAGTTCAAGACCTTCTTGGGAGGATGTGGGACTGAGCCAAAACTTTTAAAAAACAACAGTGCTTAGGAAACCATGCCCCATTTGAGGGACATGGCCTTCTCAAGCACATGACTGATTAGTCCCTCAAGTCATTCCTCACGTTTTGAAGTTGAATAGGCTGGAATCTAAAGAGCTAAGCTCAAAGTTCTAAAAGAATGGACTGAAAGTACTGTAGTCTTTCAGGGCTGAGGAGAGAGGTTTTCTATCAAAACCCTGGGCTACACAAACAACAACAAATGTTCGCAAGGTTGTGGAGAAAGGGGGACCCTCCTACACTGCTGGTGGGAATGTAAATTAGTTCAGTCACTGTGGAAAGCAGTATGGAGGTTCCTCAAAGTGCTCAAAATAGAAATACCATTTCACCCAGGAATTCCACTTCTAGGAATTTACCCTAAGAATGCAGCACTCCAGTTTGAAAAAGACAGATGCACCCCTATGTTTATCACAGCACTATTTACAATAGCCAAGAAACAGAAGCAACCTAAGTGTCCATCAGCAGATGAATGGATAAAGATGTGGTACATATACACAATGGAATATTACTCAGCCATAAGAAAAAAACAGATCCTACCATTTGCAACAACATGGATGGAGCTAGAGGGTATTATGCTCAGTGAAATAAGCCAGGCAGAGAAAGATAAGTACCAAATGATTTCACTTATATGTGGAGTATAAGAACAAAGGAAAACTGAAGGAACAAAACAGCAGCAGAATCACAGAATCCAAGAATGGACTAATAGTTACCAAAGGGAAAGGGACTGGGGAGGATGGGTGGGAAGGGAGGGACAAGGGCGGGGAAAAAGAAAAGGGGCTTTACGATTAGCATGTATAGTGTGGGGGGTGGTGGGCACAGGGAGGTCTGTGCAACACAGAGAAGACAAGTAGTAATTTTACAGCATCTTACTACACTGATGGACGGTGACTGTGAAGGCATATGTAGGGGGGACTTGGTGAAGGGGGAGCCTAGTAAACATAATGTTCTTCATGTAATTGTAGATTAATGATACCAAAATAAAAATAATAAATAATAAAATAAATCCAAAAAAAAAAAACCTGGGCTACAGCTGAAGGACAGAGATGAACCAGAGGTCTTAATAAGAGGGCAAACTTGCCAAAACCCAGCTAGACTGTGTTGATCAGCCCCTCTATCAACCTAACAGAAGGCAGGGGACCCTCATTGGTAGGTGATATAATGAGACAGCTCCACAGTTCTTTATTTTTTAAAATTTTTTGTTAAGGTATTATTGATGTACACTAATGAAAGTTTCACATGAAAAAAAAATGTGGTTACTACATTTACCCATATTATAAAGTCCCCACCAATACCCCAATGCAGTCACTGTCCATCAGTGCAGCAAAATGCCACAGATCCACTATGTGCCTTCTCTGTGCTACACTGTTCTCCCTGTGATCCCCCACACTATGTGTACTAAACATAATACCCCTCAATCCCCTTCTTCCTTCCCACACCCCTCCCCTTTGGTAACCAATAGTTCCTTCTTGGAGTCTCTGAGTCTGCTGCTGTTTTGTTCCTTCAGTTTTGCATCATTGTTATACTTCATAAATGAGGGAAATCATTTGGCACTTGTCTTCCTCCTCCTGGCTTATTTCACTGAGCACAAATGTCCTCCAGTTCCATCCATCTTGTTGCAAATGGTAGGATTTGTTTCTTTCTTGTCGCTGAATAGTATTCCATTGTATACATGTACCACATCCTTATCCATTCATCTACTGATGGACTCTTAGGTTGCTGCCATTTCTTGGCTATTGTAAAAAGTGCTGCGATAAACATAGGGGTGCATACATCTTTTTGAATCTGAGAAGTTGTATTCTTTGGGTAAATTCCAAGGAGTGGGATTCCCAGGTCAAATGGTATTTCTATATTTAGTGTTTTGAGGAACCTCTATATTGTTTTCCACAATGGTTGAACTAGCTTACGTTCCCACCAGCAGTGTACGAGGGTTCCCCTTTCTCCGCATCCTCACCAGCATTTGCTGTTCTTAGTCTTTTCGATGCCTGGCTATCCTTAGTGGTGTGAGGTGATATCTCATTGTGGTTTTAATTTGCATTTCCCTGATGATTAGTGATGTGGAACATCTTTTCATGTGTCTGTTGGCCATCTGAATTTCTTCTTTGGAGAGTTGTCTCATATCCTCTGCCCATTTGTTAATCAGGTCATTTGCTTTTTGGGTGTTGAGGCATGTAAATTATTTATATATTTTGGATGTTAACCCCTTGTCTGATATGTCATTTACAAATATATTCTCCCATACTTTAGGAAGCCTTTTTGTTTTGTTGATGGTGTCCTTTGCCATACAGAAACTTTTTAGTTTGATGTAGTCCCATGAGTTCATTTTTGCTTTTGTTTCCATTGCTCAAGAAGATGCATTCAGGAGATTTTTGCCTATGTTGTCTTCTAAGAGTTTTATGGTTTCATGACTCACATTCAAGTGTTTAATCCATTTTGAGTTTACTTTTCTGTATGGGGTTAAACAATAATCCAGTTTCATTCTCTTGCATGTAGCTGTCCAGTTTTGCCAACACCAGCTGTTGAAGAAGCTGTCATTTCCCCCATTGAATGTCCATGGCTTCTTTATCCTATATTAATTGACCATATATGGTTGGGTTTATATCAGGGCTCTCTAGTCTGTTCTGTTAGTCTATGGATCTGTTCTTGTGCCAGTACCAAATTATCTTTATTCCTGTGGCTTTGTAGTAGAGTTTGAATATGGGGAGCATAATTCCCCCAGCTTTATTCTTCCTTTTCAGAATTGCTTTGGCTATTCGAGGTCTTTTGTGGTTCTTTGAATTTTAGAATGATTTTCTCTAGTTCGTTGAAGAATGCTGTTGGTATTTTGATAGGAATTGCATTGAAACTATAGATTGCTTTAGGCAGGATGGCCGTTTTGACAACATTAATTCTTCCTATCCATGAGCACAGGATGTGTTTCCATTTATTGTATATTCTTTAATTTCTCTCATGAGTGTCTTGTACTTTTTAGAGTATAGGTCTTTCACTTCCTTGGTTAGGTTTATTCCTAGGTATTTTATTCTTTTTGATGCAATTGTGAATGGAATTGTTTTCCTGATTTCTCTCTCTCCTAGTTCATTGTTAGTGTGTAGGAATGCCTCAGATTTCTGTGTATTAATTTTGTATCCTGCAGCTTTGCTGAATTCAGATATTAGATATAGTAGTTTTGGAGTATATTCTTAAGGGTTTTTTATGTACAGTATCATGTCATCTGCAAACTCCACAGTTCTTTTAACTACAGTGTCTGGCACCCAAAAAGCCATTACCAAGCATGTGAACAAGGAGGAAAATGCAATGGATAATCAAGACAGAAAAATGAACCACTGAACCAGACTAATAGATGACTGAAATGTTGAAATAAGCAAACAAAGAGTTGGTTTTCCTTCCTATATATACAGCAATAGTATTGTTATACAGCAATAGTGTAACAGTATACACAGCAGTAACAGTATAACATCTTTCAGGTTCCCACACCTGATTCCAATGTGAGTGTGTGTGGGTGGGTGGGTGGGTTGTGGGGGTTCCCACACAGACAACAGCCAATTCTTAAATACCTGCAGGGTGTTGAGAACTTAAATCTGCCTCGAGACAGCACTAGACTTCCCAGGTTAAGGGCTCCATTCTGCATGACTGCCTTCCACCTGACTCCAGATGCCCATTGGAAGCCCAAGGCAGTTAACCTGTGCTTCTGACCTATCGGCTGCAGATTGGAGGTTCCTGCAACCACTAGGGGAGCATTGTGTATTTTCCTCAGTTCTTGTCCCCATCGCAACAAAGAATTGAAGGGCAGAGACACAGTAGTGAAGCAGAGCAAAAGTTTTATTTCAAATAATTAGAGAAAAAGTACAGGCAACCTCAGAGAGAGAGCAGTGCCCCGGAAGGTTGGGGTTTCCCCCTTTTAAGGATTCTCAGGAATGTGACTAAGGCCTGGGGTGCAGACCTGTTAAGGGGTCTTTGAATACTTAGAATTAACATAACAAGGAAATTTCTGCTCTGATTTCTCCCCGGGATTCTAGCATCTTGGTCTGGGAGCATATCAAACAAGACCATCTGCCCACTCGCCAACATGGGCTGAGTTATAGTCTGTTTGCCAAAGAGTAAGTTAGTTAAGAATCTTACTTCTTAACTTCCTGCCTTTTCTATGTTGTTTATGGCTGGGCCTGCATGCTAAATTAGTTGCCTAGGTTGCAAACTACTTGATTAGGGCCGAAGGAGAAAAAAACAGCATATAGGTAAAGTTAAAAAAATAAGCCAGGCCTGTATGATTAACACAATAAAGACATGGGCAATGCTGAGGTACCCTCCTTTATATGGGAAATATTCAAACATTTCAGGCCAAGTTGCTCCTGTCTTTTTGAGCTTTAACTGATTAACTCTGGGTCTTTTTAGTGGGTTTTCCTGACCTTATTCTCTTTCCACCCTGCTCATATCTATTTTCCTGCCTAACACAACCTCCCCCTTGGGTTTGATTAATTTGCTAGAGTGGCTCACAGAACTAAGAAAAGCACTTAAGGCTTACCAGTTTAATAAAGGACACCGTAAGGGATACAAGTCAACAACCAGATAGAGAGATACACACAGCAAGCTCAAAATAAAGGAGCTTTTATCCTTGTGGAGCCTGGGGCCTGGCTTGGTGTTATGTGGGAGCGTTCTGATTCCCCAAACATAGAAACTCTCTCCAACAAAGAAACAGGATCCAAGGGAGCAGCAAGCTCTTCTCAGAGTTTTTTGTTAGGGCTTCATTGCATAGTCATGATTAACTTAATTATTGACTACTGGATGATTCAACCTCCACCCCCTGCCCTTGGGTGGGGTCCAGAATTCTCTTATTTAACATGACAAGATGCCCATCCCACATTTAAGACTGTGGTGTTTTCAGAAACTGTAGATGAAGACCAAATATACCTGGGAAATATATATTTGGTGTAACAGGGTGGGGCAGGGAGTCGGGGGAGATATTTTCCTAGTCTGGGGCAAAATACCTTTGAAACCAAAATTAGTCAAAGGGAGAAATAAAGTGGGAGAAACCAATTTATTGCTTACAAGCAGTCTTCCACTTCTGCATGCCTGTGTCTCTTGACCCAGCTGCAAAGAGGGGCTCCACCCAACCTCTCCAGTCCAAATATGCCCTCACTGCCCCTTGTAATTACCTATTGATATGGAGATGGACTACTTCTCTCTACCCCTTGGAAACACCTATTAATATGGAGATGCACTAAGGCCAGGTGAAAGATTCTCAGAATATTACAACTTTACCCACATTTGGTCATCTGAATGAGTTTCATCTTAATGACCAAATATGTATTTCTTATAACTCATTATATTGCCCAAGAACTGGAAAACAAAACAAGAAAACACAATAAAATAACTCAAATTAATGAGAAGATTGAAATTTTTAACAATCTCAGTCTGTAAAATTCTAAGTTGAATATACAGTATTAAAAATTAAGAAATTCAATATATAGACTTGACAATGGAGAGTGGAGATCATAGAAAAAAGAATTAGTAAATTCAAAGACAGGTCAATAGAAAATATTCAAACTGAGGCATCAAGGGGAAAAAAAAGATGGTACAAAGTGTAAAACACATGGTGAACAAAGTCGAATAATCTTACATATGTAGAAGGAATCCAAGAGAAAAGGAGACTGAGAAAGGAGCATAAACTACAGTTGAAAATGATAGCATCCAGACAGGAGTACCACCTTTTAAATAAGCCCACCCACCATCTCAGGTTTCATCTTACCTAGGCTATAAGCATTCTCCAGAGGACATGTCAGCAAGCCACAAGCTCACTTTTCCCCTGACCCCTCCCCTCAAAGGGCTCTCCAAAAACCCTGGCCATAAAAAGCCTCTTGGCCTATTAGAGACCCCTTTTTTTCTTTGTTCTGCTGCCAGAACAGAGGGGTCCCTCTCAGGTTTAACAGTAAACCTGCTTGGACTGTTGAATTCATGTCCCCTCTTTTCCTTTCAGAAAAAGTGGCTGAGAATTCCCCCAAAGTGATGAAAGACATTAATCCACACATCAGAGCTCAGTGGAACCCATACCAGATAAATACAAAGAAAACCACAATAGGACACAAAATAATCAAATGGCTGGACAACAGAGAGGAAATACTAAAAAGTAGCTAGAGATTTCTCTTTTTCTCTTTACTGGGGACTCTTTACTGTGAACTTACCTTGCTTTGGTATCCCAGTCTCTGTTTCCTTCATTTCGATCACCAAGCTGCTCCCAGTTTCCCCTGTCTATCTTGGAGACTCTTCAGGTAGTAAACTGGGGTATTTGGGGGACTCACCCCATTTATTACTCAACTCTGAGGGATCACCATTCTTCTTTGCCTTATGTCAAATGTCTTGAAAACTGTTGTTTCATAATTTTTGTCTTGTTTTTTCAGTTGTTTCCGTTGGAAGGGTAAATCTGATCTGTTGTCCCATCTTGGGTGGAAGTGTAAATATCAAGATTTAAATTGAGGAAATATGCCAATACAAAGCTTACATATTTATTACTAAAACAATTCAGCAATTGTTTAGAACTAAGTCTAAAGAAAAGGTTTTGTTTGCAATGGTGTACTTTGTCAATGACATTGTTTATAACTTGCAGACACACATGATAATTAAAAGCAAACCTCCTTGTAGTCAAGTTTTATTGTTTTTAGCTTTCCTACAGTCAATGCACACTGTTATTGCCGGGACCTGTGGCACAAGATTCCTAGTATCCCACCCTTGGTATTCCGTTGTATCCATCTCCACTATATTAAAAAATGAGTATGTCCAGAATTGAATTCATCTTCCAGCATAAATCTGTTATTATTGTATCTTATGTCAGGATATTATATTAGAATCATCTGTTTATGACCCTTTGCCACAATTAGACTGAGGGTTTGTAAGAGAAAGACATATAGGCCATGGATATCCACAGATCTCCCAACACAAGGGACCCAAGGAAGACAACACCAAGACACATAGTAATTAAAATCAAGGAAAAGATCAAGAATGAGGACAGACTGTTATGTACATGTTCTGGTAACAACGAATCTAAAGCATGCAATGGCAATAAGCATATACCTATCGATAATCACCCTAAATATAAATGGACTGGATGCACCAATCAAAAGACATAGAGTCACTGAACAGATAAAAAAACAAGACCCACCTATATGCTTCTTACAAGAGACTCACCTCAAACCCAAAGACATGCACAGACTAAAAGTCACATAAAGGAGGAAATAGAATGCAATGCATTTCATTTTTAAAAAAAAAAAAACGTTTGTTCAGTATGCCCCTAAATAATCAATGGATCAACGACCAGATTAAAATAGAGATCAAGCAATATATTAAAACAAATGACAACAACAACACAAAGCCCCAGATTCTGTAGGATGCAGCAAAAGCAGTCTTAAGAGGAAAATATATAGCAATCCAGGCATATTTAAAGAAGGAAGAACAAACCCAAATGAATAGTCTAACGTCACAATTATCGAAATTGGAAAAAGCAGAACAACTGAGGCCTAAAGTCAGCAGGAGGGACATAATAAAGATAAGAGAAGAAATAAATAAAATTGAGAATAAAACAATTGAAAAAATCAATGAAACCAAGAGCTGGTTCTTCGAGAAAATCAACAAAATAAATAAGCCCCTAGCCAGACTTATTAAGAGAAAAAGAGAATCAACATACATCAACAGAATCAGAAACGAGAAAGGAAAAATCACGACAGACCCCACAGAAATACAAAGAATTATTAGAGACTACTATGAAAACCTACATGCTAACAAGCTGGAAAACCTAGAAGAAATGGACAACTTAGAAAAATACAACCTTCCAAGACTGAGCAAGAAAGAAACACAAAATCTAAACAAACCAATTACCAGCAAAGAAATTGAAGCAGTAATCAAAGAAACTACCCAAGAACAAAATCCCTGGGCCAGATGGATTTACCTCAGAATTTTATCAGACATACAGAAAAGACATAATACCCATTCTTCTTAAAGTTTTCCAAAAAATAGAAGAGGAGGGAATACTCCCAAACGCATTCTACGAAGCCAACATCACCCTAATACCAAAACCAGGCAAAGACCCCACCAAGAAAGGAAATTACAGACCAATATCCCTGATGAACGTAGATGCAAAAATACTCAACAAAATATTAGCAAACCGAATTCAAAAATACATCAAAAGGATCATACACCATGACCAAGTGGGATTCATCCCAGGGATGCAAGGATGGTACAACATTTGAAAATCCATCAACATCATCCACCACATCAACAAAAACAAAGACAAAAACCACATGATCATCTCCATAGATGCTGAAAAAGCATTTGACAAAATTCAAAATCCAGTCATGATAAAAACTCTCAACAAAATGGGCATAGAGGGCAAGTACCTCAACATAATAAAGGCCATATATGATAAACCCACAGCCAACATCATACTGAACAGCAAGAAGCTGAAAGCTTTTCCTCTGAGATCAGGGATAAGACAGGGATGTCCACTCTCCCCACGGTTATTCAACATAGTACTGGAGGTCCTAGCCATGGCAATTAGACAAAAAAATACAAGGATTCCAAATTGGTAAAGAAGTTAAACAGTCACTATTTGCAGATGACATGATATTGTACATAAAAAACCCTAAAGACTCCACTACAAAACTACTAGAGCTAATATCAGAATTCAGCAAAATTGAGGATACAAAATTAGCACACAGAAATCTGTCACTTTCCTATATACTAACACTGAACTAATAGAAAGAAAAATCAGGAAAACAATTTGATTCACAATTGCATCAAAAAGAATAAAATACCTAGGAATAAACCTAACCAAAGAAGTGAAAGACCTACACCCTGAAAACTATAAGACACTCTTCAGAGAAATTAAAGCGGAACTAACAAATGGAAACTCATCCCATGCTCTTGGCTAGGAATAGTTAATATCAAAATGGCCATCCTGCCCAAAGCAATATACAGAGTTGATGCAATCCCTATCAAATTACCAACAGCATTCTTCAGTGAACTGGAACAAATAGTTCAAAAATTCGTATGGAAACACCAAAGACCCTGAATAGTCAAAGCAATCCTGAGAAGGAAGAATAAAGTAGGGGAGATTTTGCTCCCCAACTTAAAGCTCTACTACAAAGGCACAGTAATCAAGACAATTTGGTACTGGCACAAGAACAGAGCCACACATCAGTGAAACAGAATAGACAGTCCAGACATCAACCCAAACATATTTGGTCAATTAATATACAATAAAGGAGCCATGGACGTACAATGGGGAAATGAGTGTCTCTTCAACAGATGGTGCTGGCAAAACTGGACAGCTACATGTAAGGGAATAAAACTGGATCACTGTCTAACCCCATACACAATCGTAAATTCGAAATGGATCAAAGACCTGAATGTAAGTCATGAAACCATAAAACTCTTAGAAAAAAACATAGGCAAAAATCTCTTGGACATAAACATGAGCAACTTCTTCATGAACATATCTCCCTGGGCAAGGGAAACAAAAGCAAAAATGAACAAGTGGAACTATATAAAGCTGAAAAGCTTCTGTACAGCAAAGGACACCATCAATAGAACAAAAAGGTACCCTACAGTGTGGGAGAATATATTCATAAATGACATATCCGATAAAGGGCTGACATCCAAAATACATAAAGAGCTCACGTACCTCAACAAACAAAAAGCAAATAATCCAGTTAAAAAATGGGCAGAGGAGCTGAACAGACAGTTCTCCAAAGAAGAAATTCAGATTTCCAGCAGACACATGAAAAGATGCTCCATTGCTAGTCACCAGAGAAATGCAAATTAAAACCACAGTGAGATATCACCTCACACCAGTAAGGATCGCCACCATCTAAAAGACAAACAACAAATGTTGGTGAGGTTGTGGAGAAAGGGGAATCCTCCTACACTGCTGGTGAGAATGTAAATGAGTTCAACCGGTGTGGAGGTTCCTCAAAAAGCTTGAAATAGAAATAGCATTTGACCCAGGAGTTCCACTTCTAGGAATTTACCCTAGGAATGCAGCAGCCCAGTTTATAGCACCTATGTTTATAGCACCACTATTTACAATAGCCAAGAAATGGAAGCAACCTAAGTGTCCATCAGTAGATGAATGGATAAAGAAGATGTGATACATATACACAATGGAATATTATTCAGCCAAAAGAAGAAAACAAATCCTACATTTGCAACAACATGGATGGAGCTAGAGGGTATTATGCTCAGTGAAATAAGCCAGGTGGAGAAAGACCAGTACCAAATGATTTCACTTATCTGTGGAGTATAAGAACAAAGAAAAACTGAAGGAACAAAACAGCAGCAGAATCACAGAACCCAAGAATGGACTAACAGTTACCAAAGGGAAAGGGGCTGTGGAGGATTGGTGGGGAGGCATAAGAGCAGGGGGAAAAGAAAGGGGGCCTTACAATTAGCATGTATAATTTGGAGGGGTGCATACGGAGGGCTGTGCAGTACAGAGAAGACAAATAGTGATTTTACAGCATCTTAGTATGCTAATGGACAGTGACTGTAATGGGGTTTGTGGGGGGACTTGGTGAAGAGGGGAATCTAGTAAACATAATGTTCTTCATGTAATTGTAGATTAATGATAAAATGAATAAAATAAAAAAAAGGAACAAAAAAATAAAACTTTAAAGCCTCTGCAATTTCTAGATCACAATCCCCAGAACTCCTCCGGGGCTTCGCAGAAGGTCTAGGGTACAGACCCAACGCTCGTCTAGGGTCGCGTGTAGCGCAGCGCAGGGCGGGGCAGCCCGGGAGGCGGGGGAACGAGCGCCGCCGGAAGAAGACGAGGGCGGAGCCACGGCCCCAACGCCGCTCGCTCTGCCGCCCGGGTATGCGGCGCGCCGGGGCTGAAGCGGAAGAGCACGGAAGGAGGTGACGATTTAAGTGAGCGCCGGCTTCGCGGGAGTGGCTCCAAAGGAAGCTCGGCAGCCGCTGCTGCTGTGAGCCTGCCGGCCGCCTCATCGCTAACGGGGCTTCTCCTAGAGCTGGCCAAGGCAGGGCCGCAGTCCGAGCTGCCCAGCGCCTAGACCCGCGGCGGATTAGGTGCCGGCAGCGAGAGATGTAGGTAAGCGGAAGTGCCGGTGTCAAATCAGCCGAATGACTTACGGACCCGGCTGGCTGGCCGTCGCCGCGCCAGAGCAGCCCGTCTGGAGGCCTCGAACGCTGCCCTCCCCCCACGTCCGAACCCGAGGTAGCAGATTTCTCCCCGAGCGCTGCTGTACCTTTCTGGGGGCGGCGAGGGATCTCGTTTCGTGAGACCGCAGTCTTCCCCTCTTCCTCTCCATTCCAAGCTGTAGGACACACAGGGAAAGCTAGCAGCCCGGCCGCTCCTCTTGAAGCCCGGGAAAGCTTTGAGAGGAAGAGCTGCTGTTAGGGTCCTTCAGCTCCTGATGTCTTGGAAGTCAAGGATTTTTATTTGTACGGACAGTTCTGCTTCCTTCCTGCCTTTGGTTCCTTACCCTACACCCCTGGGACCCTGTTCCTAGAGAACAGGTATGCACACTTGAACATTTGGGTGATGGGAAGCCTTTTAACCTCCTTTAACGTGCTAGAAACTTCGACATTTTTAACCGCAGGTCAAGTGGAGCTTTCGTATACCTATAGAATTAGTCGGGAGAATTCAATTAAATGAAGAAAGCAGAACGGTAATCATGAAATATTTTGGGAATATAGTTAAACTCGGTTTAAGAATATCCAGGATACTTAATCCTAGTTAATGTCTTTTACTCAGAATACCTAAGCTCAGAATGGAGAAGGACGCCAGAGGAGATAGTAGAATCTTGGGTGGTTAGAGCCTAACCGCAGTCTCTGCTTTGGGTTGGGCAGTATTAAGAAATCAGACTCTCTTCTCACCCAGATGTCTCATGCTTACTGATAAAACATTAGGAGGCAAGTGAGGGGTCATCCAAATCAGTTTCGCTCCTTACTCAAGGTAGCTTTACCCTAGTGGACCTTTACTAGGAGAAAAGCTGGGAGGGGCTTCATTGACACCTTGGTACACTTTAGAAGGAATTCTTGTTACATATTTCTGAAGATCCTTCACTCTGCCTCTAAAATACTTCATGTTAATTGAAAATGTGCAAACAATAACTACAAGAACTTGTTCCTCTGAGTGCCTGGACATTACAGTTCTAAGTTAATCTCGGGAGATGCCCCTCTCCAAATTGGAGAGAAAAGAGAATTCACCACTCTGAAATTTAATAGACCCTAGGTTAGAGAAGTGTAGGGGAGTGGGAGATGCAGTCACTGACTTGAATGAATAGCACCTATTCTTAAAATTGCTTGGTCAGAGAAATTACGGATGCTTTCCTCCGTGGAGCATGATGATGGCTGCTGTGCAGTATGTAGCCAAGTGCAGTGTTCACCTTTGACACAGAATTGTGAACTTGGAATTTTAACTCATGGATATTGAGGGACCTTGAGGGCCGTCTAATCCAGTGGTTCCAAAACCTGGCTGGGCACCCGAATCAGTTGGGGAATTAAAACAAAACAAAACCCCAGATGCCTGGACAGTTCCTTAGTAGATCTGATGTGGGACCTGGCGAACTGCCGGTTTTAAATTGCTTCTCAGGTGATACCCATGGTTTGAAACAGATATAAATCAGGTTTCACATTTTAGTTTATGAACAGGCTTCAGAGGTGAAGCATCATGTCCAACTAGTCCATTGCCTTCTGTGCTTTAATTTTTTCTTTCTTTCCTTAACAAATAACCTTGAAACAATAGCATATTTCAGGGTAGTGCCTTGAGCCCAGAAGAAAAAAAAAATGCCTTTAAGTCAATAGCTCTGTGTAATTCTTTTATTATAGTTCCTATGTAGTTAGACTCCTTAATACTCTTTGATGAAACTTTTAGATTTTACAGTAGAATTTCTTACTAAATGCTGCTTGGATTTGTTAGCAAAATTATATAAAGATTACATCATTTTATAAATCACTGGGTTTTTTAGTAGGCTTTTATGCTAAGTCTTTACTGGATGCTAAAGCATGAAAAAATTCCAATTTAAGAATGTTTTGCTTTTGTTTTGGCTTATCATAAACCCAGCGTGTTAAAAAACACAGGCTTTTTCCAACCCCTCCTACCAATATGCATGACCACTTAACTTTGATATGTATGACCACTTACTTTGTATCAATAGGCAGCTCCTGTGGAGTTCAGTTTAAGAACTGGCTTCTATACATCTCTAGTTGCCTTAAAATACCTGATTTAACTACTGGCTGTAGGTATTTGCTTTAAGCATGTCCTTGAACTTTTAGTCCCTTTTTCTTTTCTTGGTCACATTGTACTGATTTAAAGAATTTGTTGGATACCTAGAAAGGATCAGCTGATGAGGTGGTAACAGTGCCTCACATAGTGAAAATCTGTTTTCCTTTGTTTTGTTTTTTTTTGGTACTCTTTCAGATTTGCTAACGTAATAGGCTATCAGGCAGAGGTGAACATTCTCTTTTAGGGAGTAAAATTCATTCTCAAATTTTTTGATTGTCTTCTCATTGCTTCACTAGTTCCTTTGCTATGTTAGTAGTAGAGCCAGAAATGGACCCCACATCACAAATCCTCTAGAGGAAGATGCTGAGTTATTATTATTATTTTTTTTATTCCAACTTTTCATTATGAAAACTTCCAGTCATACAGAAAAGTAGAGGACAGTGACCATCCTTATACTCATCAACTAGATTCAACACTGGTTAATGGTTTAATGTTTTTGCCATATTTTCTTTTTCTCTCTAATTTTTCCTCCTGAATCATTTAAAAATAACTGACATCATCATGACCTTCACTCTTTTTTTTTTTGGAGATAATTATTTTTTATTGAAGGGTAGTTGACACACAGTATTACATTAGTTTCAGGTGTACAACACAGTGATTCAACATTTATATACATGATAATTCTAGCTACCAGCTATCACCATACAAAGTTGTTACAATATTTTGACTATATTCCTTATGCTATACATTACATCCCGGTTACTTATTTATTTTACAACTGGAAGTCTGTATTTTTTTTTTATTTTTGAGAGGGCATCTCTCATATTTATTGATCAAATGGTTGTTAACAACAATAAAATTCTGTATAGGGGTGTCAATGCTCAATGCACAATCATTAATCCACCCCAAACCTAATTTTCGTCAGTCTCCAATCTTCTGAAGCATAACGAACAAGTTCTTACATGGAGAACAAATTCTTACATAGTGAATAAGTTACATGGTGAACAGTACAAGGGCAGTCATCACAGAAACTTTCGGTTTTGATCATGCATTATGAACTATAAACAATCAGTTTGAATATGAATATTCGTTTGATTTTTATACTTGATTTATATGTGGATACCACATTTCTCTCTTTATTGTTATTATTTTTAATAAAATGCTGAAGTGGTAGATAGATGCAAGATAAAGGTAGAAAACATAGTTTAGTGTTGTAAGAGAGGAAATGTAGATGATCAGGTGTGTGCCTGTAGACTATGTGTTAATCCAAGCTAGACAGGGGCAATAAAACCTCCATGGATGCAGAAGATTTCTCTCAGAACAGGGGGGGTGAGGTTCTAAGCCTCACATCTGTTGATCCCCAATTTCTCACCTGATAGCCTCCCTGCGACTGTGCCTGTCTTAGGTTGTTCCTCCCTTGAGGAATCTTACCCGTCTCTGACTAACCAGTCATCTTCCGGGGACATACAGGGAAATGTAAAGTTGGTAAGTGAGAGAGAAGCCTTATTGTTTCAAAAGGTTAGCTTTTTACTTCTTTGCATATTTATGCCCTGTGTCTTCTATGCCCAGCATTTGTCTTGAGGTATCTTTACCACCTGGAGGAATTATGATACTCGGTAAATTCGATATGAGGCACGAATTCTATGTAAGAGTTGTAATTAGGTAGGAAAAGAAAAGCTATAGAAGTAAAGTACGGAAGAAAACATGGGAGGACTGATTAATTCTTTGACATATCTTCTTGTAGAGTAACTTCAGCATGTATAGGTTTTAAACTACTAATTAAATTGCACACACACATTAACATAATAGGAGTACAGTTACATAACCAAAGCAGACCTACAGTTACCAGCCATCTCCAGTGAAACCAAGAAAACCAGTGAGGTACCTTAGGCATTTGTGAAAACTTATCTATGATATGGTGGATATTGTCCAACTGAACTTGAAATCAGACAAATTAAAACAACCCATTCCTGGGGACTGTTCACATCCCATATGTTCTTTTAACAGTAGATAGTCTGTAGTTGTAAGATTTTGGAGCGCTACAACTTGCACTTCTCCTAATTCTTGGTGGAGTTCCAACAGTATAGATCTAGTCAAATTTGTTGTTTTACTGTATGCACAGGCCAGCTTAGATATCTCCTTCTTCATTCCCATGGCAAGTCCAGGAACCGGTGGGATGAGTGCACCTACAGCTGTAGCAGCGCCTGGATCTTTGTTGAGGTTTTTTGATGATCATCTTCTGGTATAAGTCTTCCAGAGAGTGCTGATGTTGGAAGTTCTTCTTCATATCGTATCTTAGTTCATTTTCTGGGTAGCCAAATTAGGTTTTGATCCTCTGAATAAACACAAACAGACCCTTTGCCTACACTTTTATATGCCCTTTATACCATTGTGTAGAACTCACTGGAGGTCACCACACAGGAACTGCTTTTTTTTTTTTTTTAAGAGAAAAGAATATTATCAGAAAAATGTACCTCCATAGCCAATCTTCTGACACCCTTTAAGTGGTCAAAATTAAGGATATTCAAAGCATGCATTAATCATTGATTTATAGTTAGTTTTATCCAATCAGGGAGTAATCCCCCTTTTCTTTCTTTTTTTTTTGTTATCATTTATCTACACTTACATGACGAATATTATGTTTACTAGGCTCTCCCCTATACCAGGTCCCCCCTATAAACCCCTTTACACTCACTGTCCATCAGCATAGCAAAATGTTGTAGAATCACTACTTGTCTTCTCTGTGTTGTACAGCCGTCCCCTTTCTCCCACTGCCCCCCATGCACGCTAATCTTACACCCCCATCTTCTCCCCCCCTTATCCCTCCCTACCCACCCATCCTCCCCAGTCCCTTTCCCTTTGGTACCTGTTAGTCCATTCCTGGGTTCTGTGATTCTGCTGCTGTTTTGTTCTTTCAGTTTTTCCTTTGTTTTTATACTCCACAGATGAGTGAAATCATTTGGTATTTCTCTTTCGCTGCTTGGCTTATTTCACTGAGCATAATACCCTCCAGCTCCATCCATGTTGCTGCAAATGGCAGGATTTGCCCTCTTCTTATGGCTGAGTAGTATTCCATTGTGTATATTTACCACATCTTCTTTATCCATTCATCTATTGATGGACATTTAGGTTGCTTCCAATTCTTGGATATTGTAAATAGTACTGTTATAAACATAGGGGTGCATCTGTCTTTCTCAAACTTGATTGCTGCGTTCTTGGGGTAAATTCCTAGGAGTGGGATTCCTGGGTCAAATGGTAAGTCTGTTTTGAGCATTTTGATGAACCTCCATACTCCTTTCCACAATGGTTGAACTAGTTTACATTCCCACCAGCAGTGTAGGAGGGTTCCCCTTTCTCCACAGCCTCGCCAACATTTGTTGTTGTTTGTCTTTTGGATGGCAGCTATCCTTACTGGTGTGAGGTGATATCTCATTGTGGTTTTAATTTGCATTTCTCTGATAATTAGTGATGTGGAGTATCTTTTCATGTGTCTGTTGGCCATCTGTATTTCTTTTTTGGAGAACTGTCTGTTCAGTTCCTCTGCCCATTTTTTAATTGGGTTATTTGTTTCTTGTTTGTTGAGGTGTGTGAGCTCTTTATATATTCTGGACGTCAAGCCTTTATCAGATCTGTCATTTTCAAATATATTCTCCCATACTGTAGGGTTCCTTTTTGTTCTATTGATGGTGTCTTTTGCTGTACAGAAGCTTTTCAGCTTAATATAGTCCCACTTGTTCATTTTTGCTGTTGTTTTCCTTGCCCGGGGAGATATGTTCAAGAAGAGGTCAGTCATTTTTATGTCAAGAGGTTTTTGCCTATGTTTTTTTCCAAGAGTTTAATGGTTTCATGACTTAAATTCAGGTCTTTGATCCATTTTGAGTTTACTTTTGTATATGGGGTTAGACAATGGTCCAGTTTCATTCTCCTATAATGTAGCTGTCCAGTTTTGCCAGCACCATCTGTTGAAGAGACTGTCATTTTGCCATTGTATGTCCATGGCTCCTTTATCAAATATTAATTGACCATATATGTCTGGGTTAATGTCTGGATTCTCTAGTCTGTTCCATTGGTCTGTGGCTCTGTTCTTGTGCCAGTACCAAATTGTCTTGATTACTATGGCTTTGTAGTAGAGCTTGAAGTTGGGGAGTGAGATCCCCCCTACTTTATTCTTCTTTCTCAGGATTGCTTTGGCTATTCGGGGACTTTGGTGTTTCCATATGAATTTTTGAATTATTTGTTCCAGTTCATTGAAGAATGTTGCTGGAAGTTTCATAGGGATTGCATCAAATCTGTATATTGCTTTGGGCAGGATGGCCATTTTGATGATATTAATTCTTCCTAGCCATGATCATGGGATGAGTTTCCATTTGTTAGTGTCCCCTTTAATTTCTCTTAAGAGTGACTTGTAGTTTTCAGAGTATAAGTCTTTCACTTCTTTAGTTAGGTTTAATCCTAGGTATTTTATTTTTTTGATGCAATTGTGAATGGAATTGTTTTCTTGATTTCTCTTTCAGTTGGTTCATTGTTAGTGTATAGGAAAGCTACAGATTTCTATGTGTTAATTTTGTATCCTGCAACTTTGCTGTATTCGGATATCAGTTCTAGTAGTTTTGGGGTGAAGTCTTTAGGGTTTTTTATTTACAGTATCATGTCATCTGCAAATAGTGACAGTTTAGCTTCTTCCTTACCAATCTGGATTCCTTGTATTTTTTTGTTTTGTCTGATTGCCATGGCTAGCACCTTCAGTACTATGTTAAATAACAGTGGGGAGAGTGGGCATCCCTGTCTAGTTCCCGATCTCAGAGGAAAAGCTTTCAGCTTCTCGCTGTTCAATATAATGTTGGCTGTGGGTTTATCATAAATGGCCTTTATTATGTTGAGGTACTTGCCCTCTATTCCCATTTTGCTGAGAGTTTTTATCATGAATGGATGTTGAACTTTGTTGAATGCTTTTTCAGCATCTTTGGAGATGATAATGTGGTTTTTGTCTTTCTTTTTGTTGATGTGGTGGATGATGTTGATGGACTTTCGAATATTGTACCATCCTTGCATCCCTGGGATGAATCCCACCTGGTCATGGTTTATGATCCTTTTGATGTATTTTTGAATTCTGTTTGCTAATATTTTGTTGAGTATTTTTGCATCCTCATTCATCAGGGATATTGGTCTGTAGTTTTCTTTTTTGGTGTGGTCTTTGCCTGGTTTTGGTCTTAGGGTGATGTTAGCTTCATAGAATGAGTTTGGGAGTATCCTCTCCTCTTCTATTTTTTGGAAAACTTTAAGGAGAATGGGTATTATGTCTTCCCTGTATGTCTGATAAAATTCCGAGGTGAATCCATCTGGCCCGGAGGTTTTGTTCTTTGGTAGTTTTTTGATTACTGCTTCAATTTCATTGCTGGTAATTATTCTGTTTAGATTTTGTGTTTCTTCCTGGGTCAGTCTTGGAAGGTTGTATTTTTCTAGGAAGTCCATTTCTCCTAGGTTTCCCAGCTTGTTAGCATATAGGTTTTCATAGTACTCTGTGATATTTCTTTGTATTTCTCTGGGGTCCGTCGTGATTTTTCCTTTCTCGTTTCTGATTCTGTTGATTTATGTTGACTCTCTTTTCCTCTTAATAAGTCTGGCTAGAGGCTTATCTATTTTGTTTATTTTCTGGAAGAACCAGCTCTTGGTTTCATTGATTTTTGCTATTGTTTTATTCTTCTCAATTTTATTTATTTCTTCTCTGATCTTTTTTATGTCCCTCCTTCTGCTGACCTTAGGCCTCATTTGTTCTTCTTTTTCTAATTTCGATAATTGTGACATTAGACCATTCATTTGGGATTGTTCTTCCTTTTTTAAATATGCCTGGATTACTATATACTTTCCTCTTCAGACTGCTTTTGCTGTGTCCCACAGTAGTTGGGGCTTTGTATTATTGTTGTCGTTTGTTTCCATATATTGCTGGATCTCCATTTTGATTTGGTCATTGATCCATTGATTATTTAGGAGCGTGTTTTTAAGCCTCCATGTGTTTGTGAGCCTTTTTGCTTTCTTTGTACAGTTTATTTCTAGTTTTATGCCTTTGTGGTCTGAAAAGTTGGTTGGTAGGATTTCAATCTTTTGGAATTTACTGAGGCTCTTTTTGTGGCCTAGCATGTGGTCTATTCTGGAGAATGTTCCATGTGCCCTTGAGAAGAATGTGTATCCTGTTGCTTTTGGATGTAGAGTTCTGCAGATGTCTATTAGGTCCATCTGTTCTAGTGTGTTGTTCAGTGACTCTGTGCCCTTACTTATTTTTTGTCTGGTGGATCTGTCCTTTGGAGTGAGTGGTGTGTTGAAATCTCCTAGAATGAATGCATTGCATTCTATTTCCTCCTTTAGTTCTGTTAGTATTTGTTTCAGATATGTTGGTGCTCCTGTATTGGGTGCATATATATTTATAATGGTTATATCCTCTTGTTGGAGTGACCCCTTTATCATTATGTAATGTCCTTCTTTATCTTTTGTTACTTTCTTTATTTTGAAGTCTGTTTTGTCTGATACCAGAATTGCAACACCTGCTTTCTTCTCTCTGTTGTTTGCATGAAATATCTTTTTCCATCCCTTTACTTTAAGTCTGTGCATGTCTTTGGGTTTGAGGTGAGTCTCTTGTAAGCAGCATATGGATGGATCTTGCTTTTTTATCTATTGTATTACTCTGTGTCTTTTGATTGGTGCATTCAGTCCATTTACATTCAGGGTGATTATTGACAGGTATGTACTTATTGCCATTGCAGGGTTTAAGTTTGTGGTTACCAAAGGTTCAGGGTTTGCCTCTTTACTATCTTACTGTCTAACTTAACTCACTTGTTGAGCTATTATAAACATGGTCTGATGATTCTTTATTTCTCTCCCTTCTTATTCCTCTTCCTCCCTTCTTCATATGTTGTGTGTTTTGTTATGTGTTCTTTTTATGAGTGCTCCCATCTAGAGCAGTCCCTGTAGGATGCCCTGTAGAGGTGGTTTGTGGGAGGCAAATTCCCTCAACTTTTGCTTGTCTGGGAATTGTTTAATCCCTCCTTCATATTTAAATGATAATCGTGCTGGATACCGTAGTCTTGGTTCGAGGCCCTTCTGTTTCATTGCATCAAGTATATCATGCCATTCTCTTCTGGCCTGTAGGGTTTCTGTTGAGAAGTCTGATGATAGCCTGTTGGGTTTTCCTTTGTAGGTGACCTTTTTTTTCTCTCTGGCTGCCTTTAATACTTTGTCCTTGTCTTTGATCTTTGCCATTTTAATTATTATGTGTCTTGGTGTTGCCCTCCTTGGATCCCTTGTCATGGGAGTTCTGTGTACCTCTGTGGTCTGAGAGGCCATTTCTTCCCCTAGTTTGGGGAAGTTTTCAGCAATTATTTCTTCAAAGACACTTTCTATCCCTTTTTCTCTCTCTTCTGGTACCCCTATAATGCGGATATTGTTCGTTTTGATTGGTCACTCAGCTCTCTTAGAATTCTTTCATTCCTGGAGATCCTTTTATCTCTCTCCGCATCAGCTTCTCTGCGTTCCTGTTCTCTGTTTTCTAGTCCATTAATGGTCTCTTGCATCTCGTCCATTCTGTTTTGAAGTCCTTCCAGAGCTTGTTTTATTTCTGTATTCTCCTTCCTTAGTTCTTGCATATTTCTCTGCAAGTCCATCAGCATGGTTATGACTTTTGTTTTGAATTCTTTTTCAGGAAGACTGGTTAAATCTATTTCCCCAGGTTCCTTCTCAGGGGAAGATGTAGCAGATGCCGAAGCTGTCTGGGTTAGTCTTGTCTGGATCATATTTTTTTGCCTTTTCATGTTGATAGGTGCTATTGACAGCTGGGAATGCCAAACTTTTCACTTGCTACTGGCCTTTCTTTACTGGGACAACTGCGACCCCTAGTGGCTTGTGTTTGGTAATTGCGTGTAGATTGGGTCTTTGTGTCTTGCGGGGCTGGTATGGAGGAAGCGCTCCAGAGGGGTAGTGGACGGGGGGTGCTGTTTGGCTGTTTACCTCTGTGAGGGGTCTCAGAACTGTTGCCCAGGGGGTTAGTGAGCCTGGTTTTCCCTGTAATTTCCAGCAACCAGGCTGTGACCTATGTTGTTTCCGTCCAGCTGTTACGTCCCTGTCCCTTTAAGTCTTTCAAAAAGCACTTGCTTTTCTTTGTCACAGGGGCATCAGCTTTGGAACCCGCTCAGAGGTCTTGCTGCCCTGTTTCCCTAGTTTCCAGCCCTCCACGCATGCACTGTGTCTGCACCCTGGTGTGGGTGGTTGGGGCTGGGTGTTTAGCAGTCCTGGGCTCCCTCTCCCTCCTGCCGGGAGCTGGTGGAAGGTGTGCTCGGGTCCTGCTGGGCCGGGGATTGTATCTTACCCCTTTCACCAGGTGCTGGGCTCTCGCATGTGTGGATGTAGTCTGGCTGTTGTCCTGTGTCTTCTGGTCTCTCTTTTAGGATTAGTTGTATTTGTTGTATTTTCAAAAATATATATGTTTTTGGGAGGATATTCCCACTGTCCTACTCATGCCGCCATGTTGGCTCCACCCGCTGGTTTTTGGAATTTCCGGAATTTGTCGTTGGTGTCAGAAGTGAGGGTGATCTTGTATGAGCAGTTTTCTCTCACCGTATGCTTGGCTAAACTGTTGCAGTGGCATACATTTTAAAACTTTTTTATTAAGGTATTATTCATATACACTCTTATGAAGGTTTCACATGAAAAAACAATGTGGTTACTACATTTACCCATATTATCAAGCCCCACCCATACCCCAATGCAGTCTGCAGTGTCATACTATTGATACTCATTTCAACTTTGATTTTTTCACTTAACCTGGATAATCCTTCATTGTTAGTTCTCAGAGTTCATCTTTTTTCTGGCTTCACTTATTGTGTGGGTGAACCATAGTTTATAATTGCAAAACACTGGAAACAACCTAAATGCCCATTCATAGGACAGTGGTTAGAATAATGTTGCAATGAATAACCTTGTAGTATGTATTTTCATTATTGTTAGAGGCATAGCTTCAGGGTAAATTCCTAAAAGTGGGATTTCTGTATTAAAAGGTAAATATTTTTGTAGTTTTGCTATTACCAAATTCCACTCTAAAAGGATTTTTATCAATTTGTATGCCCACCACCAAAGTATGAAAATGCCTTTTCTCCCGCCAACAGAATGTGTTGTCATAATTTTTGACAATTTTTAAAAATTGGTAATTCACATAATATGTTAATATCAGGTGTACAATAATGATTTGATAGTTCTATACATTGTGAAATGATCACAATAAATCTAACATTCATCACTGTACATATTGCAAAATTTTTTTCTTGTGATGACTTTTATGATTTACTCTTAGCAACTTTCAAATATGCAATACAGTATTATTAACTATGTCCACTGTGCTATACATTTTATCCCCATGATTTATTTATTTTACAACTGGAAGTTTATACCTTTTTGACTCCCTTCACCCAGTTCACCCACCTTCTCATTATCCTTCTTTGTCTATTTTTTTAGTGACGTTGAACGTCTGATGTGTAGGACCATTTAAAAATCTGTATTTGTGAACTGTCTCCTTATGTCCTTCTCCCATTTTTCCATTAGGCTTTTTTTTGTTTATCCCACAGTTTGAGTACTTTATAATGGGGCTATTAGCCCTTCTACCGGGTTTTTCACTTCTGCTATTATTTTTAATTTCCAAGGCCCCTTTATTGTTTTAATTGTTCATTAAAAAAATAATAACATTCTTTTTTCCCCAATGGATGTAATATTTTCTTTTGCTTCTTTGAGGATAGTGTCCAGTTTCTTCTTCCTTACTGTTTTTTTATTGTGGTAAAATATAGTTTACAAAATTTAATATTTTAATCATTTTAGGTATATGGTTCAGTGGCATTAAATACTTTTACACTGTTGAGAAACCATCACCACTGTCCATCTTCAGAACATTTTTCATCTTCCTAAACTGCAACTCTGAACCCCATTAAAGAATAACTCACCTTTCCTTCCCAACTTATTTTTTTAAGTTGACTTTGCAATACACGTCTTTGCTTTTATCTGTTTGTTTTGGTCCTCTTTTTATCCCTCAAAGTCTGGTGATTCTTGGTTATCCTGTTATTTTAAAGAATGATCACTAAGAAGTTCTAATTTCTTTGCTGTGAGTATATCTTTGTGATCTTATTTTTTAGGCTAAAAATGTAACTTTTATTTGTCTTCTTTACAGCTTCATCCAGATCTCATTATGCATCATAAAAATGAAAAAACAGAGGAAAATTTTATGGAGAAAAGGAATCCACTTAGCCTTTTCTGAGAAATGGAATACTGGGTTTCGAGGCTTTAAGAAGTTTTGCTTTCACCAACACTTGTGTGTTCTGAAAGCCAAGTTGGGAAGGACAATTATTTGGAGCAGGCAGTTGAGGCACTTACAGTGCAGAAAGAAGGTCCTTCATATCCAGAAAACGTGGATCCAGGATGAACCTCTTTTTGCTAAGACAGAGTCCAATGTGGCTGCTCAAAATGTTAGTACTTTTTCCTCTAAAGTGAATAGAAAAGACACTAAACACTTCATTTCCTCTTCAAGGACCCTCCTGAAACTCCAAGCAGAGAAGTTGCTGTCATCAGTAAAGAACTCTGATTATGAATACTGTGGAGATAAAAGTTTCTTGAAGGTGGTTGCTGACTTACCAACAAATAGTGTTTTAGGTCAGGCCAGTGGTCACAGACCTAGAACAGAGCTGCAAGCTTCTGACTTTCCCATGAAGTTCAATGGGGAGAACCAAAGTTCATGTGAGAGTGGCACAATTGTGGTCACCTTGAGCAACCATAAGAGAAAGCGCTTTTGTTATGGCTGCTACCAAGGACTGGAGCACCACAGGAATGGGGGATCTCTAATTCCAAAAAAGTTCCAACTTAACCAACACAGAAGAATTAAAGTGTCTCCTCTTATGATGTATGAGAACTTATCCATGATTAGGTTTCGGTACAGGATTCTCAGATCTCAGCACTTCAGAACAAAAAGCAAAATTTGCAAGCTTAAAAAAGCCCAGCGAAGCTGGTTGCAGGTCACTGGGGACCATCAAGAGACCCTTAGGGAGAACGGTGAGGGTGGCAGTTGCAGCCCATTCCCTGCCCCAGAACCTAAAGACCCTTCTTGTCAGCGCCAACAAGTGTACTTCCCAGATATGGACAGCAATGCTGTGGGAAAGGGGAAGAACTCTCATGTGCCTGATGGCCACACTAAAGGAAGCCCTTTCTTGGGCAAGGAGCTTAGTTTAGATGAGGCATTCTCTAACCAACAGAATGGCAGTGCCACATACACCTGGGACCAGTCACCCTGTTCCTCTCCTAAGTGGGAGTGTACAGAACTGATTCGTAACATCCCCCTTCCAGAATATCATTCTAGTAACATGTTTATCTCAGAAACGGAAAGAGAAGTTACGACTCTGGGTCAGGAAAATCGGACAAGTACTGTCAGTGAAAACAGAGTAAAACTGTCAATGTCTGGGGCAGATCAGTCTGTGAGTGGAGTAGACCAGCCAGTGTCCAAAGAGACTGTCCAGAATGAGATCTCATGCCAGATGGATGAGGATGGATCTCTTAAGCAGAACATTCTTAGTTCTAAGTTGTTGGACCACCCTTACTGTAAAAGCCCACTGGAGGCTCCTCTGATGTGCAGTGGGCTCAAACTAGAAAATCAAGTGGGTGGTGGGAAGACCAGTGAAAAAGCATGTCCAGTGGATGATGAACAGCTGTCAGTCTGCCTTTCTGGTATGTACTCTTCCTTTATTCTCTCCCAGTTTCCAGCTTGCACTTGGTGTCCACTGACTTTTCTAGAAGAGTTCTGTTTTTTCCTTCCATACATGGATTTCCTTTTAAGCAATTAGACATTCTTCTTGAAGCCTTTTATATTGCTGTATTACATAGATGTTGCATAATTGAATTCCTGCTTGATGAGCATTTGTGTTGCTTCCAATTTTTTTCTTCTATAAACAGTAGTGCAATGAAATTACTTCTTTATACTTACACCATTATTTTTGTAAGTTAAGTTCCTAGTAGTAAAATTGATGGTGAAAGAATATCAGTACTTAAAATTTTAAGAGAATTGTTATATTATCCTCCAAAAAGTTGAACTGGTTTGCACTTCTTAAACTTTGCCAGTCTTAAAAATCACATAAAAGTTCCTTGTTTTAATTTCCATTTTTAAGTTTGAAGTTTGAACATCTTTTCTATGTTTATTGGCCACTTTTTGTTTGTATATAATTTTCCTTTGCCTGTTTTTCTAATGGATTGTTTGTATTTTATTTAGTATGTGAGAAGTTCCTATGTACCAGGCACTGTGCTAGTTCAAAGAATATAACAACAAACGGAATACACTGGTTTCTACTGTCTTGGGCCTTAGCATTACTGTAGTTTTAAGGATGTTAAGTTAAATTTTGATGATTATAAATGTTGTAAGATTTAAGTTATTCCCTCCAAAAAGATAAAAGTCTTAAGTATCCTGACAGTGTGTATGGTATTTTTGCTTAACATTTTCGATTCTTGCATAGTAAAATTTATTTGTCCTTACTTTATGGCTTCAGGTTTTTGCATTATGCTTTAAAAAATCTTCAAGTCAAAATCTATCTCATGAAGTAAGCTGGTATGGCAGTATCAGTCTTTGACTCATTCCCCTTCTTGCAGTTTATCCAAGCTGCTAAAAGAGTACAAATGTATTTGTACAGACACATTACTTACAGTATTGTCTTGATAGTAAAAAACTGAAGACAGCCAAAACATGTTTCTCTGAAAGTATAAATTATGACACATCCAGGCAATGGTATACTGTGAAGCTGTTACAGAATATATTAAATCTATATTTGATACTGAAAGCTGTCTATATAAAGTGAAAAATGTAGCAAAGCAGAGTGGTGCCATCTTTTGTTAAAAGATACATATGTAGGATGAGTTTATATATGTGGGCACATGCATTTGTATAGGACATGTCTGGACAGATATATCAAATTGTTACGTGTATTTTCTGGGGGCTTAGGAGAGTTACTTTTTGGAGGTTTAAATAATTTTGAACATTTTGTTTTCCCAACCAGTAAGAATATATAAAAAGTTTTCTAACAAAATAAAAAAGAGTCCTAGAAAATCTTAAAAAAAAAACTCTTTATACTGTCCTAGAATAGGGAAAGACAAATTTCCCTACTATGAGGTTAACAGAACCATGATGCATAAACCTAAAAAAAGGTAGCATTTACTTAAAAATACTGATTAACTTAAATAGATGTAGCACTTCCAAAAGCAGTTGATAAATCAAATATGGCAAATAGAAAACTGCAGCATGATGTGAGGAAGTAGGAATTTTTACAGAATTTATACTTAGTGATCTGTAATGTAATTTCATTATTTTAATAGGCTGAAAGAGAAAAATCATGGAATCTCAGCAAGTACTGAAAAACCTATTAATAAAACTCAGGTTCTCTTCTATTTAAGTCTCTTGGAAAAGTAAGAATAAAGAAAATTAATTTCACATAGTAAGGAATATCCGTCAGAAACAACTGCAGTTCCACATGTTTAAGGGGATGAAGTAAGCATATGGAATCTCTTCTTCCTTCTACCATATCCTTAGAAATCACAAAAAATACATTAAAAACATACGTATTTCCTTACTTAGAAACAAGGAGGAGAGTTTTGGTAGATCAGAAACTGAGAACCTCCCACAAGGCAGAAAGTAGAAGGTCCGGAGGGGAACCCCAGTGGCAGAAGAAAGATTAGTAAAGGAAAATGGTACAACACTGTGGGTGTCCCATTCCTGGAGATGGTGGAGTTGGGAGGAAAGGGGAAACCCATGGTAAAAGACTCTATACCTGGGAAATCTCAACAAAAGTATCTCTCCCTGCCTGTGCCACATACCAGCAAGGAGAATATCTGCTGTCAAGATGAAATTTTGTTGTTTACCTCCCCAGTTTTACTGACATATAATTGACATTGAGCATTGAAATCCTAAGAACAGGAGATTGGTGGGGAGATACAGGACATTTCCTTTTCCCTCTGCCCCATTACTTGCAACATCTGGCAAGAAAGAGGGAAATCCATTTCCAGAAGGACAGTTTTTGGGGTTCATAATATCCTTCCACTGAAAATAGTTCAAAGCTACTACTGCCCATCAGCGTCCTCCTCCCATGCAGGAAGTTACCCAAGTAGAGGTGAGTCCAGATTTATCACCAGATATCTTAGGAAAGCCAAGATTATGAAAGAGCAGATTCAACAAGTAAAAGAACTAAACCTGAGTCAGGATTAATAGAATTGTACACTTTAAGAGGATGAATTTTGTGGTATGTGAATTTTAGCTCAATAAAGCTGTTTGTAAACAAATGGAAGAGACCAATTTTATAAATCATATTGATGAGACATTTTAAAGCATGATAGAAAACTCATAAGAAATAAAAATGCACCAGAAATTTGAGTTTTAGCAAGTGTGTTCTGGAGAAACTACAGAACAAGGATATTTCAAGGGTTTTACTTGTGACAATATTTAGAGAGCTAAAAACTAACAGATGGTCATCCGTAGGGAATTGGTTAAAATACAGCATACTCATTTAATGAACAACCAGGTGTTTTGAATTGATGTAGGAAAAAAAAATTTGTGATGTATTGATGGAAGAATAGGAACATCAAGATTAAGTACAGTGTGTAACTGACATTGAAGAAATACGTTCATAAGGGCATAAAAGTTCTAAAGGAATTACTGGGTGATTGGCACTTTATTTTTAAATGTTTTTGGTCATGTATTAGAAAAAAACCCTTCTACTTAAAATTAAAGCTTCTGCCCATTTCAAGTTTATAAAAATGTCCAACCCTATTTTCTTCTAGACTATTAATGTGTTATTTTACATTCAGCAATTTGGAGAAAAGTAAAGATAGATCCCTAACTCATTCTTTATACCAAAATGAATTCCAACTGTGAATGAAAGACTTATCTAGTAGTTCTTAAAACTATTTATTAATTCATCTTTTTCCCATGCTTATAATATGCCATTTGCCATTGGGTCTGTTTCTAGACTTAGTTTCTCTATTTCTGTGCTAGCACTATTTTGCTTTCATTGCTGCAGTTAGTTTTATATATATATTTTTTGAGAGGGCATCTCTCATATTTATTGATCAAATGGTTGTTAACAACAATAAAATTCAGTATAGGGGGGGTCAATGCTCAATGTACAATCATTAATCCATCTCAAGCCTAATTCTCGTCAGTCTCCAATCTTCTGAAGCATAACGAACAAGTTACATGGTGAACGAATTCTTACATAGTGAATAAATTCTTACATGGTGAACAGTACAAGGGCATTCATCACAGAAACATTCGGTTTTGATCACGCATTATGAACTATAAACAATCAGGTCAAATATGAATATTCGTTTGATTTTTATACTTGATTTATATGTTGATCCCACATTTCTCCCTTTATTATTATTATTATTTTTATTTTTAATAAAATGCTGAAGTGGTAGGTAGATGCAAGATAAAGGTAGAAAACATAGTTTAGTGCTGTAAGAGGACAAATGTAGATGATCAGGTGTGTGCCTATGGACTAAGTATTAATCCAAGCTAGACAAGGGCAGCAAAACATCCACGGAAGCAGAAGATTTCTCTCAAAGCAGGGGGGATGAGGTTCTGAGCCTCACCTCTGTTGATCCCCAATTTCTCACCTGATGGCCCCCCTGCGACTGTGCCTGTCTTAGGTTGTTCCTCCTTTGAGGAATCTTACCCATCTCTGGCTAACCAGTCATCTTCCAGGGCCATACAGGGAAATGTAAAGTTGGTAAGTGAGAGAGAAGCCATATTGTTTGAAAAGGTTAGCTTTTTACTTCTTTGCAGATTTATGCCCTGTGGCTTCTATGCCCAGCACTTGTCTCAAGGTATCTTTACCACCTGGAGGAATTATGATACTCGGTAAATTCGATATGAGGCACAAATTCTATTTAAGGGTTGTCATTAGGAAGAAAGAAGAAAAGCTATAGAGGTAGCATATGGAAGAAAACATGGGAGGATTGATTATTTCTTTGACATATCTTCTTGTAGAGTACCTTAAGTATGTATAGGTTTTAAACTACTAACTAATTTGCACACAAATATTAACATAATAGGAATACGGTGACATAAACAAAGCAAATCTATAATTACCATCCATCTCCACTGAAGCCAAGAAAACCATTTAGGCACCCTAGGCATTTGTGAAAATTTGTCTATGATATGATGGATATTGTCCTGCTGTACTTGAACAGTCTGAGAAAAATCAGACAAATTAAAGCAGCCCATTTCTGGGTTCTGTTCACATCCCATATGTTCTTTTAACCGTAGATAGTCTATAGTCATAAGATTTTGGAGTGCTACAACTTGCACCCCTCCCAACTCCTGATTGAGTTCCAACAGTACAGATCTGGTCAAATTCATTGTCTCACTGTATGCACATGCCAGCCTAGACATCTCCCTCCTCATTCCAATGGCAAGTCCAGGAAATGGTGGGGTGGATGCAGCCACAACCGCAGCATCGCCCGGATCCCTGTGGAGGCTTTTTGATGATCATCCCCCGGCACGAGTCCCTCAGAGAGTGCTGATGCCGGAAACTCCTCCTCATATCGTATCTTAGTTCATTTTCTGGGTATCCAAGCTAGGCCTTGATCTTCTGCATAGAAACGAACAGACCCTTTGCCCACACTTTGACATGCCCTCTATACCACTGTGCAGAACTCACTGGAGGTCAGCACACAGGGACTGCATTTTTTTTTTCTTTTTTTTAAGAGAAAGGAATATTATCAGAAAAGAGTACCTCCATAGCTGATCATCTGACACCCTTTAAGTGATCAACAGTAAGGATATTTAAAGCATGCGTTGATCTTTGATTTACCAATAGTTTTATCCTATCAAGGAGTAATCCCCCTTTTCTTTCTTTTTCTTTTCTTTTTTTTTTTTAATTTTTAATGTACACGTACATGAAGAGTACTATGTTTACTATGCTCTCCCCTATATCAGGTCCCCCCTAACAACCACATTACAGTTACTGTCCATCAGCTTAGCAAAATGTTGTAGAATCCCTACTTGTCCTCTCTCTGTTGTACAGCCCACCCTCCCCTTTCTCCCTCCCCCCCATGCATGCTAATCTTAATACCCCCTTTTTGTTCCCCCACCTTATCCCTCCCTGCCCACCCATCCTCCCCAGTTCCTTTCCCTTTGGTACCTGTTAGTCCATTTTTGGGTTCTCTAATTCCGCTGCTATTTTGTTCCTTCAGTTTTTCCTTTGTTCTTATACTCCTCAGATGAGTGAAATCATTTGGTATTTCTCTTTCTCTGCTTGGCTTATTTCACTGAGCATAATACTCTCCAGCTCCATCCATGTTGCTGCAAATGGTTGGATTTTTCCACTTCTTATGGCTGAATAGTATTCCATTGTGTATATGTACCACATCTTCTTTATCCACTCATCTACCGATGGACATTTAGGTTACTTCCAATTCTTGGCTATTGTAAATAGTGCTGCGATAAACATAGGGGTGCATCTGTCTTTCTCAAACTTGATTGCTGCGTTCTTAGGTAAATTCCTAGGAGTGGAATTCCTGGGTCAAATGGTAGGTCTGTTTTGAGCATTTTGATGAACCTCCATACTGCTTTCCACAATGGTTGAACAAATTTACATTCCCACTAGCAGTGTAGGAGGGTTCCCCTTTCTCCACAGCCTCGCCAACATTTGTTGCTGTTTGTCTTTTGGGTGGCAGCTATCCTTACTGGTGTGAGGTGATACCTCATTGTAGTTTTAATTTGCATTTCTCTGATAATTAGCGATGTGGAGCATCTTTTCATGTGTCTGTTGGCCATCTGTATTTATTTATTTATTTATTATTTATTTATTTATTTTCATTTATTTATTTATTTTTTTGAGAGGGCATCTCTCATATTTATTGATCAAATGGTTGTTAACAACAATAAAATTCAGTATAGGGGGGTCAATGCTCAATGTACAATCATTAATCCATCTCAAGTCTAATTCTCGTCAGTCTCCAATCTTCTGAAGCATAACGAACAAGTTCTTACATGGTGAACGAATTCTTACATAGTGAATAAATTCTTACATGGTGAACAGTACAAGGGCATTCATCACAGAAACTTTCGGTTTTGATCACGCATTATGACCTATAAACAATCAGGTCAAATATGAATATTCGTTTGATTTTTGTACTTGATTTATATGTTGATCCCACATTTCTCCCTTTATTATTATTATTATTTTTATTTTTCATAAAATGCTGAAGTGGTAGGTAGATGCAAGATAAAGATAGAAAACATAATTTGAGTGCTGTAAGAGGGTAAATGTAGATGATCAGATGATCAGTATGCGCCTATGGACTAAGTATTAATCCAGGCTAGACAAGGGCAGCAAAACATCCACGGATGCAGAAGATTTCTCTCAAAGCAGGGGGGATGAGGTTCTGAGCCTCACCTCTGTTGATCCCCAAATTCTTACCTGATGGCCCCCCTGCGACTGTGCCTGTCTTAGGTTGTTCCTCCCTTGAGGAATCTTACCCGTCTCTGGCTAACCAGTCATCTTCCAGGGCCATACAGGGAAATGTAAAGTTGGTAAGTGAGAGAGAAGCCATATTGTTTGCAAAGGTTAGCTTTTTACTTCTTTGCAGATTTATGCCCTGTGGGTTCTATGCCCAGCACTTGTCTCGAGGTATCTTTACCACCTGGCGGAATTATGATACTCGGTAAATTCGATATGAGGCACGAATTCTATTTAAGGGTTGTAATTAGGAAGAAAGAAGAAAAGCTACAGATATAGCATATGGAAGGAAACATGGGAGGATTGATTATTTCTTTGACATATCTTCTTGTAGAGTACCTTAAGTATGTATAGGTTTTAAACTACTAACTAATTTGCACACACATATTAACATAATAGGAATAAGATGACATAAACAAAGCAAATCTATAATTACCATCCATCTCCAGTGAAGCCAAGAAAACCATTTAGGCACCCTAGGCATTTGTGAAAATTTGTCTATGATATGATGGATATTGTCCAACTGTACTTGAACCGTCTGAGAGAAATCAGACAAATTAAAGCAGCCCATTTCTGGGATCTGTTCACATCCCATATGTTCTTTTAACTGTAGATAGTCTATAGTCATAAGATTTTGGAGTGCTACACCTTGCACCCCACCCAACTCCTGGTTGAGTTCCAACAGTACAGATCCGGTCAAATTCGTTGTCTCACTGTATGCACATGCCAGCTTAAACATCTCCCTCCTCATTCCTATGGCAAGTCCAGGAGACGGTGGGCTGGATGCAGCCACAACCGCAGCATCGTCCGGATCCCTGTGGAGGCTTTTTGATGATCATCCCCTGGCACAAGTCCTCCAGAGAGTGCTGATGCCGGAAACTCCTCCTCATATCATATCTTAGTTCATTTTCTGGGTATTCAAGCTGGGCCTTGATCTGCGTAGAAACAAACAGACCCTTTGCCCACACTGTGACATGCCCTCTATACCACTGTGTAGATCTCATTGGAGGTCAGCACACAGTAACTGCTTTTTCTTTTTTTTTTTATTAAGAGAAAGGAATATTATCAGAAAAGAGTACCTCCATAGCTGATCATCTGACACCCTTTAAGTGATCAACATTAAGGATATTTAAAGCATGCGTTAATCTTTGATTTACCAATAGTTTTATCCTATCAAGGAATAATCCCCCTTTTCTTTCTTTCTTTCTTTCTTTTTTTTTTTTTTAATTTTTAATCTATACCTACATGAAGAATACTATGTTTACTATGCTCTCCCCTATATCAGGTCCCCCCTAACAACCACATTACGATTACTGTCCATCAGCTTAGCAAAATGTTGTAGAGTCACTACTTGTCCTCTCTGTGTTGTGCAGCCCACCCTCCCCTTTCTCCCTCCCCCCCATGCATGCTAATCTTAATACCCCGCTTCTTCTCCCCCCCTTATCCCTCCCTGCCCACCCATCCTCCCCAGTTCCTTTCCCTTTGGTACCTGTTAGTCCATTTTTGAGTTCTGTAATTCCGCTGCTGTTTTGTTCCTTCAGTTTTTCCTTTGTTCCTATACTCCTCAGATGAGTGAAATCATTTGGTATTTCTCTTTCTTCACTTGGATTATTTCACTGAGCATAATACTCTCCAGCTCCATCCATGTTGCTGCAAATGGTTGGATTTTTCCACTTCTTATGGCTGAGTAGTATTCCATTGTGTATATGTACCACATTTTCTTTATCCATTCATCTACCGATGGACATTTAGGTTGCTTCCAATTCTTGGCTATTGTAAATAGTGCTGCGATAAACATAGGGGTGCATCTGTCTTTCTCAAACTTGATTGCTGCATTCTTAGGGTAAATTCCTAGGAGTGGAATTCCTGGGTCAAATGGTAGGTCTGTTTTGAGCATTTTGATGAACCTCCAAACTGCTTTCCACAATGGTTGAACTAATTTACCATCCCACCAGCAGTGTAGGAGGGTTCCCCTTTCTCCACAGCCTCGCCAACATTTGTTGTTGTTTGTCTTTTGGATGGCAGCTATCCTTACTGGTGTGAGGTGATATCTCATTGTAGTTTTAATTTGCATTTCTCTGATAATTAGCGATGTGGAGCATCTTTTCATGTGTCTGTTGGCCGTCTGTATTTCTTTTTTAGAGAACTGTCTGTTCAGTTCCTCTGCCCATTTTTTAATTGGGTTATTTGTTTTTTGTTTGTTGAGGCGTGTGAGCTCTTTATATATTCTGGATGTCAAGCCTTTATCGGATGTGTCATTTTCAACTATATTCTCCCATACTGTAGGGTTCCTTTTTGTTCTATTGATGGTGTCTTTCACTATACAGAAGCTTTTCAGCTTAATGTAGTCCCACTTGCTCATTTTTGCTGTTGTTTTCCTTGCCCGGGGAGATATGTTCAAGAAGAGGTCACTCATGTTTATGTCTAAGAGGTTTTTGCCTATGTTTTTTTCCAAGAGTTTTATGGTTTCATGACTTAAATTCAGGTCTTTGATCCATTTTGAGTTTACCTTTGTATATCGGGTTAGACAATGGTTCAGTTTCATTGTCCTACATGTAGCTGTCCAGTTTTGCCAGCACCATCTGTTAAAGAGACTGTCATTTTCCCATTGTATGTCCATGGCTCCTTTATCAAATATTAATTGACCATATATGTTTGGGTTAATGTCTGGAGTCTAATCTGTTCCACTGGTCTGTGGCTCTGTTCTTGTGCCAGTACCAAATTGTCTTGATTACTTTGGCTTTGTAGTAGAGCTTGAAGTTGGGGAGTGAGATCCCCCCTACTTTATTCTTCTTTTTCAGGATTGCTTTGACTATTCGGGGTCTTTGGTGTTTCCATATGAATTTTTGAATTATTTGTTCCAATTCATTGAAGAATGTTGCTGGTAATTTGAGAGGGATTGCATCAAATCTGTATATTGCTTTGGGCAGGATGGCCATTTTGACGATATTAATTCTTCCTAGCCATGAGCATGGGATGAGTTTCCATTTATTAGTGTCCCCTTTAATTTCTCTTAAGAGTGACTTGTAGTTTTCAGGGTATAAGTCTTTCACTTCTTTGGTTAGGTTTATTCCTAGGTATTTTATTCTTTTTGATGCAATGGTGAGTGGAATTGTTTTCCTGATTTCTCTTTCTATTGATTCATTGTTAGTGTATAGGAAAGCTACAGATTTCTGTGTGTTAATTTTGTATCCTGCAACTTTGCTGTATTCCGATATCAGTTCTAGTAGTTTTGGAGTGGAGTCTTTAGGGTTTTTTATGTACAGTATCATATCATCTGCAAATAGTGACAGTTTAACTTCTTCTTTACCAATCTGGATTCCTTGTATTTCTTTGTTTTGTCTGATTGCCATGGCTAGGACCTCCAGTACTATGTTAAATAACAGTGGGGAGAGTGGGCATCCCTGTCTGGTTCCCGATCTCAGAGGAAATGCTTTCAGCTTCTCGCTGTTCACTATAATGCTGGCTGTGGGTTTATCATATATGGCCTTTATTATGTTGAGGTACTTGCCCTCAATTCCCATTTTGCTGAGAGTTTTTATCATGAATAGACGTTGAATTTTGTCAAATGCTTTTTCAACTTCTATGGAGATGATCATGTGGTTTTTGTCTTTCTTTTTGTTGATGTGGTGGATGATGTTGATGGATTTTCGAATGTTGTACCATCCTTGCATCCCTGGGATGAATCCCACTTGGTCATGGTGTATGATCCTTTTGATATACTGTTGAATTCTGTTTGCTAATATTTTATTGAGTATTTTTGCATCTACATTCATCAGGGATATTGGTCTGTAATTTTCTTTTTTGGTGCTGTCTTTGCCTGGTTTTGGTATTAGGGTGAAGTTGGCTTCATAGAATGAGTTTGGGAGTATTCCCTCTTCTATTTTTTGGAACACCTTAAGGAGAATGGGTATTATGTCTTCTCTGTGTGTCTGATAAAATTCCGAGGTAAATCCGTCTGGCCCCGGGGTTTTGTTCTTGGGTAGTTTCTTGATTACCGTTTCAATTTCTTTGCTCGTAATTGGTTTGTTTAACTTTTGTGTTTCTTCCTTGGTCAGTCTTGGGAGGTTGTATTTTTCTAGGAAGTTGTCCATTTCTTCTAGGTTTTCCAGCTTGTTGGCATATAGGTTTTCATAGTAGTCTTTAATAATACTTTGTGTTTCTGTGGAGTCTGTTGTGATTTTTCCATTCTCATTTCTGATTATGTTGATTTGTGTTGATTCTCTTTTTCTCTTAATAAGTTTGGCTAGAGGCTTATCTATTTTGTTTATTTTCTCAAAGAACCAGCTCTTGGTTTCGTTGATTTTTGCTATTGTTTTATTCTTCTCAATTTTGTTTATTTCTTCTCTGATCTTTATTATGTCCCTCCTTCTGCTGGCTTTAGGCCTCGTTTGTTCTTCTTTTTCCAGTTTTGATAATTGTGATGTTAGACTATTCATTTGGGATTGTTCTTCCTTCTTCCAGTGTGCCTGGATTGCTATATACTTTCCTCTTAAGACTGCTTTCGCTGCGTCCCACAGAAGTTGGGGCTTAGTGTTGTTGTTGTCATTTGTTTCTATATATTCCTTGATCTCTATTTTGATTTGTTCATTGATCCATGGATTATTTAGTAGCATGTTGTTAAGCCTCCATGTGTTTGTGAGCCTTTTTGTTTTCTTTGTAGAATTTATTTCTACTTTTATACCTTTGTGGTCTGAAAAATTGGTTGGTAGAATTTCAGTATTTTGGAGTTTACTGAGGCTCTTTTTGTGAGCTAGTATGTGGTCTTTTCTGGAGAATGTTCCATGTGCACTTGTGAAGAATGTATATCCTGTTGCTTTTGGATGTAGAGTTCTATAGATGTCTATTAGGTCCATCTGTTCTAGGGTGTTGTTCAGTGCCTCTGTGTCTTTACTTATTTTCTGCCCGGTGGATGTATCCTTTGGGGTGAGTGGTGTGTTGAAGTCTCCTACAATGAATGCATTGCAGTCTATTTCCCTCTTTAGTTCTGTTAGTATTTGCTTCACATATGCTGGTGCTCCTGTATTGGGTGCATATATATTTAGAATGGTTATATCCTCTTGTTGGACTGAGCCCTTTATCATTATGTAGTATCCTTCTTTATCTCTTGTTACTTTCTTTGTTTTGAAGTCTATTTTGTCTGATAATAGTACTGCAACCCCTGCTTTCTTCTCACTGTTGTTTGCCTGAAATATGTTTTTCCATCCCTTGACTTTTAGTCTATGCTTATCTTTGGGTTTAAGGTGAGTTTCTTGTAAGCAGCACATAGACGTGTCTTGCTTTTTTATCCATTCTATTACTCTATGTCTTTTGTTTGGTGCATTAAGTCCATTTACATTTAGGGTGACTATTGAGAGATATGTACTTATTGCCATTGCAGGCTTTAGATTCGTGGTTACGAAAGGTTCAAGGTTAGCTTCTTTAGTATCTTACTGCCTAACTTAGCTTGCTTATTGAGCTGTTATATACACTGTCTGGAGATTCTTTTCTTCTCTCCCTTCTTATTCCTCCTCCTCCATTCTTCATATGTTGTGTGTTTTGTTCTGTGCTCTTTTTAGGGGTGCTCCCATCTAGAGCAGTCCCTGTAGGATGCCCTGTAGAGGTGGTTTGTGGGAAGCAAATTCCCTCAGCTTTTGCTTGTCTGGGAATTGTTTAATCCCGCCATCATATTTAAATGATAGTTGTGCTGGATACAGTATCCTTGGTTCAAGGCCCTTCTCTTTCATTGCATTAAGTATATCATGCCATTCTCTTCTGGCCTGTATGGTTTCTGTCGAGAAGTCTGCTGTTAGCCTGATGGGTTTTCCTTTATAGGTGACCTTGTTCTCTCTAGCTGCCTTTAAAACTCTTTCCTTGTCCTTGATCCTTGCCATTTTAATTGCTGTGTGTCTTGGTGTTGTCCTCCTTGGATCCTTTCTGTTGGGGGTTCTGTGTAATTCCATGGTCTGTTCGATTATTTCCTCCCCCAGTTTGGGGAAGTTTTCAGCAATTATTTCTTCAAAGAGACTTTCCCTTTTCCTCTTTCTTCTTCTGGTACCCCTATAATACGAATATTATTCCTTTTGGCTTGGTCACATATTTCTCTTAGTGTTGTTTCATTCCTGGAGATCCCTTTATCTCTCTCTATGTCAGCTTCTATACGTTTCTGTTCTCTGGCTTCTATTCCTTCAATGGCCTCTTGCATCTTATCCATTCTGCTTATAAATCCTTCCAGGGATTGTTTCACTTCTGTGATCTCCTTCCTGACATCTGTGATCTCCCTCTGGACTTCATCCCATTGCTCTTGCATTTTTCTCTGCATCTCATCCCATTGCTCTTGCATTTTTCTCTGCATCTCTGTCAGCATGTTGATGATTTTTATTTTGAATTCTTTTTCAGGAGGACTGGTTAGTTCTGTCTCCTTCTCAGGTGTTGTCTCTGTGATCTTTGTCTGCCTGTACTTTTGCCTTTTCATGGTGATAGAGATAGTTTGCAGAGCCGGTACAAGTGACCGCTGGAAGAGCTTCCCTTCTTGTTGGTTTGTGGCCTTCCTCTCCTGGGAGAATATCGACCTCTAGTGGCTTATGCTTGTTAGCTGTGCGCTGGTAGGGCTTTTGCTACCTGCCCGTTTGCTATGGATTTTATCTCCGCTGTTGCTGTGGGTGTGGCCTGGCTGGGGCTGCTCCTCCAAAGTGGTGGAGCCCCGTTGGAGGGGGAGCAGCCGGGAGGCTATTTATCTCCGTAAGGGGCCTCTGTGCTCCCTGTTGCCCAGGGAGTTAGCGTGCCCAGAGTTCTGCAGATTCCCTGCCTCTGGTCTAAGTGTCCTGTCCTGCCCCTTTAAGACTTCCAAAAAGCACTCTCCAAACCAAAACAACAACAGCAATAATGAGAGAGGGAACAGAAAAAAAAAAAGAAAAAAAAAGGGAAAAAGCATGCGGTTTCTTTTTTTTTTTTCTCCCTCAGGCGCCAGTCCCAGACACCCGCTCACTGGTCCTGCTGCCCTGCCTCCCTAGCACCGGGGTCCCTGTCCCTTCAAGGCTTCCAAAAAGCACCTGCCCACCGGTCTCGCAGGGAAAAATGCGCGATATTCCTTGTCTTCAGGCGCAGTTCCCAGGCCCCTGCTCACCAGTCCTGCTGCTCTGCCTCCCTAGCACCGGGGTCCCTGTCCCTTTAAGGCTTCCAAAAAGCACTCGCCAAAAGGAGACAAAAAAACGGGGAAAAACGCGTGATTTCCTCCGTCCTCAGGCGCCAGTCTTAGGCACCCGCCCACCGGTCCCACAGGGAAAAACCCGCGATATTCTTTGTCCTCAGGCGCCGGTCCCAGGCACCCGCTCACCGGTCCTGCTGCTCTGCCTCCCTAGCACCAGGGTCCCTGTCCCTTTAAGGCTTCCACAAAGCACTTTCCAAAAAGAGAACAAAAAAGGGGGAAAAACGCGTGATTTCCTCCGTCCTCAGGTGCTGGTCTCAGGCACCCGCCCACAGGTCCCATAGGGAAAAACACGCGATAATCTTTGTCCTCAGGCGCCGGTCCCAGGCACCCGCTCACTGGTCTCGCCGCCCTGCCTCCCTAGCAACGGGGTCCCTGTCCCTTTAAGGCCTCCAAAAAGCACTCGCCAAAAAGAGAACAAAAAAGGGGAAAAACGCGCGATTTCCTCCGTCCTCAGGCGCCGGTCTCAGGCACCCGCCCACCAGTCCCGTAGGGAAAAACGCCCGATAATCTTTGTCCTCAGGCACCGGTCCCAGGCACCCGCTCACCGGTCCCGCCGCCCTGCCTCCCTAGCAACAGGATCCCTGTCCCTTTAAGGCTTCCATAAAGCACTCGCCAAAAAAAAAAAAAACCGCTCTGGTTTCTTTCCACCCGCCGTGAGCCGGGGGGAGGGGCGCTCGGGTACTGCCGGGCTGGGGCTTGTATCTTACCCCTTTCACAAGGCGCTGGGTTCTTGCAGGTGTGGATGTGGTCTGGATGTTGTCCTGTTTCCTCTGGTCTCTATTTTAGGAAGAGTTTTCTTTGTTATATTTTCATAGCTCTATGTGTTTTTGGGAGGAGATTTCCACTGCTCTACTCACGCTGCCATCCTGGCTCCACCTCCCTAGTTTTATATTTTGATGGGACTAGTCCCTCCTCTTCTCTTTAATCCCTTATCAACCTTGCCCCTTTAAGCTTTTTCAAAAATACTAGGCAAGACTCTTACAGCACTAAATTATGTTTTCTACCTTTATCTTGCATCTACCTACCACTTCAGCATTTTATTAAAAAATAATATAATAAGGGAGAAATGTGGGATTCACATATAAATCAAGTATAAAAATCAAACGAATATTCATATTTGACCTGATTGTTTATAGTTCATAATGCATGATCAAAACCGAAAGTTTCTGTGATGACTGCCCTTGCACTGTTCACCATGTAAGAAGTTATTCACTATATAAGAATTTGTTCACCATGTAAGAACTTGTTCGTTATGCTTCAGAAGATTGTAGACTAATGAGAATTAGGCTTGGGGTGGATTAATGATTGTGCATTGAGTCCCCTATAGATAATTTTATTCTTGTTAACAACCATTTGATCAATAAATATGAGAGATGCCCTCTCAAAAAAATATATATATACTAGGCAAGAATGAGGAAAATCCATTTCCAGAAGGAAAATTTTTGGGGTTCATAATATCCCAAGATAAATTTCAGATTTGTTTTTGCAATTAAAACAAATGGCTTTTGGTTGGTACTATGTTAGAGATTAATTTAGGGAAAATTGCATTCATTATAATATTGAGTTTTCTGTCTATTTACTCTGTTTATTGATCTATGTCCATTACTAGAATTTTGTATTGCTTTTCATTTAGATTTTGTATATTCCTTAAGTTTAGTCTCAGATATTTCATGCCTTCCTTATTTATTTTTAATTTTTTATTTTTTTGGTATTATTAATGTACAATTATATGAACAACATTATGGTTACTAGGCTCCCCCTATTATCAAGTCCCCACCACATACCCCATTACAGTCACTGTCCATGAGGGTAGTAAGATGCTATAGAATCACTACTTGTCTTCTCTGTGTTATATTGCCTTCCCCATATCCCCCACCCCCACCACTACATTATCGTAATACCCCTTTTCCCCCCATAACCCTCCCTTCCCACCTATCTTCCCCAGTCCCTTTCCCTTTGGTAACTGTTAGTCTTTTCTTGGGTTCTGTGATTCTGCTGCTGTTTTGTTCCTTCAGTTTTTCTTTGTTCTTATACTCCACAGATGAGTGAAATCATTTGATACTTGTCTTTCTCTGCCTGGCTTATTTCACTGATCATAATACCCTCTAGCTCCATCCATGTTGTTGCAAATGGTAGGATGTTTTTTTCTTATGGCTGCGTAATATTCCATTGTGTATATGTACCACATCTTCTTTATCCATTCATCTACTGATGGATGTGTAGGTTGCTTCCATTTCTTGGCTATTGTAAATAGTGCTGCAATAAACATAGGGGTGCATATGTCTTTTTAAAACTGGGCTCCTGCATTCTTAGGGTAAATTCCTAGAAGTGGAATTCCTGGGTGAAATGGTATTTCTATTTTGAGCTTTTTGAGGAACCTCCATACAGCTTTCCACAATGGTTGAACTAGTTTACATTCCCACCAGCAGTGTAGGAGGGTTCCCCTTTCTCCACAACCTTGCCAACATTTCTTGTTGTTTGTCTTTTGGATGTTTGCCATCCTAACTGGCGTGAGGTGATATCTCATTGTGGTTTTAATTTGAATTTCTCTGATGATCAGCGATGTGGAGCATCTTTTCATATGCTTGTTAGCCATCTGAATTTCTTCTTTGGAGAACTGTCTGTTCAGCTCCTCTGCCCATTTTTTAATTGGCTTATTTGATTTTTGTTTGTTGAGGTGCATGAGCTCTTTATATAATTTGGATGTCAACCCCTTATTGGATATGTCATTTATGAATATATGCTCCTATACTGTAGGATGTCTTTTTGTTCTACTGATGGTGTTCTTTGCTGTACAGAAGCTTTTTAGTTTGATATAGTCGCATTTGTTCATTTTTGCTTTTCTTTCCCTTGCCCGGGGAGATATGTTCATGAAGAAGTTGCTCATGTTTATATCCAAGAGATTTTTGCCTATTCTTTTTTCTAAGAGTTTTTATGGTTTCATGACTTACATTCAGGTCTTTGATCCATTTTGAATTTACTTTTTTGTATGGGGTTAGACAATAATCCATTTTCATTCTCTTACATGTAGCTGTCCAGTTTTGCCAACACCAGCTGTTGGAGAAGCTGTCATTTCCCCACTGTATGTCCATGGCTCCTTTATCATATATTAATTGACCATATATGCTTGGGTTTGTAACTGGGCTCTATAGTCTGTTCCATAGGTCTATGGGTCTATTCTTGTGCAAGTACCAAACTGTCTTGATTACTGTGGCTTTGTAGTAAGGCTTAAAGTCAGGGAGCGTAATTTCCCCTGCTTTATTCTTCCTTCTCAGGATTGCTTTGGCTATTCAGCCTTCCTTATTTTTTTGATGGGATGTTCCTGACATGTTTATTGTATTTTGTTGGAGAAGCCAGTGGTTGCATTTCTTCCATACACAAGAAAATGAATCCTACTCCACATTCAGGTGGGATGAGACCCAAGTCAGTTATCTCAAGAAAATACTGTTCAACATGGTTGGTTTAACATGTTGAGTAATTTAACTTATAAAATAACACCTCCAGTTTTGTTTTTCATATTATCTTTTGTACTTGCAGAATGGATTATAATTTGGACTCTAGGGTGTTTGTTTTGTTTTCCTAATATTTTATCCTTTCTTTCTTGGTCACATTGAAATTTTAGTTCTTTTGGAGTAAAAGCAGTTCTGTATTTCAAATGCATTTTTCCTTTTGGTTTCTTAGTCTGGTGAAAGTGGGTGAAGAATAATATATTTAACTCATTTCAAACAAGTCTGTTTTCTGGGTGGTTCTTGGTCCATGGGTATTAAAATGGTAAAGGTGAAGTGAAGAACTGAGTTCTTTTTGTAGAGAAAAGATAACAAGTATTCCCTGCTTTGGAGGTAGCATAGCATAATAGTTATTGGCTCAGCTTCTGTAGTCACATGACCTACGATTAGAATCTCAGTTATGTTGTATGCTAGTTCGGTCCTTGGAGAAGTTACTTAACCTCCCTACTTTTCCTATCTCCATTTGTAAAGTAGGGATACTATCTAACACATGGGAGTGTAAAAAGGATGAAATGAGATATGCTAGTGCTTGGCTTATGGTAAGTTCTCCTTAACTGTCATTTTACTTCTGGATCCAGTGAGATAATGGTTTGCATTACTGAGACATTGTCATCTAGAGTTCGTGAAGACCAAGGTAGGTCCTTTCTGCTGCATTAGGGATCCATGTTTATTACCTGAAAGTGAAACAAAATACAGATAAGAGGAAAAATAAAACAACTTAAAATCTCCAAAATACTGTGGAAAGCAATATAGAGGTGCCTCAAAAAGCTCAAAATAGAAATAATATTTGACCCAGGAATTCCACATCTAGGAATTTACCCTAAGAGTACAGCAGCCCAGTTTGAAAAAGACATATGCACCCCTATGTTTATCGCAGCACTATTAACAATAGCCAAGAAATGGAAGCAACCTAAGTGTCCATCAGTAGATGAATGGATAAAGAAGATGTGGTACATATACACAATGGAATTGTTCAGCCATAAGAAGAAAACAAATCCTACCATTTGCAACAACATGGATTGACTAGAGGGTGTTATGCTCAGTGAAATAAGCCAGGCGGAGAAAGACAAGTATCAAATGATTTTACTCATATGTGGAATATAAGAACAAAGAAAAACTGAAGGAACAAAACAGCAGCAGAATCACAGAACCCAAGAATGTACTAAGAGTTACCAAAGGGAAAGGGACTGGGGAGGATGGGAGGGGAAGGGAAGGATAAGGGGGGAGAAAAAGAAAGCGGGCACCACGATTAGCATGTATAATAATCGGGGAGGCATGGGGAGGGTTATGCAACACAGAGAAGACAAGTAGTGACTCTACGGCATCTTACTACACTGATGAACAGTGACTGTAATGGGGTTTGTGGGGGTGACTTGGTGAAGGGGGAAGCCTAGTAAACATAATGTTCCTCATGTAATTGTAGATTAATGACACAAAAAAAAACCCCTCCAAAATACTATTGTCCAGAAATAACATTATTAACAAGGGACACCTCTTTCCCGTGATACTAGTTCAGAATTGGAACCATGTCCCCTTGATAGAGGAGACTGCTTTCTTACTTGAGGAGTTTCAATTAAGGTCGCTGTGCCTAAGGTTTAATCTTTTCTTAGTAGGGGCATTCTTTTACATAAAATTTGTTCCTTTAATGCAGTTTCTCAAATTTTTGTATTCTTCTCTTCTGTTTGGGTCCATTCTCCCACGTAGACCCAGGCTATGCTTAGACAACTAAGATACGATATTGTAAACACTATAGGTAAATATATGCTCTACTCTAGTTTTGTAGCCCCAAACCTTTGTCTCCTACTGTGATTAAGCTGAAATTTGAGACACCCTTTCGTCTTTATGCCTAAAGGTTGGACCAGAATCAGGCATAAGCAAGGAACTCTCCTCATTACTATATTCTGACCTTTGCTCTTGTGTTAAGCCTTACAAGTTGGGAGCCATGCTAATGGAAGAACAAAAGGAGGAAAAACAGGTTTTTGACACCTTCATCTACCCCTCCTCCATACAAAACACTCTATTCCCAGGATAGTCACTCTGCTGTGTTACTTCCTATCCATTTTGTATTGATGCATAGCATAGGGCATTCTTGAAGTTGGAAAGGAGCTGGTTGAAATAAGTGGCTAACAGTCCTCATTTTCCCATCTGAATTCTGAGGACTACACTGTCAGACTAATGTTTTCCCAAGCTGTTGCTCTCCGTATTCAGCATTAGTGAATAACCAAAGTCATCTCTGCATTTTTGTGATCCTTTAAGTCCTTCCTTAGCTTCTTTGTATTTACTTAGAAGTAATGTCCTGATTTTGTTTTCTAGGGCCTTTAGGTATGTTTCTTCAGTGGATCCTCTTGGAAACCATTAAAATGCATATATTTACTATTTAAATTGACCTATCCTTTATTCTAGCCAAGAAGTCATTCTTTAATTTTGCTTACCCTCTTAAAATATGCCTCACTAGCTATTATCCACCTAAGCTCACCTCATAGATTTATTCAATATCATAAGTATGTCTTTCAAACTGTAAATTAAAAATTCCTTAGAATTTGTCCCTTGCTATGGGATACGAAATTATACACCCTTACCAACAAATACAGTGGCAGTTCTTTTTAATTGAAGTGTAGTTGATATATAGTCATATTGGTTTCAAGTATACAACACTGTTGTTCACCATTTACCTATATTATTAAGTCCTCACCTCCTCTAGTGCAGTTACAATCTGTCAACATAGGAAGATGTTACAGAATCATTTGTATTCTCCAGACTGCACTACCCTGTACCTGACCAACATACTATGATTGAGAATTTTTTGTACTTTTATCCCCCTCCTCACCCCAACCCCTCCCACATGGTAACCACCAGCCAATTCTCAGTGTCTGTGAGTCTTCTCCTGTTTTGTTCCTTCCGTTTTGCTTTATATTCCACAAATAAGTGAAATCATATGGTATTTTTATATTTCTTTGCCTGGGTTATTTCACACTGACCATATTAGCCCCTAGATCCATCCATGTTGCAAACGGCAGGATTTCTTTTTTTTCCCTCTTTTTTATTTTTTAATTTTGGTATCATTAATCTACAATTACATGAGGAACATTATGTTTACTAGACTCCCCACTTCACCAGGTCCCCCCCATATACCCCATTAGTCACTGTCCATCAGCGTAGTAAGATGCTGTAAAATCACTACTTGTCTTCTCTGTGTTGCACAGCCCTCCCCGTGCCCCCCCCACACTATACATGCTAATCATAAGGCCTCCTTTCTTCCTTCCCCCTTTCTCCCTCCCGTTCCACCCATTCTCCCCAGTCCCTTTCCCTTTGGTAACTGTTAGTCCTTTCTTGGGTTCTGTGATTCTGCTGCTGTTTTGTTCCTTCAGTTTTTTCTTTGTTCTTATACTCCACATATGAGTGAAATCATTTGGTACTTGTCTTTCTCCACCTGGCTTATTTCACTGAGCATAGTACCCTCTAGCTCCATCCATGTTGTTGCAAATGGTAGGATTTGTTTTCTTCTTATGGCTGAACAATATTCCATTGTGTATATGTACCACATCTTCTTTATCCATTCATCTACTGATGGACACTTAGGTTGCTTCCATTTCTTGGCTATTGTAAATAGTGCTGCAATAAACATAGGGGTGCATATGTCTTTTTCAAATTGGTATTCTGCATTCTTAGGGTAAATTCCTAGAAGTAGGATTCCTGGGTCAAATGGTATTTCTATTTTGAGCTTTTTGAGGAACCTCCATACTGCTTTCCACAATGGCTGAACTAATTTACATTCCCACCAGCAGTGTAGGAGGGTTCGTTCCCCTTTCTCCACAACCTCGCCAACATTTGTTGTTGTTTAGGAATTCTTTTTATGGCTGAAGAATATTTCATTGTGTATAAGTACCACAACTTTTATCCATTCATCTAGTGATGGACACTTAGGTTGTTGCCATATCTTGGCTGTTGCAATCAGTGCAGTGATACACACAAAGGTGCATAAGTCTTTTTGAACCAGGGATTTTGTTTTCTTCAGGTAAGTTCCTAGAGCTAGAATTACTGGATTGAATGGTATTTGAGCTTTTTGAGGAACATCCATACTGCTTTCCACAATGGTTGAACTAGTTTACATTCCCACCAGCAGTGTAGGTGCTTTCTCCACATCCTCGCCAACATTTCTTGTTGTTTGTCTTTTGGATGTTTGCCATCCTAACTGGTGTGAGGTGATATCTCATTGTGATTTTAATTTGAATTTCTCTGATGATCAGCGATGTGGAGCATCTTTTAATGTGCCTGTTGGCCATCTGAATTTCTTCTTTGGAGAACTGTCTGTTCATCTCCTCTGCCCATTTTTTAATTGGATTGTTCACTTTTTGTTTGTTGAGGTGCATGAGCTCTTTATATATTTTGAATATCAACTCTTTATCATATCTGTCATTTATGAATATATTCTCCCATACTGTAGGTTACCTTTTTATTCTGTTGATGGTGTCCTTTGCTGTACAGAAGCTTTTTAGTTGGATATAGTCACACTTGTTCATTTTTGTTTTTGTTTCCCTTGCCCAGGGAGATATGTTCATGAAGAAGTCACTCATGTTTATGTCCAATAGATTTTTGCCTGTGTTTTTTTCTAAGAGTTTTATGGTTTCATGACTTACATTCAGGTCTTTGATCCATTTCGAACTTACTTTTTTGTATGGGGTTAGACAATGATCCAGTTTCATTCTCTTACATGTAGCTGTCCAGTTTTGCCAACACCAACTGTTGAAGAGGCTGTCATTTCCCCACTGTATGTCCATGGCTCCTTTATCGTATATTAATTAATATGTAATTAATATCGTATATTAATATGTTTGGGTTAATGTCTAGAGTCTCTGTTCTGTTCCACTGGTCTGTGGGTCTGTTCTTGTACCAGTACCAAATTGTCTTGATTACTGTGGCTTTGTAGTATAGCTTGAAGTTGGGGTGCAAGATCCCCAATCATGTGGGTTTTGTCCTTTTTGTTGATGGTGGTGGATGATGTTGATGGATTTTCGAAGGTTGTACCATCCTTGCATCCCTGGAAGAAATCCTACTTCATCATCATGCATGATCTTTCCGATGTGTTTTTTAATTCGGTTTGCTAATATTTTGTTGAGTATTTTTGCATTTGTGTTCATCAGGGATATTGGTCTGTAATTTTCTTTTTTTGTTGTGTCTTTGCCTGGTGGTTTTGGTGTTAGAGTGATGCTGGTGTCATAGAATGAATTTGGAAGTATTCCCTCTTCTATTTTTTTGGAAAACTTTAAGGAAAATGGGTATTAGGTCTTCACTAAATGTTTGATAAAATTCAGCAGTAAAGCCATCTGGTCCAGGAGTTTTGTTCTTAGGTAGTTTTTTGATTAACAGTTCAATTTAGTTGCTGGTAATTGTTCTGTTCAGATTTTCTGTTTCTTCCTGCATCAGCCTTGGAAGGTTGTATTTTTCTAGAAGGTTGTCCATTTCTTCTAGGTTAAGCATTTTGTTAGCATATAATTTTTCACAGTATTCTCTAATAATTTTTTGTATTTCTGTGGTGTCCATAGTGACTTTTCCTTTCTCATTTCTGATTCTGTTTATGTGAGTATTCTCTCTTTTTGTCTTGATAAGTCTGGGTAAGGGTTTATCTTTTTTGTGTATTTTTTTGAAGAACCAGCTCTTGCTTTCATTGATTCTTTCTATTGTTTTATTCTTCTCAATTTTATTTATTTCTGCTCTAATCTTTTTTATGCCCCTCCTCCTATTGATTTTGGGCCTCATTTGTTCTTCTTTCTCTCTTTTCATTAGTTGTGGGTTTAGACTGCTTATATGGGATTGTTCTTCTTTCTTGAGTTAGGCTTGTATTGCAGTATATTTTCCTCTTAGCACAGCCTTGGCTGCATCCCACAAATTTTGTGGTGTTGAATTATTGTTGTCTTTTGTCTCCATATATTGCTTGATCTCTGTTTTTATTTGGTCATTGATCCTTTGTTTATTTAGGAGCATGTTGTGAAGCCTCCATATGTTTGTGGGATTTTTCATTTTCTTTGTGTAATTTATTTCTAGTTTCATACCTTTGTGGTCTGAGAAACTGGTTGGTACAATTTCAATCGTTTTGACTCTATGTCTTTTGATTGGTGCATTCAGACCATTTACATTTAGGTTGATTATCAGTAGGAATGTACTTATTACCATTGCAGACTTTAGATTCGTGGTTACCAAAGATTCAAGGTTAACTTCCTTACTATCTAAGAGTCTAACTTAACTCACTTAATATGCTGTTACAAACACAATCTAAAGGTTCTTTTCTTTTTCTCCTTTTTCTTCCTCCTCCATTCTTTGTACATTAGTTATCATATTCTGTATTCTTTGTCTATCCCTTGATTGATTTTGGAATGTTAATTTTGCATTTGCTTAGTAATTAGTTGTTCTACTTTCTTTACTGTGGTTTTATTACCTCTGGCAACAGCTATTAAACGTTAGAAATACTTCCATCTGTAGCATTCCCTCCATGATAGACTAGAGATGGTTTATGGGAGGTAAATTTTCTCAGTTTTTGCTTATCTGGAAATTGTTTAATCTCTCCTTCAAATTTAAATGATAATCTTGCCAGATAAAGTAATCTTGGTTCCAGCCCCTTCTGCTTCATTGCATTAAGTACACATCATGCCACTCCCTTCTGAGCCTGTAAGGTTTCTGCTGAGAAGTGTGATGATAGCCTGATGGGTTTTCCTTTGTATGTGATATTTCTCTGCCTGGCTGCTTTTAATAGTCTGTTCTTATCCTTGATCTTTGCCATTTTTAATTACTGTATGTCTTGGTGTTATCTTCCTTGGGTCCCTTGTGTTGGGAGATCTGTGCACCTCCATAGTCTGAAAGACTATCTCCTTTCCCAGATTTGGGAAGTTTTCAGCAACTACCTCCTCAAATACACTTTCTATCCCTTTCTCTATTCTTTTTCTGGCACCCCTGTAATGCGAATATTGTTCCATTTGGATTGGTCACACAGTTCTCTCAGTATTCTTTCATTCTTAGAGATCCTTTTTTCTCTCTGTGCCTCAGCTTCTTTGTATTCTCTTCTCTAGTTTCTATTTCATTTATTGTCTCCTCCACTGTATCCAGCCTGCTTTTAATACCCTCCATCGTGCTCTTCAGCAATTGGATCTCTGACCTGAATTCATTCCTGACTTCTTGAATATCTTTCCGTACCTCCATTAGCATGTTGATGATTTTTATTTTGAACTCCCTTTCAGGAAGAGTTATAAGGTCCATGTCATTTAAATCTTTCTCTGGAGTTACATTAATTTTACTCTGGACCAGGTTCCTTTGGTGTTTCATGTTTGTATATGGCGCCCTCTAATGTCCAGAAGCTCTGCTCTCTGGAGCTGTTCAGCCCCTGAAGCAATGTTGTGGGTTACAGGGGAGTGGTCTTGGTGCCTCAGGGGAGGAAAGAGCTGTTTAGCTTTTGTCCTGGAGCAACTGTATATGGATCCCTGCTTTCCACAAGCTGCTGGAATCGCAGTTTCTCCAGGAATTCTGCCTGTCTTAGCTTTCCAATATCCTAATCACACAAATATCATGAAAACACCATGAAATGTAGGTTTGTACTCCCAGAGCTGATCTCTGGAGCTAGGTATTCAGCAGTCCCAGGTCTCCCCTCCCTCCTTGCTCCGTTTCTCTTCCTCCCACTGGTAAGCAGGGGTGGGGGAAGGGCTTGGATCCCACCAGGCCACAGCTTTGGTATGTTACCCTGTTCCGTGAGTCTGCTCCTTTCTCCAGGTGTATGCGGTCTGGTGTAGTCCTCTCCTGTTGCTCTCTCAGGATTAGTTGCATTAATTGTATTTTCATAGTATATGTGGTTTTAGAAGGAAGCCTCTGTCTAACCTCCCATGCCTCCATGTTTAATCCTCTTCCGAGTGTCTTATACTTTTTAGAGTATAGGTCTTTCATCTCCTTGGTTAGGTTTATTCCTAGGTATTTTATTCTTTATGATGTAATTGTAAATGAAATTGTTTTCCTGATTCCTCCTTCTGGTAGTTTGTTGTTTATATATCAGAGTGCAAGAGATTTCTGTGTATTAATTTTGTATCCTGCAACTTTGCCGAATCCAGTTATTCTAGTTTTTTGTTAGGTGCTTTAGGGTCTTCTATATATAGTATGTCATGTGCAAATAGTGACAGTTTAAATAACTCCTTCATTACCAATTTGGATGTCTTTTACCTCTTTATCTCATCTGGTTGCCGTGGCTGGGACCTCCAGTAGTATGTTGAATAAAAGTGGTAAGAGCGGACGTCCTTGTCTTGTTCCTGTTCTTAGAGGAAAATCTTTCAGTTTTTTGCTACTGAGTATGATGTTGGCTGTTGGTTTGTTATATATGGCCTTTATTATGTTGAAGTATGTTCCCTGTATATTTATTTTGTTGAAGTTTTTATCAATGAATTGATGTTGAATTTTGTCAAATGCTTTTTCAGTGTCTATTGAGATGATCGTTTGATTTTTATCCTTTTTGTTGTTGATGTGGTATGTGGTGTTGACTGAATTTTGAATAGTGTACCCTCCTTGCATCCCTGAAATAAATCCCACTTGGTTGTGATGGATGGTCCTTTTAATGTTTTGGTTTGCTAATATTTTGTTGAGGATTTTTGCATCTATGTTCATCATGGATATTGGTCCATAATTTTCATTTTTTTTTGTATTGTGTTTGTTGGGTTTTGATATTAGAGTGATGCTGGCCTCATAGAATGAGTTTGGAAGTATTCCCTCCTTTTTATGTTTTGGAATACTTTAAGAAGGATGGGTATTATCTCTTCCAGAAATGTTCAGTAGAATTCAGCTGTGAAGCAGTCATGGACTTTTGTTTATTGGGAGTTGTTTGATTACCAGTTCAATTTCATTACTGGTAACTGGTCTGTTTGGAATTTCTATTTCTTCCTGGGTCATTTTGGGAAGGTTGTGCTTTTCTAGGAATTTGTCCATTCTAGTTTGTCCAATTTATTGGCATATAATTTTTCATAGAACTCCTTAATAATTCTTTGTATTTCTGTGAAGGCAGTTGTGACTCTGATTTTGTTTACTTGTGTACTCTCATTTTTTCTTGGTAAGTCTGGCTAGGGATTTGTATATTTATCTTCTCAAAGTACTAGCTCTTGGTTTCATTGACTTTTTTTCTATTGTTTTATTCTTCTCTATTTTATTTACACTCTGATCTTTATTATGTCCCTCTCTACTAACTTTAGGTTTTGTTTGTTGTTGTTTTTCTAGTTTCTTTATCTATGAGATTAGACTGTTTAGGATTGTTGTTGTTCCTTGAGGTAGGCTTGTGTCGCTGTGTACTTCCCTGTTAGAACTGCTTTTTCAGTGACAGCTTTCTTTTTTTTTTCCTTTTTTCTTTCATCAAAAAAACACAAGTTTATAGTTTAAACATAGGATACTTCAGGTTTCATAGTGAGAAAAACAGCAGTGTCCTGCCCTACCCTCTCCATCCCAAACTTCTAATCCATGGAGGCAACAGTTAACTCTTTGAACTTTTTCTTTGAGTAACAGCAGTCTTAACAATTAATTCCTTCCAATTGTGGTTTTTACATAGATGATTCCTTCACTTGTCAAATGTTATACACATTAAACTGTGTGATTTAGCTCTTTAGGTTTCACTCTTTAGGTGATAGGATTCTTATCTTTACCAAAAGATATCAATCCTTAGTTTTAGCGAGCCATTTCCTCCCTAACAATGCATCAGCTTAAAAATCCAATATGAAATGATGCCTTATAGCATTTCTAATTTGGAATGCTGATGCCCTGATTCATTAATTTTTTTACAAAGCATAACTTTTAAAATATTTCTTTTATAGTGTAATGTATGTTAGTCATAGTTTAAATATGTGTTGTGTTACTAAAAGTATTTGGAGAATTCCTTTGCTGCAAATATTTTTCCATCTTAATTTTCTTTCTTCCTTTATTTAAGGATTCCTAGATGAGGTTATGAAGAAATATGGCAGTTTGGTCCCACTCAGTGAAAAAGATGTCCTTGGAAGATTAAAAGATGTCTTTAATGAAGATTTTTCTAATAGGTTTGTCAGTAATGCTTAAGTTAAGCCCTTGAAAATACAATTGTTGGCAAATATAACTTTTCTTTTGGTTAAAAAAAATACTTAGCAAAATATTGAGGAGAACTCATGTTTCTTTATCTTTTGAAATCTTTATGTTGCAGAAAACCATTTATCAATAAGGAAATAACAAACTATCGAGCAAGACATCAAAAATGCAACTTCCGTATCTTCTACAATAAGCACATGCTGGATATGGATGATTTGGCAACCTTGGATGGTCAGAATTGGCTGAATGACCAGGTGAGTTTATTTTAGGTTCTTAGCATGGAAAAGTTGCACAGGATGTTGGACAATAAAATAAAATTAATGACTTCTGGGTTGGTCTCACAGTATCTTTTGGAATCAAGGATTCTTTATTCCTTTTTGAAACTACTCAGTCACTAACCCCAGTGTCCAAAAGGTTTGATTACTGAAAGCAGTATCAATATGTTATTCATTCTGAGTGGGATGTTCTCAATTATATAGGGTTAGTAAGCTGGTTTTATGTTGACTTTTTATAGGTCATTAATATGTACGGTGAGCTGATAATGGATGCAGTCCCAGACAAAGTAAGTGAAAACTTAACTCTTCTTCAGGAGAGTCCTTATGTATTAAAAGGAGAAGTTTCTCTCTTTAAACTTAATTTAATTATTTGATATTACTTAGATTTTTTTAAAGTGTTAGATTTTGTCTTCATCATGTTAAGTTTGTGTATATATTCTATAAATCTTTCCTACATAAGAAAGTCATGATGCCAGTGTTTTCCAGCTTATTTGTTTCAGAGTGGATGTGTTGGTATCTTGAGGTAGCTTTTTTTTTTTTGGTGATAAAAAACAATATTCAACAAAACAAAATTCAACTGAGTAAATTTAAAGATCTTACTGGTTTTATTTATTGATTCATGAATTTCAACATCCAATGTAACAATCAAAGAGAGGCTCTAAGGAACTGTACAAAATGGAAGACTTACAGGCAGAAGGGGGTAGGACATGGAACTTACTAGCAAGAGTGGATTGTTTCAGGCAAAGTCACCTTCCTTTAGGGAAAGGAGAGATCTCTCAGGCAGATTGCCTCATTAGTGCAGACCAGGTAATTCCTGTTTGACTGTTTAAGATTACAGTTCTGGGAGAGTCTGAAACTGCAATTAGGTATTGTCTCAGTTTGGTGATGTGGGCTTAGCACAGGTGACTCCATTTTGAGCCTGTTACATCTTTAACAGTGGGGAGATGCACAAAGGGTCTGTTTGCTTTATGCTTTTAAATTTAAAGTTTTGCTTTCTGGAATAATGTAGTAAAGTAGTATACATCTTCACTTTTTCTTGGATTGATCTGTGAAACTCAGCTCAAATACAAACTAACCCCCTTTGAACTCTAAAATTACCTGTAGAGCTTAAATATCAAAGCTATTTTTAAAATTTTACATATTTTCCTTCTGAATACTGAAATTGACTGGTGGGCAGCCTTTGATTTTACCAAGCAAAATCTTTCTAAGTACTTACTTTATAATCTTTTATAAATCTAATAATTTAAATAGGTAAATATAATTACTTCAGATTCCAATGCCATTTATGAATATACACAAAATGTCTTAGATAACAGTATCAATTTCAAGGCTATAATTTATCTTTATTACTTCTGCATTTAATTATAAACTTTCACTGGATTAAAAGAACACTTAGTAAAACAGTGGTTCTCAAAGTATAATCCTGAAACCAGCAGCATTGACATCACGTGGGAACCTACTAGAAATGCAAAATTTTGGGCTCCAACCCAAATCTACTGAATCAGAAACTGGAGGTGGGGCTAGCAATCTGTGTTTTAACAAGCTTTTTTCCTTCTCAAAGTTTGAGAATTACCTGCGCTAGAGCTAATATAGGCTCTTTTTTATGATATCTTAAGGTGCATGGCTCTCAAAACAAATATGCATCTGGATCCTCTGGAAGCTTTATAAAACCAGATTGCTGAGCTCCACCCTCAGAGTTTGTGCTTTAGTAGGTCTGGGGTGGGGCCTGAGAATTTGCATTTTAATAAGTTCCCAGGTAATGCTGATACTGGTAGTGTGCTGGACCACACCCTAAGAACCTCAGCACTGAGAGAGCAGTTTCATCATCCCAAGTGAGTGACATTTACTGAATGAGACTTTAAAAGCACAATATGTTAACTATCTTAGATGAGTTGATACTGATTTTATAAGCCAGAAATTTGAAGACAGGGATGCCATGACATGATTCTCTATATGACCAGGTAATTCTTTTCAGTGCTAGAAGTGATCATGCTAAGGCCTTTTTATAGTTGTTATGACAACAGGAGACTCCAAATCCGCCTCCTTTAGATCGTGTTGGTTTTATAATCCTAATCCCTTGAGTTCAAGGCAGTCCTTAACCTCATTTTTTATAGCCTCTTTCAACTTTATCACCTGATATGGACAGATTTGTCACATTGCTTCTCTACTTGAGTGGATTCAGGTAATCTAAGTTTACTGTCCCATTCCAATTCTGACTACGGACTACATATGTGAGGTATTCTAATGAAAATTTGTAATAGATCTTTTGTGTCCTATATAATGTATTTTCTATATTTTGGTCATTATTTTTAATTAGAAACTTTTCCTCATCTTTTGGTGTATCTCACATTCAAGAATTTTTATTTTTCCATTTTCTTTTGAAGTTAAATCTGGGCATGGCCTAATATAATCTGGGTACTTCTTTGATGTCTCTTCTAGGTTCACTTCTTCAACAGCTTTTTTCATAGACAGCTGGTAACCAAAGGATATAATGGAGTAAAAAGATGGACTAAAAAGGTATTCTTTATTTCTTCTTTGTTCTGAATTTGAAATGCAGATGATAAATCACATTGAGTGGAAGTCTGATGCCAATATGATGTTAATCAGAAACAGACTCTTTAATGTGACAGTTATTTTTTATTGTTTCTCCTAAATCTTTTTATCTTTTATTAAAGTGTCATTAATATACCATCTTAGGTTGGTTTCAAATGTACATCACAGTGGTTCAACAGTCCCCATGATCAGCTTACATTGTGATTGCAAATTATTGTGACCTTTTATCTGCCTCCTCTCCCCCTTGGTAACCACTAGTCAATTCTCAGTGTCTGTGAGTCTAATGCTGTTTTGTTCCTTCTGTTTTGCTTTGTTTTTATATTCCAGAAGTAAGTGAAATGATATGGTATTTGTCTTTCTCTGCCTGGCTTATTTCACTGAGCATAATACCCTCTAGAGCCATCCATGTTTTCATAATGACGGGATTTATTTTCTTCTTATGGCACAATAATATTCCATTGTGTATATGTACCACCTCTTCCTTATCTGTTCATCTGTTGGTGGAACATTTAGGTTGTTTCCATGTAATGGCTGTTGCAATCAGTGCAGTGATAAACATAGGGGTGCATATATCTTTTCGAATCAGGGATATTGTTCAGGTAAATTCCTAGGAGTGTAATTACTGGGTCAAATGATATTTCTATTTTTAGTTTTTTGAGGAACTTCCATATTGCTTTCCACAGGGGTTGCACCAATTGGCATTCCCACCAACAGTGTAGGAGGCCTCCTATTTCTTGGTATCCTCACCAGCATTTGTTGTTTCTTGTCTTTTGGATAGTGGCCATCCTTACTGGTGTGAGGTGATACCTCCTTGTGGCCTTGTGGTTTTAATTTGCATTTCCCTGATGATTAGCAATGTGGAGCATCTTTCATGTTTTTGGCCATTTGTATTTCTTTGGGAAAGTGTCTGTTAAGGTCCTCTGCCCATTTTTTAGTTGGGTTATTTTTTTGGGTGTTGAGGTGTATGAGTTCTTTATATATTTTGGATGGTATACCCTTATCAGATGAGTCATTTGCACATATAGTCTCCCATAATGTAGGCTGCCTTTTTGTTCTGCTGATGGTGTCCTTTGCTGTACAGAAGCTTTTTAGTTTGATGTAGTTCCACTTATTCATTTTTGTTTCCCTTGCCTAAGGAGATGTGTCCAGGAAAAAATTACTCATGCTTCTATTCAGGAGATTTTTGCCTATGTTTTCTTCCAAGAGTTTATGGTTTCATGACTTACATTCAGGTCTTTGTTCCATTTCGAGTTTACTTTTGTGTATGGTGTTAGTAATCCAGTTTCAATTTCTTACATGTAGCTGTCCAGTTTTCCCAGCACCATTTATTGAACAGGCTGTCATTTCCCCATTGTATATTCATGGCTCCTTCATCATATATTAATTGACCATAGATATGTGGGTTTATATCTGGGCTATCTATTCCATTCCACTGATCTATGGGTCTGTTCTTGTGCCAGTACCAAATTGTCCTGATAACTGCAGCTTTGTAGTAGTGCTTGAAGTCAGTGAGCATATTCCCCCAGCTTTGTTCTTCTTTCTCATGATTGCTTTGGCTGTTCGGGTCTTTTGTGGTTCCATAGGAATTTTAGAACTATTCTAGTTCATTGATGAATACTATCAGTATTTTGATAGGGATTGCACTGAATCTGTAGATTGCTTTGGGCAGGATGGCCATTTTAATTCTTCCTATATGTAGAAGACATATCTTCTTTCTTTCATGAGTATCTTTTGGTTTTCAGGGGATAGGTCTTTCACCTCCTTGGTTAGGTTTATTTCTAGGTATTTTATTCTTTTTGATACAATTATAAATGGAGTTGTTTTCTGCTAGTTCACCATTAGTATGTAGGAATGTAGCAGATTTCTCTGTATTAATTTTGTGTCATGCATCTTTGCCGAATTTAGTTATTAGTTCTAGTAGTTTTGGGGTGGATTCTGTAGGTTTTTAAATGTACAATATCATGTCATCTGTAAACAGTGACAATTTAATTTCCTTACCAATTTGGATGCCTTTATTTCTTTGTGTTGTCTGATTGCCTCCAGTACAAATGGCTAAGACCTCCAGTACTATGTTGAATAAAAGTGGGGAGAGTGGGCATCCTTGACTTGCTCCTGATCTTTTGGAGGAAAAGCTTTCAGCTTTTTGGTGTTAAGTATGATGTTGGCTGTGGGTTTGTTGTATAAGGCCTTTATTATGTTGAGGTACTTGCCTTCTATACCTATTTTGTTCAGAGTTTTTACGATGAATGGATGTTGAATTTTGTCAAATGCTTTTTCAGTGTCTATTGAGATGATCATGTGATTTTTGTCCTTTTTGTTAATGTGATTGGTGTGTGATGTTGATGGCTTTTTGAATATTGTGTAATCCTTGCATCCTTTGAGAAATCCTACTTGATCATGATGGATGGATGGTCTTTTTGATGTATTTTTGGATTCAGTTTGCTAATAGTTTGTTGAGTATTTTTGCATCTGTGTTCATCAGGAATATTGGTCTATAATTTTTTTTTATTGTGGTGTCTGTCTGGTATTGGTATTAGAGTGACGCTGGCCTCATAGAAGAGTTTGGAAATATTCCTTTGTCTTCTGCATTTTGGAAAACTTTAGGAAGGATGGGTATTATCTCTGAATGTTCGGTAGAATTCAGCTGTGAAGCCATCTGAACTGCAGATTTTGTTTTTTGGGAGTTTTTTGATTACCAGTTTGGTTTCATTGCCGGTAATTGGTCTATTCAGATTTTGTTTCTTCCTGGGTCAATCTTGGAGATTATATTTTTCTAGGAAGTTGCCCATTTCTTCTAGGTTGTCCAGTTTATTGGCATATAGTTTTTCGTAGTATTCTCTAATAATTCTTTGTATTTCTGTGGTATGCACTATTGCCTTCTTTGTTTCTGATTCTGTTTATGTATGTTCATTCTCTTTTTTTCTTGATAATTTTGGGTAGGGGTTTGCCTATTTTATTTTCTCAAAGGACCACTTCCTAGTTTCATTAATTTTTCTATTGTTTTATTCTTCTTTATTTGTTTCTACTCTGATCTTTAGTATGTCTCTCCTTCTACTAAGTTTGGGCTTCAATTGTTCTTCTTTTCTAGTTTCTTTAAGTATGAGTCTAGACTGTTTAATTGGGATTTTTCTTGTTTCTTGAGGTAAAGCCTGTATTGCTGTGTACTGTTCTCTTAGAACTGCCTTTGCCACCTCCCACAGATTTGGGGCTGTTGGGTTTTCATTTGTATTTGTCTCCATGTATTGATTGATTTCTGTTTTAATTCGTTCATTGATCCATTGATTACTTAGAAGCATGTTGTTCAGCCTCCATGTATTTGTAGGTATTATTATTTTCATTGTGTAATTTATTTCTAGTTTCATACCATTGTAGTTTGAGAAGCTACTTGATGCAGTTTGTCTTTTTGAATTTATTAAGGCTCTTCTTGTGGCGTAGTAAGTGATCTGTTCTGGAGAGTGTTCCATGTACACTTGAGGAGAATATATATCCTGCTGCTTTTGGGTGGACTGTTCTATAGATATTTGTTTTGTTAAGTCCATCTGATCTAAGGTATTGTTCAGTGACTTTGTTTTCCTTTTCTGTCTGATTGATCTGAGTGGTGCATTAAAGTCTCCTAAAATAAATGTGTTGCAATCTGTTTCCCCCCTTTAGTTGTTAGTATTTGTTTTAAATATTTAGGTGCTCCTGTGTAGGGTGCATAGATGTTTATAATGGTTGTATCCTCTTATTGGACCGACCCCTTTATCATTGTGCAATGTCCTTCTTTGTCTCGTTACTTTCTTTGTTGTGAAGTCTAGTTTGTCTGATATAAGTACTGGTTTTCCTGGTTTCCTCTCCCTATTATTTGCATGGAATATCTTTTTAATGCCTTCACTTTCAGTCTGTATGTCTTTGAGTCTGAAATGAATCTCTTGTAGGCAGCATATGGATGGGTCATTTCCTTATCCATTCTACCACTCTATGTCTTTTGATTGCTGCATTCAATCATTTTACATTTTAGGTGATTATTGATAGGTATGTACTTAACTGCCATTTTATATATTGTTTTCTGGCTATTTTTTAGAGCTCCTCTCTCTTCCTTTCTTCCTCTCTTATTCTCTTCTCTAATGGTTTTCTTTACTGTTGTAATTGGATTTCTTTCTTTTTTTTTTTAAGTTACTGTATTTTTTCTGGGTGTGTTTATTGTAGATTCAAGGATAGCTTCCTTACTGTGTAACAATCTATCTTAAATTGTTCATTACTTTATTTCAAACACAATCTAAAGATACTTTTTTTTCCTCCTTTCTCCTCCACATTTTTCATATTAAATGTCACCATCTGCATTTTTTGTGTATCTCTTGACTGATTTTGTGTACAGTTGATTTTGCTTCTTTTGTTCTAATTTCATACTTGCTTGGTAATTAGTTTGTTTACTACCTTTACTTTCACTGATTAAATCTATTTAGCCTTAGGGTCATTTCCATCTACAACAGTCCCTTTAACATATCTTCTAGGGCTTGCTTAATGGTGGCGAATTCCTTCAAATTTTGTTTATGTGGAAATTTGTTAAGACCTGTGTTAAATTTAAATAATAATCTTGCTGGATAGAGGATTCTTGGTTGGAAGTCCTTCTATTTCAGTACTTTAAATATATCGTGCCACTCCTATCTCGCTATTAGAGTTTCTATTAAGAAGTCTGCCGATAGCCTGATGGGATTTCCTTTATAAGTAATATATTTTCTCTCTCTGGGTACTTTCTTTTTTTAAAATTTTTTATTAAGGTACTACTGGTATACACTCTTATGCAGGTTTCACATGAAAAAACAATGTGGTTACTACATATACCCGTATTATCAAGTCCCAAACCATACCCCAATGCAGTCACTGTCGATCAGTGTAGTAAGATGCCACAGATTCACTGTTTGCCTTCTCTTTGCTCCACTGTTTTCCCTGTGACCCCCAACACCACCGAGTACTAAACATAATACCCCTTAATCCCCATCTCCCTCCCTCCCTCCCATCCCGCCTTCCCATACACCTCCTCTTTGGTAACCACTAGTCCCTGCTTGGAGTTTGTGAGTCTGCTGCTATTTTGTTCCTTCAGTTTTGCTTTGTTGTTATACTCCACGAATGATGGAAATCATTTAGCACTTGTCTTTCTCTGCCTGGCTTATTTCACTGAGTGTAATGTCCTCCAGCTCCATCCATGTTGCAAATGGTAGGATTTGTTTCTTTATTATGGCTGAGTAGTACTCCACTGTGTATATCTACCACATCTTTATCCATTCATCTACTGATGGACACTTAGGTTGTTTCTGTATCTTGGCTATTGTAAATAGTGCTGTGATAAACATAGGGGTGCATATGTCTTCTTACTCTGAGAAGTTGTATTCTTTGGGTATATTCCAAGGAGTGGGATTTCTGGGTTAAATGGTATTTCTATTTGTAGTTTTTTGAGGAACCTCCATATTGCTTTCCACAGTCGTTGAACTAGCTTACATTCCCAACAGCAGCATATGAGGGTTCCCCTTTCTCCACATCCTTGCAAGCATTTGTTGTTCTTAGCCCTTTCGATGCTGGCCACCCTCACTGGTGTGAGGTGACATCTTATTGTGGTTTTAATTTGCATTTCCCTGATGATTAGTGATGTGGAGCATCTTTTCATGTGTCTGTTAGCCATCTGAATTTCTTCTTTGGAGAACTGTCCCTTCATATCCTCTGCCCATTTGTTAATTGGGTTATTTGCTTTTTGGGTGTTGAGGCGTCTAAGTTCTTCATATATTTTGGATGTTAACCCCTTGTTGGATATGTCATTTACAAATATATTCTCCCATACTATAGGATGCTTTTTTGTTTGGTTGATGGTGTCCCTTGCTGTATAGAAACTTATTAGTTTGATGTAGTCCCATGTGTTCATTTTTTTTTTAGTGTATTCTTTTTTTGGTATCATTAATTTACAATTAAATGAGGAACATTATGTTTAATAGATGCCTCCCTTCACCAAGGCCCTGCCACAAACCCCATTACAGTCTGTGTCCATCAGCTCAGTAAGATGCTGTAGACTCACTACTTTTCTTCTCTGTGTTGCACAGCCCTCTCTGTGCCTCCCACCACATTAAAAATGCTAATCTTAATGTCCCCTTTCTTTCTCCACCACTCTTTATCCCTCCCTTCCCACCCATCCTCCTCAGTCTCTTTCCCTTAGGTAACTGTTAGTCCATTCTTGGGTTCTGTGATTCTGCTGGTTTTGTTCCTTCAGTTTTTCTTTGTTCTTATACTCCACATATGAGTGAAATCATTTGGTACTTGTCTATGTCCACCTTGCTTATTTCACTGAGTATTAATACCCTCTAGCTCCATCCATGTTGTTGCAAATGGTAGGATTGGTTTTCTTCTTATGGCTGAATAATATTCCACTGTGTATATGTACCACATCTTCTTTATCCATTCATCTACTGATGGACACTAGGTTGCTTCCATTTCTTGGCTATTGTAAATAGTGCTGCAATAAACATAGGGGTGCATATGTCTTTTTCAAACTGGGCTGCTGTATTCTTAGGGTAAATTCCTAGAAGTGGAATTCCTGGGTCAAATGCTATTTCTATTTCGAGCTTTTTGAGGAATCTCCATACTGCTTTCCACAATGGTTGAACTAATTGACATTCCCAGCAGCAGTGTAGGAGGGTTCCCCTTTCTCCACAACCTCGCCAGCATTTGTTGTTGTCTGTCTTTTGAATGGTGGCGATCCTTACTGGTGTGAGGTGATATCTCATTGTGGTTTTAATTTGCATTTCTCTGATGACAAGTGATGTGGAGCATCTTTTCATGTGTCTGTTGGCCATATGAATTTCTTCTTTGGAGAACTGTCTGTTCAGCTCCTCTGCCCATTTTTTAATTGGATTATTTGCTTTTTGTTTGTTGAGGTGCTTGAGCTCTTTATATATTTTGGATGTCAACCCTTTATCAGATCTGTCGTTTATAAATATATTCTGCCACACTGTAGGGTATCTTTTTGCTCTATTGATGGTGTCCTTTGCTGTACAGAAGCTTTTCAGCTTGATATAGTCGCACTTGTTCATTTTTGCTTTTGTTTCCCTTGCCCGGGGAGAGATGTTCATGAAGAAGTCGCTCATGTTTATGTCCAAGAGATTTTTGCCTGTGTTTTTTTCTAAGAGTTTTATGGTTTCATGACTTACATTCAGGTCTTTGATCCATTTCTAATTTACTTTCATGTATGGGGTTAGACAATGATCCAGTTTCATTCTCTTACATGTAGCTGTCCAGTTTTGCCAACACCAGCTGTTGAAGAGGCTGTCGTTTCCCCATTGTATGTCCATGGCTCCTTTATCATATATTAATTGACCAAATATGTTTGGGTTGATGTCTGAGAATTTTTATCATCAATGGATGAATTTTCTCAAATGCTTTTTCAGCATCTGTAGAGATGATCATGTGGTTTTTGTCCTTGTTTTTGTTTATGTGGTTGATGATGTTGATGGATTTTGGAATGTTGTCCCATCCTTGTATCCTTGGAATAAATCCTACTTGATCATGGTGGATGATCTTTACAATGTATTTATGAATTTGGTTTGCTAATATTTTGTTGAGTGATTTTGCATCTGTGTTCATCAGGTATATTGGTATGTAATTTTCTTTTTTTGTGGTGTCTTTGCCTGATTTTGGTATTAGAGTGATGCGGCTTCCTAGAATGAGTTTGGAAGTATTCCTTCTTCTTTTACTCTTTGGGAAACTTCAAGGAGGATGGGTATTAGGTCTTCACTAAATGTTTTATGAAATTCAGCAGTGAAGCCATCTGGTCCAGGAGTTTTGTTCTCAGGAGGTTTTTTGATTACCAGTTCAATTTCATTGCTGGTAGTTGGTCTGTTCAGATTTTCTTTTTCTTCCTCTGTCAGCCTTGAAAGGTTGTATTTTTCTAGAAGGTTGTCCATTTCTTCTAGGTTTTCTGGTTTGTTGGCATATAATTTTTCATAGTATTCTCTAATAAGTCTTTGTATTTCTGTGAGGTCTGTAGTGATTTTTCCTTTTTCATTTCTGATTCTGTTTATGTGTGTCACTCTTTTTTTCTTGAAAAGTCTGGCTAGGGGTTTATCTATTTTGTGTATTTTCTTGAAGAACCAGCTCTTGATTTCATTGAATCTATCTATTGTTTTATTCTTCTCAATTTTACTTATTTCTGTTCCAATTTTTATTATGTCCCTCCTTCTACTGACTTTGCACCTCCATTTGTTCTTCTTTTTCAAGTTTCGTTAATCCTGAGTTTAGAGTCTTCATATGGGATTGTTATTGTTTCCTGAGGTAGGCCTGTATTGCAGTATACTTTTAGCACAGCCTTTGCAGTGTCCCACAGATTTTGTGGTGGTGAGTTATTGTTGTCATTTGGGTCCATATATTGCTTGATCTCTGTTTTTATTTGGTCATTGATCCATTGATTATTTAGGAGCATGTTGTGAAGCCTCCATGTGTTTGTGGGATTTTTCATTTTCTTTGCTTAAGTTATTTCTAGTTTCATACTTTTGTGGTCTGAGAAACTGGTTGGTAAAATTTTAATCTTTGTTAATTTACTGAGGCTCTTTTTGTGGTGTAGGGTATGATCTATTCTTGAAAATGTTTCATGTGCACATGTCAAGAATGTGTATTCTGGTGCTTTTGTGTGTACTGGTCTGCAGATGTCTGTTAGATCCATCTGTTCTAATGTGTTGTTCAGTGCCTCTGTCTCCTTACTTATTTTCTGTCTGGTTGATCTGTCCTTCAGTGTGAGTGGAGTGTTGAAGTCTCCTAGAATGAATGCATTGCATTCTATTTCCCCTTTTACTTCTGTTAGTATTTGTTTCACATATGTTGGTACTCCTGTGTTGGGTTCAGAGATATTTATAACAGTTATATCTTCTTGTTGGATTGACCTTTTGTCTCTTGTGACTTTGTTTGTTTTGAAGTCTATTTTGTCTGATAGAAGTACTGCAACTCCTGATTTTTTCTCCCTATTAGTTGCGTGAAATATCTTTTTCCATCCCTTCACTTTTAGTCTGTGTATGTCTTTGGGTTTACAGTGAGTCTCTTGTAAGCAGCCTATAGAAGGGTCTTGTTTTTTTATCCATTCAGTGACTCTGTGTCTTTTGATTGGTGCATTCAGTCCATTTACATTTAGGGTGATTATCAATAGGTATGTACTTATTTCCATTGCAGGCTTTAGATCTGTGGTTACCAAAGGTTCAAGGTTAACTTCCTTACTATCTGAGAGTCTGACTTAACTCACTTAATATGCTATTACATACACAATCTAAAGGGTCTTTTTTCCTCCTCCTTTTTCTTCCTCCTCCATTTTTTACATTTTAGGTATCATTCTGTACTCTTTGTCTATCCCTTGATTGTCTTTGTGGATAGTTGATGTAATTTTACATTTGATTAGTAATTATCCATTCTACTTTCTTTATTGTGGTTTTATTTACCTCTGGTGACAGCTGTTAAACCTTAGGAACACTGCTATCTATAACAGTCCCTCTGAAACAGTGTTGAGACGGTTTGTGGGAGGTAAAGTCTCACACCTTTTGCTTATCTGGAAATTGTTTAATACCTCTTTCAATTTTAAATGATAATCTAATCAGAGAAAGTATTCTTGGTTCCAGGTCCTTCTGCATCATTGCATTAAATACATCATGCCACTCTTTTATGGCCTGTAATGTTTCTTCTGAAAAATCTGGTGATAGCCTGATGGAGTTTCCTTTGTATGTGATCTTATTTCTCTCTTTGGCTGTTTTTAACAGTCTGTCCTTATCCTTGATCTTTGCCATTTTAATTACTGTATGTCCTGGTGTTGCCTTCCTTGGGTTCTTTGTGTTCAGAGATCTGCAGCTCCATGGCCTGAGAGACTATCTCCCCAGATTGGGGAAGTTTTCAGCAATTACCTCTTCAAGAATACTTTCTGTGTCTTTCCCTCCTCTTCTTCTTGTGTGTCTTTCTCTCTTCTTCTTGTGCCCCTATAATGCAAATATTATTGGTTTTGGATTGATCCCACAGTTCTCTCAATATTCTTTCATTCTTAAAGATCCCTTTTCTCTCTGTGCCTCAGCTTCTTTGTGTTCCTTCTCTGTAATTTCTATTTCTTTTATCATCTCCTCCACCATATGTAATCTACTTTTAATACCCTCCATTGTGCTCTTCAATAATTGGATCTCCAACCAGAATTCATTCCTGAGTTGTTGAACATTTTTATGTACCTCCATGAGCATATTAATGATTTTTATTTTGAAATCCCTTTCAGGAAGTTTACGAGGTCGACTTCATTTGAATCTTTGTGAGGTGTTGTATTCATAATTTTACATTGAACCAGGTTTCTTTGGCATCTCATATTTGTATATAGGTCCCTCTAGTGCCCAGAAGCTCTACTCTTTGGAGCTGCTCTGACCCTGAAGCAATGTTGGGGGTAGCAGGGAAGCGGTAGTGTTTCCTGGGGTTAGGAAAAAGCTGTTTCCTGCCTTCCGGCTGCTATGCCTGCCTCCACTGCCAGAGTCAGTGGGCCAAGCACACAGGTATAAGCCTCTGTGCTTTGCGTTTGTAGTAGCTGTAGATGGGGCTTCCCTCTGGCTGTCCTAATGCCAGGGTAGGGTTTCCTGGTTTGCGAGCCAGGTGGGGTTGGCCGGGAGAAAGGTGCAGTAGGCTGCATATCTCGAAGGGGGTTCTTCGAGCTGTGTAGCCAGCTAGGGAGCTGGAGTGCCTGAAGATCAAGAAAGTTCTCAACCTGTTTGGCAGAGTACTGTCCTTTCTCCTGAGCAGTAAGCTCTGTGCAATCCTTGCTCCATTAGCAGCCCTCTTGCTTTTAGGAAGTCTGTCAGACTACCTGCCTTTCTTTTGTCCCAGATCAGCCAAATGTGGATGGATCCCTGCTTCCCACAAGCGGCTGGAATCTCAGTCTTCACAGGTATTCTGCCTGTTTTAGCTTTCCAACCCCCTAATCAGGGGAGTACCATGAAAGCACCATGAAATGTTGGTTTGTTCTCCCAGAGCAGATCTCTGGAGTTAGATATTCAGCAATCCCAGTCCTCCACTCCCTCCCCGCTCTGTTTGTCTTACTCCTGCTAGTGAGCTGGGGTGTGGGAAGTCCTTGGGTCCAGGAGGCCCATGGCTTTGGTACGTTACCCTGTTCCGTGAAGTTTATTCTTTTCTCTAGGTGTATGCAGTTTGGTGCAGCCCTCTTTCCTATTGCTCTTTCAGGATTAGGTAGTATTAAGTATATTTTTGTATTATATGCGGTTTTAGGAGGAAGCCTCTGTCTCACTTCTTACGCCTCCATCTTTAATTCTCTCTGTCCCCTAGATTTTAAATTTACTTTTTCATCTCCTTTTCGTGCCTTCTATGATTCTTGGCTTTTAGCTGCATCCCTGCAGTCTCTCTCTGCCTTTCTCCTTCAGGGATCTACACATGGTGGCCTTCATTGCTGTGTCTCTTCTCTGGGTACTTTCAACACTCTCTCCTTATCCTTGATCTTTGCCATTTTAATTATATTATGTCTTGGTCTCGTCTTCCTGGGTTCCTTTTCTTATGGGATCTCTGTGTTTCCATGATCTGAGTGTGTCTGTTTCCTTCCCCAGATTGGGGAAGTTTTCCAGAATTATTTCCTTAAAGAGACTTTCTTTCCTTTGTCTCTTTTCCCCTTCTGGTACCCCTATTATGCAAATATTGTTTGTTTGGTGTGGTCACATAACTCCCTTATTACTCTTTCAGTCCTAGAGGTCCTTTTTTCCTCTCTGTTCCTCAGCTTGTTTTCTTGTGCTCTGGTTTCCATTTCATTTACTAACTCATTCATCTCATCTGATTTTAAATTCCTCCATTGTATGTTTCATTTCAGATACTGTATTTTTCAAAGAGTCTGTCTCTTCAAGTCCTACCTGAGATCTTCAGTATTTTTCTGTGGCTCTGTGGCCATGTTTATTATTTTTATTTTGTAATCGTTATGAAGATCGGTGATTTCGGTTTCACTTAGCCCTCTTTCTGGTCTTTGAGGGATTTTGGTTTGTACCAGATTCTTCTGCCATTTCATATTTCCAATGATTACTATGGAATAATAACTTCATGTAGGTATCACTCTCTAGTGCCCAGAAGATGTACTCTGTGGAGCTGCCTCACCCCTGGAGCAATGGCAGGGATTTCAGCTGGGCAGTGCTAGTGCCTTCCAGGAGGAAAGAGCTCTTTCCTCCTCCCTAGGTGCAATGCCTGCCTCCACTGCCATGGCCAGAGGGTACAGGGAGGAGCCTGTGCTTTATGCCCCTCTAGCTGCTGTAGTTTGGTCTGCCCTCTGGCTGTATTAGTATGATTGCAGGGGCAGCAGGTTTGAGAACCGGTGCATGCTGGGAGGAAGGATCACCTGAAGCTGCTGTAAGTTCCCAACCTGCTGGGCTCACTGTGCCTGGATGATTTTGTTCACCTTTCCTTTCTCCTGAGCAGCAAGTTCTGTGTGATTATTGCCCCTTTAGCATCCCTCTCACTATTCGGAATTCTTTCAAACTGCCCACCTTTCTTTTGTCCTGAAGTAGCCTATTGTGGGTACCTGTTCTCCACAAGAGGATGGAATCTCAGTCTCTCCAAGTATTCTGCCTGTCTTTTCTTTCCAACCCCACTAATCCCCAGAGCACCATGTAATGTGGGTTTGTGCTCCTGGAGCAGATCTCTAGTGGTTGGTGTTTAGCAGTCCTGGTATTCTACTCCCTCCGCGTTCCATTTCTCTTTCTCCTACCAGTGAGTTGGTATTGGCAGGAGGCCTTGGATCTTGCTGTCTCATGGCTTTGCTACTTTATCTTTTTCCATGAGCTCTTCTCTTTTCCCCTGATGTAGGCAGTCTGCTGCAGTCTTCTTTCTGGTTGATCTTTCAGGATTAGTTGTATTTGTTGTATTTTCATGTTATATATCATTTTTATAGGTTTCTGCCTCATTTCTCACACCGCCATCTTTTTTCTCCCATAACAGAAGTTTTTGAAAATAATCTCAGAATAGTGAAGTCCGTTTTGTGCACACTTCAAGGTCAAATGTTATTTTTTAAAAGGAATGAATTAAATCAATTTTATGAAAAGAAAAGCTATTCTTCATCTAAAATAGGAGTGACAGAAATATACAAATAGTAAACTGGGAAAAACATTGACCAGTGATATCACAGAACTCATAGCCGTAGCCTTAATATGTAAAGGGCATCTACAAATCAATAAGAATACCTCACCAACTGTAGAAAAAATTAGGTGAATGATATGAATGAAAAAGTTTGTAATTAAGAAAGTCTAATTACTGAGTTGTTCTGGCTATAAGTCCTTTGTCAAATCTGTGTTTTGTGATTTTTCTTTCAGTCTGTGGCTTTCCTACTCTTCTTTTTATTGAGGTACTTTAAATGCATAAATGTTACTATACAGCTTGAAGAATTTATATTTATATAAAACATATGTGTGTATACATATATATATTGTATACACACATACATGTAACTATCACCGAAATCAAGATATCAAATATCCTACCTATTCCCACCTGCACATATTTCACCTGTGTCCCCATCCCCTCCCCATGGCAACCACCACTCTGTGTTCATAAGTTTACTTCTGTTTTGTTTTGTTTTTTTAGATTTCATATATATTTGAAATCATATTGTATTTTCTTTCTCTGACTTAATTCACTTAAATACCTTCTAGGTACACATACGTTGTCACAAATGGCAAGATTTCATTGTGTGTGTGTATGTGTGTCTGTGTACCACATCTTTATGCATCTTTTTAATGCTGGACACTTAGTTGCTTTCATATTTGGCTATGTATATGATGCTACAATATACAAAGGAGTGAATGTATCTTTTCAAATTAATGATGTTGTTTTTGGGTACATTCCTGGAAGTGGAATTAATGGGTCATGTGATATTTCTGTTTAGTTTTTTGAGAAATCTTCGTACTGCATTCCACAGTGGCCAGACCAATTTATATTCTACTAAAAGTGTGCAAGGATTCCCTTTTCTCCACATCGTTGCCAATGCTTTTTATTTCTTGTCTTGTTAATATTAACTACTTTGGTGTGAAGTGATACCTCATTGTGGTTTTAATTTGCATTTCCCTGATGATTAGTGATACGGAGCATCATTTCATTTGTTGGCCATCTGTATATTTTCTTTGGGAAAATGTCTGTTTAGGTCCTCTGGCCATTTTTGGTGTTGAGTTGTATGAGTTCTTTATATATTTTGGACATTAGCCCTTCATTGTGTATATCATTTGCAGATATAAACTCCCATACAGTAGCATGCCTTTTCATTTTATTGATGCTTTCCTTTGCTGTGCAGGAGTTTTTTAGTTTGATGTAGTCCCATTTTTTAATTTTTGCTTTTGTTTCCCTTGCCTGGAGAGATGTGTCCAGGAAAAATTGCTAATGCTTGTGTGAAGGAGTTTAGTGCCTGTCTTTTTTCTAGGAGTTTTATGGTTTCAGATCTTATATTTGGGTCTTTATTTTGAGTTTGTTTTTGTGTATGATCTAAGTAAGTGATCCAGTTTCATTCTTCTGAATGTAGTTCTGCACTTTTCCAAACACCGTTTATTTGAAGCGACTGTCATTTACCTGTTGTATAGTCTTGCCTCTTTTGTTATAGATATTGACTATAAGTGTGGATTTATTTCTTGGCTTTCTAATCTGTCCCATTGCTCTGTGTATCTATTTTTGTGTCAGTACCATACTGTTCTGGTTACTATAGCTTTTTAGTATAATCAAATCAGGGATTGTAATATCTCCAGCTTTGTTCTTCTTTCTCAAGATTGCCTCGGATATTCACCCTTTTGTGGTTCCTTACAAATTTTAGGATTATGTGCTCTAGTTCTGTGAAAAATGCCATTAGTATTTTGTATTTTGATAGAGATTACATGTAGATTGCTTTGGGTAGTAGGGCAATTTTAATTTATTGCCAGTGTGGTTTCTAACCATGAGCATAGAGTATCTTTCCATTTATTTGTGTTGTTTTCAGTCTCTTTCATCAGTGTCTACAGTTTTCAATGTATAGGTCTTTCACATCCTTGGTGATATTTATTCCTAGGTACTTTATTTTTTAATAAAATCGTAAATGGGATTGTTTTCCTCATTTCTCTTTCTATTAGCTCATTATTTGTGTATAGAAATGTAATAGATTTCTCTGTGTTGATTTTATCCTGCAACTTTCCTGTATTCATTCATTAGTTCTAATAGTTTTTAGGTGGAGTTAGTTTTGTATGTATTGTAGTATATCATCTGCAAGTAGTGACAGCTTTACTTGTTCCTTACCAATTTGAATGCCTTTTATCTCTTTTATCTTGTATGATTGCTGTGGCTAGGATTTCCAGTATGATGTTGAATAAAAGTGGTGAGCATGGGCATCCTTGTCTTCTTCCTGTGGAGGAAAAGGTTTCAGGTTTTTGTCACTGAGTATGATGTTACCTGTAGGTTTATTATATGTGAACTTTATTATGTTGAGATATGTTATCTCTACCCCATTAATGTTGAGAGTTTTATCATGAATGGATGTTGTCATGCTTTTCCTCATCTGTTGAGATGATCATGTACCTTTTATCCTTCCTTTTGTTAATGTGGTGTATCACATTGGTTGATTTGCATAGGTTGAGCCATCCTTGCATCCCTGGAATAAATCTCAGTCAAGGTGAATGACCCTTTTGATGTATTTTTGAATTTGGTTTGCTAAAATACTTTGTTGAGGATTTTTGCATCTAAGTTTATTAGGGATATTGGTCTGTAATTTTTTTTGTAGTGTCTGCCTGGTTTTGATACCAAGGTGACACTAGCCTTGTAGAATGAATCTGGAGGCTTTCCTTCCTCTTCAGGGTTTTTAGTTTGAGAAGGATAGGCATTAATTCTTTAAATGTTTGGTAGAATTCTGTGACACCATCTGTTCTTAGACTTTTGTTTGTTGGAAGTTCTTTGAGTACTAACTCAATTCCATTACTAGTGACAAGTCTGTTCAGATTTCCTGTTTTTTTTCCTAGGTCAGTCTTAAAAGATTGCATGTTTCTAGGAATTTATCCATTTCTTTCAGGTTGTCCAATGTTGCCATATAATTTTTCATAGTAATCTATTATAATTGTTTGTATTTCTGTGGTGGCAGTTGTGACTTCTCCTTAATTTCTGATTTGTATCTTCTTTTTTCCCTTGATGAATTTAGATTTAGCTAAAGGTTTATTAATTTCATCTTTTTAAAAAGCTCTTAGTTTCATGGATATTTTGTATTTAAGTCTTTTTCATTTATTTCTGCTTTGATCTTTTTTCCTTCCTTCTACTAACTTGGGATTTGTTCTTTTTCCAGTTACTTTAGGTATAGGGTTAGTTAGATAGTTTATTAGGGACTTTTCTTGTTTTTTGAGGTAGACCTGTACTGCTTATATAAACTTTGCTGTTAGAACTGCTTTTGCTGTGTCCCAAATATTCTGAACTGTTACAGTGTTTCTATTTTCATTATTCTCCAAGTACTTAAATTTCCTCTTCGATTTCTTCATTGATCCATTGGTTGTTTAATATCAGGCTGTCTTTGTATTTTTTCCAGTTTTCTTCATAAATTTCCATTTTCATACCATTGTGGTAGGAGAAAGTATGATTTCCTCAATAAATTTAAGTCTTCTTAAATTTATTGAGACTCGTTTTTATGACCTAAGTTGTCAACTGTCTTGGAGAATGTTCTATGTGCACTTGAAAAGAATTTGCATTCTGCAATTTTTGGTTGTAATGTTCTGTATATATGTTGTTCAAAACCACTATTTCCTTACTGATTTCCTACCCATTGACTTAACTGGGGTGTTAAAGTCCCCCAAAATACATTACTGTATTAATGTCACTTTCTCTCATTGTGTTTGTCAATATTTGCCCTATGTAGGTAGGTGCTCTTCTGTTGGGTGCATAGATATTTACAGTTGTTTCATCTTCTTGCTGGACTGAGCCCTTGTTATATAATGTCCTTCTTTGTCTCTTGCTGCTGTCTTTGTTTTAAAGTCTGTTTTGATATAAGTACTACTGCTATAGCTTTTTTTTTATTCATTTCTATTTGCATGGACTATCTTTTATCATACCTTCAGTTCCAATCTGTGTGTGTCTTTAGTTCTAAAGTGTCCCTGTAGGCAGCATAGAGATGGGTCTTGTGTTTTATCCAGTCACCCTGTTTCTTTTGATTGGAATATTTAGTCCTTTTACATTTAAACTAATTATTGCTAGGTATGTACTTAGTGCCATTTTGCTGAATGCTCTCTGGTTGCTTTTGTCATTCTTTGATTCTTCTTTCTTCCTTTGTTTATGATGTCTTTAGCATTATGATTAGATTCCTTTCTCTTTTTAATATTTTGGTTTGTGGTTACCATGAGATTTATATATGATGTTTTATGCATATAGCAGGCTAGGTTGGTGGTTGCTTAAAGTTAAATGTATTCTAAAAGAACTACATTTTTTACTCTTCCTCCTCCATGTTTTATGTATATGATGACATCTATTACACTTTTCATTTAGGGAATTGATTCCCTTAACTAATTTTTAGAAGTAGATTTTACTACTTTTGCATTTTAACCTTAATGCTAGCTTTTAAGAAGTGATTGATCTACTGCCTTTACATGTTTACTTTTACCACCACAATTTTTTCATAATTTCCTTGCTTCCAGTTATAACCTTTCTGTTTTCCTCTTAATGAATTCCTTTTAACATTTCTTGCAAGGCTGGTTTAGTAGTAGTGAACTCTTTTAACTTCTGTTTATCTGGGAAGTCCTTTATGTTTCAGTTCTGAATGATAATCCTGCTGGGTAGAGTATTCTTGATTTTTTCCTTTCAGCACTTTGAATATATCATGTACTCCCTCCTGGGCTGTAGAGTGTCTGCTGAAAATTCAACTGACAGCCTTATGGGGTTTCTCTTGTAACTTGTAACTTTACTCTTGCTGCTCTTAGGATTCTGTCTTTGATCTAAAGCATTTTATAACTTATTCTGAACTCTTGATCAGGTAGATTGCTTAACTATTTCATTTAGTTCTTTTACTGTTTTGCCTTTGGTGTCAAGCATATTTTTTGTCTCATTTTGTTTGACTTTTATGTTTGTTTTTATGGATTAAGCAAAAAGAGCTATCTCTCCCAGTCTTGAAGGTGTGTGGCCTTGTATAGGAATATCTCCTGGGTAGACTGTGTGAGCCTAGCAGTTTTGGCTGGCTAGTGACTGGGTAGGCATGGGCCTGGGTGTCCTGGTGCCTGTCTTGTCAAGTGGGCACTGGCTGGGCTGTGCCGGAGGGGCACAATCTTGAGTCCTCCTGGGTGGGAGGAGGTTGGGGCTATGCTGGCAGGAGACTGGAGTCAGAAGGGACATGGGTTGGGAGAATCCACCGAGTGCCATCCTGCTGCCACAATGGTGGGACTGCTGGATCTCTGGTGGGTGTATCTGGGTGTGGGTGGGAGCTAGGAGGCTACCTTGGTGTTTAGAGCTGGTGTGTGTGCCCTTACCCTGCTCCCATTTGCACTATTAATGTGCTGGGATATAAGCAATGGTGCTTACCAGCACTTCCAATCCTGGGAGAATTCTAGTAGTTCCCCTGCCATTTGGCAACAGCTTTAGTTCTGAAAATTAGTTTCCTTCTTTTACAATGTGGTTGCCCTTTAAATAACAGTTTTTATGTCCCTCAGGGCAGGTGAATCTGCACTCACGTTCCTCAGCGATATCCCTCCCAGGTGCAGGGCTGTGTTGGGGGTGGGTCTCCCTATTACTGGTCTACCATCTCTCCTTTTTTTTTTTTTGGTGTCATTAATCTACAATTACATGAGGAACATTATGTTTACTAGACCCCCTTTTACCAAGTCCCCCTCACATACCCCATTAGTCATTGTCCATCAGTGTAATAAGATGCTGTAAAATCACTACTTGTCTTCTCTGTGTTGCACAGCCCTCCCAGTGAATCCCCCCCACATTATACATGCTAATCACAAAGCCCCCTTTCTTCTCCCCCACTTCTGCCTCCCTTCCCACCCATCCTTCCCAGTCCCTTTCCCTTTGGTAACTTAGTCCATTCTTGGGTTCTGTGATTCTGCTGCTGTTTTGTCCCTTCAGTTTTTCCTTTGTTCTTATACTCCACATATGAGTGAAATCATCATTTGGTACTTGTCTTTCTCCACCTGCCTTATTTCACTGAACATAATACCCTCTAGCTCCATCCATGTTGTCGTAAATGGTAGGATTTGTTTTCTTCTAATGGCTGAATAATATTCCATGTACCACATCTTCTTTATCCATTCATCTACTGATGGACACTTAGGTTGCTTCCATTTCTTGGCTATTGTAAATAGTGCTGCGATAAACAGGGGTGCATCTGTCTTTTTCAAATTGGGCTGCTGCATTCTTAGGGTAAATTCCTAGAAGTGGGATTCCTGGGTCAAATGGTATTTCTATTTTGAGCTTTTTGAGGAACCTCCATACTGCTTTCCACAATGGCTGAAGTAGTTTACACTCCCACCAACAGTGTAAGAGAGGGTTCGTTCCCCTTTCTCCACATCCTCGCCAATACTTCTTGTTGTTTGTCTTTTGGATGTTTGCCATCCTAACTGGTGTGAGGTGATATCTCATTGTGGTTTTAATTTGCATTTCTTTGATGGTCAGCAATGTGGAGCATCTTTTCATGTGTCTATTGGCCATATGAATTTCTTCTTTGGAGAACTGTTCAGCTCCTCTGCCCAATTTTTAATTGGATTATTTACTTTTTGTTTGTTGAGGTTGCGTGAGCTCTTTATATATTTTGGATGTCAACCATTTATTGGATCTGTCATTTATGAATGCATTCTCCCATACTGTAGGATACCTTTTTGTTCTGTTGATGATGTCCTTTGCTGTATAGAAGCTTTTCAGCTTGATGTAGTCCCACCTGTTCATTTTTGCTTTTGTTTCCCTTGCCCAGGGAGATATGTTCATGAAGAAGTCACTCATGTTTATGTCCAAGAGATTTTTGCCTATGATTTTTTCTAAGACTTTTATGCTTTCATGCCTTACATTCAGTTCTTTGATCCATTTCTAATTTACTTTTGTGTATGGCGTTAGACAATGATCCAGTTTCATTCTCTTACATGTAGCTCTCCAGTTTTGCCAACACCAGCTGTTGAAGAGGCTGTCGTTTCCCCTTTGTATGTCCATGGCTCCTTTATTGTATATTAATTGACCATATATGTTTGGGTTAATGTCTGGAGACTCTATTCTGTTCCATTGGTCTGTGGCTCTGCTCTTGTGTGAGTACCAAATTGTCTTGATTACTGTGGCTTTGTAGTAGAGCTTGAAGTTGGGAAGCGAGATTCCCCCACTCTCTCTATTTTTCCTTCTCAGGATTGCTTTGGCTATTTGGGGTCTTTGGTGTTTCCATATGAATTTTAGAACTATTGGTTCCAGTTCGTTGAAGAATGCTGTTCGTAATTTGATAGGGATTGCATTGAATGTGTATATTGCTTTGGGCAGGATGGCCATTTTGACAATATTAATTCTTCCTAGCCAAGAGCATGGGATGAGTTTCCATTTGTTAGTGTACTCTTTAATTTCTCTTAAGAATGTCTAGTAGTTTTTGGGGCATAGGTCTTTCACTTCCTTGGTTAGGTTTATTCCTAGGTATTTTTTTTTTTTTATGCAATTGTGAATGGAATTGTTTTCCTGGTTTCTCTTTCTATTAGTTCATCGTTAGTGTGTAGGAAAACCTCAGATTTCTGTGTATATATTTTGGATGTCAACCGTTTATCGGATCTGTCATTTATGAATACATTCTCCCATACTGTAGGGCACCTTTTTGTTCTATTGATGGTGTCCTTTTTTGTATCCTAATTTTGTATCCTGTAGCTTTGCTGTATTCTGATATCAGTTCTAGTAGTTTTGAAGTGGAGTCTTTAGGGTTTTATGTACAATATCATGTCATCTGCAAATAGTGAAAGTTTGACTTCTTTTTACTGATCTGGATTCCTTGTAATTCTTTGTTTTGTCTAATTGCTGTGGCTAGGACCTCCAGTACAATGTTGAATAACAGTGGGGAGAGTGGGCATCCCTGTCTTGTTCCCAATCTTAGAGGAAATGTTTTCATCTTCTCGCTGTTCAGTATGATGTTGGCTGTGGGTTTTTCATATATGGCCTTCATTATGTTGAGGTACTTGCCCTCTATACCCATTTTGTTGAGAGTTTTTATCATGAATGGATGTTGAATTTTGTCAAATGCTTTTTCAGCGTCTATGGAGATGATCATGTGATTTTTGTCCTTTTTGTTGATGTGGATGATGTTGATGGATTTTCAAATGTTGTACCATTCTTGCATCCCTGAGATGAATCCCACTTGATCATGGTGTATGATCCTCTTGATGTACTTTTGAATTCGGTTTGCTAATATTTTGTTGGGTATTTTTGCATCTATGTTCATCAGGGACATTGGTCTGTAGTTTTCTTTTTTCATGGGCTCTTTGCCTGGTTTTGATATTAGGGTGATGCTGGCTTCGTAGAATGAGTCTGGAAGTATTCCCTCTTCTATTTTTTGGAAAACTTTAAGGAGAATGGGTATTACGTCTTCTCTGTATGTCTGATAAAATTCTGTGGTAAATCCATCTGGTCCAGGAGTTTTACTCTTGGGTAGTTTTTTGATCACTGATTCAATTTCTTTGCTGGTAATTGGTCTGTTTAGATTTTTCTGCTTCTTCCTTTGTCTGTCTTGGAAGGTTGTATTTTTCTAGGAAGTTGTCCATTTCTTCTAGGTTTTCCAGCTTGTTAGCATATATTTTTTTGTAATATTCTCTAATAATTCTTTGTATTTCTGTGGAGTCCGTCATGATTTTTCCTTTCTCGTTTCTGATTCTGTTGATGTGTATAGATTCTCTTTCTTTTTATAGGTCTGGCTAGAGGCTCATCTATTTTGTTTATTTTCTCGAAGAACCAGCTCTTGCTTTCATTGATGTTTTTCTATTGTTTTATTCTTCTCAATTTTATTTATTTCTTCTCTGATCTTTATTATGTCCCTCCTTCTACTGACCTTAGGCCTCCTTTGTTCTTCTTTTTCCAGTTTTGATAATTGTGACATTAGACTATTCATTTGGGATTGTTCTTCCTTCTTTAAATATGCTTGGATTGCTATATACTTTCCTCTTCAGACTGCTTTCGCTGCGTCCCACAGTAGTTGGGGCTTTGTGTTGTTGTTATTTGTTTCCATATATTGCTGGATCTCCATTTTAATTTGGTCATTGATCCACTGATTATTTAGGAGCGTGTTGTTAAGCCTCCATGTGTTTGTGAGCCTTCTTGCTTTCTTTGTACAATTTATTTCTAGTTTTATACCTTTGTGGTCTGAGAAGTTGGTTGGTACAATTTCAATCTTTTTGTATTTACTAAGGCTCTTTTTGTGGCCTACTATGTGGTCTATTCTGGAGAATGTTCCATGTGCACTTGAGAAGAATGTGTATCCTGTTGCTTTTGGTTGTAAAGTTCTATAGATGTCTATTAGGTCCATCTGTTCTAGTGTGTTGTTCAGTGCCTCTGTGTCCTTACTCATTTTCTGTCTGGTGGATCTATCCTTTGGAGTGAGTTGTGTGTTGAAGTCTCCTAAAATGAGTGCATTGCACTCTATTTCCTCCTTTAATTCTGTTAGTATTTGTTTCACATATGTTGGTGCTTCTGTATTGGGCGCATATATATTTATAATGGTTATATCCTCTTGTTGGATTGACCACTTTATCATTATATAATGTCCTTGTTTATCTCTTGTGAACTTCTGTGTTTTGAAGTCTATTTTGTCTGATACTAGTACTGCAACACCTGCTTTTTTTCTCCTTGTTGTTTGCATGAAATATCTTTTTCCATCACTTGACTTTTGGTCTGTGCATGTCTTTGGGTTTGAGGTGAGTCTCTTGTAAACAGCGTATACATGGGTCTTGCTTTTCTTATACATTCTATTACTCTGTGTCTTTTGCTTGGTGCATTCAGTCCATTTACATTTAGGGTGATTATTGAAAAATATGTACTTATTGCCATTGCAGGCTTTAGGTTCGTGGTGACTAAAGGTTCAAGGGTAGCCTCTTTACTATCTTCCTTTCTAACTTAACTCACTTAATTGAGCTATTATAAACACAGTCTGATGATTCTTTATTTCCTTCCCTTCTTATTCCTCCTCCTCCATTCTTTGTATGTCACGTGTTTTTTTTGTGTGTGTGTGCTCTTTTGTGTTTCCTTGACTGCTTTTGTGGGTAGTTGATTTTATATTTTGCCTTTAGTTAGTATTTGATTGTTCCACTTTCTTTGCTGTGATTTTATTTTCTCTGGTGGTATCTGTTTAGCCTTATGTGGGCCTCCATCTAGAGCAGTCTCTCTAAAATACCTGTAGAGGTGGTTTGTGGGATGCAAATTCCCTTCACTTTTGCATTGTCTGGGAATTGTTCAATCCCTCCGTCATATTTAAATGATAATCATGCTGGATACAGTATCCTTCGTTCAAGGCCCTTCTGTTTCATTGCATTAAATATATCATGCCATTCTCTTCTGGCCTGTAAGGTTTCTGTTGAGAAGTCTGATGATAGCCTGATGGGTTTCCTTTGTAGGTGACCTTTTTTCTCTCTCTGGCTGCCTTTACTACTCTGTCCTTGTCCTTGATCTTTGCCATTTTAATTATTATGTGTGTCTTGGTGTTGTCCTCCTTGGGTCCCTTGTGTTGGGAGTTCTGTGTGCCTCTGTGGTCTCAGAGGCTATTTCCTTCCCCAGTTTGGGGAAGTTTTCAGCAATTATTTCTTCAAAGACACTCTCTATCCCTTTTTCTCTCCTTCTTCTGGTACCCCTATAATGTGGACATTGTTTCTTTTGTATTGGTCACACAGTTCTCTTAATATTCTTTCATTCCTGGAGATCCTTTTATCTGTCTCTGCATCAGCTTCTCTGTGCTCCTGTTCTCTGATTTCTATTCCATTAATGGCCTCTTGCATCTCATCCATTCCTCTTTAAAGTCCTTCCAGAGATTGTTTTATTTTTGTATTCTCCCTTCTTAGCTGTTGCATATTTGTCTGCAGCTCCATCAGCATGGTTATGACCTTTATTTTGAATTCTTTTTCAGGAAGATCGGTTAGGTCTATCTCCCCAGATTCCTTCTCAGGGGAGGATGTCTGGGGTAGTCTGGTCTGTATCAAATTCGTCTACCTTTTCATGGCGATAGAGGTAGTTGTAAGTAGTTGGCATATGTGTCAGCTGGGAGAACCACAATCCTTTCCACTTGCTCCTGGCCTTCCTTTCCTGGGAGAACGGCAACCCCTAGCAGCTTGTGCTAGGCAGCTGTGCACAGCAGGGTCTCTGATTCTTGCCTGGCCACTGTGGAGTTAAGCCCCGTGGTTGATGTAAGCATGGCTGCTTTCAGGCTGGTCCTCTGCTATGGTGGGGCCGTGACAGAGGAGGAATGGGCGGAAGGCTGTTTATCGCTGTGAGGGGCCTCCAAGCTGGGCTGCTGCCCAGGGGTTAGGGCGCCCAGAGTTCTCTGGGATTCCCAGCTGCGGGGCTGATTGCACCAGGATGCTTCCGTCCAGCTGTGAGGGCCCTGTCACTTTAGGACTTTCAAAAAGCACTCACTTTTCTTTTGTCCCAGGGGCGCCAGCTGTGGGGACCCACTCGCAGATTTTACTGTCCCGCTTCCCTAGTATCCAGTACACCACACACTGTGTGTCTGCGCTCCTGGTGCGGATGTCTAGGGCTGGGTATTTAGCAGTCCCGGGCTCCCTCTCCCTCCCCGCTCCAACTCCTGTTCTCCCGCCGGGAAGCTGGGGTTGGGGTGTTGCTCAGGTCCCGCTGGGCTGTGGCTTGTATCTTACCTCTTTTATGAGGTGCTGGGTTCTCACAGGTGTAGAGGTAGTCTGGCTGTTGTCCTGTGTCTTCTGGTCTCTCTTTTAGGAATAGTTGTATTTATTGTATTTACAAAAATATATGTTTTCGGGAGGAGATTTCCACTGACCAACTCACGCTGCCATCTTGGCTCCTTCCTCTCCTGCATGTTTTTTATGAGGTCTTTTTATCTTTCAGTGTGCAGGTGTTCACTCACAGCTCAGTTCTTCCTCAGGTTGAACTGCTGTATGTATAGGTGATTTTGTATGTACGTGAGAGGAACCATGTTCATGTTCTTTATATACCACCTTGGACCTGTCCTTTCTACTTATCCATGTTTTTTTATGAGTGGAGATTTAAAATTTTGATGAAGTCTAATTTACCATATTTCTTTCTTTTATAGTTCTTGCTTTCTATATCCAGTCTAAAAATAACTAACTTCATGTTTTCTTCTAATAGGTTTATAGCTTTAGGTTTTACATTTATATCTCTGATGCATCTCAATTTTTGTGTAAGATAAAAACCGAGTTTTTGGATCAAAGTTGTTTAAATTTTTTGCTCCTCCATCCAATTTTCCATTTGTTTAATGTATTTGCTGAAAAAAATTCTCTTTCTCCATTTGCTTTGGCACATTTGTAGAAGGTCAGTTGGCCACATATACTGTGAGTGTAGTGTATTTCTGGATTATGTTCTTACATTGATCTCTGTTCTTACACAAATACCATACTGTCTTGATCACTGTAACTTTTTAGTATGCCTTGAAATCAGTGTAAGTTGGCCAGCTTTATCATCCTTTTTCTAAATGATTTTGGCAATTCTAAGTCCTTTGTATTTCCGAATAAATTGTAGAATCATCTTGTGAATGCTTTAAACACACCTGCTAGATTATGATTGGGATTGTGTTTAATGTATAAATTCATTTGGGGAGAATGGACATTTTAACAATATTAAGTCTCACAGCCTTTATGGTATGTTTTCCATTTATTTGGGTCTTTAATTTTTCTCAGCAATATTTTGTAATTCTTAGTTTACAGATCCTGCACATATTTTAAAAACATATTCCTGAGTATTTCATACTTCTAAAATTGTCATAAACTTTTTAAAATGCTATCTTCCACTTATTTGCTACTATAGAAATTGTTTCCTGTATGTTGATTTTATATCCTGTGCCTGTGCCAAAATCACACACTAATTGTAGGAGCTTTGTTACAGATTCTGTGAGATTTTCATAGGCATTCATGACTGTATACAGTGACTGTTTTATTTTTTTCTTTTCTAAACTGTGTATCAGTTGTTTCTTACCTTACTGCACCGGCTATGACTTCTAGTACAATGTTGAATAGAAGTAGTGAGGAAATCTTTACCTTTTTCTCAATCTTAGGAGGAAAGCATTAAGCGTTTGCTACTATTTATGATATAGCTTATAGATGCTTTCTGTCAGGTTAAGTTCTCTCCTGTTTCTAGTTTGCTGAGAGTTTTTAATTATAAATGGTTATTGAGTTTTAGCAAATAGTTTTTTGTGCATCTAAGGAGATGGTCCTATGGTTTTTCATCTTTATTCCTTAAATTGGACCCATACTGAAGGAGCAGCACCTAATTTTGAGACATGGTAGTCTCAGGGCTACATGGTGGGTCCTGAAGTTTAAACTTAGTCATGGCATAAGCAACCTGTTTACAATGCATTTAAAGCAAATCACATGACAGGACTGCATTTCTCCCCTACAAGGGGCAGTGAGACCACATGGCAATAGGCAGTTCTGCACAATCATCTTATAGGGAGGCTAACAAATAATTGGGACCAAAAGTACAATCTGCCAAACACATCACTCTTAATTATATGCATTAAATTGTATGTGTGTAAAAAATTTATTAAAAAGAAAAAGATCTGGAAGGATAGACACTGAAGTGTATTTGTATTTTCTAAATTTAATTTTTAAAAATGTTTTATAATTAAGAAAAAGTTTCTTTTTGAGAAGTAAATTTCATGTTTTTTAAGTCTGTATTTTAAAGATGATTCCTTGTTTTAGATACTCAGTTTTGAGCTGGAAAGGATCAGTTGTCTCTCCTATCTAATAATTCCTCTGTCCACCTCACCACTCAGGTTTATGGATGCTGAAACTGAAAAGCAGAGGTGCTAAAGTGCTTTGCTCCAAGGTCATGTAGATTAGTAGAAGATTCATCTAAAGCAGGACATTATCTGAATATCAGAAATCAAGGAAGGCTTGAGAAATAGTTTCTAAAAATCTGACATAGTTTAAAATAACCTTGTAATTGTTTTAACCCAAGGAGTCACTAAAATACTCTAAAAAAAAAAAAGAAATTCTTAAATTCTTTTACAAATGCTTATTGAGCACCTATTACCTTATCATCCAATCCATAACTGGGATTTTGAGTGTAATAGCATATTTCTAGATTGTAAAGGATATATATATCTATCAGGATATAAGGGATGAATTAGGATATAAAGGATGTGTAAAGAATTATGAACGATACTTAATCTCTACATCTGGGGAACTCTCAATATGTAGTAATAATAATAATAGCTAAGATTTATTGGCTACATATAATGTAATAAGCACAGTTAATGCATTTTACATGTATTGTCACTCTAAACAATTTCTTAAGGTAGGTGCCTGTTATTATCTGTATTTTATAATTGAGGAAATCAAGGCACAAAGAAGCTATAAAAACTGCCAAAGTCATCTGGCCAATAAGTGGAATAGCCACAATTTGAACTCGACCAGATTTACTTCACAGCCCATGATTTCAACTACTACACTCTGTGGAAAGACAGAAGGCATATAGCCTATGCTGTTTTCTAATATACTCCAGTTCCTTCTTAAATAAGAATTGCATCTAGTTCAAATATATACAGAAGAAAATTAGCTAAGCATAAGAATAAGGAGCCAAGTCTTAACTAGGCAGTTGCTGCACAGGTTTGGCTGACTAAATAGAAAATAGTGCTTTTTTATCTTCAGTTGTCTTAGTGTTGTGTGTTGTAGCTTAGTAGTTATTAGCACGGGCTTTAGACTAAGACCTGGATTCAGATTCTGGCTTCACCACTTCCTAGTTTTATGACCATGGGCAGGTCAAAGGTCAATTAATGGAAGCTATTTGTTGTTTGGATAGCCTGTCATGATGGCTGCATTTCTTTTTCTTTTCTTAATCAGGTGGATTTGTTTAAAAAGAGTCTCCTGTTGATTCCCATTCACCTGGAAGTCCACTGGTCTCTCATTACTGTGACACTCTCTAATAGAATTATTTCATTTTATGATTCCCAAGGCATTCATTTTAAATTTTGTGTAGAGGTAAGTTTACACTGCCTGTTTTTTCATTTACCTTATGACTAATCAAACAGTGTCTTAGTTCTATGTAGAACAACAGAAATCAGTATCAGAGAAGATCCATTTCTGTCATGAAAGCCCTCTAATTTAATGTTGTCAGAGAAAAGAACTACAAGAATCATCTCCAGGTGGGGAGAGGTTACTGTCTACAATCTGGAACCCTCTCTAAGATACATACCCTGTTTGGATTTTGCCACATTTTTTCTGCTGTCCCCTTAAAACTACTGCTGAATGTGGATAGAAGTAATTTTCCTTGGTTTCTTTTAGAGCTAAAATTGGCTTGTATCTTCAAAATAACTTACATAGAATGAATTGTAACCAAGAGAATCACTGACAAAATATTAGCGTTCAGCTAGCAAGAGTTCCAACAAGATGGTGGGATATAAAGCAAGAAAAACAAGTAGGTTTCCTGCTTTTCCTGCACTAGCAAGAATCAGCTAGAAAAAAAAAGTAACTGAAGATAGACTACATTTTCAAAAGCAACAAATACATAAACTACCCAGGGATATACCCCAGCAAAAAACATGAAAGCTCTTTAAGATGAAAACTCTAATAAAATATTTAAAGTAAATCTGAATAGATGGAAAGATAAGGCATATTCAGCATTCTAAAGAGATCAACTCTCCCCAAACTGAATATACCAATTTCAATCCAAATCAGTTTTCCAACAGCATTTTGAATGAAATCTGATAAGCTTGTCCTAGAATTCATATTGCAGAATTCATGTGCATAAACAGCTAAAACATTTTTGAAGTAGAACAATGAAGGAATGAATAGTAGGTCTACTAGATGTCAAACCGTATCACAAACTATTGATTTTTGGCTCAGGAGTAGACAAGTAGATTGGTGAAACAGCAGAGACAATCTAGAAACAACTCATGTATATGTGGGAATTTAATATATGATTAAGTTGGGAAAGGACAGGCTGTTCAATATATGCCACTGGGAAAGTTTGGGCAGGTAAACTATACATCCTTTAACTTCATACTTAAAAAAAAAGCAACAAATTCCAGATGAAACAGTGACCTAAATATAAAACACAAAACTACAAGATTTACAATAAAACATAGATGTATTATGTTCTTAGAGTAGGGAAGGCCTTACATATAACCAAAAAAGCAAAACAAAGGAACTGATTGAAAGATTTGACCATACCATAATTTAATCCTCCTGTGTACCAAGTTAAAAGACAAGGGATAGACAAAATGTTTGTGACATACACAGTTGTCACTATCAAGAATGTATACAGAACTACAAATGAATAAGGAAAAGGATTAATAGGAATGGACAAAGATTAAAATAAGTAATTTTTCAGAAAAAATGCAAATAACCATTAAACACATTGGAGAGATGCTCAGGCTTGCCAGATAGAAATGCAAATTAATACCACATTAGGATTCCATTTTTGCCTGTTATATTAGGAAAAGTTTGATGCTATTGTTTATGTGGGTGAATAGAAACAAGCATTCTCATTATTTTCTGGTGGAAGTATATTGTCATAGCCACTTAGGGAAAAATGCAATTCTGATCATTTCTAAGTGCATTATAAATTAAAAAGGTGACTCTCTTATTACATACCAGTTCTATTTCTTAGTATTTACTCAACAGAAATGCTTATACATGCACACAAGGATGGGGCATGCACTAGGATATGCACTGCATTAGTAAAAAATGGAAAAAACCTGAATTTAGCTCTACCAACAGAACAGCTAAAATACCTACACTATACTATTAAACTGACCATAGCAGTTAATAGTTTAGATCTCCATGTTCTAACATGGAAAGATCTTCCAGACATACTGAGTTTAGAAAAGCAAGTTGCAGAATGATGTAGTATAATGTGGAAAGAAAATACATGTATGCATCCATGTATATGCACATACAAATGCATACTGCATATATACCCATACACACATACTTCCGCTTCTCTGCCTTCAGGGAGGTCAGTTTAATTCGTATAACCCCTGACTTCACCCTTCAAAGAGATTCAGAGAGAGAGATGCACAAAGAGGTCCCTTGAGGGCATAGGGAGAAATTTGAAACTCCAGTAAACTGCATCTTCATAGAGATTTTTCATAGTGGACTTAACTGTATTTAGTATCCAGAATAGGTTTAAGTGTAACTTTCTAGAAACTGAATGATATCTTTACCTGAAGCATTCAAAAATATGTAGCATATCTAAGGCTAGATAATGTTTAGTTTCATTTAGTTTCAGTTATTAGTGATTTCTGTGACAGGTTCTTTCCCTCTATGGAGTATTGGCAGTAATGAAGACTTTCTTTTTGTCTTGCCAGTATTCAGTTACATTTCAAATTCAGCAAGTTGACTTACTGCTGGAAAAGACATAAGTTCTAATAAAAATGTATTCCATGTCTACAGTTTAAGTGCATACCTGAGTATAGAAGGTCTGAGTCTTTCTTAAAACTATGAAGTGAAAGGTCTGAAATAAAATTCCAGCTTTAAATTCTTTAGTGCATACTCTGCCCAATGGTGGGGCCAAGGCCTCCTCCTTTGCCTCTGTCTGCTGTGGGCAATTTCCATTTTTCACCAACTGATGGAACACAGCATCTGTGTTGTGCTTTCTTTTTAACCAGAATATAAGAAAGTATTTGCTGACTGAAGCCAGAGAAAAAAATAGACCTGAATTTCTTCAGGGCTGGCAGACTGCTGTTACAAAGGTAAGTAAATGACAAAAATGAAAACCCAGTCATGTCAAGGGGATGGAACTATCTAAGGGGTGGGTATCTTTAAAAGCATTTGAACACTGGTGATGAAGTTACTAAGGGAGAGCCTGGAGGCTGCAGGAAAGCAGCTCAGAATAAAACTTTCATTTAGTATTCATCATCTCACTGCGCTGGGAATAAATCCAGCCACTTCCTCCCTGAGGCAGCTGCAAATGATACAGTTGCTCTATTGAAAAAAAAAAAAAGGAAAAAATAGAACTATATGTATATATTTTTCTTTTTGGTAGCACCTGCCTCTTGCTTCATGGCTTTTGTTTCCAGATGACCCGTACAGACCCAGAGATCTGTCAAGTAAAAATGAGTATTTGTCCCACTAAGGGAGCAAGTACACTGGACTAATTTGCAGACATTTGGGGAAGACAGTGGCCTGAGTGTTTCAGTTTGAACACAGTCTGGATGCAGCAGTGTTTGGCCCATAGACATTAAAGTTCTAAGTGGGGCCCAGGCATAGCCTCTGTCCTGTCACAAATACCAGTGTCTTACACTTTATAGTCACTACTTTATTAATTTTAGAGTGTTTTGCATGTATCTCTCATTTGGTCTTTATAACCTGTGAGGTAGACAGGTCTTTTAGGGATAAGCATTATCTTTATAGGTGAGAAAAGTGTAGCCTAGGTGTAACCTTCCCCAAAGCCATCAAAACTGTTGGTAGAGTCAGGTCTGTCTGGATTACTGACAGTGTTAAAGAGGCAGCGTCTTGAAACAAACCTTTAACCGAAACCCAGAGGGACAAGATTATTTGTTCATTCTTGAACTGAACTAATGCTACATTTTAAACTTGTTTTGCTTTTTAAATAACCTACTATGAGTTCAAAGAAGAATTGAACTTGGAAATTTCCTGTATTTACCCAACTAGAATACTCAAGTATTCTAAATTTAGTCAGGATCTTTCATATTCCCACTGTAGGCAGAATAGAGTGACCAGTTCTTTTGAATGCTTATCACTTACCTTTATGATTTCTTTCAAAGAATAGGACAGAGTTGTGTAATAAGAAATGAAAAGTGAAGAAGAATGCTAAAGCTAGATTGTAACTAAGTCAGAGTCCAGGTGTATGTTCTGTCATCCACAATTCTATTATTGGTGAATTGGTAAAAAATCCAATTATCCAAATGGAAGTTTTAAAATAGGATTTCCCATTTCTTATATTTAGGCAAAATGTTGTTTTAAAAGTTGTGGTTGATTGATAGCTCTTCCATGTGGCCAGATTCCTCCATAAAATCAAATACTTCAAATACCAGAGGTATACACCAGCTGTCCTGGATAGAGACAAGTTCCCCATCTTTTGTCTGTTTTTCCCTAAAAAGTTTCCTTATCTGGAAAGTACTTGGTCTTATTTTTAATGATCATTTTGTTTTTTTCTCTTAGTGTATTCCACAGCAGAAAAATGACAGTGACTGTGGAGTCTTTGTGCTCCAGGTAAAGATACTATTTTTTTCAGAATTTACCATGTGTGAACTATTTTTGGGTTTAGATAGAAGTGGGAGTTCCTCTAATGTATCCATGGTACTAAGATAGGTAGCAGAGTACTTTTCCTCCCTCCCCCTGTTGAGAAGCAGTAGTTACTGCATTTTCAGTTCAATATCTGCATTTCAGATTTCAGATTAGGAAGAATCACCTTCTAAGGCTAAGAATGAATAACTGGTATCACCAGTGTCTTATCAGAAGTTATTAGTAAGCTATACTGGACACTGTCCTGATTTTTTTAACTATTAGCAAATGGTATTTATAGAGTAAAAACAACTTAGATTTTAAATACTGACCACTTTTTTTGTGCTGTAGGTTCCCTTATGGTCTAAAAGAGGTATTGAAAAAATGGCCATACATTCTGTCTGTGAAGGAAATTATAGTATAAAAATCCATGAATTTAGGGATTTGCAAAGATCTTGGAAGATGGGCTCATTCACATGACTCATGAATGTCGGGTCTGTAAACAAATTCGTGTTCTCCTTAAAGGCCATGTTAGGTCTAGCTGCATTCTCAGCAGGTTGCACCTTGAGAAGAATTGGAGCCTCTTTATCACTTTCTGCTTTTCATAGTGTTGAGTGGAGAGGGAGAAGAGATCCCAAACACTAAGTTGCCTGGGAAGTTGGCTATAACTTTAAGACAGTGTGTTTTACAGCCAGTTTAAACAGCCTTTAAAATGCTGCCTTAGACCCTATCCTATTAGGTCTGCATCTGGTAAAATACAATGGGCTGGTACATAACTCCACATGCCACTTAAGTGTTTCTGGGATGTTTGCAGTACTGCAAGTGCCTCGCCTTAGAGCAGCCTTTCCAGTTTTCCCAAGAAGACATGCCCAGAGTGCGGAAGAGGATTTACAAGGAGCTTTGTGAGTGCCGGCTCATGGACTGAAACTCTGCAGGGACTCTGGAAAGTCTGACCAAGTTAGAGCAGATGGTTTGTTACTTGAATCTCCAAACTTAATTAAATTTTTATAGCTATTTCAGATTGGTGGTGTGTTGGGCCACTACTGTTACCTCAAATTTATTTCTGCCCATATTCATTTCTCTACCTACCATGTACTATTTTTTAATGTTCAGTTTGGTTTCATTTTTAATTTTATGGATTCTGTGTGTCCTCCCCATATTTAATATTTATTATCCAAAAGCATGCATATAGACAGAGCATGCAATGCAGAGTATTAAAAAAAAAAAGCCTAGTAGATTTGGTGCAGCTTTTATAGTTTAGTTAGATGTGAACTGAATACAGGTTTAAAATTTAATCCTGAACCTAAAAATGCAGGATGGTTTTGATACAACATAACTCAGAATAGTAGATATTCCCTGGGGCATAAAGAGTAGCTGGGAGTGGTTTTGACAAAGCCAGTCCTGTTTCACTTTGACCAGCAGCACCTTTCACTAACTTCTGTCTCCAAGTGGGTCTTGGAGAGTGAGTTGCATTCCCTTTGAAGGGTGAGAAGGAAGTGGCCATAAACTATTGTGTTCTATTTATGGAGGCCCAGTTGTAAGCACAGTGCTTGCTTTGGGAAGAGTTGATTAAAGTATGAAAGACAGATAATGACCTTTCCAGTTGTCTTAACACATAAGAGATTTCAATCTTGATTCTAAGAAGAATTACCATAAATGCCTAACTTATAAAGGCTTCTTGCTGGAACACTGAATTGCCTGGATTTTTCTGGTTCTGACCCATTAAAAAATACCCATCAAACCAGTGGTCAAACAAGTGAGAATTCAGCCTTGCTAAGGGAAACTTACCTTGTTCCTCGTCAGTTCCCTTGTCTCCTATATGGAAGAAATTAAAGAGTTACCAAATACCTTTCTATTTAAGGGGTATTTAAAATATAAACACTTAAAACTGAAGACTGACTTTGGGTCTTCTGCAGGTGGGTTGGGAGGAGAGAAGAGGAAAGCTAATAAAGATAACTTAATTCTGTGGAAGTACAGCACATGTCAGAGTTTTCCTCTGATCTTTTTTTATCTTGGCAACATGCAGGGCTCCTAATGTGGTCTCTGCTTGACCAACCCTGAGACTCCAGCACAGGAGTCCTTTTTTTTTTTGCTTCTATCAATACCATCTTCTGGGGAAAAGCGGAAGTGGCCCTGTCCTTAACACTTAGCTGGAATATATCTCACATCTTTAGCCTTTGGTGTTATTTGAAAGGAAAGAAAATAAAGAAGGATGAGTGTTAAATGACCCAATTATCTTTTCTAAACCAGGACAGGAGAACAACATGTATATATAAGAAATTCAGAAGCTTGTACAGAGAAACCAATTAAATGACAGAAGATACTTGGATTTCTATCTAGTTAGATGTGGGGTGTTGAAAATGAAAAGCTAAAACATGCAGTTTAACTTGGGCATAAGGTAAGGCTGACTGCCAGCAGCTGAGGGTGGAGGCAGTACATGTTTACATAGAGGGTTCCTGTCCTCAGACATTCCAGCTCTGACACCAGTATTTACAATGCAAACAGCCCCAGCACTTTCCTAAGTCCCCCAGATGCAAACTCCTCAGTATAAAACCAGGTCAGTATTCCTTACTGTGCTTCAAGTCATTAAAAAGGCTGAGGTTAGAGGCACTTTATGCTGCTACAGGTAGGGCCGTGTCAGCATTAGGAAAGATGACAATTGAAAGTATAGAGAATGTCTTGAGGTTTTCTAATTATGAAATATACAGGTTCCTATATCTTGATGTTACATATTTATGCAAACTCCAAATCTGTGAGACATTTGCCTTTTCTTTTTTCCTGGTAGCTGTACAAAGTAGCCAGTAACTAATCTATCCATTCAAAATGTCTTACACTGTAGGCTCCACATCTCACTTCCTCACTGACAGAACCAGGCATGCAGGAGAAAGAGAACTATGTTCTGGCAAGAATCTTACTGCCCAAAAGCTGGAGTTGTTGCAGTAACTCCATCTGAGAAATGGGTCATCCTCTCGGCACTGAGGCATGCAGGGATGAGCATAGAGAACCTCAAGTGAGCTGTCCAAGTCTAATTTCTCTTTCACTTCCAGCTTAATAGGGCATGCTGAAGTGCACTGTCCAGCATGCTTTAGCTGTAAAATAAGTGGTTAGAAGTGTTTCTCTGTTCACGAAACTTAAGTTTTAGCACACACAGTTGCTTTTCCCACTCTTGTGACTAGGTGTAAACCTCTACTTAGCCTAAGTTCTACATTATAATGGCCTTTGTCCTGATGTTTGTAATAATTGTTTCCATGCAACAAAGACATTTTTGAAATTTAGCTTGGGCTGTTGGTGGAAGAGACAGGCATTGTTTTACTCATTAGCTTGGCACTGAATTGCTGGGGCCCCACAAGGTGGGCAGACTTCATGCTTTTCGGATTGTATGTAGGCCTCATACAAACCAGAAGCTACTTATGATGTGCCTTCAACAGGCTCCCCAGGCCTCTCCATCAGCAAACTTAGCAGTCCATAGTTGCTTCTACCAGTGACTTTTTCTTTTGTTAAAAGTCTGTAGCAATCAATATAGATTCATTCAACTTTTAGTTGTCTCAAGAATTGTGGAGAAGCCACCCTTCTCTTATGGAAGAGAAAGGCTGTTGCTGCCAGTAACCCCCAAATCACTTCTTGGTTTTCCATTGTCTTTTCTACTTATCATTGGATACAAGTAACACTGGTTATCTTAAATCCATAGTTGGGGGAAAATAGTAACAGCTCTAGCTGGGACACAGTCAGCACTAGCCTAGTTGAACTGACCTTTTTCTCTGCAGTTGTGGTTCACTCCTTCCCTGGGTTAGAAGAGAGAACTGCGAACACTAAGTGGAACAAACTCTTCAGGTGAAAAACAGTGTATTAATAGTGTGAATTAGATATACTGACTACCTGCTCTGCTTAATTATGCTAAGAAACTGAACTAATCGGCAGTTACAAAGCACATACTTTGTTATGTGCAACACTCGTGCCTCCTGGCCTGTAGATAGTTAGGAAGACCTAGGGAATACCATCAGAAAGTGCTAATTGTATTTGGGTGTTATAAAAGCAGACCTAGACAAGCTGTTCACTAAATGGTACCTTTGGTCAGAAGAAGAAATTATTTAAAGATTGTGATGTAAAATTACTCAAACCTTCTAGCAAAAGTATTTTTTGAAAAATAAACTAATGCCTTTATAAATGTCTGTTCTCTTGTGTTGAATAACATGTACTGTTCAGTGAGTAGTAATTTTTCCTAATAACATGCCAGTCATCATAAGGCTCATTTATGAACAGTAACCAGGGTAGGCTTTAAACATCCTGCCCTTAAACAGCACTGTCCAGTGGAATTTTCTGCAATGGAAATACTCTGTATTTGCTTCTACTACAACAGCCACTAGCACATGTGACTACTGAGCATTTGAAATGTGGCTAGTGTGACTGAGGAATGTTTTAACTTGGTCAATTAGCTGTATGTGGCTACCACACTGAGTAACTGTCAAATCAAAATGGACATGTAAATTCTACACATTCACAGTTTTCCCACAAAACACATTCATAAATATTCCAGAGTAAGACAGTTCCAATGTCCTCCTTATTAAGGTGAGGAAATGGGCACAGACATACTATAAGCTGGCCCAACTTTATTGAAATCCATAGGAAACCACAAAAATAGGAACCACTCAGTGGTTCCCAGGCCTACAAAAATCTGAATTATGTTTTACATAAAACATAAGAATATAAAATATACTACTTCAGACCACAGTGTAAAAAGAAACTTGAAAAACAAATAGTATGTTCTCACTAAGTATTTGCCAATGGTTTTTTTAAGAACTTAGAACCAGTTACAGTTCTTTTAAAAATTCAAATAACCAGTTTGAATTTAATTAGAAAACCTATACATACTATATAACATGAAAGATGTTCACACTGAAGCCCCAATATTCACAAACCACTGGAAGTTAGGAGATACTCTATTGCTACATAAGAAATTTCACTTACGTCAGGTAAGTCAGACTAATAGTTTTAAACGTGCAATAACAGATCCCATTAATATCAGAGAGAAATCACCTCTTGCTTTACAAATGCAAAATAGTCTAGCCTCCATTCTCTGTAGAGACCATCAGCTCATTATCAAAGCTCTAAAACTCAGTAACCACAATTAGAGAAAAAGCGAGAGATATCAATGTAAGAATTGGGCAAAACACATTTCCTCCAGGAATTGTTTCTGATTGTTTGTTTCTGTTAAACATTCGATTTTTAAGCTCTTTTTAAACTCACTCCACTCCCAAGATCACTCTGAAAATGAAAATAACTGTGATGGCCCTCACAGCAGCCATGTTTTAACTATGTCCCCTGGTATTTTGTCCCATTTCCTACTGTTCCCCAACCCCCTCCCCCTGTAGAGTTTGAGGTTCTCTAATACTACAAGCCCTTGCTTTTTTTTTTTTTAAGCTTTAAATACATCTTTTGAAAAATGCATTTAGTAAATACTCTCAAGTCTTGTACCTAATTTCCTGATACATAAAGCACAAAAGCACAAAAGGTGGCATCCCCGGGGACTGTCTAAGGCTTACTTTTGCATCAACTATTTAGAAAGTTCCCTTGACTCCTAAATCTGCCTTTAGAAATAAGAATTCAACACAAAAAACATTAAGCTGTCACACATGTTCCTAATTTAGACCAAAGCCATAGAACATAACACCACTCCATGTATTAAACTTTCTATCTCATGTAAACTTAAAATTTCTCAAATAATTTCAGGTGTTAATGCAGACCATGAACCTACTTAGACACAAACATGGTAAATAAATTTAAAATTGTTTCCTCTCTTACTTAAAGAAGTGTGGTGTGTTTGGCTGATGAAGATCAACTTTAATCTGTTGCCAAGGAACACAATTTTTGATCTGGTAACAAAATAATTCTGGTAACCTGACACATAAGTCAAGATTCTAAGACTACAGAATTAAAGGCATTCTTCTGGATTCTGTCCTTTAATAGAGGAAAACAATGAAGAGGCTTCCAACTCAGTAGAGACACTGATCAAAGCTTGGTAAAAACAGGCAGGTTTGCAGAACTTGGATAATGCATGTCAAATTCAGCAGACCAAAGGAGTGGGTTTTCATGATGGGGCTCTCACCACTCACTGGTTTTGGGCCAATTTTCCATAGCCACCTCTCCCAGCATCATAATCCTGCCGATACTCATCTCGTACCTAAGTTGAAAAGAACACAAGTTACAGTACAGAAAAAATTGGTGTAACACATATGCCTCCCACGAATATGTCAAAACAGCTAAGCCTTTTCAGATGTCATAATGTGAACATTATGTTCAAGCAGGACAGAACTGAACACTCATAAAGCTCAACTGCCTTGCGAAATTAAGACTACCTAATGGGTTTTTTAACAAACATCAGGTTCATACTTAATTCACAGCATTCAAAAATACCACATTCCAAAGAATACTTACTTAAATTAGGTTATTTATTTAAAAATAAAATGTAAAATTCTTCGGTGTATATTGCTTTGTTCTAGACACTCTTGGAGGTGAAAAATATCAAGTCCCTAACAGATCAACAATAGTTGGCTTGTAGAAATGAACAGCGTATACTACCTCATAGTTTAAAAAAATACCAATCTCAATGTGTGGTTTTCAGATTCACTTTAAGCCAAGGTTACAGGCACAAAGTTATTCAAAGAACAAATATAAATCGACAAATCACTTGTCATAGGACTGGAATGCCACGCAAAGGCTGAGTTCAGAGAATTTTCCTGCATACCTGGCCCCCTGATCGCCCACGGCCATACTGTCTGCCCTCCTTAAAGCCTGCGTCCCAGTCTGTGCGAATGATTCGGTCATCCAGACGAGTTCCATTTATGTACCGCATGGCATTTTCTGCATCTGCTCTTGAATAGTATCTTAAGTAAAAGTATTAAGGAACACCACATAGCATTTCTCCAAACATTCCTGGAAATACAGAAAGCAACATCTAAATAAAACAGCTAAGAAAAAGTGTAACTTACCCAACCTGACTGGAGTTCAAAGACGATAATCTGACTTGCACAGGCCTGTTTAAGGTTGGTCTAGAAGCAGAGTTGAGTCAAATACGACACTTATCCATGGCTATAATGATCATGACTTCCTGGATGATCCTGTAAATAGTTCCACTGTCCCCTTATTTTGGTTTGCAAAATATAAAATGTTCAGTGGAGGTTTAGATCACAAACTGCACACTTCTTATCCAAGGAAAACAGCATCCAAATTTGGAGCTGTATATTCAAGAACAATCTTAACAAAAAGGTCACAGTGCAAATGGAATTGTCAATGCACTTCACTAGAAGGAAAGACCCAAAGTATTCAGGTTAGTAGTTCCCAAACATATTTAATCAGATCTACTAAATCTATCTTTGGGGTGGTATTAAAAAGAATCTCTTGGAGGCATTTGATTATTAGCTGGAGTTAGGAACTGCTGATCTGGATATTTTCCCCCCTTTAATTACACAGGTAAGCACTTGCTGCACTTTCAGTATCTACACAATGCCTAGCACATAGTGGGCATTCAGTACGTTTTGTTGAATGAATGAAAAGACTGCTAAAAGGACAAGCAGAAAACACTAGCAATGGCAGCCTCTCTTTACATTATTTGCTGTTAAGGATTGTTGATCTTCACCTGTAAGGTAAATTTTGCAAAGACATTCCAGTTCTCAGAGACTAATCATTATCTTGGAGGTGGATTTCCTATGCCTTTTGTTTTCATTGTTCCCTGTCCCCTATGAACTATTTTATGCTGTTGCTGCTAGAGCAAAGCAAAACCTGGGTGCTCTCATCCCTTCTGTCTGAAGGGAGAATGGAAGCAGCTTGCAGAGCTCAGAAATAAATCAAAATCAAAAGTGAGGCTTTTGGTTCAAGCTGATAGAGTGAGCACATTTCTTTCCACTCTTCTCAAGACTCCTATTATAACAATAGAAAAAAACATACACTCAAAGAATAGAAGAGGCCATCAGCAGACTACAGATTTAACAAAAGCCAATGGAAGAAAAAAAGAATTTGAAATATTCTTGAGGGGCTTAAAGAGGGAGACAGCAAACCCAGGAAGCTCTTAATTCAAAGTTGAATACGTGAGGCTGAAAACAGGGTTTAATTAAAGGTCTCCATGTGGGAAGAACCTGCTAGCAGAAGGCATTTAATAAGAGGCAAATAAAAATAAAATGACAGGGTTCTGAATGAACTGTCGGGAGGACCTAAGGCTGTGTCTTTTATGTTAGCAGGCCAAAATAAAATCTCTTTTCATTCTGGCATTTGGGAAACTCACAAATCTCAAAGGCGAGGCACAGCTTGAGAAAGAAGTCTGCTTGGGTCCACAAAGTCACCCTTCTGTTTCCTAATTATAATCGAAAATCCAGGGATAAGCAAACATTTATGGAAAACTTACAGCATAAATACAACCAAAAGAAACAGACACTTAAGGGCACAGAAAAAAAAATTCAAAAGATATGTTAGGATCAAGTCTGAGACATTTCTCAGAATATAAAATATATTACCAAAAAAGAAAATATTAGTAAAATATATTAAAAAAAACAAAGGATAAATCTAGGAGGTTCAGTATAGAATCTCTAGGGAGAATAAATGACCCCAAGTAGATAAAGTTTTGGTTTTCCCCTATAATATTGAGCTTGTATACATCTACATGATGAAATACTATATACCCATTTTAAAAAGGTAGACCTGTATATGCTACCTGGGAGCAATCTCTTAAGACAGGTGGAAAAAAAAAGGTGCATGCAGTACCCTATCACCCATCCACAGGACTACTGGAAAGAGAGCCCCAAGAGTGGTAACTGATTGTCTTTATGCTTAGAATGGTACAGGGATTTTACTCTCACTATGCCCTTCAGACTTTATTTAAACAACATGAGCATATATTCTTGAAAGACTGTTTTTCTTAAACAATCAGCTATAAACAAAGCAAGGATTTTACAACAATGTAAATATGACTAGCTTTCACAGTGTAAGTGTAGACACACTAGACAGACAGTAGGAGACAAAGGCAAGAGGCAGAGATAAGTGTAGACATGCTAGTTATCAAATATTCTCACTCATTTTTTTACACGGGTGACCGCACACTTGGCCCCATCCTTTTTGAACAGCTATATCATACACACAAGAAGGATACTCCACAAAGCAGAACCCACATGCTGTTTTCTTCATTTTATCCAGGCCCATAATGATTTTCTTTATGTCACCACTTTTACTGAAGAGTTCATAGATTTGTTCTTCAGTTGTGTAAAATGAAAGATTTCCAACATACAATGTACAGCTTTTTTTCAGTAATTTTTCCTGTTCTTCATTATCACCCTATAATTTAAAATAGAAAAAAAAAGTAAGCAACACAATTTAAGAGGAGCCCTGCTTAAATAGTATTCCTAAATACGGGGGAAACTTTCATTAATTCTGATTTGGGAATCAGCTTCTCTCACCATCCTGATCCACCAAAATCCTTTGCCAAAAATAAGAGAAGTGTTCTCATATTCTATGAAGCACATATGCACAGTCCAGACTGCTTTTAATAGAGGGCCAAGGCTTGAAAGTTATGTTGCATGTAGCCCCACTCTTCCTGCATCATACTGCCACACAAGTGGCAAGCCTTTTCCCTGCATATTCCATATCCTCAGTACTTGATCCTTCTCTAATCGCTCAAGTTTAATTTCTGGGCCTTAAACCAATATATAAGAAAGGGCCCTTTTAATCTTTTGTAGTGAAAATTAAATGGACTTGCAGAGATAGGGTACCCCTTCTAATCCACAGAGAATGTTCAAAACAACAACTGCTTAGATGGTTTATCTGTTCATACACTTTCCTCTGAGTTCAGGAGAAAATGTAATGAACTAAAGTGAGCTAAACACAAGAGATCTCACTTTCTTGACAGGCTTCCTGATCTGGAAGACAGAATGAAGCCAGAGAGAATGAACTGGGTTTCAGCCAACACAACTGACAATCTCTGGGGACAAGATGGCTCATCATGGGCTAGACATGGCCACTGGCCATCCTTGGACCTTCTAGCCTCCACATTGGAAAGGTCAAATGCTGACTAAATGGAAGGACTACCATTCCAAGCTGACCTGTTCTCAGGCCCTTTGAGCCAGGTTAGGGCTTTAACATCAACTGTACAGTGGTATTCCATCTTCGAAAGCAGCTGCGAAGATTTATACTCAGGCTTCCATAGCACATTCCCAAGAGGCCTCCCTTCTTCACTTACTACTACACATATAATGCTGATCCAGGTTCTGTTCCTTCAATCAGAGAATAAGCTGCCCTATTCATCTTTGAATGCTCTGTAGCACAGTGCTCACAGTAATAGGTCTCGTGATCACATTCAGTGGCAGAATAGAGAAACAGACAAACCATCTATACTCACATCAAAAGAAAAATGATGAAATAAACTGTAAACCAATAAATACAAAATTATGCAGCCCCAAGAAAAAAGTATGTCCACATGCAGTGATAATAGAACATCTCCAAGATAGTGAGCAAAGTAAAAAAAGCAGGTACAAAATGTGAAAATTCTTAAAGGGAAACCACACTCCAGTGGAGTCCAGAGGCTAGGAGGAGGAACTGGGGAGCCGCCCCCACTACTCCTCATTACAGACTCCAAAAACAGAGCTGTCAACAGAAAGGAATCATGGATTTTATAGGCCCCAACAAAACCTGCCTTCTCCTATGAGAAACTGACTACCCCTGCAACTCAGCCAATGAGAAACCATCATTACCCTCGACTCTTGCTTTTCTCCAACACTTTCATTCAAAAGCCCTTCCATTTCCTCCTTATCCATAAAATAACATTCTTCTGCTTTGCTTATTGGACTTGTCTATGGACTTGCCTATGGCTTTGCCCTAGCTTGCATGCCCCAAACTGCAATTATCTATTCCCGAATAAACCCACTTTTCTGCTAAAATAACCGTTTTGTTTTTAAGGTTAACGTTACTTGGCGATCAGAAGTGGCATCCAAAGAAGATCCCCAACAACTCCAAGGCTTGTGAGTGAACGGGTACTGGTACCCACCGAGCCCATTAAGCTCAGTGCTTGCTTGCTAGCCCTAGAGTTTGAGGGTAAGTTTTCTTCTGGATTTTGAGCTCCACTACCTTAAGTTTTTGAGCCCTCCAGGCTTTAAAATTCTGTTTTAGGGCTTTGCCCTTATCTCAGAGTACTTTTCTGGCCTGTGACCCAATTTCTGTGTGGCACTGGACTGTCCTAGTGGAACTGTGCTAGCTAACTTTAGTCTGAGTATTGTTTGCAACTAGACTGTTCCTTGTGTAAGTGTGCTGGCCTTCAGTTTGACTCCTTTTCAGAACCAGGGTGTTCCTGCTGTAACAGTGATGGCCTTTGGTCCAATTCTTTTTGGAGCCAGTGTCTGTTCCTGTTGAAACCCTACAATGTAGGAGTTTTTCTTTCTGCTTTATAGAGAAAAGCCTCTGAGAAATGTGATGTCAGTCACCAAGATGCTTTGAGGGTGCCCCCTTTTCTGGGACCCAGTTGGTTTTATGTTTAAAAACTATGGTCCCTCCTCAAGTGCATTTCTAACTAAACGGACCAACTCAACCAAAAGTAATTTAGAATACCAATGGCCATTATGGGGAACTTTCCATCTCCCCAAGCTTGCTTTTCTCAAAATTAGATAGCCACAGCTCAAAGAACAAAGATGACAAAAACTGAATAGGATGCCTATTTTAACTGATAACTTGAGGCTTCCAAATATTTTCAGGATCCTAAATTGGCCTCTTTGCAAAATATTTCTGAATTCACTGAGGCAAACTATTGAAAGAAGCCAAAATGGGTTCCAAGGCCTCTTTTCCCCCCCTCCATCCTGTCTCTAGACACCTAGTGGCCACCTTGTGCTCAGGCCTGCCTCTGATGCCATTTTCCTCTCTTTGAACTGACTCCCACTTCCTCTATACTCTGCTCCCTCATTCTAATCCCTTTGCTGAACTTCCCTTTTCCTCTGAATCTGTCCCAGCTCCCTCCTCTGCTGAACCTTTTAAAACCTGCCTCTCTAATGTTAAGTCTCCTGAGGATCCAAATAAACTCTGAATTTATGCTCCCTGGACTAAAGACAAACTGCAAGCCATAGTTAAAAGAGTCCCGTAAAGTAACTAAGCTCCTTGGTTTGCTGAAGAGTTTAACAGAGTTAATTCAAACTTAACAGACATGGATTCTCAGAATTTTATCAATTAGTCCACATGTTTGCTGATGTATGTGAATATCCTGAAAGGGGTTTAGAGAGACAGACCCCTAACTTTTGGCAAACTGCTAGAACACCTGCTGGAAATCTCCACTGAGTAATTTACAGTAGCTTTTCCTAAACTGGTTAATTGGAAAAAAAATTCAGACTTCCACACAAAGCTTGATGAACCTGTTCGTAACTGTTATAATCTACTTTAGACTGTCTTTAAAGAAAATTCTGGTCTTCCTTTAGGTGTTGAATCTACCCTGATAGCATTTAACTTTTACAGGTTGAACCAGGATCTTTCTCTTTCAGTTAAAAGGACCAGGATGGAATGGAAAACCATGTCCACTCCAGATTTAGTTAATTTGGCAAACCAGCTTCTCCACACCATAGGTGAGTCACCTAAAAGAAAGACTGCTAAAATTCTCAACTTTCAACTTTGGCAAATGAAGACCCCTAAACAAAACCAAAAACCTAGTTGTTGCTATTGTTGCAAAGAGCCTGGATATTACAAAAAAGACTGTTACAAATTAAAGTGCCTCAGGCCCTTCAGCTTGTTAGCCAGACTTTCCAATGTCCTCCTAGTTCCCAATGATGGAATACCAAGCACTATTTGGCTCTTCCAATCCTCCCTCTTAATCAGCTCAGAAAAACCACCCTCCCAGATTAGGAATAGGCCTCTTTGTCCTGACTGACACTGGGCTACATTTCCTGGGCTCAAGCCCACTGCTATAACGCAACCCGTACTCAGAACACTAAAACACTTCATATAGTGAGGTGTGTCATAAACCCCAACAAGTTCCTGTCTCTGAACCTACTCCCTTTTGTTTAGGCCCTTTGAGAGATACCCTTTCTCCTTAGTTCCTCTGCCCCTATTAGTTTATTGGGCCAAGAGTTCTTTAAATAAAGAACATGCCAGCATTTCTCCCAAAAGGTAAATAATTCTAGAATTTGACAGTAGTCAAAATTATCAACCAGAGTAATTAAATGACCCCTAAACATCTTTGATTTGCTCCATCTCTGATGGCACTATAGCCAGTCTGAGGGCACTGACCATTTGTTTCTATGGATCAGCTACCATCCTATTTATTGGCAAGATCTTCAACTGCTATTGGCAGAATCCATAGTGCACCTCCCATTAAGATTCAAATAGATCCCTTAAAAACCTCTCCCAGAATTAATCAAGCCCTTCAAAGCATCAAGCCCATGATAGAAAAGTACAGTGCTCAAGGCCTCTTTATCCCCTGTATAAATTACACTGTTATCCTTCAGCACCTTGTTGTTCCTGACCCCACAAGCTGCTGACACCATTCCCACTGAAAGCATATTTTTCACTGTAATTTATCTATGCAGTGCATTTCAGTATTCCACTTGATAAGGATAGCCAGGATCATTTTGCTTCCACTTGAGAAGAACAGAAATACAACGGGACAGTAATGCCCCAAGGTTTCACAGAAGGTCCCTATTTCTCACAAGCTTTAAAAGCTGATTTGGATGATGCATAATTTTCTGTAGTCTCTACTTTGTACAATATCTAGATGATTTGCTTCTCTGTTCCCCTTCTCAAAACTCTCCATAGGAAGACAACATTCACCTGTTAAAAATTTTAGATTTAAGGGGACATAAAGTCTCCAAAGAAAAACTGCATTTTGCTTATATTCAGGTCTGGCACCTAAGGCATCTGATCTCAGAATAGGATTATATGTGGATCTAGATGAAACCCCTTAACGACTACTTAACACTAATGGATCACCTTTTGATTTTCCATGACAATTTACAGGAAACTCCTTGTTAAACAATGTAGCTTTTTCATGGTTTACTGATGATTCTTATTTAAAGAATTTAAATGGTAAGTATCATGCAGTACAGTATTGCAACTACTTTTGAAATTATTGAGCCAGCACCTCTACTTTTGGCTACTTTGGCCCAGCAAGCTGAGCTTTATGCCCTTAACTGAGGCTTGTACCTTAAGCCAAGGGTAAACTGCAAACATTTATACTGATAGTCAGTATGCCTTTGGGGTAGCTCACAACATTGGGGGTATTATGGGAACAATGAGGTTTCTTAGCTCTAATGAGGATAAAATTAGAAATGGCTCATATGTTCAAAATTTATTAGGTGCAGTGCTTTTGCTGTTGGCTGTGACTAGTAAGGTTCCTAGGTATTCTAGACTTGATTCCCTGGAGGTCAAAGGACCCCACCTTGCTGATATTTCTATCTAAAACACTGCTCTCAAGGTAATAAATATCCAAACCTCTGTCATGCTCCAAAAGGATGTTCTCCCAAATGATAATTCAGAAAAACTGAAAAATATACACAATTGGCCCTGGAAATGAAAAACAGTATTGGAAATCTAGAAATTGTTGGTTTGATAAAAAGAGAAAACTTTCGTTTGAAACAAACAATCCAGCTCTACCAGAAATTCTAAAAGTCCCACTACTTACCACTGTACATTCATTAAGCCATTGGTCAGGACAAAATCAGAGCGTTCATGAACCAGTATCGGTGATACTAGTAAGGCCACAAAAAGTACCTACCTCACTTGTCCCACCTGTTAAAAGTATAATCCTGGGATACTTGCCCACGCAGCCCTCTGGGCATTTCAGTTGCCCAGTGGGCCATCTGAGGTTTAGCAAATTGATTTCGTACAGCTTCCCATGTCATGGATAAATGTTTTAGTCAAGGTTTGTATGTTTTTTCACTGGACTGAAGCTTTCTCTTGTAGATGGGTCAATGCTTTTTCTGTGGCTAAAATGCCTGTTTGAAAAGATTATCCCTCCTGGGGAACTCATCTTAAACTTCATAGTAATTGAGAAACCCATTTACTGGTCAGGTACATTGATCAGTCTGGGCTGTGTGGCCCATTTTATGCTTTCATTGTGCATACCACCCTCAATCTTCAGGGTTAGTTATACACACTAATGGCACTAAGACTCATTGGCAAAGTTTGTAGAGACTCTCCAAATACCTTGGCCTAAGTTTGTAGAGACTCTCCATACTACCTTTAGTCCTAAATCTCAGATCCACACCCTTTGGAACATGTAGACTCTCACCCTTTAAGAAGTCTCAGGATGTCCAGTGCACTTGGCCCCTGCCTCCATTGATAAAGGAGCCATACTTCAATATTGTAAAGATCTAATTACTTATATATATTGAAAATAACCATGCTTTGAAGAGCAATCTTTTCACAGTGTGCTTCTGGGAGACAAAGACCTTAAGCATTACACCTTTGAACCTGGAGATTTGTCTTTAGAAAAGACAACTCCAGAAAGACTCTCTTCAACCTCACTGGAAAGTTCCTCATCAGGAACTGCTAACCAACCCTTGTGCCAACAAATTCCGGGGAATAGACTCTTGGGATTCATGTGACACATCTGAAGAAAGGACCAGGGCTCTCTTGTTCCCTCCTGGCATGAGCCAGGAGCTCGTCCTCTCTCTGTATCTGTCAATAAAATCCTCTCTGGCTCTCCTAAAAAAAAAAAGAGAGAAAGAAAGGACCAAACCCTGACTGGATCTGCACTCCATCTGGTGACCTGAAAATAAAGATTCACTGGAATCGAAGCAGATGACATCGGACGAGATGGCTTTCCCAAGATGTCTGGACCAGGCCTGTATTCTTTTTCTCACTACTTGCAGCTTCTCTTTTGTGGAAAGAAAATGCTCTGCCTGCATTTCCCACAACCTTGCAAATGGAAGACTCTTCTTTTGATACAGCCTTTTGGAAATAGCTTCATCATGACCACATGAGCTTTCTGAAGGTCTGAAAGGTTCAGATTCACAAGTCTTTATTTCATCTTAATTATTAACTGGCTTTGGATTCTTAGCCAAATTCATAGTCTCTGAAATTATCACCTTACAGACTATGTTTTTGGTAACACAATTGGCTCCCAACATTATTGACATAACAATACTATTTTTAAATGTCTTTATGTTTTGCTCTTTTGCAAAAAGTTCATCAGCTGTTGCGTCATATTTATACCTACACTGTATCTTCCCAAATGCACTTGGTTATTTCTTTCAGGGTGCTCTTACAGTATACACTATTCTGCTTTCACAGGCACTTTGAGCAGGGACTGCCAGAAGGCATACATGACTGGGTTGGCCTGCACAGGAACTTTTTCCCCCTAAGTCGGGAGGAGTTAGTGTCAATAAATACTTCATTTGGCTTTCAGACCTAGGGTCCTGGTTTAGAACCAACATGCAATTTGGAATTGTCATATTACACCTTCTGTTTGTATAATTATTTTAAGTTTTGAATTTTACTGCCTGTCAAACTTCTGTAAAAAATTATGTACTCAGTAAGAAAACGATGTTCAGTGCTTATGATCTTCATAAATAAGGACTATACTTGGGACGTGTCTGTTGAGTTCTCCCTCCTGATCTTCCTTATTAATCAAATGCGGCCTTAAGTGCTTTCCAGCTGCCACGCATTTGCCCTCTGATGCAGGACATGACAACCAGGAAACGTCCTTCCTGGCACTAAGGAACAAAACCATTACTCAAAGAAAACCTGACACTTGATCAGTGGTGTTTTCAGAGAAAGATCTTGATCAAAAGGGGAAATGTGAAAATTAATAAAAGGAAAAGTCACCAAAGTGGAGTCTGGAGGTTAGAAGGGGGAGCTACACCACTCTTTGCCAGTTATAAGAACAACTGTCAATTACAGACCCCAAATTAAGAACCTTCAATAGGAAGGAATCATTGATTACAGGCCCCAACCAGAAAAGATGCACATTGCATCTCCTACAAAAAACTGACTACTTCTATGACTCAGCCAATGAAAAACCTCATCATCCTGAACTCTTGCTTTTCTCCAGACTTTCCTTCAAAACAACCCCTTCCAAGTTCCTCCTTCTCCATAACATAACGTTCTTCTCCTTTGTGTGTTAGGCATGCCTATGGTTTTGCTATAGCTTGCATGTCTTAAATTGCAATTCTCTATTCCTGAATAAACCCATGTGGCTAGTAAAATAACTTTTATTTTTATAATTAACTACAAAAAATATTTAAAAATAACTGTGGCAAGTTTATGAAGACACTCATATTGTTGGTAGGAGTATAAGTGAATACAACCTCAAAGGAGGGCTAACAATGTCAAAATGTTGGAATTTAAAATATAGATATACTTGCACATGCATAAAATCAGGGATGTTTGGGTTATTTCTAATAGCGAAAGAAATATCCCAAAATATTCCTCATTGGAAACAGGCTAAATATCCATCAATAGGAACTTAAATACATTAGGGTGAAGCTAAAGAATGGAGTATAATTTTTTTAATGGGGGTAATCCTATCTCTTGTATTTTTTTTAAATTTTGGTATCATTAATCTACAATTACATGAGGAACATATTATGTTTACTAGACTCCTCCCTTCACCAAGTCCCCCCCACAAACCACATTACAGTCACTGTCCATCAGCACAGTAAGATGCTGTAGACTCACTACGTCTTCTCTGTGTTGCACAGCCCTCCCCATGCCTCCCCCCACATTATAAATGCTAATCTTAATGGCCCCTTTCTCCCCCCCTCCTTATCACTCCCTTCCCACCCATCTTCCCCAGGCTCTTTCCCTTTGGTAACTGTTAGTCCATTCTTGGGTTCTGTGATTCTGCTGCTGTTTTGTTCCTTCAGTTTTTTCTTTGTTCTTATACTCCACATATGAGTGATATTATTTGGTACTGTCTTTCTCCGCCTGGCTTATTTCACTAAGCATAATACCCTCTAGCTCCATCCATGTTGTTGCAAATGGTAGGATTTGTTTTCTTCTTATGGCTGAATAATATTCCATTGTGTATATGTACCACATCTTCTTTATCCATTCATCTACTGATGGACACTTAGGTTGCTTCCATTTCTTGGCTACTGTAAACAGTGCTGTGATAAACATAGGGGTGCATCTGTCTTTTTCAAAGTGGGCTGCTGTATTCTTAGGGTAAATTCCTAGAAGTGGAATTCCTGGGTTAAATGATATTTCTATTTTGAGCTTTTTGAGGAACCTCCATACTGCTTTCCACAATGGTTGAACTAATTTACATTCCCAGCAGCAGTGTAGGAGGGTTCCCCTTTCTTCAAAACCTCGCCAACAGTTGTTGTTGTTTGTCTTTTGGAAGGTGGCGATCCTTACTGGTGTGAGGTGATATCTCATTGTGGTTTTAATTTGCATTTCTCTGATGACTAGCGATGTGGAGCATCTTTTCATGTGTCTGTTGGTCATCTGAATTTCTTCTTTGGAGAACTGTCTGTTCAGCTCTATCTCTTGTATTTTTATTTCTATTTTTTATCATAGATACATAAAGTACCCAAATCTTAGTGCACAGCTTGATAAATTCTGACATGTGTATACACTCATAACCACCACACTTATCAAGATATCAAACATTCTCACTACCTTTTGTAAAGATGTGGCACACATATACAATGGAGTAGCCATAAAAAAAGAATGAAATCTTGCCATTTGTGACAACACGGACCCAGAAGGTACTATACTAAGTAAGGTAGAAAAAGACAAATACTGTATCACTTCACTTATATGTGGTATCTGAAAAACAAAACAGAAATAGACTCATAAACACAGAAAACAGAATGGTGGCTGCCATGGGAGAGGAGGGAGATTGATAAAATAGATGAAGGGGGGGAAAGTTAGAATATTTGCTACTTGATCTGGGTGATGGCTCTACAAATTATATCTTTTTAAAGTATAAATATACATAGATACCATATACAAGAAACAGGTTAAGTTGCCTCTAAGGAAAATCAAGGGACTTCAGGCCACAGGCTTCCACGGATGAGGTCTTATTTAGTTCTCAGAACTGAAGCAGTAGGTACTAATTTCTATTAACTTCATTAACTTGTTAAGGTTCTTCAACTATTCAGCAGTTGCACCTGGAATCCAAACCTATACTTATCCTCAATCCCATACTTCCTTAAAAAGTCACAGGACAAGAGTCATTCTCATAAAAAATAGGTCTTCAGAATTTTGGAATGAGACATTAAAGTTCATTCACTTTATTTATATCACTACTGTTATTGATTTGTTAAAATTATGCTCAGGAGGCATATTCTTTATTCTTTCTACTTTCTTCACACATGTAAGTATTGTCCAAACAGCCCACAGCTTAAGACAACTGTGGTGTAAGTACTTAAAGATACACTAATGTGGATTTCATACGAGATGGAAATTTCCGCATGACAGTACCTTATTACTATCTAAATAAAGATATAGGCTTTAGAGATGAATAATTCCAAAGTCCAATCCTTCCAGTTTTACTCTTGCAGGATGCTTGAAATTAAGATGGTTATGATACAAAACTTTCAAAGACAATGAAAACTGTATAAATGATAGAAGTGAAAATCATACCAGGCATACAGAAAGCATTTAAAAATGGTCGACTGAGTGAATTTAAGATCTTCCTCAATTTGGCCTCACAAACAAAATTTCCTTTTCCCTACCCTAGTAACACATTTTACACCCTACTCTCATCTACACGCGCCCTCTCCCTTCCTAGTCACAAAGCTTCTCTCCTGAATATTCACAGCCCTTCCCTTTCCGCTCATTTCTGCTCTACGTGATTGTTTGCCGCCATTTACAGTCCTTTCTAGAGGATTATGAACTCTTCGGGTGCGCAAACTTGTCTTCCCTCCCCCTCTGAGGCTTACAGAAGGCTTCAGCAACAGCACTCAATAAAAGCTTACTCAATAACCAGTGGTTAATGCGTGTTGCTCCACCGCATCCTCGCCTTTGCTGATACAAAGTGCCCACCTTGAACATCTGCAGTCTTCCCTTTTTCCACATAATCTATGACAGAGGCGACACTAAAATTTCTTCTTGTGAAACCCAGAAGCTCCTCTCACCTTGACATACAGACACTTACTGTTCCTAGCTTGGCTGGTCCACCTCCCCACTCCGTGGATGGAGACAGGGCTCAACTTGTCTCCCACGCACCACACAGAACTCTGTAGGACCGTTCTACAACGCACCGCACAGAACTCTGTAGGACCGTTCTACAAAGACTACGGAAAGGACTATTACTACCGAAGGGCATTTTGGTTTATCTAATTTAAAATTTAAGAAGTAATAAAAGCCCCGGTATCTAGGTCAGAAAGGCGCCTCCACAAATTCCAAGTGTCTTAAGACGCCCCTTCTCCTTATCACAAAGTCACCATCCCGAGGCACTGCCCGTGAAAACGTGAGCCACCATGGCTACTGCCGCTCGAACCCCTCTGCACTGGCCCGAAACAGGGAGCGGCTGCAAGGGAAGAAGACAGCGAGCCTCAAATTCTTTTTTACGAGAGAAGAGGATTCCCTGCTGTCCAAACGCCCTTGAGCATCCATTCCCCAGGAGGCACGAGAGCCTCACTTCGTTTGGGGAAACCCCAGCGTAGGAGACGACACAGTGAGACTTCTCAGAGAAGACCGAGTCCCAGCGTTCCGGCCCAGGGCCTTCCCTTCTGGAGGCCCGGCCTCTCTCACCCGGAAGTGCTGGTCTCGGTACTGGCTCAGCTCCACGTAGGAGTCGCTGCGCAGGGCCTTTAGGAGGCTACCGGACATAGTGCAGAGGTGAAGGAGGCCGCCGCCACTACAGGAATAACGAGGCCGTCACGGCGTTGGCGGATCCGGAAACGTAAGGAGACAGCTGTAGAACGTGAGACTCCAGCAGGCCAATCCGAGGGCATCAGTGTCGTCACTGAGCGGCGCGGGCGCAAACGGGGTCCGTCGTCTGGCGCAGCCGGTCAGAGGTGAGAGCGGCTCGCTCCGGGTTCCGGCTCGCTCCGAGGATGGTTATGCGGCGGCTGCTGGCCGCCCTGCTGCACAGCCCGCAGCTGGTGGAGCGTCTGTCCGAGTCGCGGCCCATCAGGCGGGCGGCGCAGCTCACGGCCTTCGCACTGCTCCAGGCCCAGCTACGCGGCCAGGACGCTGTCCGGCGTTTGCGAGCCCTCGCGGCTGGGCCTGCGGGCTCCCTGGGCCGCCGCGCTGCCCGCTTCAGAGATACCTTCACTCAGGAGCTACGCCGCGGCCTCCGGGAGCGCCCTGGGCCACCACCAGGTAGCCAGAGGGGCCCGCGCGGAAACCCTTGAACCTGGCTGGGCCGGACCGAGGTTGCCTCTTTCCCTTCTGGGCTTGACATAGGCTTCGGCGCTAAGGAGTCATTCTCTGGGCACTACGCACTGTTTGGAATTCTGACTCGGATTGTCGGCCTACAAAGGTTCCATTCAGCAGAGAGCCCAGGCTATACCGACATGCCCCGCGAGGTACTGTGATGTGACAAGGCAGTGTGTGGAAAAAAGCCCCCGAAGTCTGACGGAAGTGAAGATAGGCTGGGCATACAGAGAGCAATGGACCAAACCGTAGTCCGAGAGTCAGCCGTCTGCGAATGGGAGGAAAACCAACGGCAGATGATGCTGCCTCTGCAGTGATACAGAAGCGCACTACTTGCAGCGGAGATCATGGATGGAAAGACAACTTTGCTGCTGCCAAAATCCTCTATTAAATATGTGAACTGAGTAATGGGTATGAATGTGGTATTTCTCCAGCGAGATGGATTAGGAATCGGGGGATTGTTGGACATGGTAATACTAGTTAACACATGTTGAGTGCTTACTCTGTGTGGGTTATCTCACTTATTCTTTACAAGCATTTTCACAGGAGGGGTAGTCTATTTAAATTGCCCATGGCCTTACAGAATGGGATGTGGATACAGGTGTTTGACTCCAGGGCCTAAGTCTTTAATCACAGCCCTCTGCAGCATTTACTCTGACCTTCAGCCCCTGAAGATACATACCCCCTCCCCCTGCCCCGCCCAAGTCACCATTGAACCCTACTGCCACTGGGACTGCTGTCCACCATGAAACAAGCTATCTAGATATCTGTTCCCTATTTTAGAGGGTCTGGAATATAATCTAAAGACTATTGTCCAGCTAATGTGCCAATGATTAGCAAATCCACTGTATACAGAAATACCCTGTCACTTGAGGCTTCTGACCGAATTTCTGATCTGTAATGAGGCTGCACAGTTAATCATGCAATCTAGAAAGCTTGAAGCCACAGGAGAAGCTTCTAAATTGGTGACCAAACAATTTATACTCTGGCATAATAACAGGGAGCTTGATAGGGCGAAAGACCTACCCTGGGGATGGGGAAGCTAAAGTAGCTTGTTCTCCACTAACCTAATGGTCAAACTTCTGATTTGACATCTCATCCACCAGCTTTCTCATCAGAGGTACTATTTAATCCTCTTTCAGGACCGAAATCCCACTCTCCTAATGACCAAAGTCCTGGTTTGGCATCCTCCCATAAGAGGTGGCTCTCTGGATTCTCCTCTGAGCTTGGAAGTCAGGAGCCCAAAGAGCTTGTTCATCCTACTGCCTTATGTGCCTCACTGGTCTCAATCCCATTCATTGGTCTCTGGATGTCAGAGCAGATTGTTAGCAGTTCCCAGTCCAGCCCAGTACCCTCAATAAACAAGTACATACACTATTAGGTTTTCTTCTAACTGAGAGACAAAAGGGAGCAGTAGAAGAAGCAATGAAGCTTCTAGATAAACTTACTTGGTAAGAACAGGGGAGCAAGAGACTGGGGCAGTTGCTTATTATTTTTTATGAGAACAATTCTCTCCATTTTATCGAAGTTTGGGATCAGACAGAAAAGTGAGGCCCTTCTGCTCCAGCCACAGGTGATTTGGATGCTTCTCTGCTTCATTGCTTGTCATCTCACTAGCTACCCAGTTTACAGAAACAGAACAACCCACCCCACTATCCTGCAGGACAATTCCAACTCACCCCTTGAAGCTACATAGTTCTAGATACCCACACTTGATAGACAACTTTATTAGAGCTTAGACCACCACCATCTGCATGTACTGCTACACCAACATTTCCTCCAGGGAATTCCAGGGTGGTGGATCCAACTTGGGGAGGGAAAAGGCAGAAGTTCCAAGAAGCCCAGAGGGTTTGGGACCCTCAAGTCTGTGGTGGCTCCAAAGTGGCACTTGGTTTCTATTTGTTGGGTATAAATGCCATCTTTGGCTGCAAAGTAAACAATTAGATGCTTATGTGCCAAAGATGATGCTAAGCATTAGGGGTAGGAAGACAGATCAGAGATTCATGGCAGAAACATAAGCCACAAGAATGATGAATTGTCATGAATGGGTACTATAGGATTTAAAGGAGGAAAATGGCTGGTAGTGTGCTAGATCCAGCTTATACTGATGCATAAGAGCAGATCCTTGGCATCTCCCTCCAACTAGGAGTTCAGTAACATTTGAGTAGTTTGAAGTCAGCCATGGTGGGAGTATTTATATCATGGAAACCAAACACTACCAACTGGGGCTTTTTTTACTCCAGAGAATGGGTTGCTAAACATTTACCAGCATACCACTGACTTCCTTCCTCCCCGGGGTTGGAGTCATGAGGAAGGTTTGGCACTAACCCTAGCAGCTGCCGCCGAGCTGGGGCTTTAAGGGGACCCACCTTTTAGCCAGAGGAAGGCAGGACTAGGGAAGTGCTCTGCTTTGGGCATTTGGGTAGGTTTGGTCTCCTGCTCTGTGCTGACTTCCAGTTTGCTGACCTCTGTGGCCTGAGTGCCTCTGGTTCTCATGAGACAGTAGGAATGTGGGGAGAGAATGAAGACAGAGTTAGTGCCAAGCTCCTCCCACTCCCAGTGGACTGCTCAAGGGGTTACATTGTGGGGAGCAATGTGTTGGGGTGTGATGTGTTGGTTTGGCATGGGGTTTGCTCTCCATTCTGTGAGGAGAGTGTCAGATGGGGGCTCTGAGCTTGGAGAGTGCCCAGACCACATGCAAGAAGGCCTCTCGGAGAACCAGGGTGTCCTCAAGTGCTGCTGGATACTGCCTGAGCTTTGTATATTCTCCCTTCCCACTGGGGCAGGCAGAGTAGGGAGAACATGTAGGCTCTCTAATCTGGGAGAATGGTCCTTAATGGGTGAGATGAAGAAAGTCCATCCACCTCTCTCAGAGACAGGAGTAGAAGAGAAGGGGGGAGAGATTCCAAAACTACTTCATTTAGTAACAGCTGAACACTAAGTCAGCAGGCACCCAAGTGCCATTAATTACACCACCACATCCACTTCTATGTTAAAGAGCTCTGGGAGACACATACCTGTCTAGCCAGGGGACAGGTGCTACAGAACCAGGAACAGCACAGTGTTGGCTACAGATACTTTGAGATCCTCTGGTCTATTGTACAGATTGGAAAACTGAAGCTGGGTGAGGGGAGGGGACTTTCTTAAGATTGCACTGCCAGAGATTGGCAAAGCAGGTACTAGAACTTGGGGCCCTGAATCTGAGCTACCTGCTCTTTTAACCACTACACTGCCTCCCCAGGTAGCTAGGAAGCCAAGGGATTGTCTTGACAGCAAAGGTAAGGCATACTGGAAGGTTTGGGAGATGTTTTTCAGGAATATTATTAGGTCGTTGTCTCTTTGCACAACCATATGCTAGTTATATATTTAAAATATCACAGTGGCTGCAATGAATAGGAACAAACATCAGGCACCACTGGTTACATCCACTGCTTTGGGGACCTTGGCCTCAGGACCATGATTCATTAGACTTTTGGTCTTTGAGGGGAAAGGGTACCAGCTTACCCGTCAGGGAGAGCAGCCGAAGGCTGTGCACAGAAGAGGCTGTGGTGGGAATTCTGGAAGGGAAAGGAAAGGAAGAGAATCAGCCCAGCCCAGCTACCCATATAGAAGTGGAGTGGCACTTTCCTATGGCTGAATCATGGGCAGTGTTTTTTCTGTCATATTGTCAGGCTTCTCCCCCAGCTCCAGGATGTGAAGGCTGAGATGATTCCTCCAAGCTCCACTCAGCAGGGAAGACAGGGCTGGCGGATCTTCCAGGGTCAAGTGGGGAAACATGAGGGCCTCACTCTTGAGGGGGAAGCTGCACTTCTCCACAGCAGGTCTGGTGGTGCCAGGGGTCACCACGAAAAGGCGGCAGAGCCATGGCCCACCGGCTACCTGGCAGGCTGGTTGTTTGGTGAAGTTGTTCAAGGCTTGGCACAGGACCCAGTCCTCAGTTCCACCCATGTCTACCACTTCCACAGGTGACCCCAGGCCAGTGAGGTGTAAGAGGTGTCGGGGCGGCATGTAGGTGTGGGTGAAGAGGAGCGTGTAGTGGGTAGGTATGCTGGGGAGCACAGAGGCATGGACTATCTGTTCCAGGTGCTCCAGGCCAGGCAGGAGGCCACCCTGGTGTAGGCAGCCAAAGAAGAGGGCGCCCAGGCCATTGAAAAGGACCAGGCTACTCTTGCAGGGTACAGGCTGGGTCTGTGGACTGCAAAGCAGGACTAGGGGAATCAGGAGGGGTATCAGGAACCGAGCCTCCTGGTGGTTAAAGGCAGACAGCAGGGCCAGGGGCATGAAGTAGAGGAGCAGGAGGCAAGACCTGGGGCTGGAGAGCAGGTTCCGGGCACCCAGTGACTTCAGGAAGCCCAGGTGTGCAAAGGCCCGGAGGCAGGCTTGCAGCCGTTCCCAGGCAGCCTGCAGGGCCTGGGCATGCAGCACCCCGAACAGCAGGAAGCCATTGACCACCAGGTGAGTGAGCCGCATGTGTGTGCCATGCCTGGCCAGGTTTTGAGGATTCAGGTTGTAATGCAAGAAGTTGGCAGGTGTAAGGACAAGGGTACTGGCAGAGGGACTGGAAAAATACCAGCTGTCCACAGCCACAAACGCCGCTGCTGTGAGTGTTGCCCCTGGCAGCAGCACCAGGGCTTCCTTGGTCAGCGACCTGAAGCCAGGGTCTGTGACTCCACAAAAGCCCCAGAGAAGGAGGGGGACCAGAGCAAAGGCCAAAAAGGTGGGTCGGTTGAAGAAGCCAGCAACCACGATGCCCCCGAGAAGCCAGCTGTGCCACCAGGGGCCTGAGGCAGGCTGCTCGGCTGTGGGGCTCCAAACCACACGGCGAGACACCAGTACCAGTAGCCATGCCAAAAGCAGTCCCTCAATGGCATTGGAGAAGGTTCTTGTGTAGAAGACTAGGGTGACATAGGAACCAGACAGCAGAGCCAGGGCATTCCAGCGCTCCGCCTCCCAGAGGGGGGCCAGGTGGTACACAGCCACGTCCAGGGCAAAGGAGAGGGTGGTGAGGAGGAGTCGGGGCCCTGCCAGCAGCGCGTAGCCACTCATGGGGCCAGGCCACAGCCCCCACTCTTCCCAGAGCCTGAGAAGCCAGAAGGCAGAGCCAGAGGTCAGCAGTGGGAAGACCACTGTGCGGCAGGAGCTGCTGGGGAGAAACTCCCAGGGCCGTGCGGCCTCTATGCCCAGGATGTCCTCTGTAGAGAGAGAAGCAGAGGTGAGTCAGTTTCAAGTTCAGAGAATATGGTAGACAAAATTCTAGGATGGCCCCCAAGAGTTCCCAGCCCCCTTATGTACACACCCTTCACCATACTTGTGAAGATGATGGATTTTACTCCTGTGATTAGGTTCCATCACAGGGGATGACAAAATAGGTAGAAAATCCAGTGGGCCTGACAGAATCACACAGCCCTTTAAAAACAGAGTTTTCTCCAGCTGGTAGCAGAAGAGGATGTCAGAGATTTAAACTGTGAGATGGATTTGAGGCACCGCTGCTGGCTTGAGGATGGGGGGAGCCATTGGCAAGGAATGAGGTGGCTTCTAGTTGCTGAGAGCAGCCCCTGGCTGACAGCCAGCCAGGAATCATGGCCTTCAGTTCTGCAGTAGCAATAAACTAACAAGAACGAGCTTGGAAGCATATTTTTCACCAGAGCTTCCAGAAAAAACTCAGCGCAGTCCATGCTTTGATTTCAACCTTGTGGTACCCTGAACAGAGAGCCCATGCCAGCCTTGTGATTTACAGAACTGTGAACTAGCCATTGTAAGCTGCTAGGTTTGTGATGATTTGTTTAGGAGAGCTCAGCCCTCCCGAGGTCCCACCTGTGAAGGGGACAGGGGAAACCACAGCTGGGAAGTGAGGTGACAAGAGTGTATGGAGAGGAGCCGGTGGAGGCTCCAAAGTCAGAGTCAAAGACCATCTCTGTGACTATGATTGTCATCCAGGATAGGCAGTTTGAGACTGGGGGAAGGGAATGAGCAATTGTGGTTATGTAAAAATGACTTTAATTTTGTCTATGATACCTAAATTGTTATAAGAAGCAATACTTATGTAATTAAAAATGACTTGCTGCCTGGGGCTGGTCTGTGCCCCGTGCCCCAGTGGCCCAGAGCTCCGCAGGCTGGGGGTGAGGGGAACAAACTCTTAATTTCTGCATCTCAGCTCCAAGCCCCACAACATCTCAAACTTGGGTTGTTCTGGGCTCTTAGCTTCTGCCACTTAATCCTCCAGCCTTTTGGCTGTTTTCTCTATGTCAAAAGGTGAGAGGGAAACAGAAAATCCAGGACCAGATCAACCTGGCTGCTTTTAACTGGCTCAGCTTAAAAAAAAACAAAAGGTGTGGAAAAGAGGAGACATTTCTACTTAAAAAACAAATCCACCTGTTGAACTCTGTGGCAGAAATAGCTGGGTGTCACCCCAGTATCCATTCCCTCCTCTTTCCTAGGTCTCTTAGCTGGGTATTTAGTCAGGTATAAAGGCTGTATTGTCCAGCTCCCTTTGCAGTGAGGAGTGGTCATGTGACACATTCTGACCTACAGGAAATGGGCAGAAAGTATGTGACTTTCAAAATATGCCTTTAAGGAGAGCAGGCATGCCCATCTCTTCTCTGCAGTCTGGAAAGACCTAGTTTTAGACTTGATGAATGGAGCTCAAGCAGCCGTCTTGAATCAGGGGGTGGAAACCATTGTTGACAGCATCTGAAAAGCTTCAAGGTCCCCAGCAATCATTCTCAACCTGGTGTGTCCTACACCACCTGGCAGAGAAGTTCTCACAAGGGAGCGTTCCAGATCTGGGTTCCCTCAGCCCTCAGATGAACCTAGAGAAGAAAAGTTTCATTATCTCAGACCACAAGCCTGTGTAAACTTCCCTAATCCATGGGGAAGCCCAATTATAAAATCCCTATACTGAGAAGTACAAAACAGCTCTTGTTCTGAATAGCCTGTACTTTGGTCCAAGCGGAAAACATTAAAGAGGTCAGAATTTCATTAGTTTCACCTAGAAGGTCAATGTCACCACTCGGGAGCGATGAAGTCTCCACTCCCAAGTTCTTATTCCAGAGAGGCTCATGGATTTACTGCTCATCTACAGAGACATGTTTCTCCCTCCCCACTAACTATTCAGTCAGCTCCAATCTAGACTTTGCTGTGACTTGTCTTAACCACACACGGTGAGGATTACCTGCCATGACCTCGGGTGATTGGAAGAACTCATCTGGGTGCACGTAGCCTGTCTGCGGAAGGAGACACCAAACCAGGCGGAGCAGGCTGAAGCTGCCCCACAGCACCCTGGCGGACATCTTCAGATCAACTTGCTGCCAAATCCCTGGGTTAAGAGCCTAGAATGGCTTCTCAGCTGCTACAGATGCTGCTCAGGTTCCACAGATCTGCATCTGCTGAGGATAACATTTGTTAGTTATTATAATGTAAATTACCAATATATTGGATAGTTTGAACAAACCCAAAATGGGTCTACATATGATAAAAATGTTAATAGCTGCTATTTACTAAGTCCCACTAAGTGCCAAGGACTGTACATGCATCTCTCACTTAATCCTTTCCAGTCTGGGACAGTGGATCTTATATTTCCATTGTACAGATAGAGAAACTGAGGCCTCTATTGAGTAACCTGTTACTTGGTAACCATACTTCCAAGTGTCTAAATATGACACTGGCTAAATATGATATTTTCTAATATAATATTTTGCTAAGTGTCTAAATATGACATTTGCAGGTAGGATTATGGGTCTTACATCCCAACCTGTTTACCACCTCCTATCCACAAGCAAGCATGGCAGCTTGCTCTTTGCACTTCTGAAAACTTGGGACCCTCAATGAATTCCATCTATTTCCCTGCAAAAATGAACTACATTTGACCCCATTGTTTCCTGTCATGGCCTCCAGCTTTCACATACCCTGGAACTAACCTTTTGGAAGGTGATGGGCAGGCACCTCACTGCTGTGGTCTGAATGTTTGTGTCTATCCCCCTAAGCCCATATGATAAAATCCTAAAGCCTGATGTGATGCTATCAGGAGGGGCACATTGGGAGATGATTAGGTCATAAAAGTGAAATCCTCATGAATGGCATTTGTGATCTTATAGAAAAGGACCCCACAGAGCTCCCTCATCCCTTCTGCCATGTGGGGACAGTGAGGAGGCACTGCTATGAGCCGGGAAGAGAGCGCTCATCATTCTAGTGTCTTGACCTTTGTGCCTCACCCTTAGGGACTTGCTGGGCCTTGAGTCTAGTTATAGGTAGAAGTAAAGCGGGGTGGTTGGGGTAGGTCCTGAGGAAAATACATGTCGTCTTGCAAGGCAACTACCTTGCGGGAGGCCATAACAGTTTCCTCAGGCAACACAGGGTCAATCCCTTCAGATGGGAGCAGAAAGGCTGCTTCAACTGGGAAAGAAGGCTCATCAGAATTCAGGGAGTGTCTCCCACACTGAAAGGGTCTCCCCACATGTCCCCATTCCAGCTCTCAAGATCCCATCCTTCCAAATCAATGCCTTCACTTTAACAGTAGACACTCTTTGAGGCTGGGAATTCAATTCACACTGTAACTTAGCTGCTCACAAAATGAGATTCTGCATTTAGTTTTTAGTATTTCAGCCCTACAGGCAACAGGAGATAAGGGTCTCTTTCAGGGCAGATATAGAAGTTTCTGGGTCATTTTATGAGGATACTGAGCTGAAAATTTGAAACCCTGAGCACTTCCTTTTCTTCTCCCACTTTATCCAGCACAGTTAAGAAAGCCACCAATCTCATATGCCTCAGTCTGACTAAAATTTTGAAGGTATCATGTACGTGGTCACCTACAGCTTTGCTTGGAGTATCCAACGGCGGTATTTTTTGTGTATCTAATGCCACATCACTCCATTGACTATCAGTTGTCCTTTTTACTACTAGAAATAAAGTCATTAGAGTCTTTACATATAGTCAAACTAGAGAACTAATTCCAGAAAACCCAGATCCTATTCAGAATATCATCCTTAAGAGCCTGTCCTTCTAGAACCACTTCTGGTACCAAAATATGTGTCAGTCAGATTCAACCAGAGAAAGAGAACCAGTAGGAAATATGTAGTAAGAAGAGCTGTTCTAAGGAATTACCACATGTGTTTGTGAGGGCTGACTAGGCAAGTCCAAAATCTGTAGGCGAGACCATCAGGAAGGGCAGGCTGACACTCCTGGGCAGAAGTGGAAGCTGCAGTCCACAGAGGGGAGTTCCTTCTTATTCAGGAATGCTTCAGTTCTGCTCCAAAGGCATTTCAACTGATTGTATCAGGTGTACACAGGTTATCTAGAATAATCTCCTTTACTTAAAGTCAACTGGTTATAGACTTTCATTGCATTTACAGAATACCTTCGCAGCAACACTTAAACTAGTATTTGACTGAACAGCTGTGGAGTACCATCTAGCCCAGTTGACACATCAAGCTGATCATACTCTAAATAATTCAGTGTTTATAACTGTGTTTGAATTTTAGATCTATGGGATAATTCCTTATGTAACCTGTCAAACTTCTTTCACTCCACATTCTGTTAATGGTATTTAACATGTTGTTGTCTGTCACTGTAGTTCCTTTTCATTGCTATTTGGTACTCCATTGATAAATATATGAAAACTTATTTACTTTTCTTACTGTTGCTTACCTGCTGGGTTATCTGCAGGTGTTTATTAATTTTTTTCTGTCTTAACAATGCTTCTATAAACATTCTTATATGAGAGTTCTCTGAAGTACACACCTAGGTACACACTGGGTGTGCATACTTTTCATTATTGAAGTATTGTTGATGCACAATGTAATATTGATTTCAAGTATACAACACAGTGGTTCAACAATTCCCCATATTGTTAAATCTTCACCCCCACTAGTATAGCTACTATCTGTCAACATAGGAAGATGTTACAGAATCATTGGCTATATTTTCCATGCTGTACTACCATCTCTGTGACCAAATTATATTATGATTGACAGATTTTTGTACCCCTTTATCCCCCTGCCCACCCACGTACCCCAACCCCTCCTACATGGTAACCACCAGTCACTTCTCAGTGTCTATGAAATTTACTGCTATTTTGTTTATTCTGTTTTGTTTTGTTTCTATATTCCACAAATAAATGAAATCATATGGTATTTGTCTTTCTCTGCTGGCTTATTTCACTTAGCATAATCCCTCTTGGTCCATCCATGTTGCTCCAAATGGCAGGATTTTTTTATGGCTGAATAATATTCCATTGTGTATATGTATTCTTTATCCATTCATTTACTGATGGACAATTAGATTGTTTCCATATTGTGGCTATTGTAAATAATGTGGCAATAAACATAGGAGTTCATATATCTTTTCAAATCATGGATTTTGTTTTCTTCAGGTAAATTCCTAGAACTGGAATTACTGGGTTGAATGGTATTTCTATTTTTAGTTTTTGACGAATCTTCATACTGCTTTCCACAGTGGTTGTACCAATTTACATTCCTACCAACAGTGTAGGAGGGTTGCCTTTTCTCCACATCCTTGCCAAGACTTGTTATATCTTGTCTTTTGGACAGTGGCCATTCTAACTCATATGAGGAGATATCTTATTGTGGTTTTGATTTGCATTTCCCTGATGATTGGTGATGTGGAGCATCTTTTCATGTGCCTGTTGGCCATCTGTATTTCTTCTGTGGAAAAATATCTGTTCAGTTTCTCTGCCCATTTTTAAATCAGGTTATTTGTGTTTTCTGGTGTTGAGTCATATGAGTTCTTTATATATTTTGGATATTAACCCCTTATTGCATAAATCATTTATGAATATGTGCTCCCATACTGTGGATTGACTTCTTGTTCTGCTGATGGTGTCCTTTGCTATATAGAAGCTTTTTTAGTTTGATGTCATTCCACTTGTTCATTTTTTCTTTTGTTTTACTACTCTGGGACTATGTGTCCTGAAATAAACTGTTCATGCTTATATATTCAACATATTTTTGCCTAACTTTTTGTCTAAGACTTTTATGGTTTCATGTCTTACATTTAGGTCTTTGATCCATTTCAAGTTTACTTTTGTGTGTGGAGCTAGACAGTAATCCAGTTTCATTCTCTTGCAGATATCTGTCCAGTTTTCCTAACACCGGTTATCAAAGATATGGTCTTTTCTCCATTCTATATTCATGGCCCCTTTATCATATATTAGTTGATCATATATTTTATGGTTTATATCTGGTCTCTTTATCCCATTCCATTGATCTTTGGGTCTGTTCTTGTGCTGGTACCATACTGTTTGATTACTGTAGCTTTGTAGTACAGCTATAAGTCATGGAATGTAATACCCCCAGCTTTGTTCTTCTTCCTCAGGATTGCTTTGGCTATTTGGGGTCTTCTGTGGTTCCATATGAATTTTAGGACTATTTGTTCCAGTTTATTGAAAAATGCCATTGGTATTTTGTTAGGGATTGCATTGAATCTGTAAACTGCTTTAGGCAGGATAGCCATTTTGACAGTATTAATTTTTCCTATGGATGAGCCCATTTATCAAATAGATGCTCATTTATTAGTGTCTTTAATTTTTCTCATGAGTGTCTTATAGTTTTTAGAGTAGAGGTCTTTCACCTCCTTGGTTAGGTTTATGCCTAGGTATTTTATTCCTTTTTGATACAATTGTTTTCCTGATTTCTCTTTCTGTTAGTTCGTTGTTAGTATATAGGAATGAAACAGATTTCTGTGTATTAATTTTGTATCCTGCAACTTTGTTGATTCCATTTATTAGTTCTGATAGTTTTTTTGGTGGAGTTCTTAGGGTTTTCTATATATAATATCATGTCCTCTGCAAATAGTGACAGTTTAACTTCTTCCTTACCAATCTGTCTTTTAGTTCTTTATCTTGCCTGATTGTTGTGGCCAGACCTCCAGTACTATGCTGAATAAGAGTCGTGAGAGTGGACATCCTTGTTTTGTTGCCGGTCTTAGAGGAAAAGCTCTCAGCTTTCCACCACTGAGTGAGATATTAGCTGTGGGTTTGTCATATATGGCCTGTATTATGTTAAGGTATGTTCCCTCTATGCCCATTTTGTTAAGAGTTTTTGTCATGAATGAATGTTGAATTTTGTCAAAGGCTTTTTCAGCACTACTGGATGATCATATGGTTTTTATCTTTTTATGTTTGTTTGTTTGTTAATGTACTGATTTACAAATATTACCCTCCTTGCATCTGTGGAACAAATCCCACTTGGTCATGATAGATGGTCCTTTTGCTGTATTTTGGAATTTCATTTGCTAATGTTTTGTTGAGGATTTTTGTATCTCTATATTCATCAGGGATATTGGTCTACAATTTTCTTTTTTGTAGTGTACTTTTCTGGTTTTGGTATTAGAGTGTTGCTAGCCTCATAGAATGAATTTGGAAGTATTCCCTCCTTTTCTACCTTTTGGAATACTTTAAGAAGGATGGGTATTATCTCTTTTTAAATGTTCAATATAATTCAGCTGTGAAGCAGTTCTGGACTTTTGTTTGTTGGGATTTTTTTAAATTACCAATTCAATTTCATTATTAGTAATGGGTCTGTTCATAATTTCTATTTCTTCCTGGGTCAGTCTGGGAAAGTTGTATTTTCCACGGTAATTTATTCAAGGCTGTCCAATTCATTGGCATATAATTTTTCATAGAATTCGCTAATAATTTTTTGTATTTCTGTGGGGTCAGTTGTGACTGTTTTGTTTATTTGTGTACTCTCATTTTTTCTTTATAAATCTGGCTAGAGGGTTGTCTATTTTGTTTATTTTCTCAAAGAGCCAGCTCTTGGTTTCATTGATTTTTTTCTATTGTTTTATTCTTCTCTATTTTATTTATTTATGCTCTGGTCTTTGTTATGTCCCTCCTTCTACTAATTTTGGGTTTAATTTGGGTTTCATTTTCTAGTTTCTTTAACTTTAAGGTTAGACTGCTGAATTGGGTGAGAGTTTCTTGTTTCTTGAGGTAAGCCTGTATTGCTGTGTACCTCCCTCTTAGAACCACTTTTTCAGCATCTCATAAGTTTTGGACTGTTGCGGTTTTTTTTTTCATTTATCTCCACATATTGCTTGATTTCTGCTTTAACTTGCTCATCGATCCATTGATTATTTAGAAGCATGTTTTTTCTGCCTCCATGTGTTTGTAGATTTTTTCATTTTCTTTGTGTAATTTATTTCTGTTTCATACCATTGTAGTCTGAGGAGTTGCTTGATACAATTTCAATCTTTTTTAATTTATTGAGGCTCTTTTTGTGGCATAGTATGTGATCTATTCTGGAAAATGTTCTATATACACCTGAGAAAAATGTGTATCCTGCTGCTTTTGGGTGGACCGCTCTGTAGATGTCTGTTAAGTCCATCTGATCTAATTTGTTGTTCAGTGCCTTTGTTTCCTTATTTATTTTCTGTCTGGTTGATCTGTCTGTTGATGTGAGACGTGTGTTAAAGTCTTCTAAAATTAATGAGTTGCAGTCCATTTCCCCCTTTAATTCTGTTAGTATTTGTTTTAAATATTTAGGTGCTCCTATGGTAGGTGCATAGATATTTATAATGGTTATGTCCTCTTGTTGGACTGACCCCTTTGTTATTATGTAATGTCTTTCTTTGTCTCTTGTTACTTTCTTTGTTTTGAAGTCTATTTTATCTGATACAAGTACTGCTACTCCTGTTTTTCTTCTCCTTATTATTTGCATAAAATATCTTTCCATCCCTTCACTTTTAGTAGATCTTTAGGTCTGAAATGAATCTCCTGTAGGCAACATATAGATGGGTCTTGTTTCTTTATCCATTCTGCCACTCTATATCTTTTGATTGGTATATTCAGTCCATTTACATTTAAGGTAATTATTGATATTTTATTTTATTGTTTTATTAATTGTTTTCTGGTTGTTTTTATAGTTCCTCTCTGTTCCTTTCTTCCTCTCTTATAATCTTCTCTAGTTATTTGATGGTTTTGTTTAGTGTTGTGATTGGATTTGTCTTTTTTTATTTTTTTGTGTATCTATTATAGGCTTTAGGTTTGTGGTTACCAAAAGGTTCAAGGATAGATAGCTTCCTGACTATATAACAGTCTATATTAAGCTGATGATTAATTTCAAACACAATCTAAAGTACTCTACTTCAAACACAATCTAAAAGTACTTTTTTCTTCTTCCTCCTCCTCCACACTTTGTGTATTACATGTCAGAATCTGCACTTTATCTCTTGACTGATTTTGTGTATAGTTCGTTTTACTCCTTTTGTTTTGTTTTAATTTCATACTTGCTTGGTAATTGGTCTACTACCTTTATTGTGGGTTTATTTTTACTGGTGAAAACTATTCAGTCTGAGGAACAGTTCCATCTACAGCAGTCCCTTTGACATTCTGTAATGTTAGTTTAGTGGTTATAAATTCCTTGAGCCTTTGTTCATCTGAAGATTGCTTAATCTCTGCCTCAAATCTGAATGATAATCTTTTTGGGTAGAGGATTCTTGGTTGAAGGTCCTCTTGTTTCAATACATTAAATACTTCATGCCACTCCCTTCTGGCCTGTAAAGTTTTTGCTGAGAAGTCTGCTGATAGCCTGATGGAGTTTTCCTTATAAGTCATCTTGTTTCTCTCTCTGGCTCATTTCAATACTCTCCTTATCCTTAATCTTTGTCATTTTAATTATTACATGTCTTGGTGTTGTCTTCCTTTTGTTAGGAGCTCTCTGCACTTCCATGACCTGAGTTTCTATTTCCTTCCCCAGATAGGGGAAGTTTTTGATAATTATTTCCTCAAAGAGACTTTCTACCCCTTTGTCTCTCTCTTCTCCTTCTGGTACCCCTATTATATGAATATTGTTTTGTTTGGCTTGGTCACACAGGTCTCTTATCATTCTTTCATTCCTAGAGATCCTTTTTTCTCTCTGTTCCTCAGCTTCATTGTGTTCCTGTTCTCTAATTTCTATCTCACTGATTGTCTCCTCTACTTGGAGCAATTATTATTCATTCCCACCATTGTATATTTCATTTCAGTTACTGTACTCTTCAGCTCCAAGTGGTTCTTTTTCAGCTCTTGTCTCTCTTTGTTGAAGTCCCCCCCTGACATCTTTAATACTTTCCCACAGATATGTGAGCATATTTATGACTGTTAGTTTGAAATATTTATGAGAAATATTGGTGATTCATTTAGCCTTTTTTCTTGTGTCTTATCCTATAGTTTTGTTTGGAACATATTCCTCTGCCTCCTCATTTTTTCAGGTTTTCTGCATTTCTTCCTTTGTATTAGATCTGCTATGCTTCCTGGTCTATAGAGTAATGGCTTTATGAAGTAGGTGTTCTGTGGTGCCCAGAAGCTCAAGACTCTTTCCTCTCTGGTGTCTAGTTCTCCTTTGTGGTGGAGTCACAGTTGGTGGTGGTGGAATATGCATGGGGCCACCTTTCTGTCTATCTGCCAGCAGTGGTCTCAGTCCTCCAGAGATGGCAGTTTGCTTCAGCCAGCATTTGTGATCAGAGCAGTGGCTTCTGCTTGGGGTCATTGTGGGCAGGGCCTGCCCCAGAATGATGGTGCAGCTGCAGGGTTAATGGGTGGGCTCCTGGGAAGGCTCTGGGGTAGGCACAGGGCAGGCTGGATGGTGGGGAGTTGCACCATAGCAGTAAGTCTCACAGGTGCACAGGGAAGTGCCTTGGGGCTGAGTCATCAATGAAGAGGATGGGTGTTTGGGGCTCCCAGGAGTGCCTGACCTGTTGGATCAAGCGAGGGCTGGGGAAGTGTCATCTACCTACTCTTTCTCCTGAAGAGAGAGCTCCATCCAACCCTTGACCCTCTGGCACCCTTCCAGCTGTTGACAAACCTTTCAAACAGCTGCATCTGCTTTGGGTCTCAGCAGGACTGGCAGAAAATGCCTGTCCTCCACAAGTGGCTGGAGTCTCAGCCTACCTGAGTGCTCCGACTGTCCCTGGTGTCCTGCCCTGCTAATCTCCCAGTGCAATGTGGGCTCGTGTTCCCAGAAGAGATAGCCAAGGCCAGTTATGCAAAGCTCCTGGTGCCTATACTCTCCCTGCTCTGTACCTCTTGCCCCAACTGTGGGCTGGGATCCCAATCAGTTGGCTCTGCTGATGTACCCTTCTGTGTGTGGTCTTCTCTTTTTCCCCAGGTGCAGGTGGGCTGTTCTGTAGTCTTAAGGTCATTTTCAGGGTTAGTAGTATTTGCTATAGTTGCTTCCTTGGTGTGTGCGTGTGAGGAGGTTTCTGCCTTGCCTTCCTACTCCACCGTGCATACTTTTAATTTCATTAAACATGCCAAACTGTTTTCCAGAGGTCCCTGCCAGCTATCAGATATTGTAGTGCCCACTGCTTCATATCCTCATTTAAGGTATTGCCTGATACTTTGATTTCATGAATCTTGTAGTATTAACATGTATTTCCCTGATTACTAATAGATCGAACATCTTTTCAAATGCTTGTGGAACATTTTTGTTTGTTCTTTTGTGGAATTCCTTTTGGCTATTTTTATTACGTACCCATCCTTTTCCTACTATGTGTAGAAATTCTTTATATATTCTTTTTATATTTATTGCATGTGGCTATATTCTTAACCCATAAGCTATCTCTATTACTAATATTGGTCACTTCTGCCTTCTTTTTGTTTCTTGTTTATTTTTACCAGATTTTGTCAATTTTATGAATCTTTTCAAAAAATAATTTCTGGCTTTGTTCAACTTACAAAAATTAAGAAAAGGAAACCTCACAACATGGAGTCAGGATGCCAGCAGGGGGAGCTCTCATGCCCTACTCTTTGGTGTCAACTGCAGACCCAACCAGAAGAGATGGACTTTGTAAGGCTATGAAGCTGTGGATGCTACTTTTACTACCCCAGCAGGAGGACGGTTTTCTTCCTCCCCTCACAATAACCCAGACAATGAGAGGTTGTTATGAGTCAGCCAATGAAAAAGCCTATACTCTGAACTCCCAGTTTACTCCAATGGACTTTTTGTGTAAAGCAGCTCTTCTAACTCAGTCCTGTCCTTTATAAAAGAGTGTTTCCCTGCTTTGTTCTTTGGACTTGCCTATGTCTTAGCCATAGCTTGCTTGTCCTGAACTGCAATCTCTGCTATTCCAAATAAACCCATTTTTGCTGGTGATGTAACTGACAGTTTTATTTTAAAGGTTAACAATCTCCTTTTAATTAATTTTTTAACTTTTTCATCTTTTAACTTTTTTGGGGGTTTATTTTGCTGCTTTCAAAATTTCAAGCCTTATGATATGAACACTTAGCTCATTAATTTTGAGCCTTTAATTTTTGAGCTCATTGATTTTTTAGCCTGTTTTCTATGATAAGTACTTAAGGTTAGAGAATTTTCTCTAAATACTGTGTTAACTGTATCCCAAAAATTTTGCTATATAATACTTTCATCACCAATTTTGTTTCTAAATAGTTTCTAATTCCATTGCAATTTCTTCTTTGGCTAACGTTTTATTGTTGAAACAGTGAATGTTTTAAATTAAGACTTTGGTTTTCTATAGCAATTTTAGATTCACTGAAAAATTGAGAGGAAGGTACAGAAATTTTCCATATACTCCCTGCCCCTTCACATCCATAACCTTCCCCATTATCAACAACCTTCACCTGAGTGTTACATTTGTTACAATAGATGAATCTACATTGATAATCATTATCATCCAACATCCATAGTTTACATTATGGTTCACTCTTGGTGGTGTACATTCTATAGGTTTGGACAAAGGTATAATGATATGTATCCACTATTATATTATCACAGAGTAATTTCACCACCCTAAATATCCTCTGTGCTCTGCCTATTTCTGCCTAGTTATCTCTCACCTGCTCTAGCTTTTAATTTTTAATAGTCCATTTTTGCAGACATTCCATGGAAGCTTAAACAGTATACGGTCTATAGTTACTGGATACAGGGTTCTATATATGTTCATAGTTTAATTTTATTAATTGTGTTGCTCTAGTCTTTTGTATCCTTAATGATTTTCTACTGCTTAGTCTACAAATCACAGAAATGTCTGTTGAAATTGCTTATGAGATAGCAGACTTGAGTAATTTTCCTTGTAATTTTGTCATTTTAACTTATTTTTGAAGCTATGTAATTATTTTTATAAAAGATTAAAATTGCTATATCTTATAAAATGGAATATTTTACATTATATAGTTATCTCTTTATCTCTAGTAATATTTTTCCCTAAAATATTGTCTGATATTAATATAGATATGTGAGCTTTCTTTTACTTAGTATTTATCTAGTACATGATTCTCTACCCTTTTACTTGCAAAATATATACTTTCAGAAGTATATTTTCTGCCTATTTATATTTTTATATGTCTCTTGTAAAGAACAAAAAGCTGGATTTCATTTACCCAGCCTGACAATGTTTGTCTTTAAAATGTAGCTTTATTTGGAAGTATTTAAATTTAGTGCAATTATATATTTTGTGTGTGTGTTTTTGGGGGGCTTGTATCTTTTCTGTCTTCTGTTTCTCCTTTCTTTTCTCTTTTTGGATTACTTTTTTCTCATTCCTTTTTCCCTAACAATTTAGAGTTATGTACTCAATTTCCATTACATTATAAAATGCAGTATATTATTTAATATTTTAATATTTAATATGCTATGTTCTGTGGTTTCACCATGATGATTCTGGGTGTGCATTTCTTTTTATCACAGTTGGAAATTTTTTGGCTTCTATCTGAGGATAACGGAGTTTATTTCTGGGTCACCTTTATACTGAGACTGGAGCCCTCTGGAGTTCCTGCTTTGAGGGAGTCTCCTGCTAGGCTTCCTTCTTGAGGGGCACTAGGCTTTACCTTCTGTCCTGCTAGTCCTGATAGACTACAAAAACCAATGTTCAGATGCACCTGGTTTTGCATATGTCCTTGAGTCCAAATCTGGCTCCAGAGTTTTGCATACTCTCTAGGCCCTGCTTCCAGTATCCTTGCCTTTTGTTCTGTTCACATATTATAGTATTTATTATTATCTATCTTGTACAGAGGAGTGCAGGGAGAACTGCCTTTCTTAGGTCCTGATGCTAATCGAATGGGGTGTGGGTGGGAGATCTCCCTTGAGAATTTGGAACCATGAGCCTGCCCTCATATAGGTTTTCAGTCTGAATTCACATGATTAGGTACCACCTCCACCAAAAGAAAACCCCAAAACCTGGAGCTAACAATATGATTAAAAATGATCCCAGACTTATAATGCACATACAATAATAATATGAGATTGATTTCATGTATTAGTTTTGCATAAGAAAGAGCCATTTGAGATAAGATGGGGATTGAGAAAAGCTAAGGTAGTGTAAGCCATGTCAAGCTTTCTTCAAGGAAGTCCTATACTTAAGAGACAGCCTTGGTCAGTGGACCTTTGTGGTCACAGTTTGGTAGGGGGAAGGGCAGGAAAATGCCAGGGGGCTGTGTGGCAATCACACAGGATTGTGTGATATTTCAGGATGTGATACAAGACAACTGTGGGGAACCTTGATGTCTCCACAGTTGTTGAGGGTGGGCAGGATGTGGAGCAGCTATGCCTAAGCCTCTGGAGCTTGCTGCAGTGCTGCTGGCAGGCTGCCCCTCAGTGTAGGTGAGGGCAGGCAAGTTGGGCTCATGACTTGAGCGTCAGCCTATGGAGCAGGCCAGCTGCACCCATATGGCCTACAAGATAATAGGTCTGCTGTCCTCCATCCTGTCCCATCCCCACTCTTATCCTGACCCTCTAGTTAATCCACCCTTCAACAGGGTTCAGACTTGCAACAGTAGAATTAGGTTTTATGAGGTCTATCTGACAATTCACTGAGTATTTTCAGTGTATCCAATACATTTTTAAAACAGGAGAGAAACCATACAATGTTTGTTTTATCATATGGTTTTCCCACTTAGCAAAATGTGATTAGCTTTCTTCCTGAATCCTGAGCATGCCTGCCACTGGTTGCAAGTTCTCCACCCATAGGGTGTCCACTTGCTCCTTCTGTTCTCTTCACTTGGCACCTGCCCTTCCAACCAGAAACATGTTTGATTCTCTACCATTCTCAGGAAAACAACCAACTAAATCCCCTTTGAAACTGATATGCCCTTTATCTACCACTGCTCTGTCCTCTGCCCTTGGCAGGAATCCCCAGACCACCCACATGCACTGAATTCACTCCTCACACCTGTTGACCACTCTCCGGCCACTGCAGTGTGCTTTGCTGACCCCACTGCACTGACGCAGCCCTATCAAGACCCTCCCTGATTTTCCAGTTGTCAAATCCAAAGGCCACTTCAGGTGCCTGCACTGCTGCCATCCCACAACAGACATCCCTTCCACAATTCCTATCTCTTTCCAGGATGCCTTCCTATTCTATTGAAGACTATGAGACAAAAAGCTACTCATTTCTTAGATTCCTTTGAACTTGAGTTATGCAAATTAGGTTTTAAGAATTTAGGAAGCAGACATCACTAATTATCAGGGAATTGCAAACTAAAACCACAATGAGATATCACCTCACACCAGTTAGGATAGCCAACATAGAAAAGACTAGAAACAACAAATGTTGGCCAGGATGTGGAGAAAAGGAACTCTCCTACAGACGGTGGGAACGTAAACTACTTCAATCATTGTGGAAAGCAGTATGGAGGTTCCTCAAAAAACTAAAAATAGAAATCCCATTTGACCCAGGAATTCCACTCCTAGGAATTTACCCTAAGAATGCAGGATTCCAGTTTCAAAAAGACATATGCACCCCTATATTTATCACACTATTTAGAATAGCCAAAAAATGGAAGCAACCAAAGTGTTCCTCAGTAGATGAATGGATAAAGAAGAGGTGGTACATATACACAATGGAATATTATTCATCCATAAGAAGAAAACAAATCCTACCATTTGCACCATGGGTGGAGCTAGAGGGTATTATGCTCAGTGAAATAAGCCAGGTGGAGAAAGACTAGTATCAAATGATTTCACTCATCTGTGGAGCATAAAACAAAGCAAAAACTGAAGGAACAAAACAGCAGCAGACTCACAGAACCCAAGAATGGACTAACAGTTACCAAAGGGAAAGGGACTGCAGAGGATGGGTGGGAAAAGGGGGGGGAAGGGGAAAAGGGGGCATTATAATTAGCACACATGATATACCTGGGGGTACATGGGGAAGACAGTATAACACAGAGAAGACAAGTAGTGACTCTATAGCATCTTACTACACTGATGGACAGTGACTGTAATGGGGTATGTGGGGGGGACTTGATAATGGGGGGAGTCTAGTAACCACAGTGTTGCTCATGTGATTGTATATTAATGATACCAAAATAAATTAATGAATAAATAAATGAAAAAAAGAATTTAGGAAGCAGATGTGAGGCAGGCCATATTTCTGCAGTTTTCACTGTTTTCTTCCAGTAAATATGTGTCTGGAGACAGGAGCTTTCCTGCGGCAGTTTCCAGTGTCCAGTCCCAGCTCTGTGGGTATGGAGACACAGCTGTCATCAGGGGGAGTCTTGATTCTTGGCAGCAGTGCTGTGTTACTAAATTCCACTGAGTTCCACAGTGACTTTTATTACACTTGCCTAATCGCCACACAAATGGTAGCTCTTCTGTTTAATTACTGCTGGGTGTTCAGAGAGCCTTTCCTGGAGGCCCAAACTACAGGCCATTCTTCCAGGGCACCTAGTGACTTTTAGTGCCTAATCCCGCGTATAAATTCTATACCTGTTGGCTTCTCTTTTTGTACTGAATTCTGGCCTTCGGTATCAGAGGTGGCTGCGGGCCTAGGCCCTCAAGGATGACAACACTACGCTGGAAGAAAATAACGTCCCATCTGCAGGCAGGGGCCGTGGGACCAGCTTGGTCCTGCCCGGCAGGCACTCAGGGCTGCAGCTCTGAGCAGCAGACCCTCCCCTTCTGCTTGCCCCAGTGGCCTCCCCGCTCTTTCAGCTGACGACCAGTTGTACCACCCAGTGAAACTCCACCCCATACTCACCTGTTTTTGCACCTTGACCACGGGTCCCCTCATGCTGATTCCAACTTCTGCTTCTGAGTCCGAGGGCCCCTTGTCGCCCTTCTTCTGGAATCCCTGGTGCCCAGCCTGGTCCACCCTGTGGGGAAAGGGAACCATCAAAAGGCCCAGATACACACTGCCTTTTCTCACACAAGAACTAAAACAAATAAATGAAAAAAAAGAAAAAAGTAACTACCAGTCTGTCTTCTGTGTCCAGAAAAAAAAGGTCAAGAATGAGAGCAAAGCAAGAATATTTTCAGGCAAACCAAGACTGAAAGTCCTTCACAACAGGCCCTCAGAAATCGTAAAGGACTATATACCAGGCAGAAGGAATAATGATTCTAGGAAAGGATCTAAAATGGAAGTAGAAATAAAGAGCAAAGACCTGGTCATTGGATGGGAGATATCCGGAAGGTGGAAGTCAAGTGAAGGCGGTCCTCCTGCCGCTCTGTTTTCTTCTGGCAAGTAAGGTCAAGGAGACAGGAAAGTGTTCTCAAGTTGTGTTCCACGTTCATTCACCGGTTTCGTTCATGCTGAAAGGCAGCTGTGGCAGTTTCCCAATGATGTGACAGCTTTCTGGTCCTTGGGTCACAAATAAAGCTCAGTGTTCCTGTACTCAAGGGTCCAGTGGCAGCCTCCTGTGTCCCACTCTCCTGGCAGGGGGACAGACGCAGTAGCTCCAACAGGGGGTCAGTTTGCAGTCATTCGTGGAGGCTCAGTGGGAGCCTGACCACCCAGCACTTCTGAAGTGTCCATAAGCAGCTACTTCCCCAAGTGAAAGCCCTTTATGATTAAAGTTCTTAATTGTTTGCAAACAACATCAACAAAAACTCTGACTCAAACTGGCTTAAACAGTTCCTCACAGCACCTGACAGGACAACCAAAGAGCTTGGAGCTGCCATGGTTCTGCTGCCACTTCTCAGGGATCCTCAGGATTTCTGTCCTTCTCCTTTTTTTAAAAAAATCTTTTTCTGTTGTTGAACTATTGGTATACAGTCTTATATTGGTTTCAAATATACAACACAGTAGTTCAATGGTTACTCATATTATTAAATCCTCACCTCCACTAGTGAGGTTGCTATGTGTCCACTTACGAAGATGTTACAGAATCACTAGCTATATTCTCCAGGCTGTACCACCATCCCCAGGACCACCTTATATTATGATGGAGAATTTTTGTGCCCCTTTATCCCCCTCACCCTACCCACCCATCCACCCCAAGCCCTCCCCATGGTGTCTTCTTCTCAGTCCCTTCCCAGTGTCTGTGAGTCTATTGCTGTTTTGTTCACTGTGTTTTGTTTTGATATTCCACAAATATGTGAAATCATATGGTGTTTGTCTTTCTCTGACTGGCTATTTCATTCAACATAATAGCCTCTACATCCACCCATGTTGTTGCAAATGGCAGGATTTCTTCTCCTTTGTGTACGACTGCTGTTCTCCTTTTGTGGACATCGTCCTCACACTGGTAGGCATCCCAGCCATCCCATCCAGACATGACAACACTGAGAAGAAAAGTCTGTATTTTTTAACTCTCTTTTTGTTGCTTCTTTTTAAACAGTTTGAGATATAATGAATATACAATGCAGCCCACCCATTTCAAGTGTACAATTCAATGGTTTCATTACATTCACAGGCATGTGCAACCGCTACTACTGTTTTACAACATTTTCATCACCTAAAGAAGGAACCTCCATATTCTTTATTTATCACTTCCCATCGCCCTGCCACAACCCCTAAGCAACCACTGATCTATTTTCTGTTTCTACTGATTTCCCTATTCTGGTTTTTCATATGAATGGAATCACATAGTATGTGGCCTTTTGTGGCTGGCTTCTCTCAGACTGTTTTCAAGGTTCATCCCATTGTAGCATGTATCACTCATCCCTTTTTATGGCCAAATACTATTCCATGGTATAGATATAGCATTTATTCTGTAACCATTCATATTTTGATGAACATTTGAGTTGTTTCCATCTTTTGGTTATTATGAATAATGCTGCTATAAACATTTGTATGTAAGTATCTGTGTGGACATAACATTTTCATTTCCCTTGGTACATACCTAGGAGTGAAACTGCTGGGTCATATGGCAACTCTATGTTTAGTCATTGGGAAACTGCCAGATATTTTCCAAGGTATCTTTTACATTTCTACCCACAGTGAATGAGGGTTCTGAATTCTCTCTGTCCTGAAAAACTGTTGTTATCTGGGTTTTAATTCTAGTCATCCTAGTGGGCGTGAAGTGATATCTCATTGTGGTTTTGATTTTCATGTGCATCTCTTTAAAATCAAAGAAGTCTTTTCTGAAAGTCCCCCATTTCCACCAAGTCTCCTTGGCCAAAACACTATCAAATACAGCTTCCTAAAGCAATCACTGGCAAGGGAAATGGGATTACCAGTGAGGGCTCACCTCCCAGTTAGAGGCTGTGGCTGTGGGCTGCCTCTTTGGAGGCACACAGACATCCAGAGATGGGTGCTCACCCTGACAATATCAGGTTCTGTTAGGAAGGAAGAAAAGAGGCAGAGGGGCAACTATGTGGCCGCTACACACGGCTTCCACGACACCAGGCCCTCAGGCTGTCCCCCTCCTCTGACCATCTGTTCCTGTGCTCTTCCTCTGTCCACCCCTGAGATGTCAGCACTCCTGGTCTTCAACTTCTTTCTCACTCTCAACACTCTTTTTTCAGGTCATCTCATTTCTTCTCATGATTTCAATTTCCATTGGATGACAAATTTGATGAAACTGCTTCTTTTCTGAGCTTCAGATTTACTACTACTATTAATAATAGCTTTGCCATTTTCAGACTTACTATATTCCAGTCACTGTATATTATCTCATTTTATTCCCCAAACAACCCAATGATTCTATCACTATCCTTACCTTAGAGATCAATTAACATGTTTAGGGGGGTCAAGTTTTCTGCCCAATAAAATTGGTGGGTTGATGAAACTAGGGTTGGAGCCAGTGTATCTGACTCCAACACCCTGATCCATGGCCTGTTGGGCTCCTGCACCCACCGCAGACACTGGGTGGCCAAAGAGCAATCATCATGTGCTGTGAACCAGCCCTGCCCATGTTCCCCACAGCAGTGAGGGAACTGGTAATCCCCTTACTCATTCCGGAAACCCAGAAGTCACCTCCCTTCTTCACCCCTTCACTGTGGCATACTGCCTTTGTTTCTAATCATCCCTAGAACCCAGCTCTTTGTCTTCGTCCTCCACTGTCACTGTCTAAGTCCGGACCCCTGTGACTGGGGTACGTGCTGCTCTAGGGGTGACTGTGCACGGGCTGGGGGTGGCTGGCACTCCTCGGTTGGGTGCCTCTAGCTGTAAACAGCCCTCTCCTTTATTAGCCCAGTGTGTCAAACAAAAGGAATCATTTTCTACGTGTGCACAATGAGAAAAATATACAGAAGTATGATCTAAAGTAGACTTCACCCGCCTTGCTGTGTTCCCTGCCCTTCACAACCAAGGCCACATCCCTGACTGCTTACAGGCTTTCCACCAGCCCCAGGGTTCCCTCTGTCCTCCACCCTCAACTCTTTGTGTACAGAACTTGGAACTCCGGAAACACCACGTTTTTCTGTAGTCCCCCTTTCCTGTCCTGGGTTGTTTCTCACCTTAGCAGCTTTGCTCCCATTGCCTCCTTTGAGAGATATGCCTATAGTAAGGCTAAGACCACCTTTGGCATCAAGCATCCTGCTTCAAATCATTGCTCTTACTTGCTAAAGGCGAAAGAACATTTAATCTCTCAGAACCTTACTTCAGATCTTATCTGTAAAATGAGGATAACAATAAGACCTACCTCGGGGCTGTAATAAAGATGAAATGAAAAAACAAAACAAAACAAAACAGCATAAAAGCAAACATAACAAGTAGTTTCTTTCATTACTCATTTTGCTTCAACTGCCCTCCGCAGGACCCTGTGCCAGTGTTTGCACTACGCTGTTGTACTGACCGCCGGCGCCATCCGATTGCTTCTCTATCCTGTCTGCAAGGACCCCCAGGTCTGGGACCCGCTCGGACCCACCTCCTCCCCTGGAGTCCACCTGACTGGGCCCACTGAGGGACCAAGGTCAAGGACAGAGTCGGAGGTCACTGGAGGCGGCGGCAACACAGCCAGGCGGTGAACTTAACAAGTGCTGGAAGTTCTCCAGGAAGGGGCCCGTTCGCTGTTGGTCCTGCGGTTGGGCAGGCGGCGACCCGGAGCTGCAGGGGCGGGACCACCACCGCGAGCTTGGCATCTGCTCGCGGAAACCTGCCCACAGGGCACACTCGGCTGCCCCACGGGGGTCCAGACCTGCAAACCTCGCCGCCCCCTGGGTGTGGGCCTCCCGGAGGGCAGGCGGGCTGAAGGCGTTAGAATAAGGGGAGGTCGCCCAGCGTCCGAAGGCTCCACCATGGGGCGGCGGTGGTGGGAGAGGCGGGTGCTAACACCCACAGACCTGCACATCCCGCGCGTGTGCGGGGGTTGTGCGAGGGCAGGCGGCAGGGAGACGAGATCTCAGCGGTAGGGGTACAGCAAAGCGGCAACCGCCACTCCGGGCGCGGGCTGAAGCTGGAGAAGAGATCACAGCCTTGAAGCGAGAACCCAGAAGTGAGACCACGCGCCGCCCGAGTACGGAGACACTTGTCTTTCTCGCTGGGTCACATGGCTTCAGCCCTCTCTTAGTGCGCCAACCGTCTCAGGCACTCAGTGTGCGCAACGTCGTGTGGGCTCTGGGGCTGGCAGCCATCGCGTGGCGGCTCATTCCCAGGCTTGCCCCTACCTTCACATTCAAACTTCCTGGCAAAGCTTTGGGTCGGTGCTTATGGGAGAGGGCGGCGGGCCCGAACCCCTTCTCCGGATCAGGCATTTAGAGCAGATTTTAAAGACTGTGGGGGTGGGAGTGCTGGAGAAGACCGCCACTGCGCAACAGCATCTTCTAGTACTAGAGGACCATGTCCCTTGAGGCCAAGATCTGTTTCCAAACACCGGGGTCAGAGGATGACAGTGGCTCTCCTGAGTCCATTTTCCTGTTTGGTGTCGCATTTCATCCTCACCTTGAGCTGCAGGGCGCCCCACCCTGGAAGCACTTGAAGGTCTAACCCTGTCTGCCTCCTTCCCCTGGTTCCCAAATGGGCCCATGTTTCTTCTTTGATTAACAGAATGCAACCCATAACATTAAACACACAAAAGGGAGAGTGGAAGAGAGTAAGGTATCTTTATTAACTGGCATACACCATTCCTATCCGTGACCTCGCTGTTCCCACCAAGGGGAACTGTGCTCTGTAGCAGGGAGCTTTGAGATGTTGATAATTTTGACGGTGGTCCCACTGTTTTGAGAAGATGTCTTGGAGTGAAGAATGATGTTTGAGAAGCCACAGTGAGGAATGTCCTGCTATGGGAAAGCTGCAACTATGCTTGTCACATTGCGCGTTGCAAGCACAGGTCCGGAAAGCCATTAACCAGAGAGGTAGGTGTTCCAGCTTGGAGCATCCTAGGTGACAGGGCTTTTGCTCTCGTCTGTGCCCCCATGCAACTCCTGGGCAAGGAGGCTATCTTCGCACCCTGCGGGATGGCAGGCCTGGCCCAGAGTGAACCCCTCAAGACAGGAAGTGGAGATTCCTTCCCGCTAAATAAAGGCGGATCTGTCTGTGCTCTCAGGCTTTACGCTCAGCATTTTGTACTGTCTTTTGGTTTCATCATCACAGGGACACTGGGAGGTAACATTAGACTCCCATTTTATAGATGGGGAAGTTAGGTGCAGTAAAGTTACGGAAGCACTCAAGAACACTAGCTGGTGGCAGGAGAGGATTCAAGTCCAAGCCTCTGTCTGGATCCAAAGCTCTAAAAGTGGAGTATACCCATTGACTCCTTTCCCCTTCCTGAGAAGAGGTCGCCGTGAGCTTCCTGTCTCCCCTAGATTTGGGCATATCCTGCGGGAACCGTTTTGGGCAAGCTGCCCTCGAGAATGTGGGGGTCCAAGCTCCCCGGCCTGCCTCCGCAGTCGCTGGTGCCTGCTGGTCCCTCTGCAGCCAGCAAAAGCAGGAATGGAAACAAATGCCATCCTCCCTGCCCTTCCCTCTTCCCGCCTTGACTCCCGTCAACGCAGCTGGAGCTGCACCGGCCACTTACCCGCACTCTGCCCCGGAGCTGCACCTGCGGCGTTGGCGGTGTCGGGCCGGGCGAAAGCCTGCACTGGGGGAGGGCCCGGAGCCACTTGGACCAGAGGGCGGAGGTGGGGGGTGGGGGGCTGCGTGACCTCAATGCAGCCGCCTCTTTGCTAGGTCCAGGGTATTAGGCAAACGCGCAGTGCGCCAGGCGGGGCGGGGTTTTGGCAAAGAGCCTGGAGACAAGTGCGCGGCCTGGAGGGCGCGCAGAACCTTTCGAGTGAGTCCTCCCGGTCCCAGTCCCGCAGCCAAAGTGGTGTTGGGGGTGCAGGGGCAATTATGGAGGGTCCGCGTGTCCCTTGCGCCGTGCCACGCCGGGCAATGATGGATCTCTCTCCTCCCGGCATTCCAGCTCCTTCTCCGAGCAGACCCCGCCACGGCGAGCCACGCCCGGTGATCTGCCCTTTTAGCGCGAGGGACAATTTAAAAATTTTCAGGCCATACTTCTTTTGTCAATCAAAATGACAATTTCTGAGTTTTATGTGGTTGAAGATATGCTACGGCTCAGAGACCTGCTTTGGGGAGTGGAAGAGGGTCAGAAAGGAAACAGGCTCCACGGCGTCTTTATGCGGGCCTTGCGTAAGAAGCGGCGCCGGAGATGTTGATCCTGTTACACCCGGGACGCGCCTTATTTCTGGCACCCGCGGGCAGCAGCCCACCCAGCAGCGGGCACTGCTTTCCCCTCCTGCATTCCGCAAGTGGGGCACAGACGCCTGGCCCAAGGCTGCCCGACACCCAGGGCTGAAGGGCAATCGTTGCGGGCCCGGGAACCCAGGCACCTTCCTCCGACTCCAGGCCGAGCGGGTGCCTGGGCCGCAGGCGTGCTGGGGCCGAGGGCGCGGGCTCCCATCATGCTCCAACCCCCCGCGGGGTGAGCGCTGCCCGCGCCTGGGCTCCGGGGCGGAGCTAGGCGCGCCGCCGTTGGGTTCGTTTCCTCCCAGGCTCCTCTGGGTCCCTTCTCACTCCTGGGGGCAGTGGACAGAGCGTGCTGGCCGGCCGACTGCGACACTGCCCCCTGGCGGGGGAGAGTTGAACTAAGCCTCCCGGGTGAGGCTGACCCGGCCTGGAGAGCTTCCCTCGTCCCCCTCCAAATCAAATGTTGTTTTTTGAAAGATTGAACAGCATCCCTTCAATTGGGTTCTTCTTGCTTCACAGCAGCCTTCACAGAACTACTTTACATTGAGGTATATTTACATACAGTAAACAACAAATTTTACGTCCTGTATATAATTCTATGGCTTTTGACAAATGAAAACACCAGACTAACCACTGTCCCAGTTCAAGCTATAGCATGTTTCAGTCACCCCAGACAGTTCCCTTCTGCCCCTCTGCAGCCAGTTCATCTTCCCACTTCCCTGGCCTCAGGCTGCAACCATGAACGTTTGTTTTGTGGCCACCAGAATCCACCAGTACACAGGGAGACACTATTGTCCTAAAGGCCTATCTTAATTAAGGGTTGATTTCAAGCTCCTTTTATGCTAGGGAAAGAGGAAGTAGGACAGGGAGCAGGAGGTGACAGATAACTGGACACTGGGGCATCAGCGAGGGTCTGAGGAGAGTTGTGAAACTGCCTGTCCTTGGTCGGTTGACTACTGTCAGCACAGGTCCCATCAGCCGTTCCTGCAGACTCTTGACAGGACAATTCTGTTGTCTTATATCTCGAGCTGAAAGGAAAATTATTAAGTCAATGTGCAGAGCTGCAGTTACATTGGCAAATCTAAAAGGGAATGTAACTTTCAGTTCCTCTCCTTGCTTTGTCTTTGGATTATTTCTATCTCTAAACTCCAGGAACAAAATAGACAATGCTGCCCTGTCCAACCAGGTATCATTATCTTGCCCCTGGTGGCCTGCAAGGAGCTAGGGACCAGTTTTTAACTCCTGTAGGCCTGGTTACAAGACTACACATCTGATTCCTATCACTATACCTTGTCTTTCCTAGAATATCATGTAAATGGAACCATCCAGGATGTGGTCTTTTGTGCCTGGCTTCCTTCACTTAGCACCATACTTTTGAGAGTCATCCGTGTGGTTGTATCAGTACTTCCTTCCTTATTTCTGCTGAGTAGTATTCCATTGCATGAATATTCCACGAGCTGGTTATTCGTTTGGACTTGGTGGGTGTACTAGGGGAGGCCCAGTTGAGCTGGTGGGGAGATACCCTTGGAGGACCACAAAGGAAGCTATTTGGGCTGTTGCTGGGCATCTAGCTGATTCTGTGTGTGGACAAATATTTCTATGTCTATTGGGTAAAATACCTAAAAGTGAAAAAGTGAATGGAATGGCTTAGTTGTGTGGTATCTTTAACTCTTTGGGAAGCTGTTACATAGTTTTTCAAAGTGGTTGTCTTATTTTTCATTACCACCAGCTGTATATGAAAGTCCATTGCAATCTGTGGTTTGTTTTTTCATTTTCTTTATGATAAAGACCCAAAGTTTCTAATTGTGTCCTTGCCGAATTAATGCTTCATGTTTTTTGTCCTAAGAAACCTTTGCCTTAAGGTGAGGTCACAAAGAATTTCTCCTAAAATAGTTTTAACTGCTTGATTAGTTAGGTCTATACATTCAAATGATACATTCAAATAAATTCTTATGCATGGTGTGAGATAAGCATCAAGGTTCAAATTTTTAAAAATTCTTTATTAAGGTATGATTGATATACACTCTTGTGAAGGTTTCACATGAAAAAACAATGTGGTTACTACATTTAGCCATATTATCAAGTCCCCACGCATACCCCAAAGCAGTCACTGTCCATCAGTGCAGCAAGTTGCCAGAGATCCACTATGTCCCTTTCTGTTATACACTGTTCTCCCCGTGATCCCCTACACCATGTGTACTAAACATAATACCCCTCAGTCCCCTTCTCCCTCCCTCCCCACCCGCCATCCCACACCCCTCCCCTTTGGTAACCACTAGTTCATTCTTGGAGTCTCTGAGTCAGCTGCCATTCTGTTCCTTCAGTTTTGCTTCATTGTTATACTCCACAAATGAGGGAAATCATTTGGCATTTGTCTTTCTCCGCCTGGCTTATTTCACTGAGCATAATGTCCTCCAGCTCCATCCATGTTGTTGAAAATGGTAGGATTTGTTTCTTTCTTATGGCTGAATAGTATTCCATTGTGTATATGTACCACATCTTCTTTATCCATTCATCTGCTGATGGACATCTAGGTTGCTTTCATATTTTGGCTATTGTAAAAAGTGCTGTGATAAACATAGGGGTGCATATGTCTTTTTGAATCTGAGAAGCTGTATTCTTTGGGTATATTTCAAGGATAGGATTCCCGGGTCAAATGGTATTTCTATTTTTAGTTTTTTGAGGAACCTCCATATTGCTTTCCACAATGGTTGCACTAGCTTACATTCCCACCAGCAGTGTACGAGGGTTCCCCTTTCTCCCCATCCTCGCCAGCATTTGTTGTTCTTAGTCTTTTCGATGCTGGCCATCCTTACTGGTGTGAGGTGATATCTCATTGTGGTTTTAATTTGCATTTCCCTGATGATTAGTGATGTGGAGCATCTTTTCATGTGTCTGTTGGCCATCTAAATTTCTTCTTTGGAGAACTGTCTCTTCATATCCTCTGCCCATTTGTTAATCGGGTTATTTGCTTTTTGGGTGTTGAGGTGTGTAAGTTCTTTATATATTTTGGATGTTAATCCCTTGTCGTATATGTCATTTACAAATATATTCTCCCATACTGTAGGATGCCTTTTTGTTTTGTTGATGGTGTCCTTTGCTGTACAGAAACTTTTTAGTTTGATGTAGTCCCATGAGTTCATTTTTGCTTTTGTTTCCCTTTCTGGAGCAGATGGGTTCAGGAAGAATTTGCTCATGCTTATATTCCGGAGATGTTTGCCTATGTTGTCTTCTAAGAGTTTTATGGTTTCATGACTTACATTGAAGTCTTTAATCCATTTCGAGTTTACTTTTGTGTATGGGGTAAATAATAATCCAGCTTCATTCTCTTGCATGTAGCTGTCCAGTTTTGCCAACACCAGCTGTTGAAGAGGCTGTCATTTCCCCATTGTATGTCCATGGCTCCTTTATCATATATTAATTGGCCATATATGGTTGGGTTTATATCAGGGCTCTCTAGTCTGTTCCACTGGTCTATGGGTCTGTTCTTGTGCCAGTAACAAATTGTCTTGATTACTGTGGCTTTGTAGTAGAGCTTGAAGTTGGGTTCCCCCAGCTTTATTCTTCCTTCTTAGGGTTGCTTTGACTATTCAAGGTCTTTTGTGGTTCCATATGAATTTTAGGACAATTTTCTCTAGTTCATTGAAGAATGCTGTTGTATTTTGATAGGAATTGCATTGAATCTATAGATTGCTTTAGGCAGGATGGCCATTTTGACAATATTAATTCTTCCTATCCATGAGCACGGGATGTGTTTCCATTTATTAGTATCTTCTTTAATTTCTTTCCTGAGTGTCTTGTAGTTTTCAGAGTATAAGTCTTTCACTTCCTTGGTTAGGTTTATTCCTAGGTATTTTATTCTTTTTGATGCAATTATGAATGGAATTGTTTTCCTGATTTCTCTCTCTGCTAGTTCATTGTTAATGTATAGGAATGCCACAGATTTCTGTGTATTAATTTTGTATCCTGCAACTTTGCTGAATTCAGATATTAGATCTAGTAGTTTTGGAGTGGATTCTTTAGGGGTTTTTTTGTACAATATCATGTCATCTGCAAACAGGGACAGTTTAACTTCTTCTTTACCAGTCTGGATGCCTTTTATTTCTTTGTGTTGTCTGATTGCTGTGGCTAGGAGCTCCATTACTATGTTGAATAGAGGTGGAGAGAGTTGGCATCCTTGTCTTGTTCCTGATCTTAAAGGAAAAGCTTTCAGCTTCTCGCTGTGAAGTATAATGTTGGCTGGGGGTTTGTCATATATGGCCTTTATTATGTTGAGGTACCTGTCCTCTATACCCATTTTATTGAGAGTTTTTATCATGAGTGGATGTTGAATTTTGTTGAATGCTTTTTCATGATCTATGGAGATGATCATGTTGTTTTTGTCCTTCCTTTTGTTTATGTGGTGGGTGATTTTGATGGATTTTGCATCCCTTGAATGAATCCTACTTGATCATGATAGATGATCTTTTTGATGTATTTTTGAATTCGGTTTGCTAATATTTTGTTGAGTATTTTTGCATCTATGTTCAACAGGTATATTGGTCCGTAATTTTCTTTTTTTGTGGTGTCTTTGCCTAGTTTTGGTATTAGAGTGATGCTAGCCTCATAGGATGAGTTTGGAAGTATTCCCTTCTCTTCTATTTTTTGGAAAACTTTAAGGAAAATGGGTATTAGGTCCTCACTAAATGTTTGATAAAATTCAGTGGTGAAGCCATCTGGTCCAGGAGTTTTGTTTCTTAAGTAGATTTTTGATTACCAGTTCAATTTTGTTGCTGGTAATTGGTCTGTTCAGATTTTCTGTTTCTTCCTTGGTCAGCCTTGGAAGGTTGTATTTTTCCAGGAAGTTGTCCATTTCTTCTAGGTTATCCAGTTTGTTACCATATAATTTTTCATAGTATTCTCTAATAATTCTTTGTATTTCTATGGTGTCTGTAGTGATTTTTCCTTTCTCATTTCTGATTCTGTTTATGTGTGTAGATTCTCCTTGTTTCTTGATAGGTCTTGCTAGGGGTGTATCTATTTTGTTTATTTTCTTGAAGAACCATCTCTTGCTTTCATTGATTCTTTCTATTGTTTTATTCTTCTCAATTTAATTTTTTCTGCTCTAACCTTTATGTCCCTCCTTCTACTGACTTTGGGCCTCATTTGTTGTTCTTTTTCTAGTTTCATTAATTGTGGGTTTAGACTGCTTATATGGGATTGTCCTTCTTTCTTGAGGTAGGCCTGTATTGCAATATACTTTCCCCTTAGCACAGCCTTGGCTGCGTCCCACAGATTTTGTGGTGCTGAATTATTGTTGTCATTTGTCTCCATAAAATGTCTGTTTTTACTTGGTCATTGATCCATTGATTATTTAGGAGCATGTTGTCAAGCCTCCATGTGTTTGTGGGATTTTTCATTTTCTTAATTTATTTCTAGTTTCATACCTTTGTGGTCTGAGAAACTGGTTGGTACAATTTCAATCTTTTTGAATTTACCGAGGCTCTTTTTGTGGCTTAGTATTTGATCTGTTCTTGAAAATGTTCCATGTGCACTTGAGAAGAATGTGTATTCTGTTGCTTTTGGGTGTAGACTTTTGTAGATGTCTGTTAGGTCCATCTGTTCTGTTGTGTTGTTCAGTGCTTCTGCTCCTTACTTATCTTCTGTCTATTTGATCTGTCCTTCAGAGTGAGTGGTGTTTCATATTTGTATGTGGTGCTCTCTAATGTCTGGAAGCTCTACTCTCTGGAGCTGCTCAGTCCCTGGAGCAATGTCAGGGGTCACAGGGGAATGGTATTGCTGCCTGTGGGGTGGAAAGAGCTTTATCCTGCTTCCCAGCTATGCCTACCTCCACTGCCAGAACCAGTGGGCCAAGCATGCAGGTATAAGCCTCTATGCTTTGCATTTGTAGTTGCTGTAGATGGGGGCTTCCCTATGGCTGGCCTAACACCAGGGTAGGGTTTGCTGGTTTGTGAGCCAGCTGGGGCTGGCTGGGATAAAGGTGAAGTAGGCTGCATATCACAGAAGGGGTCCTTGGAGCTGTTTAGCCAGCCAGGGAGCTGGAGTGCCTGAAGACTGAGAAAGTTCCCAACCTGCTGGGCAGAGTGCACCTGGACAATTTTGTCTACCTGTCCTTTTTCCTGAGCAGTAAGCTCTGTGCAATCCTTGCCCCCTTAGCAGTCCTCTTACTGTTAGGAAGTCTCTCAGACTTCCCACCTTTCTTTTGTCCCAGAGCAGTTGGATATGGATCCCTGCTTTCCACAAGCAGCTGTAATCTCAGTCTCTCCAGGTATTCTGCCTGTCTTAGCTTTCCAAACCCCTAATCACGAGAATACCATGAAAGCACCATGAAATGTAGGTTTGTGCTCACAGAGCAGATCTCTGGAGTTAGGTGTTCAGCATTCCCAGGCCTCCACTCCCTCCCTTCTCTGTTTCTCATCCTCCCACCAGTGAGCTGCAGTGGGGGAAGGGCTTGGGTCCTACCAGGCCACGGCTTTGGTACGTTATCCTCTTCCATGAGGTTTATTTTTTTTTCCAGGTGTATGCAGTTTTGCTCTGCCCTCTTTCCTATTGCTCTTTCAGGGTTAGTCATATTAATTATATTTTTGTATTATATGCGGTTTTAGGAGGAAGCCTCTGTTTCACCTCTCACGCTGCCATCTTTAATCCTCTCCTCTCACCTTGACTATTAATGCCCCTTACCTGACATAAAGCAAATTACCTGTCATGGATCAGGTAAGCAAAATAAATCATAGAAATTAAAAGAAAAGAGGGGGAAATAATGCACATGTAGAGGTTTAACCCAAATCACCCAGTCTAAAGGTCTCAGCCAGAAAAAAATGTCAGAATTTTCCTGCCCTTGAGGCATTACTGGAGGGAAAACACTCTAAGTATCATCAGTAAAGTCTGTTCATCTGTAGCCTTCCCACAGTTCAAAGAAGGGACAGCCTGAGATCCTATCTCCAGCACGAGGAGTGCGGGTGCCCTGCTCCCGTCTTGGCCTCCGAATCCACAGCCTAGATTCACCATCCAGCACTGTAGCAGGAGCTCAAAGAAGTTGAACTCAAAACTCAATGTTAAATGCATGAAACATTTTTAAAATCCTTTGTCATCAAAAGCCTTTGCCTAGAGCCTTGGAGAGGATTACAAAGGAATGCTTTCTTCCTTCAGCTTTTTTTCTTAGGAAATTACCTCTAGACCTGCCAAAGTCACAGAGTGGCAGGATTTCATTGTACCTTCAGACATGAAACATTTGCACATGCCTCATGATTTTTCCCCCTCCTACTTTCTGAGGAGAAAACAGAAGATCTGGGAAACATCTGCCTGCCTCTGGTCTCTTAGCTGCCTTGATAGAGAGTCTTCAAGTGGCAGTTCCAGGAACAAGGCTGCAAACAGACACATAACTTATCACTCACACCTTCTTACTTCACAGTGGGGGTGGCTCTGTCAGAGGAGGGCTGCACTCCTGTCCAAGTGCTTTGCCTTCACCCTTGTTTTGTTACCATATTGTTCCTTCTTTTTCTGCCTGCCTTCCATTTGTCCATCTATAAACTCATTTGCCATCCATCCATTCTTCTACCCATTCATCCCAAACTGATGTCTTACTATGTGCAGGTTTGTACTAGAAACTGACTCTCAAGATGAGCAAGAACAGTCCCTACCCCCAGCCTTGTGGGAGAGACAGACACATACCTATATAACCCTATATGGTGCAGAGATTGAGGTGTGCATAAAACCAAAGGACTGACTGTGTTCAAAGGAGAAGCTTCATGTCAAGCTCTCACCTCCTGTGGTGGACTTTCTCTTAAAAGGGACCCTATGATACCACTTCCTGGTATTCACATCCTTGTGTGATCTCCTCCTGTGGGTGGGACTTGTGACTTGCTTTTAATCAACAGAATATGTCAAAGGTGACAGGAAGTGGGCATTTACATGTATGTGATTACATTATTATGTTACATAAAACCGTAGTGCCATCTTCTTGGAGTCTCTATGTTCCTTCCTGGCTTTGAGGAAGCAAGTGACCACATTGGGGAATGTGGGCTCTACATGCTGAGGACAGCCTCTAGGCAACAGCCATCAAGAAATTAAAGCCTTCAGCCACATAGCCACAAGAACTGAACTGTGCCAACTGTCTGAGGGCACTTGGAAGTGGCCCCTCCCATAGTTGAGCCTCAAGTGACAGTCAGCCCCAGTGACACCCTGCAGCCTTGAGAGGCCCTAAACAGAGGACCCAACTAAGCTGTGCCTGGACTTCTGACCCACTGAAACTGTGAGAAAATACATGTGTGTTGTTTTAAACCCTTAAGTTTGTTGTAATCTGTTATGTAACTCTAGAAAACTATTACACTTCCTGAGGAGCAGCTGTCAGAACTGTAAAGCTCTGGGAAAAGGCTGACAGATAGGGGGATGCCTCCAACCCTTGTGTTCATTCATTCAGCAAACATTTTTCTTGAGCACTTACTATACACAAGGCACTGTTCCAGGTATATTAGTAAACAAAACAAAATGCCTGCTCTCATAGAGTTTATAGTCTAGTCAAGGGATACAAACATTAAATTGATAATTATATAGTATGCTGTTAGATGATGAATCCTTTAGAAAAACATAGATAAGGGGGATGGGAATGCCAGGGAGATGCACTGACATTTTTCAGGGTAGGACTCACTGAAAAGGTAACACTTCAGTAAAACTTAAAAGAGGTGAGGATATTTTACAAAAGAAATCCCAGGCATTGACTACATATACAACTCCAAGGTTGGACTCAAGGTCTTATCCTGCCCTGGGGGATCATAGAGGGCAATGACTTCCCCTTTCAACCTAATTTTCCACTCCTACCCCTCCATTGCCCAAGTCCACCCTGCATCCTCACCTCCCAAACCTCTACCATTCCCCAAACCCACCCACCAAGAATCCTCACTCCTCATTGTTTACCCCACAAGTGCTTCTCCTCATTCACCTCAGTAATTACCTACCCCAGCACCCCTCCCCTGCACACCAGAATGTTACCCCTTTCTCCTTGACCCCTCCCATTTGGTTTATGATTTTATGGTGAGCCTTCCACTTTCTACACATGTTATTGCTGGTTGCCTTTGCTTCTTGGAGTAATTGTGGGCTCATTGATCTCAGGGATCTTGACTTCTTATTGCTGAATTTCCAGACTCTGATATGTTACAGGTGGTATTTGGGGAAAAAAATTTAGTTGCATGCACTCATTCCATCTACCCCTTTCCTGGATTCCTTCACTATCCCTCTTTCTCTGCACATCTCTTTCTGCATCTCAAAGGATCTTTTCCTGTTTCTCAGTCTGTTTCTCTCTCTCATACACACATAGACATATACATGTAGACACTCATAAAATCATATGTAGAAGCTTCCTTTGAGCATTTTGTCTTTCCCATGGCAATAGAAGGACAGCATGGAAGGAAATGAGGGTGGATTGGGGCAGGATTGGGGTAGAGGAGGAAACTTTACTTCAAGGGAACACTTAAATATTCAGCTGGATCCTCTTAAATATTTGATTAAAACAACCATATTATCATACACACATCCACCTGTTGGACGAAACTCCTTCCTCTTACCTTCAGTAGCCCAGGGTCTCTCAGCAGTGGCTCTATTAATATTTTGGATCAGATAATTCCATTGTGGGAGAATGTCCTGTGTACTGTATGATGTTTAGCAGCCTCTCTGGCCCCCAACCACCAAAGGCAGCGCTCAGCCATGACAATCAAAAAATACCTCTAAACATTGCCAAATATCCCTTGAGAGCAAAAATCACCCCTTCCTTTTTGAGAACTACTGATGCCATCTGAAAGCACTTATCTGCAAATTTTCATGTTGCCTAGTAAGCAAATAACTTCTACAAGCTGCAACAGAGCACACAGCGTCTGGGTTCAGGACAGCACAGTGATCTCATTTTTCCTAAGCTCTTGTCTGGCTCTTTTGGATCTAATGCTTACCCTGTGGGGCCTCTAGTAACTCATAAGGCACCTTTGTGCTGCCCCTTCTGGGAAGCCCCATCTCTAAGTCAGGACACCCAGCTTGGGTTTCAGGCCCCATTCACTAGCTCTACCAGGCCTTTATGTGGAATGCATAAACTGCACAACTGCATACTGTGGCCCTAGATACAAATTCCCTTCTGCTACTTCTAGGGTGGCTGCCAATGAGTTGTGCTACTAAAACCGTGACAGCCCTATTCTTCTCTAACATATCAAGAGCTGAGGTGATGTGCATCAATGGAGATGTGGTGTGGACAGGCACAATTTTTGCTTCTTAAAATATTAGACTGTCCTTGCCAAATGTAGTTCATCTGGTAGCAAAACCTGGCAACCTGTGTAGAAGACCGTACTAGACTGGAAGGAAAAGGAGATTATATTGTGAAAATCTAGGCAGAACTCACAAAACATTCAGATGGAAATGCAGTTGACAGAAGACTAGACAAACTGATGACGACACTTGCAGAACAAGTGTGAGGAGTCCCACAGACTTGCCAAGGGAAGTTTGACTACACATCAGACCTTAGAATCCACACCTAGTGGGTTTATGTAGCTTGATCCTGAGCCTGACTAACTTGTGAAGTCATCCTGTAGTGGTGTAAGCACTGGTATTTTAGCCTGATACCTAAAATGTTATTTAGAAATGTTAAAGTACTTAGAGGAGGTTTATATCATTTTTATTTGGTTAATTACTAAGAGAGTACTGGACAGAGTAATATTTGTTTTCCAAATTCTACTCTTGAGCCAACTTTATCCACAGCATAGGACTGACCCTTCTTGCAGAATTACATGCATATTCAAGACACAGCCTTGGACACTAAAATGGATAATTCATGCAGCCACATCTGTCTGTTTGTCTGTGAAAGAGAGAACAATGATGACTTTTAAATGTTATTAGTAAGTATCAAATACCTTGAGAAAGGAATGGTTTCTCTTCTTGACTAGTCCTAAATATGGTGATTAGAAAGTCTTGCTATTTAATTACTTATTGAAATTAAAAATTGATGCTTTGGTAACAAGAGTCTTGATGGAAGCTTCAGTCTGAAATTCAGGCACCTGTGTGTTCATAATACCACTCACCATGTAAGTCAATGATTGGAGGAAAGAATTAGTTTGCCTCTGATTACATCTGATTGTCATCAGTGATGACAATAAACAAGGCAGAAAGACCAAATGATACTTGTGGGAAGCTCTCAAAAGGACCTGGGAAATATTTTTAATTGAGGATACACAAGAGAAAAAACTCAGCTGATAGTCACATAAATAAAAGGCAAATGACTTAAATCAGTTATCAGAGCAGTACAAATTAAAAAAATAAAGAGAGATCACTTTATACCTGTTAGACTGGCAGATGTTAGAAAGCTAAATAGTGCCAAGTATTGTGAGGCTGTGGGTTATAGGAAACCTCCTGAACTGCTGGTAGAAGAGGGCACTGATGCAGCCATTTTGGAAAGAATCAGGATTTAGCTAAATCAGTATATGTGTTCTATAACCCACCAATTCCTCTCAAAACCTCATACAGGTCAATAAGGGGTCATGTAAGAGAATATTCATTTCAGTGCTGTAGTTGGAGGCAAGCTGGGTCCCTCACTGGCGTAATGGAAAAATGAATTATGGCGTATGTACGCCTTGAAGTACTATGCGGCACTTAAAAGCAAAAGATTAGTTGTATATAATGACATGGGTGGACCTTAAAAATACAGTGCTTAAAAGTAAGTTTAAGAGGTAAGAAACCAAATAAGATATAAACCACACTACCATTTATATAATTTAAGGTATGTATATCAAACAGCAAAACAAAAGATCCACATTAAACACATTGGGCTGTTTACCTCTATAGAGTAGCAAGTGAGGAATGAGAACTGGATTAGGATAAAAGGAAATGTATAAATAAAACAAGATGGGGACTTGCATGCACCTGTGATGACAATACTCATTAACTGGAAAAGGCAAGGAATAGGGTATCTTCTAGAACATCCAGAAAGGAATGCAGCCCTGCTGACACTTTGATTTTAGCCCTTTAAGACCCATTTCAGACTACTGACCTCCAGAACTATAAGATAATAAATTTACATTGCTTTAAAGCATTAAGTTTGTGTTAATTTGTTACAAGAGGAAACTACTCCTATAATAACTACAGTTAATATATTAAAGCATCTATCAAAGAAGGTATACAACATACATAAACAAATGGGGAATTTCAGTAAAGATATGGAAGCTATTCAAAAGTCAAAAATGGAAATGTCAGATATGAAAAACTCAGTATCAGAAATGAAGAATTACTTTAACAGTCCTATGAGAATGGACACAGGTGAAGAAAGAATTGGTAAACTTAAAGATAGATCAAGAGAAATTATGTAAATTGAAACACAAAGAGAAAAAGGGTAAAAATGCAAAACATACATCAAAGAACTGGGACAATATCAAATGGTCCAATATATAAGTCACTGGAGCCTCAAAAGACAAAGTAGACAATATTGGGCAGAAGTATTTGAAAAAATAATAGCTGAGAATTTTCCAAAGTAAATGAAAGACAAAACAAAGTACCAACCACATAATAATAAGCTGAGAAATCCCAAAGAAAGATACACAACGAAAAATACACTTAACAGGCACACCACACTCAAACTGCTGATAATTAAAGATAAAGAGAAAAATCTTAAAGGAAATCACAAAAAAGATGAAATAAAAAATACAGAGCAACAAAGATAAAAATGACAACATACTGTTTTCATCAGGAACTATGCAGGCCAGAAACAATGAAGTGGTGTCTTCAAAGTACTATAATAAAACCTCTTTGCCAAAAATTATTTACCTAGTGATAATATTGATATTTTAAAAAATCTAGATTAAAAATTTACCAACTTACTTTTTTTTCCTTCTTATCCCATGTATTCTTTGCTGTTGTTTTTCTCATTTTCCCATTTTCCTTTTAGACTGAGTATTTATGAGTCCACTTTATTGGCTTATTGTATTGAAAAGTATATTAAATGTAAATAGTCTAATCCAATTAAAATGCAAAGGTTGTCAGAGTGTATTTAAAACTAAGACCCACCAATTTGCTACATATATAAACTAGGTTCAAATATAAAGACATAGATGAGCTAAGTCTAAAAGGATAGGAAAACATGTATCACACTAAGAATAATCAGAAGACTCATCATCATTTAAATGTCAGTTCTCCCCGTATTGATCTATAGATTCAACAAATCTCAATAATCAAAATCCCAACAGATTTATCTGTTTTTGTTGTTGAAATGATAAGCTAATTAAACAATTTGTATGGAATTTCAAAGAACTGAGAATAATAAAACAGCTTTGAAAAGTTGGAGAACTTATTCTACCTGACTTCAAGATTTACTACAAGGCCACACTGATCAGGACAGTATGGTAGTAGTATAAAGGATAAAGACAAAGATCAAAGAAAAAATGGAGTCCTGAAATAGATTCATGTATATATGGTCAATTTATTTTTGACTAAGGCACTAAGTTAATACAGTGGGGGAAAGAATAGTCTTTTTAACAAATAATGCTAGTATAATTGGATATCCATTTAGAAAAAAAATAAAACTCCACTCATATCTCACAACATACATGAAAATTCATTTGAAATGAGTCACGAACCTAGTCACAAAAGCTGAAATTCTAAAAATTCCAGAAGAAAACATGGGCCAAAATCTTTGTGAACTTGGGCTACATACATTTTTCTTAGGACTCAAAAAAGCATAAACTATAAAAGAGAAATTACCAATTGGACTTTATCAATATTTGATCTTCAAAAGACACTGTTAAGAAAATAAAAAGATAAGCCACACACTGGGAAGTAAATATTGGCAAACATATATGAAGAAAGTCACATATGCTAAATATATAAAGAACTCTCACAATTTAGTAATGAGAAGACAAACAACTCAAAGAAGTGGACAAAGGATTTGAGCAGACTCTTCATCCAAGAAGTTATATGAATGGCTAATAAGCACATGAAAAAATGCTCAATATCATTAGTCACAAGGAAAATACAAATTAAAAGTGCAATGAGATCATCACTACACACCCACTCGAATGGTTCAAAGACCATACCAAGTGTTAGTGAAGATTTAGAGCAAAGGGATCCCTCAGACTTTGCTGGTGGAAATGCAAAATAGTACAGGCTCTTTGGAAGGCATCTGACAGTTTCTTATAAAGTTAAACACACACATACCATATGACCCAGCAATTCCACTCCCAGGTATTTACCCAACAGAAATAAAAATATATATCCACATAAAGACCTGCTATATCAATGTTCATGCAGCTTTACTCTTATTGACCTAAACTGGAAACACGCTTACTATGCATCCAATCCAGGTGAATTAATGAATATCTGTGTAGTGACTATCACAAACTGTGAGTAAATCCACACAGTGGAATACTCAATTAACAAAAAGGAGCAAACTATAGATGCATACAAGAACAAATGAGTCTGCAAAGCATTATGCTAAGTGAAAGAAGCCATACACAAAGACTACATATTGTATCATTCCATGTATATGACATTCTAGAAAGGCAAAACAACAGTGACAGAAAGCAAATCAGTGGTCACCAGGTGCCAGAGGATGGGGGAGGGGACAGCTGTAAAGGGCACCAGGGAGCATGTCACCCGTGATAAAATGCTCTGTCTTGGTGTGGCTTCCTGAAGGAACACATTTGTCAAAACTCATTGAACTGTACCCTTAAAATGAGTGACTTTTATTATATGTAAATTATACCTCAATAAAATAACAAATGAAATCATGGTTCTTGAAAATAAGAGATAAGGTAGAAGGAGTTGAAGTGTTGATGAGTGAGGAGGGGGAAGCAGAAAGAAAATGAGAGAGAACCAGAAAGCAAAGACAAAGACAGAAGAGATACAGAGAGACCTACAAACGTGGGTGGGGGGGGGGGGAATTGCCAGCAACACAGACGCTCAGTGAAAAACAGAGGGAAAGAGGACAAAAGAACAGAGACCCCCATATGATAAAGGATGATAGAGTAACAGTTATTATTGTTAACTTTTGGGATATCAACACTAAAAAATAAATGCTGTGTTTATAGTTTTACAACTATAGTCTGTAATAACTGAATTTGTAAGGATCTCAGTATTAGAAAGGATCTCATAGGTTCAGCAGCCAACCTCTAACATAGGGCAAGAATATCCTCCCTGCACAGCCTAGAGCTGTGATCAGCTCTTTTGCCTCATCGCCAAGGGGCAAGGTGCTCAGACTTCACCATTTGCCCACAAAGCAAAGCAGCCAGGAGCCAGTGTCCAACGGCTGTGATTCTGAGGGTGAGTCCAATCTGCCTTTTCCCTCCCCGCTTTATCGCATTTCCTTATGCAGGATCACATGGAGGATGTCTACTTTTCCTGCCCCACTAGAGAGGCTGTAGTCCTGTGTTCCTTTGAATCCTTTCTCTTCCAAGTGAGATATTTCCTGTTCCTTAACTCTCCTCACATGACCTGGTTCCTGGGCCCTTCAGCATTCGCCCTCCAACCCTGCATTCTGGTTTCAATTCTGGTGGCAAAATTGAAACTGATGGCTGTTCATCTGGGGCACACTGCTTTTCTTTTATTAATGCAACCTGAACTTCACTTAAAGTTTTCTCCCCCTTGTTGACAAAGGGCTTTTCAAATTGTGAAATATATTAGGTATGCAAAAAGTACTGAATAAAAGAATCGCCTAACAACCCACTCCTTTGCTTTGACAATCTAATAATGAACCACATTTTCTTCAGATATTACAGCTACTTCTGAGACCCCCTACCCCTTTTACATTCCCTTCTCTACCCTGGAGAAACCATTATAAAGAACTTCCCCATGTTTATCTTTCTCATGCATGATTTTACATGGTTAAATGTGTGAATCAGAAGATAGCATTATTTTGCATGTTTTAAACCAAATATAACTTGTGACACACTGTATTTTTCTATAACTTGAGTATTTGAGATATTGATTCATTTTAACTGCTATTTAGCAATCTACTGAATTTTCTACAAGATGTTTATTCATACTCCTGTTGATGGGCATTTAGGTTGCTTACAAGTTTCCCTGTTACTGACAATGTTGCAATGAAGACTTCTTGATCCTGAGTCCTTGCTCATTGTGTGTGGACATTTCTCCAGGGCGAGTATGTTGTGACTAGAATGGCTGAGTCATTGAATGTGTGCATCTTCTCCTTTGCTAGACATTGCACATTTATGTTTTTAACGATCTGAGTCATGCTAAGCTTGTGGTCAGCTAATTTTATCATTTAAACACTTACCAAGTTAGGTCACACTTAGTATGTTCTGTTTTTAAAAAGCCAACATTGTCCTTCCTGGATGTTTCCTATGCTACGCACTATGGGCTTACAGAAAATAGTAGGGCCTTTGCCTTCGAAGAACTTAAAATACACAAAGGCAAATGAATGGCAGGGCTAGGCTGTAGATAGAGCATCCTCGCTGAAGCTTGCAATTATTTATGAAAGCCCACTGGTGAGATGCAGGCACTGAAACTTGGGAAGGGAAACAAAAGTGAAAGATGATGGTTATGTGCTGCATTCCTGACAGCACCTTTTCTTCACAGATGCCTGCCTTCATGTGTAATCATACAAACCTGTGCAGTGCTTTGTAGTTCAGAGTGCTTCCATACACATCATCTAATTACTTCTTGTAATATCTTTTCTGGGAGGCTGAGAGGGCACCTATTATTACCCAACTGTGGAGAAGAAGGAGCTAAGGCACAGAGTGGCAAGTGAGCTGTACCACATAAATGGCTGAGTTCAAGCTAGAACTCGGATCTTCTGACTCTGTATCAGTGCCTTCCCCCAAATATCACTGACTCGATAGCAGTAAACCCCTGAGAGTACCCTCCATCTGTCCTTATAATAGGCTGACAAAAGCTATTATAATTAACAAAAACTCATGATACTAAATTTGAGCTCCCAACCTCTGTAGCTGGCAAAATGCCCTTGACAGCCAGTTCACAAGCTTCTAGAGTCTCCCTCCTTTTTTCCTCTCCCTTCCACAATCCCTACAGAAAAGAACAATTCTGTTTGAGCTCGGAAGTCTCCACTTTCTAGAAAACATAAGTCACACTACATTTATAAAATTAGGGTACAGACAGCTGGAACTACTCACTAGTCTTCAAATGCATTGCCCTTTTCCTCTATTTCCTTAATTTCAACTTTGCTCAGTTTCCTCTCCTGAGTGTTCTCACCTCCATTTATACATATCAAAATACTACCCATACTCACAACAGCCAATACAATATTAGAGAACAAAGTTGGAGGATGGATACTACTCAGCCTCAAAACTGACAAAGCTAATGTGGTATTGGCAAAAGGATAGACACATAAATCAATGGAACAAAATGTAGAGCCTAGAAATAGACTCACACTTAAGTCTTTAATTCACATCAAATTGCTTTTGTGCATGGTGTAAGATAAGGGTCCAATTTCATTCTTTTGCATGTGGATATCTGGTTTTCCCAAAACCATGTACTGAAGAGATTATCCTCTCCCCATTGCATATTCTTGATATCTTTGTCAAAGATTAGTTGACCATATATGCATGGGTTTCTTTCTGGGCTCTCTATTCTGTTCCATTGGTCTTCGTGTCTGTTTTTATGCCAATATTACATCATTTTGATTACTATAGCTTTGTAATATAGTTTGAAATCAGAAATGTGATGCTTCCAACTTTGTTCTTCTTTCTCAAGATTGCTTGGCAATCCAGCAATCCCACTGTTGGGTATATAATACCCAAAGGAAACGAAATCAATACCTCGAAGGGCTCCCTGCATTCCTGTGTTCATTACAGCATTATTTACAGTAGCCAAGATATGGAAACAACTTAAGTGTCCACGGGTAGATGAATAGATAAAGATGTGGTACATATACAGAGTGGAATATATTCAGACATAAACAAAAAGGAAATCCTCCCATTTGTGACAACACAAATGAAACTGGAGAACAGTAAGCTATGTGAAATAAGCCAAACACAGAAAGATTAATACTGTATGATCTCATTTATATGTGGGTTCTAAAAAAGTTGAATTAATAGAACCCCAGAGCAGAATGGTGGTTGCTGGGGGCTAGAGATTATTGGAAGTGGAGACATGCTGGTGAAAGGGTACAAACTTTCAGTTATAAGATGAATAAGTTATGGGGGTTTAATATATAGCATGGTGACTACAGTTAATAATACTGTATTATATACTTGATATTTGCTTAGAGAATAGATCTTAAGTGTTCTTACCATGGACACAAAAAAGGGTAACTATGTAAGGTGATGGATGTGTTAATTAACTTGATTGTGGTAATCATTTCACAATGTATACATACATGAAATCATCATGTTGTGCACCTTAAAAAAGTATGTTGTCCTACCTAAATATATACAATATTTATTAATCATACCTCAATAAAACTGGGGGAAAAAAAGTAAAAACAAGTGACTCAGTAAAAAAATAGAGAAGTGACCCACACAAATACAGTCAACTGATTTTTGACAAAGGAGCAATGGCAGTTGGATGGAGAAAGGAAAGTCTCTTCACAGGTAGTCGAGTGCTGCAGTAACTGGACATTCACATGCAAAAAAAAAAAAAAGAATTTTGACATAGATCTTACACTTCTCATAAGAACTCAAAATAGAAGACAGACTTAAATGTAAAATACAAAACGATAAAACTTTGAGAAGATAACATAGGAGAAAATCTAGGTGATCTCATGTTCGGCAATAACTTTTTTTTTTGGTGTAGTTGCCTCTGTATTTATTTATTTATTTTATTAAGGTATTATTGATATATACTCTTTTGAAGGTTTCACATGAAAAACAATGTGGTTACTACATTTACCCATATTATCAAGCCCCTACCCATACTCCATTGCAGTCACTGTCCATCAGTGTAGTAAGATGCCACAGATTCACTGTTTGCCTACTCTGTGCTGCATTGTCTTCCCCGTGACCCCTCACACCATGTGTGCCAATTCCCTTCAATCCCCCTCTCCCTCCCTCCCCACCCACTCTACTACACCCCTCCCCTTTGGTAACCACTACACCCTTCTTGGAGTCTGTGAGTCTGCTGCTGATTTTTTCCTTCAGTTTTGCTTTGTTGTTATACTCCACAAATGAGGGAAATCATTTGACACTTGTCTTTCTCCACCTGGCTTATTTCACTGAACATAATATTCTCCAGCTCCATCCATGTTGTTGCAAATAGTAGGATTTGTTTCTTCCTTATGGCTGAATAGTATTCTATTGTGTATATGTACCACTTCTTCTTTATCCATTCATCTACTGATGGACACTTAGGTTGCTTCCATATCTTGGCTATTGTGAATAGTGCTGTGATAAAACATGGAGGTGCATATGTCTTTTTGAATGTGAGAAGTTGTATCCTTTGGGTAAATTCCAAGGAATGGGATTCCCGGATCAAAAAAATATTTCTATTTTTGGTTTTTTGAGGAACCTCCATACTGCTTTCCACAATGGTTGAACTAGCTTACATTCCCACCAGCAGTGTAGGAGGGTTGCCCTTTCTCTGCATCCTTGCCAGCATTTGTTGTTCTTAGTCTTTTTGATGCTGGCCATTCTTACTGGTGTGAGATGATAGCCTATTGTGGTTTTAATTTGCATTTCCCTGATGATTAGTGATGTGGAGCATCTTTTTCTGTGTCTGTTGGCCATCTTCATTTCTTCTTTGGAGAAGTGTTTCTTCATATCCTCTGCCCATTTTTTAATCGGGTTATTTGCTTTTTGGGTGTTCAAACGTGTGAGTTCTTTATATATTTTGGATGTTAACCCCTGGTCAGATATGTCATTTACAAATATATTCTTCCATACTGTAGGAGGCCTTCTTGTTCTATTGTTCTTTTTAGTTTGATGTAGTCCCATGTGTTCATTTTTGCTTTTGTTTCCCTTGCTTGAGGAGATGCATTCAGGAAGAAGTTCCTCATGTTTATATTCAGGAGATTTTTGCCTATGTTGTCTTCTAAGAGTTTTATGGTTTCATGACTTACATTCAGGTCTTTGATCCATTTGGAATTTACTTTTGTGTATGGGGTTAAACAATAATCCAGTTTCATTATCTTGCATGTAGCTGTCCAGTTTTGCCAGCACCAGTTGTTGAAGAGGCTGTCATTTCCCCATTGTATGTCCAGAGCTCCTTTATATTAATTGACCGCATATGGTTGGATATATATCTGGGTTCTCTAATCTGTTCCATTGGTCCATGGTTCTGTTCTTGTTCCAGTACCAAATTGTCTTCATTACTGTGGCTTTGTAGTAGAGTGTGAAGTTGGGGCATAATCCCCCTAGCTTTATTCTTCCTTCTCAGGATTTCTTTGGCTATCTGGGGTCTTTTGTGCTTCCATATGAATTTTAGAATGATTTGCTGTAGTTCATTGAGGAATGCTGTTGGTATTTTGATAGGAATTGCATTGAATCGGTAGATAGCTTTAGGCAGGATGGCAATTTTGACAGTATTAATTCTTCCTATCCATGAGCACTGGATGTGTTTCCACTTATCGGTATCTTCTTTAATTTCTCTCATGAGTGTCTTGTAGTTTTCAGGGTATAAGTCTTTCACTTCCTTGGTTAGGTTTATTCCAAGGTATTTTATTCTTTTTGATGCAATTGTGAATGGAATTGTTTTCCTGATTTCTCTTTCTGCTAGTTCATCATCATTAGTGTATAGGAATGCAACAGAGTTCTGTGTATTAATTTTGTATCCTGCAATTTTGCTGAATTCAGATATTAGGTCTAGTAGTTTTGGAGTGGATTCTTTAGGATTTTTCTTATGTATGATATTATGTCATCTGCAAACAGTGACAGTTTAACTACTTCCTTACCAATGTGGATGTCCTTTCTTTCTCTGTGTTGTCCAATTGCTGTGGTGAGGACCTCCAGAGCTATGTTAAATAAAAGTGTAGAGTGGGCATCCTTGTCTTGTTCCCGATTTTAAGGGAAAGGCTTTCAGTTTTTCGCTGTTAAGTATGATGTTGGCTGTGGGTTTGTCATATATGGCCTTTATCATGTTGAGGTACTTGCCCTCTATACCCATTTTGTTGAGAGTTTTTATCATGAACGGATGTTGAATTTTGTCAAATGGTTTTTTGGCATCTATGGAGGTGATTATGTGTTTTTTGTCCTTTTTGTTGATGTGGTGGATGATGATGATGGATTTTCTAACATTGTACCATTCTTGCATCCCTGGAATAAATCCTACTTGATCATGGTGGATGATCTTTTTGATAAATTTTTGAATTCAGTTTGCTAATATTTTGTTGAGTATTTTTGCATCTATGTTCATCAGGGATATTGGTCTGTAATTTTCTTTTTTTGTGGTGTCTTTGCCTGGTTTTGGTATTAGAGTGATTCTGGCCTCATAGAATGAGTTTGGAAGTATTCCCTCCTCTTCTACTTTTTGGAAAACTTTAAGGAGGATGGATATTAGGTCTTTACTAAATGTTTGATAAAACTCAATGGTGAAGCCATCTGGTCAAGGAGTTTTGTTCTTAGGTAGCTTTTTGATTACCAATTCAATTTCATTGCTGGTAATTGGTCTATTCAGATGTGCTGTTTCTTTCTGGGTCAGCCTTGGAAGGTTGTATTTTTCTAGAAACTTGTCTGTTTCTTCTAGGTTATCCAGTTTGTTAGCATATAATTTTTCATAATATTCTCTAATAATTCTTTGTATTTCTGTGGTGTCTGTAGTGATTTTTCCTTTCTCATTTCTAATTCTGTTTATGTATGTAGACTCTTTTTTTTCTTGATAAGTCTGGCTAGGGGTTTATCTATTTTGTTTATTTTCTCGAAGACCCAGCTCTTGCTTTCATTGACTTTATTGTTTTATTCTTCTTGATTTTACTTATTTATGCTCTCATCTTTACTATGTCCCTCCTTCTACTGACTTTAGGCCTCATTTGTTCTTCTTTTCCTAGTTTCATTAATTGTGAGTTTAGACTGTTTATAAGGGATTGTTCTTCTTTCATGAGGTAGGCCTGTATTGCAATATACTTTCCTCTTAGCATGCCTTTCGCTGTGTCCCACAGATTTTGTAGTGTTGTATTATTGTTGTCATTTGTCTCCATATATTACTTTATCTCTGTTTTTATTTGGTCATTTTCCCATTGGCTTTTTAGGAGCACATTTTGAAGCCTCCATGTGTTTGTGAGATTTTTCATTTTCTTTGTGTAATTTATTTCTAGTTTCATACCTTTGTGGTCTGAGAAACTGGTTGGTACAATTTCAATCTTTTTGAATTTACCAAGGCTCTTTTTGTGGCCTAGCATATGATCTATTCTTGAAAATGTTCCATGTGCACTTGAAAAGAATGTGTATTCTGCTGCTTTTGGGTGTAGAGTTCTGTAGATGTCTGTTAGGTCCATCTGTTCTAATGTGTTGTTCAGTGCCTCTGTCTCCTTACTTATTTTCTGTCTGGTTGATCTGTCCTTCAGAATGAGTGGAGTGTTGAAGTCTCCTAAAGTGAATGCATTGCATTCTATTTCCCCTTTTAATTCTGTTAGTATTTGTTTCATATATGTGGGTGCTCCTGTGTTGGGAGCATAGATATTTATAATGGTTATATCTTCCTGTTGGATTGACCCCTTTATCATTATGTAATGTCCTTCCTTGTCTCTTTTGTTACTTTCTGTGTTTTGAAGTCTATTTGTCTGATACAAGTACTGCAACTCCTGCTTTTTCTCTCTGCTGGTTGCATGAAATATCTTTTTGCATCCCTTCACTTTTAGTCTGTGTATGTCTTCAGGTTTAAAGTGAGTCTCTTGTAGGCAGCATATAGATGGGTCTTATTTTTTTATCCATTCAGTGACTCTGTCTTTTGATTGCTGCATTCAGTCCATTTATATTTAGGGTGATTTTCAATAGGTATGTATGTATTACTATTGCAGAATTTAGATTCATGGTTACCAAAGGTTCAAGGTTAATTTCCTTACTATCTAAGAGTCTAACTTAACTTACTTAATATGCTATTACAAACACAATCTAAAGGTTCTTTTCTTTTTTGCCTCCTTTTTCTTCCTCCTCTATTCTTTATATATTAGGTATCATATTCTGTATTCTTTGTCTATCCCTTGATTAACTTTGGGGATAGTTAATTTAATTATGTATTTGCTTAGTAATGAGCTGTTCTACTTTCTTTACTATGGTTTTATTACCTCTGATGACAGCTATTCAACCTTAGGAACACTTCCATCTATAGCAGTCCCTCCAAAATAGACTGTAGAGATGGTTTGTGGGAGGTAAATTCTCTCAGCTTTTGCTTATCTGGAAATTGTTTAATCCCTCCTTCAAATTTAAATGATAATCTTGCCGGATAACGTAATCTTGGTTCCAGGCCCTTCTGTTTCATTGCATTAAATACATCATGCCACTCCCTTCTGGCCTGTGAGGTTTCTGCTGAGAAGTCTGATGTTAGCCTGATGGGCTTTCCTTTGTATGTGGTCTTATTTCTCTCTTGGCTGCTTTTAATAGTCTGTCCTTATCCTTGATCTTTGCCAATTTTATTACCATATGTCTTGGTGTTGTCTTCCTTGGGCCCCTTGTGTTGGGAGATCTGTGCACCTCCATGGCCTGAGAGATGATCTCTTTTCCCAGATTTGGGAAGTGTTCAGCAACTACCTCCTCAAAGACACTGTCTATCCCTTTCTCTCTCTCTTCTTCTTCTTGTACCCCTGTAATGCGAATATTGTTCCGTTTGGATTGATCACACAGTTCTCTCAATATTCTTTCATTCTTAGAGATCCTTTTTTCTCTCTGTGCCTCAGCTTCTTTGTATTCTCTTCTCTAGTTTCTATTTCATTTATCGTCTCCTCCACTGTATCCAACCTGCTTTTAATACCCTCCATTGTGCTCTTCAGCGATTGGATCTCTGACCTGAATTCATTCCTGAGTTCTTGGATATCTTTCCATACCTCCATTAGCATGTTGATGATTTTTATTTTGAACTCCCTTTCAGGAAGTGTCATAAGGTCCATGTCATTTAAATCTTTCTCAGGAGTTATATTAATTTTACTCTGGACCAGGTTCCTTTGGTGTTTCATATTTGTATATAGTGCCCTCTAGTGTCCAGAACCTCTACTCTCTAGACCTGCTCAGCCCCTGAAGCAATGTTGGGGGTCTTAGGGGAGCAGTATTGGTGCCTGGGGGGAGGAAAGAGCTGTTTCCTACTTCCCAGCTGCTGTGCCTGTCTCCACTGCCTGAACCAGTGGGCTGGTCACACAGGTATAAGCTATTGTCCCAGAGCAGCCGATGTGGACCCCTGCTTTCCACAAGCGGCTGGAATCTCAGTCTCCCCAGGAACTCTGCCTGTATTAGCTTTCCAACCCCGTAATCACACGAGTATCATGAAAGCACCATGAAATGTAGTTTTTTGCTCCCAGAGCAGATTTCCGGAGCTAGGTATTCAGCAGTCTCAGGCCTTCCACTCCCTCCCTGCTCTGTTTCTCTTCCTCCTGCTGGTGAGGTGGAGTTGGGGAGGGGCTCGGATCCCGCCAGACCACAGCTTTGGTACGTTACCCTGTTCTGTGAGGTCTGCTCTTTTCTCCAGGTGTATGCAGTCTGGCACCATCCACTTTCCTTTTACTCTCTCAGGATTAGTTGCACCAACTAATCCTCTGTCTCTCCTCTCATGCCACCATCTTTCCAAGGTTCATTTCTAACCCTCTCCTCCATATAGATGTCCAGTTTTTCAGTACCATCTGTTGAAAAGACAGTATTTTCCACTTTGAATTACCTTGGTAACTTTGTCAAAAACAAACAAACAAACAAACAAAAAAACCCCAGCTATGGTTAGTCCAGGGCTAGAGACAATCAGGAGCATCTCTGAACATCAGAATCCAGCCAGTATGGTCTAGGAATGCTTCTCAAAGAGGTGACAAAGGAATTCAGGCAGAAGCCTGTTTGGAGCTTAGTGAGTTGCAGTGTTACTGTGGATTAAATTGTGTGGGTGTGTTGGGGGAGGGGATGCATAGGGCTAGAAGTAGGCAGGAGCCACATTGGAGTGGGCTGAGCCTTGTGTGTCTAGCTGAGGAGGGTGCATTTTATCCTGGGAATGATGAGGGGCCACTGGTCCACTTTGTGAAGGGGAATGATGTATATTTGCATTTCAGAACGTTTACTCTGACTGCAGAGGAAGGATGGGAGTTCAGATGTGGGCAGGCAGAGGAGGCTGTCACAGCCTCATAACTGAGAGGTGACGGTCGGAGAGGAACTCTCCTCTGATTATACTTTTTAAACCTTTGACTTTTATATCATGTTTAAGAAGTACCCATTCAAAATAAATGAACTCAGTAGGTGAAAGACACAGGATGTGAGGCTGGACTGAGGCTGTGAGAATGATGTTCTTGCAAGGGACAGCACACTTCAGACTCACCAGGCTAGATGGACCCCACACCCAGAGATGCTAATTCAGGAGGTGAGAGGTGAGGTCCGGAGCTTGTGATTTAGACCTTCCACACTGGCTTCAGATGTACAGTATTGAAGGTCACTGGTGCAGGTTGATGACATTCTCAGACTTGGGCAACTGAGTCAATGAACTTTCCAGTCCCTAGAGAGGGAATATGGGAGGTGGAGCAGATTTAGGGGTAGATTTTAATTTCAGTTTTGGTAACCTGATACTGGGGAGATTTCCACAAAAGTTTGCAGAGCACAGTTGAATGTGTGGATTTGGAGCTTAGAAGAAAGGTCTGGATAGGAAAAACAGTTTGGTTGAAAGTTTCCTAACCTGAGGTCTGTGCATCCAGGAAATTACCTGGATAATTTTGCATGTATGCATCTATAGATGCATAGTATTAATATACATGTATATATATTAGCCTTCATCTCTAGGGAGAATGAAGGTTCTAACTCCCAAAGGGCCCATGACCCTACAACAGCAAAGAGCCACTGTAAAGACAAGGGCGGACCCCTGGAGGCATAGCCCCCGTGAGAAGGGACAAGCGTTCATTTTTCCCACTCTGGTGCAGTGGTAGGCACTGGCTGCCCCTCCTTCAGGCTCCCCACCTACTGGAGGTCTTCAGTCTCTAGCTGCCAGGGCAATCCTTTGTCATCCTTCACCTTCCTTGTATCTAACTGAAATCTTTCCTGCTTTAAGTTACTTTTTCTCTTTTATACAGCATCTTTGTTGTTGTTGTTGTTGTTATAATTAATCTACAATTACATGAAGAACATTATGTTTACTAGGGTCCCCCCTTCACCAAGTACCCCCCACAAACCCCATTACAGTCACTGTCCATCAGCATAGTAAGATGTTGTAGAATCACTACTTGTCTTCTCTGTGTTGCACAGCCCTCCCCATTCCCCCCCCACATCACACATGCTAATTGTAATGCCCCCTTTCTTCTTCCCCACCCTTATCCCTCCCTTCTCTCCCATTCTCCCCAGTCCCTTTCCCTTTGGTAACTGTTAGTCCATTCTTGGGTTCTGTGATTCTGCTGCTGTTTTGTTCCTTCAGTTTTTCTTTGTTCTTATACTCCACATATGAGTAAAATCATTTAGTATTTGTCTTTCTCCACTTGGCTTATTTCACTGAGCATAATACCCTCTAGCTCCATCCATATTGTTGCAAATGGTAGGATTTGTTTTCTTCTTATGGCTGAATAATATTCCATTGTGTATATGTACCACATCTTCTTTATCCATTCATCTACTGACGGACACTTAGGTTGCTTCCATTTCTTGGCTATGGTAAATAGTGCTGCGATAAACATAGGGGTGCATCTGTCTTTTTCAAACTGGGTTGCTGCATTCTTAGGGTAAATTCCTACAAGTGGAATTCCTGGGTCAAATGGTATTTCTATTTTGAGCATTTTGAGGAACTTCCTACATACTGCTTTCCACAATGGTTGAACTAATTTACATTCCCACCAGCAGTGTAGGAGGGTTCCCCTTTCTCCACAACCTCACCAACATTTGTTGTTGTTTGTCTTTTGGATGGTAGCCATCCTTACTGGTGTGAGGTGATATCTTATTGTGGTTTTAATTTGCATTTCTCTGATAACTAGTGATGTGGAGCATCTTTTCATGTGTCTGTTGGCCATCTGAATTTCTTCTTTGGAGAACTGTTTGCTCAGCTCCTCTGCCCATTTTTTAATTGGATTATTTGCTTTTTGTTCATTGATGTGTGTGAGCTCTTTATATATTTTGGATGTCAACCCTTTATCATATCTGTCATTTATGAATATATTCTCCCACACTGTAGGATACCTTTTTGTTCTATTGATGGTGTCCTTTGCTGTACAGAAGCTTTTCAGCCTGATATAGTCCCACTTGTTCATTTTTGCCTTTGTTTCCCTTGCCCAGGGAGATATGTTCAAGAAGAGGTCACTCATGTTTATGTCTAAGAGATTTTTGCCTATGTTTTTTTCTAAGAGTTTTATGGTTTCATGACTTACATTCAAGTCTTTGATCCATTCCAAATTTACTTTTGTGTATGGGGTTAGACAGTGATCCAGTTTCATTCTCTTACATGTAACTGTCCAGTTTTGCCAACATCAGCTGTTTAAGAGACTGTCATTTCCCCATTCTTTGTCCATGGCTCCTTTATCATATATTAATTGACCATATATGTTTGGGTTAATGTCTGGAGTCTCTCGTCTGTTCCACTGGTCTGTGGCTCTGTTCTTGTGCCATAACCAAATTGTCTTGATTACTGTGGCTTTGTAGTAGAGCTTGAAGTTGGGAAGAGAGATCCACCCCCCCCCCCACTTTATTCTTCCTTCTCAGAATTGCTTTGGCTATTAGGGGTCTTTGGTGTTTCCTTTAAGTTACATTTTATTCAAAGTAATATATAGGCACAGTTTTTAGAGTTCAGATAGGCACCCAAAGCCTGCATGAGAAACAGCAGCCTGGTATGAGAGCCTTTCCTAAACCTGGAATTATAATCAAGTAACCCTGATGCCTCGTCTCAGGGTCAAGGCTCAGCCTCGCTTCCTTCAGCCCTTGAGAGCCTTCCTCTTCCTTTGTCCCCCCTCCTCTTTCATCTTCTTCCTCCTCATTGTCACCATCTGTAATCAGGACTAGATTCCAGGGGAAACAGGGAGACAGGTGCAAAACCTATGCCAGAACCATCTTCATTTCCTTCCTAAGTCTGCTCATGGCCCACACAGAGTGGACAGAGTTCACAGGTCACAGAGGCTCAGGTCCCCTGTGTTTTCCTGACTCGTGTGCTCTGGGTTGGCTGTGGTTGTAGTGTTTCCTGTCTTACCGAACGGCCGGATGGAACTGGTTATCAGGGCCTAGGGAATGACCTGGCTCTGCCAACCAGATGTGTGAGCCGGACCTGGCTGATTTCTCTTTGTGCTTCAGCTTCCCCATCTGTAAAATAACACTGATATCTTTGGAAAGACTCACAGCATCAATGTCTTTGAGCTAAGTCACCTGAAATGACCCTGGCCCTCTCAGGCCAGAATGGCTCTGACAGTGCCCCATGGTCGACTTATGGGACTTCTGCAGAGACTGGCTATTCTGGTGACCTCCTGACTGGTTGCACCTAGCATGGGAGCCTTCGGCAATGGGGAACATCCTGCTTGCTTTGCCAGTTCCTCAGGCTGCTTAACAAAGCAGCTTCTCTTGGATTCTGGTTGTCACAGGATGGAAGCAGGCAGCCATGGCATCACAGCAGAGAGGGCTTGGGCCTCACCACTTGATCCAAATGACATATTTGCCCCTAAGGAAGATTGGAATCAAAACATTTAACCCAAATTACACAAATACTGATTAATTTTTAGACAGGGAATTTTCCAGAGTGAACTTCACTAAGCCAACAATTGCTTCATCAATGTTCTTTTTAACATACAGTTTTCTTTTTTAGTGAATTTATTTTAATATAGTTTTTAAAAACTACTAATTTAACGGCTTGCCTTAATGGTTTCACTAACATCTTCTGTTCCTGTGTGACATAAGGGCTCAGACATTCAGGTGTTTGCATCTGTTTCAGCCTTGCTTGGGGCTTATGAGGGTTTGTATCTCCAGTTTGGTAGCATCATCTTCTCCCTAAAGTGGGAAGAAAAACAGCTGAATGTGAAGAGCATGACTCCGAGTCTGTCTCCTTCAGTGCTGTCAATCTTGGATCACTCACTTAAATCCAGGAAATTTTTCTCACCTCTAAAATGGGGATAATAATACCTACCTGCTTACCTCAGAAGAGCTGTTGGTAGCCCATAAACGTAATTAATTATTCCCATAAACCATAATAGCATTAAATAATTACTTGTGTAAAGCTCCTAACCCCAGCATGTAGAGAGGGAACTCCTGAAACGTTGTTACTGTTACCATCATGGTTAATAAAACAAGCTGTGTTTACGGGCTCTGACCACTGGGCGGCACTATGGATTTGTTTCTGTGACAATTTTGGTCTTAAGGGGAGCTTTTGTGTTTGAGCCAGATAGTGGTGCTGGTTTTTGTAGGTCATAACTAGCTGATAATTGGCAGCAGTTTCACCTGGGTCTACTTAAATTTTGTGGGTCCATCTGCCCTGGGCTGTTTTCTTTTGGTTTTGTCTCAGCTAAACCCTGACCTGTTCCGGAGACTCACCGGCTGAGGCTTTTAGGAAGCCTGGGCTGGTCTCTGACATGGATGTCCTAAGCCTGCTGGAGTAGTATGACCACAAGCCAACCACTACTTACTGCCAGAGACTTAGGGTCAAGGAAAGAAAGAGCTAGGAAGACAGCATCAGAATTAAGGACATAAACTGAGACACAGAAAAGCAGGAGGCTTGTGATCACAGGAATTTGATGTGTAGAAGCGGAGGCATCCCATTTTATGGGAGTAAATTTACTTGCTGAGCTCAGAAAGCCATTTCCCAAGAAACTCAAAGGACGCACGAGGCCCAGGTGACCCTGACCTCTGTTCCTTGCGTCCTGTTCCCTCTTTCTTACAGGGTGCTGGCCTTGGACCCCCAGCATTGGGAAAGAAGTTGAGAAACAGAAAGATCTCAGATCATTAACAGAATTGATTAGTGACCCTAAGAAGTGGGAGTGGTTCACCTAAAGGCATACCTTCCTGGGCCTGTGGGGCAGGTGCTTAGGCAGAGTCCATCTTGCCTGACCTGAAACTAAGCAAAACTCCATATTTGTACTGTGTGTGTGTGTGTGTGTGTGTGTGTATGTGAGTGTTTCCTTTGGCCAGCTATCTGTGCCTTTCCCTACAAAGGGGCCCAGGGTTTTTTGTATATAGATAAACTTGGATCTCTTGAAGGAACAGGAACATGTGAGTAGCTCTTTCATATTTGTGCATTTAACATTTTTTTCCAGAGACAAGGATTCAGATAAGAAAGTTTTTTGTGTGTGTATGAAAAATTTAAGGGTTTAAAAAAAATTGCTATCTTTCAGAAATATGATTTATTATTAGGAAATCTATCAATGTAATTTACCATATTAATAAACCAAAGGAGAAAAATCATATGATCACCTCCATAATGCTGAAAAATTCAACAGTTTATTCTTGGTAAATCCCCTTGACAAAACAGGAGTAGATATATACTTCCTTAACATGGTAAAATATATTTATGTCAGGATCAAAGACAGCATTGTACTCAATGGCAACACACTAGAAACTCTTCTCAACTCAAAGTCAGGAAGAAGAGAGATCTGTCCATTTTCACAGCTATTATTTAACATTTTTCTGGATGTAAGACCCAATGGAATTTGATAAAAGTAGAACAGAGAAGTATATAAATCAAAAAGGAGGAAAAATTATTATTTCTAGATAGCATAATTTTAACCTGGAAAACCCAGAAGATTTGACTCAAAACACATTCAACACCCAATGCTGAAAAGGGTGTGGAGCAATGGAAGCTCCCAGTTACAGCTGGTGGGAATGAAAAGGGTGCAGCCACTTTGGAAGACAGTTTTGGAGTTTGTCACAAAACTAAACATACTCCTATCATACAATCCAATAATCATGCTCCCTGGTATTTACCCAAATGAGTTGAAATGTATGTCTGCACAGAAAACTGCACATGGATGTTTCTAGCAACTTTATTAGTCATTTCCAAAACTTGGTAGTATGAAAATTAATTAAGGGAAACCTCACTGGAATGGCATCAGGAAGCCTGCCTGCAAAGCTCTCACACCCACCACTCCTCATAAATCTCAGACCCATCAGAAAAGATGGATGCCATACTGTTTCAGCTTCTTTACTACCCAGCAAGAAGAGGAAAGGCTTCCGCCTTGTTTGCCTACAGCAGCCCAGCCAGTGAGAGACTGTCACAGTTCAACCAATGAGAAGTCAGAATACATTGGATTCCCAGTTTACTGCAATGGACTTAGAAGGGCCCTCCCAATTCAGCCCCTTCCTCTATAAATGATTGTTCTGTTCCTCCCTTGCTCTCTGGACATGCCTGCGGTTTTGCTATAGCTCGCATGTCCTGAATTGCAGTACTCTGCTCTTCCCAAATAAACCTGTTTTTTTGGCTGGTAAATAACTGTTTTATTTTTAAGGTCAACAGTGCAAACCAAGATGTCCTTCAGTAGGTGAATGGGTAAACAAGCTGTGGTACATCCACACAATGGAATATTATTCAGTACTAAAAAAATGATCTATCAAACCATAAAAAGTCACAGAGAAGCTTAAATGCATATTGCTAAGAGAAAGCAGTCAATCTGAAAGTTGTATGATTCCAACTAACATTCTAGAAAAGGCAAAACTATGGAGGCGGTAAAAGGATCAGTGGTGGCCAGGGGTTCACAGGGAGGGAGGAATAAATAGGTGGGACACAGGATTTTTAAGATGGGGAAACTCTTCTATCTGATACTCTAATAATAGATATGTCATTATGCATTTGTCATAACTCATAGAACTAAAACACAAAGAGTGAACCCTAATGTAAACTATGGACCTTGGTTGATAACATGTCAGTGTTGGTTCATCGATTGTAATAAATGGACTAATGTAGGATATTGATGGTGAGGGAGGTTTGTGTGTGATAGGGAAGAGGAAAAGTGGGGGAATGTGGGGACTCTTTATACTTTCCATTCCATTTTGCTGTGAACCTAAAACTGCTCTTTAAAAAGATATATTAATTAAAAAGAAAGTATTATCAACAAAATAATTTAGTAAGATGTCTAATGATTTAAAATTAGTATTCAGAAACTATAAATCCCTCATTTACAAACAACTAGTTGGAAAAATCAATGGAAGAAAATAATCTATTTAAAATAACAACATAAAAAGCAATAACCACAAAATGAAACAACTAAGAATAAACTTAATGGGCTTTAGGTAATATATTTATGAATAAAACTTTAAAATTCTACTAGGGGATACAAAAGATGATCTGAACAAATGGAAAGATATATCACATTTTTAGGAAGTCCATTTACTGTAGATTGTATAGATTTAACAAGTCCAGTAAAAATACCAACAGGGTTTGTTTGTTTTGTGTTTTGGCAACCAAACAAGAATATCCAGAACAAATGAGAAGAGACCAGACTTATCAGAGACTAAAGTGTCTTATTTCATAGAGCTATAATAATTAAATTGGTGTGATGCTAGCAGAGAACCAGACAGATCAATGTAACAGAACAGGAAGTACAGGAATAGAATCAAATACAAGGGCATTTGTAAGATATAATAAAAGTCAAAATTCCAAATCAGTGGACGAAAACTGTATTCAAGATAAAACTGTCAGGCAAAGAGGGTAGTCATAAAAAAAGTTATATCAACACCTCATACTTCACAGTAAAATCATTCTGAGATGGGCCAAATATGTAAATGTTAAAAAAAAAATGAAACCACAAAATACTGAGGAAGCAATGGAAAAATTAAAAAATAATTTTGGAGGTGGGAAAGCACTTCTAAGTATGGCACAGCAACCAGAAGCCTCAAAAGAAATGAAAAAAATAGTACTATATAAAAATAAACAAATTCACAAAAGCAAGATACAATGATCGAAGTCAAACTAAAAAAATTAGGAAGAATAACTATCATAAGAGAAATGTAAATTAAGCTGAGATACCATTCACCTCTTTGTTTAGAAAAAAACATAAAATCTTATAATAAGATATAAGAGAAAGGAGGAAATGGATGTTTTCTTATGTTGCTAGTGGCTGTATAAACTGGGAAAATCTCTGAGGAGCATAAATTGATATATATATATATATAAATAATTATTTTAACCACAGTGTTGGATTATATACATACATATATTATGTACTCAGTATTCCCTCTTTTATCTTATATCTTCAATTACTCTTCCAAGATCATTTTTCCCTGTAGTGCAGGGTTCTTGATGCTAAACTCTCAATTTTTACCACCCTCAGTCTTGGAAGATAGTTTTACAGGATTTTTAATTCTAGGTTGACAGTTATTTTTTATCAATATTTGCAAGGTTGTATTCACTATCTGCTGACTTCTGTTGTGTTAAGCTAATTGAATTGCCTGTTTTTTGCAGGTGACCTGTCCTTTCTCTCTGGCTGTCTTTAAGATCTATCTTTGTCTTTTGAGTTTTCAGTTTAACTGAACTGTGTGTAGGCATGGACTTATTTTTATTTAATCTGCTAAGCATACATTTTTGTTCTTAGATCTTCAATATGTTTTTCACAAGTTCTAAAAATTTCACAGCCTTTCTCTCTTTAAATATTTTCTTTCCCTCACCCTCTGTAATGTCCATTTTTGAGGATCTGATTATGTACCTTTACTTCTATTTTGCTCTAACTTTTACATCTCTTAATTAGTGTTTCATTTATGTTTTCCCTACACTTGTCTCTCAGTGTTGCACCTTTGGTAGTTTATTAACTCCCAGTTATCTACTTCTTTCTTTGTGCTTAATTGGTATTGTATTACAAGAATAATATTTTAATTTCAAATAATTTTTAAAAATCTGTTCATTCCTGATAATGTCTGATTGCTTTATTACTTCTTTAAACTCTTCATTTATAGCTGTATTTTAAACTTCTATTTGTAACTACTTTTAGTTTTGCAGAAGAATTGTAAAGATCATACAGGTAGCACAGCTTCCCTTCATGCTAACATCTTATGTAACCATATGGCATATTTACCAAAGTGAAGAAATTAACATTGGTATAATGTCGGTGTTAACTGGAACTTAAGACTTTATTCAGATTTCATCAGCTTTCCCACCAATGCCTGCTTTCTGTTCCAGGATCCCATCAGGATACTGAGACATATTTAGTCATAATGACTCCTTAGGGTCCTACAATCTGTGGTAGTATCTTAGTCTTTCCTTATTTTTCATGACCTTGACTTTTTTTTTTAAATTAAGGTATCACTGATATACACTCTTATGAAGGTTTCACATGAAAAACATTGTGGTTACTACATTCACCCATATTATCAAGTCCCCCCCCATACCCCATTGAAGTCACTGTCATGACCTTGACTTTTGAAGAGTACCGGTCAGGTATTCCACAGAACATCTCTCAATTTGGGTTTGTCTGCTATCTGCTCATCATTAGACCAGGGTTATGGGTTTGGAGGAGGTGGAGTGCCCTCCTTATCACATCCCACTGGTATCAACTGATAATGATAGCATTGTTAGCAACAAGATTCATTACTGGTAACATTCATCTTGTTCATTTCTTTAAGGTGGTGTCTGCCTGGCTTATCCACTGTAAAGTTACTGTTTTTCCCTTTCCATATTCTATTTGTGAGAAGCCAATCACTGAGTTCAACCCACATTCATGGGGAGAAACTGTTTATTCTGGAGTTAAAGAGTATGAAAGAATTTGTGCATGTATGTTAAAACCGGTGCAGTAATTAACAAAATTTGAACCTATGCAAATGTCTGCTTTCCTTAAAGTTTTGCTCACACATTTTAGCATTTATTTGTGGGTCTTACCTACAGGAATTATTACTGTAGTATACTAATGGTGATTTTCTATTTTACTCATTCCATCTACATTTATTATTTGGAATTCTTCTGTAAGGAATATTTTTCTTTTCCCTCCTTTTTATTTATTCAATCATTTATAGATGCATATTTCACATGGTTATAAAAAATACTTTTGCATTAGTAGAAGAAAGGTGGATTATATAATTCAAGGCAGGAAAAGAAAAAACAATAAGATATATGGTGAAAAGAATATATAAAATTAGAGATAGGTCCTAATATAACATATTAAACATTATAAATAAAATATCCCTAATAATAATATACCTAAAGGCCATAGGTATCTAGACAGAAACTCAGTTCTGATACCTTGATTTTAAGGGACACACTTAAAACAGAATGATAAAGATTGAAAAGAGACAGAAAAAAGATATATCAGGCAAATATGAAACAGGGAAAGCCAGAGTAGCAATATTAATATCTAAAAATTTAATTAAGATAAAAACCATCATATTATCAAGGAGGGATATAACACATGATAAAATGGTCATAAAAGCATGTATCTAACAACAGTCTTAAAGTATATAAAGCAGCAGCTGACAGAACTGCAGGAAGAAACAGCTCAACAATTGTAGTTGGATATTTTAATACCTCCTCAGGAAGACAGAGTTCAAAGCAAAGATGTAGATAATTTGATTGACTCAGCTAATAATCTCAAGAGTGAAGGTGTACTAAGAGATGGAAGCATCTGGCTATCCATCTCCCAGAGGTGAAAAATAGGATGAATCCTCTATGAATTAGGAACACATGATGGAATATGGATTGTTTTTTAAAACAGCATTAAGTGAAAGAGTGGAAAAGAGGATGAAACTTATTAGCACAGGACAATGTATACAGTTGGTGCCCCCTTATCTGCAGGGAATACTTTCCAAGGTGCCTCCTGCCCTGCCCCATGGATGCTGGAAACTGCAGATAATACTGAACCCTACCTACATGTACTACATTTTTTTCCTATACTACATATGTGTATAAATTAAGTTTTAATTTATAAATTCAGCCCAGTAAGAAATTAACAATAACTAATAATAAAATAGACAATTATAATAATATAATAAAAGTTACAGGAACATGGTCTGTCTCAAAGTATCTTACTGTGCTGTGCTCACCCTTCATAGGAGATGATAAAATGCCTATGCGATGAGACAAAATGAGGTGAGTGACGTAGCGTCAGGCTACTACTGACCTTCTGATTAGAGGTCAGAAGGAGGACGGTCTTCTTGAGGTTGACCACAGGTAGCAAAGTGCTGAAGTGAAACCGCAGATAATTGGGGATTAGTTAAAGACACATACACACACAAACACGAATGCTTTACAAAGTGCAAGTACACACATCAAACACATTAGAATGAGTCCCTGTGCTGGGGTGGGGGAACGGTGGAGACAGGAATTGGGTCCAGGGATAAAGGGGAATGATGAATTAGTAAAACAAGCAGAGGGGCCATGTGGGCTGCTGCTGCTGATAAACTCAGGTGTGCACCCAGAAGAGTGCACCCAGACTGCACTCTTTCCTACCAGCAGAAAGGTTTGTGCGTGGGCTAAATGACTCCAGCTGTCATGTGCCTTCAGACAGCTGAATCTCCCCAGAAGACTGTAAATGACTAGGGATACAAAGGTTGCTCTGGAGGTGGGCACCACCAATTCCTGGCACCAGGGGCTGGCTCGGCTGCTCCTTCAGCCCAGCGAAGGCCTCCTCAATACTGGTATCTCTCTGTCTTGGAGCAGCCACATGTACTGAGCTGGAGTCATCTAGAAGGTGGCTCCAGCTCAAATTGAGCTTCTGGATTTCTCAAGCAATAGATATGAAATTCTGAGAGCAAAGTTCTGTAGGCCAGCTTCCAAGGTGGGCGAGGTTTCTCTCTGTGGCTTCTACTCCCCCTCACCTCCTGTTCCCACAGATGTCTGAGCTGGGAGCAGATCCAGCAAGAAATCTGAGAGAAATGGTCCCAAAAGACAACTTTCAGAGCAGCAAGAAGAGTTGTTTAAAAATGTAAAGAGGTTGCCTAAGGGCTTGAATAGACATCTCTCCTGAGAAGATACACAAGTGGTGGGTAAGCACATGAAAAGATGCTCAGCATCCTTAATCATCAGGGAAATGCAAATCAAACCACAGTGAGATACCACTTCACACCCATTAGTATAGCTATTATCCCACAGAGAATAACAAGTGTTGTAGAGAATAAGGAGAAATGACCCATTACTGGTGGGAATGGAGATGGTTTTCACTGTGGAAAACAGTTCCTTGAAAAATTAAACAGAATTACCATGTGATCCAGTAATTCATTTCTTGGTATTTACACAAAAGAATTGAAAGTAAGAATTCAAAGGATTTGTACAATCATATACATAGAGGATTAAAAAATAGAAGCAATTCATTGACAGATGAATGTAAAAATATAAATGTACACACTGGGATATTATGCAGTCTTAAAAAGTGAGGTAGGACAGACATGGGACAAAAATCATAATTAATTTTCCTGCCTATGATGAAAATACAAAAATATAAATAGTATTAACAGGGCAAGTAATCCTAAATGCTATGTCACCACTGCTTGAGGGCAACCAGTAGCTTGGAGAAGAACAGGATCAAGAAATTCCTTGTGTTAAATTTATCTTACAGAGTATGTAGAGGACAGACCGTGGATGGTGACATTGGAGAGAGACATCATGAGACCACAAGTCAAGCCAACGCTCCCTGGCCCTTTGGTTCATTCCTGAAAACCTTAAAAGACAGAATCCTAAAACTTTCAGTGAGCCTTCTCTCTTTAGCTGCCTGTGCTCCCCTTTCTTCAAGTGTGTACTTTTTGACTTAAATAAAGCCTTCTTGCTGTTCAATTTATTGCCTTTTGTCTCTGTGCTCCTCAGTGGTGTCTTTGTTACTTTGCTATTTCCTTCTATTTCCCAGACTTAAGCACAAGTCTTCACTCTGTCCTACTTCAGACAAGTAGGGAAAAGCCACTAAGATCTCTGATTTGGGCTTGCAAGTTCCCATCACCTGGGTGACCCAGACAGGACTGCAGCTGTATGATTATGCTCTTTAGTAGTCTGCCCCCAAAATCTCCTTTCTTTGCTTCAGGAAGTTCTCAGAACATAATCTTCATCCATAATCTCACTCCATGGCTCCCCCAAATCCTGGGGTGGTGGCTTAGTCTCCATGCTTTGCAGATTCAAGCCAACACTGGAAGCCAACACTCAGGAGTTGGCAAGGGATCTACCCTATACTGAGCAGGAGTTAATGAGCCTCCTTTTCCTCCCTTTGTTATTCCTTGCAGGCTGCTCCCTGCACAGCTGCTGCCATTCACTGCTACTCTCACTTTAATGAATTCCTTCATTAACTACCCTTGTCTGACCTGTTCAAGAAATCTTTCTTGATCAGAGTCAAGAACCCTCCCCTGTCCAGGTTGAGGTTTCACCTAGTGTGCAGGGAGAGACCTCTCAGATGCAGCTGCCTGACAACAAAATCAATGAAATTCTGACCCATTAAAAAATTATAAATAAAATTACCATATGATCCAGCAATTTCACTTCTGGCTATAAGCCCAAGAGAATTGAAAGCAAGGTCTTGATAAGAGATATTTATACACTCATGTTCATAGCAGTGTTATTCACAATAGCTAAAATATGGAAACAGCCCAGTGTACACAGAGAGCTGGACAGGCAAATGTCATGTATAATGCAATGGAATAGTATACAGCCTTTAAAAAGGAAGGAACTCCTCCAATATGCTACCATATAGATGAACCTTAAATACATTATACTAAGTGGAATAAGCTGGTCCCAAAAGGACAAATACCGTATGATTCCACCTCTGTGTGGTAACCAGAATAGTCAAATTCATACAGATAGAAAGTAGGATGGTAGCTGCCAGGGGCTGGGGGAAGAGGAATGGGAAGTTAGTGTTTAATGGGCACAGAGCTTCAGCTGGGGAAGATGAAAATGTTCTGGGGGTGGTTGGTGGTGATGGTTGCAGAAAAATGTGATTATGCTTATTGCCACACAATTGTACCCTTAAACATAGTTAAAATGGTAAATTTGTATGTTATGTGTATTTCACCACAATAAAAAAAATATAAGGTTGCCTAAGAGGAAACCTTGCAAAGCAGATGAATTACAGTCAGTAGTAGCCTCAACACCACCCCTTGGGGGGCCTTCTCAGTCTCAGAAAAAATCAAACGTTGGGGTGGGAAGAGAAGCGTAGCTTTTAAGTTCTTCTGCTTCTGATGGAAATGGAAATGGGAAGAAAAGAATAAAAGACTGAAAGTTCATAGTCCTCAGACATCTCTGGGTGGGGACACTTGTTGAGAAGGAGTGGAGGAAAGGTCTGGAAACAGGTGTACATGCTTGGACTTGTGTACACACAGCCAGTACACCCGTGTGTACACACACATGCACTCACAGGGCTGGCATCCTTAACAGAAGGAAGTTGATCAGACCCTCCCTTGGGCCTTAGTGACAGGGTCAGATGGCCCTTTCAGCCCTCGTGTCCCTCCTCCCTAGCCATAACCATCCTCTGCTGGGCCCCAGAGACCCCTCAGCCGGGAAGGCTGATGGCAGAGCAGCTCTGCAGGCAGAAACTGCCCTCAGTGCTTGTAGCCCTTGCAAGAGGAGGAAGGGACTTCACACCTTGACCAAGGCTCAGCAGGCTGAAAAACTTTGCTGTGGAATTCCAACCTCTTAAAGATAAGTTCAGTGCCCAACCTGCCTCTAACATCAGCAGGGCCAGCAATTCTGTTATCAGTTCTCCACCTGTCCCCACCGTCGACAAGCCTGAGCTTGGGCAAATGCTGAGCCAGGCCTCCTGCTCTGGGTCGGGGGCCCACCTGGCCAGGGCCCTGAGAGGACAATGGAGATCCGGAGCACGGGCGATAAGAGCAATCACATCTGGACTTTGGCTGGGTGTCCTGAGGGCTGCAGCAGGCAGCCCAATTGCACTGTGGCAGGACTCACTTTGGAGTGTGGCTTGGAACCACCCGTCAAGCCCTGGGGCTGGCTGTGACTGCATTCAAATCCAGTGAGTCCCTTGATTCTCGTAGCCTCGCTTGCTCTTCCCGTGTGATGGGGGCAATGCCAATAGCTCCCCTGTGGGGGTGTCTGGAGGGAAGGTGAGGTAACAACAAATGTTGGTAATTGATAGTATGAAATGCAACATCTTTGGAAAATGCCGCTCCTCATTTGCTTCCTTTCCAGTTTGCAATGGGGGAACCTGAGCTCTAGGAAGCAGCAGCTGAAGTGGCTGGAGCTGAGAGGGGGAAGAAGAGGCAGAGGAGAGAAAGGAACAGGGTGAGGGCATTGGGGCTGAGGCACGAGCACGCCACAGTGGCACTGAGTCTGGGTGTGCAGAGCCCTGCCGTTGGGGAACCAGTGGTTTCTCTCTTCCAGGTATGCCAAAGCTACGGGGTCAGAGAAAACTCCTCTAAGCCTGTTTGTCTTCAGGCCAGACCCCCTGTACCTGCTCCTTTACCTTTGCCAAGGGAAGATGAGCGGAGGGTCAGAGCACCTCTCAGGGCTGTGGGGTGCTGCCCAGAGTCTGGTCTCCTCTCTGGACACCTCTCACCCGGATGTCAGCCATCCTGACTTGTCAGTGCTGGTGGGGGTGAGGCCGAGGGGCTGTGAGGCACTTTCCAACATTAACCAACAGGACGATAGCAAACTTATGGGCTGACTTGTGTCCCCCCAGCATATATGTTGAAATCCTAGCCCCCAGTACCTCCGAATGTGACCTTATTTGGACATACAGTGTTGCAGATGTAATTAGTTAAGACAAGGTTAGGGTGGGCCTAATTCTGTATGACTGGTGTTATAAAAAGGGGAGATTTGGACATGGAGACTCACACACATGGAGAATGCCACATGAAGACACAGGTAGAGATTGGGGTGATCCACAAGCCCAGGACCAACTCTGCTGACATCTTGATCTCAGACTTCTAGCCTCCAACACTGTGAGACAATAAATTTCTGTTGTTTAAGCCCACCAGCTGTGGTGCTGTTATGGCAGGCCCTAGCAAACTAGTACATGTACCTTGGGAAAGGGGTCAGTCTCAGGACCAGGGACAGACACAGGCCACCCCTGATGCCAACAGTAACTCCTTCTTTATCAGCTCCACAGTCTGGGAATTGCCGGGGGGTACCAGGCCACTCAATACCCCTGGAACTGCCCTGGGAGCCAGCCCAACATCCAGAATGCAGAACCACATCTTCTCTCTCTTTTATTCATTCATTGATCAGACACCTTACTGGGTTGCAGCTTGTTCCAGGTGATGCTCGGCCCTGGGAATGCAATGGGCAGAGGGCAGGCTTGGTCTCTGCCTTTAAAGAGCTGGTGAGGGAGGCAGACCCTTTCCAAGTAGAGACCCTTAATCCAGTGGGGCAGTGAAGAGACGAGCTAGAGCGTGGCAAAAGGACCTCTGGTCTGTTCCTCCAGGTCGGCCTTCTCATGCAGCTGCTGGGCTTCGGGGCACAAGGATCTGGGTTACCAGGACAGCCTGTCACAGGTGGAGAGGGCCTGACGCCACCTGCAGGGAGGAAACAAACTACTGCCCAGGAATGCTGGGTGGCTGGCTGTTAAAGTTCAGCTTCTGTGAGGGCTGGTGACATTGTAGGCCACAACCAGCACCATTTTACAATGTGTATTACAGTCATCTTTCACCAACAGCCTCTCAAAGAGACCCAATGGAGCAATATAGTGGTGATGATAGGGATGCCCTGCTGTTTACAGCTCTGTAACCAAGGTCCCCAGACTCTTGGCCAGGGCCTTGTGGAGACGGTGGATCTGAACCCCAGGCTGCCTGGTAGGTGCAGGCACCAGTTGCTCTGTGCAGACTTGGCCTGTGAGAAGAGGTGAGGGGACAGACTCCTCCAGCCAGGCTGCCATCCCTGAGCTCAGGGTACGGGAGGGGTGCAGGGGTGGTGTTCTGAGGGATCAGAGCAGAGAGCCTGCAGGGCAGTGCAGACCCGAGGCAGGCACAGCCTCCTCAGTGGGCTGTCAGTCTGGAGAACAGTGGCACCTTGCAGAGGTCAAGATTCACGATGTTCTCCTCTTACTCCAAAAAAACACTAAAAAAAATGCATGTTGTCCACAAGCTAGTTGGCAAGCATCCAGTCATGGCCTTATCATGTAGTGGCTCTGGGGTCAAACTGTCTGGACTCAAATCCTGGCTTATTAGCTGAGTGACCCTAGGCAATTTATTTCTCATTTCCAAGCTTCAGGTCTTTTATCTATACAGTGTGCCTGCAATATTAATACCTATTTCTGAGCATTGTTTTGAGAAGTAAACTACATAATTTACAGATAGTGTCTGGTACAATGCCCAGCACAGTAAGCACACCCTTTAAGCACTAGATGCTCATATGATCATTGGATTAAGATGTGGGCTTTTGCCGTCTGGACTTGAATTCAGCTCCATCATTCACTCTGGGTGATTTCAGGCAAATTGCTTTTTCTCTCTGCAGTGGATGTTGTGGTCTGCTGCTGTCCCTTTTCAGGACTATGGCTCTCATACCCCTGCTGCTGGGAGTGTTGGTGGTTGATGGATGGATGCCAGCTTGGTTTTTCTGGGACTTGTCCTGTGTAGAAGAGGGCCACCTTGCTCAAGGTCACATGTGCCCTTCCCCAGCCCCAAACCTGCATCTCCTGAAGGGTTGAGGTAGGGGTATGAAGGCCAGGCCCTCATGCCTTAGGGCATAATAACCCAAAGGGACATCAGAGTTCTCTGTAGGATCAATTGGGGTCTCCCTTACTACTGCATTGCATTTCACCTCCTCTCTCTGCCCAGTCCATGATTCCATACCTCTTCGCAGGTATTAATCCTGAGAGCACTCCTCAATAAACCTGCACACAAATGTCTTGTCTCAGAGTACGTTTTCTGGGGAAATGAACCAAGGACAATGGTGCCAAGAAAGATCCTCCTGGGAACAGATTCTAGATGGGATTTGGGTGCTGGATCACCTGGGGGCCAGCTGGCAATGAGGACTTCAGGCACATAGTTGTGGCACAATTGTTACAAGTTTTCCAGGTGGTGAACTGGGTTGGGATGCTGGTGGAAGGGAATGCACTGGTTGCCATGCCTGTGTCCTGTCACCCTAGAGCCGGGAACCAGACTCCGAGTTTGAGCCTGGGGTTGAGCACCCATCAGCAGAAAATCCTGTGCCCAGTGGGCCTTGGATTCCTGAGCGATAAGGGGTGGGACAAGCCAGTTGGTCCCTGAGGTCCCTTCCAGCTCTGGCATCCTACAGCAGCCTGTATCTAGGGATGGCTTTTGGGTAGATGGGGTGTTCAGGAGCCAAGAGTGTGAATAAGAGAGGGGTGGTAGGTGGAGGGGCTGGGGGAGATTTCTGTGTCCCCAGCTTGCCTGAAGTAGCCTGTTTGATCCTGGGCTCCAGCCCTTCCTGTCTGCTCCACAGCCCTGCACCAGACTGGTGGATTCCAATGCTGGCGCACCTCTAGCTGATGCCACTGAGCTTGGGCTTTTTTCTGCTTCCCTGAGGCAACCTTGGCCTCTTGGCTTCCCCTTCTTCTTCCTATGTCTGCTCACTGCCTGGCAGGCATCCGTGGGCTCAAGATGAGAGGCCCTGCAGAAGCTGGGGAGGTCAAAACTACAGGCACAGGGGCCTTGAGCTTGGGCTCCTGGGTTGGCCTGGGCAGGCAGGAGCCTCACCCCATCCCCTCCAGCAGGCCACGTGGGCACATAATCCACCTCTTACTCACACCTCCCAACCAGCCCCTGAAGCAGACGCTCAAGGACGAGATGGAAGCTCTAAAGGGTTATGTGGCTTCTCGAAGGTCCCACAGCTTGTACTGAGCAGCAGAGAGCCTGGCTCCTTCTGCAGCCCTGCTCTCCTCCTCACTGGGGCCGACTCGGAATTGCTTGGCAAGAGGAAAGGACATGAGACATTGGGATGGTGATCAGAACCGTGGAAGGTTTTATTTTTTGTTTGCTTGTTTAACTATTCATTGAAAAATGAAAATGATTCATTATTTTGAATGCCTTAAAATTCAAAATACAGAGTTTAAAGAACAAAGTCAAAATTATCCTTAAATTCCACCAACTGGATATAGTTACAGTTAGTATGGTGAACAGATTTCTAGACAGTCAGTCTGTGTGTGTGTGTGTGTGTGTGTGAGAGAGAGAGAGAGATTATGATAATGGGATCATCTACTATTTCATAACCTGCTCTTTTTAGTGAACAACATGTCATGGAAATCTTCCCTCATCAGTATATACAGCTCTATCCTCCATTTAATGGTTGCAGACAACCCACTGTGTTCCACTTAAAAAAAGTATGTACCATCTTTCACTCATCCTCCCCAGTACTGCTGGGTATTTACATTGTTTCCAGTATTTTGCAACTACAGAAGCTCTAGGGTGGACATTATTAAACCTCTTTCTTGGCCATTTGTCTACCTACTGTCTTAAGGCACATTTGAACGGGCTGATCTTAAAGGGAAATTCCCCCAGCTGTGGCCATGCTGGTTGGATTCCTGTTTTCCAGGGGCTCCTCCCTGAGTGGCCAGTGGCCTTCATCCATGGGCTTTCAGGCAGGTCAGCACAGACACACACTCAGGGATGCAGCTTTTCCCTGGGGGAGCTCTAGGTAAGGGGCAGGGATAAGCCCTTGCCCCCAAAGCTGTGAAAATTTCATGTCCAAATCCAAAGGCATGATATGTGCACATGAACCTACCCTGCCAGGGTCTGGTGGGGCTTGCTGATGGCCTGCCTCTCTGCAAGGGGCTTGGCTTGGCCCCCTAGAGGGAAATGGGCCAGGCAGGGGCTCAAGAAACTTGGGCCAAAGACTGCCAATGGGCCAGACAGGATCCCTGCAGAATGGACGACTGGGCTTGGTATGACATTGATTCATGCTTTTATTCATTCTTTTACTCAGCACACCAAGTCTGCAGTCAGGGCTGGGTATGTGGAATTGAAGAAGATGGCTCACAATTGGCAGGGGAGAAATTACAGATAGGTGCAGGGCAGCAGACAGTTCTCCTGCACTTGTTGGGGAGACTGGAGATGATTGCGGGTAGTCATTCCATTATCAGATTTTATATCTTAGCTAGACAAGGCCTATTTTTCAAAACAAAACAAAAAGTGAAGGCATCTGTTATAACTATCCCTCCTCCACTAATACACACACATAGCTTTTCACCAATGGAAGAGACATAAATGAACCTATTTTACTGTTCTCAAAGGCAAGGTTTCTTCTTCCCTTCAGTGTGTCCTGAAGTCCAAGGTCAGTTTACTGGGGGTACAGTGATTCCATCAAGGGCTGGGCCTGGGCTCCAAGGTGGCCTTTCCAAGTGGGTGGGAAGGTAGAAAGGAAGGACAGGTGAGTCCCAGAGTTTTGGTGGCAGGATCCTATTTACTGAGGCTCCCAGCTCATCTCCAAGGAACTGAGCATTCCTGAGCTGACTCCCACTCGCCTGTTCATGAACTTGTCTATCAAGGTTATCAGTTAGCACCTCTGCCCAGAGACTGCCTTTCAAAAGTGCCTTTGGTGCATTCTTCCTCTTGCTGAGATAGCAGGGCCCCACCCTCGGAGAGCTCATAAAAGCAGCAGGTGCCTTAGGGAATACATGCAAGGAGAAAGCAGTGGCTGGGCCAGGGTGGAGGATGGTGTGCTTAGGGCAGCATGTGTCCATTGCCCAAGCTTTAACCACAGTACTCTGGTTTTCTACCCCCTCACACAACACCATCTCAGACTTCATACTTTTAGCGGACCAGCGCTCTAACAGGAGACCAGGCCTAAGTGAATCCACACATCACAGAGATTGACTCGGACCCATCTGCCACCAAACAGAAGGGTCTCAGGCTATTTTCCTGCAGTGACTCCAGGCTCTGTCCTTCCCAGGAGCAGTGAGAGCTCCAGCTGGCCATCCACCTGAGTATGGGGGCTGTGTGTGGGGCCCAAATCTGCAAAGCTACCCTGGGGGGGATGTGAGCCCCTTTGGGGATGCTCAAAGGCTTATGACAACTGGCCTGAATTACTGCTGACACCTCTAATTCTGTGCCTCATGATCTCCCTTCCTGATACTGATAAGACACTGATAAGACACTGACCCCAGGATGCCACCCATTCCCAAAGTGACTTCCTGCCCATCACTGAAATTCTGCTTGTGCCCAACCCTGGAACTTTCAGCTGGGGCCAGCTCTAGTTCTTGATTCTGAGCCACAGAAGGGCATAAGACACCTTGGACACCAGGTGGTTCAACCGGACAGATGAAGAAAGGGGCCCGGAGAGGGGCCATGACTTTCCCAGACTCACATGGCATGTTACACAACCAGGACAAGTCCCAAGGGCCCATCTCACGCTCTTTCCACTGTTGCCACTTGTATGTTAGGAATACATTCAGCTGAAACAACAGATTGGCCATCAGAGAATCCGATCAGACCAGCTCAGGCCGGAGGGCTGCTTTTCTACACCAGTGCTTCTGTCTTTTTGCTCAGCTCACCAGATCCTTTTCTATGTGCTCATTGCTTCATGTAGCATGACGACAGCTCCATTTTCCATCAGTCATACCTGCTTTCCCAGCAGGAGAAGGGAAGGGCCATGCTAGCCCAGTTAGTTCCTTTTCAAATGCCTTCCTGCAGTCCATACTTACATGGATTTGTCAGTCAGAAAGGGGCTCACCCACAGTGAATATTTCTAGCTGGGCACACTGCCATCCTGAACCAAATGGGGGTCTGCTAGAAAGGAAAAAGGGAAGTTGCCTAGATCAGGATTTTGACCAAGAATGCCCTGCCCAGGAAGTCACCAGGCCCTTCTCTGCATTCTTCAAAGGCTGGCTCCTGTAGAGAACCATAAAGTGGATTGTCTGCTCAGTTGGAGGTATCCAGGGACGTCAGCAGCTAGGACAGAGGAAGAGGGGTGTTCTGACCACACATCCTCCTCATGCTAATCTTTGAGTCCTCTCCCCCGACTGATAGCCCTCCTCAGAAATGTGCGGTGGGGAGGGCCGGGCACAGGACCAGTGGGAGGGGACAGCCATGTGTCAGGCAGGAGCGTGAAGGCAGAAGGTGGCCCAGACCCTGAGCCACCTCATTGGGACACTGGGGCTGGGCGCTTTGGCATCGTGCCGCACACCCCACCTCTTCCGTGGACAGTGCCCAAGCCTCCTCCAGGCTGGGCCCAGGCTTCTCCATGAGTGCCTCCTAACCACTGAGCCTTCCCACCCAAGCTCTCCCCCTGCTGGGGCAGGACTTGTTCTCTTGGGTGTGAGTTCACACCGTCTTAACAGTGGTCCTCAGAGTGAGGCCTGTTCAGCAGCCGCAGCAGCAGCAGCATCTGGGAATTTACAGGAAATGCAAATGCTGGGGTCCCGCCTGGCCCCCAAGGAATCAGAGACCCTGGGGGTGGGGCCAGCTCTGGGCTTTAAAAAGCCCTTTGGGCGATTCTGATGTACACTCACATTTGAGGACCACGGATGTATAATGACTCACAGGCTTTGAATCAGCTTTGCACCAGTTCCTGCCCGTGCGAAGGCAGCTGGGAAAGGCTGAAATTAAACAGCCCATGAGCCCCGCTGTGCTTCAGCATGGACCAGGCAATAATCCTGTAAAGACTGAGATGGCTGAGTCTCAGAATAACTGTTACAGCTAGATAACACTGAAAGGCCATCTAAAACTTCTCCTTTTTTAGATTTGGGAACAGAGATTGAGACAGGAGAAAGTATTTGCCCAAGATTAATGGCAAAAGTGGAACCAGAAGTTTCCTGACTCCTGGGTGCATGCTCTACTTTGAACTATCTTTTTAAAAATTTGCATTTATGCCTAATGCATGAATTTTGTGAGAATATGGTCCTAAGGTCTCTGTCCTCATTGTAAACACATACAGCGAACCCTGGGGAGGTGGGGTTGATGGTCACCTGCTGTGTGGCCCAGGAGGACCTGCCTGCCCTTTTTGGGGAGTCATTCACCTTCTCACTGCCCCTTCTTCCACCATACCAGTTCAGGGGCCTTCCCAAATGAGACCAAGTACCTACCGGGTCCCTGGAGAGCAGACACCCAAGAGGCTGGGAGAGTGGAGGCGGATGAAAAGTGCTGGGGCCCAGTGTAGATCGGATAGGGGAGTTGGGGGCCTCACTGGCTGGAGGCCTAGACTGGTCCCTGACTCCAGCTCTCAGGGAACAGGGCCCTGAGTGTAAACTGCCTTTCTGGGCAGAGGGAGTGACCTGGAGCAGGTGGGCCTCTGACCACCTAAGACAAAACCAATCAGCTGCAGAAGGATTCTATCAGAATTCAGGCCTCAGCAGGTGCACAGGTATTTGGCTTTATTTAGCAAACCAACTAACATCTCTTATTAGTACCAAGAGAGCAGTGGCCCTCTGCTGTCAACTAATAATCATATATCAGGAAACATTCACACAGATTACACTTTTGGTGGCCCAGGTAGCCACACAAAAATACACTTCTCACTGCACAAATCTCCCTTAAAATAAAATCATCAGGTCCGAGAAGAATCATTCACTCTCTGCAGTGAGGAGGGTACAGAGCTTGGTAGCAGAGGCCGGCTCCTTCTGGCCCCCCTCAGTGGGGTGGGGGCTTGCCCCAGCACCGTGACCAGGACTCTTTTGGATGGAGTGACTACAGCCAGGATGCTGCCAGGGGCCTCCTTCGCTGCTGAGAGATGGAAGGGATCTGTCCCAGTGCCCACAGATGGGGGCGAAGCGCAGGGAGTTGGCCTGTCATCAGCGTCCCCCGAGGCCCCCGCAGACTGGGATGCAAATAGCTCCAGGCCCACGCGGCTCCCAGTCAGCTGAGAGGGTGGTTTGCTCCAGTTTCTTCTCCGTCTTTTCACTTTTTTCCCTGAAATTGCAGAGTAAGAGCTGGCAGTCCTGGAAACTTTCCGGCTCCTCAGACAGCCCTGGCAAAAATGGAGTAGAGCGAAGACCCTCTTCAGGCACTTTCTGCCGACTTGCCAGGGATTGGAAGGAGGAGCCCTCCCTCCAGAATGAGTGGCCCTTGGGCCCACTTGGTGCAGGGCTGGGTGAGGAGACCCCGGCTCACACTGAGGAGGCAGATCTTCTGCCAGTGGGACCTGGGCCTATAGATCCTCTGACGAGGAGAAAGGCATCTCCCCATCCCACCTCCTCAGAGGGCCCTGTGCTGCCTTAGAGGCCCTGGCCACGTCCTGCTCCAGGGTCCAGAGCGCATCGGGCAGTCCCCGAGGCCAAGCCCCTCAGCCTGAGAAGCCATGGGCGGCACACTGGGGCGGGGGAAGGGGATAATGTGATGGAAACTCAGGAGTGAGGATACCTGCTGACAGGGCTCAGCCCCAGCAGAGCCTGTGCAGCTGACCTCACTGAAAGGCGGGGCACACAGGCAGGGGGATCTGAGGCCTACCCTCCTGGCAACACACAGGTGTTTGGGCCAGGTTAGGCCCCACACCGAGTGAAAATTCTGACTGAGGAGCACTTCCTTTGTCTGAGGACCCCTTGAGGGTTTCATCCCAAGGACCAGCCCCGGCCTGCCTTCCCTCCCCAGTCCAGGGGTGCAGCGGTCTGGGCTATGCCAACTCACAGAAGACAAGGGCAAGGGGCTGCCTCTGCCCAGCAGCTTCACCTCCTTGGAGGGCCTGGTACAGGCTCAGCTGGTGGGTGCCACCTTTGGTGGGCAGCTACAGTGTCCTCAGGAGGGAGGCTGGATGGAGTGGGGATTGATGGGGAGGGTGCCAGGTGCAATGTCCATTCTCTGGAGGGGGAAGTAGGAACCGGCAGAGGAGGTGCCCGCAGGCTCTGTCATCTCCCCAGGTCCTCCCTGCATGGCTCTGCAGGGCAATTTCCAGCAGAGAGGGCCTGTGGAAGCCCGGGCTCAGCCTGTTTACTTGGTAACTGGCCTTTCCAAAGCCTAGCCTGGTGAGGCTTCCGTGGTGAGGGCCTGCAGATTTGCAGGGAAGCAGGGTGCCAGCTGGTGGGTGGGGCGTGACTGGGAGGCTGGCCAGCACTCCGCCTCAGGTAGCAGGGGGACAGGTGGTGCTTGGGAGGCGGAGGCTGGGCTCCAGCAGGAGAGACCCGCTCACATCCCACTCAAAGTGGGGGAACTTTAACATTCATCTTTATTCCAGGTTGAAGCAATCATGGAAACTTGTCTGCAGTGCCCACTCTGAAGAGCTCCACGGTTTCTCACATTTGCTCTCCCATCACACATTTCTCTGTGAGCAGTGTTAACCGGATTTATCGAGGAGAACAGCTTTACTTTTATGGAGATTTCTGAGTAGGTTTCCATTCCCAGGGAGGGCGAGGCTGGCCCATAGCTGCTTCAGAGAGAGTGCAGGAGGAGGCCCGCAGCGAGGCACAGCAGGAGCGGCAGCAGGGACCTCGGAGAGGCAGGGACAGCTGGGGGCGCAAACAGAGGCAGTCAGGCCCCAGCCGCAGGGGTGGGCCTTCATGAGCAAACTTCTGTGTACAAACTCACCCCAGGCTCCCTCTTTCTACCCTATTACAATTTTTCTTTTCCCCCATTTCTTTATATATTCATTCCTTTCGAAATTATACCACATGTATATTTATATAGTTGCCTCAAGCCTCTGAACTATATTACATGTAGCATTTATATTCATTATCCAGGTGTGTCTGGGTTACACAGCCAGTGTTTCTGCTGTGACTGACTGCAGCCTTCCGTCCTGCTCAGACCCTCCTGGGATATTTCACCTTAATCATATGTAACCTCCCAGGACACCCTTCCGTTCCCTCAGGGTTTCCACGTGAGAGGTTTGGCTGGGCCTGGTGCCCGGGGAATATGGCAGGACGCCTGCTCTTGCTCTGTGGGATGTGAACCTACCCGGCCAGTGCTTCCCTGGCTGCCCACCCCCAGGCCAGGGCCTACCTGTGCCCGAGCACTGCTGAGACAGCATCCCTTCCAGAGCTGCCACATAGTTGGCACCCAGCCAGTCGAGGTACGTGGTTTTCTCCCCCACTGGCACTGCCCGAATCGTGGCATCCTTGAAAAGCAGGTCTTGGCCATGATAGTTGGAGGAGTCGAACATTTTGAACCCGTTCTTATTGTGGTCGTCCCCAAACAGGTCCTGGAGGTGCCAAAGCCAACCTGCTTTTCATTGGGGCTCACAAGTGGTGTCCTTTGCTACTAACTGCTTTACATTCAGGAACCAAAGAGCAAGGAATTTCAGGGTGCCAAGACTCTGATTTGAAATCATAAGGGATCTGGAGTGAGATATGATGATGGCTACCGCAGTACAAAGGAGTAAAGTGGCCATCAGTCTTTCTGAGGGGACTCAAGAATCCTCTTGAGGGTCTGCTGAAAGCTACGAGCCTTCTCCCCAGGAAGCTGTACACCCACACAGGGATCTCCTCCCACATCACTCCAGGGGGCTGTGGGGAAGGGGGCATTAGGAACCAGAGGCCCTGTTGCCAGACAGCCTGGGTTCAAATTCTCAATAGACTCTGATGGTGCAGCTGACAGGATTTTCTGATGGGCTGCATGGAAAGGATGAGCAGAAGACGGGAGTCCAAGATGACTCCTGAGAAAATGAAAGGCAGAAGTTGCAAGACACTGATGTAGCAGAGGCTGAGGGAAGGAGGGGAGCCCTGTTTTGGACTTGTTCAGTTTGAAATGCCTGTTAGCAATACCGGTCAAAGTGTCAAGTAGGCAGTTGTTCGAGTTGTAAGTTTGAGACTGAAGGACGGGAAGTTAGCAGTGCTGGGGGTATAAATTTAGGAGCCACCAGTAAATAGATGGCAGTTGGTAACACAGGGTTGGGTGAGGTCAACAGGGGTGTAGGTGCAGATGGAGAAGAGGGGCTAGGACTGAACCCTGGGGCACTGCAGTTATTCCAGGCCCAGGCCTGGGAAGCAGGGAGGAGCCAGCCAAGGAGACTGGGAGGAGGGCCAGGCTGGTGTGGGCATGCCGCCAAGGGGGACAGGGCCTCCAGGAGGTGGCAGCTGTGGCCTGTGCTGCTGAGAAGCCCGGTGGATGCCATTCGGCTTAGCAACGTGGGTCACTGTGACCTCGAGCAGGGCAGTTTCAGGGCCCTGGTGGGGGCCTGTCTAGAGCAGTCCCCATCCTTTAGAGGCCAGAGGAAAGGCCTAGGTGGCCATGGGCCCAGAGAAGAGCTGGCTCTGCAAAGGAGCTTTGCTGTGAGGGGAGCAGGATTATGGCTCCGAGAACACACGAGACCAGGAGAGGGTTCAGTTGTATTTAAAGATGGTAGAATTTACAGCAGGCTTGTGTGTTGGAGAGAATGGCCCAGGTGAGAAGGAAAAATTAATAATGCATGAGGCAGAAAGGGTAGTTGCTGGACAAATGTCTTGGCTAAATGAAAATCACAGAATTTACATCCAGGCTTCCTCAGTTTCTCCTGAGGTCTGCTCCAGGTAGCCTGAGTCATCCTGGGGACTTGGCTGTCCTCTGTCGCCCACTCCCAAATGACACGGCCCCCTCAGGGCTCACCTGGGCCTTGTCCAGCAGTCCATACACGGTGAAGATGTTGGTGTCCGGCCGGACCATGACGGCATGGGGCGGAATCTGCGCCAGGTTGCAGGCTGCGAACTGGGACACCTCAGCCCGGGCCCCATTCGGACACAGCAGCTCAAAGTCCTCTGACCGGAGCTCAGCAGCCCAGGGCTCGGAACTGTGGCCTGAGGGGAGGGATGAAGAGAGACAGGTTGCTCTCCTCTGGTCTCCAGATCCCACATCCTTGACTGGGGAGAGGCGGAGTATCTGGCCACCCTCTCTATTCTCCAGTTGCTCTGCTCTCTTACCAGGCTGAGAACCCAGCTGGGCCGAGAGTGTTGGTAGCAGGAAGTATCTACCATGTGACAGGCATTTTACAAGCACTGCTCAGTTCTCACGACAGTAACACAGGGCAGGTATGATTACCCCCATTTTATAGGGGGAGAAACTGAGGCACTCACTCTCCGGCAAAAAGCCCAGCTGTGGGCTTCAGGTCTGGAGCCTGAGGTGGGGCTGGGCTCTTGGAGGTGGTGGTTGACCTCCTCCCCTAACCTGCAGAGGGCATAGCTTCACCTGTTGATCTGTAGGAGGCTGTTTCAAAGCACCCCCACCCCTCCCCCACTGTTTGCAGAGAATCTCCTTTGGTAGATCTAGAGTGTGGCCCAGGAATCTGCATTTTAAACCAGCAACCCAGTGATTCTGAAGCTGGTGGGTTGGTCCAAGGACTTCCTGAGAAATACTGCCTGTGGGAATCACAGTTTTTATGTCTTCAGGTATTCACTTAGTATCCACCTTCTTCCCTTTTCTAGAAGGAATTACAGGTGGGCCCATGAGTAGGCATAAAAATAAGGGAAATGTGTGGCCCTGGGAGATGGGGGCCTTGTTGCAAGTGAATCTTGTAAGGGCCCGTCCAGCCCCTGCCTTCCTCCCCGGACCCCATCCCAGGACCACAGAGAGCCTGGGCTGCTGTGGGAACACACACTCCCTCCTCCCGGCCCCTGGGGCATGGTCCCGAGTCTGAGTCTTCGTAGTGGGAGGTTGGCAGGGGAGACTGCGTGTGGTGCAGCGCCGTCCCCAGCTCTGTCCACAACTGTTCTACAGCCCCAGGGACCTTCACAGGCAGGATGGGACTTGAGTTCTGAAATGTGAACTGATGTTTTTCTCTGCATGTGGTGCCCTTTCACCAATCTCTGCTTCCTCTTCAGGCCACACTACGTATTCCTGGGAAGAGATATGTTAGGACAGAGTGGAGAGGATTAAGCCTCAGTGCAGAGGTTCTAAAGCCTGTGGTGTAGGCACAATATACAGAAAGAGCAAACAGTAGGGTTTGAAGGGAAACGGAATCCAGCCTTCAAAAACGACAGGCTCCCTGATGGAGGGGGAAGAGGAGAGGGGAGGGAAATCATGTACCCCAGTAGGGCTTAGGGGGTCATGGAGCTCAGAGTTCCTGGCTTTTTTTTCCAGGTAGATCCCAGGAAGGTGACTCTAGGGAAAACCCCCCATGTGCTATGAATGGGGCTGTGCTCTGCCTCTGTGGCTTAGCGGCTGCAATGATTTCCTTGCATGTGGCCCTGACTTGCTCAGGACCAAAGACCAGATGCTGATGTGAACTGATGACCCTTAGAGAGGGTCTTCCCCACCCGTGCCCCTTAGAACTACATAAACACCCTGGAAGGGGTCTCTCCAAATTGGTTGAGGTTGAGTTTCTATCATTTTGGTGGAATGGGGATTTGGATTCCACACCAGTCAAGACTGTCATGTGTCTTGCACACCTGGATGTATGGCCTGAGGTTGTTACCTTGGCGCCCCTCAGATCTCTAAGGCGCATGGCCTTTTAGACTCAGTCTTTCCTCGCTGCCGCTTGGCCCCCATTCTGAGCAACACCCAGTGCCCAGAATCTGGCCCTGCTCTGTCCCCAGCCCACTCATGTACCATTCGTGTTGTCAAAGACGGTTGTGTGCTTGACGAAGGCGACGTCCCCTGCATTCTCAGCCAGGCACCTAACACACAAAAGGTCAAGGCAGGTAAGGGCATGAGGGTCCCAGCCTCTGCACTGACCCCAGGTCCACGCGCTGGGCCCGCCCAGTCAGTACCTGAAAGCGCCGCTGTAGCCGTAGTACCTCTCCTGGCTGTTGCCCACACACTTGTTTCGGCCCTGCTCATCCCCCACGCAGAGCGCGCACAGCGAGGCTGGGTAGTTTTTGGGGTTGTTCACAGGCACGCAGCTGGCGCTGAAGAACTCACTCACCGCTGGGCCAGGGGAGGGCCGTGTTAAGGGGCCGGTGGCAGAAAGGGGGCTGGGGAAGGGAGGAGACGGTCCCTCCCCACAGTTTTGCCCGTGGGCTGGCCTCTCAGCTCAAGGCCGCCCATTTGATCCACTGCCCACCCTTCTCAGAGCAGCCCATCTCCTCCTTGGATAATCCAGGGGTGGGGAACACAGAGGTTGTCTAGATACAGAATCTTATGGACAAGCTGTGGTAAGTAGTCACCCAGCCTTCCCTTGTACTCCCTCAATGATGGGGAAATCATTATCTCATAAGCTCTTCTGTTCCAGTCAGAGCAACTGCCCAGCTGCCTGGGAGTGGGAGTGGCCACCCTAACACTCCATGTGCTTGTTTAGGTGGTTAGGAAGAAGTGTGTTTTTTTCCCTGAGGTGCCAGCCAGGACAGAGGTGTGTGCGCAGTCAGCCCAGGGATCTCACAGCTTCCCACTGCCTTCCTGTCACCATGAATGTGCATGATTTAACACACAGGGCGGGCCCTGTGTAAGGCATATGGCAGGTGCTTGGTAAATGTGTCTTATTCAGATAGCTGGCCACTTTCCAGCAAGGTCCCCCAGATTCCTGGGGCCTGTGGGGGTTGGGGACAGCCCCATGACTGGACAGTGATATACCAGGCCAGAAGCCCATGTGTGCACCCTGCTCCCCATACTCACTGGAGCTAGTTCCATTCTGGGTGAGTAAGTGGGTGGGGTGCCATGACACCCTCCATGGTCCCACCACGCAGACACCTCACAGACTGTTGTCAGTGTGGCCAAGAATATTTTCAATCTTCCCAAGAACAAGGGGCATGCCAAGGAGGAAGGGGGAATCTCTCTGGGCTGCCTTTTGTGGGTCCTGCTGGGAGAGGGCCCCCAAAGCCCCAGAGCTGGCTCCTGTCCCAGCCATCCCCAAAGAAGAGTTTTAGCATCTGTGCCCCTATGGAGGGTGGTACCTGTGAGGACATCGCAGTCCTTGGGCCGAATGAAGCCCCTGTGCACAAGGGCACCCACGGGGATGTCCCAGCCGGTGGGGCTGCCGAAGGCTGAGTGGCAGGAGCGCTTCCCCCGAAGCTCGTCCAGCGTGAAGGCATAGGAGCTGTTCCGCTTCACTACGGCCACCACGTAGTAGGAGCTGCTCCTGTCCTCCACTGGGGGAGGGGGGCACCAGTGAGGCCCTTCATCTGTGCTTTCCTGGCTCAGCTGGACAAAAGTGGGGGCAAATCCCCACAGGGAGCCTGCTTCCCTTAGTGCACTCCTCCAGCTGGGGGCCGGGTGCATGTCAGCACATCTAGCAATGGGACCCCTGCTTGTACCCACATCACTGATGAGTGGCTCCACTTTTCAGAGTTCTGTCCCTCTCACCCCCATAACAGTTCCCACCCAAAAGGATATCTGTCTTTTCCTTACAAGCAGGTGGTATTTTTCTCACCTCCTGGGAGAAAGGGGGAGGCACAGCTGGGGTCTGCAGAAGCACTTTTCCTTAGCCCAGAGATTTTTCACATCTAAGTGGAAGGGACCTGGGGCCTACTTAAGAGGACAGAGCACCAAGGCCCAAGCTCAGGCCACTGCAAAGGTGTATGAGCTCCAGGAAGGAGGGTGCTGAGGGCCCCTTTCATGAGCCTCAGGCTGGAGGAGGCTGAGAAGACCTCTAGTAGAGGGGCTGACAAACTATTTGGCTTGTTTTGTACAGCCTTGCAAGCTAAGAATGGTTTCATATTTTTAAAAAGTTGTTTAAAAAACCCCAAATATGCAAAAGTCTATATATAGCCTGCAAAGCCAAAAGTATTTACTCTCTGACCCTGTACAGGAGGTTTGCCAATGCCTGCCAGACTTTTAATGACTAGATGGGAAAACTGAGGGCTGGGGCAGGAGGGGCTTGCCCAGGGCAGACAGTGACCAGCCCAGGGAGAGTCCTTGGGTGGGATTTGGAGCTTTTGAAAACAGCTGCGAGATGACATTATATATACATGTAAATATCAACCACCTCCCAGCCCAGCCCAGCCCAGGCGGGTAGCACCTGCACTCACGGGCATAGTGTTCCCCAGCCGCTGGAACCAGGCTGTATCTCTTCCCTGCCATGTAGATATCCTCACCCTGCAGGGTCACAGCATCAATTTGTCCAGCCTGAAGGAAGAGAGAAAGAGGGACTGGGCTGGAGAGGGCCCCAGGACAGCTCTGGGTGGTAGGATCTGATGGAGGTGCCAGGGCTCGGTCTCTTGGGGACCATGCTGTATCCCTGACACCTGGCCAAGGGGTGGCACACAGCACAAATGCAATATACAGCTGACCCTTGAACAACATGGATTTGAACTGCACATGGATTTTTTCAATAAACATAATGAGAATTTTTTTGAGATTAGTGACAATTCGAAAAAAAGTTTCTTTTCTCTAGCCTACTTTATTGTAAGAATACAGTATATAATACATATAACATACAAAATATGTGTGAATCAATTGTTTATATTTCTGGCAAGTCTTCTGGTTAAGAGTAGGCTATAAGTAGTTTACATTTTTGGGGAGTCAAAAGTTATACATGACTTTTGACTGTGCAGGGGGTCAGTGGCCCAACCCCTGCATTGTGCAAGGGTCAACTATATATTTGTTGAATGTGTGTACAAATGGAGGAATGAGCCAGTTCTCAAAGGACAGCTGTCTTAGGGCCTGTGGAGGGGGCTCCACGGTTGAGGGATAAAGCCTTCCTCAGAAGGCAGCCAGAGGGGCCCAGGCCCTCTTCCCCTGGACCCCTGGAGCCCTGCAGGTCTCCCATGCTCCACCTGGCCTGTCCATTCTGAAGCCTCTGAACAGGTGGCCCCTTGAACCCTGCTAAAGGGTTAACATAATCAAGCCATAGTAGGGTAACAAATCCTGAGGGAAGGGGGTGGTCAGGGGAGAGAAGGGGCACCTGCACCCCAGGAAAGTGTCCCCCACCATTCAGACCCAGAGGCATGAAGTTATGGTGGAGGAATAACAGGCAATAGCATTATTTTGAGCCTGGAGGGTCCATCTCTGGGGGCCTCTCTTCCCCCACCCAGACCTTCTCCGACCCACTGTGTTAGGAGAGGAACCCTGCCCAACCCTGGACCCATAGCCCTGGGCCCAGACTGGCTGATGTCTCTTCCCTGGGTCACTGTGGCTGGGCAAGAAATGGGAGTCAGAGCCACACTGGACACGAAATCTGAGCCTTAGAACTGAGGCTGTCTGAGCCTTTTGCTGGGGTTCTAAGGAAGCCCCAAAGTCCGCTCCTCTCCCCACACGCCCCTGGGCAGCACCTTGCTCCTCTGTGAACTCAGACAGAAGGCTCTTGCCTGGAGGGAGCTAAAACCTCCCTCCGATATCTGTTCCTGCTCTGGGGCCCATGGAACCTGCCACCCACACCCAGGACAGCCTGCCCAGCACTAGGAAAATAAAGAGCCCTCCACCCCCAAGCCGATAGAAATATCAGCGTACACTGTACTTAGGGTAAGTACTGCTTTGCTTCCTGTCTCTAAATAAGGGATGTTCTTTTTACACATTTACCTTTGATAGAAATGTTTTGGTGTGCTAGGTGTGATTGCTGTAAAATGCATTTCTGACTGTGGGTTGCTGTCAAAATGTATAACAATGATGCAACGCTGCCCCCACCCCATTGCCCTGTGGGGCACAAGGGAAACTGAGCCTCAGAAAGGGAGGGGGCTTGCTGGAAACCACAGGGGCGGCGGGTGCCAGGCTGGGCCAGGCTTGTGCTCCTTCTGCTCCTTGCCCACTGCTCGGCGAGGATCTGGGCTTCTCCTAGGGAAACAGCCTACCTCTGCCCATCTGCACGGGTCCCTCCTCCTCTCCTATCTGTGGGGTTGTCACAGGAAACCATCGTCTCCCCCCAGGCTGCCCTGGGTCCTCCAGACCAGGCAGGGCAGGGGGCAGGCCGGCAAGGACCACCCCAGGCCCCACCATGGCCCTCCCACCTGGGTTGCTGTGCTCCTCTGGGGGTGGCCCCACCTGGATCCACTCCACGCAGTGCTGGGGAGACTCGGCCGACACACACTGGATCTCCGGCTTGAGCCTCTGCCGGCTGAAGGCCACAGCCATGTCTCCACACTTCTGGATCTCGGCAGTGGACAGCACACACCAGCGCAGGTAGTGGGGCAGACCTGTGTGGGTGTGAACATGTGCTCCCCAGTGTGCTCACCTGCCTCAGAGGTGGGGGCCAAGCATGGCCCCTGGGGCAGGGGCCAAGAGGGCTGGCACCTCAGTAGGAAGAACTTAGAGTCAGACACAAGGGAAATTGTGGCTCTTTCTCTTGTTAGCTATAAGGGATCTGTTTCCTCACACAGAAAGGGATAACTGTCCCTCTTTCACGGGGCTGTGAGAAGGCAGTTCATGGCTGCCATGCATCTAACTCAGTGGCATCCTGTTTCCCTGGCTATAGGCAAGGTTATATGGGGAAGGAGGCTGGAGGCAGGAAGCATATTTATAGGCCACTGCAGTGGTTCGGGTGAGAGACAAGGACTGAGCCATGGGGTGGAGAGGAGGAGGAGTGGGGCACTGACCAGGACTTGATGACCTCTGTGTGGGGGGCAAGGAGACCCTTCCCAAGACAGGCCCTGACGGCTCGAACCCAGCCCTGTGGAGCAGGCGTCCAGCAGGCCGTGCAGCTCCAGAGATGCTTCCTCCTCCAAACCCCAGAGGCAGGGAGGTGGAAGCAACAGGCTCTTATGGAGGCCAAGAGGCACCCCTGGGGTTAGTGTCCTGCCCATCCACCTCTCCAGGAAGCACTGCCACTCCTGCGGTCGGGCTGGGCACAGCCAGCGGGAGAAGAGATAGGCGGACTCACGGTTGGGGTCACAGAGGAGACCCTTCATGGCATGAAGGTATTCACGGCCCAGCCACGCCTCGTACGTCTGCGTGGCAATGGGCACCAACTCGGAGGTGGCATCCTTGAACAGCAGGTTCTTCTGGCCATAGGCCTCAGAGCTGAACATCTGGAAGCTGCTGTCCTCATGGCTGAACAGACGCTGTGTGTCAAGGTGGAGGTGGGGCTGGTGAGGTGCTGCCAGGGCCACATCCTTTCCTCCCAGGTCAGCCACCACCTCCTTCTTCCTGTTCCCTCGGCCAGGCGCCTACTCTGAGCAATCCCAGTGCCCTCTGTCACACTCAACTGACTGAACACCCTCGTGGCCCAGGCTGGGATGGTACTGAGGACAGGCAATGGGGCTTGGCAGAGGTGGCCTGGATGGGGCAAAATTAAAGCTGGTGTTTTCAGTCAGAAATTTGCTGCTTTTGTAAGTAGCGGTTTCAGCAAAATATTATTCGCTGTAATTAATGGTGTACTTTGACATTGATTGGTTTATCATTTTGTTTATTTGCTCCTATGTTCTGGTTTGGCTTAAGAGCCACAAGAACCAGGAACTTTCTCTAAGGGGAGCCTGAGCACCTGCTATCCCCTCTGTGGCCAGCTGTCCTCACTACCAGCTAGCATGGGCGGTCTGCCCTGCACACTGGCCTGGCCTGAGGTTAGACACCACAGAGGCCCCTGGCTGGGGTCGGTCCCACGGGAGGTCCTCAGGTGTCGCCTAGCCCCAGGATGGCACCAGCCCTGAGCTCCCATCCTGGTGAGATACAAGAAGGTCCAGCACCACCCGGGAAGCTGCGTAGGGGGTGCCCTGCGTCACCTGGCCTTCGTTGAGCAGCCGGAAGATGAGGCCCCCATCTGCATCAGCCCGGACTACTACAGCGTGAGCAGGCACTCGGGCCAGGTGGCATTGCCTCCACTCGGTGACATCGGCTCGGCTGCCATCCCGGCACAGCAGCTCAAAGTCCCGTGACAGCAGCGCCTGGCCCCAGGAGGGCAGGGTTTTCCCTGGGAAGATGGTAAACCTGTGGTGAGCTAACTCCTGTCCTCGGAGGAGCTGGGAAGGGCCTCAGGGAAGGCCAGGACAGTGAGCCTGGGGAGAGGCTAGGGTGTCAAAGGACACAGACTCACAGCAAAAAGAAACTCTTCCAGGGCTGAGAACCAGGCCCAGAATGAAGAGGAGCTTGGTGGCTGCATGTTATAAAACCACATGTCTCCAGAGACTGTGTCTATTTACTTGCATTTTCTCTCTCACCAGTTTCTATCAATAAAATGGATTTGCAGTATCTGCCAATAATACAACACATATAAATAGGACTATTTATGGAAGATAAAAAGAGTAAAAGAATAAGAGAATTTAGGATGAGAAAGAGAAATGTACCAGGAGTGGCCATCAGGCATTACATTTGCCTGAGCAGAGGACAGGGCAGGGGCCGTGGTGGGAACAAACCCTGACAGAACCGTGGCCCAGAGTGAAAAGAGAAACTCCCCAAAGTTTTGCCTATATACTAATATAACTATTAATATTTTGATATATTTATTTCAAGTCTTTTCTATTCTATTATCTAACCACTTTAAATACGGTTAAAGACATACTTGATAGGCAGTATTTCATCCTAGTTTTTTTTCACTTACCACTTAAAAATATTCTTCCACATTCTTGGAAGCTTTGTATAAAGTTCATTTATTAGTAGAAAAGATTTATTTGAAAGAGTGATTATTAACACCAGATAGGAATATTAGGAAGACTTATTTTAAGGATTGTAATGCACATGATAAAATATATCACAGATGGTCCTACATAATATTTTTATGACTTTAAAATTTTAAAACAAGGAGGATAAACCTTTATTAGGACATAGGAGGGGAAGAGATAGTTTGTAGAATCATGAAAACTGTATTCACTCCAAAACTATTTAAAAACAAAAACCAAAACCCAAGAGAATAATGGTTTGGAAAACTCCACAAAGGTCATTTTTAATGACTGCATGATAATTTATAGCGCTCTCAACAATTACTCAGTGTTGCTTTCTCCCCAGCCCAAGTTTTCTCTATTTTTGATCTGCTGCAAAAGCTTTGTACAGCACTCTGGGGGATCATTTGGCTTTCCCAGGAGACAAATGCATTATTTAGGGATTTTGATCTGCCACTCCAGTTTTCACTGGCTGGGGACAGCTACAGCCATATAACTTCACTACATTAGACATTTACGTCAATTACACGTTTTTACTCTTACCGATCTTTCCTCATAAAGATACTCTTTAAATAATTGCTTTTTTAGATGTCCTTAGATTACCACCAAAATTTAAAAAGAGATGATTTTGACCCAATGCATCCCTATTCTTTCTCCACCTTCCAAATTCTCCTTTGCTTGACTCATCTCAGGCCCAGGTCTGGCCTCCTGTTTTCACAGGACCATCTTGCTCCGGAGACAATCCAGTGTGCTTCCTCCTGTTTCAAATACTTTTTTTTTTCATTCTCAAAATCCAGTTCATGTTGTGTGTCTTCATGAATGTCAGACTATATGATAGACCTTCTGATTTAAAAAGTAAAGATTAACAAAAAAGGATAATGATTTTTTTAAAAAAGACAATGATCAGATGTTAGGATCAGCCCAACATACAGACACAAGTCTGACTGGTGGTTGCCAGGTGGTGGGGAGAAGGAGTTGGCTAGAAAACGGCATGGAAGAAGCTTGGGGGTAAGGGCCTGTCACAATCATGCCCTTGATTGTGGTGGTGATTATACAACTGTGTTTTAGATAGAAATCATAGAGCTGTACTTCAAAAAGAGTGCATTTTGCTGTATGTAAATTATATCTCCATTAAAAACAAACAAACAGTCCTTAGGCAAATCCAAATTAGGAGACATTCTATAAAATACCTGGCCTGACTCTTTAAATATCAATGTCACAAAAAACAAAGATTGAGAAACTGTTCCAAGTTAAAGGACACTGATTAGATTTAACAAGTAAATACCATGTGTGATCACAGATCAGGTCCTGAGCCTGAAAAAACTTGCTACAAAGGACAGAATAGGGACAACTGGTGAATCTGGAATATGGACTGTAGATTAAATAACAGTGTTATGTCAATGTTACATCCTGAATCTGATTTCTGTGCCTGGTCTACATCTCCTTGTTCTTCAGAGATACATACCGAAGCGTTAAATGATGTGACACAGGCAAACATAGTCTCAGAAAGCTCAGAAAGAACAAACATGTATGGAAAGAATGATAAATCCAGTGTGGCAAATGCTGTTAAGTTAGAATCTGGGTGAAGAATGAATGAATGGGAGTTCTTTGAATTATTCTTGCAATTTTCCTAAAGCCCAATTATTTAAAAATTTAAAAATTTAAATAGCAATGATATAATGGATCAACATATAACATGAGCCTATCTTTAATAAGACCTCATCCAGGGTTAACAGATGGCCTCTCAAGATAAAGGAGAAGGGATGGTAGATGAGACCAAGTGCAGAGATCTGCAAAAGATTTTCCAAAAGCAGATGCTAATGTTCAAGTGGAACTAGAACCCAATGCCATATAAAGATGACAACAGGGCAGAGCCTCGCAGAGCAGTTTGAATCCACTTTCGGTAGTTAGGGCTGGGCAGCCCCTCCCACTCACCGTCAGTGTTCTCCAGCACCGTGCTGTGCTTCACAAAGGCCACATCCCCTGCGCCTTCTGCCAGGCACCTGTGGAGAAGCCAGTGAGCCTGTGTGCTGCTGAGCTCCCCTGAGCTCCTGCCCACCCTCGCCCTGAGGGTCTGGCCTGGCCCTTGGGCTGCTCATGGTGGACATGGGCTTCACAGTCATGCAGTCTAGGGCTCCAGCTCCCCAGTCTGTTGGTTGTGTGGCTTTGCCACCTTGTGGAGCTGTGCTAGCCTCTATCATCTGTGAGGTGGGAATGAAGTGGTTCCTGGTAGGGAGAGGGCCCTTGTAATCCATACAGATCTTATCCAGCTGAGCTCAGGGCCTGGAGGCGCAGGTGCTCATAGGGCTGCTGCTGCTCTTGGCAGCCTTAATGCTCTGGATGTTTTGAAGACCCCCTGTCCTGAGGCAGGGACCTGGACTACACCCTCTCATGCCATACCAAAAACCTGTGACTTAATTGTTCACTGTATGTCCCTACCCAGAGACGGAGGCAGGTCAGGCATCAGGCAAAGGTGCTGCCCAGGTTCCCACAACCAGCAGGTAAGTGGGGACTGTACTGGGGAGACGACACCAGGAGAGGTGGGCTGAGTGAGAGTCTCTGGCTTGGAAGACCAAGGACTGCTTTTTCTCTGAGTCAAAAACTGCATTTACCCAGATCACACCCTGGAGCATGAGGGCACCAGCAGGCTGCCCCCTTCCAGGAGGAGACACTGAGGCCAGGGTGGCTGGAAGGACTCAGGAGGCTTCCACTGCAGTCCCCACTGAGCATGCCTCCTCATCTGTGGGCAGACGGAAACGCACCACAAGCTGTTGGAGACTGTCTTTTGACTCCAGGGAGGGCTTCTCTAAAGTGCCCGCTGAATCAGGGGCAGAGCCAGGCCAGCCCTGAATGTCAAGCTGCTGGGGGCCCCTGCCACACTCCCCAACCCCCACTGCCCTTCCTGCTGGTCTGAGATGTCAGAATGGGGACATGGGAGTGACATAAGACTGGACCATTTTTTCTCTGAGCCTCGCCTCTCTAAATATACCACATATGTTGATTTTGTGAGAAAATCCAATCTGGCATATTCCAGTGTGATGTTTTTAAACTAGCCAGGCACACGGACTATATAAAGGGCGCTTTGATGGGACTTGGCTCACGTTGCCACTCTCCCAGGGGGCCTCTCTGCCGAGGTGTTTTTCTCCAGCCTCTGTGGCCTCAGGCCCCTGCCCTCACTCACCTCCGGCCAGGCCCCGCCCTCTCACCGGAAGGCCCCGCTGTAGTCGTAGTATCTCTCCAGGGCGCTCTTGTCACACACCCCCTCCCCAGCGGTGTCACCCCGGCAGAGGCGACAGAGAGTCTCTGAGTAGCTGGTCTCTCCTGCTCCAGGGACGCAGCTGCCCCCAAAATAGTCACTGACAGCTGTGGGATGGAGGCAGAGGGAGTCAGTCAGCCGCACAGCGTGAGACCCCCACCTGGTCTCCCAGAGAAGGGCTCAGGCCCCTGCAGGCGGCAGTCAGGATGGGCTGGATCCCCAGGGAGTCGCTGGACCTTCAGTCCACTTCAGTCGGAGCAGAACTGGGGAACTGAATTCATCAGTGATTCCCAAACTGGGCCCACAAAAGTAGCAAGGGGCACCGGGGAATGACTATTGTTATTTAAAAATGGCGTGAAATTGGAGGGGGACTAAAACATTTAACCCAAAATGGCCACATAGGACAACTATCAACTAAATACTGTTCTCATTGTGGGTTTCATTTCAGAATTGGTTATGTGTAATCAATGAAAGTGGGGAAGAAATAAATTATTACTTAATGAGAATAATTAATTTCATAGTCAACACTTCTCAAAAACCAGGGCAGGCAGGGAACAGCAGAGAAGAAAGCCTCATCGGTGAAGGGGTCAGGATCTGCCTGTTTTCTTCAGGCCCCTGCCAGCACTGGGGTTCCATGTCTACCCTATTGGCAAATATTTGTCCTTTGCAGAGGATGCCCTAGTGCCACACGGTGAGCAGGCTGCCAGCTCTGCACCCAAGCCTGTCTCATCATGCTCGTCGCCCAGGTAGACTGTGCTCTTCCAGGCTGGCTCCCTTTCTTGGTCTTCTTTTTGCATCCTCCCAGGGGAGAGGCTATTTAATAAAAATGTTCCAAGTGACAGAAAAACCACTCACACTGGCCCCCAACTGAGAGGCCATGGCTTCTTGGCTCTGTGGGCTGTGCTGGTTTGCCCAGTGGTTGGGGCTGTTGGGGTCAATGTATGTATGTGTGTGCATGTGTAGCATGTGCTTGTAGGGGTATGCCCATGTGTGTGTGCCCATGTGTGCATGCATGGGTCCATGCATGCATGTGTGTGCACAACAGAGGTGCTCCCAAGAGGTATGAAAGTTGAGCTAATAGTAAAAACAGCTCCCTGCAGTGAGGACACTGTGCTGTGCACTGTGTGAAGACAGTGTGTGAATTATCTCAGTCCTCCCAAGCTTACAGCACCGTAGTTAAGTGCTGATTTTCCCATTTTATAGATGAGGAAACTGAGAGATACAGTAACCTACCTGAGGGCCGGAATTGAAATCCACATCTATCTGACAGCAAAGTCTAGGCTTTAAAAGCCCACTATACTCTCTGGCATGCTACCCCCCGGCCCTCCTGAAGTCCTGGTCACCTGTGGAGCAAACCAGGAGGCACACTCACGGACAAGGGACTTGGGGACACACCAAACTCTACTCGGGCTGTGGTGTAACCTCAGAAGGCAGTGTGAGAATGTGGCTGTCATGTCACAGGTACCTCATCGTGGCTGTGCCCTCTATGGAGAGACTGCCACAGCCGGGGGCCGGGAAAAGGAGCCAGAGCGTGAGATGCGGGGCTCCCACCCAGGTAGCCAGAGGGCTGGGGCTCGGCCAGGCCCCCTCAGGTCTCCGCCTCACCCCCTGGTGAGCTTTACTCTCAACAACCCCCTTCAGGTCACTCTCAATTCCCTTCCTGCTTCAGGACAATCCTGTTCTCACTACAAATGACGATTGGGGAGCAGTGGGTCTCTGATCAGCCACTTGTGAGCTTTTTGGGAGCAAGTCAGCAGCTTGTTTGGGTCCTAAAAAAATAGTTTCTGACCTTGTAAAGCCCAGGACACATTTCTGGAAATAGCAATCTATACGAGGTGAGTGCCACTCGTTGGCGATTCACCACCTCCCGACTGTGGGCTAGGCACTGTGCTTTGCTGTGTTGGGGAATGCTGTGGAACAGACACTGAGAAGTGGTGACAGTTCCGGAGCCAATCATGCAGAAACTTAAATCGTGGTGACACCAGCAGCCAGTGTGAAAGAGAGGATGGAGTGATCCCACCTACTAGGTGTCCAGGAGGCCCCAGAGAAGAGGATCTGTATGCTCCTTAAAGGAGGCTTGAGGCGAAGATGAGCCCAGAGCAGGGCTATCCAGGAAGGGAAGAGCATGCACAGAAGCAAGGGAGGACCACCCAGGAGGAGCTGAGAAGTCCCTGCCCGGCTCGAAGCCCTCACCTTTGAGCACATCGCAGCCCATCACCGAGAGGCGGCCACTCTCCACCAGGTAGCCCACAGGTACATTCCAGCCCACCGTCCTGTTAATGCCCGTGTGGCAGGATTTAATGCCTTTCAGGGTGTTGATGGTCACAGGCGAGCTCCTCTTGACCACAGCTACAGCATAATAGGAGGTACCGACCTCTGGAAGGAGGGAGAGGAGGGGAGTGAGAGCAGCAGGGGGGAATCCGTGGGAGAGGCCTGGACCCTGACCGGCAAGAGCAGTGGGAGAGGGCGGTGTGCACGCATGTGCACCTAGGGCACGGGTACGCGCATGTATGTGTGCGTGGGCCCACATGTGTACAGGTGTGCTGTGTTTGTGACTGAGAGAGCAAGTGTCTCCTCCAAGACCCCGCCCTCATCCACCCTCATGTGCAAGATTCTATCTTGACATATTAATTCATTAGTTAATTTCTTCCTTTTCGTTCCCAAGTCAGCTGGCACTTGGCTGGGTCTCCATTTGTGGACATCGGGGAAGCTCTGTAGCTGCACCAAAAGCAGAAAGGGCCTCCAAGTATATTGTTTTCCAAAAGTCTAGGCCTTTGGAGAATTTAGAAAGATTGAGGGAATGATATCATGGTTGTGGGAAGAAGGGTGGTTGGGAGGAGCAGGGGGAGCAGGACATGGAGTTCCTCTGGATTAGGAATAGTGTTTTCCTGGTACTGAGGGAGGTGCTTGGGAAGAGAGGAAAGCTAGCAATGTGGTCTTAGTGGATGCATATAGGTCGGCAGGGGTCAGCAGCTCTGCAAAAATTCCCCTGGGGTATATGTGGCCCAGAAGGGATGAGCCCAACAGACCAAGGATGACTCATCTCTAGGGACAGGTGACCATGGGCATGTCCCAACTCTCACAATGGCCCTGTGGTGGTGGGATGCCCAGGATTGGAATGAAGTTCAGTTCTAGAAAACAAAGCCAGTGTCAGTTTTTGCACACCTGGATCTGGCTCCGGCCAGCATCTGACTCACCCACTGTGCCCTTTCTAGTTTCTTGAACACACCAAACTTTTTCCCACATGAGAACCTTCTCAAGGCTCAAAATAAAAGTCACCTCCTCAGAGAAGCCCTCCTGTCTGTTCTCCCCACACCCCTTATTTTCTCCCTCAGAGCCTTACTTCCTTTGCAGCAGATACCATGTATATGACTACATTTCTCTGTTTTCTCTCTGACTCCTGCTCCCTGTGGGTGGGAATGGGCTCTCTTGCTTACTACTCTATGCTCATGACTGGCATATAATAGGTGCTCAATAAATGTGTTGAAATAATTAAAGAGGAAGGGTGGTGTTTGGGGCCCACAAGGCAGGGCTGTTCCTAGACTTTGAGTGGAAAGCCTGGCTGGTTTGCAGGGTTGGACTGTCCTGTATCATCTGACAGTCATCAGTTCAACAAATAACCAAGCAAGAAGACCCTGTGCTGGGTGCCAGGTACCCAGGGGGACTCCTCAGGGGACTGACCGGTGAAATTCTGCTCCGTAAACAATTCTGACCGGTAAACAAGGCATTAGTGGCAGGAGTGAGTGCTCTGAAAAAGCAGGAAAGAGGCCCTTTGCTGGGGTGGGAGGGCTTAGGGGAGCTGCTTGGAGGTGACAGCTGAGCTGTGACAGAGGATAGGCCTTGGACAAGTAGAGGCGGGGGGGAGGTACAAAGGGCAGGCTGAGTCAGGAATGAACAAAGGAATGCACTTTTCTGAGCACATACTACATGTCAGGTGCCACACACTGGCTTGTGTAGTCCATATGACAGGGCAGGGATCCCTATTCCCACTTTGCAGTCAAGGAAGCGGATGTTATCCAAGGTCACAGAAGATCACAGAAAGGAGCGGTGCTGGGATTCGGTTCTTGGTCTGTTGGGCTCCCAGGTACCACCTCTTGCCCAGGCTGATCCCCATTCCATGCTTGCCAGGGCTACTGACCAGCCTGGGGGTTGCAGGGTAGTCTGGCCCAGCAGGGACACACTGCTGAGCCACTGCCTCTCCCCTCCCGCCTCTCCTCCCACTCAGCCCTCTGACCTTGATCATACACTTCGCCCACCACGGGCTTCAGGCCATGTGCCCTCCCCGCTTCATAAATGGCTCCTCCATCCAGTGTGATGGCGTCAGCCTCCCGGGCCTGCTGAGAACATGAGGGTCAGTGAGACCCAGATCCCTGGGCCTACTCAGCAAGGCACTCAGGGATGACCCCTAGTCTGCTTAGGACCTCTTGAAATGCCCTGGAGGTCCACACTGGTCCTTTCACCTGGCCCAGGAGCCCTGTCCAGGCTCAGCCTTGCAGGTCCTGCCCCCACCAAGGCTTAGGGGTCTCCCATTTACCAGGCCCAAGGTGACAGATCTCCTAGGCCAAGGGCTTCTCTTGTTTTTCTAATTGTGTTATTTTAAAATAATTAATTTTATAGGACTTATAATACATAGTAAAAAAATCAGACAGTACTGTGAAATAAATTGAAGTTTTGTGTTCCCCACAGTGGCCTCACAGGCAAAGAGCCGTGCAGTGGTGAGGGCCCCCAGTCAGCCAGGTGGGCTCCTGCTGCGCTGGGGAGATACCCTGCAGCTGCACTGCCTGTGTCACAGAACGCACAGCTCCTCACCCCTCACCCACGACCGGAAAAAAAACAGCCTGGAATGCTCCAAACAAGACAAGCTGGTCTAGTTCTTACATCCCTAATAGAATGCTGCAGGAGAATGATTAGCCCTACCAATCGTTGCTTCCTCTCACACACAGATGGCAGCAGAATATTATTGTCTGCTCTGTTACAACGCTGCCCTGATGTATTGATTGACATAACTTCTCTCCAGCACCCACCCCCTGTTGTAAAAACGTATTTAAGATCTTCCAAAATAAAGCGGCTTTGGAGCAGTTTATCAGAACACGCTACCGGGCTGCTCTCAGATCATGGTCCTTCGTAAGCCACTGATTAACATTTTTCCTTAAGTGCAATGACCGTGTTGACTTCAGGTGACAGTACAAAATGGTATTTAGGGAAAAGTGAGTCTACCTCACTGTTTTGTTTCTCAGCCCCCTGCCTCCACTGCTGATTGGTTTCTCAGGTTTTCTCTGTAAGATGCAGACTGAATCCTATAAATGCCCTTTTTATCTTTTTTCTTTTCATTATAAAACACAAATGGCACTCTCAGTGTGTCTACAGACAGAATTATAGTTCCCTGTAACTGGCCTCCTCACAGTGGAGCCTGACCTAACCCCCTGAGTCTGTCATAGCGGGACTATGATTGGATCAGGTTTTGGGGGCATACCAAGGGCTGAGCTGAACTGAAAACCTAGATTCCCTGGTGCCTGCCTCTCAGGCTTCCCTCCATCACCTTGTCTTTCCACTAAAGTCCTGCCTCTGAGTATCATCAGAGCTAGTTTGGCAGATCTGCCACTCTTCCCCCAGCCTCCCAACACCACCACACAGAGCCTCATTAGGATTGCTGGCCCCCATTTCTCCTTCTTGAGAAACCACACCAGCCCCATTCTGGAAAACTCCACGGCAGAGTGAGTAACCACCATGAGTCACGGAGGGGCCTGTTGTCTGGGCTCCCCTGGGGTGGGTAGGGCTTGTCCCTATGCTAGCAGGGGCCTTGTGGAAGGAAAACCCTGCTTCTCAGAAACCTCTCCCCACTGGTGCCCAGCTGAGCCGGGGCCCTTTCCGAGGCCTCCAGCACTGGCCTGGGCCCTGCAGGAAACAAGTTGGCCCTTGTTGCTACGGGAACTCAGGAGATCCTATCACCGGCCTGGTTTGCGGGGGACCCTGGAGCCTTTCCCAGTGAATGAGGCTGTTGTGTGCTCCATCCTGAGTCAGAGCCCTTTTGTCTGGGTGGTGGCGGCAGCAGAGTGCAAGGGAGAGGACTCACCGTGATGAGCTGGACGCAGTGGTCGGCAGACGTGCCCTGGACGCACAGGAGGGAGGGTTGGATACCAGCTTCCTGGAAGGCCTTGCTCATGTCGCTGCATTTCTGCTGCTCTGGGTCTGAGGTGGTACACCACCGCACCTCCATCCCACCGAGGGCTGGGAGCAGAAGACAGTGAGGCCTCGTTCCCTCTTCACCCCCAGTCTATGGCCCACACCATGGAGGGTGGCTCCGGTGGCTCTGTGTGACCCCATCAGCATGTATAGCTGGTCCTCTGCCACAGCCTTGCCCTCTCACTGGGAGGGACTGAAGTACAAAGAGGTGTCACACTGGGAAAGAGCGAAGCTGTGCTGTGGCATGTGCAAATCCCTGCACTGGGCAGGTGGGGCAGCTCAGAGGTCGGCCCTGTACAGAGGCCAGGGCGGCTTTCCCAGGGTAGTATCTCAGCTCTCCTCTCCCTCCCCACCATCCTGGGGTGCAGCCTGGTGGGTAAAGGAGCACTTGCTGGGGAGGCCCAGCTCAGTGACAAGGCGGTTTCCTGCCCCTCTTTGGGCCTCTGTGTCCCCCAAGAAGAGGGTTTTGGACTGGGTGCTCTCACTCAGTGTTGTCCTTGGGCCTACATGAACTGGGACATGAGACTGGGAAGTGGCTGTGGCTGCCCTTGAGCAGGCTTGCACCCTCCTGGGGCAGCTGTGATTATGTCTGCTGCAAACCACCCTCAGCCCAGGCCCCAGTCAAGGGGAGGCTGAATAGTCAGCAGGTTGGGTTCAAGTTCCTGCCTTTCCAGCTGGTGGTTTTAGGCAGCTTATTTGACCTCTTGGAGCTTGTTTTGTCATCTGAGAGAGCAGATGAGAAAACCCACCTTCTGTGTTGTAAGTAAACCTGTGTAGGGGAAACATGGGTTCCCAACGGGCTTCTGCTTAGGTACCTCCTCCTAGGGAGACCCTGTGGGATCCTGTGATTTGAACAGGTTAGAGTCCCAGGGAGCTCCCAGCCTGGGCCCTGCAGAAGTGCCGGGGTTCCTGGAGGTGGGTGTCTTCGCAGACCTGGGCTCCTCCACCGCTCACCTGCCCAGCCAAGACTGCAGGGAAGCCTGTGCTCACGTGCGCCTTTGGGTCCAGGTCCCGCGCTCGGGGACCAGACCACCCTCTCACAGCAGCTTGCGCTTCCCATCCCCTCAAGGGTCAAGGCTGCTGGCTTCTCCACAGCCTCCCTTCCATCCCCTTCGCCTCGTTCCACTCCAGGCAGCATCCTGGAATATGGATCTTCCCTCCCCTCTGGGCTGCAAGACTGAACCCTGGTGGGACTGGCAGTTGCAGAGCTCAACCGGGTGGCCGTCCATTTTTGTATTGATGAGGTCAGAGGTCCCCGCCCACGCCCTTTGCGCGCGAGCTCCCGGAGACCCTCCCGCGCCCCCTCCTCCATCCCACCAGCCAGGCTTCGAACCCCGGGCGCTACTAGCCCTCTTACAGGGCGCCCTGGAGCGGTCTCCCAGGAGGTATCTCACCACCCTTCTATCCCAATCCCTCCAATCTTCTCCCGCCTCCCTTCCGGCGGGGGCCTCGGGAGAAGTAGAGTCTGTCTGGCTGCCAACCCCTCCTTGGCCTTCCACGTCTATCAAGAGCGTTTACCCCTCGGGTTTCCCTCCTACCCTCCCAGCAACACTTCTAGACTCTCCCGTCCACGCCCCTGGCGGCGCCTCTCCCTCGCAGGTCCCAAGGTCCGCTTTTCCAAGGCCCAGTTCAATGCCGCTTCCTCCAGGAAGCCTTCCAGACATCCCCGTCTGCCCGGATCAGCTCTAGTTTCCTCCATGGTCCTCATTTGCACCTCGCGCCTTTCTACGCCTCCCCCCTTTCCCGGGAGACGCGGGTTCAGGACACAATTCCCAACCCAAGGACCCTGCTCCGGGGGCGAGAGGGCTCGGGGTCCTGCTCCTGCTCCCACGGCGGGGCGGAGGGGCCTCACCAGTGCGCAGAGCCAGGAGGAGGCACAGAGCCAAGTTCGGACCGCGCATGTCGCGATCTAGAGCTAGCTGGGGTCGGTCGGGTGCGGGCTGTGCCTAGGTCTGGGTCCGAGTGGGTCACCAGCAGCCGGACCTCTCTCCCGCCTTCCTCCCTGGCAAAGGCCGGCAGCTACTTAAATTCAGCCGGGGCGTGCCTCGGTGGTGCCCACGCCCCGGGCGCGCCCGCCCACCGGAGACCAGACACCTGGGCTGACCTGACTGGCCCTGGCCTTCTTTCTGGCGCCCCCTGCTGGAGCCTCGGCTGGAGGCGCGGTGGGGGCGGGCGAATCTAACAGCCGTGCCCCGGACCCCGGGGCGCTCCGAGCGCTGAGAAGGCGCCTCGCCGTTCCTGAGAGTCAGGATCCTGCCCCAGGGGCCCAGCCCCCACCCGCTATCCCGCTCTCGGGCTGTTCCAGGGCCTGGTCCCTTCAACAACCGGCCCCGATTCCAGAGCGTCCTCCCCTCCTCTCGTCCTGGAAAGACCCCACGTGTCATGTCTAACCGGAGGGGGAAAGCTCAGATCTGAAGTGAAGATGTACTCGGAATCCCAGGGTCTGAATCGAAAGGAAGCTCTGAGCCACTGCATTCATGCTCTTTTCAAGCATGTGCTGCACCGAGGGTCTGGGGATGCACGGGTTGAGCTGGGGAGGAACTGTCCCCAACTGGCAGGCCGGCGGCGGGGGAGCTTACGGTCCGTGTGGCTGCCTCTCCCAGGCCTGGAGAGCAGCAGGGACTTGCCTGGGTCACACGTTTACTCAGCGACAGAGCTGGAACATAACCCGGGTCCTGGGCAGAGCCTGGCCCACTCCATCTTGCTTTGGAAGAGAAGGAAGCCGTAAAGAACAGAGGGAGATGACAGGAGGAAGAGGGTGAAGAAGGGGAAGGAAGAAAGGATGAGCTGTCTGTTTCTCTAGGGCAGTGGTTATGAAACTGTGTTCCCCAGACCAGCAGCATCAGCGTCATCTGGAAGCTTGCTGGACATGCAGGTTCTCAGGCTCACCTCTGACCCATTGATCAAAAACTCTGGTAGTAAGGCCAACAATCAGCAGTTTGAGAACCATTGTTCTAGGTAGACCAGAACTGTGGTTCGCTATGTTCGTTGGGGACATGAGGAATGGACCCCAGAAACTGTTACTTAGTCATCCACTTCCATTTACATCCTCAGCTGTGTCATCACCCCCAGTGAGCACCCAGGAAGGAGATCCTCCCCAGGAAGGAGATCCTCCCTGTTGTGGGTAGAGGACATGGTAATAAGAACACCGAGTTTGGTAGTCGTTGGGCCTGCTCTGCTGCCTAGGGAGGGAGCCCTGGCTCCTGACTGGGCCACGACTGTGCTGCTTATCCCACGGAGATGATCAGTGGAAGTTCCATGGGCTGGGCTTCAGGAGTCCTGAGCTCTGCTCTTTTGTTATGACTGACTCACTGTGTGACCTTGGGCAAGTTTATTCTCTCTGGGTTTCAATTACCCATAGGTAAAAGGTAGGTTGTGATGGAGCCATTCTTCTCCCAATAGCTGTCTGCTCTGGAGAATCAGAGGGGGCCCTGTGTGGTGGAAGCTGTTACTCTATCCCTGGCTAGATTCATCAGGAGGAGGCGGCACCTCTTTCTAACTCGAATAAAGGGACTAGCAGGTGGCCCTGGCAGAGGTGCTATGGGGATAGAATAAATAGAAGTGTCCTTAGCAAGTCTCGCCCTCTTGCCCATGAGGATGAAAAGGCCCATTTTGTCACACTCCAGGAGCAGGCAGAGGAACTGGCAGGATTTATAAGTCTTCCCATTAGCAAAATTCCAGGTGACACCGATAAGGTGTCAGACAGCTACAACCTAACAGCTTGGGTGAGTTCTTTCAAAATGAGGTCCTTTCCCTATCTCTCAGGAGTCAGTCCCGAGCTGTGATTCATCAGGCAACTTGCTGTCTCTGGGCTTGAGAAACTATATCAGGCCCGTTTACCTGGCCTTAGCATGCACATAGCTCTATTTCGACATCTGTGTGTAATGGGGAACTCTGCCTCAGCTTGAGCTTGGATCCTGCCATTTCTAGGGTGCAGACATACCTGGGTGTATCAGAGGAACAAGTGGGATGCAATGAGGGAATAATAACCCAGTAATTTAACCAAGAGAGACAGCCTTAGAGAGGAGCAGAAGTGCTGAGGATAATTTGGTCCCCATGCTGGACTCATACTGAGGTTACAGGGTGAGTATAAAAAATACGAAAACTGGTTTCACTAACTTGTGTAAGATGCTGAGGCCTAAGCAACATTGCTTTGAGGCCCCCAAATTCCATAGTATGAAATACAAAGAGCTCTCCTCCACTCTGCCAAGGATACAGCTCTGGCTCTCTAAAGATTCAGGGCAACCTCCGGCACGCAGCTTGCTTGTCAGGGAACTGAGGAGTGGTAGCAGATGCTATGGGATGGAACACATTAAAGGCAGCCTCTGGGGACTGAGAAAGAAGAGGGGGCCTTTGACAGGGGTTAGAGAACCTGTGTTGGCAGGTAGGGGCTAAAGAACCAGCAAAAATGTGAACAATTTTTTTTAACCTAGAATCAGGAAGATTCTTATCTTTTCACTTAAACCATAATTTATATTTTTCTATTTCTGTGGATAATAATGTCTGACTAATTAAGAATAGGTCCAAACTGTTTTTATTCTGGAGGACACTAGGAAGGGTTGGTATGCACAAAGAAAATTAGGAATGGTGAACATTTGGGCAGTAAATGTGTTATCAAAGGATATTACACACTTATACTTGACATCATTCACCATGTACTTGCTGTTTAATGAATCTGAATTTGCATATTGAGATCAATGGTAGGCATATAGAGTAAGTTTTGTGAATAAAAGCTTTTGCCTCTTTGCAAATATTTCCCTGAGAGGCTTAACTTAGGGGAGGCCCTGTGCATTTGGGCTATGTGCTATTCTATGCACAAGCTTTTCAAAGGCAGATTCTGTGCTTGTTCTCTGTACTCATGACAGGGCCTTGAAAGGGAGGACTATTTTGTAAGAGTGAACTATTAAGTATTAGGACATTATCAACTATTGTTTAAGTGTCTCATGCTGCTGAGGGGTAAGGACTGAAAAGAACTACGGAATTTGGGGACTAGAACGTCCCAGGCAGCTCTAAGCAGTTCCAGGGGCATGGCAAGGGCTGATGCTTGGTCAGGAGGCTGGACACCCATGAGGGCAGGGTGGCAATTTGTCTACCACCATTCCGAACGTCTAGTACCATGTTTGGAATACAGCAGGCACTCAACAAATGCTTTACTTATTATAAATGGAAGGAAAAGTGGACAGTTTCTCTTTCAACATATTTGGTTAAGAAAGGAAGAGACGGTTTTTCCAGGGTATTCAGGCTCAAGGGAAATTTTAGTAGGAGACATTTGACTGTCTAGTCAGAGCACAAGCGGGTCAAGGCTGAAAGAGACTAAAGATACAGGAAAAGGGAGTAATTGAAGATGGGAGGAATAAGATCAGGAGGGCAAGTGGAGAGGGCAACCTTGAAAGGAAAGAGAAAAAAAGAGATGGGAAATGAGAGAGGTGGCAAAGGCTCCAACTAAGCCAAACCTGTTTCCAAGTGTAAGTCCCTCATCCTGGAGCTCAGTTTATTTTAATTATCAAACTACAAGAGTTTTTTAAATTTTCCCTGAAAGTTTTCCTCGCAGTCCAGACTTTTGAAATGTGGAAGTGGATTAAAAGGTTCCAAGATTAACTCTGGAGATAGTTTTAAAGCCGTTAATAAATCTCCATCTACTTCATTGAGTATAATATTTAATGTAAGTGGAAACTAGTATAAAAGAGGTAAAGAAGTAAAATCAGGAATGCTGTATTTGGCTCTGTTACTAAGACTTTCAGAGGAATTATTTATACCCCACTTATTTCCAAGAGGTTTTCAGATTACTTATAATGAAAATGTACACGAGGAAGATAAAATTGATACAAAAAGAGGAAAAATCATAAAGCATATTCAGGAAGGGAGATTATTCTACCAGGAACCAGAGGGGAAAGGATTATTACTGGGCAAAAAATGTGATTGATTTATAGTCAGACCTTTATATCCACTCCCATCCCCTCCTCCATCTCAAGTCTACCCATCTGCAAACGAAGTCATTGCTGATACTTCTGCAAGGCTGTTTTCAGTCTATTAAAGCCACAACAGTGAGGATGACCATGCTGTACAGAGGCCTGCAGGCTCTGGAGGAGAGGGGGTGGGAACTCTGATCATGTGCCATGGGTACCTCGCTGGGGCAGAGGAATCCAGGAAGGCCTCCTAATCTATGACAAACCGTGCGTTTCAGAGAGGTGAAAGCAACATGGGGAGCACATGTTCAGTGTTAGGTGGGCACCCAAGAAGTACTGCAGGAATTCGGGTGTCAAGAGATGTAACTGGGGAGGCTTCTGCAGGATGGATTTTGAGCAGCCTTGAAGGTGGACTTTGACAAGTGGACTTGGGTGGGAAAGACACAACTAGCCAAGATGGGAATGGTCATCAGCCACAAGACAAATGATCAACAGCCACTGCGCAGGGTGTTTGAGTAAGTGGCATGACAGGGGAGGTAATTTATCTGACTGCATACTATGTTGCAGGAGCTGTGTTATACAGGTTAGAATTTGGGACCCATGAATGTCATTGAGGAGAGAAGCATGATGCCACATTCAGGAAAAGTCCTCTGGTGGGTGGGTGGCTGGGTCAGCAAGGGAGCAAATTAGAGACTGGGTGATGATTGAAGAGGCTACTGTAATAGCCCGAGCCTGAAGTTAAAGACCTGATTAAATGGTAGTGTAAGTGATAGCAAGAAAAGTATGATATTAAGGAAGAATCAACAGTATGTGGTGGTTGTATATTTGGGGAAGAGAAATGTCAGGAAGCACTGAGGTTAAAACGGGTGATGGGGAGAATATTCTGTTAGGTACAACTATTACTAACCACAGGGAGAAACAAAGCTTAAAGGTTAGTATTTTCCTAGTAAGGGTAAGTGAGGAGTGTCACTTAAAACTAGATCTAAACCGAGCACTGAACTTCCAGAGAAAAAAAGGGATATATTATCAAGAGATATCTTTTCTAATCTTACATACCATAGGGAAGTAGGTATTTTTGACTAACAAGATTTAGAAAACCTTTTTGTAGGTTCCTATGTGGAACATATGGGACTTCTGTCTTGTCTTTAGCCTTCCCATCTGTGTGGTAAATGAACCTAATTTTAGATTTCCTAAAGGAAGATTACATCACTTGTTCTAATTCTTTCTTCCATCAGAAAACTTTGTTTCACATGCTAATTGTTTCATGTACTGACTTCTATACAGTAAAAAAAAAAGCATTTTACTGTAGTAAAAATTGTCCAAATGAAACTGGTCACTAACAGTTAATAAGCAGAAATAGGGATGGATATATGCTTAAGTAGTTTATTTATTCCTACTTTGGACCAGTAGTTCCTATGATTTAGTCTAGAGCTAATTTAAAGGAGTGACCCAATTTGTTTTGAAAATACACGTGGGAAAATCAAGTCATTTTATGATAAGAATGGAAAAGACTGACAGGGCTGTGTGTTAACTGCATGCGAAAAGGCTGAGCATCAAGCCAATCAACTAGGAAGCCAGCTCTGGTTCAAGGATTCCTTAAGCGTGATGCAGTAGAATTAGATTTCTGTGGATCACATACTATAAGTAATATTTAAGATGCAGAAATGTTACCACCTAAAGAAAATAAGTTAATTCTTTCTTTATCCATGTTGCTGCATGTATCTTTGGCTAAATTAGATTTTCTTAAAAGATTAGGGCTGTCTCCATGGACTATTTTCTAAATTGTAAGGCAATTAGAATTAGACAATCTCACGTTTAATGAATGGCTGTTTTCATTTGTTGCTATTTTCTGTTACTGTCTTGCTATTTTTATATTACTATTTTCTTCTCATTTATTACTGTCTTAGACTACATTTATTTCCCTTAAGACACCAGCAATGAGCAGAGATGTGAGAATGGCTTATGAAATCTTGATGTCTTTCAGTTCCATGTTTAAGGTTGAGATAGGGATGAATTCGGTTGTCAAAGTCACAGCATCTCTGCCAATGTAGGGATCCTCAGGAGATGATAAACATGGTTATAGGGCTTGAGATTAGCGAACCCAATGGTTAGTGGATCATCTATTATTCCTAGAAATTTGAAATTCTAAAAATTCTAAATTGCTTGTTTGTTCAGTCTCCTATTGTAGGCACAAATTTGTTCTATGAACAGGCTTGAAGTCTATTATTCTGCAGTTTGTTTTAGGATGATAGGTTTCTGTGCAACTGCCAAAACATGTGAATGCTCAGTAGAGATGGAGGTGGGGCAGGGGTCAGAGCTGTCAGATCAGACCCATTTCTAGTTCTGCTCCTTGTTCCTGCAGGCCTTGCATTGCAAAGAACAAAAATACAGTGGGGAAAAACTGGAAAAAATCTAAGTAAGTCTTTCCACATGTGAATGGATAAAATGAATAGTATTCATAAAATGAATTACTACTCAGAAATGAAAAATGACAAATTACGGATACATGCAGCAACATGGATAAATCTTGGATTCATTTTGCTAAGTGAAAGCATCCACACTCAAAATGATACCTATTATATAATTCCACTTATATGATATTCTGGGAAAGGCAAGGTCAGTGGTTGCGAGACAATGCAGGTGGGAGGAGTTATTGGCCACATAGGGGTCAGCATGAGAAATTTCTGGGATGATGGGGTTGTTAAATGACTCCATGCAGGTGTCAAAACTCAGAGATTACTGTATATAAATTTGAAAACCATATAATAAGAAAGGATAGTGGCTACCCTTGGGAGTCAAGAGTAGTGACTAAGAGGGAGCTGAGAGGGGCACTAGGGTAGCTGGTCATGCTATTTTTAAGCTTCTTGCTGGTTTGTTACATGGCGATGTTGGTTTATAAAAATTGAGGTATATGTACACTTATGATATTACTAAATGTTGTATATGTATGTTATGATACTTGAATATAAGTAACAAAAAAAGATAGTGGGAAGAGAATTCCTGCCTTCTCTGTTCTTCCTCTTTTCCTGTTCATTACCACTATAGGTAGTAGACACTGCTGGATATAGTATGAAACTCTGGTCAGGTTTGGTACCTGTTCCTAAAAATTTCAAACACATTACCTGACCACTAACTTTGTTCACAATGCTGTTTAGCAGACCAGAATTTTTTTTATCAGCTCTCACGTAACCATATTTGGGGTTGGGGGGAGATGACGACAAGTGCCGGTAGTGGAAAGTCAGTGAGAAAGTAGTCAATGAGTAAGCAGTGGCTATCTAAGTCAAGGTGGAAGAAAATGTATCTCATCTGGGCAATTTATCTTTTTAAAAAATTTAAAGTTATCGTTTTCAGGCCTGTTTCTAGATTCTCAAATAATAAGTGTTAAATGCTCTGGGAAATTGCTAGGAACTGTTCAATCTAGCACTGTGCAGAGATGTGAGAATGGCTTATGAAATTTTGATGTCTTTCAGTTCCATGTTTAAGGCTGAGTTAGGGTAGGTCAAAGTCACAGCATCTCTGACAGTGTAGGGGTTCTTAGAAGAGATGATAAATATTATAGGGACTGAAATGTAATGAATTTAAATTTCTGTCAAAGAAAACTTCTCTATAGGTAATGAAGAATGGTGGACCATATTCTTCTCTCTCAGTCTTCTGCTACCAACCATAAACACACTCCAGAGCAAGAACAGGTATCAAGAGTCAAGTATCAGATGCTGTAACTGGCGTTCCATACACACTGCTTTATTTAACCTTTGCAACAATCCTGTAAGGTAGTCATTCAAATCCCACTTAAAATATGACAAAATAAAGGCTCAGGTTAATTTGTACAAGGGGAGTTGAAACAATTCCAGGTTTCTGATTCCAAAGGAAAAGGGAATTAACTTGTAGAATTAACTTTATGCTAGCCCCCTTTATTTGTAAAATCATTGAGTCTGAAAATATCTCAATTTTACAGATAAGTAAACAGAAAGAAGACATGACTTGGCCAAGGTTAGTTACATAACCAGTAAGAGACAGAGCTGGTATTCTAATCAAGCTGATTCCATAGCCTACATTCTTCACATTACAGTACCCTGCTGCCCAAGCCAGGGAGAGCTATACTATGCAATTCTGGAGGTAGATAAATAGAATCTTTAACATTGGACTGAAACACCAGAATCTAGATTTGGGTCAGAAAAGTGACATTGGTTTTTCCCTATATTTTAAACACGTCAATAAATTTCTCTAATTTATTGACATTTACTTTCTTTTAACCAGTAATGAAACTTCAAGGGCTGAACAATCCACTAAATTCAGCTCCAAAGAATGAGAGGAAAAGGAAAATGGTAGAAAAACCAACTGTTCCAGGAGTCAGGAGTTAAAGGTTCTAATCCTGGATCTGTTTCTGATTTGCAGTGCAACTTTAAGACATGGGGATCTCTGGGCTTCTGTTTCACTACATGTAAATTAAGAGTATTAAGGCAGAGACTCCTGGAAGGTAACTTGTTTACTCTCAAACTTTAGAAAATAAATTTTCCTCATCAGTAAAGTCCCCAAAGAACCTTGGTGTTTAAGCACTATGTAGTGATTTAGCAGCTATTTGTTAACATGAGCTCTGCAAGCTTGCTTCCATCATTTTTGTTTTTGCCAACCCAAGGATATTAAGGAGCATATTAAAATATGGAATATTTCATAAAACATTTGAGACATTATTATTCCCCGTGTATTAGAATAGTGGACCTTTTTCTAATGAATACCTAATGGAACTTCTTTGGCTCTAAAGAGGTTCATTCTTTGTATGTCACTGTGACGGTGTTAGACTGACGTGTTTTCAAGAAATAGTCATTTCAGGTGTGATGGGAGCAACTTAGTTCTATGAGTCTGTCTGTACTTACTGTGTGACTCTGGGCAAGGACCTTCATCTGGTATATCGTCATCTGTAAAGGGACACTAAAATAACACAATTTAAGTCATAGTGCCTTAAATAGCATGGGCTGAAAAGGGAGGCAGCCAGTATATTAGAAAGAGCCTAGACTTGCACACAAACGCTAAGCCCTGCTGCTCACTAGTGAAGTCATGCTGGGAAAGTGATCTCACTGAAGCAATATAGTAGGGTGAGTAACTTTAAATCATGATTTTTTTCTAAATTAATATATTCAGGTGGCTGTTGCATAGAAGTACTAAGCAATTAGTACTTTTATTAGTAATTCTATGCACTCTAGAAAGCTGAGAAGTATATATATATATATATATATATTTTACAAAAAAATCACTTAAGGACTTTCAGAAAGTAGTAACATATATTTTCACACACAAATGGTATCATTTTATAACCTCTTGATATTTTACTTGTGATCAGTATATACTTTAAACTGGCTTATGCTGTGGTTTAAGGTGCATGGCTTATGGCTCTTGCTGTAAGGTGACTTCTGGGGCTTTTGATATCATTTTACAATAGTTTTTTTCCAGTATCTTTATGTTTGTTAACAACCTACTGTATTTAGTGTAACAGCTATAGTGTATATTTCAATGTATTAATACACCCAACTCCAGAACCTACAGAAGAAATTTTCACTAGGTTGCCTAACGGCCCCTGAACTAATTTATAAATTAAGTGATGCCCCAAACTGTTCCAAGAAAACTGTCTAATAAAAGAACTTTTTTCCTTTAGAATTCAAGACACATTTAAGATACGGATTTTACAATCAAGTTTATTGGCTGTTCTCCTCTTTCTCATAAATGGAATGGATACTGTTGATAATTCTTTACAAACCAGTACTCATTTGTTTAAGAAACTGTAATGAGGAGGTTGTCAAAAACACGTATTTAATAACTCGAAAAAAGCAATGGGAAGCCAAACAATATTCTTAATACAAAAGACCAGAGAAGTTGATTTTTGAAGTCACATCTATCTTTTGCTAAGATTTCCTAAAATTGCTCACCATGAAGATCTGCACAACTCTAGTGCAGAGCAGCTATGAGAGATGAAAGTGTGTCGTCTGAGGGGAAAACACTCACACACATACGGTTCTGCCTGTTTACCTAGTGATGAAAGGAGAACTGGAAGGAGAGGGAGAGGACAAAATCCAAACCCAATGACAACAACAACAGTAAGAACAACAACAAAAAATCCCAGGAAGCATCTGAAAACATTTGTAGAAAAGAGGAGAACACGCACATACTTCTAACATGAATCTAATTTCCCTAAAGGTTTCTTTCCACAACCACCATACCCCCATTTTCGTTTCACATGATTAAGGAAGATAAGGTCTAAACAATTAATATTTAATTTAAAAACAAACAAAAAGTTGAGAGTAGGTGACAAAAGAAAAAAATATATTTTAAATATATGTGCGTGTGTGTTTGTGTGTGTGCAACTATGTAAAGAAAATAATTCCCATAGTTACAGTTTAGTTAAAGAAAGTTTTATATATATTTATATATATATATTTTATTATAACAAAATAGGCAGTTATTGTGGGTAAAATATTCATTAAAATCTGATGCCTAAGAATACATTTAAAGTTTTAGACAATGAATTGGACTCCTTTGCCATTGCCATAATTACTACATTACCACTGTAATATCTGTATTTATGTCTATGAAATTTTCTCAGCCTATGTGTAAGAGGTGAGCCCCCTAGCACCTAAACAGGCTTCAATTCAGAAAATGTGATGGATCATTATGTATGTACCTTCTGTAAGACACTAAAAATAGTGTTGCATAAGTAGATTAAGAACATTTAAACATTGTTATTCCTAGTAAATGTATCGAGAAAAAAAAACCTTACACAGAAGACTTTAAGAACTCTTAACGAAAAATGAATAACCCTTGTGAAATTATGAAAGTTAACCCAGACATTAACTTTGAAATTAAAAAACATATATTTTCCTCATTTGTCTATAATGAAATATTTCCTCTGATAACAGAAGTCAATTGAGAAAAAGACTTGAGAGCTAATATATTGGCCAAACCATGCTATTAAAGTTAAGCGTGCATTGTTGAAGTTTACTAAATCACTGATGAACACCACTTCTGAAATTTATAAAGAATGTATATAAAGCTTTTCTGAAAATCTCTTAAAGTTACTTTCCCTTAAACATTAAGGAATTTTACCACAATTTTGTCTCCCCAAATCCTTAATAGCTGGTCAGGCCATTCCATCTTCAGTTCTGAAAAATGGCCACAAACCAATAGTGACATAAAATGATACAGATGCTACAATCTGAAGGAGACACTGTATGTCAAAAGTGGGTGCAGCTGCAGACCATGATGAGTGGTATATGATTAAACATGGGAAGAGTACTGAAGACAGATTCCAGAAGGAGAGGGCAAAGTATCAAAGAAAATGTGGAAAAGAGAAACAGAGAAACACCAGTCCTCATAACTTTTCTTTTGCTGGAACCCAGATGTAAGGACCAGACTGTTCTTCTATGATCTGCTTCACTTGGTTGTAAATGTCTTCCAGCGTATCTCCCTGTACAATAGCTGTAATTATAGAAAGAAAACCAGAAACCTTTATTAACTGTCTATTTACCATTGCAATTACTGGTGAAATAGTAGAAGCTAAATTTTAGGAAGAGTTACTCATTCAGGAAGAGACACCATTTATGTACTGTTTGCTTGGTAAAAACTGCTCATTTCATTAATTTTTCTATTACCAAAATATGAAAGAATTTGTATAAAAATTAATCAGAAAGTAAGATTTGGCAAACTTACTTTGTTCAGTGTATTTGGGAAATACACACTGAAAGAGTTAAAGGCAAAAGGGCACCTGCAGCTTACTTTTTAATGTCTTAGGAAAAAATTATATATGTGTAGAAATGTTAACACTTGGGAAATATGAATGAGGATTACATGAGAATTGTCAGTACTTTTCTTGCAATTTTTAAGACTGAAATTGTTTAAAAAAAAAAGGAACATGGGTTACAACACTATGACACTTAATAGAACTAAGTGTGAACACCTAATAGCTGATCAGTATTTCAGAAAAAAATGATAAAAACCTGTCCAAAGATACCTGAGTAATGATCTAAGACAAAATGAATGACATATATTTGGGAAATGCTATCCACTCTTTTTAAACAAATAATAATCTTAAAATGGATCCAAATTTTAAAAGGAAAAGTGTCAATTTCATAGAAGAAATCAAGTCTGAATCAATTTTTTCTCTACTCAAGTATGAATTATTCCCATAGATGTCTTATCAACCTAAAACACCTAATTTCAGGATCCCTCACTACCACTGCCTAGGTTAGATGAATTATTCTGAAAATTATTTTACTGATTATTACTGGTATATGTGCACAGTTCGAAATCCATTTCAATGAGTTGGTTCATATGGCTCCAAAGCAAATTCTTTCATAACTGGCATTGCCACACATGATGCCAACCTGTGAAATGCTCAGTAAATTCTTGTTCCAGTTTCATGGCTCTCTCAAACGTCTTTTTGGCTTGTTCTTCTGTTAGACGCTTATTCATTTCCCTATGCAGATAAATTTAGATATAGGTAATTACTACATTACAATACATTTGAAAAAGATGACAGTGGGAGAAGACATGAAACACAGAATCATATGAAGTTAAACTCTGGTGAGAATATGACTGTCACTAAAAACTAGATTCAGTCACTGACTCTGCAGCTTCATACTTAGAATGACAAAAAGGTTCCAACACAGTTTTGCATTGGTTCAAAGCAGCCAAAAACACAGAAGATTAATTCATCAGTTTTGACTCTGATGAACAATTCATATTAAAATATGACAGATCTACCTGCCAATTTATGGACATGCACATATTAAACAACACCATAAGAAGGCATCAGCAAAACTTAGTCTGGGGGAGAGGTGCAGAAGAAATGACCTGGTTTCTTCAATAAATAGAAAAAAAAAAAGGTATTGGGGGATAATCTATAGATTAAAAGATGTTAAAAACAAGTCATGAATAGACCTCATTTGGAACTTGCTTCAAACAAACTGAAAAAACATTAGCAAAATGTATGAAACAATCAGGAACACTTCAACTATCTGATGATACCAAAGAATTATTGTTTAAGTGTAGTATCATAGTGATGTTTTTCAATGTGGAATTTTCATCCTTCAAATATATGGATGAAATCACATAATATCTGGGATATTTTTCAAAATAACCTTGAGAGAAGAGGTAAGGAGCTGAGGGGATAGATGAAACAAGATTTGTTATAGCTGATAATTACTGTTGCAGCTAGATGATGGGTATATGGGAGTCTGTTCCCAACTTAAGGGAGAAAGATTTCAATACTTCACCATTAAATATGATGTTTGCTTTTATATTTTGTACATGACCTTCATCATATTAAGCAAATTCCCTTCTATTCGTAGTTTGCAAAATGTTTCATCATGAATGGCTACTAATTTTATTGCTTGCTTTTTCTGCACTTATTAAAATGCTTATATACTTTCATTCCTACAATCTGTTAATGTGGTACACTGATTTTTATAAATTAATTCATTAGAAAATTGGGTAACACATACATAAAAGTTATCTGAATCATTTTTAAGTGTACAGTTCAGTGTCATACTGTTGTGCAACAATTATCACCACCCACCCCTCTAATTCATCTTCTAAAACCCAAACTCTACACCTATTAAAAAAAACTCCTTATTCTTGCCCCTCCTATCCCTGCCCTGACAGTCACCATTATAATTTTTGTCCCTATGATTTTTACTCTAAAACCCTCATGTAAGTGGAATCATACGGTCTGTCTTTTTGTGATTGGCTTACTTCACCTAGCATGTCTGCAGGAGCATTCATGTTGTAACATACTGCAAAATTCCCTTTGTATGTATATACCACATTTTGCTGATCTGTCCATCCACTGATGGGTACCTGAGTTTCTTCTACACTGTAGTTATTGTGAATACTACTACTATGAACATGGGTCCACAAAAACTCGTCAAGACCTTGCTTTCAATTTCTTTGAGTATAAACCCAGAAAAAACTGGTAGATATGGTAATTCTACTTTTTAATTTTCTGAGGAATTGCCATACTGTTTTATACTACAGTTGTACCATTTTACATTTCCACCAATTGTGCACAAGGGTTCCAATTCTTCCACATCCTTGTCAGCACTTGCATTTTTTTTTTTGGTAAGCCATCCTAATGGGTATGAGATGTGTAGGTATCCACTGTAGTTTTCATTTGCGTTTCCTGAATGATTACTGGTCATCACTTCATGCGCTTATTGGCCATTCGTATACCTTCTTTGGAGACATGTCTATTCAAGTTCTTTACCTTTTTGAATTGGGTTGTTTCTTGTTGTGTTTTAGGAGTTTTATATATATTCTGGATATTAATCCCTTATCAGATATATAATACACAAAGATTTTCTCCAGTTCTGTGGGCTGTCTTTTTATTCTGTGGGTATTCTTTTGATACACAAAATTTAAAAATATTCACGAAGTCTAATTTTTCTCTTTTGTGACCTGTGCCTTTGGTGCCATATCCAATAAACCACTGCCAAATACAATGTCATGAAACTTTGGTCCTATGTTTTCCTCTAGTTTTACTGTCTTACATTTAGGTCTTTGATCCATTTTGTTTATTTTTGTATATGGGGTTAGGTAAGGGTCCAGTTTCATTCTTTTGCATGTAGATAATCCAGTTTTCCCAGCACCATTTGTTGAAAAAACTGCCCTTTGTACTGGTCTTGGCATGCTTGTCGAAAATAGTTTTGATTGCATATGTGAGAGTTCACTTCTGAACTCTTTATTCTATTCCATTGGTCTGTATGTCTGTCATTGTTTTGATTATTGTAGCTTTGTAGTAAATTATGAAATCAGGAAGTATGCGTCTTGCAGTTTTTTTTTTTTAGGATTGTTTTGGCTATTTGGGTCCCTTAAGATGCCCTATGATTTTTAATACAGGTTTTTCTATTTTTGCAAAAAAGATAATTGGGATTCTGATAGGGATTGCACTGAATCTGCAGAACATTCTGTGTATTACTGATATTTCAGAAATATTAGGTCTCCCAATCTGTTAACATGGGATGTGCTTCCATTTATTTCTATCTTCTTTAATTTCTTTCAGCCATATTTTACAGTTTTCATTATACAAACCTTCACCTCCTTACTTCCTAAGTATTTTATTCGTTTCAGTGTTATTGTGAATGGAATTGTTTTTGTAAATTCCTTTTCAGGTTTTTCATTGTCTTTGTACTAATTTTTGTGTTTTGACTTTGTATGCTTCTACTTTGCTGTGGAGTCTTTAGGGTTTTCTACAGATAAGATTATATCATTTGCAAAGAGAGAGAATTTTATTTCTTCCTTTCCCATTTGGATGCCTTTTATTTTTCTTGCCTAAATATTCTGGGTAAACCTCTAGTACTATGTTGAATTGAAGTGGTGAAAGCAGGCATCCTTGCCTTGCTTTTAGTCTTTCACCACTGAATATGGTGTTTGCTGTGGGTTTGTCATACTTGACTTTTATTATATTGAGGTGGTTTCCTTCTATTTCTATTCTGTTGTGTGTTTTTATTGTGAAAAGGTTTTATTGTGTATCTGAGTACTGTCAAAATACTTTTTCTGCATCAACTGAGATGATGATGTGTTTTCCCCTCTTCATTTTATGTGGTGCATTATATTTATTTATTTTATGTTGAACCACCCTTGCATTCCAGGAATAAATTCTCCTTAGAGGGCATAATCCTCTTAATATGTTGGTGAATTTTGTTTGCTAGTATTTTGTTGAGGATTTTTGCACCAATGTTCATGAGGGACATTGGTCTACAGTTTTCTTTTCTTGTAGTGTCTTTGTAACAAGGCTTTTGTATTGGCTAATGCTGCTTCACAGAATGACGTAGGAAGTGTTCCCTCTTCATCAATGTTTTGGAAAAGTATGAGGACTGTCATTAGTTCTTTAAATGTTTGGTGAAACTCACCAGGGAAGCCATCAGTTCTAGGGCTTTTCTTTACTGAGTTTACTGTATATTCAGATTTTATATTTCTTCATAATATTGTCTTGGTACGTTGTGTTTATAGGAATCTGTCCATCTAGGTTATTCAATTTTTTTTGGTGCACAATTGTTCACAGTACTCTTACAATCTTTTTTATTTCTGTAGAATTGGTAGTAATGCCCCTACTTTCATTTCAGATTTTAGTAATTTGAGTCTTCTCTCTTTATTAGTCCTCCTACCTAAAGGTTGACTTTTTTGTTGATATCTTCAAGGAATCAACTTTTGGTTTCACTGATTTTTCTCAACTGCTTTCTATTCTCTATTTGTTGCTCTTTGCTCTAATCTTTATTGTTTCCTTTCTTTTAGGTGTGGGTTTAGTTTGCTCTTTTTCTAGTTCCTTAAGTTGTAAAGTTAGGTGGTGAATTGAGAACTTTCTTGTTTAATGTAAGCATTTATAGCTATAAATATCCCTCTCAGCAATACTTCTGTGTCCTAAGTTTTGGTATGTTGTGTTATCATTTTCATTCATCTCTAAGTATATTCTAATATCCCTCATCATTTCTTCTTTGATACATTGTTTAAAAGTGTTTCGTTTTCAAAATTTTGTGAGGTTTCCAGTTTTTTCATTAGTTTAACTTTATCTTCTGTGATCAGAGAAGATACTTTTATGACTTTTACCTTTTAAAAGCTATTTTAAAATAATACTTAATCTGTGGCCCAACATATGGTCTATCCTTAAAGATGTTCCATGTGCACCTGAGAAGAATGTGTATCCTATTGTTGTTGGGTAGAGTGTTCTGTATATGTTTGTGAGGCCTAATTGCTTTCTCTATTTCCTTACTTATCTTCTGTCTGGTTGTTTCATTCATTATTGTGATTGGGGTACTGAAGTCTCTAGTATTATAGAACTATCTATGGCTCCCTTCAATTATGTCAGTTTTTGTTCCACGTTTTGATGACCTGTCATTATGTACATAAATGATTACAACTGTTTTTATCTTCTTGCCATATTGAACCTTGTATTAATGATATCCTTCTTGTGACACACAACCTTTTTTGATTTAAAGTTTATTTTGTCTGATATTAGTAGTATAGCTACTCCTGCTTACTATTAGCAGACAACACCTTTTTCTATCCATTCACTTTCAACTTCCTCATGTGTTTGGATCTCGTGTTTTACCATTCTGACAATCTCTCTCTGGTGACTGGAGAGTTTTAATCCATTTACATTTAAGTTAATTACTGATAAGGAAGGACTTCAGTCATTGTGCTATTTGTTCTCTGTATGTCCCATAGCCTTTTGTCCCTCATTTCCTGAATTCCTGTCTTTTTTTGTGTTGATTTTTTTTGTGGTGGAATGTTTAAATTTCTTTCATGTATATTCTACAGCTATTTTATTTATTTCTATTTTGAAATTAAATACCAGTTTAACTTCCATAATGTACAAAATCTCTGCTTATTTAACAAGTCCACCCCCATCCCTTTCAGATTTAAATCTTTATATGCTGTGTGCACCAAAATAGGAACTAATAATTCTTTAAATGCATTAGTCTGCTAAATTAAGTAGAAAACAAGATTTGAAGTTACAAACCAAAGTTACAGTAATACTAGCTTTTATACTAACTTCTCTTTTAAATGCACTAGTCTCTTAAATCATGCAGGAAACAAGTACAGTATAAACAATTGCATATTAGCTTTATGACTGCCCATGTATTTACCTTTACTGAGATCCTTCTTCATATGGCTTCAAGTTACATTCATTTCACCTTGCAGGACTCCCTGAAGCTTTTCTTGCAGGGTAGGACTAGTGGTCATGAACTACCTCAGCTTCTGTCTATCTGAAAATATCTTAATTTCTCCCTCATTTTGAAGGACAGTTTTGCCAGATATATGATTCTTGGTTGACAGTTTTTCCTTTTAGCACTTTAAGTGTACTGGCCAGTCTTCAGGCCTTCAAAATTTCTTGTAAGAAATCTGCTTCTAATCTTTGTATGTGTTAATTACTTCTCTCTTGCTTCTTTCAAGATTCTCCCTTTGTCTTTTGAAGGTCTGATTATAATGTATTTTGATTTAAGATCATCTTACTTGGAGATTGTTGAGCCTCTGGATATTTATATCCATGTCTTCATCAAATTTGGTAAGTTTTCAGCCATTATTCAGATATTCTCTCCATCTTTCTCTCCTAATTCTAGGACTTCCAGATGCATATGTTCACCTGCTTGATTGCTTGATGGCATCTCACAGGTTCCTTAGGCTCTGTTCACTTTCATTTAATCTTTTTTCATTCTGTTCATCAGTCTCAATAATTACTACTGTTCAATCAAGCTTACTGATTCTTTTTTCTGCCTGCTCAAATCTGTCTTTGTATTCCATTACATTTTTTATTTCAGTTACTGTACTTTTCAATTCCAGAATTTCATTTTGGTTTCTCATTAGGTTTTCTCTCTCTTTACTGGTATTTCCATTTTGTTCACCATTGTTTTCTTGATTTTCTACACATATTCCTTGAGTTCACTGAGAATCTTTAAGACAAATGTCTTAAAGTCTTTGTCTAGTATATTTGCCATTAGGTCTTTTTCTCAGATCTTTTCTGAACCTGTGCCTTTCCCTAGGCATGTGTGGTGACTTTCTAAATTCCTCCATCTATGTGACTGTCCTAGTTTGGCTCCAATATGGGAAAAAGGAGAGAGTAAAGGGGAGATGGATAAAGGTACTGGTCCCTTAACTCTCTAGAAGAGTCATGTCAGTCGAAGGAGTGAAAGCTTGCAACAATGGCTCTCTGCCTCTGTGTGTATGCACCTCCACAATCAGAAGCAGCTGTCAGTTATCAGAACACAGATTCCTGATATTGGAGGTCAGGGTCCTTACTGTCCATCTTGCCTCCCACAAAGAATATTTGCATGGTTGCCTGCTATGGGACTAAAGGGAGGAGAAAGGTAGCTGCTGCCATGTTAAGAGCTAAAATCAACAAAAACTAACTACTTAAACTTCCCCTAGAAGCCTGCAACAGCTCCCAAGTTCCAAAATAATTACATTAGACAGATTCTGTCAAGTCCAAATTGTTATCTAGGTAGGAAAATGGATTCCTAGTGCTTCCTATTCCATCTTCTCTAGCTCCAACACTGATTAATTTTTTTAAATTACGGTATCACTGATATACAATCTTATTAAGGTTTCACATAAGCAACATTGTGGTTGCTACATTCACCTATATTATCAAGTCCCCCACACACCCCATTGCAGTCACTGTCCATCAGCATAGTAAGAATGCTATAGAGTCACTGCTTATCTTCTCTGTGCTATACTGCCTTCTCCATGACCCTACATTATGCATCACTGATTAATTTTTAAATGTTAGACTACCCTTGCATGTTTTGAATAAACCCAACTTGGTTGTTACATTTTATCTTACTTAGAAAATTAACAATTCAATTTGCTTGTATTTTGGCAAGGATTTTTACATATATATATTTATGTTGGTTTGCCATTTTCATTTCCTGTGAAGCCTTTGTCAGGTTTTGGCATTAAATTAATGCCCATAAAATTAGTTATAGAATTTGTGTAATACTGGTATTTATTCTTAGTTTTTGGGAGAATCCAGTAAGTCCTCTCAGCCTAGTGTTTTACTTATGGGAAGGCTTTTCATAACAGATTCAGGTTCTTTAATAGGTACAGTATTAGATTATGTAATTCATTTTTTCCTTTTCTGTTCTTAAGATTTTTTTGAAGCTCTTTTTTGAAGTGTAACTTTCAAACATAAGAGCAGTATCATAAATGTACAGCTTGATGAATTTTACCAACTTACACTTACTATGTACTATGTAGTACCTAGATCAAGATACAGAATGTTACACCAGCTCCCCACAATTTGAATGTGCTCACTCCAGTCACCAGTCCACACTCAAAGACTAACCTCTACTTGACTTCTATTAGCAATGATTAAATTTGAAATCATACAATATGTATAAATGAAATGACAGAGCATATATACACATATATACTTCTAGGCATGGATTTTTTTTTTTTTAACTCAATTTATGTTTGTGGATTCTTCCATAATTTGTGTGTAGCTGGCGACTGCTCATTCTCATTACTGTAGAGTATTTCATTATGTGAATATGTCATAACATCTACTTGATGATGGGCATTTCGACAGTTTCAAGTTTTTAGTTATTCTGAATAGTACTTCTGTCAGCAATCTAGTACCTGTCTTTAGTAAAGATATGCAAACATTTCTGTTGAATATATATCTAGGAATGAAGACTTCTGGGTCCTGAATTATGTGTTATGTTCAGCTTAAGATAGTGTAAACAGTTCACCAATGTAGATGTATCCAATTTACACTCATAACGTTATGAGTCAGTTGCTCCACATCCTTGCCAACATTTGATATTTTGTTTTCTTAATTTGCTATTGGGGTGGAGGGGAGCTCATAACACATGACATTGTGGTTTTAACTTGCATTTTCCATGATTGAGCTCTGTCTCATATGTTTACTGACTATTTGGATATCCTCTTTTGTGAAGTATCCAAACCATTGGCTCATTAAAGTTAACACTGTTAACAAAGTAATAACTTTTTGCCTAAAGTATACTTTGGTAGTAATACAAACTAGCTTCTGGTTAATGTATGAATGGTGTATCTTTTCTCTATTCTCTTACTTTCAGCCTTTCCATAGCCTAATATTAAAGGTGTGTCTGATGAAAACAACATGTAAGTTAGTTGATGGGTTTCAGAACACACTATCCTGAAATATGGCACCTTGTCATACTGAGTATTTTAAGCTCAAGGAATTTGAAAAATGGCAGGTGCAGGAAGAACTCTCTGACTGTCTCCCTGAAGCAGGTCGTAAGATCTTCATGTGAGAGGTTAACTCCCCATACCTGGAGGAAAGCAGCATCTTCATCTCTAAAGATGGAGGGACACCAAGAATTTAAATAAACAGGCCATGACAAGTTTCTCCTACTTTACTCTTTTTTAGGTTATATCCTTTGGTCCTATCACATTTTCCCAGACTGTCCACTCTTCACCAAACAAACGAAGTATGCTCAGGTTTAACTGTTTTTTTGGGTTTTCATTTCCTTATGTAGGCTCCCATATCAGGTAAAACCTAAATGAATTTGTATGCTTTTCTCTTGTTAATCTGTCTTTTGTTACAGAGGCAGCAGCAGAGAACCTAGAAAAGATTTTTCCCTCTTCTATAAAAGCAACATACAGGTTTTATTTTCTCAACCATTCTGACAATTTTTGTTTTTTAATTGGACCATTTAGCCTAACACCTAATTAATGAAGTATTTGGGTTCATTTATACCATCTTACAATCTGTATCTTTTGTGCCCCACCTGTTCTATGTTTCTACATGCATTTTTCTCTCTTTCAGTTTTTATTTAAATTCTATTTTCTGCCCTCTAGGTAAGTAGTTAAACATACTTTTATTCTGTTAATGGTTACCTAGAGCTGCACTGCCTCACTCAGTAAGTACTAGCCACATGTGACTATTTAAACTTAAAATTCTAATACATGTTATCTTATACTTCAGTATATTAATGTTGATGATGATAGTTAATTATCACAGAGTGCTTGTGCCCTCATAACAGCCCTATTATCATTTCCATTTTACAGATAAGGGAACTCATATGCAGGGAGGGTAAGTAATAAGTGAAGGTGACTGGATTTGTATTGAGAGTCTGTGCTTTAGGCATTTAAACTTACATGATATTTTCCATGGATTTGGGTTTAATAAAAATGGAGATTGGGTAAAGTTGTGCAATCTGTAATCTCTTTATGGCATTTCCCGACACATCGAGGATACAGTGTTTGCCCTAAAATAGAGGGAATAAAGAAGAAAAACAAGTGAACCAAATGTTTTCAATTATATCAAAGGTACATTTCCCACAGGTGCAAATCTGGATTATCGTATGTTTGGATCCTGTTCACTTTAAGCAAACTTGTCATTTCTGTTAGCAAATTTCAGAGGGGAAATGAAATGAAGACAATGAATAATGACTATGAATATTAATTTCCAATTCTCAAATATTACATTTAAAAAGGAATAAAAATAGTTCCCTTACTCCTAGCTTTCATAGACCAGTAATGTCTCAAAATGGCAGCTAGTATGGAGTTACATAACTTATTTTGCCAAGAAAGGGTATTAAAAAAAAAAACCTAAGCTGCCATTTTACCATAACTATTTCATAAAAGAATATATGAACAAGAAGATAAAAGGCTAGAATAAAGAAGAACTTTTAGAATTGAGTAAATTTAAATTCATGAAACCTTACTACTCTATTACTGATTTTATTGTGGACTCTCAAAAACTTTATCACAAACTGGCATCTGGGAACCCCAGTTTTGCATGTAAGACACTTTTCTGACATGCGTGAATTCACTGACAAAGGCCATTTAGGTTTTAATAAAGATGAGCATTTCCCTGTTAAATAGGGTAGTACTTATAATTTATCAAGAAGATATTTATATAACATACTTTAAATCAGGTACTCCCCTATAATGTATCCTGTAATCTAAGAGCTTGAATCCACTTCAGTGAACAGTAACTTCAATTTAGTAGGAATATTTAAAATAAACTAGTATTATATAAAACTTCAAATAAAGAAAATAATAGACATACATGTACCTACCATCTTTTTTTAATCAGATATTACTTTACCTGATTTAGAAATTAAAAAAAAAAGTTACACTTTAACATTAACAGTCTATCATGTCTGATTTATTTTATCCCTCTCTTAGTATATATACATAAGAGTCTGAAAGTAAAACGCACACTATACATCTTTACCCACTTGTTCCTAAAAACTATGACATCTTTTATATAGCCACAGTATAATTAAAGTTGGCCATCTAATGTCTATTACTGCAAAAGAAAAAATATTTCTTCTCGGTTCAGGACCCATCCAGTATTACATATTACATTTACTTGTAATGTCCCCTTAGTCTCTGATAATCTGATCTAGTTTTTTAGTCTTTAATAACCTTGTTTTTTCTGAAGAGTACAGAGCATTTTTTTCATAGGATATGCCTGAACCTGGGTTTGCTTGATGTTTCCTATCAGATCACAGGTTACACATTTTTTACAGAAATATTGCAGAAGTGATGCTATACCCTTCTTAGTCCATCATATTAGGAGGCATACATCTATCTGTTCCATTATCAGTTCATTTTGATCACTTGTTTAAGGTTTTGTTTGCCAGGTTTCTCCACTCTAAGATTACCATTTTCCCCTTTGTAACTGATAAATATTTTGGGAGGGTTATGTAAACATCTTGTTTCTCATCAGATATTAATTTACTTATTAATTTTAGCATACACTGATGATTCATGCCTTAAACAATTATTACTATGGTGGTTATCAACAGAGGTTTTCCTAATTTCTTCTACCTTTATTAGTAGACATTCTAATGTTAAGGCAAAGCTTTCCTTTCTATCCATTTATTAATTCATTCATGTATTTACTGATACCATTAGGGACTCTTGGATTCTTATTTTATTCTGTTATAATCAGTTATATGTCAGTTGTTCTTTAACCATGGTAATGATGTTTGCCAATAGTTTTTGGGTAAGTTTTTTCTCCAAGCAGAAGTCTTTTTATTTTTATGTGGCCAAATTTATCAGTTTTTTATTGCATCTGAATTTTGATTCGTGGTTAAAAAAACCTTCCCTATGATAAGGTTATATTTTTCTCTGTCAACTGTATTAGAGCCAGTTTTTGTGTATGGTGAGAAGTATGGTTCTAATTATCTTTTTTCCAGCTGTCTCAGAAAGATGAATTAAAAGTCAATTATTAAAAGCCCTAGTGATTTGATAGTGTACTTTTATCATATACTATGTTTTCATATGTATTTGGGTCTTTCTTTGATTATTTTTCTATTCTACTGGTCTGTTTATTAGTATACTAGTCCCATACTGTTTTAATTAAGAAGACTTTACAGTATGCTTTTAAGATCTTGTAGAGCAAGAATCTTGTGTAGCTTTTTTGTGTGTGTTGTCCTGGTTTCTTATATGAACTTCAATTTGACTGACCTAGCCCCATAAAAAAACTGGTAGATAAGCTTAGACAAAACTGACAGGTTTATAATACTGAGTTGTCACAGCTAAGAATAAGAAATGTGTTTAAGGTTGTTCAAGTCTAATATTTTTTTAAAATTAATCAATTATTTTGGTATCATTAATCTACAAAAAATGAGTAACATTATGGTTACTAGACTCCCCCCATTATCAAGTCCCCATAACATACCACATTACAGTCACTGTCCATCAGCTTAAGATGCTATAGAATCACTACTTGTCTTCTCTGCATTGTACAGCCTTCCCCGTACCCCACCTCCCTACATTATGTGTGCTAATCTTAATGCCCCTTATACCTCCCTTCCCACTCATCCTCCCTACTGCCTTTCCCTGTGGTGATGGTTAGTCCATTCTTGGGTTCTGTGAGTCTGCTGCTCTTTTGTTCCTTCAGTTTTTTGTTTTTATACTCCACATATGAGTGAAATCATTTGATGCTTGGATTTCTTCATCTGGCTTATTTCACTGAGCGTAATACCTTCTAGCTCCATCCATGTTGCAAATGGTAGGATTTGTTTTCTTCTTATGGCTGAATAATATTCCATTGTGTATATGTACCACATCTTCTTTATCCATTCATCTACTGATGGCTACTGCTTCCATTTCTTGGCTATTGTAAATAGTGCTGTAATAAACATAGGGGTGCATCTGTCTTTTTCAAACTGGGCTGCTGTATTCTTAGGGTAAATTCCTAGGAGTGGAATTCCTGGGTCAAACGGTATGTCTATTTTGAGTTTTTTGAGGAACCTCCATACTGCTTTCTACAATGGTTGAACTAATTTACATTCCCACCAGCACTGTAGGAGGGCTCCCTTTTCTCCACATGCTCGACAACATTCGTTGCTGTTTGTCTTTTGGACGTTGGCCATCCTACCTAGTGTGAAGTGATATCTCATTGTGGTTTTAATTTGCATGTCTCTGATGATTAGTGATGTGGAGCATCTTTTCATGTACCTGTTGGCCATCTGAATTTCTTTGTTAGAGAAGTGTCTGCTCAGCTCCTCTGCCCATTTCTTAATTGGATTATTTGCTTTTTATTTATTGAGGTGCGTGAGCTCTTTATATAATTTAGATGTCAACACCTTATCAGATATATCATTTATGAATATATTCTCCCATACTGTAGGATATCTTTTTGTTCTACTGATGGTATCATTTGCTGTACAGAAGCTTTTTAGTTTGTTATAGTCTGACTTGTTCATTTTTGCTTTTGTTTCCCTTGCCTGGGGAGATACGTTCATGAAGAAGTTGCTCATGTTTATGTCCAAGAGATTTTTGCCTATGTTTTTTTCTAGGAGTTTTATGGTTTTATGACTTACATTCAGGTCTTTGATCCATTTAGAATTTACTTTCGTGTGTTTGTATGGGGTTAGACAGTGATCCAGTTTCATTCTCTTACATGTAGCTGTCCAGTTTTGCCAATGTCAGCTGTTGAAGAGGCTATTTCCCCATTGTATATTAATGCTCCTTTATCATATATTAATTGACCATATATGCTTGGGTTAATATCTGGACTCTCTATTCTGTTCCATTGGTCTGTGAGTCTGTTCTTGTGCCAGTACCAAATTGTCTTGATTACTGTGGCTTTGTAGTAGAGCTTGAAGTTGGGAAGAGATATCCCCCTGGCTTTATTCTTCTTTTTCAGGATTGCTTTGGCTATTTGGGGTCTTTTGTGGTTCCACATGAATTTTAGAACTATTTGTTCCAGTTCATTGAGGAATACTGGTGGTTATTTTGATAGGGATTGCACTGAATCTGTAGCTTGCTTTAGGCAGGATGGCCACTTTGAAAATTTTAATTCTTCCCAGCCAAGAGCATGGGATGATTTTCTATTTGTTAGTGTCCTCTTTAATTTCTCTTATGAGTGTCTTGTAGTTTTCAGGGTATAAGTCTTTCACTTTCTTGGTTAGGTTTATTCCTAGGTATTATACTCTTTTTGATACAATTGTGAATGGAATTGTTTCTCTGATTTTTCTTTCTGCTAGTTCATCGTTAGTGTATAGGAAAGCCACATATTTCTGTGTATTAGTTTTGTATCCTGCAACTTTGCTGTATTCCAAATCAGTTCTAGTAGTTTTGGAGTGGAGTCTTTAGGGTTTTTTATGTACAATATCATGTCATCTGCAAATAGTGACAGTTTGACTTCTTTACTGATCTGGATGCCTTGCATTTCTTTGTTTTGTCTGATTGCCATAGCTAGTACCTCCAGTACTATGTTGAATAACAGTGGGGAGACTGGGCATCCCTGTCTTGTTCCCGATCTTAGGTGAAAAGCTTTCATCTTCTCACTGTTAAGTATGATTTGGCTGTGGGTTTGTCATATGTGGCCTTTATTATGTTGAAGTACGTGCCCTCTATACCCATTTTGTTGAGCGTTTTTATCATGAATGGATGTTGAATTTTAATTTTGTCAAATGCTTTTTCAGCATCTATGAAGATAATCATGTGGTATTTGTCCTTGTTTTTGTTGACGTGGTGGATGATGTTGATGGATTTTCGAATGTTGTACCATCTTTGCATCCCTGTGATGAATCCCACTTGACCATGGTGTATGATCCTCTTGATGTATTTTTGAATTCTGTTTCTTAATGTTTTGTTGAGTATTTTCGCATCTGTGTTCATCATGGATATTGGTCTATAATTGTCTGTTTTGGTGGGGTCTTTGCCTGCTTTTGGTGTTAAGAGTGATGCTGGCTTCATAGAATGGGCTCGGAAGTATTCCCTCCTCTTCTATTTTTTGGAAAACATTATGGAAACTGGGTATTATGACTTCTCTATATGTCTGATAAAATTCAGCGGTGACTCCATCTGGCCTGGGGTTTTGTTCTTGGGTAGTTTTCTGATTACCGATTCAATTTCGTTGCTGGTAATTGGTCTGTTAAGATTTTCTGTTTCTTCCTTGGTCAGTCTTGGAAGGTAGTATTTTTCTAGGAAGCTGTCTATTTCTTCTAGATTTTCCAGCTTGTTAGCATATAGATTTTCATAGTATTCTCTAATACTTATTTGTATCTCTGTGGGATCTATCATGATTTTTCCTTTCTCATTTCTGATTCTGTTTATGTGTGTAGATTCTCTTTTTCTCTTAATAAGTCTGGCTAGGGGTTTATCCACAGAAGTTGGAGCATTGTGCTGTTGTTGTCATTTGTTTCCATATATTGCTTAACCTCTGCTTTAATTTGGTCATTGATCTACTGATTATTTAGGAGCATGTTGTTAAACCTCCATGTGTTTGTGAGCCTTTTTGTTTTCTTTGTACAATTTATTTCTAGTTTTATACCTTTGTGATCTGAGAAGTTGGTTGGCAGAATTTCAATCTTTTTGAATTTAATGAGGTTCTTTTTGTGGGCTAGTATGCGGTCTATTCTTGAAAATGTTCCATGTGCACTTGAGAAGAATGTGTACCTGCTGCTTTTGGGTGCAGAGTTCTGTAGATGTCTGTTAGGTCCACCTGTTCTAGTGTGTTGTTCAGTTCATCTGTGTCCTTACTTATTTTTTAACTGGTTGATCTGTCCTTTGGAGTGAGGGGTGTGTTGAAATCTCCTAAAATAAGTGCATTGCATTCTATTTCCTCCTTTAATTGTTAGTATTTGTTTCACAGATGTCAGTGCTCCTGTGTTGGGTGTATAGATATTTATAATGTTTATATTCTCTTGTTGGACTGCTCCCCCTTTATCATTATATAATGTCCTTCTTTGTATCTTATTACTTTCTTTGTTTTGAAGTTTATTTTGCCTTATACAAGTACTGCAACAACTGCTTTTTTCTCCCTATTGTTTGCATGAAATATCTTTTTGCATCCCTTGACTTTTAGTCTGTGTATGTCTTTGGGTTTGAGGTGAGTCTCTTGTAAGCAGCATATAGATGGTTCTTGCTTTTTTTGTTTTTCTCTTTTTTGACCTACGAGTTGCTTTTTTATCCATTTTATTACTGTGTGTCTTTTGATTGGTGCTTTCAGTCCATTTACATTAAGGGTGATTATCGATAGATATGTTCTTACTGCCATTGCAGGCTTTGGATTCATGGTTACCAAAGGTTCAAGGGTAGCTTCTTTACTATCTAACCATCTAACTTTAACTCTCTTATTATGCTATTATAAACACAGTCTGAAGATTCTTTACTTCTCTCCCTTCTTATTCTTCCTCCTCCACTCTTTATATGTTGGGTGTTTTATTCTGTACTCTTTTGTGGACAGTTGATTTTATTTTTTGCCTTTAGTTAGTATTTGGTTGGTCTGCTTTCTTTGCTGTGATTTTATTTTCTCTGGTGAGATCTATTTAGCCTTAAGAGTACTTCCATTTAGAGTAGTCTCTCTAAAATACCCTGTTGAAGTGGTTTGTGGGAGGCAAATACCCTTAAGTTTTGCTTATCTGGAAATGGTTTAATCCCTCCTTCAAATTTAAATGGTAATCATGCTGGTTACAGTATTCTCGGTTCAAGGCCCTTCTGTTTCATTGCATTAAATATATCATGCCATTCTCTTCTGGCCTGTAAGGTTTCTGTTGAGAAGCCTGATGGGTTTTCCTTTCTAGGTGATCTTTTTTCTGTCTCTGGCTGTCTTTCATACTCTGTCTTTGCCCTTGATCTTTTCCATTTTTATTAAATGTCTTGGTGTTGTCCTCCTTGGGTCCCTTGTGTTGGGACATCAGTGGGCTTCCATGGTCTGAGAGAGTATTTCCTTCCCCAGCTTGGGGAAGTTTTCAGCAATTATTTCTTCAGACACTTTCTATCCCTTTTTCTCTCTCTTCTTCTTCTTTTACCCCTATGATGCGAATATTGATCCGTTTGGATTGGTCACACAGTTCTCTTAATATTCTTTCATTCCTGGAGATCCTTTTATCTCTCTCTGCCTCAGTTTCTCTGTATTCCTGTTCTGATTTCTATTCCATTAACAGCCTCTTGCACCTCATCGAGTCTGCTCTTAAGTCCTTCTATTGATTGTTTCATTTCTGTTGTCTCCCTCTGGACTTCATTTTGGCTCTTGCATATTTCTCTGCAGGTCCATCAGAATGGTTATGACTTTTAGTATGAATTCTTTTTCAGGAACATTGGTTATACCTATCTCGCCAGGCCTTCTCTTTGGGGTTGTCTGAGTGATTTTTGACTGGACTTGATTCTTCTGCCTTTTCTTGGTGATAGAAGTGATTGCCAGCAGGTTGTGTGTGTGTCAGCTGACAGAACAAAGTCCCTCCTGCTTGCTGGTCACTTTGCCCTTCCTTATTGCCTGTGCCATCTACCCGCACACAAGGAGCAGTCTCTGGGTTAATCTCCTGAGCTGCCCTGGGCAGGATGGTCCACAGGATAGCCTGGGGCACTGTGGGGGTTCGCAGACACACCAGATGTGTTCTCCTGCAGGAACGGCATCTCTTCGTGCCTTTCGTACCTTGCTCCAGTTTCCTCTGTCTGTACCGGGTAGCTGCGCACTGGCGGCAGTCTCTGGGTTTGTCCTGGTTAGCTGTGCAGGGGGGTAATCTCTGTGTGGTTGCTGTGGGCGGGGCTGCTCCCCCGCTGGTCTGCGGCAGTAGCGGTTCAGCTGGTTTGCTTGCAGTGCTGGCAGGGGAGATTGAACAGCAGGCTCCTTACTGCTGTGAAGGGCTTCGGAGCTGTGTTGCCACCCAGGGGGTTAGGGCACCTAAAGTTCCCCTTAAGTTTCCTAGCCTGCTGGGCTTTGTGTGCCGGGATGATTTTGTCCAGTGGTTAAGTCCTTGTCCCTTTAAGACTTTAAAAAGCACCTGCTTTTCTTTTTTCCCAGGAGAGCCAGCTGTGGGGACTCCCTCACAGTCTCTGTCTTGGATTTTACTTTTCCATTTCTCTAATATCCAGTACACCATGCAATGTGTCTGTGCTCACAGTGCAGAGTACTAGGGCTGGTTATTTAGTAGTCTGTGCTTCCACTCCCTCCCTACTCTGATTCTATTCCTCCCACCGGTGAGCAAGGGTTGGGGGAGTGCTTGGGTTCTGCCAGGTCCCAGCTTTGTATCTTACTCTTTTTGTGAGATGCTGAGTTCTCACAGATGTAGATGTAACCTGGCTGTTGTACTGTATCTTCTGGTCTCTCTTTTAGAAATAGTTGTATTTTCAAAAATATATATGGTTTTGGGAGATTTCTGCCACCCTACTCACGCCCCATCTTGAGTCGTCCCTTTTGGTCAAGTCTAATATTCTTTCAGGAATGTTTTATGTATTTTCTCATATAAATCTGCATATTTCTTTCTAAGTATTTTATATTTTATTTTTTATTATAAATGGGATTTTCTCTGTCATTTTCTTCTAACTGGTTACTGCTCATGTAAGTGAAGGCTATTAATTTCTACATATTAACTTTATGTATTGTTACCTTACTCCAGTATTTTATGATGTCTTTTATAACAGTCTTTAATTTAGTAATGAATTTATAATTTAGTCTATAAAATAAATCTTATAATAGAGTTTGTATGGCTCACCAGGTATATTACATGAAAACAGAGAAACCCAGTTTTACTTCTTTTCCAATTCTTATGCCTCTAATTGATTTCTCGTCTAATCACATTGACCTATACATTGAGTACAATGAATACCTCAAGGACTATGTTGAATAAACATGGATACAATGGACATCCTTGTCTTATTTCTCATCATAATGGAATTGCTTCATGTTTCTCCCACTAAGGACTTAAAACTAAGAATATCTATTCGTCCATCTATCTACCCACCCATCTCAATCTCTCCTCTTTTCTTTAAAATAACAATCTTTGTATATTTGAATTTCTTTTACCCCCAGGAAAGGTACTGAATTCTACCAACAGCTTTTTGGCATCTCTGGATATATGACTCTTTCGTTAATGTAGTAGGTTGTATTAATAGACTTCCTAACGTTGAGTTGATCTTAAATTGCTTAATATCCCATTTGGTCATATTTTTGCAATACGGTATTTTGTTTACTAAAATATTTAACATTTTTGTGTTAATATTTTTAAGTGATATTGGTCTATGATTTTCATGTTGTCATCAGGTTTAAATATCAACATTAGACTTGCTTTATAAAAAGAATGCTTTTGAATAGTTTATGGGGCTTTAGAACAATGTACCCTTTCAAGATTTGGTAGAATTCCCCTTTGAAGCCATGTGAGCCTGGATGATTTTGGGGGTAGTTCCTTGATAACTTGCTGTATCTCTTCTACAGATTTCTTTTAAAGAAATCTTTCTGTCTTTGATAGGCTAACTTTGGTAAACTGTATTGTGCAGCAGATGGGAATTTCTGACCAGGATTCCCACTTGGCCTTAACAGCCCCCGCTCTATATGTAATAAGAGCCTATTTGCACATCCATAGGATACTTACTGGGGGCATAGTCATGGGAGTACTGGCCCAGGGTACAGGTGAAGAAGAAACTCCCTATCTCCTCTCCTCAGTTTCTGGTACAGAATTTTGGTCAGGTGTCCACCAGTCATGAGAGACCCACCCACAGAGTTTCTCCCTGTGCTAGGTGTGGGAAGTAGAGGACTACTGGGAGACTGGGGAGAGAGCTGTGGAACCCCAGTGCTCCTGGAGAATTAAGCCCCAGTGTGGGAGCAGGGAGCTTGGACAGTGAAGGAGGGAAGACTGGTGGGAGAGAGAGGAAAGAACGGAGGCTGGTGGAGGGAAGCCAGAGCAGAGGAGAGACTGAGATCTACTGCTGTGAGAATAATTCTTCCCCTTTTAAGCCCCAACTTCTTGCCCTTGCCTTTATTCAATCTTAGTGCATTCACAGGGAATTTCCCCTGGGTGGGGAAGCCCCTCCTCCCAGGGCAAGGGCAAAAGTATTTACCTAGGAAATTATATGTCTCAACAAGATTTTAAAATTTAGTTACATAAAAAGAAGCAAAGCAGTTTATTTCATAACATTTCAATGGTTATATTTTCTTATCACTCCCTGAATCCATTATTTGTGATTATTACTTTTTCTTATTGAAGTATAGTTGATATACAATCTTATATTGGTTTCAAGTATACAATGGAGCAGATCAACAGTCACTCATACTATTAAATCCTTGCCCCCAACAGTGCAGTTACTATCTGTTAACACAGGAAGATGTTACAGAATCATTGGCTATATTCTTCATGCTGTACTACCACTCCCATGACCAACTTATATTATGATGGAGAATTTTTGTGTCCCTTTATTCCCTTCACCCTTCCCACCCCCCCAGTCCAACCCCTCCCCCATGGTAACCACCAGTCACTTCTTAGTGTCTATGAGTCTACTGCTCTTTTTTTCATTTTGTTTATTTTTGGATCCTACAAATAAGTGAAATCATATGGTATCTGTCTTTTTTTACCTGGCTTATTTCACTTGGCATAATACCTCCTAGGTTAACCCATGTTGCCCCAAATCGCAGGATCTTTCTTTTTCTGTGGTTGAATAATATTCAATCGTGCATATGTACTACCTCCTCTTTATCCATTCATCTACTGATGGACACTCCGGTTGCTTCCATATCTTGGCTATTGTAAATAATGCACCAAAAAACATAGGGGGAATTACAGCTTTTGAACCAGGGATTTTGTAGGAGTAGAATTACTGGATTGTATGATATTTCTATTTTCAGTTTCCTGAGGAACCTTCATACTGCTTTCCACAGGAGATGCACCAATTCACATTCCCACCAACAGTGTAGGAGGGTTCCCGTTCCTCCATATCCTTGCCAACACTTGTTATTTCTTGTTTTTTAGATAGTGCCATTCTAACTGGTGTGAGGTGTTATCTCATTGTGGTTTTGATTTCTACTTCTTTGAAGATTAGTGATGTGGAACATCTTTTTCATGTGCCTGTTGGTCTTTTGCATTTCTTCTTTGTAGAAGTGTCTGTTCAGGTCTTCCACCCATTTTTTAATTGGGTTATTTGTTTTTTTGGTGTTGAGTCATATGAGTTCTTTATATATTTTGGATGTCAACCCCTCATCAGGTATGTTGTTTACAAATATATTCTCCCATACTATAGGTTTTTTATTCTGTTGATGGTGTTCTTTGGTGTACAGAAGCTTTTTAGCTTGATGTAGTCCACTTGTTCATTTTTGCTTTTGTTTCCATTGCCTGAGATCTGTCAGAAAAAACTGCTCATGCTTACATTCAAGAGATTTTTGCTTGTTTTCTTCTAAGAGTTTTATGGATTTATGTCTTACAGTTAGGTCTTTAGTCCATTTAGAGTTTACTTTTGTATATGGTGTTAGGAAGTAATCCAGTTTCATTCTTTTGCATGTTGCTGTCCAGTTTTCCCAACACCAGTTATTGAGGAGGGTGTCATTTCCCCACTGAATATTCATGGCTCCTTTATAGTATATTAATTGACCATATATGCCTGGGTTTGTATCTGGGCTCTCTATTCTGTACCATTGGTCTATGGGTCTGTTCCTGTGCCAATACCATACTGTTTTTGATTACTGTAACATTATAGTAGAGCTTGAAGTGAGGGAGGTAATACCTAGGTTTGTTCTTTCTCAGGATTGCTTTGGCTATTTGGGATCTGTGACTATTCCCTTTTAAAAAAGTCAGATTAGTTAGTGGTTTTTTATTGTGTTACTTATTTTTTAAAATCTACTTTTCTACTTTCTATATCTTAATTTCTCTAAAAAAATTAAAAAATAATTTTTATTATAAAAAGGAATAGATATGAGCAACAAAAAATTTAAGTAGTTCTAAAGGGATATAAACTTAAGTGTATAAGTTCTCTTTTTCTCCAAAGCACCTGAAGGATTATCAGTTAATTTGTTAGAACAGTTTGATAAAGGCATAATGGATATACAATAAACTGCATGTATTTAAAGTACACAATTTGGTATGTTCTGGCATGTACATATATACCCTGAAATCACTATAACTGAGATAATAAACATTTCAATAACCTCCCAAAGTTCCTCATGGTCTTTTGTAACCTCTCTCTCTCTCATTCCTCCCCCAAGCAACTATTAGCCTGCTTTCTATTACTACAGATTAGTTTGAAATTTTTAGAACTTTATATAAATAGAATCATTCAGTATGTTCTCCTTTGTTGTCTGGCTTTTTTCAGTCAGCATAATTGTTTTGGGGTTTATCTATATTGCTGTGTATAGCAATAGTTTCCTTTTATTGCTGAGCAGTATTCCATTACATGGATATACCACACTTTACCCTTTCACACTGGCTAAGCAGATTTGGGTTGTTTCCATTACAAACAGAGCTGCAGTGAACATTAACATACAAATCTTTGTGTGGACATATGCTTTCTTTTTTCTTGGGTAAATACCTAGAAGTGGGTCATATATTAGGTGCATCTTTAAATTGTTTTTCAAAGCAGTTGTTTTATATTTTCACTGAGCAGAGTACAAGAGTTCCAACTGCTGCATATCTATGTTAAAAGTTGGTAATGATCAGTTTTTAAAAATTTAGCCATTCTAATGGATGTGTAGTTGTACTTCATTATGGTTTCAATTTGTATTTCCCTAATGACTGATTATGTTAAGTATCTTTTCATATGCTTACTGGTCATTTGTATATCTTCTTTGGAAAAATGTCTTTTCAAATACTTTGCCCATTTTTAACTTGGGTTATTTGTCTTTTTAAAGTTATTGTGTTGTCATGGTGTGGGGGGGACCATGGGGAAGACAGTGTTGCACAAAGAAGGCAAATAGTGTCTCTGTGGCATCTTACTACACTGTTGGACAGTGACTGCAATGAGGTATGGGGGGGACATGGTAATATGGGTGAATGCAGTAACCACATTGTTTTTTCATGTGAAACCTTCATAAAAGTGTATATCAATAATACCTTAATAAAAAAGTTACTGTGTTGTAAGAATTCTTTACACATTTTGAATACAAGTCTTTTATGAGATATATGATTTGGAAGTATTTTCTGTCCTAATATATATGGCTTATCTTCTTATTCTCTTAACAATGTTGTCTAAATAGCAAAGTTTTAATTTTGATGAAATTGAATTATCATTTTTTTCTTTTATGGATTGTGCTTTTGGTATATCATCCTAGAAATCTTTGTTAATGCCAAAGTCACAAAGATCTTCTTGTATGTTTTCTTCTACAAAGTTACAGTTTTAAGCTTTACATTTATAATCTACATTTACTTGGTTTTTGTATATGGTATGCAGTGTGGCTAAGCCATCATTCCAGCACCCTTTGTTGAATGAATATCTCTTTCTACACTTAATTGCCTTTATACCTTTGTTGATAGTCGTCCATACATATGTGGGTCTATTTAAGGATTCTCTAGTATGTTTCACTGACCTACTTGTTTATCTTCATGTGAATACTACACTTGATTAATCAAGTAGTGCGAGTCCTTCAGTTTTGCTCTTTTTCAAAGTTGTTTTTGCTATTCTAGATCTTTTGTATTTCATATGAACTTAGACTCAGCATGTCAATTTCTATGAAGATGCCCGCTGGGATTTTGACTGGGGTTGTACTGATTTAAAGCTCCATCTAGAGAGAACTGACATCTAAACAATATTGAATATTTCAATCCATGAACATGGTATTTCTTTCCTTTATTTAGGTATCCTTTGTTTCAGCAGTGCTTTGTAGTTTTTAGTGTACTGGTATGCAAATCTTTTGTCAGACTTATCTCAAGTATTTAGTAATATTTTTTGCTGCTACTGTAAATAAGTTTTTCAAAATTTCAATTTATGATCTAGTATATAGAAATATAACAGATTTTTGTTTAATAACTGATACTGTATCTGTGCACTTCCATGTACTGAGAGACTATTTCCTTCCCCACATTGGAGTTTTAAGCAATTATTTCTTCAAAGATACTTTCTATTCTCTCTTCTTCTAGTACCTCTACAATATTAGCAAATATTATTCCACTTGGATTGGTCACACAGTTCTCTTAATATTCTTTCATTCCTAGACACCCTCTTTTCTCTCTCTGCCTCAGCTTCTTTGTATTCCTATTCTCTAATTTGTCTTCCATTTACCATCTCCTCTACCTCATCCAATCTTTTAAATCCCTCCATCATGTTTCATTTCAGCTACTGCATTTTTCAAGGTGTCTATCTCTCTCTCGAATTCATCCCTTAGCTCTTGAGTATTTTTCTGTAGCTCCATTAGCATGCTTATGAGTTTTATTTTGAATTCTTTTTCAGGAATATTGGTGATTTCAGTTTCACTGAGCTGTCTTTCTGGTGTTTGAGGGATTTTAGATTGAACAAGGTTCTCCTGCCTTTGCATAATCTTATTGGCTGATGAGAAATATTAGGTTTGTGTAGGTGGCACCCTCTAGTGCCCAGAAGCTCTGCTCTTCAGAGCTGCCCAGCACCTGGAGCAATGGTAGTGGTCACAGGCAAGTGGTCTGGTGCCTACCCTAAAGAGCAAGTTCTTTCCTGCTTCCCGGCTGCAGTGCCAGCTTTAGCTGTCAGGGCCAGTGGGCCATGTGCAAGGAGCAGCCTCTGTGTTAAGGTCCTAAGCTGCTTAGGTGGGGCTGCCTTCCTGCTGGCCTGGAGTGATGGCGGGGGTTGCAGGTGAGCTGCACTGGTGCCTGCCAGGAGTATAGAGCTCTTTATTGCTTCATGGCTGCAGTGCCTGCTTCCGCTGTCAGGGCCAGTGAGCCACATGCAGGGAACAGCCTCTGTGTTAAGGCGCTAAGCTGTTGTAGATGGGGCTGCCCTCTGGCTGGCCTGGAGCAATGGTGGGAGTTGCAGGCAAGTGGTGCTGGTGCCTGCTGAGAGGACAGAGCTCTTTTCTGCTTTCCAGCCACATTGCCTGCCTCTGCTGTCAGGGCCAGTGAGCTAAGCGCACAGGGAGCAGCCTCTGCATTAAGGCCCTAAGCTGCCATAGGCAGGACTGCCTTCCAGCTGGCCTGGAGCGATGGCGGGGGCTACAGGTTTTTGTATAGGTGTCGGAGGGGAGGATGGAGCAGTAGGCTGCTTATCATGGCGGGGGGCCTTGGCGCTGCATTGCCAGCCAAAGGGATGGAGCACCTGAAGCTCCTGAAAGTTCCCAATCTGCTGGGCTGAGTGTGCCAGGACGATTTTGTCCACCTGTTCCTTCTCCTGAGCAGCAAGCTCTGTGTAATCCTTGCCCCTTTAGCAGCCCTCTCACTGTTGGGAAGTCTTTCAAAGTGCCTGCCTTTCTTTTGTCGCAGAGCAGGTGGCTGTGGGAATCTTTCTCCACAAGCAGCTGGACTCTGTCTCTGACTTTGCTTTTCAAGCAGTCTGATCTCCAGAGCACCACGCATTGTGGGTTTGTGCTCCCGGAGTAGATTTCCAGGGCTGGGTATTTAGTAGTCCTGGGCTTCTACTCCCTCCCAGCTCTGTTTCTCTTTCTCCTGCCAGTGAGCTGGAGTGGAGGGAGGGCTTGGGTCCTGCTGGGTTGCGGCTTGGTTATTTTACCCTTTTGTGTGATGTAGATTTTCTGTTCTCTTTTCCTAGATGTAGACTGGCTAGTACAATCTTACTTCTGGTCACTCTTTGAGGAATAGTTGTATTTGCTGTATTTTCGTATTATATGTGGTTTTGGGAGGAGATTTTTGCCTCACTTCTCACACCATCATCTTTTTTCTATGATCACTGTTCTAAAATTATTTCATGGGTTCTGATATGCACTATTATTATTTGTAAGAATTCTGAAATTTCATTTTGAATTTTCTCTTTCACATAAGAATTAACAGGCGGTATTAAAATTTCCAGTTGCGCAGCCCTTATTGTTTTTGATTTTCTAATAATTTATAGCTTACTGCATTATGATAAGAGCATTACTCCACTTTGTGGAACTTCCTGATCCCTTCTTCTCCACACAGTTTGCACAAGAAATAGCTTGCTGTGATTTGGTTTTTACTTTTCTATTCATCAGTTATTTGAAGTTTGGACACTGTTTTTTCAGTTAGGCTGAGGGTGTGGTCTTTAGATTTTTGAAAAATAAAATAAAGCTAAAGCTACAATGTCCTTCCCTTTCTCCAAAGAAAAACCACTGGATAGTGGCTGTGTGTACTCCTGAAGTAGATGTGTGCATGTTTTTACACTGTTTTCTGCTGAATGACTAATCAGGAGAAACTTTTGTCTTGTCTCAGTACCAAGCACAACTACTCTTATCTTGAACATCTGGTTCATTTTTATTAAGGGGCATTGCTGATCTTAGCTCCATAACAGACTAGATGTTGGAAAGCTAGGGCTAAACATGGTCTATCCCAAATGTATAGGATTTAAAAATAATAACATCCTCTCTTAGATTTGTGTTATTTCTATTCTCATTTTCTTTGTTCATCTTTTTTAACTACTTTATCTTGTGTGTATTTTTCTAAGCCACTTAAAATTAAATATTTAGTTGAATGAATTCATAACATTAAAGTAATGCTGTAACACCTATCCTGTTTTTCAAAAATATGAATTAAAAGTTTCTATCTTATCATTCTTTTCATACTGTCAAAGGCATACCTGATTAGAAACTATATCCTCGGATCACTTTGATGCTCACCTTTTCTGCTACTTCTCGTACAGACTGAACACTTGTTCCATACAGATGATTGTTATACTGGCCAGCTTCAATGAATTTATGTTCCTGGATATCTTTTTCCATCTGCTCTCTTGAAGTCACAAAATGATAATCTCTTCCATCTACTTCATAATCTCGTTTTGGTCTAGTTGTATCTTTAACAGAGTGTAATTTAAAGAAGGGTTTAGTATTAAAAAACAACAACCCCATTTTCTACATAAATAATTCTTTCATAAAGTTCAACACAACAGAGATTAATCTGAATTGAAAAGGGACAATAATATGGAGGATGGAGGAATAATAAAATAACTAAGTATAAGCTATTAAAAAACAATAATATTTATTTTTACCACACACAGCGACACAATGTCAACAACAATTATTGGGAATTTTCATGTGGGTTACTCACGAGGAACACATGATCCAAATTTGTCAGGAAATTCTGAGATCAAGTCATCATTTATCCTGTCTTTCATAGGTCCCAATATGATCACTGGTCGTGTATAGTTAACTATAAAGATAAACTGCATGTCAAAAGGAATAAACACTCAACAAACAGCAATGTATTTATTTCCCCAGAGAACAAAAATATCCTTAACTATTATGAAATTTTTTTTTCTTTCTCCACCAATGATGCCTAACTCACTAGTTTATAAACCTTTACTAAGTCTTAAACTTAAGTCAATCTCCTGTTGGAAGTCAAATACTTAATAAATTCAACCAAGTTAAATTTAGCATTTTAGCAGATAATGTTTCTATACATTCCTAACATCATCTAATTACAAATGAGGAAGCAGTTCAGTGTTGTACTGATTCTTTCTGAAGTAGAAATTGTAAGGAACTACATCAAAGAAGGGCAAACAATAAACTGGGTATAAGTGATATAATCAAAGTAGTGATCTAGAAAGATGATCTAATGAAGTGTATACATTGGATTGTAAGGGGTTATGCTGGAAGCAGGGAGACTGTTAGTGAGAATCAGAATCAAATTGTGTCAGGAGGGAAAAAAGGAGGTTATAACTAAGAAAGATATAGACTAAATAAGGCAGAGAAATTGAATGACTGAATGGACAAGGAAGATGAGGAATAGGAAAAGATCAAAGATGCGTCCAGGATTTTGAACAATGGTGAGTGAAGGACAGTGATACTGTTATGAATACGGGGAAGAAGTTGCTTAAGAAATAAAACACCAATATAAATGACTAGATTCTAATATACTGTGGGCTGAACTATGCTTCACAAAATACATACAGTAAATTTCTACATACATGCTATATAGTAAAAAATATAGCATAATTCTAATAAAATGTTTTCTTTTTTGAGGTGCTAGACTTATTTTCCAAATTAATAATATTTTTCTAAAGATTGTAAAACATCTACAGGTTTCACAAACCTTCTTGTTGATTCACTGGTTCATAAGATAAGACATATTCTTCTTGACCACCTATTAGAAAGTTAAAATAGAGATGAGAAAAATCTATAAAGATAATTAATGCTAATTTAATTCTTCATACATAACATATAATTACTAGGACTTTCTGAGAGAACAGCAAAAATGTAGAAAAAGATACTTTATAAATTATTTATGGCAAGATTTAGTTGAGAAAATGTGGCAAATTATACTCATAAAGATGTTTGATAAACATAAAAACAAAATATAAATATGCTATTTAATAGCTACCTTTCTGTTATTCTGTGTTTTACAGATTATCTTTACATCTATTTAAAATCTTTATGTTGTCAAGTATGAGCTGTTAACTTTTTATTTAGAATCTAAAAATTATTAAATCTTATTATAGACTAATAATACTTTAGTGAGTGGTTCTACATATATGCATTTTAGGTAATTTCCTGCTATTAAGAACATGCTGCTTTGTTCCAACCAAGTATAATATTTAACAGAGTACATACATGTTTTTATAATTACAAATATCTTATAATAAAATTTTTTTAATGTAAAAGTAGAATTATTGTCACTAGTTCACTAATGAAAAAAAATCACTGATTATTCTATTAATTCTTTTGTTTAATTAAAAAAAATTTAAAGTGAGTTTAAAAAACTGCATAAAATCAAATCCTTCCCTTCTAACTATGAATTCCACAGATAGTAAAGGAGATAAGATATATCCTGCTTTTATCTTAAAAGTACTTTAGAAGTTAAATTAAATCCTCAAATTAAAATAAAGGTTTAGAGCTTAAGAATATCATAAAAAAGTCTACAAATTATATGTTGACTCACTGAAAAAACTACAGAAGAGTTAAAAATTTCAGAGGAGTTTTTAACACACAGCACATATGTGTAGAAAAATTAGGAAGGATTGTTAATTCAAGTGGCTCAATGAAAGCAATCAACATTGGATAATATATTTGAAGATATTTTCCTTGATTATCAAGATTCTTTAATATTTTCACTAAATTTGTTGGTTTACATTATGTGAGTGTAGCTCTAATCTTTTCAATTCATATATTAGAATAAGTATTCTTTCCTGCTTTCAAAGTGTATTTTATTTTCAAGTTTATTATAATTTGCAAAATATATATTTACAAGATGCTTTTTAAAGCAGTATATATAAAACATGGTTTACATGTTGACAAAAACATGCAATCTGAATATTCCACACCTATAATTCATGCAAATGGTGAGAGAGACAGTATATACTTTCATTACCGCTTTTTAGTTTAGGATGCTACTCAACTACTCTATAGTGAATTCAGATTACGAGTTAATAAAATGCTAAAATACAAGAACTCACATTCTCATATAAAAAAAGAAAATCATTAAGTATTATGCAGAAAAAATGACTAATCAGATGAATGAGGGTTAAAAGTATATACTGTCAACATGAAGAATAATTAGAGACTGATATTAAAAGGATGGACCTTTTGAGCAGCCATACTCATCTGTAATCAAGATTACTTTCATATTAGACAGCAGTAAAAAAGAAGTCAGAAAAACAATTTTAATTTTTAAGGTACTGCAACTGATAATACTCATGTACTCTCCCCTCCTCCAATGCCCAAATCTGTTTAAAAACTTCACATACTTGTATAGTTCACTTAATAATACAATGCTAAGAATGTAGCACAAAACCAAAAAAGAATTCAGTGTTCAGTGTTACTTTTGAGCAACTGTTGAAAATTTTCATCATTTCTTATGTTCACCAAAAAACTGATGAATAAACTGATCTAGACCGGTATTGGTGACAGAATAAAAAAGGAAATAAAGCTAATTAAAATCTAACATTGCTGATGTTAAAAACAGAATTACTAATGAAAATGGCAAAATACAAGTTTATCCTCGCTTAACTAGATTATTTACTTCTTATAAGAAATACACATACACATATATCCGTACTATGTACACAAATAGCATTGTTTGTAAATTAACTTCTGTACATACAGTATGATTTTCCAAGTACAGCTTGACTTGGCTCTCCCTGATTTTTAAATATTAAGCATTTAATTTTCAGTTTTTAGAACATATAACTATGGAAAAAAATCCCAAAAGATATATATATATATATATTATATATTACTTGTGATTACAAAAGAACAAGTAACTTAAAACACTTACGGTAACTACTTTCACTATCGCTGGCATTAGAGGTTATGTGCTCTGAAATTGCAGGACAATGGGAAAAAAAAACCAGTGTCATGAGTTTAAAAAACAGCAAATTATCAAAATAAACACAAGGCAACATTACAAAATGTTGATATATAAACCAATATACCCAAAGAATTTTTAAAAAGCATTTTTTACTTTCTTTGAAAAGTTTTATTTTTTCAAATAAATAAATAAGAATTAAAAGGAAAAAAACCTTGTAATTAAGGACAATGTTTCATTTTTGTACAACACAATTTATGACAAATCAATATTAAAATATGAAGTAGACTATGACAAAGAGGATAACGTGATCCTATTACCCCAACTGTAAGCCATAAAACCTAAAGAGAAAATGTACTTGGCACCATTTAATTTAGTTTATGAAACAATAAAGACTGACAATGGAGACAAATTATATTTGAGCAAACACATGCCCATTTTAATGAAGGGAGGTCTTAAAAAATAAATAAATGATCTTGCTTTTAGTTCAGTTTCTTTCTTGGTTCCTGAAAAGAAATGATAACCCAGTGTTTCTGAGATCACTTAAAATATTATAGATTTAGATGCCTCAAAAATAATCAAATGGAAGATAATTCTAGTGGGTGGGATTTTAAAATAGACTAGTATTTCTGAGAAACTCTTTGATAAAACTAACAATGGCTGCTTTGTAAAACACAGAAGATAAAGCAAATTCAGCCAGGTTCATTGCATGGCCCCTCCTTAAACATGACCTCATTCCATAACTTCATTTTTTTAGTAAACATCAGGTGCTCTACCCATGTAAATGTAATATCCAAGGTTCTTTCAATAAATATCTCCCTTGAATAAAACAAAGTAATTTTATTTATAAAAAGTAAAAGCCACAATAGTTCATGGGAGGGCGGGCAATCTAAGTATCTTATATGAAGCAAAGGAAAAAAACAAAGGATAAGGAAAAAGTTTGACAAGTATTTGCTGTACCATGCTACACAGTTTCATAAAACCAAGTGCCACTACTGAAAAGTGCAGAGAATTATGAACTGAAAATTTCAAGTAAAGATAACAGTTCTTGAATTGCTGCCATAGTGAAAAACAAATGTTGTTCTAACCTACAAAGACAAGGTAACTTTTTTTTTAACGGTGTCATTGATATACAATCTTATGAAGGCTTCATATGAGCAACACTGTGGTTACTACATTCACTCATATTATCACGTCCCTGGGGCCCCCACCATTGCAGTCACTGTACATCAGTGTAGTAAGATGCTATAGAGCCATTACTTGTCTTCTCTGTGATATACTGCCTTCCCCATGACTCCTCTACATTATGTGTTAATCATAATGCCCTTTAATCCCCTCCTCCATCCCTCCCCTCCCACCCTTTCCTTTGGTAACTGCTAGTCTTTTGGAGTCTGAGTCTGCTGCTGTTTAGTTCTTTCAGTTTTGCTTTCTTGTTATACACCACAAATGAATGAAATCATTTGATACTTGTCTTTCTCCATATGGCTTATTTCACTGAGCATAATACCCTCTAGTTCCATCCATGTTGTTGCAAATGGTAGGATTTGTTTTCTTCTTATGGCTGAATAATATTCCACTGTGTGTATGTACCACCTCTTCTTTATCCATTCATCTACCGATAAGACACTTAGGTTGCTTCCATATCCTGGCTGTTATAAATAGTGCTGCGATAAGCATAGGGGTAGATATGTCTTCTTGAATCTGTGATCTTGTTTTCTTTGGGTAAATTCCTGGGAGTGGAATTCCTATGTCAAATGCTATTTCTATTTTTAGTTTTTTGAGGAATCTCCACATTGTTTTCCACAATGGTTGAACTAATTTACATTCCCACCAGTGTAGGAGGGTTCCCCTTTCTCCACATCCTCACTAGCATTTGCTATTGCTTGTCTTTTCGATGTTGGCCATCCTAACTGGTGTGAAGTGGTATCTCATTGTGGTTTTAGTTTGTATTTCCCTGATAATTAGCGATGTGGAGCATCTTTTATGGGCCTGCTCACCAGCTGAATCTCTTCTCCGGAGAAGTGTCTGTTCAGATCCTCTGCCCATTTTTTAATCAGGTTATTTGCTTTTTTGGTGTTGAGGCACGTGAGTTATATTTTGGATGTTAACCCCTTGTGAGTTATGTAATTTACGCATATATTCTCCCATACCGTAGTATGCCTTTCTGCTCTATTGATGGTGTCCTTTGCTGTACAGAAGCTTTTTAGTTTGATGTAGTCCCCTTTGTTCAGTTTTGCTTTTCCTTTGCCCAAGAAGATGCGTTCAGGAAAAAAGTTGCTGATGTTTATATTCAAGAGAGTTTTGCCTATGTTTTCTTCTAAGAGTTTTATGGTTTCATGACTTACATTCAGGTCTTTGGACCCATTTCGAGTTTACTTTTGTGTATGGAGTTAGACAATAAATCAGTTTCATTCTCTTACATGCAGCTGTCCAGTTTTGCCAGCACCAGTTGTTGAAGAGGCTGTCACTTCCCCCTTGCGTATCCATGGCTCCTTTACCATATATTAATTGGCTATGTATGTATGGGCTTATATCTCAGCTCTCTACTCTGTCAAGATTACTTTCCTAATCATGGCTATGTATATTTTAAATAAAGCAGGGACATTAAAGATGTTAAGACTGAATAATGTATAAGCACATATGACATGCTGGTTTTTGAAAGTTTCTATTTAAAAACTTCTTCCCACATTACCACATGGATTTCAATATGATCATCTAAAATTGTTGTATAATATTCTGTAGGACTCATAAATCATGATATACCTTACTACTTACTATTCATACATTGTGGTTTGCTTTACACTGTTTTCTACAAATATCAACAAATTATTATGAATGCCTTCCTTTATATAGCTTTTTACCTTTTGTCCTATCTCCTTAAAATTCATTCCCAGAAGTAGGAATGCCACAGGACAAAAAAAATTCTTAAGTTTATACTAGTACTGATATTGCACTCTGCAATCGCTAACATATAAAAGAAAGAAACATTAGTCACTGCAATGGAGTGGGTACAGAGGGAGAGTAGGTATAAGTAACAAAATTAACCATGAGTTGACAATTATAGAAGCAGCATAAATAAATACTTGTGGGGTTTATTTTACTATTCTTTTACTGTTGAGCACATAATAAAAAGTTATAGTTACTGTAATTTTTTTTCTATCTTTTCTGGGGATTTCTCCTACTCTTCTTGTCTCCTTCAAGATTACTAATAGGTGTTAAGCAATCAAATTCTTCAAGTTCTTTCAAGTATTCTTTTACATAACTCCTTAAAATAAAATTTTGCTACTCATACGGTCCTAGAGACAGTATCACCGTCATTGCTTGGGAGCTTATTAGAAAGTTAAATCCTTTTTTTCCTGATAATTAAAAATAATATTTTCAAGGAAGTTCATCAAAGAATATATTCAAACACACAATAAACATATAGGAAGGTGTTTAAGTTTATTAACTATCAGGGAAATGCAAATTAAAACCACAATGGATATCTGTACCATCTACCAGAATAGCTAAAATGAAAAGACAAAAACAAAACAGGTATGTCAAGCACAGAGAAGGAAATGTAGCAACTGGAACTCACATACTACTAGGGCAGGATAGGGGTAGGTAAACTAATACAACCAATTTGGGAAACTACTTGCCAGTACCTACTAAAGCTGAACATATATACGCATCTATGACCCAGCAATTCCTTTCCTAGGTATTTCCCCAACAGAAAGACCTATAGATGCTCACCAAAAGACACATATAAGAAGTTTCAAAACAATACTATCTAAAATAGCCCTAAACATGTTTGTTTATATAAATCTGAGTAATATATGTACAGTTTCATATTTTACTTTTTCATTTATATTGTGAACATTTTCCCATGTCATTATGTTTAATATGATTTTAATGGTTATATAATGTTAAAAAGTAAGGATAAATAATTTTTCATAAACCTCCCAACTGCAAGACATTAGGATAGTTTCAATTTTTTTGGGTTGTAATTTCTAAACAATATTAAAGTAAACATCCTGATAAACAAACTTTTACCTCCATCTGTGATTATGTCCTAAAGGTAAACTCCTTGAAGAAGAATGAATAGATCAAGATATGCTTTTCCAGAAAGGCTGTTCCAATTTACACTCTCAAAAGTAACATATTAAAAGTAGTCATTTCACAGAACCCTTTCCAATACTGGGTTCTCCTTTAAAAGAAAAGTGGGCCAAGGTGATGGATGAGTAAAACATATCATTTTGTTTACTGATTATTAGGGACATTAAACATTTTTTTATATGCTTATTTCATTTGCTAATCTTTTGACCACTCTTCTCATTTCCTTTGCCAGTTATCTAATTAATGAAGTTAGTCTGTTTCTTATTGGCCTGTTAAAAATTTGTAGTGTAAAGACATTATCCTTTTGACAGACATTGTATAAATATATTCAAGCTTTTATTTTTATTTTTATGATATTTGATGACAACTATTTCAAACCTCTCAACCAAGGCTCACCTTTCTCATCAAATATTTCTTCCTGAGAACGTACATCATGTCTTTTTGCTTTACACTCACCCACTACAAATCATCTCTCATGAAAAATTATGGCTTTTACACTTATTCTTAACTTAAAAGTAAGTCTGGTTTTGAAAACTAGGGGCTCTGCACAACTCTGCTTAAATAAGTCTTTAAGATGAGGAGAAAGGAAACATAACAGGAAACCTATGTGCCTATGAGTAAGATTCTGAAGTGTTCTACAAAATGGGAAGCTATAAAAATTGAGCTGCATGCCACAGACAGCTAAAAACCTTGTCTGAAACTGTGTATCATGATTTCACTTTTAAGCACCTTTATATAAGCCCCTCCTAAACCGTATTTCCCTTTAGTCTCTATTAAAGGTATCTTATCCACTTTTTTCCTCCTGAGCTTTTCCAAAATTGCTTTCTTAAAGCATAAAAGCCTTACAGGTTTTTATTTCTAGCTTTTCACAAGTTATGATGATTTAGTTGTATTATCTCAGATTTCCCTCCTACTCTGATTAGTTCTGTTAGTCAAAATTAGGTTTGGGAAGGCAATTTTTTCTCATTGTTTCCTCTACTGTCAAAAGGGAAAACAATTATTTGATTTTCTTTTTTGTAGAATCACTGAATTCATTTCTATGGAAAGTATTTTAGGATATGCTCTTCAGTTAAACACCCTATTTCTTTCAAAGATTGTGTGAAATTACATGCAGAGGTACAGCTTTCTCGATATTCTGTATTGTTTCACATCTCTTAAACAGGTTTATTTCCATGGTTCTCAGTACCTTTATGAGTCCTGTTCTTACAAGGCTTGATAAATACCTATATGAGGTTGCATTAATTTTTTTCCTACATTATAATCTCACAGGATTTTGCTCAGCTTATTCCTTGTTTATATCTTGAGCTCTAAGAGAACACAGATAATGGAGGCTACCAATAATGTCCTTCACCTACCTTTCTTCCCAGTATTTTCTACTGTATAATGGACCCCTTATCAACTGCTGGTCATCTGTTTTATGTGATAACCTCCATCATATCCAGTTTTAGAATTTCATCTTTTTCTGTCTCCTTCAACATTTTCCAAATAAAATATTTTTGACTTGATCATCAAGTTACCGGTGAATAAATTCTTTCAGGCACAGAAACCTATCATTCAAGGTATCTTAAATCACTGTCCAGAAAATTAAATCCTTTCCTAAAACAAACTGGTAATCAGTTAGCATCTGATTCTCTTTCCAAGTTCTAGTCCTCACTTAAAATGAGAGAACGAAAACATGATGTGGTCAAATAGAATTATTATCCATCATAACAGTATCAATATGGGAACCAAATTCTTCATTCACTTCTTTTTGCAATGAGTTTTCCATAGGTCTCTGATAACTCAACAGATAGTAAATATCTCTGGGTCCATTTGTTGATCCATGCCACCTCTAAAGTATGTTATCATTCTTAAAATAAATTCCATTATCATTAAGATTCTGTGGAAATATTTTCCAGTTTTATAGATTTTTACTGATAATTTTTCCCAAAGTAAGAGATTAAAAAAGCATACCACTAGTAATAGTAAATCTATGGCTCTTGCCAAATCCTAAAAAGGCACATGTAAAAATAACAAAATGTGTCTAACAGAAATAATTACATATAAAGCATACTGCCTACAACCTAATACAAACCTTTAATTATTAAGGTTGAAACAAAAGTCAAGTACTTATATAGTTTAGATTAAAATTCCAGTATAAAGTTAGCATAAATCAGAGAAAAAAGTCTTCTCTGATATTTAAATGTTTATTAACGTAGACCTTAGAAAGTTAAAAAATTTTGGCTATATCCTTTATGATCAATGAATTTTAAAGAAATGTTTTCAAAATGCTTAAACCAAAGAACTATCTAGAAAAAAATTTTAGCCTAAAAGATTATTTCTATGACTCACTGTCACTTAAAATTTCACATTTAATTAATTTGAAAACACCCACATTTAAAATTTTGTTTGCTAAAATGGCTTTTCTTTCACTCATTCACTCCAACATTCACTGAATGACTCCTGTATATAAGACTCTGTACCAACTTTTATATGAAGATTAAATACTAGCTAGAAAATTAAAAAAGAACAACACAATAAAAACCAAAGACAGACAACATCTTGGTTAAAGGAAAAACAAAGGGTATTTCTTATAATTCTTTTCATAACTTACAACCTCCTTAAAATAGAGATACACAATTTTATCCCTCTACAGACTGCTATGAACTTGAGGTCCACAATTCTCTAGTACTTAATTAAGATCTATTGTGTTTTATAGTTTCACATTATAGCAATGCTTTTCTAATACAGAATCAAAGTGATTTGAACTTGTTTTAACAAAAAAAGGGGGGCCATAAAACTACAAGGAAGATTATTTTCTACATTCTAATAATGAGGGCAGGTAGTACCATTTCAAAGAACTTGAAGTCTTTTATTTAAAAAATTCATGACAAAAGTAACTGCCATAAAAGCTACAAAAAGGAAAACTTAAGTATGAGCACAGAATTTTTCAAATGACATATGAAAAATGGAGCATTAGAAAAACAAAAGGTGTGTATTATGAAAATAAAAATCCCAAGCAAATTAACATGAAAAGTCTAAAAGCAATCTAAATCATACACCTCCTCATGCCAGAAGGGCACTACCATGAATCTCAAAATGTATCTGAAAAAGGTAGGTCTGTAGATGGAGGTTAAAAAATAACTTGGGAGTATTTTGATCACTTACTCAGGCCTTTTGATCCCATGTCGTCAGGGATCTCCTGTAGAGAGTAGTTTCCAGAGAGCAAGCAATAAAAAGATAATCAAAGAAAATAGTTGTCAGTAATGCATAAAATTGGTGCTACAATAAGAGACAGTTCCAAGACCATTACAGGTGCACATATCTTAAGAGCGTTTTTGTAGATTTCTGAAAGTCTGAAATAAACTAGCAGCTACATGTCACTTACTGAAAGGATGAAAGTTCTATCTTAGAGGCAAATTAGGGTAGAGAAGCAAAATTTGAGACTATTTCTTGTTACTTTAAAAGTAAAATTCAGACTGTCTACATATAATGAAGAAGTACAGTAAGATGGAATGATTTCAGGAGACCTATTAAACAAGAATGGCAGTGCTATTCTTAGAAATCAGTAAGTAGCTTCTTGTATCCATGTTTTTCTTCTCAAATATTCTTCAAAGGTATGTTAAATGTTTTTTTGTAAGAATCCTTACATCAAAGAATTTATTTTAAACATATAGCTTAAAATATTGTTTATTTCAAATTAAGAACTCCTAAAGTGCCAGAAAAGTTAAGATTGGTGTAACAAATTAATTTATGCCTGTTAAGTTGCCGCTGATTAAGACAATTAGTAACCTGTTGCAGCTCTTGAAACTGTCTCCATGGTAACAACCAACTGCAGGGCAGTAGGTCCCTCTACATTTATTTTCAGTTGACCACTGGATCCACATACTTACGGTCAGCATCACTTGTTTCCTGCTCACTCTGGTCCTTGTTCTTGTAGAAGGGGAATTTTCGGGAAAAGAGGTTCTTTTTACGCTTGTCATTGAATGACTGCTGAAGAAGAGAAGGAGGGGCAAAACAAAGGGATGTCTACTGTCTGTGTGTACAAAGGCCCAGCCTAGCAGCTCTGTGAAAGCTGACTCTTGTGACCACAGTGTGCAGTTTGTATCTGAATTTTACTTTAATCACATATAAAGTGAATTTCTGTTTTTGTATTAACTCCTCTAATTCTAATTGTCTTACAACGTGAAAAATTTAGAGTGTAATTCAGTAATACCTAAAAATAATGGACAAGTGCTACTTGATAAAAAAGGGAACAGCAAATCAGATTAGCTGCTGCTATAATACAAAGCAAGTTTTGTATTTTGATCCACATTTTTCTAGATTTCCAGGTACCAGGAACTTTATGTAGCATAAGTTATTTTAAATGGTACTCAAGCTGTTCAAATTTTTTTTATGTATTAGGTAATAATCTTCATTTTGCTTGGCTTGAGTACATTTCTCCCCCCTTCTTTTTTTTGGTGCATCTCCAACAAAATAATGAAAAAGCTACTATTAAAAAAGAAAATAAAAGCAACTGAGAAAGTTGCTTAGGGCTGAATATTTTAAAACAATCTTTTTTATGGAGAAGGGAAAAAAGAAAATCAAATGCTTATGGCATGAATCAGAAAATGGGAAGAAAACTAAGAGGGGGTCCATAAGCACAGTCCAGCAAAAGATTTATCAATGCTATCAAACCAAGGAAGAAGAAGAGTCAGAACTCTCCTGATAACTTGAATGCTATCACAACTGATTTATTTGTCTTAAAATTCTATCCTTATCTATGTTAAAAGTATATAGAAATAAAGTAGAACCAGATTCAATCCTTTGGCACCATGTCCTGATTAGGGAATACAAGTTTGATGCCCATAAAAGCCAAAAAGGCAATTAAGATTCTATCAGTTTATACATAATTGCTATGAGGGAGTTGCACAACTAATTTGATGTCACTTATTGCAGGCAGGGATGTTGGAAATAAGTTTTCCACTTTCTTGAAAGTCCCATTTATGTATTCATAGATTTAAAAGCATGGAGCACAAAGAATGATGCAGCTATTAAAGAGGAAAAGCTTCTTTTGTAATTTCTGGCATAGGCATCCATGTCTTGAAGGAAATGGCCTTACCGATCAATGACACTGGATATTATTATTATTATTGTTATTATTTTTTGAAGCGAGAACAATATAAAGGATAGAAAAATTTGTCCTGATTTTTCTTGATTTTATCCACATCTTAATGCTATCATTATTCTGAAGTATAACAACAAGCAGTATATTTTTGGCACGCCTATATTTTTAAGCATGTGATACCAGGTGATAAGGGTGATCAAGTAGCCTTTAACTTAAAGGGACCTTAGCTCAATTTCTGTTACTTGAAAGGATTTATTTTGGTAAGAATCTTTATTTAAAAAAATTTTTCATTTTTACCTTTATATATCAATAATTCAGGATTAATAAGTCCACAGTTTGTTAGTCATGCAAACTGGCTTTATTTCAATATTAAATTTTGAAGGCTCTGATACCTCTAACCAGAAGTTAAAAACAAAGTTTTTGAGAAAAAAATATTGTGGAGAAATGTGGGTTTATAATTATTAAATAAACTGTCAAGTAGCATTATTTGAATAAAAATCTTTGCTTGAATCCAAATTTTAGAAAAAAGAAAAGTTTCAAAAGAGAAACATTTATTGTAATCAAATTTAAGGAAGGACTAAATCTTTTGTTCATGACAATCATTGGTTTTGAATTTAGTAATAATTTTTATGCTATCTGATGAAAGTGATATTTTTAATAAAAGATTATTTACCCCTTCTACTGCATTTATAGTGGTCAGAGTCAGTTTCACAGCAAACAACCAAAAGAAACATGAAGTTTAAAATGTTTTGATTTTTGATATCTTTGCAGTTAGCCAAAATGAGATACCATAAAGATATCATAATATAGGATAGAAAGAAATGTTTGTTAGTTAAGAAATCAATTAATTGTATTACATTTAAAATCCTCCAGGTGACAAATTTATTAGAAGTGAAAAGAGCACAAGCAAACAAGACAAAAAATGTGTAGGGCAAACACAAACCTGAAGAAACACACTACCTCCAGTTTCTCTATATATTTCAAAACAAAATATTCTGTTTAATTAACATTATTAGTGCTATGTTGCAAGACAGGGTGTAATAAAAATAACTGATAAAAATATCACAAATACATGATACATACATTAAATATCTGAATATAATTTCCATAGTATTTCCAAATAGTTAAATGAATGCTTAAAATGTTAATGAGAAACTGAAATGTTACTATGTCTGTAGTGGAAATAAAGTCCATTAACCACCATGTAAGGAAAGCAAATGAAGAACTTAGAATGGGAAATGCTATTACAGGAAGAAACGCAGTTCTGTATCAATGGCAAGCGTATTTTTACCCCACTCAGTATCATGCATACTTTTGGTGCTGTGTTAGAACACAGTAACTGTGTATAAAGTTGGTTACAGTCAACAAACAAGCTTTAAATATGTCGTTAATTCAGTTAACTTTTTACAGTGTGAAAGAAAAGTTATTAACATGCAACCTCTTCGATACATTGACAGTGTATTTTCCTAAACTATTTTTAAAGACATAAAAAACAAGCACAAAAAGCACTGCATATATTTTACATCCTAAGCATTTACTTGGAATTTTTTTTACTCCAAAAAATTTCTATTTTAAATATTGCTTCAACCACACTATATGATTTTGCATTTTCTAAAAGCTACAAGTTAATTTTAAAGGAATTTATCATTTCTAAAATAACCGAATGCAATTTACTCAGTTTAAATTTATTTGATCATGGGTCATATTTAGGTCTTTTAAATTTTAAAGCTTTTAAAGTTAGAGTGGTTAGTGATATCAGAAATGTACAGAGTAGAGTTCACTTTATTTGATAAGTTTACTTTCCACATTCATTTTAAATATGATCAAAAGTCATATAAAACTTTTGCTTTAGATTAAAAAAAACCCAAAACATAAACCATTGTTCTCATACTATTTCAACATAACACGTGTTCAGCTCTTTCTTTAGGTTTATTGCCAGAATATTTCATTGCAGTAATTACACATGCAGTACATGACAATGCCTATATCTTTTTCATCTACTGACATCCATTAGATTCAAACAGGACTTAAGGTAAATAAAACAAAAATACACCTAAAATACATATGAAAGAATTTCAATGTTATTTCTGATTGTCTATAAACTCCTCCTGACTTCCCTTCATTTGCTCATAACAATTCATATTCATTCAAAAATTTGATAAATTATTAATAATAAAAGGGGAAAAGAAGAAGGAAATTTCCATGGATTAACTTGTAAAAACCCATTAACTTACATTATGATCTACTTAACTTTTGGGGGGCCTATTTTCTTAGGAGACTCATGATTAAATTAGCTATCATGATTAATACTGGTAACACAGTTTCTAACTGGACAGCTAAACGAAGGCTGAATTAATTTCATTTGTAAAAATAACCCTGACCAAAAGAATCTTAAAATATACCAAATGACAGTTCTGATAATTTGGAAAGGTCCATAAATGGGTGCTTTAACTTAATAAATTGCTTACTTCAGTATCTACTAGTAAAGCACAATGGTGAGAGCTGTTGATAGTTAATTCTTATGGCAAAATTCTTCTTATTTTAATAATGTAGCTTTAACAAGAATTATGAAGAAGCCTATTATCTTCAATTATTAATTTCTAGAAATACAGAAATTATTTTTCTATAGGGGGGAAAAAGAGGCTTCATATACTCACCCCTTTATCTCCTCTTGTTTTAGAATTGAATTTCACTGTTTTTAAACGGGCTCGTTCTTTCTTTTCAACCCTGTCAAAGTATAGAATATTATTTTTTAAGTATACCAAACATATCTAAGGGTGTAACTAGAAATCATCAGAACTGATACTTTAATGTAGGGTATTTTTATATTCTAAACCTTCAGACGCCATCTAGGGTTGCATCTTAAATTAGAATTTCTGAAATGGAATACAAGGCTCATTTTATTACAAAACAAAACCACTTGTAAGTATCAAAATACAGTATATATGTGTGTATTTATGTAAGCACTCAATTCTGTAATTATACTGAAATTATTATGATGCACCATTTTTGAGCATAGCAATTTTCCTGTTTTCTGCTTGTTTTGTTTAGTTTAAATATTAGTGTAGCGGAGCATACATGCTAAAAATTAAGTGTAAGAGAGAGAAAGCAAATGGGGCAAAATGTTAACAACTGGTGAAAAGTAGGTGAAGGATATTTGGGTACTTCTTGTACTATTCCTGCATTTCTCTTGTCCTTACTTCTCTGTAGCTCTGAAATTTTTAAAAATAAAAAGGTCAGAAATAAAAAAAATTAAGCTTAACTCCAATGATATATTTGTATATACATACAGTAACCAATTAAAGTGTACAGAATAAAAAGTTTTAAAGTATCTTTGGAAGAATATACAAAAACTGGTAACCTTACTTTTCCCTATAGATGGGAAATGGGTGCTTGGCAAAAGGGGTTAAGATGAAGCCTGTATAGCTTTTAACTCTTGAATTTTGAACCTTGTTGAAGTGTTACCTATTCAAAATAAGCAAGCAAACAAAACTATATCAAAACAAATGTTTCATGTGGATTCTAACACCAATATGAATCTTGCAAAATTGCAGGTAAACTTTTATAAATCCTCAACATCAACACAGCAATTATGTTAGTATATAGTAGAAAAATCTACCAAAACAGCTTATGAATTAATGCATTTTCTTCATTACCTAGCTATACAGTTTTACTATGGGTAGAGAAGAACCTTAGCAATCATGGATTTAAAATTGTTTTTTTTTTTTTACTATTCCAGAACAATCCTGAGGGTCCATGATACGAGTAATTAATTTATAATTCTGCCTAGGCACTTACTGAGGTTGCTGCAAAACTAACATTCACAGAGAGAATATTTACAACTCAAAATGGCTTTGTTTTTTAATCATTATCTTGTTAACTAAACAGTTGAGTAATTTACACTGTGTTCATTTGTAAATATTGTTCCTGAAAGAAAGCTAAGACTTGTAGGAACTAAAATTCCCTGTGCTATTATCAGATGTAAAGATATCTAAGAGAGTTCTATTTAAGAAAATACAAATTTGAATACATTCAAGAATGTTATAGCATAATTAGTTGTCACTTCATGTTATATTTTAGGGGAGAAAAACTATATTCTACATTAATCATAAGTTTGGGAATCTGTCAAGGTCTCAAGACAATATCTCTTACCTAGCTTCTGCTTTAAAACCCAACCTTATAGAATTTTTATACAAAACGAAAAAAAATGTCTTTCTGTTAGGCAGAAAGAAATGAGCGGGATGAAAAGGAGAAAGGGCCCCCCTACAAAGATGACTCAGAGAGTTGATCAAATAGAGCCAGAAAGCCAGAAATGACTCAAATAGTTAATCAGATGAAGCCACATGGTTCAAAAGTGACTCAGGAAATGTCTAGGGTCTCCCCAGATAAGAAACATCAGAAGCCCAGGCACAGCACAGCCCCTGTCCCCATTTCACCAATCAGAACAAGCCTAGGGAGCTGACAGATGTCAATCAAGGACCTCTCTGCCCTGCCGAAACCATATAAAAAGAAGCCTCAGAATGAGCATCCAGGCCTGTCTTGTCTTAGGCAGGCCTGCCCTGTTACTCTATGCAGAGGGCATTAAAACTTACTTTGCTTTCTTGACTTTGGTCTCTCGTCTCACTGTATCTGACTTCCTTGCAACATTGAGCTGAGTCCTTTCCCTCCTAACATTTCCACCAAAGTTATCATATTTTGCCTTTGATGCAGGCACATGTAAAGCCTTTATAAGATATGAGGCTCCAAGGAATAAGACAATTTTTAGGAACTCTAACCTTGATATTTAAGATGTGAGGCTTCTATTGACTCAACAAGGCAAAGAGAAAGATTTCTGAATTTAACGCAACTATGTTCTATTCTAGGAAAAAAGTTATGCTGAGGGCTGCACTGCTAAAAGAGGAGTGGCTACTAAATTTAAGATCTGGCCAAACAGTTGGATCTTGTTAAATATATGGATCTAGCCAACAACAGTCATAAATCTTAAAATCACAATTACATATCTTGGTAATAACTTGATATTACTACTCTTCAAACTTCTACAATTAGGTATGCATATACAGGTAAAGGTTTATTAATAGGTATATGATTTGGCATACTTATTAATTATAGAGACTCTTAATAAGTATACATCCAACTCATTAGCAAGAATGGAACAAGTTTAGTATATTATATGATTCACCTAAGTAAAGTTAATTAACTAGCTATAGTAAACATTAATGTCTCACTAATGATTTTTACTGGCTATCTTATAGGGGTTCTCTAAGCTGGGATTCTTTTCAAAGACAGTCTGCACTTAACCACTTTGCCACTAGGTGGTAAGTATGCACCAATGAATCAGTATAATAAATGGTTAAAAGCAAAGAGGAAAGATCAGTAACTGTGCTGATAATTCCAAATTAGGGAAGAAAAAAGAGATGTGAAGCATATTACTAGACACTTCTAAAAGTTTTGCACTGACAACACTTTCATTTTTTAAGTCTAAAGGAAACAATCCTCAAAATCAAAAACCCTGAAAATTTAGGTTTTATCACTGCCTACATAGAAAAACTACAGAAGCTTTTCCCTTTCCCTCCAATGGTATGCATACATGGTGCAGTGACTTCAAGTATGCTTACTTTGTTTGTAGCAACTAGTAGGAGCTTTCATAGAAATTTCTGTATGGGGGCATCATATTGAGACAGGGACCCTGGGTTTACACAGAGTAGGATGAGGGCCCCCAGAAAAAGCAAGGTATGATAAGTACCATCAGAGCAATGTAAATATATGCAAAGAAACCCCCTATCAAAACTCTGTGTTAAACATTAAGCTCTAGAGTCATTCTTCAGTGAGATCAGTTAATATTCCCCAGGTAAAGGAAAGTAGCCCATGTTTTCTGCTACACTAATCATTTGTAAGATTCACTTTAGCATGCTAAAAGGCCCAGGTCTATGTGCTGTTTTTCCTCCTTAAGACCTGATCAGGTGATTTGCAACCTGGGCAATTAATAATGGCAAGCAAGCCCAACCATAAACAACATAGTAAAAGCGAGAAAGATTCCATCTTACATTGCCTTTTTTCTTTTATTAAGGTATCATTGATATACTCATGAAGGTTTCACAAGACAAACAAATTAGTTATTACATTTACCCTTATTATCGAGTCCCCCCCATACCCCATTGCAGTCACTGTCCATTAGTGTAGTAAGATGCCACAGAGTCCCTACTTGCTTAGATTGCCTTTTAAACTCTTTACTAAACAGACAATAACTCTGCATTATAGGGGGACAAGAAGAAGAGAGAGAAAAAGGGATAGAAACTGTCCTTGAAGAAATAATTGCTGAAAACTTCCCCAAGCTGGGGAAGGAAACAGTCTCTCAGACCATGGAAGCACACAGATCTCCCAACACAAGGGACCCAAGGAGGACAACACCAAGACATTTAATAATTAAAATGGCAAAGATCAAAGACAAGGACAGAGTATGAAAGGCAGCCAGAGAGAGAAAAAAGATCACCGAGAAAGGAAAACCCATCAGGCTATCATCAGACTTTTCAACAGAAACCTTATAGGCCAGAAGAGAATGGCATGATATATTTAATGCAATGAAAGGCCTAGAATGAAGAATACTGTATCCAGCATGATTATCATTTAAATTTGAAGGAGGGATTAATCAATTCCTAGACAACAAAACTTGAGGGAATTTGCCTCCCACAAACCACCTCTACAGGATATTTTAAGGGACTGCTCTTGATGGAAGCACTCCTGAGGCTAAGTAGATGTCACCAGAGAAAATAAAATCACAGCAAAGAAAGTAGACCAACCAAATACTAACTAAAGGCAAAAAATAAAATCAACTAGACACAAAAGCAGTGAAAGGAAACACAAAAGAGTACAGAATAAACACCTAACATATGAAGAGTGGAGAAGGAAGAATAAGAAGGGAGAGAAATAAAGAATCATCAGACTGTGTTTATAATAGCTTAATAAGAGAGTTAAAGTTAGACGGTTAGATAGTAAAGAAGCTACCCTTGAACACTGGTAACCACAAATCCAAAGCCTGCAATGGCAGTAAGTACATATCTATTGATAATCACCCTAAATGTAAATGGACTGAATATACCAATCAAAAGACACAGAGTAACAGAATGGATAAAAAAGAAGACCCATCTATATGCTGCTTATAAGAGACTCACCTCAAACCCAAAGACATGCACAGACTAAAAGTGAAGGGATGCAAAGGGTATTTCATGCAAACAATAGGGAGAAAAAAATCAGGTGTTGCAGTACTTGTATAAGGCAAAATAGACTTCAAAACAAAGAAAGTAACAAGAGACAAAGAAGGACATTATATAATGATAAAGGGGGCAGTCCAACAAGAGGATATAACCATTCTAAATATCTACGCACCCAACACAGGAGCACCGACATATATGAAACAAATACTAACAGAATTAAAGGAGGAAATAGAATGCAATGCATTTACTTTAGGAACCTTCAACACACCACTCACTCCAAAGGACAGATCCACCAGACAGAAAATAAGTTAGGACACAGAGGCACTGAACAACACACTAGAACAGATGGACCTAACAGACATCTATAGAACTCTACACCCCAAAGCAACAGGATACACATTCTTCTCAAGTGCACATGGAACATTCTCCAGAATAGACCACATACTAGGCCACAAAAAGAGCCTCAGTAAATTCAAAAAGACTGAAATTCTGCCAACCAACTTCTCAGATGTAGAACAAAAACAAAAACGCTCACAAACACATGGAGGGTTGACAACATGCTCCTAAATAATCAACAGATCAATGACCAAATTAAAACAGAGATAAAGCAATACTTGGAGACAAATGACAACAACAGCACAATGCTCCAACTTCTGTGGGACGCAGTGAAGGTTGTTCTAAGGGAAAGTATATAGCAATAGAACAGGCCTATTTAAAGAAAGAAAACATTCCCAAATGAATAGTCTAAAGTCACAATTATTGACACTGGAAAAGAAGTACAAATGAGGCCCAAAGTCAGCAGAAGGAGAGACATAAAAAAGATCAGAGAAGAAATAAATAAAATTGAGGAGACTAAAACAATAGAAAAAAATCAATGAAATCGAAGGCTTCTCTTTGTGAAAATAAACAAAATAGATAAACCCCTAGCCAGACTTATTAAGAGAAAAAGAGAATCTACACACATAAACAGAATCAGAAATGAGATAGGAAAAATCACGATGGATCCCACAGAAATACAAATAAGTATTAGAGAATACTATGAAAATCTATATGCTAACAAGCTGGAAAATCTAGAAGAAATGGACAACTTCCTAGAAAAATACTACCTTCCAAGACTGACCAAGGAAGAAACAGAAAATCTTAACAGACCAATTACCAGCAACAAAATTGAATCGGTAATCAGAAAACTACCCAAGAACAAAACCCCAGGCCAGATGGAGTCACCGCTAAATTTTATCAGACATATAGAGAAGTCATAATACCCAGTTTCCATAATGTTTTCCAAAAAATAGAAGCGGAGGGAATACTTCCGAGCTCATTCTATGAAGCCAACATCACTCTAATACCAAAACCAGGCAAAGACCCCACCAAAACAGACAATTATAGACCAATATCCATGATGAACACAGATGCGAAAATACTCAACAAAACATTAAGAAACAGAATTCAAAAATACATCAAGAGGATCATACACCATGGTCAAGTGGGATTCATCACAGGGATGCAAACATGGTACAACATTCGAAAATCCATCAACATCATCTACCATGTCAACAAAAAGAAGGACAAATACCACATGATTATCTTCATAGATGCTGAAAAAGCATTTGACAAAATTAAAATTCAACATCCATTCATGATAAAAACGCTCAACAAAATGGGTATAGAGGGCACGTACTTCAACATAATAAAGGCCACATATGACAAACCCACAGCCAAATCATACTTAACAGTGAGAAGATGAAAGCTTTTCACCTAAGATCGGGAACAAGACAGGGATGCACAGTCTCCCCACTGATATTCAACATAGTACTGGAGGTACTAGCTATGACAATCAGACAAAACAAAGAAATACAAGGCATCCAGATCGGTAAAGAAATCAAACTGTCACTATTTGCAGATGACATGATATTGTACATAAAAAACCCTAAAGAGTACTCCAAAACTACTAGAACTGATTTGGAATACAGCAAAGTTGCAGGATATAAAACAAATACAAAGAAATCTGTGGCTTTCCTATACACTAATGATGAACTAGCAGAAAGAAAAATCAGAGAAACAATTCCATTCACAATTGTATCAAAAAGAGTATAATACCTAGGAATAAAACTAACCAAGGAAGTGAAAGACTTATACCCTGAAAACTACAAGACACTCATAAGGGAAATTAAAGAGGACACTAACAAATAGAAAATCATCCCGTGCTCTTGGCTAGGAAGAATTAATATTTTCAAAATGGCCATCCTGCCTAAAGCAATCTACAGATTCAATGCAATCCCTATAAAAATAACCACCAGTATTCCTCAATGAACTGGAACAAATAGTTCTAAAATTCATGTGGAACCACAAAAGACCCTGAACAGCCAACGCAATGCTGAGAAGGAACAATAAAGTGGGGGGAATCTCACTTTCCAACTTCAAGCTCTAGTACAAAGCCACAGTAATCAGGACAATTTGGTACTGGCACAAGAACAGAGCCACAGACCAGTGGAACAGAAGAGAGACTCCAGATATTAACCCAAACATGTAAGGTCAATTAATATATGATAAAGGAGCCATGGACATGCAATGGAGAAATGATAGTTTTTTCAGCAGCTGGTGCTGGCAAAACTGGACAGCTACATGTAAGAGAATGAAACTGGATCACTGTCTAACCCCATACACAAAAGTAAATTCAAAATGGATGAAAGACCTGAATGTAAGTCATGAAATCATAAAACTCTTAGAAAAAAACATAGGCAAAAATCTCTTGGACATAAACATGAATAACTTCTTCATGAACATATCTCCCTGGGCAAGGGAAACAAAAGCAAAAATGAACAAGTGGGACTATATCAAGCTGAAAAGCTTCTGTGCATCAAAGGACATCATCAACAGAACAAAAAGACATCCTACAGTATAGGAGAATATATTCATAAATGACAGATCTGATAAAGGCTTGACATCCAAAATATATAAAGAGGTCATGCACCTCAACAAACAAAAAGCAAATAATCCAATTAAAAAACAGGCAGAAGATCTGAACAGACACTTCTCCAACAAAAAATTTCAGATGGCTAACAGGCACATGAAAAGATGCTCTGCATTGCTAGTCATCAGAGGAATGCAAATTGAAACCACGATGAGATATCACCTCCCACCAGTAAGGACAGCCAACATCCAAAAGACAAACAACAAGTGTTGGATGATATGGAAAAAGGGGAACCCTACTCCAGTGCTGGTGGGAATGCAAATTAGTTCAACCATTGTGGAAAGCAGTATGGAGTTTCCTCAAAAACCTATAAATAGAAATACCATTTGACCTGGGAATTTCATTCCTAGGAATTTACCCTAAGAATGCAGGAGCCCAGTTTGAAAAGGCCATATGCACCCCTATGTTTATTGCAGGACTATTTACTATAGCCAAGAAATGGAAGCAACCTAAGTGTCCATCAGTTGATGAATGGATAAACACCATGTGGTACATATACACAATGGAATATTATTCAGCCATAAGAAAACAAATCCTACCATTTGCAACAACATGGATGGAGTTAGAGAGTATTATGGTCAGTGAAATAAGCCAAGTGGAAAAAGACAAGTATGAAATGATTTCACTCATATGTGTAGTAGAAGAAGTAAGTAGAAATCTGAAGGAACAAAACAGCAGCAGACTCATAGAACCTAAGAATGGACTAACAGTTACCAAAGGGAAAGGGACTGTGGAGGGTGAGTGGGAAGGGAGGGATAAGGGGGAAAAGGTGTATTACAATTAGCACACATAATATAGTCGGGGGCATGGGGAGGGCTGTACAACCCAGAGAAGACATGTAGTGATTCTACAGCATTTTACTACGCTGACGGACAGTGACTGTAATGGGGTATGTGGTGGGGAGTTGATGATGGGGGGAGTCTAGTAACCATAATGTTGCTCATGTAATTGTAGATTAATGATAACAAAAGAAAAAAACAAAACAAAAACCATGAAGTTGTATCCCCAAATAAGGAGACTTGATTTTAAAACAAAAACCCCTCAGAATCCTTTAGCTTTAAAAAAAAAAAACTCCTAGACAGTCCATGACCACGGCCTCTCTTGCCCACTCCTGGAATGAGCCAGGAGCTCTGTCCTCTCACTTTCCCTCTAAATAAAAGACTCTCTCTTGATCTTCTACTTTGAGTGTTTGCAAAGTTCATTCTTCAACTCTGTGAACAAGAACCCCGGCATCAGTATTTCTAGTTATATCACTGATCATAACATCAGGTGAATAAAATTGTATGGTTGTGAAGCATAATATGGAAAACCAAGCATGAAATTAAAATCACTTCCTCAGTAAAACAAATTTAAAGGAACAGCAATTATTTAGGTTGCCCAGCTTTCAAGTGGTTAAGATTTAACAAACATCTATTTACCTGCGTTTACTAGGAATCACCCCAACTTCATCACTCTCACCACCTGGTGTAACCTGCCTGGCTTGCCACCATTCATCATCAGAAGCATTAATGACATGGAGGATATCTCCAAATTTGAAGTTCAGTCCTTGACTGGGAAGGCCACTGTCTTTAGTCTTGTCGTAATCAAAAAGGGCTCTAGAAGAAAAAAGTTCATAATTATTAATTTGGTATAATTATATTACTAGTATTAAATAAACATAGGATTCTATAAATATATATAATCTGAGCACAAAATTAAATAATATACCACACTAGGCAAAATAATAGCAAGCTCTATTTTGTATTATATACAAAAAGACAACAAGACAAAGAGAAGGAACAGCAAATTAACTTGCTATGGTAATGGTTTATTAGGTATACTACCTTATTTTTCTCAATATTGTATGAGAAATTTAAAAAATGCTTTAGGTACAATCCAATGGCAACCTATACTAAATTCTAAAGTGAAACACATATAAGGGTTGCTCTAAGTTATAAAAAAGTAAAGATTAAGAAATACTCTTCTCTTTATTTTGACTAGACCAACTTGCAAAAACAAACTCCCTGAAAGATTTAGTTGATTAATTGTGAACTGTTAAGACTAAATCAACAGAGTGCTGTTTTTTCCAGTTAATTTTTCCTTCCATTTGTTCATAAATCAGCATCTTACTACACTGACGGACAGTGACTGTAATGGGGTATGGTATGTGGTGGGGAGTTGATGATGGGGGAGTCTAGTAACCATACAAACTAGAGTCAATAACAATGATGAAAACTAACTACAGATGACTTTAACAACTGCCAAATATTTTGGAAAAAATACTGTATTAATTTAAGATAGCAATTGCAAATGTTAAGAATATTTTAAAATTTGATAGAAACATATGTATCCCACTACTTGATTAATTCATAGACAATATTTAAACAAATTTAATTATTACAGCCAAAGTAATTCTCTCAAGAGTACAGGAAAGGTTCCCAGCCATTATATTTATAATACAATTTATTCACCCTTTTTTTCTAATTTGGCAACTGGTAATTAAGATATAAATCACATTCCCTTTCATGCTACTCAACTTTTTCTTGAAATAAAACTGAAGAGGAGTGGAATTATTTGATGGCTAACTAGTTATTATTTTTCAAATGTGTTCTTTCACATCTTCTCAGGGGCTAATGGAGTGAAGGAAGTAGGTGGGATAAAAGTGGGAAGGCTTACTTAAACATATATTAAAACATATATAAATATGTTGGGTTTTTATTTGAAGAAAAAATTCTATAGCTGAAAAATAAAATTATAAATGATAAAACGCTAAGTCATTACTTCAATAAATTCTGAACCCTAAGGAAGTGTCTTTTTATTGGAAGAATTTGGCTAACCTCAAGTAATAAAAAGTTTGATAGTCATTTACTAAAAACTTATTTTAAAAGGTAATGAAGTAGATAAGACAAAGATGATGAAGATAGAAATATATATAAAATGGAAAAAATGTACCACAAGAGGTGGAACAAATGACAAAAGATATTCAGAAAAGGGGAAATACAGTATCTTAACATTTTTATTATCATAAATTAATCCTTTGAATTACAAAGTAATATAACTATAGTATTGATGAGTAATGGATAAAAGAAATCACCCACGAACTCCACTCCCTGTGCTACTACCATATAAACTTTGTCTTTTTAAATATATTTGATTCATTAAAAAAGAACCCATGGAATGCTTATGTGAGTTATTAATCATAGAGTACAATGAGCATCTGTTAATCTATCATCTGACCCAAGACTATGCATAAAACTTTTATCAGTAATTCAGGTTCACCTATGTACTTTTTTCCTTGATTGTTCTTCCCTGTGATTAAGAGTTAAGCACTATTAGAAGGTAATCACCATTTCATTTTGAATACGCTTATTATTTCCTTGACCTGTACTCTTTTTTGCTGGTTCGATTTTATTACATATATGTGGATGACTAAGTAATTATGTATGGTTTTACTTGTTTCAGAGCTTTACAAAAAGGTATACTGTACATAGTCTTCTGTAGCCCTGTTTTTTTGTTTTTTATTTTTGAAAGGAAAAAAATATATATATATATTTACTAAAAAAAAAGAGCCATAAAACTTCCAATTAACTATGGTAGACTGGCTACATGTGCCTATTTCTTCTCCATCTTGAAACTCACTAAAATGACATAAGAAAAAACAAATACAAAAAAGAGATAACAATAGGAGAAAAGAGAGTTTAGTGTTTTGTGATGATGGTAACTCAATTTAACAGAGTGGAGGAAGCTCTAAATGGGATGCCTGAAGAGAGGGATACTGATAGAAGATTTACTCTGTATGACCCTATAGGTATTATCAAGGCAGGTAGGGATAAGTTACAGTAGTCGAAACAGAAGAACTGGTGGAAGCACTGTATTTATATACATACATACATATAATATATAATATACTCAGGCTCTTCAGGCCCCTTTTCTTCTTCCTAATCCCAAAGAAGACCTGAGGTTTCGTTTCTAAAGAAGTTAAATTTGAGAAGCTCTGTAGTATGGAACCTGGTGGGGAGGTGGAATATGCTGGGTTGAAAAAAGATGGATTGAAAAGAAATCTGCACACTGAAAAGTGAAATTCTAGGTTGTGGTTTATATTGCAGGCAAGAGATTAAGGATTCTTTTCTAGAGATATTTAATGACCCCAAAGAAAGGAATTACATGGGTGGGAGAGGGCAATGAAAAAGCCAATTATTTTCCAGTTAAATCCACTAGCTTCATTCTCTATTCATAAGACTAGAAAACAAGGATCACTAAATATTTAAAGATTACCTCACATATAAAAAGCTAAAGGAAAAATAAAATGAGAGCTAGAAAAAAGGAATACAGAGAATGTAAATAATTTGAGAAGTGAGAGAAACATTAGAGAAACATGAGAAGATATGCCTATGAAATAAAATGATGATGACAAAAAGATTAAATGAAAGTAAGAAAAAATAATATAGGGTATCACACCCTCCCTACACTTAGATTTCTCTGTCAAGATGAAGGCAAAATAAAGTCATTTTCAGATATGCTAAGACTCAAAAAGTACCTCCCACACACCCTCTTCTCAGGAATTTACTGGAGGATGTGCTCTGGTAAAAAAAAAAAAGCAAATTGAGAAAGAAGAAAATGTGGAATCTAGGGAACAGACTGACACAGTGGCACACTAAAGGGAATGAGATAATGGCAAAGGCAAGTCCCATATGAGAGCTATACAACAAGTTTATAGAGGGCAACTAGTCCAGACTAGAGCAGAAAGATGGAAAAAACCCAAATTGATAAGACTATATGTATGACCATGTGAAAATTTCTAGAGAGTCTATTAGAAGATAAAGAAAGATATTTAGTAATAAGTACATGGAAAATTAAGCAAATGAAAATGAGACAATATATTAAGTCCAGGAAAAATGAAGGATTGCCAAAGAAAAGAAGCATGATCATAATATACTACTTGACTGAAAAATGACAGAGTATTACACAGTCACATGACTCTAAATGCTAGTAATTTTATTAACAATGACAGGACTATGTTTGAGTGATAGGGGAAGAGGCAGAATAAGTGGTTTAGTGTGGGAGAAAATGTTCTTGGCTACTACGACAGTAAGTCCATAATATCAAAAATTTTAAACTAGAAAATAGCAGTCTATCTATATCATTTAGAAATCTGAGGTAAAGGCAAGGGCATTTGCTAGGAAAATGGAGGATGATTGCTTCTAGAGAATGAAATTGGGGATGGCTGGGAGTTGATGGTTATTTTTCATTGTAAGTCTTTTGGTTAAATATAATTTGTAAAAATAATGTATTGCTTCTCTAAAAATAAAAATAATAAAAAGATGACTCATTAAATGCACCTAAAACAAGTATAACCTAATGTTTTGATTTTTATGCCTTTGTAAGGATTTAATAAATCACACATAAAGGCAACACCTGTTCATTAAACTGAACAGAAAATATAAATAAATGAAAAAAAGAAGAGTATAAACAAAAATCTACGATTTTCTTTTTTCTGTGGATAACTATATAAAAATACTTTTGAAGACTTTGGAAAAGAAGGGTTTAATAAATTGCAAGAATTAGTGGGAGGAAAGAAAAATATGATACATTAAGAATTCCCAGATCATTGGCAGGACAGAAGTAATGAAAGGGGTAGAAATAGAACAAGAGAAGAAAGTGAGAAGTTTCTTTTCATTATGTATCAGAATAAAATTCTTAAAGAGACAACATGTCCTATCATATGTAATAAACAAGCAGAGAATGTGCTTGTGTGTATATATTTAGACACATGCAAAAACATATATGGGATGCATGTTAATTTTATGTAACATATCATCTCTCATAAGAGGATAAATAAAACATTAGGAACAGCTCTCCAATGGGATCAGAAGGAATGGGAGAATAATAATGAAGAATGGTACACATTACTTGAGTAATCAACTAAAGTTAAAACGTAGTATAATGAAGTGCGCAGTAAAACCTCTACTAAAAAAAAGTAAATGGAATGCAAATAAACAGGATATCTGTATTAAGCCTTACTAGCCCATGAAATGAAAAAGAACATTTTATATATTGACAGTAACTGTTTAATATTACTAAATTTATGCTGCCACATTAATTAATATGTTACAGAAAAATAACGTTTGTCTTCTCCTAAGTGTTTAAAAAATATATATTGAACTGCTGGTGGGTACGTAAACTAGTTCAACCACTGTGGAAAGCAATACGAAGGTTCCTCAAAAAACAAAAAATAGACATATCATTTGACCTGGGGATTCTACTCCTAGGAATTTACCCAAAGAAAAAAAACTTCTCAGATTCAAAAAGACATATGCACCCCTATGTTTATCGCAGCAATATTTACAATAGTCAAGATATGGAAGCAACCTAAGTGTCCATCAGTAGATGAATGGGTAAAGAAGATGTGGTACATGTATACAATGGAATTCTATTTAGCCATAAGAAAGAAACAAATCCTACCATTTGCAACAACATGGATGGAGCTAGAGGGTATTATGCTCAGTGAAATAAGTCAGGCAGAGAAAGACAAATACCAAATGACTTCCTCATTTGTGAAGTATAACAATGAAGCAAAACTGAAGGAACAGAGTAGCAGCAGACTCACAGACTTCAAGAAGGGGCTAGTGGTTATGAAAGAGGAGGGGTTGGAGGGGAGGCTGGGTGGAGAGGGAGGGAGAAGAGGATTGTGGGGTGTCATGATTGGCACACATGGTGTGTGTGGGTCACAGGGAAGATAGTGTAGCTCAAAGAAGACAAATAGGGACTCTGTGGCATCTTACTACACTGATGGACAGTGACTGCAATGGAGTATGGCGGGGGACTCAATAATAAAGGTGAATATAATAACCACATTGCTTTTCTTGTGAAACCTTCATAAGAGTGTATATCAATGATACCTTAATAAAAAAAATATATATTAGCAATTTCCCAAATCTGTATTCTTTACTGAGGCTAATCACAATGTAAGCTATTATTTACATATGCTCTCTTTGCTATTATGGAGACTGCCATAGTAGTTAAATGTTACTCAAATAGAGAATATTTCATTATAAAAGGACGCAGGTAAGTATGTGTTGGATGATATGATACATCAAGCTACAATAAAGTCACTCAGTAAAATGTTACCTTAAAAAAATTTCTAGTCCCTATTTATTCTGTCTTTATCATACTAGCATTATTCAAGGAATCGTAACTGTTATTAACAGTTATAGTAATACTCCAACACCTGAAAGACTGTCAGGAATTCAACTACATTTTTCTGTAGTACATTTGCAATACATTTTTCTCTAGTAAAGCTAAGTCAGCCATAGTGAAAAACCTGAAAGAATTTGCATACATAATTAATTAAGGATTGACATAATTAGAAGTAAAAAAATTTACCTGACATAGAGGGATCGCTTCTGGCTAGTTCGAAGAGAACCTGATCCTGAACTAATGCTACTATTCATCATCTGCTCCCGTAAGTCATGTATTTTGGCCTCAAAACGACTGTATTCTGATGGAAGAAAAAGAGAAATTTACATTTTGTGTTCTAAAAAAATAAGTTACTTGGAGATAAAGTATTAAATATGTAAGCTTTTACAGATGATTCCATATGGTTAGAACCATAAAAGAATAATAATCTTCAAATTTCAAAAGAATCAATAATCTTCTAAGTGTACCATAAACTAGAATTAGCTGAATTTGAATTTTCTCATACGCTAAAGTTTGTATCACATAATCAATTAAAAGACAATTCCCATTCATCAAATAGTAGTATCAATCTTACATTAGCATCTAGTTTTACTATAAATATAAAAAATGAAAAATCAGATTTATTCTAATTTTAACACTCAAAAAAAGAAATGTACAAAAATTTACACCAGATGCTTTGTTTACTGAGTTCTTCCCCATGAGGAAATCAGTTAGTCTAAAGTTTTTAAACACAGAACTTGTGCAGGGTCCAAAATATGGGAAAAATATGGTTTAAAAAGCTGATAGGTGAAATTAAATTTACTTCAACTCATTTTATAACTTACACATTTTCAAAATGCCAAAAAAAGATATAAAAGCAATCTGAAGTCAAAGTGCTAAGAAATTTTATACACAAAAAGAAGTATGATTTTGAAGGTGGACAATTTTAAATTATACCATATATTAAAAACTACTAAGTCTACTAATAAAAATTTTAAGCACTTTTAAAAAAAATATTGCAATGCAATGGTTGTATACACTTATACCTTTTTCTCTACAATAAACAAGTTATTTTACAGACAATTGTCAGTTCCTATCAGATTTTCTTAAAAAAGCAGTCTTACAGCAACAGCAATAACTTGTCTGGGAGTTTGTGTAGTGTGAGAAGAGTTAAGGTTGATTACTGTTGAGTTATTCTTCTCACCACAGTCATCAAGTTTGTTTTATGGTTACTAAGATTAACGGAAGCAACATTCATAAAAAAACTCAAAAACATTTAAAAGCTCACAATAATATGTAATAAAACATTCTTTTAAAACAATAGAAAATTTAAAATAAAAACATCAGTAGCCTGAGTAATATATATCCATTACAATTCAACAATTATCAATTTATAGCATTTTTTAATCCAATATTACATTCACAAGTCTTAAAATAGTAACATCAACACTATGACATGATTACTGAGAATAGTTGACTGTTTTCCTTCCTTCTTTGTATCCTTAGAATATAGCCTACTAGAAATATACAATTGAATTACTACTTTAAGGTCATTTGGAATAGTTCCTTCCAAGCTGTTAATGGTACCAACTGGATATACAGTAAGTTCATTTGCTCTGTTTTTATTTTCAACTTCAATTTTTAAGGGTTGCTGCTTTTTAAAATTTTCACTACTTTTATAGGTAGGTAAAGTCAAATCTACAAAGCAGGACATTAAAATAAATATTTATATATATTTAATAAAATACATATTTTTATATGTAAAAAGTATAAATTTAGTATATAAATATATAAAATTTGTATACTAATATATTGTATATATGATATACATATATATAATTCTAAAGATAACTTTTTGTCTTTTGGCCCCCTATTATGAGCAATCTACCCAGCTGATTTGAAGTATTATCCTTCTATATCCAGTTAAAAACTTCAAAGCAATCATAAAGCTTATTCTATTTTCATATTATCTTCAAATTCTCTCATTTTCTATAACCATCTTTATCAAAACTCTCAGAGCATATAGTCTTTTCATATAATACACTCTTTTCCTTGTAACTTTGTAATTAACGGCTAACACCAATCCTTATATCCATCAGTTTGAGTGTCTTAAGTTAGTTCCTTCTTCTCAGGAAGGGTTTACTGAACAGTGTTACCCAAATTCTTTGATAACATTTGTTTGCAGCCTTTCTATGTGAAAGCCTGTTTGACTCAAGTTTTTTTTTCAGTATGTTGAGTCCACTGTCTTCTATAAACCACTGCTGATCAAGTTCTGATAACAAACTCAAGGGGCACTTTTTTTTTTGGCCTGGAATTCCAATGATTTTTTCTTCTTTTAATTCTAATAATTTTATTAGGATATTTCTCAGTGTTGTTTATCACTGTAGGTACATGGAATGCTCTTTTGAAATGCAGTTTGAAAAAATTTTTAAATTTTAGCAAAGTTTCCTTGTTTATGTATTTGTAGTATTCTGTTGCATTGTTTTGCTTTACACTTTGAAATTCCTATTATATATGTTGTTGAATATTCTTTACCTACTTTCTATATGTCACTCTCAAATCCTTTTTTATTCTTATCAATATATTTTTTAAAGATTGAAGCAATCAGAAACTTTTTCCTGAACAATTTGAGAGTAAGGAACTTGCTACCCTGATGCCTCATTTCCCTTGAATACTTCAATGGATATTTCCTAAAAATAAAGATATTTTCTCATTTAAACACAAAACCATCAAAATCGAGAAAGTAGCATTAACACATTACTACCACTGAATCCTCACATTCCCCTAAAGTTTCCACAATAATACCTTTTATAACAGAAGGATCCAATTCAAAATCGTGAGTTGTTTTATCTTTTTAGTTTCCTTCAGTCAGAACAGTTCCTCAGTCTTGGCACTCATACCGTTGAAGACTACAGGTCAATTGTTTTGTAGAATGTCTCTCACTTTATGTTTGTCTGATGTTTCCACACAATTAGATTCAGGTTATTCAACTTTAGTTTCAGGTGCTGTTCTCAAATTGGCCCAATGCATTCTGTAGTGAGTACCGACTGGCTTTTGGGCTTCATCTGTTCCTTGCCCTTGTACATATGCTGATGTCATACAGTCTTTTGGCTGTTGATATCCTTGTTTATACCTGCTTTACTTTGGGGTTCATGGGGATACCTTTTCATCTAGTTTTGCTCAAGAACTGTTACTAAACTTTGGGTTTTGTTATCCTATTTTTTTCCCCCGCAGGTGGGAAGGGGAGAGTTCTGGGTGATTCAGCTTTATTTTTATTTATTGTCTCCATTTTATTTCCTTTTTATTAATTTTTTTCTTAATTGAAGTATACTTGACATACAATATTATATTAGTTTCAGGTATGACAGCACAGTGAATTGACAATTATATACATTATGAAGTACTTACCTTGATAAGCATAGTTATATTCTCTCACTGGTTATTTACCATATTATTGACTATATTCCTTAAGGTGTACTTATTTATTTTGTAATTGGAAGTTTGGACCTCTTTATTCCCTTTACCTATTTCGTCCATCCCCCTACCCTCCACCTGCCTTTGGCAACCACCAGTTCTCTGTATTTGAGTCTATTTCTGGTTTTGTTTGTTTTATTTTTTTAGATTCCAGATATAAGTGAAATCATATGGTATTTGTCTTTTTCTGACTTATTTCACTTAACAACCTTTAGGTCCATCCATGTTGTTACAAATGGCAATATTTCATTCTTTTTTTATGACTGAGTAGTATTTCATTGTGTACATATACACTACATCTTTTTTATCCATTCATCTACTGATGGGCACTTAGACTGTTTCCATATCTGGGCTATTTTAAATAATGCTGCAGTAAACACAGGGGTGCATCTATCTTTCTGAATTGGTGTTTTTGTTTTCTTTGGGTAAATACCAGAAGTGGAATTACTAGGTTGTCTAGTATTTCTATTCTTAATTTTCTGAGGAACCTCCAAACTATTTTCTATAATGGCTACACCAATTTATATTCCCACTAATTGTGCATGAGAGTTCCCTTTTCTCCATATCCTTACTAACACTTGTAATTTCTTGTCTTTTTGATGCTAGCCATTCTGACTGGTATGAAGTATATCTCTGTAGTTTTGATTTTCATTTCCCTGATGATTAATGGTGTCAGAGTATCTTTTCCTGTGTCTGTTGGCCATTTGTATATATTTTATGGGCAATTCAGCTTTAAATCTACCATCTTATTTTGTATTTTCTATTTTCCCCACTGTTCTATGATTCCATTATTTTAGTGGCTATCCTTCAAAATTATTAGGAAGTGATGAGTTTTCAATATTTCATTACTTTCATTTTTAACTTTTAATCTTTTAAATACAATTTATTTGTATTTATATAATTTTATTTTTAATAATGGTTGTGTTTAACAACTTGCTTACAAAGTTCCTGAAAATTTAACAATTGGCTCTTGTAAACCAGCACATCATTGCTCTGATAAAAAAGCAGCTTTTGTGTTTCTTTAGCTCTGTGAGTTCCCAGTTTTCCTTTACTTTTTTTTGGATAATTTCTTACTGACCCACAGCTCTGTGATGCTTGTAATGAGATATTCACTGTATTTCATGTAGCATTATTAGTTGTTTGCAGCAAGTTTGCTGACAAGATTAACAGAAGTTTCAGTGATTTAAAATAATTTACATTATAGAAATTAAAAACCTTTCTACAAAAAGAACACATTACTTTTTATGGTGAGGCAGAAAAATACTCTTTTCTAAGAAGTAACTAAGTTATAACAAAACAGTTAATACAAAGTCTCAGATATTCAACACTTAAGCATAGTCAATTCCTAATAATTTCTTAAATTTGTGCATTATTTTCATATTTACGGTCTTACTATTAACAATTTCTCATAACCATCTGTCAAGAACACATTTCAACACTTTCCTTGAAGTTATTTTTCCTTTAAACCTCCCATTTCATTCACCTAGCTAAGATTCCTATTTTTCCCTTGTTTCAAGTTAATTCATAAGTTCAACTCTATCAATTTTCACCTTATACTCATCCTGGGTATGATTTCTTCATTTAATTTTGGAGGAAGAGTTTAATTTCTTTTTTCAGTTAGGTCATTTGCATCCCTCTCCTAGAAATCACATCAAAACTCATTTCAGGAAAGCTACCATTCTGAGAGAGCTAAAATGTTATATAGGAGATTTTCTCCATTCAGCATTTCAGAAATTCCTGAACCAAACTATATTTCTTGCATGAAATGTATTACAAAGCTCTGAACTGCTGGCCATAAATTAAATAATCTGCATATGCCTGTAAGATAAGAGATAGTGATTAAAAGGTGGTTCTCTATTTTATTTCCCTTTTCTATGGGAAACATTTAGAATTCTAGACTCTTATAAAAGAAGAAAAACTTTTCTTCTTCCCTTTTAGTGTCAGTGTCTGGGATCTGTAAATTAAACTGACAAAAGACAGGTGAGAAAGGTTTATTTTGTAAGTTAATTCATAAGTTCAAGTTAATTCATAAGTTCAGCTCTACGTTCTCACCCAAACATTTAGAAGTGAGAAGATGGAAGATAGGAGAGGAGAATGGGGAGAAACTGTAGCACCCCCCATTCTCTTTTAAACTTGAAATCCCAACTATGAAAATTAAAACTGAATTAAACACAGAGCTTTGAGAGCAACAACTCTCAAGTAATTAATATTTTGATTTTCCAGAGAAGAAAAAGGGGAGATTTTTGAGTAGGAAGGTAGGCTGGTTGTTTTAAATAGTAGAGAAGGATAGAAAGATACAGGAAGGAAAGCAGGATTAAATAAATCTTTAGATTAGGAACCTGCTACAGAAAATCACTATAAGAGACAGAAAAATGCTTACAAAGAAATGCCACTATTCAGTCTCCACCTCTCCTTTCTTTGGTTGTTACCAGAAGTAATAACAGAAACAAAATGAGACTGGGGTTAAAACTTCACAGCTGCAACTAAGATTTAAATTAAAGCTTCGAAACTCAGAAAAGTTAAGTGCTCTGCTTAAACCTCTCAACTTTTCTAAACTTCAGTTTAGTCACTTGAAAATTAGGTATGATACTACCAATTGCAAATATTTTTACTCTTGTGAAAACGAAATAAAATACTTCATAAATTTAAGACATAACCAAAGTGAAAGAGTAAATAATGTAAGCTTAATTCCCTTTTACTTCTTTTTCCTTTATAATATCATTGTAATAAAGTTAATGTTTTTTCTGAACCAAAAATACAGATTTAAAGTTTGGTACAGTATACATGAGGAATAATGAAGTAATATATTTGAGGTTATGGCTTTTCATGAAGGGAGGTAGCTTCAGTGTATGGTTTAGAGAGTGAGTTCAAGATGTTGCGACCCAATGGAAAACCCAGACTTCATAAAGATTATTTTAAGAAAGATTTGAGATTGAACAAATGCAGAAAAACACTTTCTTGGGAGTTTTCCTTATCTGACTAAAAGCAGCAACTTCTGGGAAACAAGGATATCATAAATCTACTGTCCTGGGGAGTTTCATGGCCCTGAAGAAGATAGAAAAGACCACTCATATCTGTACAGACACACATTATCATCACAAACTTAGTCCTGAAAATTAATTTGTCTTTCCTAAGGAAACCTATTGTTTTTCCCATGGAAAGCTTTTCTCCCTACTCCCTTTCCCACACAACATTACATATATATATCTTTAACCTTTTAATGAGCCAGCTACTTCTTTTGTTGGCTCTCTGTATAAATACTAAATAAATCTTTCTCACCTGTCTTTTGTTAGTTTAATTTACAGGTCCCAGACACTGACACTAAAAGGAAGAAGAAAAGTTTTTCTTCTTTTATAAAAGTCTAGAAGAAATCTTAACTACCTAACAGCCGTGTACTGGCAAGTTACTTAACCTTTTTGTGCCTTAGTTTACTCAACTGTAATGTAAAATGGAGATAACAGTGCCTACCTTGTAGGGTTTTCTGGGAATTAGGAGTTGGTAAATGTAACATGGCTAGTACCATGATTGGCACATAATATTTCTATTAGATTCTACCACCCAACCTGTAAGAGATTCTTTACCTATAGACCAGAAACTATTTGTCAGAATTTTGTAACTTCTGGATATGGAGTCAGAAACTAGCACAGTAATTTCAGTGTCCATGTTTGATTTCTGATTATGATTCCCCAAAATGTTTAGTAGAAAATATCTTAAAAATGAATTGTTGCTTGTCTTTGGAGTTAGCAAAATTTAGAGGAATTAAATGCCTTATAGATATTATTTTTTCATTCTTGGAGTCTAGGTAATAAAAAATCAAAGTACAGAAGCTGAAAAACCTGTAACAGTATTTTATGGAAAACTAATAGCCAAGTTATAGATCCTAAAGGATAAAAACCCAAAAGCGTAGTTCTTTGTTCTTTGTCTCTTTGTATGTATGTATGTCCAATTAATAATGAAGCAGATAATCACAAAGGATTCATAATTAGTAAAGTAAAAATACCAACTGCAAATAAATGATTATCATAGTGTCAGGTGACTGCTTTTGTATTACTTAAATTAGCCAGCTCACTGAAAAGAACAGCTGAGTCTTCAACTTGTATCTTTGGTCCTCATAGCAGTTACATATTGATGATATGCAATATGTGTTTTTTAAAAAAAAGTGCTATGCAACAAAAATACATTTGTTAAATATACATAATATTAAAACAAATCATAAAGTCATTGTGTCACTCACTAATAAACAAACAAGGTAAGTAGCAATACAGCAAGGAGGACAGGTGAGTTTTCAAAGTATCCAAAACATGCTTTAAAATTTTAACTTTCCTATCTTTGGTCTTCTGTTATTCTTTACCTAGGATGTCATTTCTTGTCTCTACCCATCTAAATTCTATTCATTCTTGAGGTTACCAGTTAGGCCCCCTCTATGGCATCTTTTCTTATGTCAGGCAACATGGTTTATATCCTATCCTTTTGAATTCCTAAGGTAATGTCTATCTATTATGCTCTACTTGTGCTTACCTTGTGTTTATTAGGCAATGGTATCACAGCTGTGGCAAAAGAACACAGGATACACCAACTCTGCCAGACTAATAAGCACTCATCAAAATATTCCCAGTGAAAAGTATCTAGATTTTGAAGGCTGTAGACCTGGGACTGAATCCTAGCTATGACTAGCTTTGTTATATGAGTCTATTTCATTGTCTGTATAGAGGGATATAGCTACATGCTTCAGAAAGCTCTAGTGGCAGGCTTAAATAAATAATAAACAATAGGCACCTGAACAAATATACAAACTCTGTTAAGTGTTATAAAGGAAAAATTTCAGTGCTATAAGAAATGGAATCATGAGAAGGAGCCAGACATAAAAAGAATAGGGAGAAATAATATTCTAAGAAAGAACAGAATGAGCAGAGAATTAGGGAATTATCTGGTGCAATCAAGGATCTGAAAGAAGGCCTGTATGGTTAGAACTTAAGGAGCAAATGAAGGAGCAATGGTGTGCAGTGAAGTAACATGTGCTGTGCTGTGCTCAATCACACAGGGCCTTACAGGTGCTATATTAAAGGGTTTGGATTTTAATCAAAGTATAACAGGAAATGCTTCAAAGGGGAAATAATACAATCAGATCTTTGTATTTAAAAACATTATTTTGGAGGCAGAGCCAGGATGGCGGCATAAGTAGAGCAGCAGAAATCTCCTCCCAAAACCACATATATCTATGAAAATATAACAAAGACAACTCTTCCTAAAATAGAGACCAGAGGACACAGGACAACATCCAGACCACATCCACACCTGCAAGAACCCAGCACCTTGCGAAGGGGGAGAGGAAGGCCACAAACCAACAAAAGGGAAGTTCTTCCACCAGTCACTAGTCCCAGCTCTGCAAACTATTCCTATCACCATGAAAACACAAAATTACAGGCAAAACAAGATGACAGAGACATGAGAGAAGGAGACAGACCTAACCATTCTTCCTGAATTCAAAATAAAAATCATAAACATGCTGACAGAGATGCAGAGAAATAAGCAAGAGAAATGGGATGAAGTCTGGAGGGAGATCACAGATGCCAGAAAGGAGATCACAGAAATGAAACAAATTCTGGAAGGATTTATAAGCAGAATGGATAAGATGCAAGAGGCCATTGATGGAATTGAAACCAGAGAACAGGAACGCATAGAAGCTGACATACAGAGAGAGAAAAGGATGTCCAGGAATGAAACAATATTAAGAGAACTGTGTGACCAATCCAAAAGGAACAATATCCACATTACAGGGGTACCAGAAGAAGAAGAGAGAGGAAAAGGGACAGAAAGTATCTTGGAAGAAATAATTGCTGAAAACTTCCCCAAACTGGGGGAGGAAAAAATCGAACAGACCACGGAAATACACAGAACCCCCAACAGAAAGGATCCAAGGAGGACAACACCAAGACACATAATAATTAAAATGACAAAGATCAAGGACAAGGAAAGAGTTTTAAAGGCAGCTAGAGAGAAAAAGGTCACCTATAAAGGAAAACCCATCAGGCTAACATCAGACTTCTCGACAGAAACCCTACAGGCCAGAAGAGAATGGCATGATATATTTAATGCAATGAAACAGAAGGGCCTTGAACCAAGGATACTGTATCCAGCACGACTATCATTTAAATATGAAGGAGGGATTAAACAACTCCCAGACAAGCAAAAGCTGAGGGAATTTGCTTCCCACAAACCACCTCTACAGGGTATCTTACAGGGACTGCTCTTGATGGGAGAACTCCTAGAAAGAGCACAGAACAAAACACCAAACATATAAAGAATGGAGGAGGAGGAATAAGATGGGAGAGAAGAAAATAATCTCCAGACAGTGTATATAACAGTTCAATAAGCGAGCTAAGTTAGGTGGTAAGATACTAAAGAGGCTAACCTTGAACCTTTGGTAACCACGAATTTAAAGCCTGCAATGGCAATAAGTACATTATCTTTCAATAGTTACCCTAAATGTAAATGGACTGAATGCACCAATCAAAAGACACAGAGTAATAGAATGGATAAAAAAGCAAGACCCATCTATATGCTACTTACAAGAAACTCACCTCAAACCCAAAGATATGTACAGACTAAAAGTCAAGGGATGGAAAAACATATTTCAGGCAAACAACAGCGAGAAGCAAGCAGGGGTTGCAGTACTAATATCAGACAAAATAGACTTCAAAACAAAGAAAGTAACAAGAGATAAAGAAGGATACTACATAATGATAAAGGGCTCAGTCCAACAAGAGGATATAACAACCATTCTAAATATATATGCACCCAACACAGGAGCACCAGCATATGTGAAACAAATACTAACAGAACTAAAGGGGGAAATAGACTGCAATGCATTCATTTTAGGAGAATTCAACACACCACTCACCCCAAAGGATAGATCTACCGGGCAGAAAATAAGTAAGGACACGGAAGCACTGAACAACACAGTAGAGCAGATGGACTTAATAGACATCTACAGAACTCTACATCCAAAAGCAACAGGATATACATTTTTCTCAAGTGCACATGGAACATTCTTCAGAATAGACCACATACTAGCCCACAAAAAGAGAATCAGCAAAATCCAAAATATTGAAATTCTACCAACCAATTTTTCAGACCACAAAGGTATAAAAGTAGAAATCAATTCTACAAAGAAAACAAAAAGGCTCACAAACACATGGAGGTTTAACAATATGCTCCTAAATAATCAATGGATCAATGAACAAATTAAAATAGAAATCAAGGAATATATAGAAACAAATGACAACAACAACACAAAGCCCCAATTTCTGTGGGACGCAGTGAAAGCAGTCCTAAGAGGAAAGTATATAGCAATCCAGGCACACTTGAAGAAGGAAGAACAATCCAAAATGAATATTCTAACATCACAATTATCAAAATTGGAAAAAGAAGAACAAATGAGGCCTAAAGTCAGCAGAAGGAGGGACATAATAAAGATCAGAGAAGAAATAAACAAAATTCAGAAGAATAAAACAATAGCAAAAATCATGAAACCAAGAGCTGGTTCTTTGAGAAAATAAACAAAATAGATAAGCCTCTAGCCAAACGTATAAAGAGAAAAAGAGAATCAACACAAATCAACAGAATCAGAAATGAGACTGGAAAAATCACAACAGACTCCACAGAAATACAAAGAATTATTAAAGACTACTATGAAAGCCTATAATGCCAACGAGCTGGAAAACCTAGAAGAAATGGACAACTTCCTAGAAAAATACAACCTTCCAAGACTGACCAAAGAAGAAACACAAAAGTTAAACGAACCAATTACGAGCAAAGAAATTGAAACGGTAATCAAAAAACTACCCAAGAACAAAGCACCCGGCCCGGACAGATTTACCTCGGAATTTTATCAGACACACAGAGAAGACATAATACCCATTCTCCTTAAAGTTTTCCAAAAAATAGAAGAGGAGGGAATACTCCCAAACTCATTCTATGAAGCCAATATCACCCTAATACCAAAACCAGGCAAAGACCCCAACAAAAAAGAAAATTACAGACCAATATCCCTGATGAATGTAGATGCAAAAATACTTAATAAAATATTAGCAAACCGAATTCAAAAGTATATCAAAAGGGTCAAGTGGGATTCATTCCAGGGATGCAAGGATGGTACAACATTTGAAAATCCATCAACATTATCCACCACATCAACAAAAAGAAAGACAAAAACCACATGATCATCTCCACAGATGCTGAAAAAGCATTTGACAAAATTCAACATCCATTCATGATAAAAACTCTCAACAAAATGGGAATAGAGGGCAAGTTCCTCAACATAATAAAGGCCATATATGATAAACCCACAGCCAACATTATACTGGACAGCGAGAAGCTGAAAGCTTTTCCTCTGAGATTGGGAACTAGACAGGGATGTCCACTCTCCCCACTGCTATTTAACATAGTACTGGAGGTCCTAGCCACGGCAATCAGACAAAACAAAGAAATACAAGGAATCCAGATTGGTAAAGAAGAAGTTAAACTGTCACTATTTGCAGATGACATGATATTGTACATAAAAAACTCTAAAGACTCCACCCCAAAACTACTAGAACTGATATCAGAATACAGCAAAGTTGCAGGATACAAAATTAACACCCATAAATCTGTAGCTTTCGTATACACTAACAATGAACCAATAGAAAGAGAAATCAGGAAAACAATTCCATTCACAATTGCATCAAAAAGAATAAAATACCTAGGAATAAATCTAACTAAAGAAGTGAATGACCTATACTCTGAAAACTACAAGTCACTCTTAAGAGAAATTAAAGGGGACACTAACAAATGGAAACTCATCCCATGCTCGTGGCTAGGAAGAATCAATATTGTCAAAATGCCATCCTGCCCAAAGGAATATACAGATTTGATGCAATCCCTATCAAATTATCAACAGCATTCTTCATGACCTGGAACAAATAATTCAAAAATTCATATGGAAACACCAAAGAGCCCGAATAGCCAAAGCAATCCTGAGAAAGAAGAATAAAGTAGGGGGATCTCACTCCCCAACTTCAAGCTCTACTATAAAGCCATAGTAATCAAGACAATTTGGTACTGGGACAAGAACAGAGCCACAGACCAGTGGAACAGACTAGAGACTCCAGATATTAACCCAAACATATATGGTCAATTAATATTTGATAAAGGAGCCATGGACATACAATGGCAAAATGACAGTCTCTTCAACAGATGGTGCTGGCAAAACTGGACAGCTACATGTAGGAGAATGAAACTGGACTATTGTCTAACCCCATATACAAAAGTAAATTCAAAATGGATCAAAGACCTGAATGTAAGTCATAAAACCATTAAACTCGTGGAAAAAAACATAGGCAAAAACCTCTTAGACATAAACATGAGTGACCTCTTCTTGAACATATCTCCCCGGGCAAAGAAAACAACAGCAAAAATGAACAAGTGGGACTATATTAAGCTGAAAAGCTTCTGTACAGCAAAAGACACCATCAAAAGAACAAAAAGGTACCCTACAGTATGGGAGAATATTTTCGTAAATGACAGATCCGATAAAGGCTTGACATCCAAAATATATAAAGAGCTCACGCTCCTCAACAAACAAAAATCAAATAATCCAATTAAAAAATGGGCAGAGGAACTGAACAGACAGTTCTCCAAAATAAGAAATACAGATGGCCAACAGACACATGAAAAGATGTTCCACATCACTAATTATCAGAGAAATGCAAATTAAAACTACAATGAGGTATCACCTCACACCAGTAAGGATGGCTGCCATCCAAAAGACAAACAACAACAAATGTTGGCGAGGCTGTGGAGAAAGGGGAACCCTCCTACACTGCTGGTGGGAATGTAAATTAGTTCAACCATTGTGGAAAGCAGTATGGAGGTTCATCAAAATGCTCAAAACAGACTTACCATTTGACCCAGGAATTCCACTCCTAGGAATTTACCCTAAGAACGCAGCAATCAAGTTTGAGAAAGACAGATGCACCCCTATGTTTATTGCAGCACTATTTACAATATCCAAGAATTGGAAGCAACCTAAATGTCCATCGGCAGATGAATGGGTAAAGAAGATGTGGTACATATACACAATGGAATACTACTCAGCCATAAGAAGAGGGCAAATCCTACCATTTGCAGCAACATGGATGGTCCTGGAGGGTATTATGCTCAGTGAAATAAGCCAAGCAGAGAAAGAGAAATACCAAATGATTTCACTCATCTGTGGAGTATAGGAACAAAGGAAAAACTGAAGGAACAAAACAGCAGCGGAATCACAAAACCCAAGAATGAACTAACAGGTACCAAAGGGAAAGGGACTGGGGAGGATGGGTGGGTAGGGAGGGATAAGGGGGTGGGAAGAAGAAGAGGGGTATTAAGATTAGCATGCATGGGGGGGTGGGAGAAAGGGGAGGGCTGTATAAGACAGAGAAGACAAGTAGTGATTCTACAACATTTTGCTATGCTGATGGACACTGACTGTAAAGGGGTTTATAGGGGGGACCTGGTATAGGGGAGAGCCTAGTAATCATAATATTCTTCACGTAAGTATAGATTAAAGATTACAAAACAAAAAAAAAAGAAAGAAAGAAAGAGAAGGGGGATTACTCCCTGATAGGATAAAACTAACTGTAAATCAACGATTAATGCATGCTTTAATATCCTTAATTTTGGTCACTTGAAGGGTGTCAGATGATCAGCTATGGAAGTACACCTTTCTGATAATATTCCTTTCTCTTAAAAAAAAAAAAAAAGCAGTTCCTGTGTGGTGACCTCCAATGAGTTCTACACAATGGTATAAAGGGCATATCAAAGTGTGGGAAAAGGGTCTGTTTGTGTTTATACAGAGGATCAAAGCCTAATTTGGCTACCCAGAAAATGAACTAAGATACGATTTGAAGAAGAACTTCCAACATCAGCACTCTCTGGAAGAGACATACCACAAGATGATCATCAAAAAACCTCAACAAAGATCCAGGCGATGCTGCAGTTGTAGCTGCATTCATCCCACCGGTTTCTGGACTTGCCATTGGAATGAAGAAGGAGATATCTAAGCTGGCCTGTGCATACAGTCAAACAACAAATTTGACTGGATCTATACTGTTGGAACTCCACCAAGAATTAGGAGAAGTGCAAGTTGTAGCACTCCAAAATCTTACAACTACAGACTATCTACTGTTAAAAGAATATATGGTATGTGAACAGTTCCCAGGAATGGGTTGTTTTAATTTGTCTGATTTCTCTCAGACTGTTCAAGTACAGTTGGACAATATCCATTATATCATAGACAAATTTTCACAAATGCCTAGGGTGCCTAACTGGTTTTCTTGGCTTCACTGGAGATGGCTGGTAATTATAGATCTGCTTTGGTTATATAACTGTATTCCTATTATGTTAATGTGTGTGCGCAATTTAATTAGTAGTTTAAAACCTATACATGCTTAAGTTACTCTACAAGAAGATATGTCAAAGAAATAATCAATCTTCCCATGTTTTCTTCCATCTGCTACCTCTATAGCTTTTCTTCTTCCTTCCTAATTACAACCCTTAAATAGAATTCGTGCCTCATATCGAATTCACCGAGTATCATAACTCCTCTAAGTGGTAAAGATACCTCAAGACAAATGCTGGGCATAGAAGCCACAGGGCATAAATCTGCAAAGAAGTAAAAAGCTAACCTTTTCAAATAATATGGCTTCTCTCTCACTTACCAACTTTACATTTCCCTGTATGGCCCTGGAAGATGACTGGTTAGCCAGAGACAGGTAAGATTCCTCAAGGGAGGAACAACCTAAGACAGGCACAGTCGCAGGGGGGCCATCAGGTGAGAAATTGGGGAACAACAGTGGTGAAGCTTAGGACCTCACCCCCCTGTTTTGAGAGAAAGCTTCTGCATCCGTGGATGTTTTATTGCCCTTGTCTAGCTCAGATTAGCACACAGTCTACAGGCACACACTTGATCATCTACAATTGCTCTCTTACAACACTAAACTATGTTTTCTACCTTTATCTTGTATCTACCTACCACTTCAGCAGTTTATTAAAAATAATAATAATAATAATAATAAAGGGAGAAATGTGGGATCCACATATAAATCAAATATAAAAATCAAATGAATATTCATATTTGATCTGATTGTTTATAGTTCATAATGCGTGATCAAAACCGAAAGTTTCTGTGATGAATGCCCTTGTACTGTTCACAATGTAAGAACTTATTCACTATGTAAGAATTTGTTCACCATGTAAGAACTTGTTCGTTATGTTTCAGAAGAGTGGAGACTGACGAGAATTAAGCTTGAGATGGATTAATGATTGTGCATTGAGCATTGACCCCCTATACAGAATTTTATTGTTGTTAACAACCATTTGATCAATAAATATGAGAGATGCCCTCTCAAAAAAAAAAAAATTGTAAAAATTTTCCAGTTCATGCAACCATAACTACAAATGAGAGCAATAAAATTTAGAGAACAAGTTTTTGAATAGTTATCTGCTTCTATAAATAAATTTTTTAAAATTATGAGTAAAAAAAAAACATTATTTTGACTGACAAACAGAACAGAGTGGAGAAAATCAAGAAAAAAGTAAGGAGACTTAACTATTAGAACACATTCTGGTAAGAGATGGTGGTGGCTTTGGAGTGGTGGCCAACAGAGAGGAGACGTTTACTGAGATAATAAAAGAATACCTTCAGCCATGCTCAATTTCATACTAGGGAGAAATACAGCTGAAGAAACAAAATAGTCTGGTGTTCAGGAGATGTTCCAAAATAAGACATATACAAGAGTAATCAACACAACAGTGTAACTTTGAAACATAGAAGTTGTCTACTGTACAGTACTTATTCGAGTAATTGAAGTAGAGTGCAAATTCTCCTTGAGACAAAGGTGTCTCTATCAAGGCAGAATGGCTTAAAGTTTCAAATACAGCAAGGAAAAAATATTAATCAGATTCACATAGTAGAAATGTATAGAAATCACAAAAAAGGACAACAGAAAGAAAGAAAACAGTAAACACAGAAAAAGATTACCTGAAAGGGATATTCTGGGCTCATTCAATAAGCACCCTAGAAAAAGGATGGCCCACCCTTGCCAACCATCAGTGGCAAGTATCTATCTAGTACATATAGGGGTACATTAGGCTTAATTAAGAGCCACTAACTTCTAATAGTACAATTAACTGTCCTTGTTTTAGTCTATGCTCACCAAACATTAGAGCAGCTCTTCCTTCTATCAATCATTTTTATTCTCTTATTAATAACTTAGTATTTTCACCTGGTTCCCAGAAGATTCTTTCTTGAAAAATATTAACTATTCTAAGTCTATTTTCTATCATTCTGTCTTTCAATATAAAGATTCACTTCCTTTTAATTCAGGAATGTTTTCTTGAATGTATTATAATTTCAAACATTTATTTTCTTCTTAAAAATTTTTTCCAGAAAGTTTAATTATGTATATGTTGCATATACATAATTGTCTGTCTTCCACTATTAATATTTCTGCTCTATAATCTTTAAAAATTTGCTTTCATATTATTTACTTTTCTTATTGTATTCTCTATGTCCCCTATCGATTTTTCTGCAGTGTTTCTTTGCCATGGTGTTTCAATTTAAGTAACTGGTTTGCTTTCTTCTTTCCTGGTTTCTGTTAGCTCCAAATTAATCTTAAGCCATCTTTTCTTACAGTTCTTACATTTCTACTTTGTGGTTTTCTTCAAAGAAGTAAATGCCCAAACTGATAAAAATATTAAGATCAAATTTCCATCTGATTTGTGTTAACGTGTTTTTTGTGTGTGTGTCTATGTTTATGTGACTAACCTTTACCTGCTGCTAAGCTCTGCTGTTTGTTTCCACATCTTCTTACTAATATCTAAATGCCAGGCTAGTTACTTTTAAATTACATAACACTGAGTTGTTATTTTGATGGATCAGCCACTCAGCTGGACCAGAAAATTTGTGGGTGCAGGAGGAATTATCTTTGCAAGTTATCTGTATAGCCTTTAAAATCAAAAGACTGTCTGATGCTATCTAGACAAATTGCTTTACCCAAATATTCTCTAAACCAAATCACATAAAGGATGGCCTTTGCTCTAGCCTATTCACTCCAATTCCCATGAGGCTTGCCATAAACAAGGTATGTTTTTGTACCTCAAAAACAAGCCCTTCACCTTTAGGAAGTGAAATTTTCTATTATATCCTAAGTTCTGCTACCACTGAGTATTCTCAGCATTTCATGTTTTCACTTTTCCCCTCTTTCCATGTGGCTTCTGCCAGATCTCAAGCTGCTTAAGGAGCCATTGCCTATATTTTGTTGTCTGGGCATTGTATCTGTCTTCTTAGTTCTACTTAATGTGGGGGTGGAGTTGTATGGGTATGTTTTATTTTCCTTGCTGCTTTTGTGTTTCTGGGGAGGCAAGGGACTTATCCTTAATCATACCTAAGTAGTCTACATTCCTTAGAAACATAAAAATGAGACATACTCTATCATACTAAGCAGCTAGTAATTATAACTTGTTACGATCAACATACAGTATACCTATAGGACAAGAATGTGTTGGCCATGAAAGCATGTATTATAGTCCCACTGGCAGTTTGTTTCTCACAAAAATCAGTAAATTGGCACTCTCACTTCACACATTAGTCTCTGTTTGGTTAGTGTGAATTTATTTGGAATTTTCCCTTAGTAAATGAGTTTACCTCTGTTCAGTTACTGAACCTAAAATGCTGAAAGCTTAAGACTGTATATACTATATGAGACAGCAAGCAATGCCCAAAATGCTACTTTGATCAGTTAAAAAACATAATTAGGTTTTGTTACAAAAATAAATTCCACTGCAAAGAGCGACAAATTTAACAGCGCTAAATTACAGAATGTTTCACTTGATTCCTTTAATCATATCATTTTTACCTTCTTCACCTTTTTGTTTACCAACATTAACGAGTACGTGAGATATTTTTCTGGGTGTTTAAGCTTTTAAAATTCCACTGAGGTTTTATTGGAGAAGTAGTTATGCTGATGTACACTAGATTCTGATATATGTTTAATATGGCATGACCTCAAATTTTCCATTATAATCTTCTTCCCCTAGGAACTTAGTAAGGTCATGTCTATGATACACTTCACCATCTAGAAACACATTAGACCTCAAGTTTGTATAAAAAAAATTATAAAAAAATAAAAAAATCTTTATCTTAAATGGCAAAAAAACACTCTTAGAAACACATCTTAAAGCATGATATTAATAAATATAACCTAAATCAAGTTAGAAAAAATTGCAATGACCTAATATCACTACCTTTGCTTCTGCTTTTTTAATGCTTTTGGATCTTGAGTTAGTAAAAGGCATGTGTTTGGTTAGAGGACAGATTTTTAAAAAGTAAATATTTGAAAATTTATCTAAATAATAATGAAATACTCAAATGAGTTGGCAGATACAAGTTCCTACATCCTATTAAAAACACTGTGATCTGGATAGTGAATTAGGTTCAGACTAAACAAATACTAGCTTAATAAATCAGAACAAAACATAAAAAAGAAAGTTAAACTTGGAAAGTTAAACACTATTAGGAGGAAGTATTCTAAAAATTGAAGTAAATAAACATAAATAAGAATTTCATTACCTTCAGGTCGATATTGTGCAACAATTGTGACAGCCTGGCCTGCATTTTTCAAAGTGGCTGCTGCCTGCTCATGGCTGGCAGTTCTGAGGTCAACACTGTTTACCTGTAAATCAAACCAAATCTTAATTTAGAAAGAAAATTATCACACTGATTAGAAATCACAACAGCCTGTTCTTTGAGTAGGTGTAGATAAAAATTACTTGCAATTACTTTACTACTAAGGTATTTTCTTGTTCTGACTTACTGAAACTATATCCTACATTAAAACAAAATATTACCATCAATCAAAGCAATTTTATTCACCAAAAATACTTTGCTTAATGTCAAGTGAGAAAAACTACAATATTTTCCTCAAGGTTTTCCAGAAGGTCTATTAATCTCTTGAGAAACATACCTTAATTTAACAACCTGAAAAATCAGTATCTTCATTTTGTACATTTCATTTCATTAGTAACTCAAGCAATGGGATGGAAATTTGTTTTGTTTACAGCACACTTTCAATTCCTGCCATGTTTTCACACCTATTATTCATTTCAGTTCCAATTCTCTTCTTTTTCTAACCCAAGCTTCCATTCTTTTGATGTAACAGGAAAGCAATTATTTAAGTGTATGAAAAATTGCTCAGATTTCAAGAACTGACATTGAACTAGAGGAAATATTATTAAATGAACAAGGAGACATTTTTTTAATAAAGGACCACTGGGTAAAATTAGTACTGAAGTGATCAATCCCACTCCAGAATAATCAACTTAATTTTTTTCCCCAAAGGCTGTCAACATACTGTATATACGACAAGGCATATTATCTTAAGCGACTGCTATACCTTTTCCACTATAAGAAAAACTTACTAGGACATTCATGGGAGCATTATACTAGAATATAATAAACTTTAAATATTTAAGCTAGTTTCTTCCCCCTAAGAACCAGCAATAGAATACAGCAATGTCTGGGACCTCGATTGACAATTTTTGGAAAGGAAGAAAAGCCGCCATGCAATTTGTATATGAAAGCCTGTTTTGTTGACATCAAATCTCAAACCTGTTAAAGTTAACATGCTAATTCTGGAAAATCTGTCTATAAGCCCAGAAGGTCTTGGGACCATAAAATTTAAATGAAAGAGCATTTTTTAGAACAGGTCTAAAGACCTATTGTTTTGTATTTTCTATAAAGGGTATCATTAGACAACTAAGTTAAAACAAATACACATTTCTTAATGAAAGTCAAGATCTAAAAGCCTTAATCTTAACAAAAAGAAAGTGGTTTTATGAGAGAATATTTCTAGCTGAAGGCTGTAAAAAAAACATAATGTATAAACAGTTCTACTTTGAGTATAAAGAAAATACTCCCAGAAGAAAAAATTAGGGAAGAAATATAAAGGAAGATTAATACTCATAGATCACTGTAGAGAAGATTATAGTTTTTAATGAATTATTCCTGAACATCAAGTCTTTTTGCTACAGAAAAGATCTGAAGACAACTTACAGATTTAAAAGAGAGTAGTTTGTTAACAAGACTATACTTTTTCTTTTTTATAATAGAAATTTCTACTGATATTCTCTGCTTTGTGAGAGACTGTTCCTATATTTTCCTTTTACACTTTATATATGGTTTCCTTTAGTTCTTTAACACATTTAAAATATCTGATTTAAAGTCTGTCTAGTAAGTTCAGTGTTGGACTTCCTTTAGGGTAGTTCCTAGTGATTGCATTCCCCCCTATGTATAGGCCATATTTTCTTTTTCTGTATGTTTCTTAATTTTTTTGTTGAAACTGAACATTTAAAATAATGTCTCAAACCTGGAAATCAGAACTACCCTTCTACCCAGGGCTTGTTACTGTTCTTTGTAATGGTTGTTATTTGGTTGTTTTTCTGAATTGTATGAACTTTGTATTCTTTGATGTGCGTGCCACTGAAGTCTCTGCCTGGTTAGCTTAATAGTCAGTTAATGACTGGACAGAGATTTCCTTAAATGCCTGGACTTTTTGCTGGAGGGCTCTGGGTGCATGTTGGTTAACACTATCAACACTCAGCAAGGCAACTGAGCACACTACCTTAATCTTCACTTTCTTGCTTGCATTGACTCTCATGGTCAGCCAGAGGTGAGAGTTTAGGGCCTTTGCACAGGTGAGCATGCATACAGTCCAGAACATGCATGTGTCCTTCCAGATTCTAAGGAATATATGCACCTCAAAGGCCCTATGGAGATCTCATCCCCCATTGTGTCCTCTTAAGCTTTTTTGATTAGTCCACTGTTCACCAATGTTTCAGGCAGCCATAGTGTGCCTTAATTGTTTTGATAATTACCCCAGGGGAAATGGCTTTGGCACTGGTGGAACTCTGAATCAGATCAGATACAGAGAGCTTTGCAAATAGAGTGTTCCAAGAACCACTTAGGTCAAATTCTGATATTTATCTGGGATAGAGGCTCTAAAATTTCCATGCCCATTCTGCTTTCTCTAGTGGTTGTCAGGCTATGGTTTTCACACAAAATGTGGGCTAGTTATCAAGGATAATGTGGTGCTGGAGAGCAGGGGATGGGACTTGGGGCAAGTTAAAACTCTACAAAGCTCACTGTTGCGAAGATTCAGCCACTTTCTTGAATAAATACCTCCTGAATTACTGCAAGCCTTTGGTTGTTAATTTCTAGAGTTCTGAAAAAGTTCTTTCTGACACTTTTGGCCACTTTTAATTCTAAGATTTCATGATTCTAAATATTCAGTGAATGACAAGTATATTTTCTATTATACTTGGCATCACTGGAAATAACAGTAATACCTCATTTATACCATACTGAAAAAATATGTTCCACATGTGCAATAGATTTTGATTTCAGAAGATTCTTTCATCAACAAAATGAAATATATCAAAGGGACCTGATATTTTATAAACTGTTACTTATTTCCTTGCTTTCCCAAATAACTTGTTTATATTTTTCTCCTTCATGTGTGTTTCATTAAGAGCATCAATAACATGTACTTCTTTAGAATGGTGGTTCACAAAGTTTGGTCCCAGGAACAGCAACGTCAGTATCTCATGGGAACTTGTTAGAAACACATAACTTCAGATCCTACCCAAGTTACACTGAATCAGAAAATGGGGAGGGGGTCTAGGAATCTTTCTAACAAGGTCTCAAGGTGATCCTGATAGAAGCTAAAAATTGAAAACAGCTAACTTTTGTGTAATGAGGTACCTACCTAAGTTTGTGCCAGGATTTTATTTTAGTGTTGAATTTTTTTTCATGTTTTTCTCTTGCTCCTAAATATGTTCCTATTGCTTTCAGGGTATTTCCCTAGCAAAACTTAGATAAGCATTAAACATTTAAGGTTATTGATGCACACTGTCAAACATAAGGCTGTATTTAACTTACATTCACATTAGGTTGAGCAAGTTGCCTGGATGGTCTGCGACTTTCTGTTTTAAAAATTGAGACAAACAGGGCTTCCAAACATGGGGCTTTCAGGGCTAAAATTGGGAAGATACCATGTGGACCAGGTTGTGTTGGTCAGTCTAACATACTCTATGTCAATGTGTCTGTGTCAATGACCCACATAATGTGTTCCCACATGGACAATTTGAAAAACATCTATTTCTGTGTTGAGTTTTTCACACCTAACTCAAAGCCAACTGAAAATTTATTTTGGCATAGGTGTGAAGTGAGGCTGTAAGCCAATTTATTACCTTAAATAAATGATTTGTCCAATATTTATTTTTATAAATCCATTCCTTCCTACTAATTTGTCCTTACCATATTATAACTTATTTAAAACATTTACAGTATAATTTACAAGTGCAAATCTGAACAATTCAGTTGGCAGGATTTTTAACAACTATCTGTGCCCATGAAATCACAGCCCCAAATTATATACCTTTTCTATTGACCAACTCAGAAATTTCATTGTGCCTCTTTGTAGTTAGTACAAAGCAATCACAAGAAACCACTTTCTGATGTCTATTAATACAAATCAATGTTGCCAGCTCATGACTATCATATAACTTGGGGATAACACAATATATACTTTTGTAGTTTTTTTTTTAACTCAACATGATGTTTTTTAGTGTCATCTTATGTTGTTTTGTGTTTCAGTAGTTATGTTACTTTTTATTGCTGAGTTGCATTAATTTGCATAAACCATAGTTTAGCTATCTTATGGTTGATGGACGCTTGAGTCATTTCCAGATCTATACTATTATGAATAAAGCTGTTATGAACATTCCTGTTAACATCTTTTTGTAGAAATGATTTCTTGGATAAAATCTGGGTGATAAGGTCAGATGCATGTTTTATTTCTTAAAAAATCCCCAAAATTTCTTGGAGTGGTACAATTTAAAACACCCGCCAGTAATAACTGAGAGTTAAAATTGCTCCACATCCTCACCAATGTTTATTGTCATCAATCTTTTTTCTTTGGACATTTAACCAGGTGGGATATGTATTTCATAATGGCTTTAAAAACACATCTGTTTTTATTTAGGCATAATTTACATTCATCATATTAATAATCTCTGATTTACAGTTAAAGAGTTTTGACAGTTGCATATATTGTATAGCCACTGCCACAATCAAAATAAAGAAGTTAGATCACTCCCACCCAAATTCCTGCAAACCTCTTTTTCAGTGCTTTTTGCATTGCCTTGATTTCTAAAGTTAAACACCTGTTTGTGTTTAACTTCTAGGCCATCCATATATCTTGTTTTGTGAAACATCTGCTAAGTCTTTGGCTCATTTTTGAAAGGGGTAGCTTATCTTTTCATTGTTGATTTGTGGGAGATGTTTATATATAAATGGTGGATAAAAGTTTTTTGTTAGATACATGTACTAAAAATATTTTTTTCCCACTGTATGTATGCATTGTCTATTTGATTTCTTAATGGCACCTTTTTAATGGTGTTTTATGTAACTTGTCCAAGAAACTGTTATCTGTCCCAAGGTTGCAAAGATACTCTCTTATGTTTTCTTCTAGGTGGATTACAGCTCTGGGCTATACATTTAGATTTATAATCCATCTAGAATTAATATGTTTTTAGAATTAATTTTTGTAAGTAAGATTGGGTTAAGGGTCATGTTTTTCTATACAGATATCCAGTTGTTTCAGCATCATCTATTAAAAAACTTTTCTTAAGACATCTTTGTCTAATCCAAGTTCACTAAGATTTTCTTGCATGTTTTCTTCTGAAAGTTTAGTTCTATAATCCATTTCAAGTTAATTTTTGTAGGTGAGGAGTGGTAAGGACCAAAGTTCTTTCCTTTTGTGTACTTCTAATCAAGTATAGAAGAAGATGTTTAAATCCCCAGCTGTAATTGTAGCTTTGTCTATTTTTCTTCTTGGTTCTAGTACTTTTTGCTTCACATATTTTGAAAAGATTACTAGGTACATGCATATGGAGGACTTTTATGTCTTTGATGAAATGATGCATTATCATTATGAAATCTATCAATAATAATATCATTGTATTGAAGTCTACTTTGTCTCTTATGAATACAGTCAGACCATCTTTTTGCATGTTATTTGGTATATTTTCTTCTTACTCTTAGTTACAACATATGAGCTTTATATTTAAAGTATATTTCTGATAAAGAGTATATAATTGGGTCTTAGATTTACTGAACCATGCTGATAATTTCTATATTTTAATAGGATTGTTAACTGTAATGTACATATTAGTTTAGTTGGATTTCAATCTCACATCCTGATATTGCTTTCTAGTTACACTGTCTCTTCCTCCTTTCCTGCCTTTCTTTGTAGTATGCACATATTTTTTCACATTTCATTTATCTCCTATATTGACTTAAAAAAACGATACCTCTTTGTGGTATTTTTAGTGCTTCCTCTAGAGATTAACACATGTAAGTTATCACAGCCTACTTTCAATAATTTTTTTTCTTCTAATTTTTTTATTTTGGTATCATTAATCTACAATTACATGAAGAACATTACGTTTACTAGGCTCCCTCCTTCACCAAGTCCCCCCCACATACCCCTTCACAGTCACTGTCCATCAGCGTAGTAAGATGCTGTAAAATCACTACTTGTCTTCTCTGTGTTGCACAGCCCTCCCTGTGCCCCCCCCCACTATACATGCTAATCGTAATGCCCCCTTTCTTTTTCTCCACCCTTGTCCCTCCCTTCCCACCCATCCTCCCCAGTCCCTTTCCCTTTGGTAACTATTAGTCCATTCGTGGGTTCTGTGATTCTGCTGCTGTTTTGTTCTACTTTCAATAATTTTATACCACTTCAAAAAAGCTGTATAAGAGACAACAGTATAATTTCATCTTCCCTTTCAATTTGTCTAGTGGTCTTGTATTCAACGTATGTCATAACCCCCAAACACACTGTAGTTATTTTTGTTTTAAAGAGCCAATATTCTTATAATGAAATATGTAAAAAAACTTAAGTTTAATAAGGTATTTACACTTTCTGTTGTTCTTAATTCCTTTCTGCAGATCTGGTTCCATCTGGTATAATTTTTCTTTACCCAGAATAATGTCTTGTAGTATTTCTTGTAGTTCTGCCAGAGACAAATTCTCTGTTTGAAAATGTCTTTATTTCAACTTCATTTCTGATGAATAATTTCATTGGATATAGGCTTCTAGGTTGACAGTTTTTTCTTTCAGTACTTTAAAAGATATTATTCAATTGCTTCAAGTCTTTTCATATTTCTCGTAAGAAGTCACTGTCATTTGTACTGTTTTTATTTATGTGACATGTTTCTATGTCTGCTTTTAACATGGGCTCTTTAGCATATCTTCCTAGCATTTTAACTATGATGTACTTATGCCTTGGGTTTGCTGAGTTTCATAGATCTGTGGCCTGACATCTTTCATCAGTTTTTGAAAGTTGTCAATTTATCTTCAAAGTTTTTGTCTGCTCTTTACTAGACTGTCTGATATTGTTCCATAGATCTTGGATGCTCTGATCTACTTTTCTTCCCAAATCTTTGTCTGACCTATGTTTAAGTTCATGTATTCATTCCTCTGCTAACTTCAGGGTGCATTAAGCCTTTAAAGGTAAAATTTTCATTTGTGATAAACTTTTAAAAATGTCTAGCAATTTCATGTGATTCATTTTATGTCTTTGTTGAACTTCTTAAATCTTTCATCCATATTGTCTACCTTTACTCCTATACCCTTAGTATTATCATTTTCATCATGATTTTATCATAATTATTTTAAAGTCTTTGTTTCATAAATCCATATCTGAGCCTTTTCTTCATTTAATTCTACTGACTGCTTTCTGCTTGACAATGAATTTTCTATCTTTTTTAGCATGCCCTGTAATTTTTAATTATGAAAAAGACATTTTCAGTAAAATAAGAGTAGAGGCTGAAATAAATAACATTTAATTTCAGAATAAGGAAGAACCCTTGTATTAGGCCACTAGAGTTGGGAATCTCTATTGATATTATGAAAAAAAAAAAAGCTGAAAGAGCAAAGGCTCCTACTAAGGTGCATTTGGATATTTGGACAGTTTTGCTTTTAAAAATAAGTAGGGAGTTTCAACTGCATGTAGAGAATGGGAGCTAAAAAAGCTAAATTTTCTACAATGAACAGGACCTTTCTATAAAACAAATCCAATCCCAATGCTGTTCAGTGGCTCACTGAGAAACACCTAAGAAAGAAGAGATATAAGAAGGGATAAGAAGAACAACAAAACAGAATACATGGATTAACTGTTAAAAAACAAAAATAAAAATGGCTGAGTTTGGGGATATAAAAATGAAATAGAGGTAAAATAATAGAAATAGCATAATCAGAATTAAAGTTTCCTGAAGTCTGTGTGTCATTAGAAGAGAACTATTGATGAGTTTTACTCTAAAATTGTCCAGGTAATAACCACTTCAGCACATAAACTGAAAGCAAAAAGTGGAGAAAGGATAAGACAAATATCAAGCAAAAAAAGTTGGCATAGCCACATTAGTATCAGGCAACAAAGCTTCTAGGGTAAAAACTACTATTATAAATAAAAGGATCATTACATAATGGTTAAGAGAGTTCAGCTCTCCAGGAAGGAATCATGATTCTAAACTCAGATCTCTCTAATAACATAGTGTCAAAGATATAAAGAAGAAAAGTGCTCCAAGGACAAACTGCTAAACCCATCATTATATTTAGACAGCTTATAATAAAATCTCTTAATAACAGACTAAGCAGACAATAGATTAAAGTATAAAGATCAGCAGTACACAAGGAACAAGGTTGAGTTAACAGACATATAGAGAACTTTGCAGTCAACAAATAGAGAATATAGTATCTCCTTCAAATACATTTATAAAGACTGATGCCTTTTAGGTAAGTCAAATACCAAGTGAAAACCTACCATACAGAACCTGTTCTCTCACAACACTGTAATTCTACAAGTTGTAAAGCAGTAAGAAGATAACCAAAGTATCTCCCATAACTTCTAATAATTAATAGGTCTTATTTGAAATAATAAAGATACTGTTTTGATCAACATATCCTACCGATATAATTCGATCTCCTTTTCTGAGCTCTCCACTAAGATCAGCAGGTCCTCCAGCCAAGATAAAGGAAATAAATATTCCTTCTCCATCTTCACCTCCTACAATGTTGAAACCAAGGCCTGTTGAGCCACGATGAAGAACAACTTTTCTGGGTTCCCTAAAAATTAGAAATTATTGAATATTATAGAACTTTTATATAGAACTTCACATTCTATTCAGAAATTCCTATTGATCACTTACTTATATTATCAAACTACAAAGGAAGTTAGATGGAACTTAAAAGGATTTTCAAAGCTCTAGGGTAGAAATTCTTTCTAAGCTTAGAAATTGCAGGCTTAAATTAAAAGGAAAAATCCCAATATTGTGTAAAAGCTAAAAACCCCATGTTAGAAAAGCAACAGAAAACTATAACAAAGAGAGAAAACAATATAGAAATTAAAAAAATGATATAGAAAGCCTGCTCAAGAAATACATATATACTTCTGTTAAGTTGGTGTTGTACATACATAATTGCCTATAAAGCAGCCATTTCTGCTACTTCTTAGATGCTGTAAAAGATAGATATTCTTCTGTCTTAAAGGAAGTAGACTTTTTTTTCAGTCCTAAAAGGATGTTAGCATGACTAACCTACATGAGTCATTCCGATCCCCTCCCTTCTCCTTTACTAAGGTGAGGCTATGACCCTATTTTGGCCTCTGAGACATGGAAGGAAATTTTATCGCTTCCCAAAGACAGACCCTGATAAGAATAATGAACATTTTGTCCCCATACAAAGCATATTTTTTATCCTCCTCACCAGAAACAACCCCCATAGAAAGAATGAAGAATGAAAAACCCTATTACTGGTTTAGACAAATTACAATCATGAAAGTTAAGACCAAGAGAATCCCAGAGATACCATGGACCTAGGGTTGCTACACAAATGCTGCAATTGCCCATCTCCAGACTCTTTATATGAAACAATTAAATATTTTTATTAAGTCACACCCCTCCAACCATTTCTAAGATGCACCTTTTTTACCCCACACCTGCCATTTGAAATCTCTGAACTCAGAATACATCTTACCACTAGTAATATTTCACATTTGCTGCCAGTTATAGTTGTGTGAAAACTATTCATATCTTTTGGGAAGACAATGAAAATTTCAGCAAACAGATTTTTTTTGATATGATAAAATAAATAGCATTTGAGATTAGAATGTATTATATTTGGTAAATATTTTTAAAATGTAGTCTGATTTTTCTATAACACTGCAGAAAGCTACTGGCAACAAAAGACTTAACACAAGCAAATGATGTTTTAAAAATGAATTTTAGGGATCCTTCCACATGTATGTGGAATTAACCTTAAATATTTATCTGTATAAAATTAAAAATGGTGTTTTCTAGTCAAATACAGTTATTCATTATTAGGCAGTTTTGCCAGTTAACTTACAGGGTTAAACAAATCATATGTTCTTGTCAAAAACAGCAAAACTAAATAACATACTGTTTAGGAAATATTATAAACACAAACATATATATGAAATAAAAACAGGAAATAACAAATCCAAAGCAGTTAACTCAGTGGGCCAATGTAGGAGGAGCAGGATAGAATCAGGAGCACAAGATAGGTTTCACTATATTGGTGATGTTTTACTTCTTTGTTAGATGGTAGACTTATGATTTAGGGTTTCTTTTATGCTGTAAAAAATATACATGAATTATAATTTTACATTAGCAAATAATAATTAATAAATCCAACAGTATCTCAGGAAAAGAAATTCTGGTTTTTCAAATAACTTAAGTACATGAAAAACGCTCATCATTCGTCATTAGGAAAATGCATTAAAATTGCAATGAGATGCACCCTGTCTACTGTAATTGGCTGTAATACAAAACAAAAAATCAGCGCTGGTGAGGATGCGAAGAAACTGGAACCCTTTTATATTGATAGTGGGAATGCAAAATGGTGTGGCTATTATAAAAAACAGCTGGTTCCATATAAACTTAAACACAGAGTCATTATATGACACGGCAATTCTACTCCTAGTTATATCTCCAAAGGAACTGAAAGCAGGGATGTAAGCACATATTTGTATGACAATGTTTACCTCAGAGTTATTCACAATACCTAAAAGGTGGAAACAACCCAAGTGTCCACCAATAGATGAATGGATAAACAAAATGTGGTATGTACACATACTGGAATATTATTTGGCCATAAAAAAAGAATGGAATTCTACTATATGCTACAACATGGATGAATCTTGAAAACATTATGCTAAATGAAATAAGCCAGAAACAAAAGGATAGTGTTATAAGATTCCACTTACAAAAAACAAATTCGTAGAGGCAGAAAGTAGATTAGAGGTTACAAAGGACTGAGAGGACAAGGAAATGAGGAGTTATTGCTTAATGGTTACAGTTTGCCTGAGGTGATGAAAAGTTTTAAAAAGAGTGGTGATAGTTGCAAAACATTGTGAATGCAATTAATGCCACTAATTGCACATTTGAAATGGTTAAAATAGCAAAATTTGTTACATATATTTTACTATACTTAAAAAATATTAATATACCAAAAATCACTGAGTTGTATACTTTAAAAAGGGTAAACCATATGGTATATGGATCATATCTCAATAAAGCTGTTAAATGAATTTTAGAACCATAAACTATTTCTATGTTGGGAGTCCTTTTCTCTGTCTTTTTTTTATTGGTAATGTGGTATAACCTCCAAAAAGATTGTTTAGGATGAAATTGTGGGAAATTTCTAACATAAGGGTAAAGATTTCTGTACTTCATTACCTGTGCAAAGTAGTGTCATTATCAAAAGGGAGTGATAAAAAACAATTTTAGGTAGGCATATGCAGTAATCGACCACTTGACTTTCACACAGAAGTACAGAAAACAGACCTGTGTTTAGCATTGTAAAGTCAATACAACATTCTAGATGAGAGATATATAGTGAAAAAAACGGGACAGCAATCAAGGTGCTTATATAACGTATTTTTAACTTAAAAATTATGCAGATTAAAGACTAGATTAAGCCATAAACTATTTTTCCTTTTTACCTCTATAAATAGGGGACTATTAGATATCAAAAACAACATGGCCATGACAGATCAGTATAGGAACACAGCCTAAAGACTAACAGCCTTAAAAATTCATATCACAAATAATCACAAGCACTATTTTTTCTGTTAATTTTCATTCTAAATATAATTACTGAGCATCTATTAAATTTAAGTTCTCATTACTAATTCTTAAAGAATAGGAAAGGACAAACATTCCTACCTGACTTAAAATGATCACTTCCTAGAATAATTTTGATTATGAATTTTCTAAAATAATAATGCCAATAATAATGCAGTTAAAAATTTAAGAAGATTAATTGGCTAAATGTTAAATGTTGTAACTGATATACAAATTACAAAGTAAGCTGTCAAACATAATGTTTTATTACTATATTGAATACTGTGAAAAAGATCTAAAATACTTTTTCATTTATGTCTTTCCATCTAGTTTAGAGTTCTTTGGGAATAAAAAGACAGTTCAACTACAATGTTTAGTGCAGTTAGTAAGTAAAGTAAATTTTAGGTGATGATACTTATTGAATTCTGAACATGAATCAATTAATTGTCATAATTAACTTTATGGTAGATACTAGATAAGGAGTATAGGAAAAGTTAGTTTTAAACGTGCAGAAGTATATTTTTACATTTCAGGCTCTTCAGTGAAACTTCCAATGAAAAAAATTAAGGTTTAAGTGCATGTTCCATCAAAACAATTTTTTAGTTCTGAAAATTGTAGTTATCTTACTTGGCTGACAATAACTCTATCTAATATATCTCGCTTTATGTAAGAAGGATGAATATTCAGTTCCTTACCTTGTAATTTCATCATCTCCAAGCATTGCTTTCGAAACAGGCGAATATCTGACTGGTGATGCTGGTGTGTGGCCCAAGTAGGAAGATGAGCTTACATGGTTATCAACAGGTTGGGAGGAAGCTTCAGAACAAAGAGAGTGAAAAACGTTTGAAAAATGAAACAAGGCATTCAACATCAACACCACATTTGTGAATTACCAATCTGAAAGTTAATATATAGTTCATATTCACTTATTTATATACTATAATTTGATAGAGATTCACTTTTCAGATAAAAAAAGTTAGACAAGCTCAAGTTTTCAGGTAAAAACTAGTTTAGATATTCAAATCAGTAAGCAAACTTACTCCATTTGGTTTCTTTTGACAAAATAGAATGAAAAAGGAGTTTTACATTAACTGATGTGCACAATGAAGTTCAGGAAAGGTAAAAAACTGTCACAGAAAATACTAAAATAAAAAATTTGAAGTACAGTAACTATTTTTCTGAGATGTTATTTTGCAGATTAGTAATTTTAAAAGTATATATGCACAGAATTTGATTGTGAATAATGAAAACCAAATGTTTAACAACAGGTGCAAAAAGACTATGCTCAACAAAGTTTTACAAAAAAACTGAAGGACTTCAGGTTTGGCATATAAGAAACTTGAAGTCATTAAATGTCTGTCCTAAGAACTGAAAAGCTGAACAAACTGAAAAATCACAACTCTTCTTAGATCTCTAAGATAAGGGAGGTCACAGAGCAAACCTTGCTAAGCCCCAAAATGGAGACTGACACGAGTATACAAAGAATCACAGCGTTTCAGAGCAGAAATATCTGAGGGAACTAGTAGTACTGGGGTAGACAAACCTGAAATGTAACTGACAAACTGCTGAAGCTCAATTTGGACAGCTCTGAGGGTAAAAAACTTCGGGGGGACCCCATACTTTTGTGGATTTTACCCGTATCTCTAACAGGTTCCCACAGTGCACACTGGAGAAAAATCCCCTCATGCTTCTGGCAGGAAGGGAAAAGGAACCATTTTGAAATATACAAGAGCATTATGTTAACAGTCTGCCATCAGGAGAAACTATTTAACCAGCAGAGTCTAACCTGCTGAAGTTTTATCAGAGCCCAGTTGACTGGCAGAAGAGAAATCATTAACTCCAGTGCACTCTAATGGCACTTTTATGAACTCCAGTGCCAACATGTTCCACCTAAGGGAGGCGGGGTGGGGAGTGGGGGGCAGAATACTCAACAAACATTGTGAAGTTCACATTTCAGAGGCAGAAGCTTACTAAAAGAATGAGACTTAATCACAGGTCTATAGAACACTTTCCCTCCCTAATACCTTATCACCACATTGCTAAAGGTCTGTCTACACCAGTTCCTTAACGAGTACATCATGCCTGGTTATCAAGACAATTATTACAGTATATTAAAGGCAAAAAACACAGTTTGGAGAGATATAGCAAGTATCAGAACCAGACTTGGATATGGCAGCAATGTTGGAATTATCAGACCAGGAATTTAAAACAACAATAATTAATATGCTAACAGCTCCAATGGATAAAGTAGATAGTATGAAAAAAAAAAAGATGGGCAATGTAAGCAAAGAAATGGGAATTCTAAGAGAGCAGCAAAAAGACATACTAGGGATCAAAAACACTGGAACAGAAATAAAGAATCCTTGGGCAAGCTTATTAGCAGTCTGGACAAAGCTAAGGAAAGAAGCTTGGAGCTTGAGGGTATCTCAATAGCAACCTCTAAAACTGAGAAGAAAAGAGAAAAAAGGAGTGAAAAAACAAAAATAAAACCAGAATGTCCAAGAACTGTGGGACAACTACAGCAGGTGAAACATGAATGATGGGAATAGCAAAAGGAGAGAAGGAACAGAAGAAATATTTGAAACACAATGACTAAGAATTTCCCCAAATTCATGTCAGACACCAAATCATAGATCTAGGAACTCAGAAAACAGCAGGACAGAGGCCAAGAAAATTATATATGAGATGGGGGACAATGGCAGAGTAGGAAGGCAAGGTGGAAACCTCCTAGAAATGCATAAAAGAAGAAAATACAGCAAATACAACTAGACCTGAAAACAACCTGAAGACTGCAGAGCAGACCACCTCCATCTGGGGAAGAAGAGAGAACCACACAAAAAGGATAAAGGGTCCATGATCAAGCGGGACCCACACTCTCACCCCATACCAGCCTATAGGTGGGATAAAGAGGAGCAGAGTTGGGGGGAGGGGTAGGAGTCCAGGAGTGCTGCACACCTGGCCCTGGAGATCTGCAGGCTCAGCCAGTCCTGAGACCCAAAGTAGAGGTGGCAGTTTAAAAGACTTGCCAGCAGTGGGAGGGTACCAGAGGGGCAAGGGTTGGATGGAGCTCTCTCCTCAGGAGAAAGGGCATGTAGAGGATACCTTCTCAGCCCTCCCTGAGACCAACAGGTCAGGAACTCTTGGGAGCCCCAGAAGCTCCATGCTCTTCACCTGCAACCCAGTCCTGAGGCTCCTCCTTGTGCACACTGCCAGCAGCCAACATATTTGGCCCAGCAGTGGCGTCAGAATTTGCTACCTGGCAGGCAGAGGGAGACTGTTCCAGCTTTCTTGATTCCATTTTAGCCCAACTGGGGAGGTGCCTGCAGAAGCTAGCCCCAAGGGCTCCTTCCTCCCCACAGGCATCCAAGCCTGGGGCTGCGTGTCTGGCCTAGGCAGAGCCACACACCAGCCCACCCACTCCATTAACCCTGCAGCCCTGGCATTCCAGCAGAGACTTCTGAGGTGATCACAAAGGCAGTGGCTAAAGCAAACTGCCAGCACAGACTGAGACCACTACAGAAGACAGACAGAAAGGCAGCCCCACCCACCACACACCAACAGCTGGGACTCCTGCAAAGTAGAACCAAGCACTGCAGAGTAAAGACTCTTGAGATTCTGGACACCATAAGACACCTCCTTCATAAAGCTATCACTCTACAGGCAATGAAGCACATCAGAGCCATATAATACAAAGGGAGAAACACAGAAACCCTGACAAAATGAGGAAGCAGAGGAATATGTTCTAAACAAAACTACAGGACAGGACACCAGAAAAAGAGCTAAATGAAACAGAGGTCACCAATCTTCTTGATAAAGATTTCAAAATAAAAGTCATAAACATGCTCACCCATGTACAGGAAAAATATTCAAGATCTTAGGGAGTACTTCAACAAAGAGATAGAAGACCTGAAAAAGAGCAACTCAGAGCTGAAGAATACAGTATCTGAAATTAAACATACAGTGGAGAGATTTAAGAGTAGATTATTGCAGGTAGAGGAGACAGTGAATGAAGTGGAAAGTAGAGAACAGGAACACAACAAAGCTGAGGAACAGAGACAGAGAAAAAAAGGATCTCCAGGAATGAAAGAATGTTAAGAGAGCTATGTGACCAATCCAAACAGAACAGTATATTTGTGACCAACCAAAACAGTACCAGAAAGAGAAGAGAGAGACAAAGAGATGGTCTCTTTGAGGAAGTCATTGTTGAAAACTTCCCCCCCAATCTTTCTTGGGAAGGAAACAGACACTCAAGAGAGTCCTTAACTAAAGGAATCCCAGGAAGACAACAGCAAGAAATATAACAATTAAAATGGCAAAGATCAAGAATAATGTGCAAGTACTGAAAACAGTCACAGAGAAAAAAATGACTTATAAAGGAAACTCTATTAGGCTATCAGCAGACTTCTCAGAAGACACTTTACAGAAGGGAGTGGCATGATGTTTTCAGATGACATGATATTATACATAGAAACTCCATCAAAAAATTGTTAGAACTAACTGAATTCAGCAAAGTTGCAGGATACAAAACTCACAGAAATCTGTTGCATTCCTGCATACTAACAACAAATTAGCAAAGAGAGAAATCAGGAAAATGTCTCCATTTACAATTGCATCAAAAAGAATAAAACACCTAGGACTAAACCTAGCCAAAGAGGTGAAAGACATGTACTATAAAATCTCTAAGACACTAATGAGAGAACTTAGACACCAATAAATGAAAATCTATTCCGTGCTCATGGATGGGAAGAATTGATATTGGAAAAATGGCCACCCTGTCCAAAGTAATTTACAGATTCAATGAAATCCCTATCAAAATAACAACAGCATTTTTCAATGAACTAGAACAAATAGTACTAAAATTCATATGGAACCACAAAAGGCTCTAAATAGCCAAAGCAATCCTGGGAAAGAAGAATAAAGCTGGGGTGATTATGCTCCCTGAGCTCAAGCTCTACTACAAGCTATAGTAATCAAAATAATTTGGTACTTGGCACAAGAATAGACCCACAGATCAATGGAACAGAATAGAGAACCCAGATATAAACCCACACATATATGGTCAATTAATATACGATGAAGGAGCCATAAATATACAATGGGGAAAAGACAGTCTCTTCAACAACTGATGTTGGCAAAACTGGACAGCTACATGTAAGAGAATGAAACTAGATTATTGTCTAACTCCATACACAAAAGTAAACTCAAAATGGATCAAAGACCTGAATGTAAGTCATGAAACCATAAAGCTTTCAGAAGAAAACATAGGTTAAAATCTGTTGCATATAAGCATGAGCATTTTTTCCTGGACACATCTCCTCGGGCAAGGGAAACAAAATAAAAAATGAACAAGTGGGATTACATCAAACTAAAAAGCTTCTATAAAGCAAAGGACACCATCAGCAAAACAAAAAGGCATCCTACAGTATGGGAGAATATACTTGTCAACTATTTCTCCAATAAAGGGTTAACATCCAAAATACATAAAGTACTCATATGACTCAACACCAAAAAAACAAATACCCAGTTAAAAAATGGGTCGAGGACCTGAACAGACACTTCTCCAAAGAAGAAATACAAATGGCCAACAGGCACATCATGAAAAGATAATCCACACTGCTAATTATTAGGGAAATGAAAATTAAAATCATGATGCGAAATCACCTCACACCATTTAGGATGGCCACTATCCAAAAGACAAGAAATAACAAATGCTGGCAAGGATGTGGAGAAATGGGAACCCTCCTACACCATGGGTGGGAATGTAAATTGGTGCAACTACTGTGGAAAGCAGTATGGAGATTTCTCAAAAAACTCAAAATAGAAATACCAATAGTAATTCCACTCCCAGGAATTTACCTGGAGAAAACAAAATCCCTGATTTGAAAACATACATTCACCCCTAAGTTTTGCCACATTATTGGCAATACCCAAGGTATGGAAGCAGCCTAAGTGTCCATCAATAGATGTGGTATATATAAAACAATGGAGTATTATTCATCCACAAAAACAAAACGAAACATTCTGCCATGTGCAACAACATGGATGGATCTAGAGGGTACTACGCTTAGTGAAATAAGCCAGGTGGAGAAAGACAAACACTACATTTCACTTACTTATCGAATATAAAAACAAAGCATAACAGAAGGAACAAAACAGCGGCAGATTCATAGACACTGAAAAGTGACTAATGGTTACTGAGGGAGGGGCTGGGGGATAAAGGGGCACAATAATTTGCAATCACAGTATAAGTTGGTCACCATGGTGATGGTAGTACAGCATAGAGAATATAGTCAATGATTCTGAAACATCTTTCTATGTTGATAGATAGTAACTACACTAGAGGGGGCGAGGATTTAATAACAAGAGTAACTATTAAGCCATTGTGTTGTACATTTGAAACCAACATAAGATTGTATATCAACAATACTTCAAAAAGAAAAAAAAATGATATCCTAGGCGTATCCTTTCAAAGTACAGGAAGAAAAGAAGGGCAGGGACCTTTAAAGAAGCCACAGGGAAAAAATCTAACATATTGATAGAGGTGCAAAGATAATATATGCATCTGACTTGTCTTCAGAAGCCATTCAAGCAAGACAGTGGAGTGAAATACTCAGTGTTGAGAGAAAAAAACAGACCCGTTACCCTATGAAATTATCCTTCAAAAGGGAAGAAGAAATACCTCCTTACAGGAACAAAAATTGAGGGAATTTGTTGCCAGTAGAAATGTTAAAGGAAGTTCTTTAGAGAAAAGAAAAGTTAATAGGTCAGAAATTCAGTTATACACAGAGAAAAGAAGAGCATCAAAGAAGGAATAAGCGAAGGTAAAATAAAGATATTTTTTTGTTTTTGATTGATCTAACATAACACTTTATTCAAAATAACAATAGCAACACTGTTTGCATGTATGTGTGCATGTGTAGATGCACATACATACACTTTTATATAAGTGAAATGAATGTCAGCAATGATACAGGGATGGGAGGGAGAAATTAGGATTATTTGTTATTATGAAGTATTCACACTACCAGTAAAGCTGTATAGTGTTATTTGAAAGGGACTTATATAGTAGTTGTACATATATATGCTGTAAACCCAAGGCAACCAGTAAAAAATAAAATAAGAAAATACAACTGATATGTTAAGGAGAGAAAATGGAATCATATAAAATGCTGAATTAAAACAAAAGAAGGCATAAAAAGAGTGGTTGACAAATACAGGAATAAAGAACAAAGTATTACATTGTGTATATGTACCACCTCTTCTTTATCCATTCATCTATTGATGGACACTTAGGTTGCTTCTTTATCTTTGCTATTGTAAATAATGCTGTGATAAACATAGGGGTGCATATGTCTTTTGAATCTTAGAAATTATATTCTTTGGGTGAATTCCTAGGAGTGGCATTCCCGGGTCAAATGGTATTTCTATTTTCAGTTTTTTTAGGAACCCCCATATTGCTTTCCACAATGGTTGAACTAGCTTCAATGGTTCCCCTTTCTCCACATCCTTGCCAATATGCGTTGATCTTAGTTTTTTTGATACTGGCCATCCTAACTGGTGTAGGGTGATATCTCATTGCAGATTTTATTTGTATTTTCCTGATAATTAGCGATGTGGAGCATCTTTTTATGTGCCTGTTGGCCATCTGAATTTCTTCTATGGAGAACTGTCTGTTCATATCCTCTGCCCATTTTTTAATCGGGTCATTTGCTTTTTGGGTGTTGAGGCATGTAAGTTCTTTATATATTTTGGATGTTAACCCCTTGTCGGATATGTCATTTACAAATATATTCTCCCATGCTGTAGGATGCCTTTTTGTTCTGCTGATGGTGTTCTTTGCTGTACAGAAGCTTTTTAGTTAGATGTAGTGCCATGTGTTCATTTTTGCTTTTGTTTCCCTTGCTTGAGGAGAAGACTTCAGGAAAAAGTTGCTCATGTTTATATTCAGAATATTTTTGCATATGTTGTCCACTAAGAGTTTTACGGTTTCATGATTTACATACAGTTCTTCAATCAATTTTGAGTTTACTTTTGTGTATGGGGATAGACAATAATCCAGTTTCATTCTCTTGCATGTAGCTGTCCAGTTTTGCCAACACCAATTGTTGAAGAGGCTGTCATTTACCCATTGTATATCCATAGCTCCTTTATCGTGTATTAATTAACCATATATGGTTGGATGTATATCGGCACTCTCTAGTCTGTTCCACTGGTCTATTGTTCTGTTCTTGCGCCAGTACCAAATTGTCTTCATTACAGTGGCTTTTTAGTAGAGATTGAAGCTGGGGAGGGTAATCCCCCTAGCTTTATTCTTCCTTCTCAGCATTGCTTTGGCTATTCAGGGGTCTTTTGTGGTTCCATATGAATTTTAGAACTATTTGCTCTAGTTCGTTGAAGAATGCTGTTGGTATTTTGATGGTGATTGCATTGAATCTGTAGATTGCTTTAGGCAGGATGGCCATTTTGATAATATTAAATCTTCCAATCCATGAGCATGGGATGTGTTTCCATTTATTGTTGTCTTCTTTAATTTCTCTCACAAGTGTCTTGTAGTTTTCAGGGTATAGGTCTTTCACTTCCTTCATTAGGTTTATTTCTAGGTGTTTTATTCTTTTTGATGCAATATTGCAAGTGGAATTGATTTCCGATTTCTCTTTGTGCTAGCTCATCGTTAGTGTATAAGAAAACAACAGATTTCTGTGCATTAATTTTGTATCCTGCAACTTTGCTGAACTCAGATATTAGACCTAGTAGTTTTGGAGTGGATTCTTTAGGGGTTTTATGTACAATATCATGTCATCTGCAACAGTGACAATTTAACTTCTTCCTTACCAATCTGGATGCCTTTTATTTCTTTGTGTTGTCTGATTGCCATGGCTAGGACCTACAGAACTATGTTGAATAGATGTGGAGAGAATGGGCATCCTTGTCTTGTTCCCGATCTTAAAGGAAAGGCTTTCAACTTCTCACTGTTAAGTATGATGTTGGTTGTGGGTTTGTCAAATATGGCCTTTATTATGTTGAGGTACTTGCCCTCTATACCCATTTTGTTGGGAGATTTTAGCATGAATGGATATTGAATTTGGTGAATACTTTTTTGGCATCTATGGAGACGAGGATGTGGTTTTTGTCCTTCTTTTTGCTGATGTGGTGGATGATGTTGATGGATATTCTAATATTGTACCATCCTTGCATCCCTGGTATAAATCCATGATGGATGATCTTTTTGATGTATTTTTGAATTCGGTTTGCTTCATATTTTGTTGAGTATTTTTGCATCTATGTTCATCAGGGATATTGGTCTGTAATTTTCTTTTTCTGTGGTGTCTTTGCCTGGTTTTGGTATTGGGTGATGCTGGCCTCATAGAATGAGTTTGGAAGTATTCCCTCCTCTTCTCCTTTTTGGAAAACTTTAAGGAGAATGGGTATTAGTTCTTCACTAAATGTTTGATAAAATTCAGTGGTGAAGCCATCTGGTACAGGGTTTTATTTCTTAGGTAGTTTTTTGACTCCCAACTCAATTTCCTTGCTAGTAATTGGCCTGTTCAGATTTTCTGTTTCTGTCTGGGTCAGCCTTGTAAGATTTCTTTTTTCTATAAAGTTGTCCATTTCTTCTAGGTTATCCAGTTTGTTAGCATATAATTTTTCATTGCATTCTCTAAGAATTCTTTGTATTTCTGTGGTGTCCATAGTGATTTTTCCTTTCTCATTTTTTATTCTGTTTATGATTTGTTAATTGTGAGTTTAGACTGTTTATATGGGATTGTTCTTTCCTGAGGTAGGCCTGTATTGTAATATACTTCCCTCTTAGCACAGCCTTCCCTGCATCCCATAGATTTTCAGGTGTTGAATTATTGTTGTCATTTGTCTCCATATGTTGCTTGATTTGTTTTTATTTGGTCATTGATCCATTGGTTATTTAGGAGCATGTTTTTAAGCTTCCATGTGTTTGTGGGACTTTTTGTTTTCTTTACATAATTATTTCTAGTTTCATACCTTTGTGGTCTGAGAAGCTGGTTGGTACAATTTCAATCTTTTTCAATTTACTGAGGCTTGTTTTGTTGCCTAGTATATGATCTGTTCTTGAAAATGTTCCATGTGCATTTGAGAAGAATGTGTATCCTGCTGCTTTTGGGTATAGATTTCTGTAGATGTCTGTAGGGTTCATCTGTGTGTTGCTCAATGCCTGTGTCTCCTTATTTTCTGTCTGGTTGATCTGTCCTTTGGAATGAGTGGAGTGGTGAAGTCTCCTGGAATGAATGCATTGCATTCTATTTCCCCTTCTAATTCTGTTAGTATTTGTTTCACATATGTAGGTGATATTGGGTTGGGTACATGATATTCATAATGGTTATATCCCCTTGTCGGATTGACCCCTTTATCATTATGTAATTTCTTCTTTGTCTCTGTGACTTTCTTTGTTTTGAACTCTGTTTTGTCTGATACAAGTACTGCAACTGCTGCTTTGTTCTCCCTATTAGTTGCATGAAATATCTTTTTCCATCCCTTCACTTTTCATCTGTGTATGTCTTTGATTTGAAGTGAGTCTCTTGCAGGCAGCATATAGATGGGTCTTGTTTTTTTAATCCATTCAGTGACTCTATGTCTTTTGATTGGTGCATTCAGTCCATTTCCATTTAGGGTGATTATTGATAGGTATGTACTTATTGCCACTGCAGGCTTCAGATTCATGGTTACCAAAGGTTCAAGGGTAATTCCCTTACTATCTAACAGTCTAATTTATCTCACTTAGTATGCTATTACAAACACAACCTAAAGGTTCTCTTTTTTTCCCCCTCTTTTTCTTCCTCCTCCATTCTTTAAGTATTAAGTATCATATTTTGTAGTCTTTGTCTATCCCTTGACTGACTTTGGGGTAGTTGTTTTGATTTTGCATCTGTTTAGTAATTAATTGTTCTACTTTCTTTACTGTGGTTTTATTTCCCCCGGTGACCATTATTTAGCCTTAGGAGCACTTTCATCTATAGCAGTCCCTCCAAAATACACTGTAGAGGTGGTTTGTGGGAGGTATATTCTCTCAGCTTTTGTTTATCTGAAAATTGTTTAATCCCTCCTTCAAATTTAAGTGATAATCTTGCCAGGTAGTGTATTCTTGGTTTGAGGTCCTTCTGTTTCATTGCATTAAATATATTAGGCCACTCCCTTCTGGCCTGTAAGGTTTCTGTTGAGAAGTCTGATGATAGCCTGATGGGTTTTCCTTTGTATGTGATCTTTTTTCACTCTCTAGCTGCTTTTAAAAGTCTGTCCTTATCCTTGATTTTTGCCAGTTTAATTATTACATGTCTTGGTGTTGTCTTCCTTGGGTCCCTTGTGTTGGGAGATCCCCAGATTGGGGAAGTTTTCAGCAATCACCTCCTGAAAGACACTTTGTATCCCCTTTTCTCTCTCTTCTTCTGGTACCCCTATAATGCGAATATTGTTCCATGTGGATTGGTCACATAGTTCTCTCAATATTCTTTCCTTCTTAGAAATCCTGTTTTCTCTCTGTGCCTCAGCTTCTGTGTATTCCTCTTTTGTACTTTCAATTCCATTTACCCTCTCTCGTACTACATCCAATCTGTTTTTAAATCCCTCTACTGTATGTTTCATTTCAGATATGGAATTTCTTAATGATTGAATCTCCATCCTAAATTTGTCCCTGAGTTCTTGAATATTTTTCTGTACCTCCTTGAACACGTTTATGATTTTTATTTTGAAGTCTCTTTCAGGTAGACTGGTGAGTTCAGTTTCACTTGGCCCTTTTTCTGGTGTTTGCAAGATTTTGATTTGAACCAGGTTCCTTTGACATTTCATGTTTGTATGTGGTGCCCTCTAGAGCCCAGAAGCTCTAGTTTCTGGAACTGCTCAGACTGTGGAGTAATGTTGGGGGTTGCAGGGGAGTGGTGCTGGTGCCCTGTTTTGTGAGGTCTACTCTGTTCTCCAGGTGTATGCAGTCTAGCATAGCCTTCTTTCCTGTTGATCTTTTAAGAATAGTTGTATTAACTATATTTTCATATTATATGTGTTTTTGGGAGGAGTTATCTGTCTCATCTCTCACACCACCATCTAAGTTCAATCTGAGCCAAAGCCCACTACCTCCGGGCACAGGGGCAAAAACTTTAATTTTTTAACTAACACAAACACATTAAAAAATATATTTAAATATCACCCCACTTGTACATTAAGAAAACTGAAAATGAAATAGGAAAGTTAAGATTATGTAAGTACTTTTAAAAGTAGGCAACACAATTGTTTTGTACACAAATATAGTTAGGCAATACACTAGGAGGTTAAAGTACAAAGATAATACTGGTGTTTACATAGTTGAGAACATAGAAAAGATAAGTTTTAGAAATATTTTAAGTTAGTGTTTCTCAACGGGCAGTCTAACCAGCAGCACCAGAAGCATAAGAATTACTTTGCTTGTTAAAGTAGATTTCTGTATTCCATCTCAGAGCTATTAGAATAAAATAGGAATCTTCATTTTTTGCAAACAGCATTGGTTACAATTACTTACATAAAAGTTTGAAAATCAATGCCTTAAATGTTAATAGTAATTACTTCTATAAGTAGTAAAGGTGAAAAAGATCCCTTAAAATTGATTTTTAAAAACTATTAGGTTAAAATGATTAATAATTCATTTGAAAATATTTGTATAATGCTTAAATTTTCATTAAACTACATCACATCTAAAGTAAGAGAGATTGAACCAAACAGACTTACAATTGGTGATATCAGGTGGTGCATAGCCATCATTCATATACATACTTGTGGGTTTTGCCACTTTCAAATAAACAAAATCAGATGTGTTCTTTAAGGCAGTTACTGCTTCTTCATGAGTAACTTCTTCTAAACACACACTATTCACCTACAAAGAAACCCCAAAAGACATTTAAGACATTTTCATTTGTTTTCTGCTTCTTGGTTATAAACAATTACACTAAAAGTGGGAAAAAGAGTGTGATTTAATGAATATGAAGGTTGGTGGAGAGTACCCATTTTTATTTTTTGTGATATCAGGAAGTTGTTTAGAACGGTAAGTTATTTATATATGCTAATGAAATAGTCAATCTTTATTCCAGCCTCTGTTCCTCCTAATGCCCAAGGCCTGAACCTCCCTGCATTCTTAGGCAGTTAGGAATGTGTGTGGCTACAATTTAGTTCATTTGTTTTTATTTAAAGAAAATGAGATGTTACTAAAATTTTGTTCTGCAATTGGATTTTTAATGTAAGGTATCTTTTAGATCTTTCCATGTTGAATTACCTCATCTTTAAAAACTGTTGCATGTACCACATTATAATTATGGTTATACCATAATTTATTAAGCTATTCCGATATTAACAAATATTTAAGCTGGTTTTCTCAATGAATGGCTTTATATTTATAAATTATAAATTTATATTCACTACCACAGAATGAGAGTGCCCATCTACTCAGACCTTTGCCAACACTGAATATTATCAGTTCATTAAAAGGGCCTATGAAACAATGCATGTTTTAAGTTGTATGTTAATTATAATTTCAAAAAAGTTGTTTATTGGCCATTCATCTATCTTATGTGTAGAAACAGAACTGATTTTTGTAGTGATGTTGTATCCTGCAACTTTGTTAAATTTGTTTATAAGTTCTATGAGTAGGTTCTTTAGGATTTTCTATATTCAGTATATCTTTAACCAATCAATAATCTGCAAATATACTTTTGCTTCCTCCTTCTTTATTTGAATGCCTTTCTCTTTTCTCATTGCCCCGGCTAGACTCTCAGCACTACTGTATTTAAGTAGTAGTTTGTGCTTTTGTAGGAATCTGTCCATTTCATATAAGTTATCTAATAGTTCTTCATAAATAAAAGTATTCCCTTATGTCCCTTCTTTCATTTGTATTTTTAGAAATTTGGGTCTTCTTTTTTTTTTGGCTAGTCTAGCTAAACGTATGTCAATTTTGTTGAGCTGTTAAGAACAGAGTTTTGGTTTCATTCATCTTTTCTGTGGTTTTCTATTCCTATTTCATTAATTTCTGCTCTAATTTTTGCTATTTCTTTCCTACCGCTAAGCTTTAGGTTTAGATTGTTTCACTTTTTTGTAAATTTTTTTGGTAAAGAGACACTATAAATATCTAATGTTTTAAATTTAAATCACAGTGTACTTTTAAACAAATCTTCATTTTAGTATATTTTTCATTTCCCTAATTTGTACCTTTATCACTGACAATAGGAGAATTTTTAATGTTTTGACAAAAATTTCCAAAGGTCACAGAAAAATAGTAACTTTCCCCACTGATTAATACTTCTTTGCTGGGTATCAGCTACACGGTCATTTTCATGGTTGCACACTACCTATTGTATAGTGAGGGCTGCCTGCATTTTGAAATACATAGCTATATTATATTGTTCCTTTGATGGCCTGCAATGAGTCATGCATCCTGGTATTCACACCCTTATAAAATTTCTTCCTACACTGAATCTGAATCTTGCTTGGTCATGTAACTAGCTTTAACCAGAGCCATTAGTAACTGGTACAGAGAAGATTGATAAATGCCATGTATTGGAGCTTGTCTTCTTGGAAAGCTTACTCTTGGTATGTCTCTCCTGGAACCTGGCCACCATCTTGTGAAAAGCCCAACTCAGCCATGTGGTGAGGCCATTGGAGAATTCAACACTTGGCTAACAGCCCCATTTGAGCTCCCTGTTGTCAGCAAACACCAACTTGCCCACCATATGTAAGCCAGCTTGGAAGTGGATTCCCGGCCCTAGCTGAGCCATCCTGGCAGACAGGTTGTCCTGGCTGAACCCTACCCAAATTAGAGAAGTGTAAACAAATAAATGATGAATGTTGTTTTAGCTACTAATTTTTGTGTTTTCTTATGCAGCATTAATAACTGATAAAAACTGACAAACTTTGCTGAGGGATTCAATGTGGAGGATGAAAGAAAGGGATGATCTTAAAGTTTTGGAACTGGGCAAACATAATGATAAAAGTTCCCATTTTATAAGACATGAAACTTGTGCAAGGAGCAGGTTTTGGGGTTGGGGGAATAACAAGACTAATTTTTAGATATATTAAATTTGAGATGACTCTTGAGACATGCAAAAGGAGACTAGATGAAATCTCTTAGGGCTTTTCAACTGCTTTGCCAAGAACTACTGTTAAAATTTTCTATATTTTAGTCAAGTATGAAAGGTCTGCATGTATAAAAATAAAACTAAAGTTCAGAAAATAATATTTATCCCTATAATGTACAATGAGATCCAGTAAGTTACTTGACTACCATCAAAGAAAAAAGAGAAAATGTACAAGGACCAAGTCCTGGATCATTTCAACATTTAGACGTCAGGGAGAAGATGCACCAAAGAGAGAACGAGGAGTGAGATAAGAGAAATCCAAGAGAGAGGGTCACTGTTAGGCAAAATGGAAAAATGTGTTTGGAGAAGCAAGTGTATCAAATGCCTGATACATCAATTAGGATGAGAACTAAGAACTCGATAATTTCAGTGCAATTATGGTAACAAAAGCCTCACTAAATGGAAAATCAGCATAAATTGCCAGCTCCCTATCACACTAAAACTGACTAAAGAAACCATAAAGGAAAAAATGGAATCCAAGAAATTAAAAAATAAAGTGAGAAACCCAGTGGATAAAGAAGACTATTTTGAACTGGTGTAGTGTGTATAGGTGATGTGTGGGTAGTGGTTGTAGCTTGGGCAAAGGAGTGGCAAGTCATAGCTGTGAGAGGATAAGTTAGAGAAAAGCAGGTCAAGGCCAGCTCCTTCCTTTTCCCCATCATTAACTCAAAAATAATGAGTCTATCTCTTTGCTGCAACAAGAAGCAGTCATGGACAGCAGCAGAACAAAGAAACTGTTCATACTTTGCTGATGAGTGTGTAAATTTTTATAATCAGTTTGGGAAACAGTATGTTTCTGTTATAATATTACCATAGGATACCTCATGATTCATTAAATTCCATGCTAAGGTAAATAGGTGAAACCCCTGTACATGTTCACCAGGACATAAAGCAGTATTTCCTGGCAGAATTGTTCATAAAACCAAAAAAAAGAGGGAAATATGAGACCTTGTTTATGTGCCTTTACAGTTTTGTTTAAGGTATCTGTTCACTTGGCCCTGGCGGCTCTTAGTGGAAAGTCCTGACTAGTTTCACCTGGTCTCCTCTCCTATTATACCAGCTCTTTCAGTCTCTTCTGGAGTAAGGGCTAGGTATTGACATGACTGACATGTTCCACATAGTGAGAGCTGTAACACGTTAGAAGCTCATGTCTGACCTGTCTAGACTATTGAGGATCTAGCTCTTCCCACCACTTCTGGGTTCAGGGGAAGTGCTGTGACACAGAGCATGGGACCTGGCTTCCCTAGCAACTGCCCAGAGGAGCTGGGTAACACAGCCCAGAAATTTGGGACAGTTAACCCCCATGATGTAGACTATAACAAGAGACAGGAGACTAAGAGAGTCCAGAAGACAAACCTGTCTTTTCCCTGGGTGGATGGATCTAAGGTTTAGTAGTTCCTTATCACCTGCCTGAAAAACTGATATACATGACAAGCAATCAGCTACATTTTCTTATGAAAATATAGCCAGCTCAGAAACATAACACCTTGTACTGGCCTTCTTTCATGCCTGCCTCACTTTTCATTTTTCTTCACTCTAGCTTTTCTGAGATTACACTTCCCAATTATACCTTAACCTTAAAGTAGCTTTTCTTCAGGTTTTGTTCTTCTAGGGAATATGGCCTAAGACAGTTATTGACGAAGAATGGATAAATACACATAGAACAGTCCCAGAACAGAATATTATATAGAGGTGAAATGAATAAATTTCAGCTCTAGGCAACAATATGGATAAGTATCAGTAAAACAATATTGCATAAAAACAATATTAAAAGACTACATACAGAACAAAAGACTTCAAATTTTCCAAAACAAATAATACTACACAAGATGTTTAAGCATATACATGTGATTAAGCAATTTTTAAAAATCAAAGGAAAGACAATACAATTTGTTGGTCTGTTGGTATTTTAGTTCTTGGATTGGGTAATGACTTCAGCAGTTTTCTTTATATTATAAATAAAATAAGTAAAAAAAAGAAAAGGAAAAAAGAAGGCCAAGCACGAATGAAGGATGACACTGTGATACGAACCTAAGGATTCTGATTAAAGAATCCTCTGCATCCAAGCCCCTAACTCTTCAATAAAAGGAGGAAAAAGAAAAAAAAGAATAAACGAAAAAGAGAATGAAGCTGGCAGAGGAAACTGGTAAATAAAAATAATAATCATTTTTCAGGTTTTGACTAAAGCAAGGCCAGTATTCATGCATTTAAATATCACTTAAACATTTTCGGCATGCAGAAATTCAAAGTCTGCCAGAAAAAGACAAGACATAAAAATGATTTTTAAAGCACTATTATCTCTTATACTTACTGCTAAAAGTTTATCTCCAATCTGAAGTTTACCATCTTTATGTGCTGCACCTCCTTCAATTATTTTGGTGACATAAATGCTATTATCTCCAGGAATATGCTGATTTCCAACACCTCCAGCAATGCTGAATCCAAGACCTGTTTGGAAAACACTAGTTTTATAATCTCATTAATAAATATGAGTTAAGTCCAGAAAGAAATAGTTGAAAGCCAGAAGGTGACCATTTCATCACAGTAATGCTTTTTAAAACAGATTAGGATCTATCTACCTACTTGTAAAAATCCTAAGTATTTGTTCCACAATCAGGGATATTTATACATATAGGTGCTCCTACAGTTAAAAGTTAGTTCCTATTATCGCCCTCAGGTTACTTGTTAAAGTCTTTTTTGTAAATTCATTTGTTTGTTAGTTCAAAGAGGCACTGTAAAATTATGTTTTGCATTTGTTTCCATCATAATTGTGCTTCTTAGTAACACTTAATACAGTCACAAGATTAAAATAATTGAGAAAAAAATAATAAAATTGGTGGTGGGCAGAAGTAATAGGCTTCAGAAATGTAGGCAATTTTGTTCTGTTTCCAATATTCTACGAATTGATTTTAAATAAGGAATTTCTATAATTCATAAATTCAATAACTTTAATACCAGCCAATCTGTAGCTCTTTCTTCTTTTTTTCATGTGTTGGAATACTACCTCTTCCATGAAGCCACAAATTAGAATTAATATTTCCATTTATTCTTAATCCCATCAATGTTTTCAAAATTCAGAAATCATATATTAATAGTCCTCCCTTCAGATGTACTGCTAATGACACACATATTTTTTTAGCGTGTATCTGCATTTAATGTACTTTGTAGATTAGTGATTGTACATTAATATTAAAATACACGTCTTCAGTGTCTAAGTAGAACTCTACTTAAGACAAAAATTAGTAGAAGTAAGAAATTCTAAATATTCACACAAGTTCTGTAGATTACCAGTATTGTTAATCCTAGAATGCATGTCTTAAATAATTTCATTGTTACATTTAACTCAAGAGTTCTTAATAATTTGTCTTAGTTTGATTTATTTCATACCTTTAGGACCTTTAATGAGCTTTATTTCCATTATTTTTTCTGATACTGGTTTCCTTCTTTTTACGTACAATCGTACGATAGACCCTGCTTCTTTCAATGCTTCAACAGCTTTGCTGTGAGTTACATCACGAACGTCTACTTCATTTACTCGCAGTATACAGTCATTGACCCTGAGGAAAAAATATTAAAAATGAAAAGCTAAAAATCTAAATGTCCATTTTTCCCTTTGCCAATTTTTCTTGTCATTTCCATTTTTAAGGTAAAGAGATGTATTAGAGGAAATATAAATGATGAAACGGTATGTTAAATTTCAATATATCAAATACTTATATAAACATTTTATCCTAAGAGCAGATATATATCCCTGTTTTAACAGATGGAGACACTGAGGCACGAGTTTAGATGACTTTCCCAAGGCTGCCCAGACAGTGACTGATAGAGTTGTGACTCAAAGAAAACAGATTCAGACTGAACAACTAGAATAAGGTCACAGAGATAGTAAGTGGCAAAACTGAGATAAATTCACTGATTTATCCAAAAATATTTTTTGACTGCCTTTTCCAACTTACATACCAGATTTTAAAAAATGAAATTATTTCTTAAAATTTATGTGAAGTTAAAACAGCAGCAGACTCATAGACTCCAAGAAGAGACTAGCGGTTACCAAAGGGAAAGGAGGTGGGAAGAGTGGTGGGAGGGAGGGAGAAGGGGGTATTATGATTAGCACATATAATGTACGGGGAGCATGGGGAAGGCTGTATAGCACAGAGAAGACAAGTGACTCTATAGCATCTTACTATGCTGATGGACAGTGACTGCAATGGGGGTGTGTGTTGGGGACTTGATAATATGGGTGAATGTAGTAACCATAATGTTATTCATGTGAAACCCTCATAAGATTGTGCATCAATGATTCCTCAAAAAAAAAAATTTATGTCAAGGTAGAGATTATGTCTATAAATAAACCTTTAAATAAAAGGTTTCTCATGTACAAAATTAATTTCATTTGATATCGTAATATATATATATATATATTTTTTTTTTTTTTTGAGAGGGCATCTTTCATATTTATTGATCAAATGGTTGTTAACAACAATAAAATTCTGTATAGGGAACTCAATGCACAATCATTAATCAACCCCAAGCCTAATTCTCAACAGTCTCCAATCTTCTGAAGCGTAACAAACAAGTTCTTACATGGTGAACAAGTTCTTACATAGTGAATAAGTTCTTACATGGTGAACAGTGCAAGGGCAGTCATATCACAGAAACTTTCGGATTTGATCACGCATCACGAACTATAAACAATCAAGTCAGATATGATTATTCATTTGATTTTTATACTTGATTTATATGTGAATCCCACATTTCTCTCTTATTTATTTATTTATTTATTTTTAAAATAAAATGCTGAAGTGGTAGGTAGATGCAAGATAAAGGTAGAAAACATAATTTAGTGCTGTAAGAGGGCAAATGTAGATGATCAGGTCTGTGCCTACAGACTAAGTATTAATCCAAGCTAGACAAGGGCAACAAAACATCCACGGATGCAGATTTCTCTCAAAACAGGGGGGTGAGGTTCTAAGCCTCACCTCTGTTGATCCCCAATTTCTCACCTGATGGCCCCCCTGAGACTGTGCCTGTCTTAGGTTGTTCCTCCCTTGAGGAATCTAACCTGTCTCTGGCTTCGTAATATATATTTTTAAGGCTTATTTGTTCCTACTCCTAACTTTTCCCCTAGCTGTTCTCAGTTTTAATTACATGGAATGCCATTAGGGAAAGGAAAAAAAAGACTGGTCATCTGAAATTGGGCAGTAAAGGGGAACAAAAGACAATTAAATATTACAATTGATCCTGATAAGCTTCTCTATCAAATTAACTTTCTTTAAAGAGATTCTATATCCAAAGATGTGATACCTTAGAATTAGTACTATGTTATGTTCTTTGTTAAGTAAATGTAACATACTAATTTTCACATAAGAAGCACAAATAAAAGGGCAATAACAGAATTAGGAAGTAAATCCTACATTTACATGAATGGCCAAATTATTAATCTTACATCTAACTGATTTCACAAATACACTATCTGACATATCCAGTGAGAAGGAATGTTTAAAAACTTCGAGAAAAAGTTGTTTTTAACTGGTCACATATAAATCCTTAGACTTAAAATGTCAGATTACCACCATATATAAAAACAACAAACAAGGGAATAGAAAAGTGCCACAATCCACGGTCACAGGAGGTAAGAAGGATGCTAAAGGTATCTTCTGAATAGAATTTTAATTTAAAAAAGACCAATGTTACTTTCACCTATTCAATAAGAAAATGTTTAGATAAAAAATTTAAACTTTGCATAATCTTTACTGTGTGTATGAGATACAAACTCATACATATATGATCTCTTCTACCTTAAATAAGTTTATATGTTTCCCACCCAGAAAATAAATGAAAAACATTTTGTAAATACATTGAAAATAACAAAGGGAAATCTAGGATTTCTATAAATTTGCTTACAACCATTTAAACTTTCAACCAAACTTATTATTCAAAATGTTGTAATATCTAAGATGAAACTGAGTTCCTAAATTTAAAGAGGGAAACAATGCTTGGAGCACAATTATCTTATTCATTTGTTATTTGAGCATCTACCTCATGTTAGTTGTTATGATAGTGTTTCTTATTTGTATTTATACATTGTTCAAGAAAAAATGAAGTGGATACAGTGTCATAACATAAAGTAAAAAATATACCTCAATCTTCCATCTTGGGCAGCTGCACCCCCTGCAATAATTTTGGTAATGAAAATACTTGAGTCATCTCCAATGTGTGGGTTGTCTGTACCTCCTGCAATGCTGAAACCAAGCCCTGAATTTCCCTAGGGATAGAGGGAAAAAAAGACTGAATGAATAAGAATTATCTTTATTTATAGCTTCCTTTATTTATAGGACCTAGAAAGTACTGACGGGAATACATACATAAGGGTATATAAAAAAATAAAGATTCTAAATTAACAAATACAAGGAAAGCCTTTTTCTCTGAAGAATTCGGAGGCCTTACTGCTGAGTACGTAAGGCTGAAGAACCCACTGTATACTTTTGTTCTTTCTTTAAAAATGTACGTGCAGTTTGTCCTTGGATTAGTCACCCAAGTGCAGAGATGTCTATTAAGTCTCTTTTCTTTTAAAATGCAATCTCATTCATGTTTAGTCAGGCAAATGTCTCCTAGGGAAAAAAAATCCTCATCTTTCTGCTGCTATGCTTATTACTTGATTGTAGGTGAAACAAATAAATCACTTCAGATTTTTTAGAAAGTGGTAGAAGGTAGTGCTTTTCTTGTACTACCTTGGCCATCAGCTTATAATAAAATGACCAAATTGCATCTGCTAAGTAACAGTTGCCATCCTTTACTTGTTTAAAAAAGGTACCTGACCCTCAAAAGGCATTTTTTTGTACTGAAAGCCCAACCTGAGAGCTTAACATTGGTGTGTTTTCTTGAGAGCAGTCCATTTTGCCAAAGCAGCACTACTTTTTGATTATTTTACATTCTGGATCTCTGACTATTTTATTTGAAGAAAGGTTCTAGCACTACAAAAAGTGTTCAAGGACAATGTTCTAAGCAATGGCATTAAAATTTATGTGTGCAAGAATGTCCCAATTATGACTCTCAGGCAACTCAAATAAGCAGATCTTATCTGGACAAATTACTTAATTTTTAGTATTAAACAGTTTAAATCATTCACTCTACTATGATGTGTCATGAAATTTTGTTAATCACATATATATATTTTCAGTCTAAACTCTTTAAAAGAGTTCCTAGAGTCTCAATAACAGTATCAACAGGTTATCTGAAGTTACCAAATTACTCAGGTGTTCAAGTTCTTTTTTTCTTTGCTTTTTAAAAATTGAGGCATAATTGACTTATAACATTATGTAAGTTTAAAGTATACACATTGATTTGATATATTTATATATTGCAATGTGATTACCACTGTAGCTTTAAGTAAACACTGCTATCATGTCTATCATTTCATTTTTTGTGTTGAGAATAAGATCTCGTCTCTCAGAAATTCTTACATATATAATACAGTATATAATACAGTATTGTTGATCATGATCTCAGTGACTCCATCTTCTAATTGCAAGTTTGTACTCTCTTTCCCAATTCCTGGTTCTCAAGTTCTTTAATCAGTGAAAAATATAATACATTCTTGACTAAACAAGGAATTTAAAAGGTACTGGGAAAGGATAAATAATAATAATAGATCATAAAATAAAAAAATAATAAAAAGTGAGGATTATATATCAATTACATCTCAATAAAGCTGGAAAAAAACCCAAACAAGATATCATATTAAAATATGTACAATGTATTAATAGTGCGATTGGTTGAAAGTTACTCAGTCATCCACCTTACTTGAACAAGTGACCCAAATTCAGGTAGTAGGCAATACAGATCTTTTATACATGTTAAAGATCCTTTCAGGTCTATTTTCATGCAGAGTCTACTCTGGTGTCAAACATAAGCAAATCTAATTATTGAGGATTTTAGTCTTAAACATATAGACATTCAGTTACTTAGGAAACTGACTTGTGTAGAACACTTCATTTCCCAAAAATGCTGGTCAGACAAGGTGGTATTACTAAAATACAGCATCAATTGAGTGCAGTATTCTTAAAGGGAAAATATATCAAGAAAATTTATACATCTGAATTGTACCCTTTAAGTTATTTTCTTACTGGGGGAGTACATGATAATAAATTTTCAGTAAGTTCTTGTCAATTAGAACTATGGTTATTATTTTGCTACAAAAGAATTGATATAAGGACCATTTTATAAGGATACTAAATACTCATTTAAGATAGTATTATATGAAAGATAAAGTAAAATTAAAACCTGTGAAAGATCTAAGAAACTGTTCATCTACAGGAGCATAGGGAGATATGATAACTAAATGTAATGTGGTATCCTAGATGGGATTCTGGAAGAGAAATACATAAATATTAAGGAAACCCGAAGCATAGATTCAATAACATATCAGTACTGGTTCATTAGTTGAAACAGATGTATTCTAGTAATGTAAGATGTTAGTAACAATAGAGGAAACTAAACTCATCCCAGGGTAAATGGAAATTCTCTGTATAACTTTTCTGTAATCTGAAATTATTTTAAGGAAAGATTTTGTTTTAAAAAAGTATTATTAAAGAAAAGCAACATGTTTTGAAAATACCATGGCCAATTTTATGATATGTGATAAAAGAAACTGATATTACATGGTTGTTTTTGAAATATCTTGTCCCTTGTATTCTATATGAAAGAGCAATATATTTAAAAGGGGTCTTTAGAACAACAGATATATGCATAAAAACTTAAGATAATTAATGGCTCTTACCCTTTCGAGTGTGAGTTCTTCATATTCATAATCTGCATCAGTGCCATTAACCTAGTGGGGGAAAAAGGTAGCAGCACAGAAATACAGACTATAAAATTTGAAATGGCAAGACATAATTTTTGCATGATTTATTAATGAAAACCTGTTACATGGGATGCAATTAAATAATACAGCTTCATTTAAATAATTTTAGGGAAGATTTTCAAGGAATGTAAAAGTGCAAATGTGATTAATAAGCTGATATTCATGGCATTATTACTTTCAAATACAGAAAGGGTACATTCAGCTTTCAGTATTATTCAACTCTTGACATTAGATATGATCCACACATCTAATCAGTTGCCAATTCTTACTGTTTTAAATACCTCAATTTTTCTGAAAACCATCATTTCTTCTTTCTCATTTCTATTAACTTTGGTTCAAGCCTCTGTTGATCTCCTCTGGACTACTGCCCATATAATCTACCCAATCTCTTACAGGCCAGTATTCTTCACTGTCCAAATCATTCTAATGTGTTTTACACAGATGGATCTTCTTGGAGACTATGTCTAATAATATACTCCCTCCAAAACTTTCATGAACTCTCTCATGCAACTGACCCCATTCATGAATTGACCCCAATCCATCACTCAGTTTCATTCCTAACATAGATATCTCACCTTTTCATGTGCTTTACCTACCATCAAATTGGAATGACTTGCTTTTTCCTTTACATATCCCACAAGTTCCCGCCTACTGTATCTGTTACTTTAGTATTTCCTCTGTCACAAATTTCACTTACTCATTTTATGTCCAAATTTGATTCACCACTCATGTTCTTGCTCACATCTCACACAACAAGTATTTTCTCTGCTTCCTACTAATGTATTCCCTTTACCTTCCTGGAAAGAGGTAATTCCCACAGTGAAGGCCACTGGTGAGGGTAATAGTCTTTGGAATTAGATTAACTTGGGTTCAAATTATTGCTTCACTACTGGTGACTACGAGGCTCTGCAAAATACCCGATCAAATAAGGCCAATAAGGATTGTGATAAACTGCATTTCTCTACATTGCCTTCAATCTTTCATCCCACCGTTTTTCATTTGCAGAATGACTAAACCATCCTAGCATCAAGAGGTGTTGTCCATTTCCCCTCCCCTCAGAATTTAGGCAGGTCTAGATGAGCTTTGTTAAAAAGAATCCTGCACAAATGATTCTGTGTGGTTTCTGAAGCTAAGTCATGTGATGTCTTATAATGCTTGCCTTTGTCTTAGAAAGCACTTTTAAGAAAGCAGCAGCTATAATGTGAAGAAGCTCCAACAGCCTATGAGTGAGGTAGGGCAGAGACATGGAACAAGCATCATGATTAACTTTTCCTGCCTATGATGAAAAATGCTGAGATATAAACAGTATAGTAAGAACAGGTGGGACCCCATCTTAAGGCTAAGATTCCATTTTAAAAAGCAGAGAGTTGAAAAGTAAGATTCCTAACATATTCTCTGGTAATCAAGCAATAACCCAACAGCCTATCTTAAGGCAGGGTAGGGAAGGCAGTCTTAACTGGTATGTCCCCACTATCTTGGAGAACAGGATAAGTCAATCCCTTGTGCTGGGTTTATTTAGCAGACTTAGCTGGAGGACTGATAATAAAGGAAAGGAGATATGGTGTCTCTCACCAGGGATAAGTACCTTAAGACCTCAAGTCAAGTCTACACCCAACAATCTCCCCTCTGCCCTCTGCACCATTCCTGAAAGCCTTGAAAGATTAAATCCCAAAATTTTACTGTGCCTCTTCTCTGAGGATGCCTGCACTTTCCTTTCTTTAAGTGCATACTTTCAAATACAGCTTTCTCACTGCTCAGATTATTGTGGTTTGTCTCTTTGATATTTCATTTTATTTTCAAGTCTTCACTCTGTCTCTGCTTCACTCCTAATAAAGTAGGAAGGGGCTGCTAAGAGCTCAGATTTGGGCCTGCATGTTTCCGTCACCTGGGTGACCTGGACAGAACCGCTGCTGTGCGATCTGCTCTTAGAAGCCTGAAGAATGAAATGTCCTTTCTTTGGGAAGTTCTCAGAACATAATCTCACTCCATCCTGTGCTCCATAGCTCCCCCAAATCCTGGGGTGGTAGGGACTAGTCCCCATGCCATGCTGATCCAAGTGGTCACAGGATGCCAGGTAACCTGGCTTCAGGAATTGGGAAGGGAATATACCCTAGGCTGAGAACTTAACTTTCCCTCTGCACTTACCTGTTCTCTGCTGACTGCAAAGTAACTGCCTTTCCCTGATGCCCTTGTTTTAATGAATTCCTTCCTTACCTATATTTGTTTGACCTGTTTGGGAATTCTTTTTCACCCTGAGTCAAGAGCACTCCTCCAGCCAGGTTGAGGTTTCTCCTAGTACTTCACCTAGTGTGCAGGGAGAGATCTCCCCAGACACAGCTGCCCAGCAACATGAAGAGATTCGAATCAGGAGAATAAAAGCCTTTGGCCCAAAGCCCCAGCTGCACTCCTAACTAGCAACCAGCACCACTGCCAGCCATGTGAATGAGGCTATTTTGGATCTTCTGGGATTTTCCAATGCCAAAGCCAATACCACATGAAGCAGAATAAACTTCTAGTTAACCCAGAAAAACGATGAGAAATACTGAATTCTTTTTTAAGCCACTAAGTGTCAGGGTGATTTGTTATACTGTAATAGAATAATAAAATTTATGTAAGCTATTTTGCTTCTTTACCATACTATAAGAAAGTAATCTTAATTCAGGTCCAATTTAGGGGCTAGGAGTCTTCTTGAGTGCTTTTGAGACCCATCTCTACCACTTTTTTGAGTTCTTAATTCTTATGGTTCTAATGGATTTAAACCCAATTGCTACTTTGTTTCTTCTTTCCCATCTGAGGAGATTTTCCTCTTGTTTTTTGAGATATTTTAAGTAAAATCCATTAACTGCAGCTATGCCACTTTTCTTATTCTAAACGTTATTTGTATCATCTTCATTTTTTCTTACTCAGACTTGCTGGAAGTCTATTAGTCTTCATCAAAGTAGTAGTTTTAACACTGATTAATCTAATACATTCTGTGCTATTACTTTTTGCTTTTATTTTTTACCAATTCTTTTATTCTTTCTTTAGACTTTTTTTTAAGGCTTCTTGAGTTGAATGTCCAGTTTATTCATGCTAATTAATCTTTTCTATTTTAAAAACATCCATTATAATTAATAAATTTTCTTTAGCATATTTCTTTGGCCAAATTCCAAAACTGCTACACTGGACTCTTTTTGTTCATTTGTTTCTTTCTTAATAGTCTAAAATTTTATTGTTGAAAACATTTCCAAGTGAATATGCTTATATGGCCCTTTTGGTGTTAATATGTAAAATTCTTGACCTTATTATTTCTGGTTTAAGGAATCTAAGATTTCACCATTAAGTCTTCTCAAAGGAAGGTACTTAGTAAATATACTTGGTGCTTAATTTAATGCCAAGTCATGATGTATTGTTATCTGGTGATGATTCCAGGTAGTACAGAGTGATTTAAAAAGGTGAAAAAGAAAAGGCCATAAAGACACCCAATGACTCTATTCCTAAACCCTCAATAACTTGAAATTGATAATTTCATATATAGTTCAACAAAATCATTAAACACTTTCAAACTGAGCTTCTAAATGCCAATAGTACATTACCAAAAACACAAATTACAAGTACTACTTCATTTAAAGTGAAAAAACGGTTGTGTAATGTTTTCAAAAACTATAAGATGGTTGGTTGCTTAGTTTTCTCATATTATTTTTATAAAATATGGCTGCCAATTGGAAAGAAATGCTCATCTAATTGAGTTTATTACAATTTACAGGATAGGGTGAGAGGTAAGGTGCGAACAAAATTAGAGATCAACCTTTAGACAAAATGAATGTATTATGGACAAAACTTTTTTCCTCTTTAAAAATATGAGATGATAGATTTAGAATACTTCTTGCAAACTGTCATTGCTACTATTTTCTAGGTTTTGAATTTAGTCAGTTCCATCAACAACCTGGGATTATGTATAGGGAGTGAAAGCTGGAACAGAAACTAGAGGTAGAAACTGGGGCTTCTTGAGTGCTTTCCTCAGGAATGAGAACTATCACTAAAGTTCCCTAAAGTTACTGGGCATTAAGTAGGTTTAGTAGTTTTTCCAGAAAAAAACTATGGCACTATGGAACAGAAATGGAGAGTAACTGGAGAAAAGTAAACTGGTAAAGGTATGACAATAGCCTGGGTAAAAGGCAAAAATTCCAAAGACATTTAAGAATAAGTGGTAAATTCATATATATCTCCTAACATTATTGGGAGAAAAACCCCATAAAGGCCTAACTAAGAACAACTAATTTGCAATAAACCTGAACAGGAAAAAAAAAATCAGATTATACAACATGTATCAAAGGTAAATTATATTTATCTGGTTTTGGACCAGAACTATGCTGCTTTAATTAATAATGCTTTATATTTTATGATCTGATAGGGGGAAATTCCCCACAATTACTTTTATTTTAAATTTTACTAGGCTATTCTTGAGCTTTTACTTTTCTTTATCAACAAAGTCCAACACAAGTTTCTGCAATGAAGGAAAGGGTCCATAATCTTCCTTGTCAAATATAGGAGTTATTATCCACATATAGTTACTGAGCACTTGAAATGTGTTTTGTGCAATAGAGAAACTAAATTTTAAATTTTACTGCATTTTAATCAACTTAAACATCAACATGTGACTAGTGGCTACTATACTGGATGATACAGCACTAGATGAATCAAGTCCAACTCCATCCCTCCAAAACACATACATACATACATTCTATTTCTTTTTTATCTCTTTCCTTCTTTCCCTCTCTCCCCATGCTTATCCCTAAACTTTCATTCTCTTTTTTGGGGCTATAACTGGTACTATACCAAACTTATAGATTAATCTGAGGAAAATGATGATTTCTATATTATCATCCTGCTCAGCAACAAGGTATGCTCTCTACTAAGTCAGGTAATCTTTTAGGCCATCAGTAAAATGTTACAGTTTTTTTACTATAAACTCTATACATTTCCTTCACGCATGTTTAGCTGATTGCTAGGTATTGCATATTTTTGTTGATAGAATTAATGAACTTATATTTCCAATTGGTTGTTGGTAGTCTACTAGGGTAGCATTTATTGTTTAACTTTTAAATTGTGTAAGTTCTTAAATGTGATTTAATTATAAACACACATATTCCATAAAGAAACAGGATAATTTATAACAGATACCCTTAGTGGCACAAAGATTTTAGTTTTCTAGTCAAGTGACATTAACATATCCAAACAGGACACACAAATTCTATTACATAATATGTGTAAGACTTGTCCAAAGGAAGATAAAAACAAGCCTGATTAACTATTTCCCTATTGTTTAGGTTCAATTCAATAATAACTTTATAACTACAGAGTTATATCAAGGTTTTATCCACCAACATTCATATGACTCATTGGTCATATTAATGTACAATCTTAGGCAATTAAAGACCTCAAAGTCTATACTATCACAAGGTAAGGATTTAAAAATAAAAATATATTGGAAAGAAGAAAATGTTCTTCCTAATGAAAAACTAACATACTAAATACAAAATATTAACCCCTAAAGAATTTATTTAAAGGTTTTTCATAAGTAATAGCCATTTAGATTGACTTAAAAATACTGCGATTATCAATTATTCTTTATATGAAAAAACTAAAGCTTTTAGTATTAAAGAAAACTACTAAAGTCAAATTGAATGAATTTTCCTAACCTTCACTGTTCATGGTCAGTCTTCAGGAAAATAAAGAGGAACAGATGGGAATTATTTCAACAGATTACTTCATTTCCATCTCGTTACTGAAACCAGTAAGAGCTCTAAAACTCTTGTCTTTAATTTTGTCTTCCCTTAAAATTTTACTATTTAAGGGAAGAACAGCAAGTCCTGGAAAGAAGGATAGATATGGGAATAATTTAAATTAGATACAAAAAATGTAAGCAAATGGATATACTGAATGCCCATCAATAGCTAAATAAGATATGATGCTTTCCACTATAAAACGTTATGCAACTATATATTAAACAAAATGGTGGCATGAGAAATGAGGCAGAAACCTCTTCCCAAAACAACATATAATATGAAAATACAGAAAAACAACTAATCCTGAAAAATAACCAGAAAGAAGACTGAAAAGGGGAAAAGAAATCTCACAGAAAAGGGTAAATTAGCAAAGCTGAGATCCAGTGGGACTCATGTCCTTCCCCCACCCCAGCTCACAGGTGGGAGGAAGAGAAACAGAACCTGGAGAGAGTAGAAGCCCAGGACTGCTAAATATGCAGCCCTGGAGATATACACCAGGAGCAAGAAACCACATTACATGGTTCCCCGCAGATTAGAGGGGTTGGAAAGGAAAGACATGTGGAATACTCAGAGAGACTGAGATTCCAGCCGCTTGTGGAGAACAGGTAACCACAATTGGATAATCCAGGACAGAAGAAAGGCAGGCACATTGAAAAATTTCACAACAGTGATAGGGCTGCTAAAGGGGCAAGCATTGCACAGAGCATGCTGCTAAGGAGAAAGGACAGATGAACAAAATCGTCCCAGCACACTCAGGCCATCAGGTTGTGAACTTGCAAAAGCTTCAGGTGCTCCACCCCCATGGCTGGCAATGCAGCGCAGAGGCCTCCCACTGCGATACCCAGCCTACTGCTCCTTCCTCCCGGCTGGCACTGATTTGCAAACTTGCTGCACCTGCCATTGTGCCAGGCAAGCAGGAGGGCAGCCCCACTTACAGAAGGTACACGGGCATAGCACAGAGGCTCCTCCCTGCGTGTTCAGACACTGTCCTTGGCAGTAGAGGCAGGCAGTGCGGCCAGGAAGCAGAAAAGAGCTCTTTCCTCCTGGCCGGCATTGGTGCCACATGCCTGTGACGCCTGCCATGGCTCCAGAGGCTCCGCAGCTCCAGAGAGTAAGGCTGCGGGGTACTAGATGGGCCGCTGACACAAAGTTATTATCCCACAGAAATCATTAGTAATATGAAATGGCAAAAGAACCTGGAATAACCCCAAATCCCTCCAACACCAGAGAGAGAGCTAAGTGAAACTGAAATCACCAATTTCCTGATAAAGATTTCAAAATAAAAATAAAATACACGATCACAGAGCACCAGAAAAATATTTAAGACGTCAGGGAGGACTTCAAGAAAGAGACAGAAACTTTGAAAAATACAATATCTGAAATGAAACATACAATGGACAAATTTAAAAGCAGATTAGATGAGGCAGAGGAGACAGTAACTGATATAGAAATTAGAGAACAGGCATACAAAGAAGCAGACACACAGAGAGAGAAAAAAGGACCTCTAAGAATGAAAGAATGTTAAGAAAATTGTTGACCAATCCAAAAAGAACAATATTCGCATTATAGAAGTACCAGAAGAGGAAGGAGAAAGAAAGAGAGACAGAAAGTGACTTTGAAGAAATAATTGCTAAAAACTTCCCCAAATCTGGGGAAGGAAATAGTCTCCCAGGCCATGGAAGTGCACAGATCTCCCAACACAAGGGACCGAAGGAAGACAACAACAAGACATATAATAATTAAAATGGCAAAGATTAAGGGAAGGACAGACTATTAAAAGCACACAGAGAGAGAGAAAAGAACACTTACAAAGGAATACCCATCAGGCTATCATCAGACTTCTCAGTAGAAACTTTACAGGTCAGAGGGAGTGGCATGACATATTCATTGCAATGAAACAGAAGGGCTTCAAACCAAGAATACTCTACCTGGCAAGATGATCATTTAAATTTAAAGCAGGAATTGAATAATTTCCAGATAATCAGAAGTTGAGGGAATTTACCTCCCAGAAACCATCTCTACAGTGTATTTTGGAGGGAATGCTATATATGGAAGGGCTCCTAAAGATAAGAGCTGTCACCAGAGAAAATAAAACCACAGTAAAGGAAGTAGAACAATTAATTGCTAAGCAAATGCAAAATTAAATCAACTACCCAAAAGTCAGTCAAGGTATACACCAAGAGTACAGAATATGACACCTAACATATAAAGAGTGGACGAGGAAGAAAAAGAAGGGAGGAAAAAAAGAGAACCTTTACATTGTGTTTGAAATGGCATAATTAGTGAGTTAAGTTAGACTGTTAGATAGTAAAGAACTACCCTTGAACTTTGGTAACCATTAATCTAAAGCCTGCAATGGCAATAAGTTCATATCTATGGATAATCACCTAAAATGTAAATGGACTGAATGCACCAATCAAAAGACATGGAGTTACTGAATGCACAAAAAAGCAAGACCTATCTATGTGCTGCCTACAAGAGACTCACTTTAAACCTAAAGACATACACAGACTAAACGTGAAGGGATGCAAAAAGATATTTCATGCAATTAACAGGGAGAAAAAAGCAGTTGCAGTATTTATATCACACAAAATAGACTTAAAAACAAAGAGAGTAACAAGAGACAAAGAAGGACATAACATAATGATAAAGGGGTCAGTCCAACAAGAGGATATAACCATTATAAATATCTATGCACCCAAAACAGGAGCACCCAAATATATGAAACAAATACTAATAGAATTAAAGGGAAAAACAGAATGCAATGCATTCATTTTATGAGACTTCAACACACCACTCACTCCAAAGGACAGATCAACCAGACAGAAACTAAGTAAGGACACAGAGGCACTGAAAAACACATTAGAAAAAATGGACCTAACAGACATCTACAGAACACTCTACCCAAAAGCAGCACGATACACATTTTTCTCAAGTGTACATGGAAAATTTACAGAATAGATCATACACTAGGCCACAAAAGAGAATTAGTAAATTCACAAGGAATGAAATTGTACCAACCAGTTTCTCAGACCACAAAGGTACGAAACTAGAAATAAAGTATGCAAACAACAGACATGGAGGCTTAACAACATGCTCCTAAATAATCAATGGGTCAATGACCAAAATTAACACACAAATCAAGCAATATATGAGATAAATGAAGATAATAACACCCAAAATCTGTGAGAAACAGAGAAGTTCTAAGGAAAGTACATAGCAATACAGGCTTACCTCAAGAAACAACAATCCCAAATGAACAGTCTAAACTCACTATTAATGAAACTAGAAAAAGAATAACAAATGAGGCCCAAAGTCAGTAGAGGGAGGGATAAAATAAAGATTAGAGCAGAAATAAATAAAATCAAGAAGAATAAACAATAGAAAGAATGAAACCAGGAGCTGGTTCTTCGAGAAAGTGAACAAAATAGATAAACCCTTAGCCAGACTTATCAAGAAAAAAAGAGAGTCTACACACATAAACAGAATAAAAAATGACAAAGGAAAAATCACTATGGACACCACAGAAATAAAATGAATTATTAGAGAATACTATGAAAAATTATATGTTAACAAATTGGATAACCTAGAAGAAATGGACAACTTTCTAGAAACATACAACTTTCCAAGACTGATGCATGAAGAAAAAGAAATTCTGAACAGACCAATTACCAGCAACAAAATTAAACTGGTAATAAAAAAACTACCTAAGAACAAAATTCCTGGACCAGATGGCTTTACTGCCAAATTTTATCAAACATTTAGAGAAGACGTAAAACCCATGCTCTTTAAGGTTTTCCAAAAAGTAGAAGATGAAAGAATACTTCCAAACTCATTCTATGAAGCATCACTCTAATACTAAAACCAGGCAAAGACACCACACACAAAAAGAGAAAATTACAGATTAATATCCCTGATGAACACAGATAAAAAATACTCAACAAAATATGAGCAAACTGAATTCAAAAACACATCAAAAAGATTATCCAACATGATCAAGTAGGATTTATTCCAGGGATGCAAGGATGGTACAACATTGGAAAATCCATCAACATCACACACCACATCAGCAAAAAGGACAAAAATCACATGATAATCTCCATAAATACAGAAAAAGCATTTGACAAAATTCAACATCCTTTCATGATAAAAACTCTCAACAAAATGGGTATAGAGGGCCCTCAACATAACAAAGGCCATAGATGACAAACCCACAGCCAATATCACACTTAACAGCGAAAGCGGAAAGCTTTTCCTCTAAGGTTGGGAACAAAACAAGGATGCTCACTCTCCCCACTTTTATTCAACACAGTTCTGGAGGTCCTAGCCACAGCAATCAGAGAACACAAAGAAATAAAGGCATCCAGACTGGTAAGGAAGAAGGTAAACTGTCACTGTTTGCAGATGACATGATATTATACATAAAAAACCCTAAAGAATCCACCCCAAAACTACTAGAATAACTGAATTCAGCAAAGTTGCAGGATACAAAATTGATACACAGAAATCTGTTGTATTCCTATACAATAACAATGAGCAAGCAGAAAGAAAAATCAGGAAAACAATTTCATTTACAAATGCAACAAAAAGAATAAAATATCTAGGTCTAAACCTAATCAAGGAGGTGAAAGACCTATACCCTGAAAACTACAATACACTCATTAGAGAAATTAAAGAAGACACCAATAAATGGAAAATACATCCTGTGCTTATGGGTAGAATTAACATTTTCAAAATGGCCATCCTGTCTAAAGGAAACTACACAGTTAGTGCAATCCGTATCAAAATACTGAAAGTGTTCTTCAATGAACTAGAACAAATAGTTCTAAAATTCATATGGAACCACAAAAGACCCCAAATGGCCAAAGCAATCATGAGAAAGAAGAATAAAGCTTCTTCTTCAACTTTATTAATAAAGCACTCCACAACTTCAAGCTCTACTACAAAGCCACAGCAATCAAAACAATTTGGTAGTGGCACAAGAATAAACTTATAGATCAATGGAACAGACTAAAGGGCCCTGATATAAACCCACACATATATGGCCAATGAATGTACAATAAAGGATCCATAGGTATACAATGGTTAAATGACAACCTCTTCAACAACTGGTGTTGGCAAAACTGGACAGCTACATGTAAGAGAATGAAACTGGATTATTGTCTAATTCCATACACAAAAGTAAACTCGAAATGGATCAAAGACCTGAATGTAAGTCAAGAAATCATAAAACCATCAGAAGAAAACAGAGGCAAAAGTCTCTTGAATATAAACATGAGCAATTTTTTCCTGAACATATTTCTTCAGGCAAGGGAAACAAAAGCAAAAATGAACACATGGACTACCTCAAACTAAAAGCTTCTGCTCAGCAAAGGAAACCACCAGTAAAAGAAAAAGGCATCCTACAGTATGGGAGAATATATTTGTAAACAACATATCCGATAAGGGGTTAACATCTATATAAAGAACTTACATACCTCAACACCCGAAAAGCAAATAATCCAATTAAAAAAAGGGAAGACGATCTGAACAGACACTTCTCCAAAGAAGAAATTCAGATGGTCAACAGACACATGAAAAGATACTCTACATCACTAATTATCAGGGAAATACAAATTAAAACCATAATGAAATATCACTTTACACTAGTAAGGATGGCCAACATTGAAAAGACAAGGAACAATGAATGCTGGTGGGGATGCAGAGAAAGGGGAACCCTCCTATACTGTTGGTGGGAATGTAAATTAGTTTAACGATTGTGGAAAGCAATAGGGAGGTTCCTCAAAAAACTACAAATAGAAGTACTGTTTGACCCAGGAATTCCACTCCTAGGAATTTACCCAAAGAAAACAACATTTCAGATTCAAAAACACATATGTACCCCTATGTTTATCACAGCACTATTTACAATAGCCAAGATAAGGAAGCAACCTAAGTGTTCATCAGTAGATGAATGGATAAAGAATATGTGGTACATATACAGAATGGAATATTATTCAACCATAAGAAGAAAACAAATCCTACTATTTGCAACAACATGGAGCTAGAGGGTATTATGCTCAGTGAAATAAGCCAGGTGGAGCAAGTCAAGTACCAAGTGATTTCACTCAGTTGTGGAGTATAACAATGAAGCAAAACTGAAGTAGCACAACAAGGAGACTCACAGACTCTAAGAAGGAACTAGCAGTTACCAACGGGAAGAGGGTGGGGAGGTAGGGCAAAGGGGATTAATGGACATTATGATTAGCATACATAATGTAGGGGGGACACGGGGAAGGCAGTATAGCACGGAAAAGACAAGTAGTGACGGAATAGCATCTTACTATGCTGATGGACAGTGACTGCAATGGGGTGCTGGGCAGGGAACTTGGTAATATGGGTGAATATAATATCCACAATGTTGCTCATGTGAAACCTTTGTAAGATTGTATATCACTGATACCTTAATTTAAAAAAAGTCTCTTATCCTGTAAGAGATGTTTTCTTTGTTCTGCTCCCCAGAACAGAGAGGTCCCTTTCAGGTTTAGCAATAAACCTGGTTGGACTGTTAAAAAAAAAAGAAAAAGAGAATAAATTCAAGCCTTAAACTTGGAACAGAAATCATGTGGATAGTACACAAAATTAGATGTGTGACTTATCGGTGGTGTTATGTGAAAACACTTTTGGAAGACCTGAAATCATCTAAATATCCAAATGGTAGTTAAATAAATCATGGCATATACATACAGAGAAATACAATGTACACAAATAAGCATGCTTTCAAAGAATATGTAATGACATGGGAGCCTGGGCATATAAAATACAACTCAGAAAATGTTTATGTTAAAATATAACTCAGTAAATGGTCAGGATGGTCATTTCTGTGAGGATAGAGATTATTTTCCTTTTCTTCATGATGTTAATGTTTACTAATTTTCTATGATGATCATATACTTCTGTAATTATAATAAACATTAAACACTTTATATTCCTTTAAAAAATCATTGAACAAAATTATGTAGAGGTTGACAAGCTAAACTTAAAATTCACATGAAACTGGAAAGAACATGGAATAGCTAAAACAAACTTATAAACTTGGAGGACTTATAGTTCTGATTTCAAAACATATTACAAAGTTACAGTAATCAAAGCCTGTACGGTTAGCATAAGGATACATATGTAGATCAATGGAAGAGAATTAAGAATCCAGAAATAAACCCATATACTTGTAATTAACTGATTTTCTACAAGGGTGCCAAGAGTATTAAATGTAGAAAATACAGTCTTTTTAGCAAATAGTTATGGGACAACTGGATATCCATATGCAAAAGAATGAAGTTGAACCCTTACCTCCCACAATAAACAAAATTAACTCCAAATGGATCATAAGAACAAAAACTATAAAAGTCTAAGAAAAAAACAAAAGTCTTTTGATCTTGAATTAGGTAATGGTTTCTTAGATATGACATCAAAAGCATGTCAAAAGAAAAAAAAGTAAATTGGACTTTGGTGCTTTAGATAAGATTATCAAGGAAGTGAAAAGTGAAAAGATAATCTAAAGAAAGGGAGACAATCTTTTGCAAATCACTTGTCTGATTAAAGGACTTGTATCTAGATCATATAAAGAACTCTTACAGATTACCAATGAAAGACAATAAGTTAATTAAAAAATGGGCAAAGAATCTAAATAGACATTTCTTCAAAGGAGATATACAAATGTCAATAAGCACATGAAAAGATGCTCAACATCATTAGTTGAAGTAAATGCAAATCAAAGCTAAAATAAGACACCCCTTCATATCCTTAGGGTGGCTATAATAAAAAGGACTGAAACAATGTTGATAAGGAATAATAAGATTGGTGAGGATGTGAAGAAACTGGAACCTTCACACACTATTTGTGGGAATGTAAAATGGTGCACCTGCTATGGAAAATGGAGGTTCCTCCAACCCCTATATATAGGAATTACCATATGACTCAGCAATTCTACATCTAAGTATATATCCGAAGGAATTGAAGACAGGAAGTTGAACAGTTACTTGTATGCCAATGTTTACCACATTATTCAAAATGGCCAAAAGGTGGAAACAACCCAAGTGTCCATCAAGAGGATGAATAAACAGAATGTGCTGTGTGTGTGTGTATAATGGAATATTATTCAGCTTTAAGAAGAAATGGATTTCTGATACATGCTAGAATGTGGAAGAATCTCGAAAGCACTGTTAAGTAAAAGAAGCCAGACACAAAAAGCCACTTTATCACGTGATTCTAGTTATATGAATGGTCCAAAACAGACAAATCAATAGTAAAGGAAAGTAGATTTAGTGGTTGCCAGTGGCTGAGAAAAGGGCAGGATGGGGTCTTATGCTTGCTAATGGGTAAAGGGTTCCTTTACAGGGTGATAAAAATGTTCTCCAATTAGAAAGTGGTAATGGCAAAACACTGTGAATAAATGAAAAAACCACTGAATTGTATGCTTTAAAAGGGTAGATTTTGTGTATGTTTTTCAACATAAAACTTTTTTAAGGTAGAAAAAGGTGAGATATGATACAAATGCAAATTAAAACAATGAGTTAATACATTTTAAGTATTAGTTAACAAAAGATCAAAAAGTTAACACACAGTGCTGGTGACAGTATGGGGTAAAAACACTGATACTTTTTATTAAAGTATAAATGGGCAAAACTCTATGAAGTGCCACTTGACAATTATGATCAAATATAAAAACTGACACATTCATTGAGCAATCTATGTATATGTTGGCATATTCTTGTATATATACACAAAAAATCTATACAAAAATTATCAGTAGGCTATTGATTTTATGTGGTAAAAGCATGGTTAACAGCACATATATGCTTGTATAGACAGAATGTTTTCAGAAGTATATTTATTTAAGAAACTACTAAGACTTCCTTTCATAGGCAAGGGAACTGCAAGACTGGGAGCAGGGTGAATGATTGATTTACTTCTCACTGGACATCCTTCTGTATCTTTTGAATTTTGTACAATGTATATGCATTATCTGTTCAATTAGTTACCTAATTTTGGGAGTGTGAGGGCCATACCCAGGAAAAAAATGTGTTCTAAGGGCAGTTCTTATTTTCATTCATCAATACATAGTACTAAATGATCAGGGAATTAACAAAGGAATAACACACAAGTTTAAAAACTAATCTGAATAAACTTTACATTTTTGAAGTAAAATCCTTCCTTAGTGACCCAGAAGCTTATTAAAGTTGTTTTACCGAAATAAAAATTATTCTTGTTTTTATGAAGCAAGAGCCACAGAGCATAGTCAGTATCCAAACATTTCACACACTTTTTAAAAACTTTTTTATTAATGTATTATTGACATACAGTTCTTACGAAGGTTTCATGTGAAAAAACAATGTGGTTACTACATTTACCCATATTATTGAGTCCCCCCCCATACCCCAATGTAGTCACTGTCCATCAGTGTAGAAAGATGCCACAGATCCATTATTTGCCTTCTCTGTGCTACACTGTTTTCCCTGTGACCACTCACACCATGTGTACTAAACATAATACCCCTCAATCCTCTTCTCCCTCCTTCCCAGCCTGCCATCCCACAGCCCTCCCCTTTGGTAACCGCTAGTCCCATCTTGGAGTATGTGAGTCTGCTGCTGTTTTTTTCCTTCAGTTTTGATTCATTGTTATACTCCACAAATGAGGGAAATCATTTGGCAATTGTCTTTCTAAGCCTGGCTTATTTCACAGAGCATAATATCCTCCAGCTCCATCCATGTTGTAAATGGTAGGATTTGTTTATTTCTTATGGCTGAATAGTATTCCATTGTGTATGTGTACCACCTCTTCTTTGGAGAAATGTCTGTTTATATCCTCTACCCATTTTCTAATTGGGTTATTTGCTTCTTGGATGTTGAGGCATGTGAGTTCTTTATATATTTTGGATGTTAACCCCTTGTTGGACATGCCATTTACAAATATATTCTCCCATGCTGTAGGATGCCTTTTTGTTATGTTGATGGTGCTCTCTGCCATACAGAAGCTTTTGTTTGATGTAGTCCCATATGTTCATTTTTGCTTTTGTTTCCCTTGCTCAAGGAGATGCCTTCAGGAAGAAGTTGCTTATGTTTATATTCAGAACACTTTTGCCTATGTTGTCTTCAAAGAGTTTAATGGTTTCATGACTTATATTCAGGTCTTTGATCCATTTCAAGTTTACTTTTGTGTATGCAGTTAAACAATAACCCAGTTTCATTCACTTGCATGTAGCTGTCCAGTTTTGCCAACAGCAGCTGTTGAAGAGGCTATCATTTCCCCATTGTCTGTCCATGGCTCCTTTATCATATATTAATTGACTATATGGTTGGGTTTATATCAGGGCTTTCTAGTCTGTTCCATTGGTCTATGGGTCTGTTCTTGTGCCAGTACCAAATTGTCTTGATTACTGAGACTTTGTAGTAGAGCTTGAAGTTGGGGAGCATAATCCCCCTAGCTTTATTCTGCCTTCTCAGGATTGCTTTGGCTATTTTGGGTCTTTTGCGGTTCCATATGAATTTCATAATTATCTGCTCTTGTTCATTGAAGAATGCTGTTGGTATTTTGATAGGGATTGCATTGAATCTATAGTTTGCTTTAGACAGGATGGCCATTTTGACAATATTAATTCTTTCTATCCATGAGCACAGATGTGTTTCCATTTATTGGTATCTTCTATAATTTCTCTCATGAGGGTCTTTTAGTTTTCAGAGTACATGTCTTTCACTTCCTTGGTTCTTTTGATGCAATTGTGAATGGACTTGTTTTCCTGATTTCTCTTTCTGCTAGTTTATCATTAGTGCATAGGAATGCAACAGATTTCTGTGTATTAATTTTGTATCCAGCAACTTTGCTGATTTCAGATATTAGATCTATTAGTTTTGGAGTGGACTGTTCAGGGTTTTTTATGTACAGTATCATGTCATCTACAAACACTGACAGTTTAACTTCTTCCTTGCCAATCTGGATGCCTTTTATTTCTTTGCGTTGTCTGATTGCTGTGGCTAGGACCTCCAAAACTCTGTTGAATAAAAGTGGGGAAAGTGGGCATCCTTGTCTTGTTCCCAATCTTGAAGAAAAACCTTTCAGCTTCTTGCTGTTAAGTATGATGTTGGTTGTGGGTTTGTCATATATGGCATTTATTATATTGAGGTATTTGTCCTCTATACCCATTTTGTTGAGAGTTTTTACCATGAATGGATGTTGAATTTTGCCAAATGCTTTTTCAGCATCTATGGAGATGATCATGTGGTTTTTGTCCTTCCTTTTGTTGATGTGGTGGATGATATTGATAGATTTTCATATGTGGCACCATCCTTGCATTCCCGGAATAAATCCTACTTGATCATGATAGATGATCTTTTGATGTATTTTTGAATTCGGTTTGCTAAATATTTTGTTGAGTGTTTTTGCATCTATGTTCACCAGCAATATTGGTCTGTAATTTGCTTTTTTTGTGGTGTCTTTGCCTGGCCTCACATGATAAGTTTGGGAGCATTGCCTCTTCTTCTACTTTTTGGAAAACTTTAAGGAGACCAGGTAGTAGGTCTTCACTAAATGTTTGATAAAATTCAGCACTGGAGCCATCTGGAACAGGTACTTTGTTCTTAGGTAGTTCTTTGATTATCAGTTCACCTTTGTTACTGGTAATTGGTCTGTTCAGAATTTCTGTTTCTTTCTGGGTCAGCCTTGGAAGGTTGTTTTTTTCTAGAAAGTTGTTCATTTCTTCTAGGTTATCCAGTTTGTTAGCATATAATTTTTCAGAGTATTCTCTAATAATTCTTTGTATTTCTGTGGTGTCTGTAGTGATTTCTCCTTACACATTTCTGAGTTTGTTTACGTGTTTAGACTCTCTTTTTTTCTTGATAAGTCTGGCTAGGGGCTTATCTATTTAATGTATTTTCTTGAAGAACCTATTCCTGCTTTCATTGATTCTTTCTTTTGTTTAATTCTTCTCAATTTTAGTTATTTCTGCTCTAATCTTTATTATGTCCCTCCTTCTACTGACTTTGGGCCTCAGTTGCTCTTCTTTTTCTAGTTTTGTTAATTGTGAATGAACACTACTCATATGGGAATGTTCTTCTTTCCTGAGGTAGGTCTGTATTGCAATATACTTCCCTATTAGTATGACCTTTGCTGAGTTCCACAGATTTTGCAGTGTTGAATTATTGTCATTTGTCTTCATATATCGCTTTATCTGTGTTTTTATTTGGTTACTGATCCATTGGTTATTTAGGAGCATGTTGTGAAACTTCCATGTGTTTGTGGGATTTTTCATTTTTTTTGCATAATTTATTTCTAGTTTCATACTTTTGTGGTGTGAGAAACTGGTTGGTACAATTTCAATGTTTTTGAATTCACCAAGGCTCTTTTTGTGGCCTAGTATGTGATCTACTCTTGAAACAGTTGCATGCACACTTGAGAAGAATGTGTATCCTGTTCTGTAGATGTCTGTTAGGTCTATCTGTTCTAATGTATTGTTCAATGACTCTGTCTCCTTACTTATTTTCTGTCTGGTTGATCTGTCCTTCAGAGTGAGTGGAGTGTTGAAGTCTCCTAGACTGAATGCATTGCATTCTATTTCCCCTTTTAATTCTGTTAGTATTTGTTTCACATATGTAGGTGCTCCTGAGATGGGTTCATAGGTATTTATAATGGTTATATCTTCTTGCTGGATTGATCCCTTTATCATTATGTAATGTCCTTCTTTATCTCTTGTTACTTTGTGTTTTGAGCCTATATTGTCTGATTCAAGTACTGCAACTCCTGCTTTTTTCTCCCTATTAGTTGCATGAAATATCTTTTTGCATCCCTTCACTTTTAGTCTGTGTATGTCTTGGGGTTTAAAGTGAGTCTCTTGTAAGCAGCATATAGATGGGTCTTTTTTTTTTATCCATTCAGTGACTCTATGTCTACTGATTGGTGCATTCATTCCATTTACATTTAGGGTGATTATCGATGGGTATGTACTTATTTCCATTGCAGGCTTTAGATTCGTGGTTACCAAAGATTCAAGGTTAACCTCCTTACTCTCTAAGAGTCTAACTTAACTCACTTAGTATGCTATTACAAATATAATCTAAAGGTTCTTTTTTCCTCCTCCTCTTTCTTCCTCCTCCATTCTTTGTATATTAGGTATCATACCCTGTATTCTTCTGTCTATCCCTTGATTGGCTTCGGGGGTAGCTGATTTAATTTTGCATTTGCTTAGTAATTAGCTGTTCTACTTTCTTTACTGTGGTTTTATTACCTCTGGTGACCACTATTAAACCTTAGGAACACTTCCATCTATAGCAGTCCCTCCAAAATAGACTGTAGAGATGGTTTGTGGGAGGTAAATTCTCTCAGCTTTTGCTTATCTGGAAATTGTTTAATCCCTCCCTCAATTTAATGATAATACTGCCGGATAAAGTATTCTTGGTTTGAGACCCTTCTGCTTCATTGCATTAAATACATCATGCCACTCCCTTCTGGCCTGTAAGGTTTCTGCTAAGAAGTCTGTTGATAGCCTGATGGGCTTTCCTTTGTATGTGATCTTATTTCTCTCTCTGGCTGCTTTTAATAGTCTGTCCTTATCCTTGATCTTTGCCATTTTAATTACTATATGTCTTGGTGTTGTCTTCCTTGGGTCCCTTATGTTGGGAGATTTGTGTACCTCCATGGCCTGAGAAACTATCTCCTTCCCCAGACTGGGGAAGTTTTCATCAATTACCTCCTCAAAGACACTTTCTCTTCCTTTTTCTCTCTCTTCTTCTTCTGGTACTCCTATAATGCGAATATTGTTCCATGTGGATTGGTCACACAGTTCTCTCAATATGCTTTTATTTTTAGAGACCCTTTTTTCTCTCTGTGCCTCAGCTTCTTTGTATTCCTCTTCTCTAATATCTATTTAATTTATCATCTCCTCCACTGTATCTAATCTGCTTTTAAAAAGTTACATTGTACGTTTCATTTCTGCTACTATATTCTGTAACAATTGGATCTCTGACTGGAATTCAGTCCTGAATTCTTGAACATTTTTCTGTACCTCCAAGAGCATGTTAATGATTTTTTTTTGAAGTCTCTTTCAGGAAGATTCATGATGTTGAGTTCATTTGAATCTTTTTCTGGTGTATTCATAATTTTGCTTTGAACCAGATTCCTTTGACTTTCATATTTGTATGTGGCACCCTCTAGTGCCCAGCTCTATTCTCTGGAGCTGCTCAGTCCCTGGAACAATGTCAGGGCTCGCAGCAGAGCGGTGTTGGTCCCTGGAGGGAGGAAAGAGCTGTTCCCTGCTTCGCGGTTACTATACCTGTCTCCACTGCCAGAACCAGTGGGCTGAGCACACAGGTATAAGCCTCTATGCTTTGTGTTTGTAGCTGCTTTGGGCGGGGCTTCCCTCTGGCTGGCCTAATAGGGTTTGCCAGTTTGCTAGCTAGTTGGGGCTGGCCGGGAGAAAGGCACAGTAGGTTGCGTATCACAGAGGGGGCCCTTGGAGCTGCATAGCCAGCCATGGGACTGGACTACCTGAAGATTGTAAAAGTTCCCAAGCTGCTGGGCAGAGGACGATTTTGTCTACCTGTCCTTTTCTCTGAGCAGTGAGCTCTGTGCAATCCTTGCGCCTTTACCAGCCCTCTTGCTGTTAAGAAGTCTCTCAGACTTCCCACCTTTCTTTTGTCCCAGAGCAGCCGAATATGGATCCCTGCTTTCCACAAGCTGCTGGAATCTCAGTCTCTCCAGGTATTCTGCCTCTCTTAGCTTTCCAATCCCCCTAATCACAAGAGCACCATGAAATGTAGGTTTGCGCTCCCAGAGCAGATATCCAGAGTTAGGTATTCAGCAGTCCCAGGCCTCCACTCCCTCCCCGCTCCATTTCTCTTCCTTCTTCCAGTGAGCTGGGGTGGGGGAAGGACTTGTATCCCACCTGGTCATGGCTTTGCTACGTTACCCTGTTCTGTGAGGTTTATTCTTTTCTCCAGGTATATGCAGTCTGGCGCAGCCCTCTTTCCTGTTGCTCTTTCAGGATTAGCTGTATTAATTATATTTTCGTACTACATGAGGTTTGAGGAGGAAACCTCTGTCTCACCTCTCAAGCCACCATCTTTAATCCACAGAGTCCTTTAAATATGATAAAGTTCACACTCTGACAAATCTTGCTTGAGGAACTGGAATTTATCTTACTTTTCTTATGTACAGAAAAGGGTTAACACATCAGGCTGCTATCTCTAGAAGGGTCTTAGAAGAGATTTGGGAAATTGATTTTGGTAATGTTTGTACCATTCCCTAACTGAAAGGGTCTTTTACTGTGTGTAGTTTGTAGAGACAATGAATTTTAAGGTGAACACCTACTTTTCTTCTAGGAATCTGGAAATTTGGTATATGCTGGACATATCAAAGGGTGCCTATGTGACCACAGTTTAGTGACCCAGCTTTAGTAAAGCACTGCACTGGGTCCATAATGGCCTTCTCCAAGCAAAAACACTGCATATATATATATTGCTTCATTTTCTAAGGGAAAAGAGTGCTTTGTGTGACCCCACATGAAAGGAAGAAAGTGTAAGGATATCTAAACATGGGTTTAAACCCATGTTTAGATATCCTTACACTTTAATCTGACTTATTTTATAATCTGACTGCAGATCCTTGCTTACCAGGTGGCTGTAATCTTAGCCATGAGCACAACAATACGCTGAGTTTTGTGAGTTCTTCTAGCAAATTTCCAATGTTTGTACTTAAGCAGTTTTGGGGACCCTCAGCATACCTTGCTAAGCAGGAAAAATATTTTTTGAATATTATGTCATATAAACTTGAAATTACATAACTTTTACTCTTAAGTTTGCATTCCCCCTAGAAGGCATGTGTATTTATTTTCTTTGTTGATACCATCATTTTCTCTTGGTTTTCTGGTTGGAAAGTGATTATTAGGTAGGTGAGACAAAATTTAAAGAATAAAATGCAATTAATACCAAATGAAAAACCTCTCAGAACATACCCACTGCTAGTTTTTATATATTAACCTTTTAGTTGAAAGGACTTTAAAATTAAAATGTTTAATCACTGACTTAACTTTAAGCAAGAACAAAGTCAACAAACAGAACAAGAAAAGGAGAAAGAAATGTGAAGAAAAATGTACTACAAAGCATAAATTCTGCTTGATTAAGTATTCTACATCAGTGTGAAATGTTAACACTAACTGAAAAGAATCTGAAAGGAAGTATAGAAGAGCATTTTTGGTTTACATTAAATATTATTAATTTGGAGTTTCCAAAATTCCCACATATTTGATACACCCATATACATGTAAACACAGAATATAAAGCTAAATAAAATGTTCTGAAGTACAGACTGAAATCAACTACAGTTCAAAAATGGGAAGAAAGGATTTTTACAGTCTATGCAATTATGCACCATTTGATTTAAAAAAAAACAAAAAAACATGGGCACTGCTACTTCTACTTAAAACTCCAAAGACTTTCCCTTTTGGGTATAAAATGTTGGATCAGATTCTGTTGTTCTGGGTAAATATCTTCAAGGGAAAGATGGCTTTTTAATACATTTAAATAGAAGCAATAATCAATTTAAAGTTACAGAGTTATAATGAATTGTTTTAATATATGAATGCACACATAAATCTGGTTACTAAAAATTAGTTACTCAATTAGACTTCAAATTAATGAGTCTGAATACATGGTGTTATCTAAGTGACCATTGGTCAGAGACAGCCTTAGTGAAAGTTAATCATCTTAATTTGAAAGTAAAATCCTAACCAATATAAGATTGTATATGAAGTATAATAAAAAAAGTAAAGAAAAAATAAAATACTAAATTTCCATTTCAACACCTCTGCTTTGCAAGTATGCAGAATAATAATCAAAAGAGGACAGACTCGCTTCATTTACTTTAACAGTTACAGCTCAGTGGCTAAACTTCGTAAGTATAATGTATAAGTATATAGAGAACTTTGTAAGTATAATATAATGCTATGATATTTGTATCTATATCAAAACTGAACAGGAAAACCAGAATTAAAAATGTGGAGAGGACATGGAACTTACATAATTCGGTGTTTCCAAGCTATCTGTGTTGACCAGTACTGGAGGAGGATTTGCCTTAAAGAAAGAATTATAAATATGTTAGCTTAACAGGAAAACCAACACATTACCGATTATGTTCACAAACGTTAGAAGCATATAAAAGATTTGCTATTTCTTAAATTATATATAGTTTTGTATGAGCTTTTCATGTTAACCAATGTATCTAGTTTCTAGCATGAAATGTAAAGAATTAGATATAAGCAGTTAATTTGCTTTTGAGAGATTATTATTTCTGCTAAAATAAACATACTTTTCTTAAGATCTGTTACATTCACCAGCCTTCTAAAAAAATCCAGATATTCTTTAGTATATAATAAACTCTTCCTGAATTGTTCAGAAATCATTAATTTTTCTATTTCAAAGATCCAGTGAAGATTCCAATCATTTTATCACCAAGAAAAGAGATTCTCCCCCATACTGAATTGTGTTTGACCATGAAAATAAAAGTCTGCTACATAAATAAATCAATTGCAAACTTTAAAAAAAATGGATACACATACTTAAAGGCAAAAGCCTATTACTTTCAGCTGCTTTCCATTATTATGATTGCTTTCCACCTGTTATTCTACACTACTCACAGAATAACAACTCATAAAAACAAAAACAAAAGACAAGTAGAATAGCATATGTCTAAGTTTGGATTGAAAAAAGCTTGGTTTTCTGATTGGAAAGTGATTATTAGGTAAGTGAGACAAAATTTAAAGAATAAAACGCAATTAATACCAAATGAAAAGCCTATCAGAACATATCAGAAACACACCAGAAAAATAATGTGATCCCCTCAAAATTAATTTCTTTTGCATAGGTAAAAGTATAAAACTAGCAAATCAAATGACATTTTCATATAATAAAAAAATGACTATCTTTTAAAACCATTTTTTAGGAGATGTTTATAAACATTAATAGGTCTACTCCAATTAACTAAAGAATTACACATAAAAGCTGTATGAAAGAAACATGCACAAAAACAACTATTTTCTTTCAAGTGTCTGGGTTTTTCTAAAAGAAATATTCAGAGTTCAGATGTTTTACATTATATTCAATGAAGTACTAGATCTGGATGATCATGATAAAATGCTTAAGGACAACACAGTTACATGGTTAAATAATGTTACAGTATGCATTTGGACTACATGAAGCCGCAGGTTAAAAATGAGAAGGTAACCCTTTATTATACCTAAACATGAAATTTACTTCATCTGTGGCCCTACTTTTAAATATAAATATAATAGCCTATCTTTAAGAGTCCAGTGAAAATCAAACCTAACAAATAAAAATATTATTTGTAAGACTGCTATTAGGCAAAGCTAGTCAACTTATAGACCTTTGAGGTTATACATTTCCCAGTGACCTACTGAGATTCCTCAAATTGGTAATATTTCACTTCACTAAAAAAATTAATGGTAAATCTTTATCTTATTTTGCTTAAGCAATTACAGAGGAGGTGCAAGAAAGAACAAGGCTATCTGGAGTTATAAAAGAAGTTGCAAGAAAGCCATTTGGATCCCTTTGCCCATTTATTACCAAACATACAGTGGAAAATGTTGGTCTCTATCAAAATCTAACTTACACAAAATTAAAACAATGCTAGTACTCACGAGCACTAACTCATCATCATTGCACAGAACTTATCTTTTGATTTGTCTTATAAAAAGTCTATTTGATACTGAAATATATACAAACAAAACGATATATTGTTAAATTTACTTAAAAATAAATGACAATGAGAAATTATGGGTGGGAGGAGCTGTGGATCATGTAAGAATGCACATGAGTTGATGACTGTTGCAGTTGGGTGATGAGTATACATGGGAGTTCACTTGTATAAGTGAGCCTTGAACAACAGGGGTTTGGATTACACAGGTCCTCTTAAATGAGGATTTTTTTTCAGTAAGTATTACTGGAAAAATTTTGGGAGATTTGCAACAATTTGAAAAACTACTATTTCTCTAGGTGTTTTATTTCAAGGGTAGAGTATATAATACAAATAACATAAAAAATACATGTTAATCAACTGTTTACGTTATTGGTAAGGTTTCTAGTCAACAGCAGGCTATTAGCAGTTAAGTTTTGGAGCAAAAAATTACAGGCAGGGGCAGAGCCAAGATGGCGGTGTGAGTAGTTCAGTGGAAATCTCCTCCCAAAAACATATATATTTATGAAAATACAATAAATACAACTATTCCTAAAAGAGACACCAGTGGATACAGTACAAAAGCCAGGACACATCTACATCTTCAAGAACTCAATATCACATGAAAGGGGTAAGATACAAGCCGCGGCAAGGAAGGACATGAACGCCCCCCCCCACCCCAGAACCCGGTGGGAAGAAAGGAGTTGGAACAGAGAGGGAGTAAAAGCCCAGAACCGCAAAACAACCAGCTCTAGAAATCTATACCTGGAGTGCAGACACAAGGAGCACAGGGTGGTGGATATTAGAGAAACGGAAAAGCAAAACTTGCAGTCAGGTCCCTGAAACCGGCACCCCTGAGACAAAAGAAAAGCGAGTGCTTTTTGCAAGTCTTAAAGAGACAGGGATCCCACAGCTGGAAGAAGTCGTCCCAGCACACTTAGCCAGCAGCTGGGAATCCCAGGGAACTTTAGGGGCCCTAAACCCCTGGGTGGCAGTGCAGCTTTGAAACCCCTCACAGCACTAAGCAGCCTGTCAGTTGTTCCCCCAACAGGTGTGGACCCCAGCACACTGGCCCAGTACTGGGAGAGTGGCAGCGTGCACTGGGGTAGGGCGCCAGAAGGGACCAGGAGCGGCCTGTGCGAGCCCACCGCAGGAGCGACCAAGCAGCCCGGTACTGGCCTGTGCAGGCTGGCAGCAGCAGTGCCACAATGGCCTGGGAGTGGCCCACATGTGCCAGCGGCGGCAGTGCCAGAGGGGCACGGGAGTAGCCCACGCGTGCCAGTGGTGGTGGTGCCAGAGGGGCATGGGAAAAGCCCGCGCATAGCTGCAGCGGTGCCAGAGGGAGAAGCCATGCTCCCAGCAGCCGACGGGAATTCCAGCCCAATGCACAGCCGCCTGGGCCAGACCCAAAGGCTGCTGCGGGCACACAGCTGCCTAGCAGGGGCGCCGCTATCATGGAGGTGCATACTTGGCATGCCTGCCACTCCTCGCAGGGCTCTGCGCTGCTCTGACGGAGACCCTGACCACAGCAGCTTAGAGGATTAACCCAATGGCTGCTCCAGGACTGCGGGTAACTGACACAGGCAGTGGAGAAGGGCAAGGCATCCAGCAAGCAGGAAAGGACTTGCTTCTCCCAGCTGACACAACTGCAACCTGCCTACAACCACCACTATCACCATGAAAATGCAGAAAAACGTAGTCCACTCCAAAACAGTCCAGACAACCCCTGAGAGAGGATCTGCAGACACAGACACAGAAAAGAATTCAAAATAAAAATCATAAACATGCTGACGGAGCTGCAGAGAAATATACAAGAGCTAAGGGATGACGTTCAGAGGAGGATTTCAGAAATGAAACAAACTCTGGAAGGATTTATAAGCAGAATGAATAAGATGCAAGAGGCGATTGATGGAATAGAAATGAGAACAGAAATGCACAGAAGCTGATGCAGAGAGAGATAAAAGGATATCGAGGAATAAAACAATATTAAGAGAACTGTGTGACCAATCCAAAAGGAACAATATCCGCATTATAGGGGTACCAGAAGAAGAAGACAGAAAAAGGGATAGAAAGTGTCTTTGAAGAAACAATTGCTGAGAACTTCCCCAAACTAGGGGAGGAAATAGTTGCTCAGACTACGGAACCACACAGAACTCCGAACAGAAGGGACCCAAAGAGGACAAGACCAAGACACATAATAATTAAAATGGCAAAGATAAAGGACAAGGACAGAGTATTAAAGGCAGCCAGAGACAGAAAAAAGGTTACCTACAAAGGAAAACCCATCAGGCTATCATCAGACTTCTCAACAGAAACCTTATAGGCCCAAAGAGAATGGCATGATATACTTAATGCAATGAAACAGAAGGGCCTTGAACCAAGGATACTGTGTCCAGCACGATTATCATTTAAATATGAAGGAGGGATTAAACAATTCCCAGACAAGCAAAAGTTGAGGGAATTTGCCTCCCACAAACCACCTCTACAGGGCATCTTACAGGGACTGCTCTAGATGGGAGCACTCCTAAAAAGAGCACAGAACAAAACACCCAACATATGAACAATGAAGGAGGAGGAAAAGGGAGAGAAATAATTATCAGACTGTGTTTATAATAACTCAATAAGTGAGTTAAGTTAGACACTAAGGTAGTAAAGAAGTTAACCTTGAACCTTCGGTAACCACAAATCTAAAGCCCGCAATGGCAATAAGAACATATCTTTCAATAATCACCCTAAATGTAAATGAACTGAATGGACCAATCAAAAGACACAGAGTAATAGAGTGGACAAAAAAAGCAAGACCTATCTATATGCTGCTTACAAGACACTCACCTCAAACCCAAAGACATGCACAGATTAAAAGTCAAGGGATGGAAAAAGATATTTCATGCAAACAACAGGGAGAAAAAAGCAGGTGTTGCAATACTACTATCAGACAAAATAGACTTCAAAACAAAGAAAGTAAGAAGAGATAAGAAGGACATTACATAATGATAAAGGGCTCAGTCCAACAAGACGCTATAACCATTATAAACATATATGCACCCAATACAGGAAGCACCAACATACGTGAAACAAATTCTAACAGAATTAAAGGAGGAAATAGAATGCAATGCATTCATTTTTGGAGACTTTAACACACCACTCACTCCAAAGGACAGATCCACAAGACAGAAAAAAAGTAAGGACACACAGGCACTGAACAACACACTAGAACAGATAAACCTAAGAGACATCCATAGAACTCTACATCCAAAAGCAACAGGATACACATTCTTCTCAAGTGCACATGGAACACTCTCCAGAATAGACCACATACTAGGCCACAAAAAGAGCCTCAGTAAATTCCAAAAGACTGAAATTCTACTAAACAACTTTTCAGATCGCAAAGTTATAAAGCTAGAAATAAATTGTACAAAGAAAGCAAAAAGGCTCACAAACATATGGAGGCTGAAGCACATGCTCCTAAATAATCAATGCATCAACGACCAAATTAAAATGGAGATCCAGCAATATATGGAAACAAATGACAACAACAACACAAAGCCCCAACTTCTGTGGGACACAGCAAAAGCAGTCTGAAGAGGAAAGTATATAGCAATCCAGGCATAATTAAAGAAGGAAGAACAATCCCAAATGAATAGTCTAATGTCACAATTATTGAAACTGGAAAAAGCAGAACAAATGAGGCCTAAGGTCAGCAGAAGGAGAGACATAATAAAGATCAGAGAAGAAATAAATAAAATTGAGAATAAAACAATAGAAAAAAATCAAAGAAACCAAAAGCTGCTTCTTCAAGAAAATAAACAAAATAGATAAGCCTCTGGGCAGACTTATTAAGAGAAAAGAGAGTAAACACACATCAACACAATCAGAAATGAGAAAGGAAAAATCAGATGGACCCCACAGAAATACAAAGAATTATTAGAGAATACTATGAAAACCTATATGCTAATAAGCTGGAAAATCTAGGAGAAATGGACAACTTACTAGAAAAATACAACCTTCCAAGACTGACCCAGAAATAAACAGAAAATCTAAACAGACCAATTACCAGCAATGAAATTGAAGCAGTAATAAAAAAACTACCCAAGAACAAAACCCCTGGGCCAGATGGATTTACCTTGGAATTTTATCAGACATACAGAGAAGACATAATACCCATTCTCCTTAAAGTTTTCCAAAAAATAGAAGAGGAGGGAATACTCCCAAAGTCATTCTATGAAGCCAACATCACCCTAATACCAAAACCAGGCAAAGACCACACCAAAAAAGAAAACTACAGACCAATATCCCTGATGAACATGGATGCAAAAATACTCAATAAAATATTAGCAAACAAAATTCAAAAATACATCAAGAGGATCATACACCCATGACCAAGTGGGATTCATCCCAGGGATGCAAGGATGGTACAACATTCAAAAATCCATCAACATCATCTACCACATCAACAAAAAGGACAAAAACCACATGATCATCTCCATAGATGCTGAAAAAGTATTCGACAAAATTCAACATCCATTCATGATAAAAACTCTCAACAAAATGGGTATAGAGGGCAAGTACCTCAACATAGTAAAGGCCACATATGACAAATGCACAGCCAAATCATACTTAACAGTGAGAAGACGAATACTTTTCACCTAAGATTGGGAACAAGACAGGGATGCCCAGTCTCCCCACTGTTATTCAACATAGTACTGGAGGTACTAGCTATTGCAATCAGACAAAACAAAGAAATACAAGGCATCCAGATTGGTAAAGAAGTCAAACTGTCACTATTTTCAGATGACATGATATTGTACATAAAAACCCTAAAGACTCCACTCCAAAACTACTAGACCTACTATCTGCATTCAGCAAAGTTGCAGGATACAAAATTAACACACAGAGATCTGTGGCTTTCCTATACACTAACAATGAACTAATAGAAAGAGAAATCAGGAAAACAATTCCACTTACAATTGCATCTAAAAGAATGAAATATCTAGGAATAAACCTAACCAAGGAAGTGAAAGACCAATACCTTGAAAACTATAAGACACTCTTAAGAGAAATTAAAGAGGTCACTAACAAATGGAAACTCATCCCATGCTCCTGGCTAGGAAGAATTAATATCGTCAAAATGGCCATCCTGCCCAAAGCAATATACAGATTCAATGCAATCCCTATCAAACTACCAACAGCATTCTTCAGTGAACTGGAACAAATAGTTCAAAAATTCATATGGAAACACCAAAGCCCCCGAATAGCTAAAGCAATCTTGAGAAGGAAGAATAAAGTGTGGGGGATCTCACTCCCCAACTTCAAGCTCTACTGCAAAGCCACAGTAATCAAGACAATTTGGTACTGACACAAGAACAGAGCCACAGACCAATGGAACAGAATAGAGACTCCAAACACTAACCCAAATATATATGGTCAACTAATATTCGATAAAGGGGTCATGGACATACAATGGGGAAATGACAGTCTCTTCAACAGATGATGCTGGCAAAACTGGACAGCTACATGTAAGAGAATGAAACTGGATCACTGTCTAACCCCATACACAAAAGTAAATTAGAAATGGATCAAAGATTTGAGTTTAAGTCATGAAACCATAAAACTCTTAGAAAAAATCATAGGCAAAAATCTCTTAGACATAAACATGAGTGACCTCTTCTTGAACATATCTCCCCGGGCAAGGGAAACAAATGTAAAAATGAACAAATGGGACTATATCAAGCTGAAAAGCTTCTGTGCAGCAAAGGACACCATCAATAGAACAAAAAGGTATCCTGCAGTATGGGAGAATATATTCATAAATGACAGATCTGATAAAGGGTTGACATCCAAAATATATAAAGAGTTCACACACCTCAACAAAGAAAAAGCAAATATTCCAATTAAAAAATGGTCAGAGGAGCTGAATAGACAGTTCTCTAAAGAAGAAATTCAGATGGCCAACACACACATGAAAAGACGCTCCACATCACTTGTCATCAGAGAAATGCAAATTAAAACCACAAAGAGGTATCACCTCACACCAGTAAGGATGGCTACCATCCAAAAGACAAACAACAACAAATGTTGGTGAGGTTGTGGAGAAAGGGGAACCCTCCTACACTGTTGGTGGGTATGTAAATTAGTTCAACCATTGTGGAAAGCAGTATGGAGATTCCTCAAAATGCTTAAAATTGAAATACCATTTGACCCAGGAATTTCACTTCTAGGAATTTACCCTAAGAATGCAGCAGCCCAGTTTGAAACAGATGGATGCACCCCAATGTTTATCGCAGCACTATTTACAATAGCCAAGAAATGGAAGTAACCTAAATGTCCATCAGTAGATGAATGGAAAAGAAGTGGTACATATACACAATGGAATATGATTCAGCCATAAGAAAACAAATCCTACCATTTGGAACAACATGGATGGAGCTAGAGGGTATTATGCTCAGTGAAATAAGCCAGGCAGAGAAAGACAAGTACCAAATGATTTTGCTCATATGTGGAGTATAAGAACAAAGAAAAACTGAAGGAACAAAACAGCAGCAGAATCACAGAACCCATGAATGGACTAACAGTTAACCAAAGGGAAAGGGACTGGGGAGGATGGGTGGGAAGGGAGGGATAAGGGCAGGAAAAAGAAAGGGGGCATTACAATTAGATGTATAATGTGGAGGGGTTATGGGGCGGGCTCTACAACACAGAGAAGACAAATAGTGATTTTACAGCATCTTACTACGCTGATGGACAGTGACTGTGAAGAGGTATGTGTGGGGGACTTGATGAAGGGGAGACCCTAGTAAACATAATGTTCTTCATGTATTTGTAGTTTAATGATACCAAAAAATTAGAATTATAGGCAGATTTTCAACTGCTTATGGGTCAGTGCCCTATCTCCCATATTGTTCAAGGGTTAACTGTACTACTCCCTCTATATTTGAGTATTTTTGAAATTTTTCATAATAAAAAGTAAAACAAAAAAATTATACTGCATCAAGTACTCAGTTTGTAAGATGTTAACAACCAAGGCAGTTGTGAAATACTGTAAGTTAGAGTTGCTATTAAAATATTAGCATTAATAGCATAAAATTGATTTCAATTTTAAAGTTCAGTTTAGAGTAATAATACAGATTAGTATAAAGAAGTTGTCATTTTCACTTGAAAAACATGATTAAGTAATATATGTACAAGTTCATTTGTACATGTATCTTAGAATTAACATGAATGAATGATCAAAACTGAAGGGAAGCCCTGGGGGAAAAAAGACTTGAAATTAAAAAACAAAAATGTTCACAGTGATGATTAAGCAAGAATTTCAATAAAAAATAATGTCAGGTTAAGAAAATCTAGCAATTTGAAAGGAAATCTAGCAAGACTGAAAAAAGACTAATCACAAAAGACAGTCTAAAATAAGAGCCTATTAAATATAGCTCAAGAGGCATATTCTGACTGCCTCAAATTTATCCACCTAAAGTAATAATAAAGATATTTAAGACTGTGTTAGGAGGAAAAGAATTAAAACATTTACCTTGGAATAAATTATGCCGGTTCTAACTTGAGATTTTCTAAATTCTTGTATTACAGAATGCAGAAATGATATCTGATGAAGCAGTACTCCATAGCTCTCCAAATTGGAGGAGGTGAGGATGGAAGTGAAAGGGTTGCACAATTTGAATGGGCTTGGGAGGAGACGATTTACAATTCAGAAAGACATGAAACTCTGAAGCAAAGCTAGCTTAAAGGACAAGTTACATCTGAAGGAAGAGATGCAGAAAAAGTTGACTGCAGAAAGTGTGGTACTTTCAGATAGCTGAGGTGAAGAGCACTCCAAAAAATTAAAAAAAAAACACAGAAGAAGCAAATATGGGTAGTTTAAGACGTTAGGATCTGTAACCAGGACAGTGGGTAAGTAATATGGAATTCTCAGCTTCACTTAGGAGGAAATCATACAAGAAAAGAAGAATCTACCTGAAAGTTATTCCAAATGAAAAACTCTTCCCTGTACCTTGTCTCAAGGTAACACTTATCAAAAGACTTGGTTCTGGGTCTAACGCACGCTACGATTCAGTGACTGTGACTACATAGGTAAATCACAACTTCATTACTGAAACTCATTTTCACCAACTATAATGAGAGGGCAACATATGTTTTACCCAAGGGACTATGTTAGGAACCAGTGAAATAATATAAAGGAAAATATGTTGTAAGCCATAGAGACCTGTTGCTAGTCTATTATTATTTACTAACAATACATGCCACTGTGCATGATTCAACCTGTATAGTAATGTAGTACTACAATTCACTTAGAAATAGGGTGGGGACGGGTAGAAAAGGGGCAGGTATATTCCAGAAAAAGGAACTAACAAACCCATAAAGAATTTGACCCTAGTTATCAATAAAAAAACTTGAGGAACAGAATTTTAAGCATCCTTAAAGCATCCTTAAGCAATTTCAGGGGTCAATATGAACATTTAAAAAATTGTGTCAAAATAATTCCAGTTATCTAAAAACAGGCCAAAATTAGGAATTTAGAAAATACCTTTATATTATATATACTGCATTTCTCTTTCTTAGCATTTATCAAAGTTTCATTACATTATTCGTTTAATGTTTCTTTCTTTCACCCCTACTAAATTATAAACAAGTGATTTTCAAACACAGAACTCACAAACCCCAGAGAATAAATCAGATTCTAATTCAAGACACACTGCATTAAAAGGTAAATGTTATCACACTGCATTGTAAGTTAAAGTGATTGTAAACAAATAAGTTCTCTTTCTCCTTTTTCTAGGATATTCAAAAACAGCCACATATGCAGGCACAAAAAAGAAAAGACCTTAAGTTTATACCACAGTCTGATTCTTAGCACAGATAGCCCACAACATAAAAAATCAAGAACAACAAACCCAGAGAAGGTGAGAATCTGATTTCCATGATTATTGCATCACAAGATTAAACCATTTTGGTACTGGAGAGGATTAAAGATGGCGGCATGAGAGGTGAAAAAGAGGCTTCCTCCTAAAACCACATATAAAATGAAAATATAATTAATACAACTAATCCTGAAAGAGCAACAGGAAAGAGGGCCTGCGCCAGACTGCATACACCTGGAGAAAAGAATAAACCTCACAGAACAGGGTAACATACCAAAGACGTGGCCCACTGGGACCCAAGCCCTTCCCCTACCCCAGCTCACTGGTGGGAAGAAGAGAAATGGAGCAGGGAGGGAGTGGAGGCCTGAGATGACTGAATACCTAACTCTGGAGATCTGCTCTGAGAGCACAAATCTACATTTCATGGTGCTTGCGTGGTACTCTCGTGATTAGGGGGGATGGAAACCTAAGACAGGCAGAATTCCTGGAAAGACTGAGATTCCAGCAGCTTGTGGAAAGCAGGGATCCATATTCGGCTGCTCTGGGACAAAAGAAAGGTGGGAAGTCTGAGAGACTTCTTAACAGCAAGAGGGCTGGTAAAGGCGCAAGGATTGCACAGAGCTCACTGCTCAGGAGAAAGGACAGGTAGACAAAATTGTCCAGGTGCACTCTGCCCAGCAGGTTGGGAGCTTTCACAATCTTCAGGCACTCCAGCTCCCTGGCTGGCTACACAGCTACAAGGTCCCCCTCTGTGATATGCAGCCTACTGCGCATTTCTCCCAGCCAGCCGCACCTGGCTCGCAAACTGGCAAATCCTACCCTGGCATTAGGCCAGCCAGAAGGAAGACCTGTCTATAGCAACTACAAACACAAGGCATAGAGGCTTATAGAGTTCCTAAGGTTTAATAGCTGTCACCAGAGGTAATAAAATCACAGTAAAGAAAGTAGAAGTTAATTACTAAGCAAATGCAAACTTAAATTAAATATCCCCCAAAGTCAATCAAGGGACAGACAAAAAGTACAGAATATAATAGCTAATATATAAAGAATGGAGGAGGAAGAAAAAGGAGGAGAAAAAAAGAATGTTCAGACTATGTTTGTAAAAGCATATTAAGTGAGTTTAGTTAGACCCTTAGAGGGCAAGGAAGTTAGCACTGAACCTTTGGTAATCACGAATCTAAAGCCTGCAATGGAAATAAGTACATACCCATCGATAATAACCCTAAATGTAAATGGAATGAATGCACCAATCAGTAGACATAGAGTTACCAAATGGATAAAAAAACAGGACCCATTTATATGCTGCTTACAAGAGACTCACTTTAAACCCCAAGACATACACAGACTAAAAGTGAAGGGATGCAAAAAGATATTTCATGCAACTAATAGGGAGAAAAAAGCAGGAGTTGCAGTACTTGAATCAGACAATATAGGCTCAAAACACAGAAAGTAACAAGAGACAAAGAAGGACATTACATAATGATAAAGGGATCAATCCAGCAAGAAGATATAACCATTATAAATACCTATGAACCCATCTCAGGAGCACCTACATATGTGAAACAAATACTAACAGAATTAAAAGGGGAAATAGAATGCAATGCATTCAGTCTAGGAGACTTCAACACTCCACTCACTCTGAAGGACAGATCAACCAGACAGAAAATAAGTAAGGAGACAGAGTCATTGAACAATACATTAGAACAGATAGACCTAACAGACATCTACAGAACAGGATACACATTCTTCTCAAGTGTGCATGCAACTGTTTCAAGAGTAGATCACATACTAGGCCACAAAAAGAGCCTTGGTGAATTCAAAAACATTGAAATTGTACCAACCAGTTTCTCACACCACAAAAGTATGAAACTAGAAAATTACGCAAAGAAAATGAAAAATCCCACAAACATGGAGGCTTCACAACATCCTCATAAATAACCAATGGATCAATGACCAAATAAAAACAGACATCAAGCAATATATGGAGACAAATGACAACAATAATTCAACACTGCAAAAATTTGTGGGATGTAGCGAAGACTGTGCTGAGGAAAGTATATTGCAATACAGGCCTACATCAGGAAAGAAGAACAATCCCATATCAACAGTCTAAACTCACAATTAATAAAACTAGAAAAAGAGCAACTGAGGCCCAAAGTCAGTAGAAGGAGGGACATAATAAAGATTAGAGAACAAATAATTAAAATTGAGAAGAGTAAAACAATAGAATCAATGAAAGCAAGAGCTGTTTCCTCGAAAAAATACACAAAATAGATAAGCCCTTAGACTTATCAAGGAAAAAAGAGAGTCTACTCACATAAACAGAATCAGAAATGAAAAAGGAAAAATCACTACAGACTTCACAGAAATACAAAGAATTATTAGAGAATACTCTGCAAAATTACATTTCAACAAACTGCATAACCTAGAAGAAATGGACAACTTTCTAGAAAAATTTAACTTTCCAAGACTGACCCAGCAAGAAAGAGAAATCCTGAACAGACCAATTACCAGCAATGAAATTGAACTGGTAATCTAAAAACTACCTAAGAACAAAACCCCTGTACCAGATGGCCTCACCACTGAATTTTATCAAACATTTAGTGAAGACCTAATACCCATCCTCCTTTAAGTTTTTCAAAGAGTGGAAGAAGGAATACTTCCAAACTCATTCTATGAGGCCAGCATCACTCTAATACCAAAACCAAAGACACCACAAAAAAAAGAAAATTATAGACCAATATTCCTGATGAACATAGATGCAAAAATACTCAACAAAATATTAGCAAACCAAATTCAAAAATACCCCATATGCAAAAGTAAACTCAAAGTGGATCAAAGACCTGAATGTAATTCATGAAACCATAAAACTCTTAGAAGAAAACATGGGCAAAAATCTCCTGAATATAAGTATGAGCAACCTCTTGCTGAATGCATCTCCTCAAGCAAGGGTAACAAAAGCAAAAATGAACTCGTGGGACTACATCAAACTAAAAAGTTTCTGTATGGCAAAGAACACCATCAACAGAACAAAAAGGCATCCTGGAGTTTGGGAGAATATATTGTAAATGGCATATCCGACAAGGGGTTAACATCCAAAATATATCAAGAACTCACATGCCTCAACACCCAAAAAGCAAATAACCCAATTAAAAATGAGCAGAGGACAAGAAGAGACAGTTCTCCAAAGAGGAAATTCAGATGGCCAATAGACACATGTGGAAAGCAATATGTAGGTTCCTCAAAAAACTAAAAATAGAAATACCTTTTGACCCGGGAATCCTACTCCTTGGAATTTACCCAAAGAATACAAGTTCTCAAATTCAAAAAGACACATGCACCCCTATGTTTATTGCAGCACTATTTACAACAGCCAAGATATGGAAGCAACCTAAGTGTCCATCTGTAGATGAATAGATAAAGAAGATGTGGTATATATGCACAATGGAATACTATTCAGCCATAAGAAAAAAATTCTAGAATTTGCGACAACATGGATGGAGCTGGAGGATATTTTGCTCAGTGAAATAAGCCAGGTGGAGAAAGACAAGTACCAAATGATTCCCTCATTTGTGGAGTATAACAACAAAGCAAAACTGAAGGAAAAAAATAACAGTAGACTAGACTCAGAAACTCCAAGAAGGGAGTAGTGATTACCAAACAGACAGGTGTGGGAGGGCGGGTGGGGAAGCGGGGAGAAGGTGATTGAGGGGTATTATGTTTAGTACACATGGTATGGGGGATCATGGGGATAACAGTGTAGCACAGAGAAGGCAATAGTGGATCTGTGGCATCTTACTACACTGATGGACAGTGACTGCATTGGGCTATGGGTGAGGACTTGATCATATGGGTATATGTAGTAACCACATCGTTTTCTCATGTGAAACCATCATAAGAGTGTATATCAGTAATACCTTAATAAAAAATAAAAAATAAAAGATTCAACCATCTTGTTTCCAAAGAAAAATCACAAAGTATGCAAGGAAACAGTGAAGTATGGCCCATTCTCCCAAGTGAAAAAAAAGCCTCTGAAAAAGACCTGGTAGCAGATCTACTAGACAAAGACTTTAAAACAACCACGTTAAAGATGTTCTAAAAACTAAAAGACAAGGTGGACAACGTCAAGAAAATTATAATGACCAAATTGGAAAGATCAACGAAAGTCAGAAAACCCCCAGACAAACCAAGAAGGAATTCTGGAGCTGAAACGTTTAATAATTGAAATGGAAAATTCAATAGAGCAACCCAAAGGAAGATTTGAGGAGGCAGAAGAAAGAACAGTGAACCTGAAGTTCAGGATAATGGAAATTATTATGTCTAAGAACAAGAAAGTGAAAAGACTGAAGGGACCAGTGTTAAGGGACCTGTGGGCTGCCATGGAGTGGATCAACACTATGGGAGTCCCAGAAGGGGAAGAGTGAGATCAAGGGCAGAGAGATTATCTGAATAACTAATGGCCAAAACATTCCCAAATTTGATGAAATACATGAATATAAAAATCCAAGAAGCTCAACAAATTCAAGGTAGCATTACCTACAAGAGATTCATAGTGAGACACATCATAATCACACTGTTGAAAGAGACAATTTTGAAATCAGCAAGAAAGAAGTGACTCATTACACATAAGGGATCTTTGATAAGATTATCAACACATTTCTCATCAGAAACTCTGAAGGTCAGAGGCAGTGAGCTGATACATTCAAAGTACTTAACAAACAAACAAACACAAAAATCCCTTCCAACCTTATCTGGCAACTTTCCTTCAAATATGAGGAAGGAATTAAATAATTTCCAGAAAAATAAAAGCTAAAGGAACTCATTACCAGTAGACTGGTGCTGAAAGAAATGCTAAAAGGAGTCCAGCAGGTTGAAATGCAAGATCAGACAGTAAAATGAAGGTGTTTGAAGAAATAAAGGTTTTGGTAAAGATAAACACAAAGACAATTATAAAAGCTAGTATTATAACAAGAAAGCAAAAAGACTGAAGTGACCAGTGTTTAAGGGACCTGTGGGCAACGATGCAGTGTTCAACACTGTGGGAGTCCTAGAAGGGGGAGAGATCAAGGGGCAGAGAGACTATTTGAAGAAATAATGGCCAAAATATTCCCATTCTATTAGACTGGTGCTGAAAGAAATGCTAAAAGGAGTCCAGTGGGTTGAAATGCAAGTGGTGTTTGCAACACCACTTTTTGTTTTCTACATGATTTAAGAGACAGACAGTTTATAAATTGTATTTTAAAAAATTAGTCTAAAAGCTAGTAATTATTAAAAAATTAAAGTCAATATTAGTAAGAAAAATCAATTCTTAGTCTAAAAGCTGATATTACAGTAACTTTGTTATATAACTCCAAATAATTTAGAAGACAAAAAAAGCACTTTAAAAATTATTAGTATATACATGCAATGTATAATTTTGTGACATCAACAACTGGAAAGGGAACTGTTAAAGGAGCAAAGTTTTTGTATATTATTGAAGTTAAGCTGGGATAAATTCACATTAGAGTATTATAACTTTAGGATATTAAATGTAATCCAGATGGTATCCACAAAGAAAACAGCTAAAGAATATACATAGAAGGAAATGGGAAAGGAATTTACATGTTTCACTGCAAAACAACAAAACAACAAAATCAACCCAACAAAAAATAAGATAGTAATGCAGGAAATAAGGGACAGAAAAGGAATATAGAAGACAAACAGCAAAACACAGATGTCTCTCTTTATCAATAAGTTTTTTAAATGTAAGTGGATTAAGCACTCTAATCAAAAAACAAAATTAAAAAAACTTCCAATAAACGACTGCCACAACGGACATAACCCAATATATGCTTGCTATAAGAAATTCGCTTGAGACCCAAAGACACAAAGAGGTTGGAAATGAAGGATGGAAAAAGATATGCCATGCAAATACTAAACAAAATATAGCAGGAGCAGATATATTAATATGAGACTAAATAGAATTTAAATCAAAAAGGTTACAAGAGACAGAGGACATTACATGTTAATAAAAGGTTAAATACAGAAAGAAGATAAAAGAATTCTAAATTTTTATACCTACTGAGCGACCATCAAAATATATGAAGCAAAAAATGACAGAATTAAAGGAAAACATAAACAGTTCTCTACAGTAATAGTGGAGACTTCAACGCCCACCCAAAATAATGTGTAGAACATTAAATAATGTAACAAACAAACCAGACCTAACAAACATATAGAGCACTCTACACAACAATGGTATATCCATTCTTCTAAAGTGCACATGGATCATTTTCTAGGATAGTTTATGTTAGGCCACAAATTAAGTTTCAGCAGATTTAGAAAGATAGGTATCATGTAAAGTATCTTTTCTGACCAAAGCAGGAATCAGATAATAAGCAACAACAGAAGCAAATTCACCAAACTATGGCAATTAAACAGCCTGCTTTTAAACAACTAATAGATCAAAGAAGAAATTGCAAAGGAAATTGTAAAATAGTTAGCAATGAATGAAAATGAAAACACAACATACCAAAACTTATGATACACAGCACAAGCAGTGCTATAAGTGAAATTTATAACTACAAATACTTACTTAAAAATTAAGGTAATTTAAAAATTAAGCAAAAAAAATGACAGAATTAAAGGAAGAAATAAGCAGTTCTACAATAATAATGGAGACCCTTCTTTTTGTATTGAACCTTTTATTAACATGTAATGTCCTTCTTTGTCTCTTATAACCTCAAATCAATAACCCAACTTTACAACTTAAGGAATTAGAATAAAAAGTAAATCCAAAGTTAGTAGAAAGAAGGAAATAATAAAAATTAGAGCAGAAATATAATACAGAATAGAAAATATAAAGAAAAATGAATGAAACCAGAAGTTCATTCACAAATTGACAAACTGTTAGCTAAATGGACTAAGAAAAAAGAGAGAAGACTCAAATTGCTAAAATTAGACATGAAAGTGGGGCACTACTACCAATTCTACAGAAATAAAAAGGATTATGAGAGTAATTATAAGCAAATACACACCAACAAACTGGATAACCTACACAAAACAGACCAACTTCTACCAAGACTAAATCATGAAGGAATAGAAAATCTGAGAAGACTTATACCTAGTAAGGAGACTTAATCAGTAATTAAAAATCTTTCATCAAAGAAAAACACATGAACTGACGCTAGTACTGGTGAATTCTAACAAATATCTGAAGAACAAACACCAATTTTTTTCATATTTTGCCAAAAAAAGGAATAACTCTCTCTTACTCATTCTATGAAGCCAGTATTACCCTGATACCAAAGTCAGACAAGGACAATCCACAAAAAGAAAACTACACACCAATATCCCTTATGAACACTGCTGCAAAAATCCTCAACAGAACACTAGTAAACTGAATTCAGCAGCATACTTAAAAGATCAGAAACCATGACCAAGTAGGATTTATTCTTGGAATGCAAGAATGATTCAATATAACAGAGTTGAAAAATATAAAATACCACATCAACAGAATGAAGGGAAAAAATGACAGTCATTTCAATTGATGCAGGAAAAGTATCTGACATTATTCAACATCCTTTCATGATAAAAACATTCAACTAAGAATAAAAGGAAGCCACATCAGCAAAATAAAATTAAAATGTAAAAACCCCACAGCAAACTTCATGCTCAACGATAGAAGACTGAGAGCTTTTTTCCTCTAAAGTTAGAAACAAGCCAAGGATGATGGCTTTTGCCACTTCTATTCAACTGAGTTTTGGAAGTCAAACCAGACAATTAGGCAAGAAAATGAAAAGACATTCAAATTAGAAAAGAAGGAGGAAAATGGAAAGTATCTCTGTTTGCAGATGATATGATTGTATATGTAGAAATCCTAAAGATGCCACAAAAAAAAAAAAAACCTGTTAGAACTAATATATTTAGGAAAGTAGCAAGATACAGTCAACACATAAAAATCAGTTACATTCTATGGAAAAACCATTTGAAAAGGAAATTACAAAACAATTCCATTTATAATAGAACCAAAATGAGTAAAATAATCAAGAATAAACAACAAAGTAAAAGGCTTGTACAATGAAAACTACAATATGCTGCTGAAAGATATTAAAGGCAACATAAATAAATGGAAACATCCTATTTTCATGGATTGTAAGACTTAATACTGTTAAGACATCAGTACTACCCAAAGCAATCTGTAGATTCAATACAACCCCAGTCAAAAACCCAATAATGTTCTTTGCAGAAACCCATCCTAAAACTCCTATGAGATCTCTAGGGACCTGAACAACCAAAATAATCATGAAAAAGAACAAAGCTGGATGACTCACACTTACTCATTTCAAAGCTTACCACAAAGATACAGTAATCAAAATAGTTTGGTACTGGAATAAAGACAGACATATAGACCAATGGACTAAGGCAAAGTCTAGAAATAAGCCTATATAGTCAAATTATTTTCAACAAGGGTGTCAAGACCATTCCCTGGAGAAAAGATGGTCTTTTCAATAAATGGTGGTGGGAAAACTAGATATTCACATGTAAAATAATGAAGCTGGATCCTTACCTAAACCATATAAAAAATTAACTTTTAACAGATCCATCCTAAATAAAAGACAAAAACTATAAAACCCTTAGAAGAAAACATAGTGCAAAAACTTCACAGAACTGGATTTGGCAATGATTCATGGCATTAACACCAAAGGCATAGAAAACAAAAGAAAAAACAGACAATTTAGACTTTCTGAAAAATTTTGTGCATTCAAAGACACTATCCATAGAGTAAAAAGGCAATTTCATGAGAGAAAATCCTTGGAAATTATATATCTGATAAAGAATTAGAATCTAGACAATTTAGAGAATTCCTAATACTCAACAACAAAAAACAGTTATTCAAAATTGGGTATGGTCTTCAATAGACATTTCTCCACAGACAATATACAAATTGTCAATAAGCACATGAAAAGATGTTCAACATCATTAACCATTACCACCAGTTGAGATGCAGATCAAAATGAGATACCGCTTCACATCAATTAGGCTGCCTACTATCACAAAAACAGAGTGTAACGTGTGGGTGAGGATATGGAGAAGTAGAAACACTGTGCACCACTGATGGGAATATATACTGATACACCTGTTGTGGAAAACAGTATGGTGGTTCCCAGAACAAACTAAAAATAAAATCATATGATCCGGTAATTCCACTTTGGGGTATATACTAAAAAGAACTGAAAACAGGGTCTCAAAGAGGTACTTGTACACCCATATTCATAGCAGTATTATTCACAGTGACTAAAATGTGGAAGCAACCCAAGTGTCCACTGATGGATGAATAGATAAGCAAAATGTGGTATTTACATCAAACAGATCAAACAGGGTATTACTTATCTAGCCTTGAAAAGAAAGGGAATTACGATGCTACATCTTACAACATACATTAATGTTGACAACACTAAGCTAAGTGAAATAATCTACACAAAAAAAGACAAATACTATATGATTCCACTTATCTGAGATACTTAGAGAAGTCAAAATCATGGAGACAAGAAGTAGAAGGGTCCTTTCCAGGGCCACAGCAGGTAGAGGAATGGGGAATTACTGTTTAATTGGCACACAGTTTTGCAAGATAGATGATGGTGATGGCCACATACAATAAATGTACTTAATATTAATACATCTGAATGGTAAGCTTAAAAAGGGTTATGGTGGTAAATTTTACAATGTGTATTTTTACCACAATTTTAAAAAATTGGAAAAAATACATGACCTCAGTCTAAATATGAAAATGCATCAAACACAAACTGAAGAATATCCTACAACTAGCCTTTTTCTCTTGTAAAGTGCCATATTCATAAAGAGACAGAATGGAGCTACTCCAGATTAAAGGAGACTAAAGTGTCAAGAAAACTAAGCAGTGTGTGGTTTTGAACTGGCCAAAGAACCTATTTCTGATTTTTCTATAAAGACCATTATTGGAGAATTCGGCAAAATATGATTATGGTCTGCAGAGTAGATAAATAAATTACAGTAATGTTCACTTTTTTGATTTGGCTCACTGTACCATGGTTAATATTTTTGTTCTTAGGAAAAACATTTATTATAAAAAATTAGCATTTAGGGGTAAAAGGGACATGAGTGAAACTTCCTTTTAAATGGTTTGTTAAAAACAATAATATACTCAATTATACAGGAAGAGAAGTGATAAAGCAGATACTGTTAAGTAAAAATACTGACAATTGGGTGATCTAGGTAAAGGTATATGGAATTTTTTTGTCCCATTCTTGCAACTTTCTAGAAATCTGAAATGATTTGAAAATAAAAAAACAAACGCAAAAAGAAAATTTAAAAATCCTAATCCAAATAGAATAAGGGCACCGCATTCAGATAGTGTATGGTTTAAAAAGGCTCTTCAAGGTATGCTTTTCTGTTTAAGATTATCAGTAAAATCAAAACACATCAAGTCATACTTTAGATTATACTAATGTTCAAATCACTTAAGACTCAAAACTTAGATGTTTTGTGAAACTTAAATGGTCCAGCAGCAATAGGATATTCTGCACTAAAAGTATCTCTAATATAACTACTCTCATATCATGTGGGAGTTATTTGTTAACTTGCCTCTTGCACAGAAAGATAGTAGGTTCCTAAAGGACAAGGACAATGTGATATTCATCTTAGAAGCTACATGATTGGAATCGTAACAACAACAAAAAAAACGAAATGAAAACCAATCCCTCCACGTCATCTGTTATGAACAAAAAAAGTCATCTGTTATTAACACACACACAAAATTAGCTATAAAGCATTTTCAACAACATCTTAATTATATGACAGCTCCTCACAATTGGTAGAAATAGAGGTTTGAAAAGCATCTGGTTTTAAAGCAAGGATTTACTCTGAGGTAGAAATAAGTGTGTATATTTAAAGGCCAGCATCACAGAGACTGTATGATTTTGCCTCCAGTATGAAGAATGAGCATCTGTTATTCACCTACTATGTGCAGCTGAGTAACTTCTCCACTGTCATACAACTGAAAAAGGGTGAGGCTAGTAAGAGGTAGAGTCAGATCTCGCTAGATAAAGCCCATGCTCTTACTGCCACTTCAAGCAGCCATTCAATGTATCTTTCTCTGTACCACTTTGTATAACAAGCCTAATTCCTACTGTAGGGTGCTTTCATAAAATTTAAATGACATGATCAATATAAAAGTGCTCTGAATAGCATAAAAGTTCTACAAATAATGAAAGACAATATATATATTTTTTAAAATTATCATCTATCTAGCTATCTCTCTCTGTCTAATTGCCTGATTCTCAAACTCCGTTCTGAAGCAATCAGGGAAGTGTTATTCCCCATTTTAATAGATGAAGGGAGTATAAAACTCAGAGGTTTACTAACTTGCTTGAGTCATGAAGGCAGGACTAGACTCTGAATATTGTGTCGCTTGCCTCTATTTCTACTACATCCTGATGCATCTAAAACATAAAGTATTAGATCTTTAGAGGAAAAAATATATCTATTTCAAATACTAGAACTTAAGAATGGTTTTCAAAATTTATTTGGGGACAAACACTTTAATTGGTTATATTAATTTTTTTTAATTTTATTTTGGTATCATTAATCTACGATTACATGAAGGACATTATGTTTACTAGGCTCCCCCTTCACCGAGTCCCCCACACATCCCCGTTCACACTGTCCATCAAAATAGTAAGATGCTGTAAAATCACTACTTGTCTTCTCTGTGTTGCACAGCCCTCCCTGTGCCGCCCCCCCCGACACTATACATGCTAATCATAATGCCCCCTTCCTTTTTTTTCCACCCTTATCCATCTGTTCCCACCCATCCTCCCCAGTCCCTTTCCCATTGGTAACTAATAGTCCATTCTTGGGTTGTATGCTTCTGCTGCTGTTTTGTTCCTTCAGTTTTCTTTTGTTCTTATACTCCACATATGAGTGAAATCATTTGGTACTTGTCTTTCTCCGCTGGCTTATTTCACTGAGCATAATACCCTCTAGCTCCATCCATGTTGTTGCAATTCGTAGGATGTGTTTTTTTCTTATGGCTGAGTAATATTCCACTGTGTATATGTACCACTTTTTCTTTATCCATTCATCTACTGATGGACATTTAGGTTGCTTCCATATCTTGGCTATTGTAAATAGTGCAGCGATAAACATAGGGGTGCATCTGTCTTTTTCAAACTGGAGTGCTGCATTCCTGGGGTAAATTCCTAGAAGTGGAATTCCTGGGTCAAATGGTATTTCTATTTTGAGCATTCTGAAGAGCCTCCATACTGCTTTCCACAATGGTTGAACTAATTTACATTCCCACCAGCAGTGTAGGAGGGTTCCCCTTTCTCCACAACCTCACCAACATTTGTTGTTGTTTGTCTTTTGGATGGTAGCCATCCTTACTGGTGTGAGATGATATCTCATTGTGGTTTTAATTTGCATTTCTCTGATGACAAGTGATGTGGAGCATCTTTTCATGTGTCTGTTGGCCGTCTGAATTTCTTCTTTAGAGAACTGTTTATTCAGCTCCTCTGACCATTTTTTAATTGGAATATTTGCTTTTTCTTTGTTGAGGGTGTGTGAACTCTTTATATATTTTGGATGTCAACCCTTTATCAGATCTGTCATTTATGAATATATTCTCCCATACTGCAGGATACCTTTTTGTTCTATTGATGGTGTCCTTTGCTGCACAGAAGCTTTTCAGCTTGATATAGTCCCATTTGTTCATTTTTACATTTGTTTCCCTTGCCCGGGGAGATATGTTCAAGAAGAGGTCACTCATGTTTATGTCTAAGAGATTTTTGCCTATGATTTTTTCTAAGAGTTTTATGGTTTCATGACTTACACTCAAATCTTTGATCCATTTCTAATTTACTTTTGTGTATGGGGTTAGACAGTGATCCAGTTTCATTCTCTTACATGTAGCTGTCCAGTTTTGCCAGCATCATCTGTTGAAGAGACTGTTATTTCCCCATTGTATGTCCATGGCCCCTTTATCGAATATTAGTTGACCATATATATTTGGGTTAGTGTTTGGAGTCTCTATTCTGTTCCATTGGTCTGTGGCTCTGTTCTTGTGTCAGTACCAAATTGTCTTGATTACTGTGGCTTTGCAGTAGAGCTTGAAGTTGGGGAGTGAGATCCCCCACACTTTATTCTTCCTTCTCAAGATTGCTTTAGCTATTCGGGGGCTTTGGTGCTTCCATATGAATTTTTGAACTATTTGTTCCAGTTCACTGAAGAATGCTGTTGGTAGTTTGATAGGGATTGCATTGAATCTGTATATTGCTTTGGGCAGGATGGCCATTTTGACGATATTAATTCTTCCTAGCCAGGAGCATGGGATGAGTTTCCATTTGTTAGTGACCTCTTTAATTTCTCTTAAGAGTGTCTTATAGTTTTCAAGGTATTGGTCTTTCACTTCCTTGGTTAGGTTTATTCCTAGGTATTTTATTCTTTTTGATGCTATTGTGAATGGAATTGTCTTTCTGATTTCTCTTTCTATTAGTTTATTGTTAGTGTATAGGAAAGCCACAGATTTCTGTGTGTTAATTTTGTATCCTGCAACTTTGCTGAATTCCGATATTAGCTCTAGTAGTTTCGGAGTGGAGTCTTTAGGGTTTTTCATGTACAATATCATGTCATCTGCAAATAGTGACAGTTTAACTTCTTCTTTACCAATCTGCATTCCTTGTATTTCTTTGTTTTGTCTAATTGCCATGGCTAGGACCTCTATGTTGAGTAACAGTGGGGAAAGTGGGCATCCCTGTCTTGTTCCCGATCACAGAGGAAAAGCTTTCAGCTTCTCGTTGTACAGTATGATATTGGCTGTGGGTTTATCATATATTGCCTTTATTATGTTGAGGTACTTGCCCTCTATACCCATTTTGTTGAGAGTTTTTATCATGAATGGATGTTGAATTTTATCGAATACTTTTTCAGCATCTATGGAGATGATCATGTGGTTTTTGTCTTTCTTTTTGTTGATGTGGTGGATGATGTTGATGGATTTTCGAATGTTGTACCATCCTTGCATCCCTGGGATGAATCCCACTTGGTCATGGTGTATGATCCTTTTGATGTATTTTTGAATTCGGTTTGCTAATATTTTATTGAGTATTTTTGCATCCATGTTCATCAGGGATATTGGTCTGTAGTTTTCTTTTTTGGTGTGGTCTTTGCCTGGTTTTGGTATTAGGGTGATGTTGGCTTCACAGAATGAGTTTGGGAGTATTCCCTCCTCTTCTATTTTTTGAAAAACTTTAAGGAGAATGGGTATTATGTCTTCTCTGTATGTCTGATAAAATTCCGAGGTAAATCCATCTGGCCCGGGGGTTTTGTACTTTGGTAGTTTTTTGATTACCACTTCAATTTCGTTGCTGGTAATCGGTCTGTTTAGATATTCTGTTTCTTTCTGTGTCTGTCTTGCAAGGTTGTATTTTTCTAGGAAGTTGTCCATTTCTCCTAGGTTTCCCAGCTTGTTAGCATAAAGGTTTACATAGTACTCTCTAATAATTCTTTGTATTTCTGTGGGGTCTTTTTGTGATTTTTCCTTTCTCGTTTCTGATTCTGTTGATTTGTGTTGACTCTCTTTTCCTCTTAATAAGTCTGGCTAGAGGCTTATCTATTTTGTTTATTTTCTCAAAGAACCAGCTCTTGGTTTCACTGATTTTTGCTATTGTTTTATTCTTCTCAATTTTATTTATTTCTTCTCTGATCTTTATTATGTCCCTCCTTCTGCTGACCTTAGGCCTCATTTGTTCTTCTTTTTCCAATTTCGATAATTGTGACCTTAGACCATTCATTTGGGATTGTTCTTCCTTTTTAAAATATGCCTGGATTGCTATATATTTTCCTCTTAAGGCTGCATCCTACAGAAGTTGGGGCTTTGTGTTGTTGTTGTCATTTGTTTCCATATATTGCTGGATCTCCATTTTAATTTGGTCGTTGATGCATTGATTATTTAGGGGCATGTTGTTAAGACTCCATGTGTTTGTGGGCCTTTTTGCTTTCTTTGTACAATGTAGTTCAAGTTTTATACCTTTGTGGTCTGAAAAGTTGGTTCGTAGAATTTCAGTATTTTTGAATTTACTGAGGCTCTTTTTGTGGCCTAGTATGTGGTCTATTCTGGAGAATGTTCCATGTGCCCATGAGAAGGATGTGTATCCTGTTGCTTTTGGATGTAGAGTTCTATAGATGTCTATTAGGTCCATTTGTTCTAGTACAGTTCAGTGCCATCTAGTCTTGTTCAGTGCCTCTGTGTCCTTACTGATTTTCTGTCTGGTGGACCTGTCCTTTGGAGTGAGTGGTGTGTTGAAGTCTCGCAAAATGAATGCATTGCATTCTATTTCCTCCTTTAATTCTGTTAGTAGTTGTTTCACATATGTTGGTGCTCCTGTATTGGGTGCATATATATTTAGAATGGTTGTTATATCCTCTTGTTGGACTGAGCCCTTTATCATTATGTAATGTGCTTCTTTATCTTTTGTTACTTTATTTTGAAGTCTGTTTTGTCTGATAGTACTGTTGCAACACCTGCTTTTTTCTCTCTGTTGTTTGCATGAAATATCTTTTTCCATCCCTTGACTTTGTCTGTGCATGTCTTTGGGTTTGAGGTGAGTCTCTTGTAAGCAGCATGTGGATGGGTCTTGCTTTTTTATCCATTCTATTACTCTGTGTCTTTTGATTGGTGCATTCAGTCCATTTTCATTTAGGGTGATTATTGAAAGGTATGTACTTATTGCCATTGCATGCTTTAAGTTTGTGGTTACCAAAGGTTCAAGGTTAGCTTCTTTACTATCTTACTGTCTAACTTAACTCGCTTATTGAGCTATTATAAACACGGTCTGATGATTCTTTATTTCTCTCCCTTCTTATTCCTCCTCCTCCCTTCTTCATAGGTTGGGTGTTTTGTTCTGTGGTCTTTTTAGGAGTGCTCCCACCTAGAGCAGTCCCTGTAAGATGCCCTGTAGAGGTGGTTTGTGGGAGGCAAATTCCCTCAACTTTTGCTTGTCTGGGAATTGTTTAATCCCTCCTTCATATTTAAATGATAATCGTGCTGGATACAGTAGTCTTGGTTTGAGGCCCTTCTGTTTCATTGCATTAAGTATGTCATGCCATTCTCTTCTGGCCTGTAGGGTTTCTGCTGAGAAGTCTGATGATAGTCTGATGGGTTTTCCTTTGTAAGTGACCTTTTTTTTCTTTCTGGCTGCCTTTAATACTTTGTCCTTGTCTTTGATCTTTGCCATTTTAATTATTATGTGTCTTGGTGTTGCCCTCCTTGGATCCCTTGTCATGGGAGTTCTATGTACCTCTGTGGTCTGAGAGGCCATTTCCTCCCCCAGTTTGGGGAAGTTTTCAGCAATTATTTCTTCAAAGACACTTTCTATCCCTTTTTCTCTCTCTTCTTCTTCTGGTACCCCTATAATGCAGATATTGTTCCATTTCGATTGATCACACAGTGCTCTTAAAATTCTTTCATTCCTGGAGATCCTTTTCTCTCTCTGCATCAGCTTCTCTGCATTCCTGTTCTCTGTTTTCTAGTCCATTAATGGTCTCTCGCATCTCGTCCATTCTGTTTTGAAATCCTTCCAGAGCTCGTTTTATTTCTGTATTCTCCTTCCTTAGTTCTTGCATATTTCTCTGCAAGTCCATCAGCATGGTTATGACTTTTGTTTTGAATTCTTTTTCAGGAAGACTGGTTATATCTATCTCCCCAGGTTCCTTCTAAGGGAAAGATGTAGAAGATGTCGAAGGTGTCTGGGTTAGTCTTGTCTGGATCAATTTTTTTGCCTTTTCATGTTGGTAGGTGCAATGATGAGCTACTGACTTGTCTGTCAGCTGGCAGAGCCAAGACTTTCCACTTGCTCCTGGCCTTTCTTTACTGGGACAACTGCTACCCCTAGTGGCTTGTGTTGGGCAATTGCGTGTAGACTGGGTCTCTGTATCTTGTCCGGCCAGTATGGAGGAAGCTCCTTGCTGTGGGTGTGGCCAGCTCAGGCAGCTGCTCTGCTATGGCGGGGCCCCGGAGGGGTAATGGATTGGGGGCTGTTTGGCTGTTTACCTCCATGAGGGGTCTCAGAGCTGTTGCCCAGGGGGTTAGTGCGCCTGGAGTTCCCTGGAATTTCAAGCTGCTGGACTGTGACCTGAGATGCTTCCATCCAGCTGTGAGGTCCCTCTCCCTTTAAGACTTTCAAAAAGCACTCGCTTTTCTTTGTCACAGGGGTGCCAGCTTCGGGACCCACTCAAAGGTACTAGTATCCAGGACCCCACGCATACACTGTGTGTGTGCTCTGGTGCAGATGGCTGGGGCTGGGTGTTTAGCAGTCCTGGACTCCCTCTCCCTCCCCGCTCCGACTCCTCTCCTCCCGCCGGGAGCTGGGGTGAGGGGCCTCGGGTTCTGCCGGGCTGCGGCTTGTATCTTTCCCCTTTCACCAGGTGCTGGGTTCTCGCACTTACGGATGTAGTCTGGCTGTTGTCCTGTGTCTTCTGCTCTCTCTTTTAGGGATAGTTATATTTGTTGTATTTTCAAAAATATATATGTTTTTGGGAGGAAATTCCTACTGTCCTACTCACGCTGCCATCTTGGCTCCAGCCCCAACCCTTTCTTGGTTATATTAATTTTATAAGTGCATGTTTTACTCCATTAACCAGGAACACAGTTATTCTGGAAAATGAGGTACAACAACAAATTATGAAATAACCCTGCATGGACTTTTGTGGTGTATTTAAAACCTAAAATGAAGTTAGGTAGAATAAATAAGACTTTCTCTTATGCACACATGTCATTTTTTTTAAACTTCTCAGTTTACCATCTCAAAGAAATATGAAATAACACTAATAATATAAATGGCCAAGATCATGTACCACCTGCACATGCATTATTCTTTCAATCATAAAATATCTCAAGTGATTACTAGCATCTTCACTGATACAGATGAGTAAACCAGAAGCTCAGTGTGGTCAAGTAAACTGCTCAGAGTTACACAGCTAGTAAGCGGTAGGGCTGGAATTCCAAACTAGATCAATCTGACTCTAAGAACTTCATTTATAACTACAAGGCTATGCAATGCCTCAACAATATGCAAGTACAGTGTGATGCTAAGTTAGGGACACTTGCAGTAACTAAATCAGAGAACTCTAAACAGGAAAGGACAGGTTCCCTATAGGATATAAGAACAGAAACTAATACAAAATTTGAAAGGAGTCTAGAAAACTATTTTAATATCCAAGATGAACTGAAGTAACAAAGTAAAATAAACTCTAATCTCCTATTAAAAAAATTGTACCACTAAATCCTAGATACTTGGAAAGATATAACATTATACAATAACCCCTTAGGCTGCGTACTTAGAATTCTATTTTATTAATAAATATCCATCTGGATTTATCTCTTCAGTTCTTGTTGGCTTTATAATGATTTAAATTACAATTATTTTCATAAAGGGTCAAAGATTACAGAGAAGTAGTAACATAACAACATAGATTGAAGTCTTGGTGTAATATTTATAATATCCCCTAGAATCTTTTTTTGCATGATGTTTATATTGATTTTCATTTTTTATAAAGAGGAATGGCACTAAGATGTGAGCAATCATTGTATTTTTCCTAGTGGGACTTAGTTTGAAACTACATTTACACAACAAAACATATTACTATTACCTAGGTTTTATGTTACAGATCAGTAATAGTAAATACCTACAAAAGATGAATTTATTTAATTTTAATGAGACTGAAAATTCATACCAAAGAGCATTATTATTATACTTAATAATATTACAACCATTATTTTGAGTTTCAATGACTCTGTTGGTATAGCAGTTAGTGTCTTAACAAGCCACCCCTTGGAACTACTAAAGCTCTGAAAGCCAAAAATGTTCAGACTCTATCATTTGGCTATTATTTCATTTTATTTCTTGACTGTTATTGTTAACTTCTTAGAAATAAACCTTTTATTTTAGAATAGTTTCAGATATACAGACAAGTTGCAAAAATTACTGAAAGAGTTCCTATATACTTTACATACAGCAGCTACTATTTTTAACTAATACAGGTGAAGTATGTAATCTAACCAAATAACAGAAAGGTGAGTATTTCCAAAGAAAATAAATACTGAGAAATAAAATGCTAACCAGAACAAAACATCTAGCACAATACCCTGTAGATAATGATTTTTATTACCTTTAGATAAGAAAGTTTCTCAGAGCAAAAACACCTAAAAACTACTTCATGATTTACAAGTACAAAAGGCATGATAACAAATCTAAGGAGGTTCAGTATTATGAAATTTAGAATGTCTTATTTCATAGATAGCCTAATTAAATGGCAAATACCGTTTTATATTAAATAGCAAATATTTAATTCCCTAAGAATACCAACTGAAGCCCAAAGTGAATTCCCCAACCTAACAAAGAAATAGTTAAAACAGTTTGAAAAGAATATAAATGAAACATTAAAAGCAAATGAAATTTTTATGAAGAAAAAAGAAACTAATAAAAACCTGTGGTATGGTGGGTAGGATGACAGTATTCTCAGCAAGGACTGGCAGGACAGGGATCACAGGGACAGTGGGAGAGGAGGAAGGTACAGCTTCTGTTGGCTAAAAATCATCAATGACAAAAAATCAGGAAAAATTACCAAAACAAAAGGGAAACACATAACAAAGTTTTGTCCTAAAGATAAATAATTTTCAGAAATAACTGAGAAATCAGTAAAATATTAATGTACTACTTCAATTTAAAGGAGAGAATGCTCTCCTAAAGTTATTTTAGAAATAATTATACCACCAATAATAATTTTAATGACTGTAGTTAAAATGACTACTCTTTAGATGTTTAAATGAAAATAACAGATGATAATGACTTACTCCTCTCCTCTAAGGAACTAAACACTTGCTACAGACAACTATAAAATATTTTTTGACTTTCAGAATATCTTTGACTACTTTCTTCCTTGCATTCAAAGAATCAAAATTAATTTTATTAGCCCATCAGGTCAGCAACTGGGGCTTACAAATCTAAAGACAAAAGATTCAAAAGACTTAAAAATTGAAACTAAAGAATTTTCTTAAAAAGTGTGCTATCTACTATCTCTACTATCAAGAACTGCAATAACCTGCCTTAAATCTGTCTGTAAAGCCATTAATTTAACTTTCATTGAATATCTATTATGTGCCAGATATATTCTGGAAAAAATGAAAGAAAAGTGGGAACTCCAGTGACATAATTTAAACTCAGAAGTTTTGATACTTACACTCAATTACTCTATCTAGCTTGATTCAATAATTTTAAAAAAGATGTAACTGGAATACAGAAAAGGTGTTTTTTAATAAGTCCCAATTCCTGTAAGCTGGATGAATTTATAAATATTTGCTAAACTAATAACATATCCTACATGTATAAGAAAAACATTAACATCAAGCTTATTAAGAGAACAACATACATTAAAAGAGACAAATCAAAATAGGAAAAACAAGTTGCTAAACTTAAACAATGCTTTTTCTCACCAATAAAGAAATACAAAATAAAATTACAATGTTGACCTTTTTTGTTTATCAAATCAATGAATCAAGATTTATAAAAAATGTATGGAGTCTCTTCAACAATAGTACTGGGACAAACTGTATATCCACATGTGAAAGAATAAAATTAAACCACTATCTCACATCATATTTGAAAACTAACTGGAAATTAATTAATGGTCTAAATATAAGTGCTAAAAACCATAAAACTGACAAGGAATCACAGGAGTAAATATTCATGACCTTGGATTTGATAATGAATTCTTAAATCTGACATCAAAAGCATAAATGAAAAAAATAAATGAACTGGGCTCCATCAGAATTAAAACACTTTGTGCACCAAAGGACATTATTAAGGAAGCCAAAAGACAACTTACTGAATGGGAGAAAATCTTTGCAACTCACACATCTGTTAAGAGTTTAATATCCAGAATATATAAGAACTTCTACAACTGAACAACAAAAAGCCAATTAAAACATGGGCAAAGGATGTGATAGACCATTTCTCCCAAGAAGATACACAAATGGCCAATAAGCACATTAAAAGATACTCAACATTATTATTTATTAGGGAAATGCATATATCACTTCACACCAATTAGGTGGTTAACAAAAAAAAAATAGAAAGATAAAGTGTTGGTGAAGATGTGCAGAAACTGGAATCCTCAAAAAAATTCTGGTGGAAAACGAAGGTGTGTGTAGCTCCTGTGGAAAACAGTTTGGTGGTTCCTAAAAAAAACTAACAATAGGATTACCCTATGATCCAGCAATTCTACTACTAGATATATACTCAAAAACTGAAAACACGGACTTGGATACTGCCATTGATTGATGATGCATTATTTACAACAGCCAAAAGGCAGAAATAACCTGTCTATTAACAGATGAATGGATAAAACAAAATGAGGTATATACATACAATGGATATTATCCAGTCATAAAAAGGAATGAAATTCTGGTACCTGCTACAACAATGGATGAATCTTGAAAACATTATGTTAAGTGAAATTAATCAGATAGAAAAGGACACTACTGTATGACTCGATTTATATGAAATATTTAGAAAAGGAAAAATTCATAGAGAAAGAAAGTAGGTTAGAAGTTACCCAGGGAAAGGGAGAGAGGAGCATGGGGAGTTACTGCTTAATGTTTAGTCTGAGGTGATGAAAAAGTTTGGAGAGAGATAGTGGTGATGGTTAATAAAACACTGGGAATGTAATTAATGCCAAGAATTATACAGTTAAAACTGGCTAAAATGGCAAATTATGTTATATAATATTTTACTACAACAATAAAAACCTCAAAAAAAATTTTTGATGCATAGAAGCAGGCCCTCTCATACTGCTGATATATAAATTCATACAAACTTTAGCAATAATTTAGCGATAACTATCCACAGCCTTAAAAATGTTTTAAGCTTTTAGACTTAGTAATTCTGGAGATCTGCCTTAAAAGAATAATTTAAAAAGCAAATGTTTTAATATTCAATGTTTTCTTGAGCATTGTTTATACTTGGGGAAATGTGGAATATCCTGAATATCCAAAGATGCTAGAATGGTTAAATAGTGATATTTATATAAGTATACATTATGCAAAAATTAATGTCTGTAAGAATCATTTGTAAGTCATATGAGATGCTGCTATGATATTATATTAAGTAAAAAAGGAGAGATGAACTTGTATTAAAAAAATGGAAAGAAATCTTTCAAAAATTAGCCTGTTGGGGCAGAATTATAAGCAGCACCCTCCAACCAACCCACCCACCTTTATTCAAATTCTACTTTTCCAACTGTCAACAATACATTGAAATGTTATAATGCAAGGTGAAAAGATTGGAGAGCTCCTGTTCATATTAAGAGAAAAACAATTACCATGATCTTTTATCATTTTATTTTCTAGAAAATAGACTGACTATGCATTTCACATTATTGTTCTAAAGATGCTTAGAAATTTCAATGATTTTGTAAGGATATGAGAGTTGAAAAAGCAAGGGATCAAGTTCGACCCTTCATTTTACAACTGAGTTTCAGCTCACAAGAGGTAAACTATAAGGAATTAGGAAAAGAATTTCTGGATTCCTGCTATCTAGATTTCTTTTTTCCTGCAAAAAGAGACTTTAAGCCATTAGGGTTTTTTTTCTTTGCTCAGGATGTTTTTTTAAATTGAAGTATCACTGACATACAATCTTATATTGGTTTCAAGTATACAACACAGTGGTTCAACAATTACACATATTAAATTCTCACCCCAATTGTTACTATCTGTCCACAAAGAAATATGTTATTGAATCACTGGTTATATTCTCCATGCTGTACTACTATCCCTGTGACCAACTTATATTATGATTGAGAATTTTTGTGCCTTTTATACCCCTCAGCATCCCCTCCCTCCCCTCCCAACCCTCACAACCCTTCCCCATTAGTAACCACCAGTCACTGCTCAGTGTCTATGAGTCTACTGCCATTTTGTCCATTTTGTTTTTAGATTCCATAAATTAATGAATTTGTATCGTATGTCTTTCTTCACCTACCTTATTTCACTTAGCATAATACTAGGTCCATCCATGCCTTAGGTATTTTAAAAGGGATTACATTGAAGCTGTAAATTGTTAAGCCATGAGATTTTGTTTTCTTTCTTTCTTTTTAGTGTTCCCAGTCTAAACGAGTTTCAAACTTGGGATGATGAAAAAGTTTGGGTGATGAACAGTGGTAATATTACACAACACTGTGAATGTACTTAATGTTACTGAATGAACTGTACACTTAGAAGTAGTTAAAATGGTAAAAATTGTATGTTACGTATATTTTACCACAATTTAAAAAAAAGGACATTATGAATAAAGCCTCTGTGAGTCTGGCTTGGGATTCCGGCCACCATTTATATTGATCCTAGAAAAAACATTTTGCATTCCATATATGAACTTAAAATTAGTAACTTAAATGTTAACCAACTTTCAGTGGAATACTTACATGACTGTTAAAAATATTTGAAAACCAGAGGTTCTGACTCATGATTTATGACAAAATGTGAAAAAAGATAGTTTTAAAAGAACTGATGCTGGATGAGTTGGGTATACATATGGAAAATGAAATGAATCCTCATCCTTACATTACATCATACTTAAATTCCAAATAGTTTTCTGATATAACTGAAAGAAGTACAAAAATCGGGTTTCTAGGAGTTAATAATGATAGAGTTGTCATCATAACCTCAGTACAGGCAGACTTCTTGAACAGGAAAGTTCAGGTTACCTAAGCCACGCAGGTTATCCTGAGTATCTGTGGTAGTGGTGGGGTGGAAGTAGCCTGGCACAGGGTGTTGGAGCCCAAGCAAGATAAGGAAGATGTTCCAATGGGCAGAGCAGGGGCAGCAGCTTGATGTGTTTTGATGGCACCCAAGTGCGGTGAAGAGAGTACCTATGTGGTGGTAACAATAGTCTGTCATGAAGTGTAAGCACCTCAGTGGAGTAAGAGGGATCTGTTACAGCTTGAGCAGGGTGAGAATATCCTTCTTTAGCAGTGATAGTAACAGGATACTACTGCTCACTACATACAGGGGATTTTGATTCAATAAATAAATATAATAAAAGATAACAGGAACGAGGTTCCTCACATCAGAGAAGGGAGTTACAAATACAGAAATGGAAAAAATTAGCATGAGACCTATGGGTTTAGACTAGAATTAGGGATATTGGTATGAATGCATGGTTTTTTATATAATGTATAGATATAGAACTATAGACATAAATGTGTATTTGTGTTTACATGTACATATATTCCCTAGCTCTGCCCATAGAGAAGACCTGGGAGCAGTAACAACCCAACAGCATTAATGTATTTAGTACTCAGATCACAGTTTCCAAATATGCATTATCTTGTAAAAAAGAAAACAGGAGTCTTTGGAGAAATGGCGATTCCAGAGCTAGTGCTTAGCAAGTACAGTGTGAGCCTAGATTATCCTGCTGAGCCAGAAAATAACGAAGTGCTCAAAAAGTAATTAAGGCATGAAATGGACACATAAGTCAGCTTGAAGGATTCTCATTGGTCAGACTGGGAACAATTTGAGACTCAAAATAATGATAATGATGGCATAAAACTCACTGAATAAAACACAATTCTGAAAGTCCATACCAATATAAATAATTACAAGAATAAATGAATACAGAGGAGAGAAAGCATTTCCTTACAGCAGAATGCCAACTAAAAAAATGTGAAAGGAGTGAAAAAATTATAAAATCATCATTTGGCAACCATTATAATAATAATACATTCAAAAAACATCAATAGATGTTAAAATTTCCACTGCTGCTGAATGAACCTTCCATTTCATTTCGTGGATGAAAGTTTGAGGGGGAGACACACACACAAGAGCCCCTCCTAAAATCATTTATTAGTTACAGTCAAGAAATCTAGCAGATAACCATCCTAAACAAAGTAACACCACTAGGGAGGAGATAAATTGGAATCATAGCTACTTGATGGGATGTAATAAGACTAGATCACTTCTGTGATATTCCTATCAAAAATGCATTAACTTGAGTCTTAATCATTAACTATCAGACAAGCCCAAATTGAGGGATACACCACAAAATAGCTGGTTGTAGTCACTGGAAGTATCACAGACAAGACCATCTAAGTTTATCATTTTTTGTAACTTACATTTTAGTTTTTTAAATAGTTTTATTGATATATAAAAAAAGCACATATTTAATGTATATAATTTGATGAGTTTGGACATATGCATACACCCATGAAACCACTACCACAATCAAGGGATTAGACATATCTATTACCTCTGAAAGTTTCCTTATGCTTCTATTGTAGAGTAAGATACTAACTGATTAATAATCTGCTTTAACATAATAATAAGGCAAAGCTGCATGCTGATGTCAAATTTCAAGGACAAGCACAAGAATTTTCTCCACTGGGCAGTTGCTCTCCCAAACCCTGTATGATAAATGAAAAATCCTTTAATATTACATTTAAACCTCACTGTATGCTTGGCACTTAGCCTCCTATAAAATCTACCTCTATTAGATAAGGTTACAAATACTGTTTTTTAAAAATCCTATAACAGTTTATGGCATCTTAATCCATCCTACTCTGTACAAGGCACTGGAAAAGAGTATATGCTTCAGCCTCTTCCTTAAGACAAATATTGCCTAGAAAGTCTTCAAGTACAGATGATGTAACAACATATACAATTTCCTAGGTGCAGCTAATAACTAATTGAGGTAACAATTACAAAATTACAGAATAATGAAATAATTTAGTTCAACTGAAACAAAAATATAGTGCTAAGCAAGTAACAGGTAATCAAATGAAGGTTGAGTGATGAGGAACAGCATAGATGTTAGTTCTGATACTAGAGTAAAATGAAGAGGTAAGTGGACATTTTAAGTGCCAGATTGAAAGCATGGTAAAATTCTGAGAGGCTGTATAAGAAGATTCTAAATTGGAAAATGCCAAATTTAGGATTCTAATACAAATAATGAGGCAGCAATATACAGTAACCATTTTATTTAGGAAAAGGAGAAACTCAGCGTATTTTAAATGTGAAAAATCTTGTAGACATATTTCATCAGACCTCATCCTTTCCCTGCTCCATTTATATCACTAAGTAAGACCAGCTCCAAAGAGTTTCTTTTTTTTAAACCTTGACCATGTGACTAACAACAGTTTTAGTTGTTTCTATCCATAGCAACACCATGGAATCATTAGCCTGAGGCTGCCTTCAGAGACTTGTTTCCATGACAACAGAGGCTATAATATTAACACTGTCTCAAAGAACACTGCAGAAAATCCTAAGTTCCTGTAAAATAATTTAATTGAACATATTTTAAGTTTTTTATACCAGTATCAAACTGATCAGTTTTTGAAAACTGGTTTTTTTAACTGGTTCATTTTTAGAGAGTGTTCTTAATTTTCTTCATAGCTTTACATTTTACATTTAATGTAAGGCCTTAAAATTATGAAATCAGCTTTTAAAATATAACAGATTCTCATAAAAGTGATTTGAAGTTTCATCAGGTATAGAAATGTGCATAAGAGCATAAAGTATATTGCACATCTGCATTTAGGACCATGTACTATCTTCACTACCATTCATTCAACAATAAATGAAAAAAACGTATGTCAAGTGCACCTACCTTTACTAAATCCCTTTCTTCTTTAAACAGCTAAGGTAGTTTTTATATGTGCATTATGAATCCTGACTGATACAGGACAAGAAGAAAGGACAATTAATTACAAGGTTGTGATAATCTAGCTCAGAGGTGGTCAGTGGCTTAAACCAAATGATGGTGATGGTGAAAACAGATTCAAGTAGTCAAATGAAGAAAGATTTCTAATGTAGAAATGGTGTGTCTGGTAACTAATGGGAAGGTGGGAGGAATGACTAAAGAATAACCTACAAAGGCCACTAGAAATGATCTTCTATATCATAGACCCAAGCATGACAATTTTAAGGCGTTTTCTCACTAAACTGTTAAAATGATTTTAATAGCATAAGATGAAACTCCGAAGAAACATGAAAACTGAAACTGTATTACCAAGTAATTTATAACGTTTTATATCTTACATTAACATGTTACATGAATGGGATAAACTGAGCTTAGACTATATATGAAGATTCAGTAAAGTCTAAAATAAACTTATACCATATTTAGGGAAAATGATATATATGAATTAGAGTATCTTTTGTTATCAATATCTTAGATAACAAGTACAATTACCTTCATGCCACTGTTGGTTAATAAAGACCTCATTTTGTTTTGTTAAGGCATATTAATACAAGCTCCTTTGTTTAAGATCTACTATGCTGTAATGAGACATGTTTCTCTGATCAAATGTCAAAGGAGCTATCTCGGGAGAAACCCAAGCCTTTTGCAAAAAAAACTGCAAGTCTTTTGCATGTTTACAGGACAAAATACAGAACAGGTACATTTATCAAACCTTTGCTTGGGAATCACTGTACTTAACAGGGGTACAGTACCTGCAGAATAAAGGTATCTTTCACTGCTTAAATCTGTTTCTCTTTTTATTCAATACCCTTCTGCCACTGTTACTGCAAACAGGTACCTTCAAATAAACTGGTAGAGTGAAAACAAAAACATGTTACTTAAACCAGCTGCATATGACATCCACATCCTAACTTTCTCAGAAGCAAACAACAAAACTAGATTTTTAAACAAATCACTAAGAGTGTTAAAATACAAAGTTCTGATTTTAAAGTAACAAAGGGGAGATAGAAAAATATATCGAGTGATTAATAATCTTACTACAGAAAAGTGGGTGCAGATCTGTTAGTTCACACAGATCATCTAGCTCATGAACCTATTTGTTTTCAAGATTTATGACCCTTCATGAGTTTTATTATCCCTTCATTGTGAAAAGATGGTATTCTATCAGCATTCAGCTGGTCATTTTGTACTGGTAGAAGGAAGACCAACAACCAAAATGTTATGGAGACCTAAACTTGGATTTAAAGATATGGTTACATATTTTTATGTACATGGTTACATATGGTTACAAATAGGTATGAAACTATCAACTGCAATATGCATTTCCTTTTTTTTTTACCTGATTTTAGCAGAACGTGGGTAGAGAAAAGTGTACAACCATGGACTTCATGATTACTAACTTAATATGGGCCCTTAATGCTTCCTGGTAATCATACATTTACCCTATTCAGTTCATTCTTCTTCATCTAATGATCCAGACTCCCGTTAACTTTCTGAAGACTCCTACAATTCTTCTCCCACTTAGTATTTCAGTTGTCCTGACCTCTCTGCTATTCCTCAAATATCCTAAACATGCTATGGTCTCAGTCTTTTATTTACTACTTCACTGCCTAGAATGCTGCCCAGTATACACATGGCTCAATGCTGTTACTTCTTTCATGTCTTTACTTAAATATCACCTTCCTGGCAAATGAAGCTCCTTCTTGGTTATCCTATCAAAAACCCACCACATACTCACAACTACAAGTATTTCCTATTGTCTTCTCTTTTTACTTTTTCTCAAGCATACTACATAATTTAGTTTATTATGTTTATTATCTTTTTCCCATTTAATATAAACTCTATTAAGAGTACGGATTTTTGTTCTATTCACTCCCAGATGCCCAGTACCTAGCACATAGGAAATATTAACACACAGTTGTTGGATGAATGAAACAATGTGAACACACACACAAAAAAATCAGTTTCATCAGCATTCAAAAATGACAAAATGACCCTGGGTATAGACTGTGTACATCCATCTCACCCTTTACCCTTTTATACTATACACAGGCAGATATTGCTAAAAAGATTCTTTCTGGATGCTTGAGTAGCCACTACAAATGAAAACGTGTTCAAGATGGTCTACCATTTGACAACCAAAGAACAGAAGTTTCAAAATATAAAAATGTCTCTCCCCCAAATTGGCAGTTTTATTTTGTTCTCTATCTAGCAATAGCTAATTGCCTGGTAATGTCCTATTTGAAAATAGACTTGTCTTGCTTAAGTACAATTGCTCTAAAGATTTTCATCTTTCCTTTCTAAAATGTATTAGGACACAAATCTGACAGCTCATATTTAAACCTGTGGTGCCCTTCCTCCAAACTTTTAGGTCCTAAACTAATCTTGGTTCCTAGATACCACCCAGGTGGCAGCTGCTTCCTGTGGTTACTCTCTCTGCTGTACCCTGGTGTTCCCATTTTCCTTTTCTCCCATTCCTTTTTTAATTGAAGTATAGTTGATATACAATCTTAGTTTCAAGTATACAACACAGTGAGTGGTTCAAGTTAGCCACATTACTAAACCCTTACCCCAACTAGTGCACTTACTATCTGTCAACAAAAAAGATGTTACAGAATTATTGGCTATTCTCCATGCTGTATTACCATCCCCATGAACAACTTATTATGATGGAGAATTTTTGTGCCCCTTTATTCCCTTCACCTTTCCCAATCACCAACCCTAATCCCTCCCCCATTGTAAATTCCAATCACTTCTCAGTGTCTGAGTCTACTGCTATTTTGTTCATTTTGTTTTGCTTAGCTTTTAGATTCCACAAATAAATGAAATCACATGGTATTGCATTTCTCCACTTAGCTTTCACTTAGCATAGTACTAGGTCCATCCTTGTTATTGCAAATGGCAGGATTTCTTTTGTTTTTATGGCTGAATAACATTTCATTGTATATATGTACCACCTCCTGTTTAGCCATTCATCTACTGATGGACACTTTGGTTGCTTCCATATCTTGGGTACTGTAAATGGGCATGGCAACTAAACATAGGGAGGCATTATCTTTTCGAATCAGGGATTTTGTTTTCTTTGTGTAAATCCCCAGGAGTGGAATTACTGGGTTGTACAGCATTTCTATTTTTAATTTTTTGAGGAACCTCCATACTGCTTTCCACAGTGTCTGTACCAATGTACATTCCTACCAACAGTGCAGGAGAGTTCCCGTTTCTACACCTCCTTAACAATACTTATTTAAATATTTTCTTCTGGATAGTGGCCTTTCTAACTGGTGTGAGGTGATACCTCATTGTGGTTTTGACTTGCATTTCCCTTATTAGTGATGTGGAGCATCTTTTCATGTGTCTGTTGACCCCCTGTATTTCTTCTTAGGAAAAATGTCCGTTCAGGTCCTCCACCCTTCTTTAATCGGGTTATCTGGATTTTTTTGGTGTTGAATCATGAGTTCTTTACATATTTTGGATATTAACCCCTTACTGGATAAATCATTTATGGTTATGTTCTCCCATACCATAGGCTGCCTTTTTGTTTTGCTGATGGTGTCCTTTGCTATACAGAAGCTTTTTAGTTTGATGCAGTCCCACTTGTTCATTTTTTATTTCCCTTGCTCAAGGAGATGTGTCCAGGAAAAAGGTGCTCATAATTGTGTTCAAGAGATTTTTGCCTATGTTTAGTTCTAAGACTTTTATGGTTTCATGTCTTACATTAAGGCCTTTGATCCATTTCGAGTTTACTTGTGTGTATGGAGTTTGACAATAACCCAGTTTCATTCTCTTGCATGTAACTGTCCAATTTTCCAAACATGAGTTACTGAAGGGACTGTATTCTTCCTATTGTATATTCATGACTCCTTTATATTATGTATATTATGTATGTATATTAATTGACCATATATGCATGGGCCTGAACTCTCTACTCTGTTCCATTAACCTATGGATCTGTTCTAGTGCCAGTACCATACTGAAGCCAGGGAGCATAATACCCCTTGGTTTTGTTCTTCTTTCTCAGGATTGCTTTGGCTATTCAGGGTCTTTTTTGGTTAAATACAAATTTTAGGATTATTTGCTTTAGTTTATTAAAAAATGCATTGGTATTTTGATAGGGACTGAATTGGATTTGTAAATTACTTTGGGCAGGATGGCCATTTTGACAATATTAATTCTTCCTATCCATGAGCATGTGATAGATTTCCATTTATTGGCATCTTCTTTAATTTCTCTCATGAATGTCTTATAGTTTTTAGAGTATAGGCCTTTCTCCTCCTCGGTTGGGTTTATTCCTGGGTATCTTTATTTTTTGATGCAATTGTAAATGGACTTGTTTTCCCGATTTCTCTTTCTGCAGGTTGATCATTAGTATTTAGGATGTGACAGATTTCTGTGTATTAGTTTTGTATCCTGCAACTTTGTTGAATTCAGTTATTAGTTATAGTATTTTTTTGGTGGACTCTATGGTTTTCTATGTATAGTACCATGCCATCCACAAATAGTGAGAGTTAAACTTTTTCCCTATCAATTTGGATGCCTTTTATCTCTGTGTTGTCTGACTGCTGTGGCCAGGACCTCCTGTACTATGTTGAATAAAAGTGGTCAGAGTGGGTATCCTTGTCTTGTTCCTGATATTAGAGGAAGAGCTTTCAGCTTTCTGCTATTGAGTATGATATTGGCTTTGGGTCTGTCATATCTGACCTTTATTACGTTGAGGTAGGTACCCTCTATACCCGTTCTGTTGAGAGTTTATATCATAAATGGATGTTGAATTTTGTCAAATGCTTTTTCAGCATCTATTGAGATGAGAATGTAGTTTTTACCTTTTTGTTGTTGTTGTTAATGTGGTGTATAATGTTGACTGACTGACAAACATTGTACCACCCTTGTATATTCCTGGAATAAATCCCACTTGGTCATGATGGATGATTCTTTTGACATATCTTTGAATTCAGTTTACTAATATTTTTACATCTGTGTTCATCAGGGACACTGTCTATAATTTTCCTTTTTTGTGGTCTTTGTCTGGTTTTGGTATTTAGAGTGATGCTGGCCTCACAGAATGAGTTTGGAAGTATTCCCTTCTTTTCTACTTTTTGGAATACTTTAAGAAAGATGGGTTCTGATTACTTTTTAACCAGTTACATTCTGTTAAAATAATTGCAGTGGTTTGTGTTTTCCTCGCTGGACCCTGTCAAGGTTACCAATTTTATGGCTACAATGTATTTATCATTCTGTAATTAGGTTGCTCTTCTATATCTCTAGACTTCTCACTTAAAAGGCCAGAATATTTAGTGGAACCACTGGTGATGGTGGTGGTGGTTATGAGAGTGGTGATAAGGATGATGAAAGGTATCCTACTGATGTCAAGTATTATAATAAGGGCTTTGAATGTAGAGTCTCATTTAATTCTAACTAAATCTTGATGCAGGTAACATTTTCATCCTTACTTTCTATAGGTGGACAAAAGAGACTCAGAGAATTTTGATAATTCGTCCACAGCTAATAAATAGCAGACTAGGTATCTAAACCCATGCCATCATCTTCTAAGGCAGTACACTCAACCAATGTACTGTGTCTTTTTAAAAATAGTTTAAGAAGCGTTTTATTTTGTCTTCGTTGTTACTAATATATTTTTTTGCAAAGACAACATACAATATGCCAGAAAAGAAACAGAATAGTTTATCAATCCTTAGGTCAAAGGTTAGTAAACTTTTCCTGACAAGTGGCAGGTAATCAGTATTTTAGACTTACAGGCCATGCAATTTCTGTTGCAACTACCCAACTGTGCTATAAGTAGCTTGAAAGCAGCCACAGACAATATGCAAAAGGCATGGCTGTGTCCCAATAAACCTTATTTACAAAACAAGTGGTAGGCTGTATTTGTGCTGACTCTTACTTTTTGTGATTAATTAAAGGGAAAAAAGCTAGATTAGGTCGATGAAGAAAATGACTCCCAGACACTTAGGCTTGTCTTTACTAATTACAGTTGGTTTAATTCTGATACAATGCTTAAACAATGATAGTAAAAATAAGCAACTCCACACAAAAAACATGTGAGAATTTTAAAAAATACATATGGAAATTTTAAGTTTCATCTAGAGTTTAAATGTTTTCACAAAATAGGACTATCTAATAAAGCTGTGCTCTTGTAACTTAAAGAATTTAGACTCTATACTATATGTAACCTGTTTAAAAAGTGATTAAAATGGTAATATTTTTGTTCTATTTATTTTTCCCCTCTTCCAGAGTCCTGCTATGGTATTTAGTATAGCTTAAGAAATTATTTCCTAAGATCATATGCATCTTACTTGTTTTTCCTCTATCTTTAAAATACTTTCAAACGGATTTCTTTTTCAAATATATAACACTTTGATACATTAGATGGTTCTGCCAAGATTAGTCAGAGCTAAATACAGAAAAATGAGGCTGGGATCTGCTTTGATTCAAATCACAGATTATAATCACCAGTTCATTTTCTCAGGACCAATAAAAAATTTGTAAGGCCATTAACTAGTTCCATTATGTTGTAACAATAACCGCACCAGCACTCCAGAGTTGGTTAACAGTCACAGTTTAGATTTTGCAAATACTGAAAAAATTGTTCAGAAATGGGATAAAATTTGAGTTTACTGAAGGATAAAGAATTGAATAGGCAGGGCTCTGTCAAGGGATGAAGGAGAAAAATATTTTAAATAAATTTATCAAGGGGCAGAACTGTTTAGTCTTCTAAAATTCCACGGCTTCACAATAGCATTGCCAGTTGGTTTTAATCTGCACAAATTAAGTCCAGTCTTTGTTGATTTGCATATGCCTGTAAAATTATTACATTAGTTGGTTTATTTAAAGTTTATTAAATAAGGTGATAACTATTGGCTACTGTTCTACACATGGTCTGCACAACTGTTTTTACCTTTTTCAAAGTTCTGATTTTTGACATAAAAATGGAGGACGGAAAATGTTATCTAAGGAACAGTGTCAGTAAGTACAAAGAATAACACAGTAAAAGATCTTTAAAGAACGTGATACTAAGTCAAATTTTAACAGTAAGAATTGAAGTTCTTCATATGAATATATACACCTCGAGTTTTTTCACAGAAGGCTGTGAATTATTTTTGAAATATACACAGTTTTACAAAATCCTGTAGTGCACACTTGGTAATTTTTAAGCACAGTTCTACATAAAAATGGCTTGGGAAAGTTACAGTGGCGAAACCATATTTAAAAGCTCCAAACTTCCCTGTAGCCATCACTAGGTTAAATGAAAACAAACACATATAACATTTGTTTATTCATTCAACAAATATTTATCAAGAGCATTTACCATAACAGGTTCTGGTGATACAAGAGGAGAAACACAACCTGTACTATCAGCTCTTATGAAGTTTAGAAGTTGATATTAAACAAATCATTACCCAGTTATTATTAATTACAGTTGCGATAAGAAGTATGAAGTACAATTCTCATGAAAACGAACACTGCTTGAAAATAAACAAAGGGCAAAAATGTTGTAGAGGCTGAATCTCCTATCCTGACTCCATGAGCATGTGGGTCAGTTCAGTCTGTTTTCAGCGCTGTTACTGACACATCATTTTAAAAGTTAACTTTAAAATTTATTTGAATACATAAAAAATATGTAAACTGCAGCTTGTGAAATTTTTCATTACCTATTTGTCCTTCACAAAAGCATCTAAAAATCACACTATATAACAGATAAAAAGATGAATACAACACACTTCCTATTTATAGAGATGATATAGCAAATTTCTCTTATTTAGTTCTTCAAACTACAGCCAATCTAATCTACATTAAGATACCAATTTTGTTTTAATTGACTTTTTTTTATTTTGGCATCATTAGTCTACAATTACATGAGGAACATTATGTTTACTTAGACTCCCCCCACCACCAAGTTCGCACCACATTCCCGACTGCAGTCATTGTCCATCAGCATAGTAAGATGTTGTAGAAACACTACTTGTCTTCTCTGTGTTGTACAGCCCTCCCTGTGCCCCCCACCACACATTATACATGCTAACCATAATGCCCCCTTTCTTTATTCTGCTCCCTTATCCCTCCCTTCCCACCAGGCCTCCCCAGTCTTTTCCCTTTGGTAACTGTTAGTCCATTCTCGGGTTCTGTGAGTCTTCTGGTGTTTTACTTCTTCAGTTTTTCCTATGTTCTTATAGTCCACAGATGAGTGAAATCACTTGATACTTCTCTTAATCCGCCTGGCTTATTTCACTGAGCATAATCCCTCTAGCTCCATCCATATTGTTGCAAATGGTAGGATTCGCTTTCTTCTTATGGCTGAATAATATTCCATTGTGTATATGTACCACTTCTTCTTTATCCATTCATCTACTGATGGACACTTAGGTTGCTTCCATTTCTTGGCTATTGTGAATAGTGCTGTGATAAACATAGGGGTGCAGTTGTCTTTTTCAAACTGGGCTGCTGCGTTCATAGGATAAATTCCTAGAAGTGGAAATCCTGGGTCAAATGGTATTTCTATTTTGAGTTTTTGAGGAAACTCCATACTGCTTCCCACAATGGTTGAACTAATTTGCATTTGCAACAGCAGAACAGGAGGGTTCCCCTTTCTCCACAACCTCACCAACATTTGTTGTCATTTGTCTTTTGGATGGTGGCAATTCTTACTGGTGTGAGGTGATATCTCATTGCAGTTTTAATTTCCATTTCTCTGATGACTAGTGATGTGGAGCATCTTTTCATGGGTCTGTTGGCCATCTGAATTTCTTCTTTGGAGAGGTGTCTTTTCAGCTCCTGTGACCATTTTTTGATTGGATTATTTGCTTTTTGTTTGTTAAGGTGCGTGAACTCTTTATATATTTTGGATGTCAACCCTTTATCAAATCTGTCACTTATGAATATATTCTCCCATACTGTATGATGCTTTTTTGTTCTATTGGTGATGTCCTTTGCTGTATAGAAGCTTTTCAGTTCAATGTAGTCCCACTTGCTCGTTTTTGCTTTTGTTTCCCTTGCCTGGGGAGATATGTTCATGAAGAAGTCACTCATGTTTATGTCTAGAGATTTTTGCCTATGTTTTTTTCTAAGAGTTTTATGGTTTCATGACTTACATTCAGGTCTTTGAACCATTTCAAATTTACTTTTGTGTATGGGGTTAGACAATGATCCAGTTTCATTCTCTTACATGTAGCTGCCCACTTTTGGAACACCAGCTGTTGAAGAGGCTGTTGTTTCCCCATTGTATGTCCATGGCTCCTTTATCATATATTAATTGACCATATATATTTGGGTTTATATCTGGGCTCTCTATTCTGTTCTACTGGTCTGTGGGTCTGTTCTTGTACCAGTACCAAATTGTCTTGATTACTGTGGCTTTGTAGTAGAGCTTGAAGTTGGGAAGCGAGATCCCCCCTGCTTTACACTTCCTTCTCAGGATTGCTTTGGCTATACAGGGTCTTCTGTGGTTCCATATGAATTTTAAAACTATTTGTTCCAGGTCATTGCAGAATGCTGTTGGTATTTTGATAGGCATTGCATTGAACCTGTAGATTGTTTTAGGCAGGGTGGTCATTTTGACAATATTAATTCTTCCTAGCCAAGAGCTTGGGATGAGTTTCCATTTGTTAGTGTCCCCTTTAATTTCTCTCAAGAGTTTCTTGTAGTTTTCAGGGTATAGGTCTTTCACTTCCTTAGTTAGGTTTATTCCTAGGTATTTTACTCTTTTTCATGTAATTGTGAATGGAATTGTTTTCCTGATTTCTCTTTCTGCTAGTTCATCGTTAGCATATAGGAAAGCAACAGATTTCTGTGTATTAATTTTGTATCCTGCAACTTTGCTGAATTCAGATAATAGTTATAGTAATTTTGGAGTGGAGTCTCTAGGGTTTTTTATGTACAATATCATGTCATCTGCAAATAGTGACAGTTTGACTTCTTCTTTACCAGTCTGGATGCCTTGTATTTCTTTGTTTTGTCTGATTGCCATGGCTAGGACCTCTAATAATACTATGTTGAATAGCAGTGGGGAGAGTGGGCATCTGTGTTGTCTTACTGATCTTAGAGGAAAAGCTTTCAGCTTCTCGCTGTTCAGTATGATATTGGCTGTGGGTTTGTCATATATGGCCTGGATTATGTTGAGGTACTTGCCCTCTATACACATTTTGTTGAGAGTTTTTATATGAATGGATACTGAATTTTGTAGAATGCTTTTTCAGCGTCTATTGTCCTTTCAGCATTTTTGTCCTTTTTGTTGAGGTGGTGGATGATGTTGATGGATTTTCGAATGTTGTACCATCCTTGCATCCCTGGGATGAATTCCACTTGATCATGGTGTATGATCCTTTTGATACATTTTTGAATTCGGTTTGCTAATATTTTGTTGAATATTTTTGCATCTACGTTCATCAGGGATATTGGTCTGCAGTTTTCTTTTGGTGGGGTCTTTAACTGGTTTTGGTATTAGGGTGATGTTGGCTTCATAGAATGAGTTTGGGAGTATTCCCTCCTCTTCTATTTTTGGTAAACTTAAAGGAGAGTGGGTATTATGTCTGATAAAATTCAGCAGTGAATCCATCTGGCTCAGGGGCTTTGTTCTTGGGCAGTTTTTTGATTTACTGATTCAATTTCTTTGCTGGTATTTGGTCTGTTTAGATTTTCTGTTTCTTCCTTGGTCAGTCTTAGAAGGTTCTATTTTTCTAGGCAGTTGTCCATTTCTTCTAGGTTTTCCAGCTTGTTAGCATATAGGTTTTCATAGTATTCTCTAATAATCTTTTCTATTTCTGTGGGGTCCGTCGTGATTTTTTCTTTCTCATTTCTGATTCTGTTGATGTGTGTAGATTCTGTTTTTCTCTTAATAAGTCTGGCTAGGGGCTTATCTATTTTGTTTATTTTCTCAAAGAACCAGCTCTTGGTTTCATTTATTATCTCTATTGTTTTATTCTTCTCAATTTTATTTATTTCTTCTCTGGTCCTTATTATGTCCTTCCTTCTGGTGACTTTCGGCCTCATTTGTTCTTCTTTTTCCAGTTTCAGTAACTGTGATTTTAGACTATTCATTTGGGATTGTTCTTCCTTCTTTGAATAGGCCTGGATTGCTATATACGTTCCTCTTAGAACTTCCTTCGCTGTGTCCCACAGAGGATGGGGCTTTGTGCTATTGTTTTAATTTGTCTCCATATATTGCTTGATCTCTGTTTTAATTTGGTCATTGATCCATTGATTATTTAGGAGCATGTTGTTAAGCCTCCATGTGTTTTTGAGCCTTTTTGTTTTCTTTGTAAAATTTATTTCTTGTTTTATGCCTTTGTAGTCTGAGAAGTTGTTTGGTAGAATTTCAATCTTTTTGAATTTACTGAGGCTCTTTTTGTGGCCTAGTATGTGGTCTATTCTGGAAAATGTTCCATGTGCATTTGAGAAGAATGTGTATCCTGCTGCTGCTTTTGGGTGTAGAGTTCTGTAGATGTCTGTTAAGTCTATCTGCTCTGGTGTTTTGTTCAGTGCGTCTGTGTCCTTACTTATTTTTTATCTGGTGTATCTGTCCTTTGGAGTGAGTGGTGTGTTGAAGTCTCCTAGAACAAATGCACTGCATTCTATTTCCTCCTTTAATTCTGTTAGGACTTGTTTCACATATGTTGGTACTCCTGTATTGGGTGCATATGTATTTATAATGGTTATATCCTCTTGTTGGACTGAGCCCTTTATCATTACATAATGTCCTTCTTTCTCTCTTATTACTTTCTTTGTTTTGAAGTCTATTTTGTCTGATACAAGTACTGCAACACTTGCTTCTTTCTCATTGTGTGCATGAAATATCTTTTTCCATCCCTTGACTTTTTTTTAGTCTCTGTATGTCTTGGGTTTGAGGTGAGTCTCTTGTAAGCAGCATATAGATGGGCCTTGCTTTTTTATCCATTCTATTACTCTGTATCTTTTGATTGGCGCATTCAGTCTATTTACATTTAGGGTGATTATTGAAAGATATGTATTTATTGCCATTGCAGGCTTTAGATTTGTGGTTACCAATACCAAAGGTTCAAGGGTAGCTTCGTTACAATTTAACCATCTAACTTAACTCTCTTATTAAGCTATTATAAATACAGTCTGATGTTTCTTTATTTCTCTCCCTTCTTATTCCTCCTCCTCCATTCTTTATATGTTAGGTGTTTTATTCTTGCCTTTAGTTAGTATTTGGTTGGTCTGCTTTCTTTGTTGTGATTTAATTTTCTCTGTTGAAATCTATTTAGCCTCAAGAGTGCTTCCATGTAGAGCAGTCCCTTTAAAATATCCTGTAGAGGTGGTTTGTGGGAGGCAAATTCCCTCAACTTTTGCTTATCTGGAAATTGTTTAATCCCTCCTTCATATTTAAATGATAATCGTGCTGGATACAGTATTTTTGGCTTAAGGCCCTCTGTTTCATTGCATTAAATATATCATGCCATTCTCTTCTGGCCTATAAGGTTTCTGTTGAAAAGTCTGATGATAGATAGCCTGATGGGTTTTCCTTTCTAGATGATCTTTTTTCTCTCTCTCTGGCTGCCTTTAATACTCTGTCCTTGTCTTTGATCTTGCCATCTTAATTATTATATGTCTTGGTGTTGTCCTCCTTGGGTCCCTGTGTAGGGAGTTCTGTGGGCTTCCATGGTCTGATAGACTATTTCCTCCTCCACCTTGGGGACGTTTTCAGCAACTATTTCTTCAAAGACAGTTTCTATCCCTTTTCTCTCTCTTCTTCTGCTGGTACCCCTATAATGCGAATATTGTTCCGTTTGGATTGGTCACAGAATTCTCTTAATATGGTTTCATCCTGGAGATCCTTTTATCTCTCTCTGCGTCAGCTTGTCTGTGTTCTTGTTCTCTGATTTCTATTCCATTAATGGCCTCTTGCACCTCATCCAGTCTGCTCTTAGTCCTTTCAGAGATTGTTTTATTTCTGTACTCTCCCTTCCAACTTGATCCTTTAGCTCTTGCATATTTCTCTGCAGGTCTATCAGCATGGTTATGACCTTTATTTTGAGTTCTTTTTCAGGAATATTGGTTAAATCTATCTTCCCAGGCCCTCTCTCAGGGGTTGTCTGGGTAATTCTGGACTCGACCAAATTCTTCTGCCTTTTCATGGCGATAGAGGTAGTTGTAGGCAGGTAGTGCATGTGTCAGCTGGGAGAACAAAGTCCTTTCCTGCTTACTGGTCACCTTACCCTTCTCTGCTGCCTGTGTTGGTTACCTGCACACCTGGGCAGCCTCCGGATTAATCCCGTAAGCTGCTGTGGGCAGTGTCACCATCAGGGTCGCCCAGAGGCCTGAGGGGAGTGGCAGGTGCGCTGGGTGTGCTCTCCTACGATAATGGTGCCCCTTTGCGCCTTGCCTGAGTTTCCTCTGCCTGTGTCGGGCAGTTGTGTGGTGGTGGCATCTGGGTCTGGCCCAGGCGGCTGCGCGCCAGGAGGAGATTTTGGTCGGTTGCTGTGGGCACATCCACTCTCTGGCTGCTCCGCTGCTGCGAGCGGGCATGCAGCCTCTTCCCGGCTGCTCTGGTGCTATGTGCGCATGCGCCGCCTCTCCCTGGTTGCTCTGGCAGGGCTGCACTGGAGGGGCAACGACTGGCAGGCTGTTTATCGCCGTGAGGGGTCTCACGGTTGCATTGCCTCCCAGGGGGCTGGGGTGCCCAAAGTTCCCCAGGATTCCCACCTGCTGGGTTGAGTGTGCCGGGATGCTTCCGTCTTGCTGTGAGGCCCCTGTCCCTTTCAGACTTTCAAAAAGCACTCGCTTTTCTTTAGTCCCAGGGGAGCTGGCTGTGGGGACCCACTCACAGATTTTACTTTTCCATTTCTCTAATATCCAGCATACCATGCAAATGTGTGTCTGCGTTCCTGGTGCAGATTACTAGAGCTGGTTATTTAGGAGTCCTGTGCTTCCACTCCCTCCCCGCTCCGAGTTCTTTCCTCCTGCTGGGTAGCTGGGGTGGGGAAGCACTTGGGTCCTGCCGGGCTGCAGCTTGTATCTTACCCCCTTTGTGAGATGCTGAGTTCTCTCAGATGTAGATGTAGCCTGGCTGTTGTACTGTATCTTCTGGTCTCTCTTTTAGGAATAGTTGAATTTGCTGTATTTTCAAAAATATATATGATTTTGGGAGATTTCCGCTGCCCTACTCACACCGCCATCTTGCCTCCTCCTCCTAATAGACTATTTTTTAAGAGCAATTAAGGTTCACAGCAAAACTGAACAGAGAAAACGAAGTTCCCATATAACCTCTTCCCACAAACATGTTTAACCTCCACATTATCAACATTCCCCACCAGAGTGATTCAGTTGTACAATCAATGAACCTACACTGATGCATCATTATTACACACTTATGGTTCACTCCTGGTGTTGTACATCTTATGGGTTTTAACAAATGTACAGTGACTTGTACCCACAGGTACAGTATCACATAGGTTAGTTTAACTCCCCTCAAAATCCTCTGTGTTCTAACTATTCATCCCTCCCTCTTCCCTAAACCTTGGCAACCACTGATCTTTTTACTGTTTCCAGTTTTGTCTTTTCCAGAATGTCATGTGAAAAGGGGAACAATTAATTTCCAAATCTAAGTCATAGTATTAATCTTACAAAATTAGTGGCCTTTTGAATAGGCATTAAAGTCTGCAAACAGGCAGCATTTCACAACCCGTATGAGTTTTTATCCCAAGTTTGATTGCTTGGTTAGATAATACTCAGGAGACTATTTCAACCCATTCTTCTAGAAACTATCCTAGTATCAGAGTCAGCATTTCCAAAGTAGTTTAAGAGGATATATAGTCTATTATATTCTAGTTTAATGCAAAAGCTCCTTAGAGATGAAGAAAAATATATTATGTATGTTTGATGTATCACACAAGGCACAATTATCACTAGGCATGAGGCCAAATGTATGAAACATGTATAGTTGAGAAGATTAGGCCAATCCAGGATAGGCTAAGGTGGAGGTGTCTTGGTGTGACTATTTAGACCTACTGCCTGGTGGAACAGTCAGAAGACAAAGGGTTATAAATATGTCTCTGTTTGCCTGGAAATCTGTATTTATATCTGTTGTCTTACTTCAATTAATAGTTCCATCTTTCCATCAAAAGAACTCCAATTTTGTCGATGAGTTATACAGTCATCCTAGTTATAAGGAAATTGAATCATTTCTTTCTTCTTCTCTCCCCGCCTCGCCTTCTCGTATTTCTTCCCAGAGGGGTAAATAAAAAAGAATAATCAGCTAGAGGATCAGTATACCACCAGATGAAGTGTGATATTCACAGAAGGTCCCAGAGAGAATTCAGACAGATAAAGAATTTATTATAAAGAATCGGGTAGTATTAATTGCTATGAGGAAAAACAAAAAAAATAAGACAGTAATGTTTGGAGTGAAGCAGGGCCTGTTATTTTAGATAAGACTCTGGGAAGGCCCTGCAAGAGGGCGAGAGATAAGCAGAAATATAAAGGAAGTGAGGGAAATAAACCATGAGAATATCTGGGGGAAGGAATTTTCCAGGTAGAGGGAACAAGAAGATAAAGGCTCTGAGCTGCCACATGACTGATATAGCTGAGGAAGAGGAGCAAGATCAGTATAGCTAGAGTAGCATAAGTGAGGGAACAGTAGGAGATGGGACTGGAGATAGTGCCAGGGGCTAGGGTCTTTTGGGGTATGATAAATAATTTATCATCATAAATAGGATTGGAAGCCTTGGGGTGAGGGTGGGGGGTTAAAAACAAGGTACTCATATGAACTGACATTCTGTAAGGATGACACTGGCTGCTGGATGAACAACAGATTAGTAACAGCAAAGAATGGAGATAGGGAGACCAGTTAAATGTCTATTGCTATAGTTCAGGCAAGAAATCAAGTAATTTTAATTAGTAGTTACAGAAGTGGTGAAAAGCTGTTAGATCATAAATATATCCTGAACATACAGCCAGTAAGATTTGCTATTAGAGGGAATGTGAAGCAAAGGAAAAAGGAATCTAAAATGATTCCAAAGGTTATTGTCTTCAGCATCTCAGTAAATGGTGCACTGAATGAAGGAGATGTGGGGAAACAGTAAAATCAGAAACTCTGCTTTGACATGTTAACTTTCAGATACTTAAATCTAAGTGGAGATACTGAATAGGAGTTCTGGGCTAAAGATATTTATATAGAGAGATGTTATTTAAAGGCACAGGACTGGATGAGATAATCTGAAATGTGAGTATGAAAAGAGAAGTTAAAGGACTGATTCCTGAGGCACTCTAACATAAGTGGTACGAAGAGAAAAGGAAACTGCAAAGGAAATTGATGCTGGGAGACTATAAGATGAGTGGTGGTCAAGAGTCAAAGGAGAAAATAATTTAAAGGAGGGAGTGGTCAATCATAACAAAGTTGTGGAATTAGCAAAATGAAGATTAGGAATTGATCATTGGATTTGGCAATCTATGCTTCAAAAGAGAGTTTCTGGGTTAGTTGTTTTAATAAGAGGTATAATATGTGCTATGTATGCTGATAGGAATAATTCAGGAGAGAGGGAAAGACAATGCAATGAATAGAAGAGGAAATTTCAGAAGTCTCTGAATTGCCAAAGGGACTAAGATCTAGTGCAGAGGTGATGGGTGAGTTTCAGGAACATAGATGGATCTTTTTTTTAATAGGTTGGAATATACAGAGTAAGATCATCAATTGAGAATGAGGGCCAGGAAACTGGTGTTAGAAATTTAATGTGAGCTTTGGCACTGGTGTGGAGGGATAGCTGAAATTAACCAAGGCTGGATCTTACTAATGAAGTGACAGAGGGGCAAGAGAGTTAAGATTATGAAAGGCAGTGTTTATTGTAATGGACCAAGAAATCTGAACAAGGCAAGGAAGGAAATGAGGACATGAGAAGAGTGTTAGATAATAAAAAGTTGGGCTGAGGTTCTTCAGAGGGTTAAAGAAAAAATCATTGTAGTAGGAGAAATGAGCTGAAAAGAAAGGGAGTGCTAGTCAGATAGTTTGAAATGTTTGTAACTAAGATCCTTACGATCAATGGTGATGAGGTCTTGAGCATAATTTAAGCAGATCACTCAAGTAAAAGAAAAAACATAATTCTTAGAAGTAAAGACATCAAAGTATTGAGAAGTCAGGATTTTAGGTGGATCACACAAAGATACCAAAAATCACGAAGAATGGTAACAGGAATAGTGAGCAGAGACAGTAAACCAGGTGCTCAAACCATCAATGAGTAGGAGTGATTGGGAGAGATGCAGATGACTAGAAAAGCAGGGGATGTAGGAAATACTGTCTAATGACAACTATACTTTTTAAAAGAGAGATGAGGTACAATCACATATAAATATTAATGATAAGCAAGGAAGACATCAGCTGCACTAATTGGTCCCACAGTGCATGGTGTGACAGGTAAAAGTTCCACTTTTTGTGAAGAATGTAGAAAAAAACAGTATTCCCAGATAAATGCCAGATTTCTATGAGAGAAAAACGGTGAGATGAACCATCACAGGAGAGTATGAGGATAGAAATTTTGCTGATGACAAACTGAAAGTTCCAAAGGGCAGAGTGAAAGCTTTAGGAAGCTACAGAGAAATGGGAGTTTAAAACAGAGATATACTAGAGTCACACAGGGATAAGGAAATGAGTGAGTGTGATCTGGAAGGTTTGGACTTTTTGTGGTGATTAAGGTTAAAAGATATGTACAGCATAAAATCAGTCTTGACGGTATACTTGGAGAGAAACTTGGTAAAAGGTGATAATCAATTAAATTTAGTCATCTACTTGTGATCAGTTTAGCAATTTGCAGAATGAAGTACTGGGAGGAAAGGCAAGGTCAGGGAACTGGTGAGCTCACTAAGAATTAGAGGTGCTCTTTGAGGGTTCTCCCTTAAATACTGCAGTTGACGGTGCTGAGATTTGGAGTTATTAAAACGGTGTATGGCTTACTCATAAAGGTAACTTATTTAGTCAATGCTATTTACAGAATGCTTGAAATAACTGCACTCCTGAGGTGCTCTAATTTCTGATTACCCATATTTGAATTTGTCCATGGACTGTTCAAAGTTAAGCAATATAAAAATTAAACACTAATAAAATAAAAATGACAGCTGTCAGGCACTGTTCTAAGTATGTTACATATATTAAATCTTTTATTACAGTTAACTCAGTGAGGTTGATACTATCATCTTCATTTTTTGGATATTATATCCAATGCACAGCTTTAAAAATTAAATCCTTTATAATCCAGAATTAAATGGTTTAGGATGAATAGTAGTATTTTTATACAAATTAGCCTATATATTTTTCCACATGGGTATCTGAACAGTGTTTTCCTGTATTATAATTCCAGATAGGGCTTTTCTTTTAAAAAGCAGATTATTCAACTCATGGCTCTAATATTCACTCTTACTAAAATTTTATTGTTCTACTTCAATTATGACAAGTTATCATATCTGTTCCATTTATTCCTAGGAATAGAAATTTGCTATTTGTAGCTTAATATGGCATGTCCACAGTTTAGGAATTCTGTTTGAAAATTTATAATGATAATGTTAGGGATTTTCAAGTAGTCCAAAATATAGGACAGTTGCTAAACACACATTCAAAGTGACCTAGCACTTCACAGCTATTCAAAGTTTATGACTACTATTCTCATTAATAAACACTGACATGACCAAGTAGGTAAAATTTTTTACCTAGGGAATATTCAAGTAGCAAAGTCTAGAAGTACTGTGTTGGAGTTCTTCAAAACCCTGAATACAAAAATTGGTCCTAGTTTGGAACAGAGCTGAGCACACTAAACAGGACAGGAAGACTGGCATCAAGTGATCCTAAATTCAAGAACAGAAGGAATGCTGAGGTAAAGAACTGAGGAGGGCCTGACATTGCACAGATCACTTTTTCTATACTAATATATACTATAGTAACAATTCAAAATTAAGAGCATAAATAGTATGAAGCATAAAACAGAAAAACCTACACCAACATAAAATAGTTCACAAGAAACTCTTAACATTTTAAATAACAAAACAAGCAAACAAAAAAACCTCACAATTTTACATTTACCAAAAGACAGAAATCAAAGATAGTTTATGAACTGTATCATCACTGGGTAGAGATTCAAAGGGGTGAGGAAATCAGGTGTATAGGGGGATAAGAGTGGCTTGAAAAAATATGAAGAACGTAGGGGAAAAAAAGACAAGTGGAAAAGGTGGACTATAAGAACTAAAGGCACCTGTGAAGAGAGTGGATCAAATAAACACAGATACCCAAGAGGTTTTGGATTAGGAGCCATATTTTGGAAGTCCACAGGCTTCCTTGGAAGATTTCAGGTGACTGAAATAGAAATTAATCAATTCCATAACATTTATTAAACACCAACTATATGCCAAGCCCTGGGGGTCTTGTAAAAATTTATAACCACTTGAGCTTCCTTATCATTTGAAAAATGTTAATGACTTTATACTAAGTTTCAGATATCATACTAGAACCTGGCACATAATCTTAGTTATGGACATGAATACTTTCAACAGACAAGCAAATGAGTCTGTAAAATAAGTATACTTTCTTATTATCCTGTAGAGAGATTTGGTGACCAGTGTCAAAATAATGACTTTGTATTAATACAACCTGACTTAATAACAATTCTCCAAACTTCTAAAAGTATCATTCAGCATAGTTCTAAGGAATTAGATTCAAAGTTAAACTTGCTATCAAGTCTTAAAAAATAGGTATGACAACAGTGAAATAGGAGAACTGGAATCAGTGATTGATCAATCACAGAGCAACACAGTATTATACTATATATTCACAGGTATATATGCTCAATAAATTATGGTATTTCATTACTCTACTTTATTTTTAGCAATATACAAAAATATTTCTGGTACTACAAAATAAAACTGCCAGCCATGAGTCAATAGATGAAACAGAAAAATGTATTCTAGCATCAACTCTAAGATCCAAATATATCTAATATTCTTTCTCAGTCCTATTATGTTTTATCCTATAAAATGAATTCCAGTGAGTAACAACATAGTATTTGGATATATACGATATCCAACTCATCAGTTAGAAAAATATATAGAATGAAAAATGACATGTTGGTACTACAGAGCAGTAGAAATAAAAGTTACAACCTCTGACCTAATGCCTACAATTCTAGAGATGAAATAGAAAGGTAATGAAAAAGACAAGTAGTGGAAAGAGGTATAATAGAAATAAAAACTAAGTCATTTATCATTATATATAAATGCTCTGAACCAAATGGAAAGAAAATAAAGTTTTAAATGACTTTGTAGGATCAATTGCAAATAAGAGTTTTTATTAGAATTCTGACTCCATTTTAGTGCAACACAATAGCAGTACTTTGCTCCAACTCCTAAGTAACTATAATGTAATTCTGTGGTTTCAATAGTTTTATATGTGAACTACTTTGCTTGCCCTTTCATTTGTTTACCCTTAATAAGGTGAATTATATATCAATGGTAGTGTGTTGTGTGTATATACATATACAATAGTGTATTTATATAAACTATATGTATATGTAGTTTTTAAAAGTTTTTAACATACCTTTCTTATTGACAATAATAAACTATTACTAATATTAATCTACAATTAATAACAATGCCAAGCCTTAGTATTTGCATACCTTTTTGGTATATGTAATTGTAGTCAAAACCAAGTTAGTTAAATTCTTAGGGTAACAGTCAATCTAAGAGTCAAACCAATTTTGTTGCCTCTGAATTAGTTTTGATTATAAGCAACCTCAGTGACTACATAAAGACAATTAATGACTCTTTTGAACTCAATAATTCCATTTCTCTCAAATATGTAAAAAAAAATTCTTAGGAAATTTGACATTATTATTAAAAAATTCTGAAACATTAAAAAATTTTGGACATTATTTTTAAAATAAAAACTATTGAAAGACAATTAGTAACTGAATATAAGAAATAAGCTGTTGACAGTTTATACTTACTATGGTATTAAAAAATGATTTTAAAGGAATTTATTTAAATAGACACTAAGATGTGTATGTATATTTTAATTTAAAAATTACTGATATTTAAGGAAAAAGTCATTCTCTCCTGTTTTAGACTATCGTTTTATTTTTACTGATGATGAATGAATTCTATTAAAAAGTATTTTAAACTATGAATGTTCACTCAGCTTTCCTTTAATACCAAATAGGTATTTCACTCAAATAATTACTAATTTTATATTTTCCTATTTCCAATACTCATTTCCTCAAAAACAAGTGGTTTTATGTGATTTTTTTTTTAATTTAGGAGACATTAGTACTTGTTCATCTCTTTAAACTGGCTATTGAATATCTGAAAAAAATTCCTATAATTATTCAATTACACAAGTTTACTGCTTTTAAATTAACCCTCAATAATATGTACTTATAGAAATGGGAGGATTCATTAAATTCCTTGAATAAACCATAATTTAGTATCACTTTAAGATATAAGTATATATAATAATACCAACTGTATTCAATTTAATCTATTTTCAAAACACTAGAAATTAAAAGTATTTCAAATTATCTTGGTTTCTTTATCATAACAATCTCCTTAAGGTTATCAAATGACAAAGCTAAACAGATATTTTATTTGGTTAAACATCATACTTAACAGCATTTACACAGGCAAAAATGAGGAGACAAGCATTACTAATATACATTTTAATTTATTTATCAATGGCTATATTTTAGAGAAGTCATTCAACAGAATCTGAGACTGTTTCATCTGGCATTACATAAGAGCAAAAGGAAAGTATTTTTTGTTTCCCCTTTTGTGCTAAAGACCTGCATAGATAGACTGAAAACACACATTTCTGCACATCCAAGGTTTCATTGCCTAACGCTTTACTTATTTAATAAGAAATCTACACTAACACATCTTTGCAAAACAAACGTGAACCAAAATATACAGAAAATAATTTCAACAAGTGGTATGTTACCTGGGTGGAGCTGGTGGCTACCGAGATGCAGTCAATAAAGCTGTGTCTTCGAGTGAAAAATGCAACTATCTGCTGCCAGCGTGAAGGTTCTGGCTCAGCTTGCAGTTCATCTGATGAGCCTTTTTTTGCCCAGTGTTTCTGCTTTGGGCCTACTGAGCCATGGCTAGAGCTAGTATTGCCTCCTCGACTGGCGCGAGAGTACAGAAGTGTGTTGTTCCCGAAAATGTAATTCATCTCTGCAGCCCTGCAGGTGGCTGCCAAGCAGTCTTACTTCTCTACCAGCTGCTGAGTGGTGAATGATCGGTAAAAACTGCAGCTAGAATTACAGCAGCATCACTTAAGAGCAGGGAAAATAAAAACCTTGAGAAGCGATGTTCATTTTCTCTGTAATATCTTCCCTTGAAAGAGCTTGTATCCTCCCTCTGTACCTGCTAGCTGTATGAAAGCTGAATTTATATTTGCAGACAAAAGAGACGGCATAAGGTGGATTTCTTTCTCATGATTATTTTTTCACCAGCATCTGCAGGAATCAAAAGCTGTTCTTTTGTTAGCTGGTAACTACATAGACTGAAATCCAGGAAGTGAGGTCGATTAGCAGGTAAAGGATGTTATAAACACGGGACTGCCAAGACCCTCTGGGGCCGCCTGATACAGCACACTGGGTGGAGAAATCTTGGATGACTAAATTTTAATCACAGTCTATAGCAAAATCCAATGTCATCTCCACTGCTTAAATAAATATGAATTTGAAAATATAAGAGGACTCTTTCTGCTTGTTTAAAGTAATTTCAAAGGAGCCCTGTTATTCACATATAAATTTCTCCATCAGAAAGGAGCTTACATTAATTAGCACTGGTAGTAAACTTCTTAAAGGCACTATTTACACTAAACTCTGAGGATCTAATGACAGAGGTAAGTCCTTTTGTAATGCAGCATGATCATTTTATGTAATATTTTTAATGCTTTGATAATTGAGTCTGGAGACAGAACAGATTAATTAGCAAAATAAGTATTTGGCTTCGGGAACTTTTGTGATAAAAAAAAGATTTTTTAATTATTGGCATCATCTCTCATATATGATAAACATAAGTTATGAATTTGTAAAAATGCCAAAGAATTAAAGGTAAATTTTTTGTTTTATAACCAGTGAAACATGTTTTCTCCAACAGTACATAATTAATAACACGGCTCACAAAATAATACTGCTTGGTTGACAGACATTTTCTAATATCTACTATCTAGGTCAGTGTTTCTCAACATAGTAGTCCACCTAAGAATCACTTAGGGTTCTGGTTAAAAAGGCATACTGGTATCCCCTCCCCATCATAACTTTTAGGATTAAGGAGGATCTGGGAATTTTCATTAATAAAAATGCCCTAAGTGACTCTTTCAAGTTTAATTCTGTCCTCTTAACTATGCTGTATTAGTACATAATACAGTATACAGTATGATCATTTGAAAACAATGTATGAGTAAAAATGCTATTGATAATTTCCTAATGGTTGATTAATTCAATTTTTAAGTTGATAAAAGAACATGCTAAGTCCCAACCTCAGTCATAGATATTCTTTCAGATGTGGACTGACAAAATCCTGCTTACTATATGCTTATCAGAACCACCTAAACGCTGGGAAGTAGTAACATTGGCAAATGACAACTGCAAGGTCACTGCAAATCCTGATTCAGCAAGAAAAGATGCTAGTAATGTCTCTATGATTCCATTCCTAAGGTACAGATACCTGCCCAACAAAGGTTGAGAGTCATGTGGGACTCTAGGGAGAAAGACGGTTTGTGACAGAGATTAGAGCACAAAAGTTTGGTGCTTCTTCCCAAAGACTGTGTAGACGGTAGCTGGAAATTTTGTGGCCCTAGATAGATTGTCCTATCCATTTGTGAGTAGGGGAACAGAGGAAAACACTAATGGTAGACAGAGAACAAGGAAGTCTCTCATAAGAAAGGAAAACATGAAACCTAGTGAAAAAAATATATAGACCGGGTACTTAATAAATAATTGATTAGTGTGGTTTATATAAATGCTTATAGTAATTGGTTTGGCCCTAAAATATGTGCCTTGATCCATGTCTGATGAAAATCCGGGGAAGGGTGAACCCTAGAGTTGATACAGGCTGTTATTTTGGTGTGTATGAGGATATTGAACACAAATATGAAATGTATATTTCCTACTCAAGTTTGTAAACAATAACAACACAGACTAAGAAGCTGTTCACGTACATAGATTTCTTATGCTAGAGAGCAAAAGAGCTTGGGAACAATCTAAATTTGATAGACCACTCCACCCTACATATCCCCTGAGTACAGGGAAGAAATACTTCTCAATGTATAGTTTTCCTACTGAAATCCACTGACATCAAGAAAGCAACTTTTGGGTTTTGAGAAAAGTTTCTTTACTAAAATGTCCCATTACCTGAGCTACAAGAGTTTAGATGAGACTGGGCTTGTTCAGGGTGGTATAGCCGTAGACACGAGCTACAAGAACTTATATGAATAGAAAACCATGTGTACATACCTAAATCACACTCAGTTTCATGAGTTGATTGGGAGGCAGAAGGCAACCAACTCACAGATCTCTGCTCTAGAACAGCCCAATTCATGTAGAATTCAAGTTCCTTATAGAACTTGGAAAGTCTATTTAAAATAATGAATTTAAAAAAATACACAATGTCTAAATCACCCAGAAGAGTCATTACTAACATTTTAATATGATACATAAAGAACTGACATATTTTATTGTATTATTTTTTTTAACCCAACCGACAGTATTATCTGTAATAGAACTCTAAATAATAGGAGCTAGCTTAACTAGGTACATCCATTTTAATGGATTATTACATAACCTAAAATATGATTATGAAAAATTGGTGACTGAAAAATTTTACTCATTAATGTTTATTTTAATGGTAAATGGAAGTAAAGACAGTTGATAGGCCCTCACTTATTTGTAACCCTTTCCAAACTCACAAATAAACACAGAAATCTTCAGGTACAGCAACAAAGGCAAGGATTAAATAGTATTGGTGAAAGATGACGGGGAAAGCAATATTGAAACTCTAAAATACAAAGAAAAAATTACTAAGTAACTACAGAGCTAATGTACTATAAATGCAACATAACAGGTATTTTTCTTAACCTTTTGACCTTTATGATTTGGTCTATTAATTTTCAAAACATATGTCCATACAGTATTTTTTAAAAACTTAAACTAAAAAACTGTTCACCCAGTTCTCGCTCCCCCTCCACCCCCCACCTCCTGCAACCACCAATCTGTTCTCTACTTATAAGAGAGATCATATGGTATTTGTCTTTCTCTGATTTAGGGCATAATGCCATTCAGGTCTATCCACATTGTTACAAGTGACAACATTTCATTCTTTTTAGTGGCTGAATAATATCCCATTGTATATATGTACTTCTTTATCCATTCATCTACTGATGGACACTTTGTTTCCATATTTTGGCTGTTGTAAATAATGCTGCAATGAACATGGGAGCACACATATCTTTTAAAATCAGTGTTTTCATTTTCTTCTAATAAATGTTCATAAATGGAACCGCTGGATCATGTGTTAGTTCTATTTTTAATTTTTTGAGGAACCTCCATACTGTTTTCTGTAGTGGCTGCACCAATTTACATTCCCACCAACAGTGCATGAGGGGTTGGGTCCCTTTCCTCCACATCCTTGTCAACACTTGTTATTTATCTTTTTGATAATAGCCATTCTGACAGGTGGAGGTGTTATCTCCTTGTGGTTTTGATTTCCATTTCCCTGATGATTAATGATGTTGAACTTCTTATAATGCACCTGTTAGCCATCTGAACATCTTCTTTGGAAAAATGTCTATTCAGATCTTCTGTCATTTTTTAATCAGATTGTTCGTTATTTCGATATTCAGTTGTATGAGTTCTTCATATATTTTGGGTATTAGCCCCTTATCAGATATGTGATTTGCAGTAATTTTTTCCTATTTAATAAGCTGCCTTTTTGCTGGGCAGAACCCTTTTAATTTGATGTTGTAGCTTCTCTTGTTTATTTTTGCTTCTGTTGCTTTTGCTTTTGGTGCCAGATTAAAAAAATCATCACCAAAATCTGTATCAAATAGCTTACTGCCTATGTTTTCTTCTAGGAGTTTTTTTCTAGGACAAGACTGAATTGACAAGACTGTTAACATAGGTTTATTTATCTAGAAAAACTTGGATCATATATATATATACACACAGATCTCTTCTGTATGAGCACCATCTAGTGGTCAAACTGTATGTGAACTATATGCTCACCTTAACCAGGGCCATCCAAAAATAAGATAAAATTCAAAAGCAATTTATGTTCCAGAGATGTGAAAACAAGGCTGATTTCAAAAAGGACCCATTATATACTCAAAATGGGAAATAATTCTATTCCTGTAGCATTTAGTTCAACAGGCATATATTTACTTATGTCCATTCTTCTGCTACCTCCATTTCTTACAATATTTGAAAAACTACCAACTGCTGCTGGTAATTTCATTAGATAGTATTCTCAATACTACTGGATGAAATGTGTCTAGACTAGGAGATATACTCAGTTAATATAATTGCCTGCTTTCACACCCCATTCTACCTTTGATTTCAAGTCCCTCTTGACTATATTAACTGCACATTATTAAACATAATTTTCCCTGTCAGTGAAGACAAAAGCAAAATATGAATTATTTTGTTTCCTCGATCACAGCAACACCCCACACTAAGCAATGCAACTATTGCCCTCCTTGTCACTTCATCTAGATTTAAGTCTATTTTGAAAAGGCTGGGGTTTTGTTTATTTGTTTTACTTTCCATTTTCCCTTATTTGTAGCTAATTTTCAGTTTAAGAATCTTGACACTGTTCTCTACTATATTTATAACTGCTTAAAATCTAAACTTTTTACTTTAAAGATTATTTTATACCACAAAAATTCACCCAGTATGTGCTTTCTTTCCACATTAACAGTTTTCTTTATTACATTACCAATTTATTTCTTGGAACTACCCAGGACCAGCAAGAACATTTCCCCTTCAGCCTTAAATCACAATGACTTTAGGCTAAGGCCTGAATGACATAGCTTTCAATCACTATCTTATTTCATTCATCATTTCAGTAATGAGAATCAACACTAACAACACAAGAATGTGATAGATTATTTCACAGCACGTTTCATAGTAGCACACATTTCATAGTAGCAAACCTTTTCAAGGGCCCCTCATTAGCTCAGGATCAAAGTCCTTCACACCTTATCCTCATTTAAGAAGCTCCCTAAGCATTAGCAACAACATCATGAACTTTCCTGCATGTTTAGTTTCCTCTGATTATCTCCCTTCTATTGTACTTATTTTTCCCAGTAACTGCCTTCTTTGAATTGGTATGTTGTACATATCCTTCAACACCTTGTCCAGATGTCAACTTTCTTTTTCAGGATAGTCTAAAACTTTAATTTTTTGTCTTTATTTTTTCATGTTATATCATACTGTTATAATTCTCTCTCCAAAAAAATATTAATCACTGAAGTCTAACAAAGTTACTAACACAGACTAAATGTTTAATGTTTGCTAAATGTATTGTTTCATAAGTGAAACTAATACTCCAGCAGTTGATTTTTAAAGCACCTATTAAATCTGAATTTTATACTGTTAGCTTTTGTAAGAACTGTAAAGAATAAAGCAGTGCCTAATTTACATTCTACTTAGCAAATCACTACTATTCAAAGATATTTTTTAAGTTACAGAAATAATTCATACACTGAGTTCTATGTATAGTATAATAGTTGCTGGCTTTGTTCCAAACTGCAATACTATGAAAGTGGAAAAGCTCCTTATACTACTTTGTTTTAAAAGGAGGCTGATAATTGATAACTGACTACATTATTTAAAATAAAATATACTTCTACAAGCTTCCTAAAACATTTGTTCTGGCTTTTAAAACAATTTTTTAAATTAAAATTGTCCTTTTATGTCAAAAGAAGGTTATTTTTAAGAATTTTGGTTTTCTAAGAGAAAGTCAAAGAAAATCTAACCATTCTGCTATTATCCTACTTTATTCTATCTCACTCCTCAAATCATTATTTACGAGGTTTGTACCACAAGAACCTATGCATGAGATAGGAGAAGTAGGAATAAATTCTCCTAACTGAGCAGCCTTAATAATTGTTAAATTACAGTTTTATCAGAATACAGTCTGTCAAAAAATTTCAAGAACTTAAAGTTCATATGCTTCTCAATCAGCAATTTGACTTCTGGAAATCCATCCTAAGGCAATAACCCAAACACTTTTTATGTCCAAAGATTATTCACTGTAGCCTTCTTTACAAAATCTACCAAAAATATAAATTACAAAATGGCAAAAGACAAGAAGTGTTCATCAAATAATGGTGCAAATATACTCCGTAATATTATGGATCAAGTGTTAAAAAATTTAACATCGGAAAGAAACTGTGTATAACAAGTTTATATTAGGTAAAAACATTTTTAAAAAAGTAAAGTGTGATTTAGAAACAGATGAAAGAAAAGTTGAATAATTTCTTCTGGGAATGGAATGAAAATCCTTAACTACTCAGCACCCAGATAAAAATCAGAAAGCCAGCAAGCCAGGGGTGGGGAAAGGGGGAAGGGAGTCCCAATTACTATACCTAACAGCACCAGAAGCTTATTTATAACTCTTTCAGAGACGAATGCTAATACCTAAAAAAAAAAACAAAAAAAAACCCAGAAGCTGAAAAAGCACAAGAGAATGGCGTACAGGAATGGACTGATTTTCAGTTGTTTTTCAATAGAGATATTGTTATTTACTTTACACTACTACAAACTTCAGAATACTACGAAGCACCATTTACTATTTCCGATGGCGTATATGGCTCTATCTGAAAGCTATTATGACCATAGTACTTTATTTTTATTTATTTTTTATTAAGGTATCATTGATATAAAATCTTATGAAGGTTTCACATGAGCAACATTGTGGTTACTACATTCATCCCTATTATCAAGTCCCACCCCCAACATACCCCCTTACAGTCACTGTCCATCACCATAGTAAGATGCTATAGAGTCACTACTTGTCTTCTCTGTGCTATACTGCCTTTCCTGTGCTACCCCCTCACACATTATGTGTGAGGTATTATACCATAATACCCTTTAATCCACTTCTCCCTCCTTTCTCTCACGCCCTCCACACCCCCTTCCTCTTTGGTAACTGCTTGTCCCTTCTTGAGGTCTGTGAGTCTGCTGCTGTTTTTGTTCCTGCAGTTTTTGCTTTGTTGTTACACTCCACAAATGAGTGAAATCATTTGGTACTTTCTCTTTGCCTGGCTTATTTCACTAAGCATAATACCCTCTGGCTCCATCCATGTTGTTGCAAATGGTAGGATTTGTTTACTTCTTATGGCTGAATAATGTTCCATTATTTATATGTACCACCTCTTCTTTACCCATTCATCTACCGATGGACACTTATGTGATGGGTACTTATGTTGCTTCCGTGTCTGGCTACTGTAAATAGTGCTGCAATAAACATAGGGGTACACGGGTCTTTTTGAATCTGGGATCTTGTTTTCTTTGGGTAAATTCCTAGGAGTGGAATTGCTGAGTTAAATGGTATTTCTATTTTTAGTTTTTTGAGGAACTCCATATTGCTTTCCACAATGGTTGAACTAATTTACATTCCCACCAACAGTGTATGATGGTGTCCCTCTCTCCACATACTCGCCAGAATTTGTTGTTCCTTGTCTGCTGGATATGTTGGCCATCCTAACTGGTGTGAGGTGATATGTCATTGTGGTGTTGATTTGCATTTCCCTGATAATTAGCGATATGGAGCATCTTTTCATGTGCTTGTTAGCCATATGAATTTCTTCCTTTAAGAAGTGTCTGTTCAGATCCTCTACCCATTTTTTAATCGGGTTATTTGCTTTTTGGGTGTTGAGGCGTGTGAGTTCTTTATATATTTTGGATGTTAACCCCTTATCGGATGTTGTTTACAAATATATTCTCCCATACTGTACGATGCCTTTTTGTTCTGCTGATGGTGTCCTTCTACTGTACAGAAGCTTTTTAGTTTGATGTGATCCCATTTGTTCATTTTTCCTTTTGTTTCCCTTGCCTGGGGAAAAAGCTACTCATGTTTATATCCAAGAGATTTTTGCTAGGTTTTCTCCTAAGAGTTTTATGGTTTCCTGACTTACATTCAGATCTTTGATCCATTTTGAGTTTACTCAACTAATCCAGTTTCATTCTCTTACATGTAGCAGTCCAGTTTTGCCAACACCAGTTGTTGAAGAGGCTGTCATTTCCCCATTGTATATCTATGGCTCCTTTATCGTATATTAATTGACCATATATGCTTGGGTTTCTATCTGGACTCTCTACTCTGTTCTACTGGTCTATGGATCTGTTCTTGTGCCAGTACCAAATTGTCTTGATACTGTGGCTTTGTAGTAGAGCTTGAAGCTGGGGAGTGTAATCTCCCCACTTTCTTCTTCCTTCTCAGGATTGCTTTGGCTATTCGGAGTCTTCGGTGGTTCCATATGAATCTGAGAACTTTTTATTCTAGTTTTAGTATGCTGTCGGTATTTTGATAGAGATTGCACTGAATCTGTAGATTGCTTTAGGCAGTATGGCCATTTTGACAATATTAATTCTTCCTATCCATAAGCATGGGATGTATTTCCATTTGTTGGTGTCTTTTTTGATTTCTCTCAAGACTGTCTTATAGTTTTCAGGGTATAGGTCTTTCACCTCCTTGGTTAGGTTTATTTCTAGATATTTTATTCGTTTACATGCAATTATAAATGGAATTGTTTTCCTGATTTCTCTTTCTGTTAGTTCATCGATAGTATATAGGAATGCAACCGATTTCTGGGTATTAATTTTGTATCCTGCAACTTTGCTGAATTCAGTTATTATTACGAGTAGTTTTGGAGTGGATTCTTTAGGTTTTTTATGCAGTGACAGTTTAACTTGTTCCTTATTTAACTTGTTCCTTACTGATCTGGATGACTTTTATTTCTGTGTGTTGTCTGATTGCCATGACTAGGCCCTCCAGTACTATGTTGAATCAAAGTGGGGAAAGTGAACATCCTTGTCTTGTTCCCCATCTTAAGAGGAAAAGCTTTCAGCTTCTCACTGTTAAGTATGATGTTGGCTGTGGGTGTGTCATATATGGCCTTTATTATGTTGAGGTACTTGCCCTCCATACCCATTTTATTGAGATTTTTATCATGAAAGGATGTTGAATTCTGTCAAATTCTCATCTATATGGAGATGATCATGTGATTTTTGTCCTTTTTGTTGATGTAGTGGATGGTGATCAATTTTCAAATAATGCACCATCCTTGCATCCCTGGAATAAATCCTACTTGATCATGATGGATGATCTTTTTGATGTATTTTTAAATTCTGTTTGCTAATATTTTGTTGAGTATTTTTGCATCTATGTTCATCAGGGATATTGGTCTGTAATTTCCTTTTTTTGTGGTGTCTTTGCCTGGTTTTGGTATTAGAGTGATGTGGGCTTCATAGAATGAGTCTGGAAGTATTTCTCCCTCTTACTTTTTGGAAATCTTTAAGGAGGATGGGTATTATGTCTTCTCTAAATGTCTAATAAAATTCAGTGGGGAAGCCATGTGGTCTGGGGGTTTTATTCATGGGTAGTTTTTTGATTACTGATTCAATTTCACTATCAGTAATTGGTCTGTTCAGATTTTCTGTTTCTTCTTGGGTCAGCCTTGGAAAATTGTATTTCTCCAGGAAGTTGTCCATTCCTTCTAGATTATACAATTTGTTAGCATATAATTTTTCATAGTATGATCTAACAATTCTTTGTATTTCTGTGGTGTCTGTAGTGATTTTTCCTTTCTCATTTGATTCTGTGTGTGTAGGCTCTCTTTTTTTCTTGATAAGTCTTGATAAAGGTTTATCTATTTTATTTTCTTGAAGAACCAGCTCCTGCTTTCATTGATTCTATTTTTTTATTCTTTTAGATTTTAGTTATTTCTGCTCTGCTCTTTATTATGTCCCTCCTTCTACTGACTTTGGGCCTCATTTGTTGTTCTTTTTCTAGTTTCATTAATTGTGAGACCAGACTATTCATATGGGATTGTTCTTCTTTCCTGAGGTATGCCTGTATGGCAATATACTTCCCTCTTACACAGCCTTCACTGCATACCACAGATTTTGCAGTGTTGAGTTTTGTTGTCATTTGTCTCCATATATTGCTTGATCTCTGTTTTAATTTGGTCATTGATCCATTGATTATTTAGGAGCATGTTGTCAACCCTCCATGTGTTTGTGAGCCTTTTTGTTTTCTTTGCACTATTTATTTTTAGTTTCATAACCTTTGTTGTCTGAGAAGCTGTTGGTACAATTTCAATCTTTTTTAATTTACTGAGGCTCTTTTTGTGGCTTAGTATGTGATCTATTCTTGAAAATGTTCCATGGGCACTTGAGAAGAATGTGTATCCTGTTGCTTTTGGATGGAGTGTTCTGTAGATGTTCGTTAGGTCCATCTGTTCCAATATGTTGTCAGTGCCTCTGTCTCCTTACTTATTTTCTGTCTGGTTGATCTGTCCTTTGGAGTGAGTGGTGTGTTGAAGTTTCCTAAAATGAATGCATTGCACTGTATTTCCCCCATTAATTGTTAGTATTTGTTTCACATATTTGGGTGCTCCTATGTTGGGTGAATAGATACTTATAATAGTAATTTCTTTTTGTTGGACTAGCCTCTTTACCATTATATAATGTCCTTCATTGTCTCCTGATACTTTCTTTGTTTCGAAGTCTATTTAATATGATACAATTACTGCAACTCCTGCTTTTTTCTCCCTATTATTTGCATGGAATATCTTTTTCCATCTCTTCACTTTTAGTCTGTGTATGTCTCTGGGTTTGAAGTGAGTCTCTTGTAAGCAGCATATAGATGGGTCTTGCTTTTTTATCCATTATACGACTCTATGTCTTTTGATTGGTGCATTCATTCCATATACATTTAGGGTGATTATCAAAAATAGATACGTACTTATTGCCATTGCAGGCTTTGGATTTGGGGTTACCAAAGGTTCAAGGATAGCTTCTTTACTATCTAACAGTCTAGCTTAACTCACTTATTATGCTATTATAAACACAACTTAAAGATCCTTTTTTTCTCTTCCCTTCTTTTTCTTCCTTCTCTACTTTTTATGTTAGGTGTCATATTCTGTATTCTTTGCAATCCCTTGACTGATTTTGAGGGTAGCTGATTTAATTTTGCATTTGCTAAGTGATTAATTGATGTACTTCCTTTACTGTGATGTTATTTTCTCTGGTGACAACTTATTAGGTTTAGGAGCACTTCCACCTAGAGCAGTTCCTTTAAAATACACTGTAGAGATGGTTTGTAGGAGGTAAGTTCCCTCATCTTTTGCTTACCTGGAAATTGTTTAATCCCTCTTTTAAATTTAAGTGGTAATCTTGCCAGGCAGAGTATTCTTGGTTGACCGCCTTCTGTTTCACTGCATTAAATACATCATGCCACTCCCTTCTGGCCTGTGAGGTTTCTGCTGAAAAGTCTGATGACAGCCTGTTGGGTTTTCCTTTGTAAGTGATCTTTTTTCTTTCTGGCTGCTTTTAATACTCTATCCTTGTCCTTGATCTTTGTCATTTTAATTACTATATGTTTTGGTGTTGTCTTCCTTGGGTTTCTTTTGTTGGGAGATCTGTGCACTTCATGGCCTGAGAGACTATTTCCTTCTCCAGACTGGGGAAATTGTCAGCAATTATTTCTTCAAAGACACTTTCTATCTTTTTCTCTCTTCTTCTTCTTCTCGTACCCTTATAAGGTGAATATTGTTCCATTTGGATTGGTCAGAGAGTTGTCTTATTATTCTCTCATTCCTAGAGATCTTTTTTCTCTCTCTGAGTCAGCTTCTTTGTATTCCTTTTCTCTAATTTCTATTCCACTTACTGTCTCCTCTACCTAATCTAATCTTGCTTTTCAATCCCTCCAATGTATGTTTCATTTCAGATACTGTACTTTGCGCAAAGTGTCTATCTCTCTACTGAACTCATCCCTTAGATCTTGAATATTTTTTGTAGCTCTGTTAGCATGTTTATGGTTTTTATTTTGAAATATTTTTCAGGAAGATTGGTGATTCCATTTCATTGAGCCCTCTTTCTGATATTTGAGGGATTCTGGATTGAACAAGGTTCTTCTGCCTTCTCATAATCCTACTGGATATTGTGGAATACTAGCTTGGTATAGGCGGTGCCCTCTAGTGCCCAGAAGATCTACTCTTTGGAGGTGCCTAGCACCTGGAGTGACTGCAGGGGTTGCAGGTGAGTGGCTCCAGTGCCTGCCTCCACTCTCAGGGCCAGTGAGCCAAGCATGCAGGGAGCAACCCCTCGGTTAAGCCCCCATAGCTGACCCCATACCAGGCAGGGCTGGCCTGTTGCAATGGTGGGGACAGCAGGTTTGTGAGCAGTTTTCAGCGGGAGGAAGGAGCGGCAGGATGCATACTATGGTGGTGGTCCTCAGGGCTGTGCTGCCAACCAGGGGGATGGAGTACCTGAAACTCCTGAAAGTTCCCAACCTACTGGGCTGAGGGTGCCAGGACAATTTTGTCCACCTGTCCTTTCTCCGGAGCAGCAAGCTCTACTTAATCCTTGACCCTTTAACAGCCCTCTAACTGTTGGGAAGTCTTTCAAAGTGCCTGCCTTTCTTTTCTCCCAGAGCAGCTGGTTGTGGGAACCTGTTCTCCACAAGTGGCTGAAATCTCAGCCTCTCCAAGTATTTGACCTGTCTTTGCTTTCCAACCCCTCTAATCCCCAGAGCACCATGCAATGTGGGTTTTTGCTCCTGGAGTAATCTCCAGGGCTGGGTATTTAGCAGTGCTTGGCTTCTACTCCCTCCCTGCTCTGTTTCTCTTCCTCCCACCAGTGAGCTGGGGTTGGGAGAGGGCTTGGGTCCTGCCAGATCAAAGCTTTGGTACTTAACCCTTTTCTGTGAGATCTGTTTTGTCTTTTTTCCCCCCTCCAGATGTAGGCTGGCTGTTGCAATCTTCTTTCTGGTCACTTTTTTATGATTAGTTGTATTTGCTGTGTTTTCATATTATATGTGGTTTTGGGAGGAGATTTCTGCCTCACTTTTTATGCCGCCATCTTTTTCTAATGACCATGATACTTTAAGGTCCTTTGATGCCTCTACTTTCTTGATCTTACCAAAGTGTGCCAACAAAGGTTGGCATACAAATACTCAAAATGTCACTTCACTAAGAGAACAGTAAAACACCAGCAACTATAAGACATACAACAATTTCAAAAAGATAAAATGTGAAAAAAGTGTTTAAAGGATATTTTAATCTCAATAATATACTCCTTTAAATAAAAGCCTCTGTCAAATTTGTCTTCAAAATGCTGTGGAGGATATAATGCTTTATCATGTAGTAATTAGTGTATGAAAAGAAGAAGAGAATTTTTAAAGCAGAAACTAAAAGAATCAAGCACAATTGACTTCATTCTCTTATGATGAGGAAATTAGGGAAAAACATAAATTAGACTATAGGAACACATGAGAATCTTATAAAATAATGCTTTTTCTCTCAATAACTGGAAATATTTTTAAACATCATTGCAGAGTGAGGATTAAAGAGATCAAGTCAGAAATTTGCTTTAAAATACCTCCACAGAGACAAGTGAAGAAGTAGGTGTATGGTGGTTCAATTAAAGTAGGGTCTAGTGCAGTACTTCTCAACTGTGGCTATACACTAGAAACACCTGAAGAGTCTTGTAGAAATCCCAAAGTCCACACTGTACTATACAGACCAAGTAAATCAGAATCTCTGAGGTGACACTCGACAGTTTTTAAACCTCCTTTGGTGATGCCAATGTCCAGCCACAGTTAAGAACCATTCATCTATGAGCAGTCAGATGTTCTGATGAGGAATTCACATTTCCAGACTGATCAGCTAGCAGGTAATTAAAAAGGTCTTATTAGAAATGGCTACTCTAAGATTTTTGTTATACTAATCTTCGATCAACACCAAACACTTTCCCAATTATCATAATGAATGAAGTGGGCTTCCACTGGTGAAATCCATTGTATTCCAGTTATACGGATTGGTTAAAATAATTAAGAGACACTATCTACCCTTACATAAGGGAAACAAGACACTGAAGAGGCCTATACCCTTAGGGATAGCACTTCAGGTTTAATTCCTAAAATGTCTGGAAATTCTGGTTAACAAAATCTTATCTCTGGAATATTGTTTTATTTGCCTAGAGTGAGCATTTTATGCAACAAGAAAGAGCTGAGGCTTTATCATAGTTAAAGAAGAGGCTATACAAAGTACTTTATGCTTGCTGGCTCACTGTTTAAATGTCTGCTTGTGTCAGAGCCTGCATATATATGGGAGTAAACTACCAAAATAACCACCAAAAAACTAAGAAATTGGGTATGTACAAACTACATCTGGATAATTTATAACACTCAGAATGACCAGAAATTCAAAACATCAGAAATAAGATTATTATACATACCTGGAAGGGTTTTTGACTAAAGAAAGAGATTATATTAATCAAGTCAAGAGAAAACAGGTTGCCAAGAACAGCACATAAAGCAGGGGGGAGCACTTAGAATTCAAGTGTTTTAAGGTCCTTATGTTATTCAGAATGAGGATATAAGGCTTTTATTTACTTTAGAATTTGTAAGTTAAACATGTATATTAAAATTTCTAGGATAAACATTAAAGAGAAGCAGAATAAGTAATAAGTGATAAGGAAAAATGAGCTGAGAAAATATAACTTAAAGACATAAATGTTGGATGATAAAAAAGTTGCACATTAAAACTTGTGGGATATAATTAAAGTGCTATTTAAAAGAAAATCTGCAAACTCAAATACTATTAAGAAATGGCTGATAATGCAATAAGCAAACAACTTGAAAAACTAAGACAAAACAGAACAAAACAATGAACAAAATAAACTCAAAGAAAGCAGGAGAAAAAATAGGATAAGAGGAGAAAAGGGAAAAGATAAAAGGAGAACTGTTTCTGTCACTAACAGCCAACTGTATTTTTCTCTGTGTCTCTCTCTCATTCAGTCTCACAAGGGAAGATCAGATTGCTTTAAGTGATCTGCAATATTCAAGATAAATCTTTAATTGATAGGTAGGCCAATATTTATACAGGAACATAAACATGTGTATGTATATATGTGAGTATGAAAACAGGGAAGGTGGGAGAGGCAGCACATGGGGGAAGGGACACTTATAGAAGCCATGGTTCTTTGAAAAGAACATCCTTGAAACTGACCATCCTTTGGCAAGAATGATCATGGAAAAAAACAAAACAAGACAAAAATAAACAATATTAGGAATGAAAAAAGAGCCCACACCTAAATATACTATAAATATTATTAAAAAACAGGATAAAGAATATTTTGAAATGTGAAATGATTTCCAGAAAAAAATAACCTAGCAAAACTATAGTAGGAAATCTGAATGGCACTAACCAATAATGCGAAATCAACCCTCAAAGAGAATTACAAAACCCTGGTTAAGTTTTACTAGTAAGAAATGCTCCTTATTCAAAATACATACAACCAATAAAGGACTAGTATCTAGAATATGTAAAGGACTTGTATAAATCAGTAAAAAGGGCAACCTAATACAAAAATGAATAAAAATCTTGAGAGGTCATGTCACAGAATAGGTAACCTGAATAACCAGTAAGTATATTCAACCTTATTATCAAACAGGGAAATGCACATTAATATCATAATGTGAAGCCCAAGGGCAAAAATAATAATACCAAGTATTGATAAGATATGGATCTATTAAAACTAATATATTGCTGCTGAAAATGTAAATCATACAATCAATTGGAAAATAATCTGGTGTTACTAACAAACATGTGTATACACAACCTTTCTTTTCATTAAGGTACTACTGATATGCACCTTTTTTTATTAAGGTATTATTGATATACACTTCTATGAACATTTCACATGAAAAAACAATGTGGTTACTAACATTCACCCCTATTATTGTGTCCCCTCCTATACCCCATTGCAGTCCCTGCCCATCAGTATAGTAAGATGTCACAGAATCACTATTTGCCTTCTCTGTGCTATCCTGTCATGACCTATGTTTTTAACAGCACTTTTTATACTAGTAATAATTTGAAAATAACATTCATCAAATGTGAGATAAATTACAGTGTATTCATAAAAAATAGAAAACTCTAGAGCAGTGAAAATAATCTCAGGAATATAACGTGGAACAAAAATGCAAGTAGAGATTACATGCAGTATAATTTCATTTATATTCAAGATAGGCAAAATAAACATATTGATTAGAGATTTAAATATATTGTTCAGCCTTATAATAGAAACCAGGATTGTGATTATTTCTGAGGGGAGAGAATAAGGTGAAGCAATCAAATACAGTCACATACTGGACTTCAAAGACACTGTTAATGCTCTTTTTCTGTACCTACTGACATTTGTAGCAAGTATTTATAAATACTTCAGTATGTGGTATTTGAAATATAATATTTATTTCCTTCATGGGAATTTTAGGCTTAAAGGCAGTATCACTAAATAAAATTCACTTACAAAACATATCTTAAAAAATGTTTTTAGAATGCTAAAAGATCATGAAATTTCCTACAATTATGAAACCAGAAATAGTCAAAGTGCAAAAATTCTACATGAAAGGATAGTTCTCTCTGAGCATGAGCTATACTACTAACAAAAGAAATATGTAATTCACAGCAACAAAATAAAGTTATTATCTTACCTTTATTGGTGAAATATGAGAATGAGAAACAAATCCATGGACATTCTCAATTTCTGACAGGTTCTTCTCTGAGACATGAACCAATTCTGGACCTATCACCTCATTAGTGATTTGTGGGGAAATGTGCTCTTGAGGAGGTGTATCTTCATCTTGATACCGGTATTTCTGTAAAGAAAATTATTAAATGTGAAGAAGCCCCGAAAAGTAAAGTGAATTCAGTTCAAATCATGGTTTTCTTAACTAGCCAAACACTCAATAATATTTGACTATGTATGAAAACTGTATTTTATGGTTTAATGCATAAAGTCTGAGAGAAATAGGCCTCTATTATAAGGCAATGCCAGTATTTTTAATAAAATTATTTGATAATTAAAAATAATTCAGATTCTGGGAGGATGGCAGAATAGAAAGCACAAGGAATCTGTCTCCCTACCTAGACAGCTGCACTGGCAGAATCTGCTGATGTTAACTATTTTGGACCTCTGGAGCCTGTTGAAGGCTTGCAACTTCCAGGAGAAAACTTGGATGTTAAACTGTGGTTAATTTTGGTCAATTTCAACACTTCTATTCAACACAGTACTAAAGGTCATAGCCAGAACAATTAGTCAAAAAAAAAGGCATCCAAATTGGGAAGTAAGAAGGAAAATTATCCCTGTTTGTAGATGATAAGATCTTACATTTAGAAAACTCTAAGATAATTAGCAAAAAAGCTGTTAGAAGTAATGAATTCAGTGAAGAAGAAGCATACCAAGTCAACACACAAAAATCAGTTGCAGTTCAAAATCTCTTAAATATAAACATAAGCAACTTTTTATTGAACACATCTTCTTCGGCAAGAGAAACAAAATAAAAAAACACATGGGACTACATCAAACTAAAAAGCTCCTGCACAGCAAAGGACACCATCAGCAGAACAAAAAGGCATCCTACAATATGGGAAAATGTATTCATGAACAACTTATCCAATAAGGGTTTAACATCCAAAATATATAAAGAACTCACACACCTCAACACCCCAAAAACAAATAACCTGATTAAAAAATGGGTTGAGGATTTGAACAGACACTTCTCCAAAGAAGAAATTCAACCAGTGAACAGGCACACGAAAAAATGCTCCACCTTGCCAATCACAAGGAAATGCAAATTAAAACCACAATGAGACCTTACCTCACACCAGTTAGGATGGCCAACATCAAACAGACAAGAAACAACAAATGCTGGTGAGGATGCAGAGATAGAGGATGCAGAGATTCCTCCTACACTACTGGTGGGAATGTAAATCAGTTCAACCATTGTGCAAAGCAATATGGAGGTTCCTCAAAAAACTAAAAATAGAATACCATTTGACCCAGTAATACTACTTCTAGGAATTTACTCAAAGAAAACAAGATCCATGATTCAAAAAGATATATGCACCCCATGTTTATTGCAGCATTATTTACAATAGCCAAGATGTGGAGGCAACCTAGGTGTCCACCAACAGATGAATGGATTAGAAGATGTGGTACAAATACACAATGGAATATTATTCAGCTATAAAAAGAAAACAAATCCTATCATTCACAGCAACATGGATGGAGCTAAGAGGGTATTATGCTCAGTGAAATAAGCCAGGCAGAGAAAGACAGGTACTAAATGATTTTACTCATTTGTGGAGTATAAAAACAAAGCAAAACTGAAAACAGCAGCAGACTCACAGACTCCAAGAAGGGACTAGCGGTCACCAAAGGGAAGGGGGTAGGGAGTGTGGGTGGGGAGGGAGAGAAAAGGGGATTAAGGGGCATTATAATTAGCAATAATAATATAGGCAGGTCCCGGGGAAGGCAGTACAGCACAGAGAAGACAAGCACTGTCGCTATGGCATCTTAGTACGCTCATAGACAGTGACTGCAATGGGGCGGGGGGGGGGGGTGAGGACTTGAAATTATGGGTAAATGTTGAAACCACAATATTTTTCATGTGAAACCTTCATAAGATTGTAGATCAATGATACTTTAATGAAAAAAAAAATCAGTTGCACTTCTATACACAATCTGAAAATTACAAAAACAATTCCATTTACAATAGTACCAAAAAGAATAAAATACTTGGGGGTCAATTTAACCAAAAAGGTGAAGACTTATACAATGAAAACTACAAAATACTGTTGGAAGAAATTACATATGATAAAAATAAATGGAAACACATCCTATTTTTATGGCTTGGAAGACTTAACATTGGTAAGATGTCAATACTACCCAAAGCAATCTACACATTCAATATAACCCCTATAAAATCCCAATGATGCTTTTTGCAGAAATAGAAAAACCCATCCTCAAATTCATATGGGATCTCAAGGGACCTGAACAGTCAAAGTAATTACAAAAAAGAACAAGCTGGAGGACTCACACTTCTTAATTTCAGAGCATACCACAAAGCTAGTCAAAATAGTTTGGTATGGGCATACAGACAGATATACTGACCAATCTATGCACTATAATACAGAGTCCAGAAATAAACCTTCACATATACAGTCAAATTATTTTTGACAAGGGTGCCAAGACCATTCCTTGGAGAAAAGACAATGTTTTCAACAAATGGTGCTAGGAAAACCAGATAGCCAAATACAAAAGAATGAAATTGGAACCCTTAACTAAAACCATACACAAAAATTAATTCAAAATGGATCACGGACCTAAACATAAGCTCTAAAATGAACTCTTAGAAGAAAACAGCATAAAAGCTTCATGACATTGCATTTAGCTATGATTTCTTGGATATGAAACCAAAGGCAAAGGTAACAAAAGAAAAAATAGACAAATTTAATTTCATAAAAATTTAAAAATTTTGTGCATCAAAAGGCATTATCCACAGAGTAAAAAGTCAACCCACAGGAGAAAATATTTGCAAATCATATATCTGATAAAGGATTAAAATCCAGAATATACAGAAAACTAAAATTCAACAAAAACCAAAAAACCTGATTCAAAACTGGGCAAAAGACTTGAAAAGACATTTCTCCAAAAGAGATATACGAATGGCCAATAAGCACATGAAAGGATGCTCAACATTACTTATCATTAGGGAAATGCAAATAAAAGCTACAATAGATACCATCTCACACCCATTAGAATGTCTACTACCCAAAAAAAACAAGTGTTGGTGAGGACATGGCACGCTTGTGCACTGTGGGTAGAAATGTAAAATGGAACAGACACTGTGGAAACAGTACGGCAGTTCCTCAAAAAAATTAAAAGTACAATTATTATATGATCCAGCAATTTCACTTTTGCATATATACCCAAAACAAGTGGAAGTGGGGTTTGGAAGAGATATCTGTTCACTCAGGATCATAGCAGCATTATTCACAATAGTTTAAAACATGGAAGAAACCCAAGCATACATCAGTGGATGAATGGATTTGCAAAATGTGGTATACACATACAATGGAATATTAATCAGCCTTAATGAGGTAATTTCTGCAATATGTTACAGTGTGAATAAACCTTGCTGACATTATGCTAAATGAAGTACGACAGTTGCAAAAAGAGAAATACTGTATGAACCACTTATATGAGGTACTTAAGAGTAGTCAAATCATAAAGTCCCTAAGTGATTGCCAGGGGGACAGGGGAGGGGAAAATTTTGACTTATTGTTTAATAGGCACAAAGTTTTAGTTTTACAACATGGAAACAGTTATGGGGAATTGATGATGGTGATGGTTACACAACCATGTGTGTATTTAATACCACTGAAGTGTAAACTTAAAGATGGTTAAAGTGTAAATTTTATATTACATGCTTTTAAACCAAAGAAAGAAAAGAGAAAAAGTCAGCCTTTTCAAATTCTAAATGAAAATCAGGCTATAACAGTATTTCTCTTTTACCTACAAAAGAATCTACCTCTTTCTCTCACACATGTGCAACTCTATGCCACCTATTTAAAAAATATTAACATAATTTTAAGAAAACCAAATCTACCTTTCACACGATACACAAGAATAAAGGAAATTATAGGTATAGGACTTGGGAGAAAATAAAACTGAATGTTTCTGAAGTCAGGGTAGGAGTACACAGGCATAAACAGAAAATCAAAACTAAAATATCCCCCCCACCTCATAAACACATTCATAAAGAAAAAGACAAACAAGGAACAGCAGGAAAAAAATAAGTATAATAATGTGGAATTTACAAGAACAAAGGATTATTAGCAACTATATGCTGCTCTTATAAACCATTAAAAAAAAGAATAGCAAATATAATGAAGGAATATTCACAAAATCCATACAAACAGACCAGTAAACTTAATGGCTAAACATGCTCAACATCCTTATTAAGTAAAAATGGCTACCAGAATTCAGAGAAATGGGCATAAATCATCACATTCATGAGAGAGGTCTTTTACTGTTTTCAAAATTTGTCTACTCCTTGACCCGGTAATTCCACTTCCAGGAATTAATCTTAGATACAGCATCAGTGAGGAGTATAATTTGTTGTATATAGAAAGGCATGTACATTGTAAAATATATAAAAACGAATCTTAACTGTGAACATGACTGCTGAATGTGAAATCACCTCCAGAAATCACTTTTTAAAAAACATCCTTCTGTAAAATGGTATAATTATATGGAAAACAACTATCTGGCTCACATCAACATTAGCTAGTTTATTTAACATGATGTAAGAAATCCATTTTCATTGTTTCGAAAATAATTGAAGTTTACATGTGAAGAGAATTCTCTAACTTTATCCTGAATAAGGCTGATGTTTAGCATCAACATACTTAAGAAAACTTAACACAGTTTATATGCTCAATTGAACAGAAGCAAATCTAAGTACTAAGTACAAATCTAAGTACTTGTATACCTTAGAAGTAAGTAAGATAAAAAGGAAACTTGATACCATCTTTTCAAGCTTTACAGGCACTCCACAACTTACTTTAGGAAGAGATACATGTAGAAGGGTATTTTCCATAGTATAGTTTAGAATAAAGAAAAATTGGAAACAAGCTGCCTATGTAGACCAAAAAAAAAAAAAAAGTACATTTATGGTAGTCATCCTAGGAAATACTATGTAGAAGTCAAAATTGGGTAAAAATCTACTTCTAATAGGAAAAGGTGAAGACATACTTTATTGAATAATGAAAGCCATGTTTCAAAGCTAACATACATTTTGAACACTTAAAGCAAAGCAACAGTCTAGTGTGTGTGTGTGTGTATATATATATATATGTATGTATGTATGTATGTATAAACATATGTATATGTGCATGTGTGTATATAGATCCACATCCACAAATGTACATGTGTAATTTGAGGGGATCTAAAAGGATTTAAAACAAAATGGTTCATTCTTAAATGGAAAGAAAGAAATCACTAAAAAATTATGTCTTTTAAGTATCTTTTAATATATGTTACCTTTTGATCCCTTTTTATCCTTACAATTACTGAAAAACCCAAGGCATTTATTTGATCTGGGTTTCCCAGTATAATCATTCTATAATCATGGGACCATTCAATATGGTCTTCTGGCTTTTGTAGTTCCTGCAAACTTGCAGCCGAAAGCAAAACAGTTTTATCAGTCTCTGGTTCAATCCTTTTGTCAAGACTAAAGATGTTGCTGTGTTCTTTCAAGAAGCACATAATGTCTGGTTCTCTTTTTTTGATGATGGCAATGTTTGACATTCAATGCCTCAATTAGTTCATTCACTGGGGATTGTAAAATGATGATAATCTATTATTCTTTTTTCATTTCTTAAATGGTATATATACATAAAAAGACATTATTCTCTTTACCTATTTGGCTACCGTCAGTATGGTTCACACATGAATAACAGGAAAAAAACTTGAGTCTTTCCCCTTAATCACCAGTTTTCTAGATAAAAAATTGGTTCTCTGCCATTTTTTTACAGCAATTAGGAGGTTTTTATATATCATTCAATGCAATTCTGATCAAAATCCCACCTGGCATTTTTCTCTCAGAAATTAACAGTCTGATCCTAATATTCATATAGAGTTAACAAAAGACCCAGAGTAGTTAAAAACAATCTTGAAACAGAAAAGCAAAGTAGAGCGACACACACTTCCCCATTTCAAAACTTTTATAAAGTTACATTAATCAGGACTGTGATTCTGGCATAAGATAGACATATATCATTGGAATAGAATTAAGAATCTAGAAATATATCATTATATTTACGATCAATTGATTCTCAACATGGGTGCCAAGACAACTTAATGATTAAGGGAAAGAATAGTATTTCAACAAATGATGCTGACAACTGGATGCAAAGTAATTAAATTAGACCTTCTTTTGACACCATATATAAAATTAAATCAAGGTGATTATCTCAAAATAAATCAAGACCTAAATATAAGAGCTAAAACTATAAAATGTTTAGAAGAAAATATAAGTGTAAATCTTTGTGACCTTGGATTAGGCCATGGTTTCTTAGGTATGACATCAAAGGCACAAGCAACCAAGGAAAAAGAAAATACAACTTCACATAAATGAAAAACTTTTGTTCATTGAAGGATACTATTGGGGTGAAAGGGAGATAGGTGAAAGAGGTGAGGGGCATTACAGGGGTACAAACTATGCCACCAAAAAAGACACTATCAAAAAAGTGAAAAAATAACCCACAGAAGGGAGGGAATATTTCCAAATCATATATTTGATTAAGAGTATCCACAATATATAAGGTACGTGGTAAGTATGCAGAACACATGATTCTTACAACTCAACAAAACCCAATTTTAAAATGGGCAAAAGGTTTAATAAGATATTTCTCCAAAGAAGATAACAAGTTGCCAATAAGCAATGAAAAGATGTTCCACACCATTAGTCATTACAGAAATGCAAATCAAAAACACACTTTACACCCAACCAGGTTGGCTATAATCAAAAAGACTAATAATAAATGTTAGTTAGCAAGGTTGTGGAGAAATAGGAACCCCCAAAGACCTCTGAGGGGAATGTAAAATGGTGTAGCCACTATGAAAAACATTTTGGCATTTCCTCAAAAGATAAAAAGAGGTACTATATGACTGAGCCAATTCCACTCCTTGGTATATATCCAAGAAAACTGACAATGTGCATCCATACAAAATCACACAAATGTTCATAGCATTACTATTCAAAACAGCCTGAAGTGAAAGAACCCAAGTGTCTATCAATTTATGAGTGGACAAAAAAAATGTAGTATATCCATATAATAAACTATTATTCAGCTATAAAAAGGAATTAAGTACTTATATATCCTACAACATGGAACTTTGATATTACTCTAAGTGAAAGGAGTCAGACACAAAGGCCATCAATTGTCCAATACCACTTATATGAAATGTTCAGAATAGGCAGATTTATAGAACCAGAAAGTAGACTAGTGTTTACCAAGGACTGGAAAGAAAAAGAAGTGGGAATCAACTGCTAGTGGGTATGGAGTTTCCTTTTGGGGTGTTGAAAATATTCTGGAATTAGTAGTTTGGGTTGCAGAACCTTGTGCACAGAACTATACACTCTGAAATTGTGAATAGTAGGGTGTATGAATATCCTAATTTAAAAGTGATTATAAAAATGTCATTGTAAATTGAGGGATTACACATACTTGATTGCTTTAAATCCACTGAAAACATCCCTCCTGAAGCTCAAACTGTCTTACTTCTAGGCAGTAGGAATCTCTTTAGTTTTTTAATTCCCTTGTATATGGCATGTTTAAGAAAGCCTAAAACAACAAAATGCAGTTACCAAAAGTAAAAGTCTACTGTATACTATTGATTCAAAAAAGAGATTCCTTGAGTTACAGTTATTACTTGAGAAAGTTATTTTCAATACTTTCCAGGACCACCATTACAATGCATAGTAATATAGTCTTACTTATTTCTTACCTTAAAGTTGATCTCAGTTTATTTCCAAAAAAATTTTGACACTGAAGGCTTCATATAAACTAGTTTGCTAATACAGCAGAATGCAAAAAACTAAGCCTCCTACAAAGAAGGTCCAAGTCTAACTTACCTAACACTTAGACTAGAAAAGAATGTGGATGAGAGGATAAGGATAAGGGAGGAAGCAGATTTAACAAGGACTTTAAAAATTTTCTAAATATATTTCCCCTCCTTTTTACGTTTTAAAGGCTGATATTGTCAGTATAAAATCCTCTACTCTTCTTAATCCTGGTTAACAATATTGGCAACATTATTTAACTTACTACTATGACTTGAAAGCTATTTTAATTTGGAATGTAACCATTACTGTTTCACTGTTGTTACATAATTTTCAGAAATCCTTCCTTGGAAAAAATTCGTTTTATGATAAAAGAAATGATGCAGATTCCTAAAACTACTGGAAAATTTTAAATGGCTGAAATTAAAACCCAGAAGTATTTTATTAGTGCAAGGTTCCTAAATCAGTATCAAACAGCTGAATAAACATAATTACTGGTTTGCAAATTATCTCCTTACAAATACCTCTAAACCTGTAAATGCTTATTCTTTCAGTAAATTACAAAGAAATATCTGCACCACGTTTTACTAGCATTATTCCATATAACCCCAACATACTTATTTTTAAAAAAATCAGTAAGTAAGACATTAATGTCAGAGCAGTGGTGGGGTTTAATGTGAATTTCTAAAACAGATAAAGATTATTACATACTGAGGAACAGGGAGACAGAGTCACCACCAATTTAGAATCCAATTTCCAAATATCAGTAAAACTTAGGTGCTGGGTATACCCACACTGTGGATATTGTATGAGTAAGGATAAATAAAACTTACATGTTGATGTGAATATTTTAAATGTTTATTAAAATTCAATGGTACATACCAGTATAGAAATGAAAGAGCACCCACAAATTATTAGGAGAAGAAATTAAAAACAAAACAAAAACAAACCTAAATTGGCAAAAGTTAGGAAATGGAAGAGATTTACACTAAGTGTGTGAAAACCATGCTAAATAGGAGGAATTAAGAAATGAGTGATCACAACAGATGTAAATGTATTATAAGTACATTTAAATTCTGTCAAGGAATAGCTAATTTCTGCATTCCTGAGGAAGATGGAAAGCTTACAAATGTATTAAGACAATCAGATTACAGAACCTTAAAAAACAAGACACTAATCTTCAAATATGAATAGAAACTGTTTTGAAAGGATAAACAGAAAATTAAATCCAATAACAAGGAATGAAATGTATCCCAAGAATACAAGGAGGTTCAACTGACAGTTTATATATTCATGCATTTTGCCATATGAATATATCAAAGAAAAAAGTTCCTATGCTTATCTCAACAGAAGCTTAAAGAACTTAAGTAGCTGCCAAAATTTAAAACCCATTCCTGATTTTGGGGGTGGAAGAAAAACTCTTAGCATACAGTAATAAAAGAGAAAGTTTCAAAGCATCTACCAGCAATCACCCTTATTTAATGATGAAACATTAAAAGCATTCCTGTGAGTGGAAACAAAGGCAATATCATTCTTACTTAAAATCCTCTATAACTTGTATCTACCTACCACCTCAGCATTTTATTAAAAATAATAATAATAATAATAAAGGGAGAAATGTGGGATCCACATATAACTCAAGTATAAAAATCAAACAAATATTCATATTTGACCTGATTGTTTATAGTTCACAATGCGTGATCAAAACCGAAAGTTTCTGTGATGACTGCTCTTGTACTGTTCACCATGTAAGAACTTATTCACTATGTAAGAACTTGTTTACCATGTAAGAACTTGTTCGTTATGCTTCAGAAGATTGGAGACTGACGAGAATTAGGCTTGGGGTGGATTAATGATTGTGCATTGAGCATTGACTCCCCTATACAGAATTTTATTGTTGTTAACAACCATTTGATCAATAAATATGAGAGATGCCCTCTCAAAAAAAATTATTAAAAAAAATCCTCTAGCATTTCTAAGCAATACACTAAACAAAAAAAAAAAAAAAGAAATGAAACAAGAGGCATAAACAGCCTAAAACTGCCCAATGAAATCGTAAAAAAAATTACAAACAGGTATGAGTATTTTTTTGAAAGACATGTTCAAAAGAGTAAATGCTTGAAATAACAGTGTGCATTAAAGGGTAGGAAGGAAGGAAGGAGAGGGCCAAGAAACACTGTCTCTGTCAGAGAATGACCTACAGTGACCACTTTTAGATACATTGTAAAAGTGGTGGAGTGAAGGAAGGGTGGGGGAAAGAAAATGTATGAATGAATACTGTGTAAAAGAATTCTAATTTAAAAATGCAGTATACAAATGATTACTTCTTATGTAACACAAGCTATTGTAAATGGAAAAAAGTTGAAATGCAATGATGGTAATAATTGTAGTAAAACCTTCCACTTTGCTTTAATTATTAAATTATGACTTTAAAGGACTGAAACCTTAACTTTTTATTTTGTTATCATTAATGTAAAATTACTTGAACATTATGGTTACTAGACTCCCCCTATTGTCAAGTCCCAACCACATACCACATTACAGTCACTGTCCATCAGTGTAGTAAGATGCTAAAGAATCATTACTTGTCTTCTGTGTTATACTGCCTTTCCCATGTCCCCCAACGCTGCTACATTATGTGTGCTAATCGTAAGGCCCCTTTTTCCCCCTTATACCTCCCTTCCTACTGATCCTCCCTAGTCCCTTTCCCTTTAGTAACTGTTAGTCCATTCTTGGGTTCTGTGAGTCTGCTGCTGCTTTGTCCCTTCAATTTTTCCTTTGTCTTATTACTCCACAGATGAGTGAAATCATTTGGTACTTGTCTTTCTCCACCTGGCTTATTTCATTGAGCATAATATCCTCTAGCTCCATCCATGTTGTTGCAAATGGTAGGATTTGTTTTCTTCTTATGGCTGAATAATATTCCATTGTGTATATGTAGCACTTCTTCTTTATCCATTCATCTACTGATGGACACTTAGGTTGCTTCCATTTCTTGGCTACTGTAAATAGTGTTGCGATAAACAGGGGTGCATATGTCTTTTTCAAACTGGGCTTCTGCATTCTTAGGGTAAATTCCTAGGAGTGGAATTCTTGGGTTGAATGGTATTTATATTTTGAGTTTTTTGAGGAACCTCCATACTGCTATCAACAATGGTTGAACTAGTTTACATTCCCACCAGCAGTGTAGGAGGGTTCCCCTGTCTCCACATCCTCGCCAGCATTTGTTGTTCCTAGTCTTTTCTATGTTGGCTATCCTAATTGGTGTGAGGTGATATCTCATAGTGGTTTTAATTTGCATTTCCCTCATGATTAGCGATGTGGAGCATCTTCTCATGTGGCTGTTGGCCATCTGAATTTCTTTTTTGGAGAAGTGTCTGTTCATATCCTATGCCCATTTTTCAATAGGGTTATTTGCTTTTTGGGTGTAAAGGTACATGAGTTCCTTATATATTTTGGATGTTAACCCCTTGTCAGATATGTCATTTACAAATATATTCTCCCATAGTGTAGGATGCCTTTTTGTTCTGTTGATGGAGTCCTTTGCTGTACAGAAGCTTTTAAGCATGACGTAGTCCCATTTGTTCATTTTTTATTTTGTTTCCCTTGTCCAAAGAGTTGTGTGCAGGAACAATACTGAAGAGATTTTTTTGCCTATGTTTTCTTCTAAGAGTTTTATGGTTTCATGACTTACATTCAGGTCTTTGATCCATTTTGAGTTTTCTTTTGTGTTTGGAGTTAGACAATAATCCATTTTCACTCTCTTACAATATATAGCTGTCCAGTTTTGCCGTTGAAGAGGCTGCCTTTTTCCCATTGTATATCCATGGCTCCTTCATCATATATTAATTGACCATATATGCTTGGGTTTGTATCTGGGCTCTTTAGTCTGTTCTATTGGTCTATGGGTCTGTTCTTGAGCCAGTTTCAAATTGTCTTGATTACTGTGGCCTTGCAGTAGAGCTTGAAATAGGGGAGCGTAAACCACCTTGCTTTATTCTTCTTTCTCAGGATTGCTATGGCCACTCCGGGTCTTTGGTGGTTCCATATGAACTTTAGAACTCTTTGCTATAGTTTGTTGGAGAATGCTGTTGGTATTTTGATAGGAATTGCATTGGATCTGTAGATTGCTTTAAGCAGAATGGCCATTTTGACAATATTAATTCTTCCTATCCATGAGCATGGGATGCGTTTCCATTTATTGGTATCTTCTTTAATTTCTCACATGAGTGTCTTGTAGTTTTCAGAGTATAGGTCTTTTACTTCCTTGGTTAGGTTTATTCCTAGGTATTTTATTCTTTTTCCTGAAATTATGAATGCAATTTCTCTTTCTGCTAGTTCATTGTTAGTGTATAGGAATGCAACAGATTTCTGTGTATTAATTTTGTATCCTGCAACTTTGCTGAATTCAGGTATTAGATCTAGTAGTTTTGGAGTGGATTCTTTAGGGTTTTTTATATACAATATCATGTTATGTGCAAACAGGGACAGTTTAACCTCTTCCTTACCAATCTGGATGCTTTTTATTTGTTTGCGTTGTCTGGCTGCCGTGGCTAGGACCTCCACTATGTTGAATAAAAGTGGGAAAAGTGAGCATCCTTGTCTTGTTCTTGATCTTAAAAAAAGAAGCTTTCAGCTTCTCACTGTTAAGTATATTGGCTGTGGGTTTGTCATATATGGCCTTTATTATGTTGAGGTACTTTTCCCTCTATACCCATTTTGTTGAGAGTTTTTATCATGAATGGATGTTGAACTTCATTGAATCCTTTGTCAGCATCTATACAGATGATCATGTGGGTTTTGTCCTTTTTGTTGATGTGGTAGATGATGTTGATGGATTTTTGAAAGTTTTACCATCCTTGAAATATATCCTACTTGATCATAATGGATGATCTTTTGATGTATTCTTGAATTTGCTTTGCTAGTATTTTGCTGAGTAATTTGCATCTATGTTCATCAGGGATAATGGTCTGTAATTTTCTTTTTTCTGGTGTCTTTTCCTGGTTTTGATATTAGAGTGATGCTGGCCTTGTAGAATTAATTTGTGAGTGTTCCCCCCTCTTCTACTTTATGGAAAACTTTAAGGAGAATGGGTATTAGGTCTTCACTAAATGTTTGATAAAATTCAGCAGTGAAGCCATCTGGTCGAGGCATTTTGTTCTTAGGTACTTTTTTGATTACCAATTCCATTTCCTTGCTAGTAATTGGTCTATTCAGATTTTCTGTTTCTTCCTGGGTCAGCCTTGGAAGGTTGTATTTTTCTAGAAAGTTGTCCATTTCTTCTAGGTTATCCAGTTTGTTAGCATATAATTTTTCATAATATTCTCTCATAATTCTTTGTATTTCTGTGGTGACCATAGTAATTTTTCCTTCCTCATTTCTGATTCTGTTTATGTGTGTAGACTCTCTTTTTTCTTGATAATTCTGGCTAGGGGTTTATCTATTTTGTTTATTTTCTCAAAGAACCAGGTCTCACTTTCATTGATTCTTTCTATTGTTTTATCTCCTCGATTTTATTTATTTCTGCTCTGATATTTATTATCTCTCTCCTTCTACTGACTTTGGGCCTCATTTGTTCTTGTGTTTCTAGTTTCGTTAATTGTGAGCTTATGTTCATTTGGGATTGTTCTTCTTTCCTGAGGTAGGACTGTATTGCAATATACTTTCCTCTTAACATGGCCTTTGCTGTGTCCCACAGATTTTGTGCTGTTAAATTATTATTGTCACTTGTCTCCATATATTGCTTGATCTCGGTTTTTATTTGGTCATTGATCCATTGATTATTTAGGAGCACGTTATTTAGTATCCATGTGGTTGTGGGCTTTTTCATTTTCTTTGTGTAATTTATTTCTAGTTTCATACCTTTGTGATCTGAGAAGCTGGTTGGTACAATTTCAATCTTTTTTACTTTACTGAGGCTCTTTTTTGTGGCCTAGTATATGATTTATCCTTGAGAATGTTCCATGTGAACTTGAGAAGAATGAGTATCCTGTTGCTTTTAGAGAGAGTGTTTTGTAGATGTCCTTTAGTTCCATCTGTTCTAATACATTGTTTAGTGCCCCTGTGCCCTTATTTATTTTCTGTCTGGTTGATCTATCCTTTGGAGTGAGTGGAGTGTTGAAGTCTCCTAAAATGAATGCATTGTGTTCTATTTCCCCCTTTAATTCTATTAATATTTGTTTCACATGTGTAGGTCATCCTGTGTTGGGTGCATAGACATTTATAATATTTATATCCTTTTTGGACTGAACCCTTTATCTTTATGTAATGTCCTTCTTTGTCTGTTACTTTCTTTGTTTTGAAGTCAAATACTGCAACTCCTGCTTTTCTCTCCCTATTAGTTGCATGAAATATCTTTTTCTATACCCTTTATTTCCAGTCTGTGTATGTCTTGGGTTTGAAGTGAATCTTTTGTAGCAGCATATAGATGGGTCTTGTGTTTTTATCCATTCAGTGACTCTGTCTTTTGATAGGTGCATTTAGACGATTTACATTGAGGGTGATTATCAATAGGTATGTACTTATTGCCATCACAGGCTTTAGATTTGTGGTTTACCAAAGTTTCAAGGGTAATTCTCCTACTATCTAACAGTCTAAGTTAACTCACTTCATATGTTATTATAAACACAACCTAAAGGTTCTTTTTTTCCCCTCCTTTTTCTTCCTTTTCCATTCTTTATATATTAGGTATATTCTGTACTCTTTGTCTAACCCTTGACTGACTTTGGGGATAGTTGATATGATTTTGCATCTGCTTAGTAATTAATTGTTCTACTTTGCTTTGGTTTTATTTTCCTGGGTAAAAGCTATTTAGCTTTAGGAATACTTCCATCTATAGCAGTCCATCCAAAATGCACTGTAGTGGTGGTTTGTAGGAGGTAAATTCTCTCAGCTTTTGCTTCTCTGGAAATTGTTTAATCCCTCCTTCAAATTCAAATAATAACCTTGCCAGGTGGAGTATTCTTGGCTTGAGCCCCTTCGGTTTCACTGCATTAAATATATCATGTCACTCCCTTCTGGCATGTAAGGTTTCTGTTGAGAAATCTGATGATAGACTGATGAGTTTTCCTTTGTATGTGATTTTTTTCTCTCTCGGGCTGCTTTAAAAGACTGTCATTATCCTTGATCTTTGCCATTTTAATTATTACATGTCTTGGTGTTGTCTTCCTTGGGTCCCTTGTGTTGGGAGATCTGTGAACCTCCATGGCCTGAGAAACTATCTCCTTCCCCAGACTGGGGAATTTTTCAGCAATTATGTCCTCAATGACACTTTCTATCCCTTTTTCTCTCTCTTCTTCTGGTACCCCTATAATGTGAATATTGTTCCGTTTGGATCGGTCACACAGTTCTCTCAATATTCTTTCATTCTTAGAGATTCTTTTTTCTCTCTGTGTATTTCTCTGTTTCTTTGTATTCCTCTTCTCTAATTTCTATTCCATTTACCGTCTTTTCTACTACATCTAATCTGCTTTTAAATCCTTCCATTGTATGTTGCATTTCAGATATGGAATTTCTTAACGATTGAATCTTTGTCCTAAATTCATCCCTGTGTTCTTGAATATTTTTGTATACCCCCATGAGCATGTTTATCATTTTTATTTTGAACTCTCTTTCAGGAAGATTGGTGAATTCAGTTTCATTTGGCCCTTTTTCTGGGGTTTGTGAGATTTTGGTCTGAACCAGGTTCCTTTGACGTTTCATATTTCTATGTGGTGCCCTCTAGTGCCCAGAAGCTCTAGTTTCTGGAGCTGCTCAGCCCCTGGAGTGAGGTTGGGGGTTAGAGGGAGGGGCACTGGTGCCTGGAGGGAGGCAAGAGCTGTTTCCCATTTTGGGGCTGCAGTGCCTGTTTTCAGTGTCAGAGCCAGTGGGCCGAACAGAGATGTGTAAGCCTCTGTGCTTTGCATCTGTAGCTGTCATATGCAGGGGTCTCCCTCTGGCTGGCCTGACACCAGTGCAGTGACTGACTGTAAGCCGCTGCCAGCAGGCCAGGAGGTAGGCGCAGCAGGCTGCGTATCACAGTGGGGGGCCTCAGAGCTGAGTAGCCAGCCATGAGGATGGAGCACCTGAAGCTCCTGAAAGTTCCCAGCCTGCTGGGCAGAGCGTGCCCAGACAACCTGGTCCATCTATCCCGTCTCCCGCACAGCAAGCTCCAAGCAAATCCCACCCCTTTAGAAGCCCTCTAGCTGCTAGGAAGCCTCTCAGACCACCCACCTTTCCTTTGTCCCAGAGTGGCCAGATGTGGATCCCTGTCCTCCACAAATGGCTGGAATCTCAGTCTCTCAAGTTTTCTGCCTGTCTTAGCTTTCCAACCCCACTAATCTCCAGAGCACCATGCAATGTAGGTTAGTGGTTCAAAGCAGATCTCCAGGGCTGGGTGTTCCACTCCCTCCCCGCTCTGTTTCTCTTCCTCCCACCGGTGAGCTGGGGTGGGGGACAGGCTTGGGTCCTGCTGGATCAAGGCTTTGGTACATTACCCTATTTCATGAGGTCTGCTCTGTTCTTTAGGTGTATGCAGTCTGCTGCAGCCTTCTTTCCTGTGGCTCTTTTAGGATTAGTTGTACTAAGTATATTTTCATATTATATGTGGTTTGGGGAGGAGTTTTCTGTCTCATCTTTCTCGCCGCCATCTTGAATCTCCTCTTTTTGTGTTTGACCTTCATATAATAAAGCTAGGCATGCAAGAAACTGTGCCTTACCGATACTGGCATTTAATGCCTTCACCTTACCCCAGAAACAAAGTCTGGGCTGGGGGTAAGGGAGGGAAAGGTAGAACAAAATACAGTATAAATAAAAATTGTTAGGATTTTATAGATGAGAAAATAATTCCTCAGAGAGGACAAAAAAAACTAAAAACAAATCTTACTTATGAATGTAAATGCAAAATAAATAAGATCCAAAATAAAACAGATCTTGGCAGAACATCAAATATTACAAATCAAGCAGAATAACCCCCCAAAAGTCCAGACTAATTAAATATTGACAGTCACTTAATATAACTGACTTAATTAATAAGTAAAAAAGGAAAAAATCGTATTTATGAATGCCAAATAGTCAAAAAATAAAAACATTCATTACTGATAAAAACCACCACCACCACCTCTAAAGAGTGAAATAGGAACAGATGCATACTTTCCTATCGAGTCAAACCATACATCAAAATTCACTGGCGAAATATCAGCAATACATCCATTAGTTTGGAACAGAATCAATGGTATGCTTTTTCTATGGCTGCTATAAGAAATTATCACAAATTTAGTGGCTTACGGTGATCACTTCTATTGCTATAATAAGGCAGAAGAATCTGGTCCAGTCAAAAATCACTGAGACAACCCCAGAGAGAGGGCCTGGTGAAATACATATAACTAAACTTCCTGAAAAAGAATTCAAAATAAAAGTCATAACCATGCTGTTGGACCTGCAGATAAATATGCAAGAGCTAATAAGGGATGAAGTTCGGAGGGAAATAACAAATGAAACAATCAATAGCAGGACTTCAGAGCAGACTGGATGAGGTGCAAAAGACTGTTAATGAAATAGAAATCAGAGAACAGGAATACAGAGAAGCTAAAGCAGAGAGAGATTAAAGGATCTCTAGGAATGAAAGAATATTAAGAGAACTCTATGACCAATCCAAACATAACAATATTTGCATTATAGGGGTACCAGAAGAACAAAGAGAAAAAGGGATAGAAAGTGTCTTTGAAGAAATAGTTGCTGAAAACTTCCCCAAGGTAGGGGGAGGATATAATCTATCAGACCATGGAAGCCCACAGATCTCCCAACACAAGGGACCCAAGGAGGACAATACCAAGACATTTAATACTTAAAATGGCAAAGATCAAGGACAAGGACAGAGTATTAAAGGAAGCCAGAGAGAGAAAAAAGGTCACCTACAAAGGAAAACCCATCAGGCTATCATCAGACTTCTCAACAGAAACTTACAGGCCTGAAGAGAATGGCATGGTATCTTTAATGCAATGAAACAGAAGGGCCTTGAACCAAGAATACTGTATCCACCACGATTATCATTTAAATATGAAGGAGGGATTAAACAATTCCCAGACAAGCAAAAGTTGAGGGAATTTGCCTCCCGCAAACCACCTCTACAGGGTATTTTAAAGGGACTGCTCTAGATGGAAGCACTCCTAAAGCTAAATAGATGTCAACAGAGAAAATAAAATCACAGCAAAGAAAGCAGACTGACCAAATACTAACTAAAGGCAAAAAATAAAATCAACTATTCACAAAAGCAGTTAAAGGAAACACAAAAGAGTACAGAATAAAACACCTAACATATGAAGAGTGGAGAAGGAAGAACAAGGGAGAGAAACAAAGAATCATCATCAGACTGTGCTTATAATAGCATAATAAATGAGTTAACGTTGACAGTTAGATAGTAAAGAAGCTACCCTTAAATCCTTGGTAACCACAAATCCAAAGCCTGCAATGGCAGTAAGTATATATCTATTGATAATTACCCTAAATGTAAATGGACTGAATGCACCAATCAAAAGACACAGAGTAATAGAATGGATAAAAAAGCAAGACCCATCTATATGCTGCTTACAAGAGACTCACCTCAAACCCAAAGACATACACAGACTAAAAAAAAGTCAAGGGATGGAAAAAGATATTTCATGCAAACAACAAGGAGAAAAAAGCAGGTGTTGCAGTACTAGTATCAGACAAAATAGACTACAAAACAAAGAAAGTAACAAGAGATAAAGAGGGACATTACATAATGATAAACAGGTCAGTCCAACAAGAGGAAATAACCATTATAAATATATATGCACCCAACACAGGAGCACCGGACCTAACAGACATCTACAGAACTCTACACCCAAAAGCAGCAGCAGGATACACGTTCTTCTCAAGTGCACATGGAACATTCTCCAGAATAGACCACATACTGGGCCACAAAAAGAGCCTCAGTAAATTCAAAAAGACCGAAATTCTACCAACCAACTTCTTAGATCACAAAGGTATAAAACTAGAAATAAATTGTACAAAGAAAATTTAGTGGCTTAAAACAACACAAATTTCTTATCTTGCCATTCTGTACTTGAGAAGTCCAAAGTGGGTTTCACTGGGCTAAATAAAATCTAGGTACCAGTGCAGCTGAATTCCTTTTTGGAGGCTCTAGAGCAGATGCATTTCCTTGCCTTTTCCAGTTTCTAGATACTGTCCATATTCCTTGGCTGTTAGCCCACTTCCTCCATCTTTAAAATCCAACAGTATCAGTCCAAGTCCTATACTGTGATCTCCCTGGTTGTTTTCCAATTCCTTCTTCCACTTTCAAGAAACCTTATAATTACACTGGGCCCAGATAAATAATGCAGGATAATTTCTCACCTTATTGTCAACTGATTAGCAACCTTATTTCCATTTTTTACCTTAATTTCCCTTTTGCCATCTAACCCAACCTAGATTCCTGATACCTAACCTTTTGCCATCTAACCTAACCTAGATGCAGACATCTTTGAGGGAGGGGAAATTATTCTGCCTACCACACTACGTTTTGGGGAAAAATAATAAATAATCTATAAGATAAAGAGCCAATTCATTTCCACAGATTCACCTAAGAAGATATTTGAAAAAAAAAGGTAGTATTTACCTTTGAGTTTAAAATAACTCAATTGTATAAGAAAAGATACTTCCTTGATTTAATATCTTTATATCCACGCAAAATCACTATAGTAGTTAATGGGGAAACTTTCAAGTCACCGACATTAAAATCAGAAATAAGGCAAAAATACCACTATCATAACTACTGCCTATACTAAGAGTTGTAAGAAAAATAAAGCCATATAACAATTAAAAAGGTGAAAATAAAATCATCACAATTCACAAAAACTAATGGTAAACCCAGAAAACCCATGGGAAATGCAGAGAAACTATAAACAAGAATTCAATTAGTTATCCAATCAGACAATGAAATCACAGAAATCAGTAGTTTTCATTTAAGCCAGGGGTCCACAGACTAAGTTGGCTTACTGTCAAATATGGCCTATTGCCTGTTTTCATAAAGTTGTACCAAACACTGCTATACTCATTCATAATTTATATATTGTTTATGGTCCCTTTGGTGCAGCATTCAAATTTCTCTCTCAATATAATGGTGGTGCTGAGAAGTCGATGGCTCACAAAGACTAAAATATTTACTATCTGGTCCTTTACATAAGTTTGCTGACTCCTAATTTAAATTAGTATCAATCAGATAATACAATAAAATAAGACTATATTTGCCATAGAAACAAAGAAAGATAAAATATCCAGGAATTAATATGAAGTACCCAAATGTCTGACTTTACCAAATGGAAAGAAGACATACCATGTTCTTGGCAGAAGTCAACTTCAAGGTATCACCTACCTTCTCTTAAGTTTATATTTTATCCTTAACACACATACTAGGCCCAAAGAAAGGCCAACTGGAAATTTATTCATGTATTTAAATACTCATTTACTTAGGCACAGAAGAGGTAACTAAAATTTACGAAAAATAAAAGCAAGAATAAAGAGAAAATCTACAAAGTATGAGTGCGAACTATCTTCAATAAATTTTAAAGCTTATTATAAAACCTTGATGATTAAAATATGGTGTTATTGGTATATGAACAGAAACATCAGTTAAAAAAAGAAAATACGTACTTTATATTAATAGAAATTAAGTACTATTTGATAAAGGTGACAGAGCCAACCAATATCACTGGATAAAAGATAATTATTCAGTAAATAGCAAAGTGAAAAACAGGTAGCTATTAACAGGAAAAAATCCAAATGCATTAGATTTTTAAAATGAAAACATAAAAATCCAAGATTCTTCTAGCCAAATCTTTTATAATACAGAGTGCAAAGATCTACAAAACCATAACATAAAACAAAGAGTCCATTCCAAGAAATGACTGATGAATATGACTGTAAGTCAAAAAATAAAAAAAAAGTAGAAAGATTTGTAACTTCAGTCTAAAGGACTAAATTCACAACTCTAAAGACTACAAATCCCTAGGAAAAAGATATAAAGCTTTCCAAATCTCTCTCCTGTGCATGGAACAGAATATACAAAGTACTAGATACGTAAATAGCTTAGAGGACAGGAAATAAATAATTCTTAAATACAGGAAATCATGTTCTCCTTACTCACAGTGGGATAAATGTAATTAAAGCTACACTGAGTTACTATTTCTTAAATTATCAGATTGTCAAATATCCAAGCTTAATAACATACTATACTGATGAGGGCATGGGCAAAACAGACACTTCCATACGTATCTGTGCAATGTACACTGGACCTGAATGAAGGTCAATTTCACAATATGTATCAACATTAAAAACACACATATCCTCTGACACAACAATTCCACTTTCAGGAATTAATCCTATAGATATATTCCTACATGTACAATAGATATATGTGTAGACAGTTATTCACTGTAGCATTATTTGTAATACAGCAAATAATTATAGATTTCCATAAATACTTCCATCAATAATAGACTTGTCAAATAAATAATCCCTAGCCAAAGAGGAAAATATTTAAAACCATAAAAATATTTCTCTGAGAAAGGTCTTCCTGTATGGAAATAGGAAGAGCTTTAGAATACAATGTTCAGAGGTTAAACCAAGTACAAAATAGAGTAGATTGTGCTCTCATCTCTGTATGTGTGTGTTTAAGAGGGATGAGGAAAACACAGATATTTGCCTGTGTATGTGTGTGTGTGTGTGTGTATGTATACATATATATAGAAACTAGTACACATGAAACAGAACTTTAGTTCCTTGATGGGAAAAATATTTGAGGTAGGAGGGAAACTTTTCATTTTTATGTACCTTTTGTAGTTTGAACCATGTGATTATTCATTCACAAAATTACCTCAAAAAATTTTTTTTAAATTTGAATAAGTTGATAAAATGATCATTATTTCCAGGAGATACTGTTATTCAGCTAGAAAATACAGTAAAAAATTGACAGAAGTAACTTAGTATGTTAACCGATTACCTAATATTTTGTAGAAATCAGCAGCTTTTTCATACTTAAATGATAAATTAAATGATGATAAATTAAATAAATGACAGGTAAAAATTATATATCAATGGCTCCTTTATTGTATATTAATTGATCATATATGCTTGGGTTTATATCTGGGCTCTGAGTTGATGCTGAGAATCTGATGCTGAGATTCTGACTGAATCCCCTACTTCATCCTCCAGCAGCATCTGGATCACTCAGTCACCAACTCCCGCACCCAACACTGGCACTGTTACACTTGCAATTGAGCACCAGGTCTTCGTACTACTGCAACTCAGACATACCCTACTACCCAGGTTACCACCCAGGCCACTGGTCATGCAAAAACTAAACCTTTTGACTAGCAGAGTCTGTCAGCAGACAGTTCAGGCTTCAGTGTTCTGTAACTTTTATTTTTATTAAATGAGTTATCCTTAGTTGAATATGCAAGGCAAATATATGTAGAATCCTTTTTATAAGACATGACATTTAAAGCAAAAATGACAAGTCTTGTAGGGTTCATAATATGTATATAGATTTAATACATAAAGATGCAATATATATGACAACTACAGCATAAGAGATGGTGGGGTTAAGGGATGGTAGAGGTGGTAAACCAGACCTATACAATTCCTAGTCTTCTGCATTTTATGTGAAGTGGTACAATATGAATACTAAGAGACTGAAAAGTTAAGTTGTAATCCTTCTAGCAACTAATATTAAAAAAACCACACAAGGAATATTAAAAAGAAGACATCAACAAATGGAAATACATCCCATGCTCATGAATAGGAAGAATTAATACTGTCAAAATGGCCATACTGCCTAAAGCAATCCACAGATTCAACTCAATCGCTATCAAAATACTGACAGCATTTTTCAACAAACTGGAACAAATAGTTCTCAAATTCATATGGAACCATAAAAGACCCTGAATAGCCAAAGCAATTATAAGCAGGAAGAATAGAGCAAGGGGATTACACTCCCTGACTTCAAGCTCTACCACAGTAATCAAGACAATTTGGTACTGGTACAAGAACAGACCCATAGACCAATGGAACAGACTATAGAGAGCCAAGATATAAACCCAAGCATATATGGTCAATTAATATACAATAAAGGAGCCACGGATATACAATGGGGAAATGACACTCTTTAACATCTAGTGGTGGCAAAACTGGACAGCTACATGCAAGAGAATGAAATTGGATTAACGTCTAACCCCATACACAAAAGTAAACTCAAAATGGATCAAAGACTTGAATGTAAGTCATGAAACTATAAAACTAGAAGAAAACAAAGGCAAAAATCTCAAATATAAACATGAGCAACTTTTTCCTCAGGCAAGAGAAACAAAATAAAAAATGAACAAATGGGACTACATCATGCTAAAAAGCTTCTGTACAGCAAAGGACACCATCAGCAGAACAAAAAGGCATCCTACACTATGGGAGAATATATTTGTAAGTGACATACTGAACAAGGGGTTAACATCCAAAATATATAAAGAACTCACACACCTCAACACCAAAAAAAGCAAATAACACTATTAAAAAATGGGTGCAGGATATGAACAGACAGTTCTCCAAAGAAGAAATTCAGATAGCCAACAGGCACATGAAAAGATGCTTCACATCACTAATCATGAGGGAAATACAAATTAAAACCACAATGAGATATCACCTCTTACCAGTTAGGATGGCCAACACAGAAAAGACTAGGAACAACAAATGCTGGCAAGAATGTGGAGACAGGGGAGCCCTCCTATACTGCTGGTGGGAGTGTAAACTAGTTCAACCATTGTGGAATGCAGTATGGAGGTTCCTCAGAAAACTCAAAATAGAAATACCATTTGACCCAGGAATTCCACTCCTAGGAATTTACCCTAAGAATGCAGAAGCCCAGTTTGAAAAAGACATATGCACCCCTATGTTTATCGCAGCACTATCTACAATAGCCAAGAAATGGAAGCAACCTAAGTGTCCATCAGTAGATGAATGGATAAAGAAGAAGTGCTACATATACACAATGGAATATTATTCAGCCATATGAAGAAAATAAATCCTACTATTTGCAACAACATGGATGGAGCTAGAGTGTATCATGCCCAGTGAAAAAAGCCAAGCAGAGAAGGACAAGTACCAAATGATTTCACTCATCTGTGGAGCATAAGAACAAAGCAAAAACTGAAGGAACAAAACAGCAGCAGACTCACAGAACCCAAGAATGGACTAACAGTTACCAAAGGGAAAAGGACTGGGGAGGGAGAAGGGGAATAAGGGGCATTACGATTAGTACACATAAAGTGTGAGATGGGGGCACAGGGAAGGCAGTATAGAACAGAGAAGACAAGTAGTGACTCTATAGCATCTTACTCCGCTGATGGACAGTGACTGTAATGGGGTATGTGGTGGGGACTTGATAATGGGGGGAATCTAGTAACCACAATGTTGCTCATATGATTGTATATTAATGATACCAAAAAAACAAAACAAAACAAACTTTTGTTCTTAAAAATCACCACTAAGGTCAACTATACCTCAACTGAAAATAAAAATAAACCAACAACCAAAACGAAAGAGCAAAGAAACATAAATACAAACCAAAATCACCACTAAAGGCAAACTACAAAATGAGAGAAAATATTTACGATAAATAAATATGACAAATCACTCATATCTGCATATATAAAAATCTTTTACAAGTCAATTATAGGAAGATAAACAATGCATATTTTTAATGGGGGCAAATTTATGAAATACTTTATGTATTACTTTGCTACGGCTACGATAAAAAAGTACCACGAACTAGATGTCTTAAACAACAGAAATTTATTGTCTCATAATCTGGAGGCTGTAAGTCTGATATCAAGGTGTCTGCAGTTGGTTCCTTAATCGGTAAGGGAAAGAACTTATTCTATTCCTCTTTCCTGCTTCTGGTGTCTTGCTGGTACTCTTTTGAATCCTTGGTTTGTGGATCTCTGGATCCCAGATCTCTGCCTTTATCTTTTCATGGTGTTCTTGCTGTGTACCTGTCTCTCTGTTAGTCCGTCCGTCCATTCATCCATCCATTTATTTATTTATTTCACAGGTAGATTTAATAGAATTAGTAATTTTCACTGATTTTTCAAAGACATTCTTTTTTTTTTATTTTGGTATCATTAATATACAATTAGATGAGCAACATTGTGGTTACTAGATTCCCCCCATTATCAAGTCCCTACCACATACTCCATTACAGTCACTGTCCATCAACACAGTAAGATGCTATAGAATCATTACTTGTCTTCTCTGTGCTATATTGCCTTCCCCATGCCCCCCCCCCACATTATGTGTGCTAATTGTAATGCCCCTTATCCATCCCTTCCCACCCACCCCCCAGTCCCTTTCCCTTTGGCAACTGTTAGTCCATTCTTGGGTTCTGTGAGTCTGCTGCTGTTTTGTTCCTTCAGTTTTTGCTTTGTTCTTATGCTCCACAGATGAGTGAAATCATTTGGTACTTGTCTTTCTCCACCTGACTTATTTCAATGAGCATAATACTCTCTAGCTCCATCCACGTTGCTGCAAATGGCAGGATTTGTTTTCTTCTTACAGCTGAATAATATTCCATTGTGTGTACATACCATACCTTCTTTATCCATTCATCAACTGATGGACACTTAGGTTGCTTCCATTTCTTGGCTATTGTAAATAGTGCTGCAATAAACACAGGGGTGCATATGTCTTTTTGAGACTGGGAAACTGCATTCTTAGGGTAAATTCCTAGGAGTGGAATTCCTATAAATTTCCCCTTATTTATAAGCACACCAGTCGTACTGGATTAGCGCCCACCCTAATGACCTCATTTCAATTTTGATTACCTTTGTAGAGACTTATTCAAGTAAGGTCATATTCTGAGGGAATAGGGATTAGGACTCCAATGAATCTTTTTTTTTTTTTTAGGGAACAGAATTAAACCCATAACACTACCCAAAAGAAGAGATACTGGTTTCAAACACGAAAAGATGCTCAACATCACAAGTCATCAAGGAAATGCAAAATAAAGCCATAACGAGACACTACAGCATACCCACTAAAATGGTTAAATTTTTTTTTTTCTTAAGAAAAGACAAGTGTTGGTAAGAATGTGGAGCAACTGGGACTCTCATACCCTGCTGGGATATGAAAACAAATGCTCACACAAGAACTTGTACATCAAAGTTCACAGCATCTTTATTCACAATAGCTAAAAACTGTCCACAATCCAAATGTCCATCAACAGATATGAATAAACCAAATGTCATCTACCCATATAATAGAATATACCTCAAGTTACTGACACAGCAACAACTTCAGTGACTCTCAAGAGCATTACAGCGAGTTAAAGAAGCCAGAAATAAGAGTACTTATTGTACGAATTCATTCATGTAAGTTTTGAAAATGTAAAATTATTTATAATAAAAGATCAGTGGTGTCTAGTAGGGAGTGGAAGGTTGAATGAAAGTCAAAGGAACACAGTCTTTTTGGTGTGAGGGAAATTTTCTGTGACTTAGTTTCACAGGGGTTTAAGTTATTGAAACTAACCAAATTGTTTACTTCACATGGGTGAAGATTACTGAACAAAAATTATACTTCAATAAAAATGATTATATAAAATAGTAAATTTCTGCACATCTGTTGGGAGAGATCTCATTCTCAACAGAAGAACACAGAATTTGAACTTAACCTAAAGGACTCAATCTCTATGAAGAAAACTTCAAAATTTTACTTAAGGGAATAAAGGAACACTGAATTAATGAAAAACACAGTTTTCTTGGATAAAGATCCTTTAATTTTAATAGCTTGAATTTTCTAAGAAAATAATCTATATACTCAATGTGACTGTAATAAAAATATCAATGCAGTTTTAATTGGGTGGGTGAGAGTACTTGACAGGATATTAGTAGTCATCATTTGAAAAAACTGGCATGTGAGACAGCATGAAAACTGAATTAAAAAAGTCATGAGAGGCAACTGATTCTAACAAGTACAAGGAAATGTTAAAAGATCTCAATAATTAAAAACTTGCTAATAGCACAAACATAAATGAACAAATGAATCAAACAGAGTCCAAAGATAAAACCAAATACATATGGGAATTTAATAATATGGTAAGAATAACATTTTTAATCAGTGGCAGAATGGTGGATAACTGAATGAATCGTGTTTGGTAAATGGACATCTGGAAAAAAAATCTGGATTCCTACAGCATTAACTTAAACTAAAAAACACAAACAAAATAACAAAAACCTTACATGTTAGATAGCATACCTAAATATAAAGAATTGAGCCATTGTGGATAAAGTGAATGTTCCTGTGGCCACGATTCTCACCTGGCCCTGGTTGGATAGCTCACAACACACATGTGGGCAATACATTGTTATTGACTCTATATAAAGAGTTCTGCCCAGTGCTCTGGGCGACATGGTGGCATGGCAGCAAGGCTGTGGGAGAGCAAAGTAGAGGCTGGATTGGTGGCAGCACCAAGGACAGAGACTGGGACGGCTGTGCGGGCAGAGAGGCCCAGAGGCAGAGACCAGCTTGCTGCATGCAGACTTGCTCTGAGTGAATGGGATTTTAGTGATTGATCTGCCACCGTGGAAGTAAAGTTGGGTGTAACACTTTCACTTCAAGAATGTTCTACTGTCATTTCTTTGGTCACACTGAATCCACAGTGAACTTGTCCAGGGCTGACACCCATTGGCAAGACAGCCATACACTTACTTAAACAAAACATGGGTGAATTTGTATACTGTATGTTCATATATGTTATGTTAGTTGATGCGTGATTAGTTATATTCAAAGGACATTGAACATCTTGGGTATAAACATCTTCAAAAACCAAATGTGGTATATATACAGTATGGAATACTACTCAGCAACTAAAAGGAATAAACTATTTGATACAGGCAATGACATAGATAATCTCAAAATAATTGATATGAAGGAGTCTAGGTTAAAAAACAGACACACCTTATTATTTAATTTACGGAAAACTCTAGAAAATTCAAGCTAATCTATAATGACAGAAATGGAATCAGTGGTGGTCTGGGAGAAGAGGGTGGAGAAGGAAGGGAGGGAAGGATTAAAAAGAAGATTGAAGAAATATATGGAAGTAATGGATATATTCCCTGTTTCGACTGTACTGATGGTTTCATAGGTATATGCATATATTAAAATTTGTAAAATTGTACCCTTTTCATAGGTACTGTTTATCGTATGTCAGTTATACATTGGTAAAGTTGAGTTTAAATATTGGGTTTGCTATGTTTAGATTCAAATTCAAATTTCTTAGGAAGTTTTTTCATTATTAAGTTATTCCTCAGCAAATTATTTATAAAATGACTTAAAATATTCAAAATTAAAAATACTGGCAATAAAAGGGTGACAATGAGTGATGAATAATTTTCCTGTACACTAAGGGATAAATTACTATTAATGAAGAGAAATGATCAAGGCAGTATGTACAGCAGATACCTTTATGAAAACAGTGAAAAGAACCTAATGGAATTTATGCCAGTCATAACTTACTTTATATTTCAAATTTGTGAAATTTGTTAAAATTTCTATTTTTTTTTTTGTTCTTTAAATCAATTGAAGACCCTTTAAAAAAAATTCTGCCAGGACCTCAGTGGTCTGTGTATTATCCCTTATAAAGGCTATGAAATTCAAGGGACGATTTCTTTTACATATATTCTAACTCCAGCAAATACCAAGGATAGTTTAAAGTAGAACTTTTTTTAACAGAGCTATACTGTCAGTACAAACCCATTCCTGAACCTTGAGTCCAGAAAAACAGCCAATTTGCTTCACTCTTCAAAACATACTATTCAGCAAAAACATACTATTCATCGTTTTCTACTTCTGCAGAACTAATAAGTAATCAGAAACTACAATTTCTGCTGCTACCTAATAGACTTTTAGGAATCAGGCTATATTAAAAAATATCAGTACCTTCTAACTGTTTGAAACAACCTGAATAGCAATATGAATGATTAGATTCCCAAAGCCACCCAATAAAAAGCCCACTTAACACAATGAACATGAGGCAAAAATTACTTCAAACACAGATAGCCATCAAACACACATATACACTATATAGATAATACTGTTCTGAAATTGAAATTCAGATTATCAAATACTGTCTTCTCTACATTCCATTCCCAGATATATGCTCAAGATATTTCTTCTTTGGCAGTAGTAAATAAGCTACAGCACTGTCAAATTGAGAAGCAGAGTCTACAATTACTTTTTTAATCTGAAAAATCAAGTATTTTTTAAATTAAGTTTCTTAAATCAGAGCACTCTTACTTATTTGGTAATCCCTACTGATAGAATATGACCAAAACACTAAGTTTATGAATGCTCAGTAAACTTTATAAAATGCTAAGAATGTGATTTTACATTCAAAACTTTTCTCACATGCTAGTGGAACTTTGAGGTCCTAATTCTTCCTTAATAAAGATTTTGTTTTGAATTGAACTGTCCCCCAAAATTCATTTGTTGAAGTCCTAAAACCCAGTACTTCAGAACGTGATTGTATCTGGATAGTCTTTGAATATGTGATTAAGTCACTGTGAGGCCATTGGGGTCTGATCCAATCTGACCTGTCAAAATAAAAAGAAATGTGGACACACAGAGAAACACCAGGGGGCGCCTCCACACAGAGAAAATAGCATGAGAAGACGCAGCACGGACGCTACCAGGCCAAAGGAGAGGCCTGAGAGAAAATCCACTCTGCCAGCACCTTGATCTTGGAGCCTTCAGAACAGTGAGAAAACTGATTTTTTGTTGTTTAAGACACTCAGTCTGTGGTATTTTGTTACAGCAGCTCTACTAAATAAACACAGAGCTTAAAAAGCAAACACTGATTATGCACAGTGTAGTTTTTCCTACTCTTGAGTTTTTATTCTAACATTCTCACTGACAATTTCTAAATTAATACCTACAAAGGAGAAAAGTTACAATAGGAAATATGATTTAGGATATATTAGAGCAGGATTTCCCTTGTTCACTGCTTTATCCCCAGTACTTTATCCCCAATTCAGTAAATAATTACTGAATGATGAGTGAATGCATGAATAAATGAATGCATCAATGACTGCTACTTTCTTTGTAAAAATTAGACATATATCCAGCTGTAACTTCAGGAATAATTCCACTGTTTCAGCATTACGTATTCAAACAAGTGGTATCTGTCTTAAAGTGAAACATTCTCTCAAAACTTACTGTCAAGTTTTCCATTTGTAACTCAAGGGTGAAAGAGTCCTTCATGAATATTTAAATACCTTCTTAAAACATAAAAATTACATTCCAAAGCAAAAGATTTTCAAATAAAGAAATTAAAGGGTTAATTATCAATGTACCACAGTACATAGTTCTAAATGGATGTAAGAGACCAATAAACAAGTAACTCTTTCTAGCTTAGATTTTTAACAGGCCCACTGCAATCAGCAAGTGCTCACAGATACTCTACCAATAAGTGAAAGAACTGTTTACTTCAATTCATTTTTTAAGGAAGGAGTATAATACAGCATCCTGAAAGACTGAGCAGTTAGTAGGAGTCCCAGAGTCAATGATGAATACTTTTTCGCTTTTGGAGAAAGCATACAGTCAATAAAAAAGGATTCCAAAACAGACCAGTACATGAAAGATATTGGTTCAATGTCAACATCTGGCAACACAGGTAAGAACAGTACACTTAATCTTAGAAAAAGGAGGAAAATATTGTGCTTTAACATAGGAGACTAGTGCTTTAACATAGGTATTAACTTTACTGTTAAACATTATTCTAATCCAAAGGAAAAAGGTCACCTGTAAAGGAAAACCCATCAGGCTATCATCAGACTTCTCAACAGAAACCTTACAGGCCAGAAGAGAATGGCATGATATATTTAATGCAATAAAACAAAAGGGCCTTGAACCAAGAATACAGTATCCACCACGATTATAATTTAAATATGAAGGAGGGATTAAACAATGCCCAGATAAGCAAAAGTTGAGGAAATTTGCCTCCCACAAACCACCTCTACAGGGTATTTTAGAGGGATTGCTCTAGAAGGGGGCTAAATAGATGTCACCAGAGAAAATAAAATCACAGCAAATAAGACACACCAACCAAATACTAACTAAAGGCAAAAAATAAAATCAACTACCCACAAAAGCAGTTAAAGGAAACACTAAAGAGCACAGAATAAAACATCCAACATATAAAGAATTGGAGGGGGAGAAATAAGAAGGGAGAGAGATAAAGAATCATCAGACAGTGTTTATAATAGCTCAATAAGTGAGTTAAGTTAGACAGAAAGATAGTAAAGAAGCTAACACTGAACCTTTGGTAACCACGAATACAAAGCCTGCAATGGCAATAAGTACATATCTCTCAATAGTCACCCTAAATGTAAATGGACTTAATGCACCAATCAAAAGACACAGAGTAATAGAATGGATAAAAAAGCAAGACCCATCTATACGCTGCTTACAAGAGACTCATCTCAAACCCAAAGACATGCACAGACTAAAAAGTCAAGGGATGGAAAAAGATATTTCATGCAAACAACAAGGAGAAAAAAGCAGGTGTTGCAGTACTAGTATCAGACAAAATTGACTTCAAAAGAAAGTAACAAGAGATAAAGAAGGACATTACATAATGATAAAGGGCTCAGTCCAACAAGAGGATAAAACCATTATAAATATATATGAACCCAACACAGGAGCACCAGCATATGTAAAACAAATACTAACAGAATTAAAGGAGGAAACAGAATGGAATGCACTCATTTTAGGAGACTTCAACACACCACTCATTCCAAAGGACAGATCAACCAGACAGAAAATCAGTAAGGACACAGAGGCACTGAACAACACACTAGAACACATGGTCCTACTAGACATCTATAGAACTCTACATCCAAAAGCAACAGGATACACATTCTTCTCAAGTGCACATGGAACATTCTCCAGAATAGATCACATACTGGGCCACAAAAAGAGCCTCAGTAAATTCAAAAAGATTGAAATTCTACCAACCAACTTTTCAGACCACAAAGGTATAAAACTAGAAATAAATTGTACAAAGAAAGTAAAAAGGCCCACAAACACATGGAGACTTAACAACATGCTCCTAAATTATCAATGGATGAACAACCAAATTAAAATAGAGATCAAGCAATACATGGAAACAAACGACAACAACAACACAAAGCCCCAACTTCTGTGGATGCAGCGAAAGCAGTCTTAAGAGGAAAGTATATAGCAGTCTTAAGAGGAAAGTATATAGCAATTCAGGCATATTTAAAGAAGGAAGAACAATCCCAAATAAATAGACTAATGTCACAATTATCGAAATTGGAAAAAGAAGAACAAATGAGGCCTAAAGTCAGCAGAAGAAGGGACATAATAAAGATCAGAGAAGAAATAAATAAAATTGAGAAGAATAAAACAATAGAAAAAAATCAATGAAACTAAGAGCTGGTTCTTTGAGAAAATAAACAAAATAGATAAGCCATAGCAGACTTATTAAGAGAAAAAAGAGAAACAACACACATCAATAGAAGCAGAAACGTGAAAGGAAAAATCACAATGGACCCAACAGAAATACAAAGAATTATTAGAGAATACTATGAAAACCTACATACTAACAAACTGGTAAACCTAGAAGAAAATGGACAACTTCCTAGAAAACTACAACCTTCCAAGACTGACCAAGGAAGAAACAGAAAATCTAAACAAACCAATTATCAGCAAAGAAATTGAACTGGTAATCAAAAACTACCCAAGAACAAAACCCCCAGGCCAGATGGATTTACCTTGGAATTTTATCAGACATACAGAGAAGATATAATACCCATTCTCCTTAAAGTTTTCCAAAAAATAGAAGAAGAGGGGATACTCCCAAACTCATTCTATGAAGCCAACATCACCCTAATACCACAAAACCAGGCAAAGACCACACCAAAAAAGAAAACTACAGACCAATATCCCTGATGACCACAGATGCAAAAATACTCAACAAAATATTAGCAAACAGAATTCAAAAATACATCAAAAGGATCATACACCATGACCAAGTGGGATTCATCCCAGGGATGCAAGATGGTACTACATTCGAAAATCCATCAACATCATCCACCACATCAACAAAAAGAAAGACAAAAACCACATGATCATCTCCATAGATGCTGAAATAGCATTTGACAAAATTCAACATTCATTCATGATAAAAACTCTCAACAAAATGGGCATAGAGGGCAAGTACCACAACATAATAAAGGCCATATATGATAAACCCACAGCCAACATCATACTGAACAGCAAGAAGCTGAAAGCTTTACCTCTGAGATTGGGTACAAGACAGGGATGCCCACTCTCCCCACTGTTATTCAACATAGTATTGGAGTTCCCAGCCAAGGCAATTAGACAAAACAAAGAAATACAAGGAATCCAGATTGGTAAAGAAGAAGTTAAACTGTCACTATTTGCAGATGACATGATATTGTACATAAAAAAACCCTAAAGACTCCACTCCAAAACTACCAGACCTACTATCTGCATTCAGCAAAGTTGCGGGATACAAAATTAACACACAGAAATCTGTGGCTTTCCTATACACCAACAATGAACTAATAGAAAGAGAAATCAGGAAAACAATTCCATTCACAATTGCATCAAAAAGAATAAAATACCTAGGAATAAACCTAACCAAGGAAGTGAAAGATCTATACCCTGAAAACTATAAGACATTCTTAAGAGAAATTAAAGAGGACACTAACAAATAGAAACTCATCCCATGCTCTTGGCTAGGAAGAATTAATATCGTCAAAATGGCCATCCTGCCCAAAGCAATATACAGATTTGATGCAATCCCTATCAAATTATCAACAGCATTCTTCAATGACCTGGAACAAATAGTTCAAAAATTTATATGGAAATACCAAAGACCCCAAATAGCCAAAGCAATTCTGAGAAGGAAGAATAAAGTTGGGGGGATCTCACTCCCCAACTTTAAGCTCTACTACAAAGCCATAGTAGTCAAGACAATTTGGTACTGGCACAAGAACAGAGCCACAGACCAGTGGAACAGACTAGAGACTCCAGATATTAACCCAAACATATATGGTCAATTGATATACGGTAAGGACACCATCAATAGAACAAAAAGGTACTCTACAGTATAGGAGAATATATTCATAAATGACAGATCCGATAAAGGGTTGACATCCAAAATATACAAAGAGCTCATGCACCTCAACAAACAAAAAGCAAATAAGCCAATTAAAAAATGGGCAGAGGAGCTGAATAGACAGTTCTTCAGAGAAGATATTCAAATGGCCAACAGACACATGAAAAGATGCTCTACATTGCTAGTCACCAGAGAAATGCAAATTAAAACCACAATGAGATATCACCTCACACCAGTAAGGATCACCACCATCCAAAAGACAAACAACAACAAATGTTGGCGAGGGTGTGGAGAAAGGGGAACCCTCCTACACTGCTGGTGGGAATGTAAATTAGTTAAACCATTGTAGAAAGCAGTATGGAGTTTCCTCAAAAACCTAAAAATAGAAATACCATTTGACCCAGGAATTCCACTTTTGGAATTTACCCTAAGAATGCAGGAGCCCAGTTTGAAAAAGACATATGCACCCCTATGTTTACTGCAGCACTATTTACAATAGCCAAGAAATGGAAGCAACCAAAGTGTCCATCAGTAGATGAATGGATAAAGAAGAAGTGGTACATATACACAATGGAATATTATTCAGCCATAAGAAGAAAACAAATCCTACCATTTGCAACAACATGGATGGAGCTAGAGGGTACTAGACTCAGTGACATAAGTCAGGCGGAGAAAGACAAGAACCAAATGATTTCACTCATATGTGGAGTATAAAAACAAAGAAAAACTGAAGGAACAAAACAGCAGCAGAATCACAGAACCCAAGAATGGACTAACAGTTACCAAAGGGAAAGGGACTGGGGAGGCTGGGTGGGAAGGGAGGGATAAGGGCAGGAAAAAGAAAGGGGTCATTATGATTAGCATGTATAATGTGGGGATGGGGCATGGGGAGGGCTGTACAACACAGAGAAGACAAGTAGTGATTCTACAGCAACCTACTATGCTGATGGACAGTGACTGTAATGGGGATTGTGGGGGGGACTTGGTGAAGGGGGAAGCCTAATAAACATAATGTTCTGTGTGTAATTGTAGATTAATGATAACAACAAAAAAAAATTATTCTAATCCAGTTAGAATGAGCAGTCTGCTTTGGTCATTACTCATTATAGAGTATTACTGAATTTGAAATCTATTTTGAAACTATATTGTTAAATATTTTAAGTCACCCATTAATGCTTATTAGTAAACTGGTTTGAAGGAAGCCTTGAATACTATATACCATAACTGAGGCTAAAGGGACATGCTCTTCATACTTCATGTGTACAGAACTAATCAAAGTAGCTTTTTGCAGCATTTACTTTTGCTTTGAAAGGTTAAAGCAAAGAAATGAAGACAGCCTCAACTGTAGTTTACTGCTTTATTTCAGCTAAATGGATACACTTTTTCAATTAGTCGTATCTATCAGCATCTCTGAAATTAGACTTCAGGAAAAAATACCATGCTTATGCACTAGACATATACTGTAGGTTGCTTCATTTTCCTTGCTTTTCTACAATACAGAGGCTATATTAAAGCTGAACAGGTTTCCTACTCTCCCTTACTACGAAGTCCATGTGATACACAGTTCCAATCCTGGAAATGTAAACAGATGCCATCTAGCTTTACCACACTCCCCACCCACTTTCAACCTCTTCTTCCTGCTTTTAGGGCTAGAGCTCCAACCATTACCCATCAATGAAGCAAAGGCCAAAATGTCAGCAGCTGTAGCAGATGCATACTTGCAAGCTGATTGTACTTAGGAAAATATAAAGGCCCACTTGTTTAGAGTCATTTTTAGTCTAGTACTTAATTATTTGCAAACACTATCTCAAGCATGAGTGAATTAAGTGAAATAAATAGGCCTTACTGTTCAAATCTATGCTGTAAGACTCTCCCCTCCACCAGAGAAGGGGGTGAGGAGGGCAATTATGTAACTGTAAGACTGCTACTCAAACTTCCCTACCAAATGTCTTCTAACAGCAAAAACAGCATTACTTTAAGGATATGAGGAGACATAGCAAGGAGTAACAGCTACATATACAGTATTTACTGAAAACCTTACCTTTTATGAATCCCACATATATAAATTATCCATACAAATCACACATTAACCTATTCAAATGATATGTTACAGGTTTCAATAGGAAAATAAAATTTCAAAGTCTTTTTATTTAAAAATTCATTTTTAAAAAAAACTGATGTTAATAGGATGACTTACTGGTATCCACTGACACACCATGTTTGTTCCTGAAGCTACTTGTATCCCAGGACAAGAATCATAGATGTAAGAGAACTGCACTACTTCTAACAAAATAGAATGACCAAGTTTAGCAGCTTAGATTATCTCCCTGTATAGAGAAGACACTCCAAAAGCATTCCTATCTTCTTCCTGGGTGTTTTGCCTTCTCTCTGGGATTCTCTCACTTTAATTAAATGGCTGCCACCAAATACACTTTAACACTCTACTACAAAACGTTTTATGATGGCTTTTCTTAAGGACAGTTGGTTAAAATAAGAATTTGTGAGAGCTGCTACTCTTATATTTTGGAAGAGCAAAAAAATGTAACTTCCTTTAAAAAATACAAATTTCTGTTATTAACACAGCTAATTTTTTCCCAGTGAATCTTAGGCTCTGTTCTTATTGCACCTACTATTTTGAAATTGCTAAACAAAGTTGGCACACCCTTAGAGGCACTGTGCGTTTGCTCACTGCTGTTAACATTCACCCCTAAGGAACTGCATCCTAGAAGCCCTGTAATCTCTAGATTAAGAATCTGAGTATCATCTTCATTCTCCCTACATTCCCAGGGTCTTCTCTGAGTTCTAATACTAGAGATGAGAGACAAGCCTTTTCTGGAGACTGACACTAGACTAGATGTTAACTGACCTTTTGGTGATAATACTCCACCTGTCTTGGATAAAACCCTCAAGGAATAGTACAGTTAGAGATAAGTTCTAGTCACACAGAAATCTGACTTTTTGAAGATACTTCATTTCCAACAAACAAGGTGGCTCTTTTATTACTTCTCAAAAGTTGACAGCCATAAGTGAAAATACTAAATTCATTTAAAAATATGATTTGGAATTATAAGGGTAATTACTTGCTGTTGTCCTATAAACTTAGGAAGAAAGTAATTAATATTAAAAGTACTGGTTGTATTATAAAATAAACCTGTACATGTATAGCATTAGTATTATGCCTATGCACTAGAAAGATCTGTTTACTTTTATTGTGTCAAGCTATTTATAATACATATTAACCAAAAGATGTGGGATAACCTCCCTTTTTTGTTAATATCTGCCAGTTATCCAAAAGTGTTTTTGACTGAATATTAAAATTTTTAAACTTAGTTGTATTTAAATACAAAAACTTGAAATGCTGAAATGTGGTTATATAAAAATAAATAAATTAAAAATGCAGCTAAGACATTTTTTTGTAGTCTTTTTGTCAGTATTACCTACTGTGAAATTTAAACATTTTGGGAAAATGTCTTTAAAAATTCTATCTACAAGTTTAAGCAATGAGAAAAACATTCTTTTTACTTCCCAAATTATCTAATGATTTCCCAAGTAGATAAGTATAATAACTTAAGACTCCCTTTTAACTATATTATCATGTATGACCACAGCAAGACATTTAAAAATATGTATTTTCTCAATTTTCCCATCAGGGGGCAATCAAGAACGGCCCCCGAGTGGTATTTTGTGACAGATGCCACAGGATCTAAAGTGGTTTAAAGAGCAGGAGATAGTAAGAGATGAAAAATTCACAGAGATTATTAAACTAATTATGAGCAGAAGTTTATAACTTAAAACTAAGCCTATAATAAGGACAGCATTCTTAAAACTTCTTAATACACTTCATGAGGTGTTTAATTTGCCTAAATATAAAAGGAGGGAAGTTTTCAGTGTGGTTAACTTCTTAAAAATATTTTTAAAAATTTAAACCCTTTTCTTAAAACATTCTGTATACCACATGAGAAAGCAGGCTTAAAACTCGGAAAAACAAAAATGTAGCTTGAGCTATTTAGACAATGCATATGTATTTTACACCAGGTCACAGTTTAATGATGAATATGAACAAACTTGTAAAAAAATCTGTTTCTATAAGCAGCATAATTTTCTTGCACAACCATTTCCAAGTTATACTTCAGCATGAAAAAAATAGGAATTTTCTGACACTGCAAAGAGTTTAGGGGATGGGGGAATTGGGGTGGGGGGATGGAGGGGGAGGAGTTAGGTGACCAAAAAAGCAATCTATTCTCTGTTAAAGGGATAAAAATATTTCAACATAATTTTTTTTGGTTAACTAGCAATCTGGAGACTAATTCACATCATCAATTGGGAAGTTTCAGTCCTACAAAAACTAAGAAAAAGGTTTCATTCTAAACAATACTACAGAATAAGTATTATTCCTCAAATATTATGTTAATTTGAAAGCTCTTCATGCTTTTGACTTGGTTGTGAACCATATGTTGTTTTTGATGCAGAAATCAGGTAAAAATACATCACTTCTTTATACCATTTAATATTTTATATAAAGAAACCATGTATTTTGAAGGCAAACTTTACATAGATCACATTACTAAATTAACATAATCACTGTTTCCCCTACAGGGGATGGAGAGGCTCATGCACCTTTTGTTGCTTGGTTTAAAAGTGCCCCTCCAACCACCTACACTATCTATTAGTTCTGAAATCACAAAGCCTATGGCATTAATTTAAACATTAAAACCTCTGATGAGCAATTTCTTCCATCAAAATGGTATCAGAAGTCATTCCAATCCTGCATATTAATGTTGTTTGCCTGCATATTTAATTTTCCATAATAGCAAAACATAAAAATCAAGTCAATGATTAATCTTTGTTAATGGAGAATGAAGAAATTTTACCTACTTTCATAAAAATCAGATCCTTGTCCATTACACTTTAACTGTACACAAACCAATTCTTTTGTGTCAAACACACAAAGTACAGGGAATTACATGCCATGAATTACAGTCAATCAAACCATTTAATCTGTACCATAATTACTTCTCTGCTGAAATATTATTCGATTTTAAAACGAAGCTTTTTTAGAAATACTATGCAAACCCACCTTACATCCAAACATTAAGGATACTGTGCTGTTGGTGCATGCTACTTTACAGTGGCATAATATCGGAGAAAAACAATCCAACTTTTTGATGCTAGGAGACATTTTTTCAGACCCTGAGCACTTCAATCAATCCAAAACTGAAATTCCAGGAAAATGTCTTGGTTAGTGTTGCTTACTGACTGTCCTGAACATTTCATCTAAATCCAAAGCATTCTTTTAAAAAGATTTATATTAAATGTGGTATTCTTCGACTGTTTCCACCCCCAAAGCAGAGGCCAGGCTGGCATATTATGAATGGAATTAGGATGCTTTTCTTTTTTCTATATAATAAAACTGTTTCAGTAAAATTATCATCAAATTCCCAAAATAAAAGTACTCATTCCACACCACTTTGTAAGGGTCCAAAGCTTTGCTAATATCCATAAAATTTAATCCAGGATCAGATTCATCATAGGAGCTCCTGCTGCAGTGTAAGCATTGCTATCTCCTCCATGAGAGAAAGATACACAACATGAGCACAGCTACTATGCTCAAATAGATGTTGGCTTTTTTGGGGGAGGGGCAAGATGTTGCAGCAAGGGACTCATTACATAGTTCCATAGGAGATGAGCCCAGAGCTTATCATACATGATGTTTTTTACAACACTAAACATTCTAGGCTAATTTAAAATACAGTTTAATGGTAAAAAGAATACCTCAATCACTTGTATTTTGTGGTTTCGTTCCTCTCTCTAACCCTTTCAAGCAACAGAAAAGTATCAATTATCTGGCAAAATTTAACAGAATAATAACAGAATTAAACCTGGACAGTGAAAACTTTAATGAGGTAAAAATATTTTTTTATACATCAAAATAACTTAAAATTTGGGAAAACATTACTGAACCAATTGATGTATACCCATAACATGTAGATAGTTGAAAGGTAAAAAGTCAAGCAATTTAATTCACTGACTGATAACTTACTGATTTATTTGCTCTTCCAAAGACTATTTTCTGTGCTTTGGCGTTTTAATCAATCCATAAAGTAAAATTACCTAATTATATCCAAACCAACAAATAACACAGTGAAAATGTCATTCTTAAGAGTATTTCATATATAAAATCTTGCACATAAATGTTACATTTTATGCCATAGCTTCATAAATAAAGTGGGTAATGTTTGTTTAAATTTAAATGACAGCAAAAGGCTGGGTTACAGTCAAAGGAATACCTATTGCTTCATTTATGTAATTATCTTTTCTTTCTTCCACTATATTTGGGGCTTTCTAAGCATTAAATATGTATTGCAGTTGGGAAATGACCAGGTAATTGCTAATGAAGACTACTGAATTTTATAAAACTAAAGTTATCAATTCATATACTTGCACTCATAGACCTTACTTCTCTAACTTAGTTAAGCTTTTTAAGGAAAAATTTACTTTGCTATGCCCAGAGACAGTGAGCCAAAAAAATTTCTTATCATCAATCTGCCTTAACATCAAATGTGCACAAGGATACTTTAAAAAATCTTAATTTCCTAAATGATTCCCTATTCTGTCCCTTTCCTACTTAAGCAATTTTGTAAGGATAAGGGAAAGGAGAATAAAAAAACTAGGTTAAAATTTTTAAAACAATACAAAAAATGGCAGGTTCTTCACTCTACTTACGCTGTTAAACAGTTGTATATCACATCACTTCGTGAGTCTTAAATGAAAGATCAAGTGTCAAATGTAACTTGGGTAAGAAAAAGTGAACTGTGCTCCTTAGAAAACTTTGTTATTTGAAAACACATTCACTAAATCAGGACTACAGTTGTCAAACTATAGTTCTCAAGATATTTTATTGCAGTGCTTGAAGGGCCCCATCCATGTTCTTTCAGCTTAAAACTTTCATTTTCACTGTTTCAGAAATTTCAATTTTAAAAATCCACAAGCCCAAATGTGCAAGTTTTAATATTAGTGTTTATGCATAATAGTTTATTTACTTATTCCACCAACTAAACTAGGTAGATCTCAAAATCTACTTTTCCAATTTCTGTGCATATGCGGCATTTGTCTCATTGATCATGTATTTGTAGTTCTGCACTGTGCTTTTATAAAAATTCACTCCTGTGCATATCTGTTCACCTAAAATTATATAACCAAGTACATTATTTTGGCATGTGTCTCACTAAATAAAATGCCAGAAAGTTCAAACACATCTACTCAGCCTATGCTCTTAAAAAGGTATGGCTTAAAGAGTTGGCTCCACAATAAGTGTGAACATGAAACATATTCTACAATAATAATACTGTGTTATGACTGTTTTCATGATTATTAGGAATATATGAGTCATCTGATTTTTAAGTAAAGGAATGGGTTCAATCTATATAATCTGGGCCAAAATTTACCACACTTAAAACTGCAGAGAGAATGTGAGAAGTTTGAATTTGGTTCTCAACATGCAAAATGTAATTTTGACTGTTTTGAAACTCTGAGTAAATCTAACAGATAAGCACCAAAGTATCTTTGGGATTTTGTTTTTGTTTTGTTTTTCTAATGGCACTGTTTAATAAATCAATATCAGAAGTGCACTCTACCAAACAGACTTTCAAACTGCTCAAGGAACATTAGTAATAATAATAATAATAATAATGACAGTGTCATCATTGCTATTAATAGCAGTTATCATTTAATAATTATTACTTCCTCAGGCATTGCATAAAGTGCTTTACATATCAAAAACTTGAAAAAGGAGAAAATAGGTGGCATATTCTTTCAAAGTTATATGGAGACAAAGGCCACTTAAGATTATCTAGGTCACTGATTCTCAACGAGGGCCAACTTTGCCCCCCCAGGAAACACATGACAATTCAGGAGACATTTTTTGTTGCCACTACTGGGGAGTGGGAGGGTGTACTGGCATCTAGTGGGTGGAAGATGGAGATGCTACTGAAAGTCCTATAATACACAGAACAGCATACCACAACAAAGAATTATCCCAAAATGTTGACAGTGCCAAGGTTAAAAAATCCTGATTTAGGATAATGTACTTCAACTCACTACTTGCTATTGATTAAAAATCCCAGATTTAGTGAAGTTATATGCTTACATATAGATTTTTATCCAGTAGAGAAGATAACCACAAAGATTAATAAATTCATGCTCTTGTTGGACATTAACAAGTTTCTTATCTAACTTAGCAATCTTATGTTAAATGCCTATATATATGCCTATGCCTATAAATATCTAGATTCACAAATGCACTCAGAGGGTTTAACACAAAATTGACTCTTTCACTGAAAGTGAGCAAAATATAATTTGTGACACATGTTTACTTTATATTTGCCTAAGAGTAATAACTTTCCTTTTTTTTTGAAAATCATACACTAACACATGTGTTTGGCTTATTTAATCTAAATTCCTCACAAAGTAAAAACCATTACAAAGTCCATTTGATAAATAAGGAACCCAACACCTGGAGAGTTAATTTATCCAACATGTCACAGGACACAGAGAAAAGAATCATGTCTGACTCCAAAGCCCATTTTCAACAATTAGTAAATGCAAATAATGGTTAGATATTTAGTGAGGCAACTTTGAAATTCATAGTCCATAATACTCTTTCTAGCTGCTAGAATGACAATTAAAGACTGTAAGGAAAGTTTGAAAACATAATATTATAAGGTAAGTTGGAATTACCTCAATACTGTGTAACCAAAGTAGAAAACAAATGCTGAATCTAATAATATTAAAATGTTTGTATTCAAAACTGCCTTTTTGTTTACATCTATAATAAGCAAATATTACAAATCTGAACTTATAAGTAAATATATGATAATAAAATACTATTTCTATTATATATTTCAGTTCCATGTTTAAGATATCACTTTCATTAAAAATTTTAGAAAAAGGGGTGAGGGGTTAAATCACAGAGGAGTACTCTTTTATCTATCAACCAACCACTCTTTTACCTATCACATCAACAAGATATCAGAGTTTAATATTACACACAAAAAAATACATTATATAATTTAAAACAAACTCTCATTGCTAAAAAAAATGCTGTTACTAAATTAATATCATACTACCAGGGTGAGCTAACAAAATTTTCTTTATCTTATTAAGTCCACAAGAAAAAGCTAAACTCGTAGACCAGCGTATCTTAAATGATCAAGGTTATGCATTTTTTTCAGACCCCTAGATGATTCTGTTATGTTTCTGTCCCCTATCACTTTGAAAACATTAAGACAGATCCATCTACCACTAAGGACAGTACTAGCCTCTTTTTTTAATAAATATAAACAAGTATAATTCCTACAAAGAGTTATCACATCTAAAGATCAGAACTTTATTTCTTAAAGAGTATCTGAATTTAATTTTAAAATTTGCCAATAAACAACAATACAATAAGAATATCTGCTAAGATATGGCACTATTTACCAAGATTCTTTATATATGCTTTATACATAGCTTATTAATGTTAACAATCTTAATGCTGAGTAAATAAGTTATAGATTATAACCAGTTGATATAACATCTGAGTTTCCAAGGTAATGGCTCATACATGAAGAGTGAATGGGCATTCACTGATAATTTCAACATTAGAAGCTATTCCCAACAGGAGTTCCTAATCATTCTTATAGTGAAGAAAGTGCAGCTAGATCTCCATTCTGTAAGAATGCCAAATGGGATTCAAGTGGTTAATGGAGTTAAAGAAACACTTTTTCTTAAATCAAACAAAGGAAGACTTAACTCTGAGGTTTTGGGTTTTTGCTTTCTCTTACAAAAAGCAGACATACAGAGGAATAACATCATATACCTATGAATCTGCAAACAATTTTTCTGGCAGAGAGTAGTCCAATATAATGTGGATATTTCTGTTATAAGAAGGCTTATAAAGTTGATTAGCAAAGGTACTATATAATACTGATCAGATACATTTTGCTATAATATTAAAATGCTATGGTCAGACAAAATGTTGAAATTTCAATGAAATTAAATCTGAAAATTTAAACTAGTGTCAAATCAAATATCATATTTAAATTAAATGAAAACTAAAACTAATGTCAAATCAAGTATCATATTCACTCTTGCTCAAACTACAGTACCTTGACGGCTTTTACCTACAGAATTTCAATAGCTATCACAGCTGAAGCAGCCAATTAGCAGAAATGAACAAATTAAACTGTTACTTCACATGATTTCAAATGGGGCAAATATGCACGTTACAAACTGAACCACGAAGTCTCAGTGTACATGGCCAAAATGGAGACTGTGATGGTGGAATTATATGAGCACCAACAAATAAATGCAGTTTGCTATTTATTACTTATTAAGCAGTTCTAAAAGGAAACCATCTCAAAAACCCTAATCTGAATACAAGAAAAAAATAAGTAAAAAGAGTTCTGCTAATGATACTGCTCATGGTAACAAAAAGAAAAGCTATTATCTTTTCTAGCAAAAAGATGAAACTGAGCTCATTATTACTTAGTTCTTACAGCTATGTATTTAGGTATTTTTAAACTTAAAAAAATTAAACTCATGGAAGAGACAAAACTTTATTATGAATCTGCAACTCTAACTTAGTAAATAAATATTATCAACGGGTCAATGACAAAATAAAAACAGAGATCAAGCAATATATGAGACAAATGAAAAAACAACTCAACACCCAAAAATCTGTAGGATGCAGTGAAGGCTGTTCTAAGAGGAAAGTATATTGTGATACAGGCTTACATCAAAGAAAGAAAAATGATCCCACATAAACAGTCTAAACTCACAATGCAACTAGAAAAAGAAAAAATGAAGCCCAAAGTCAGTAAAAGGAGGGACATAATAAGGATCAGAGCAGAAATAAATAAAATTGAGAAGAATAAAACAATAGAAAGAATCAATGAAACAAGGAGGTGGTACTTGGGAAAATAAACAAAATAGATAAACCACTAGTCAGACTTAGCAAGAAAAAAAGAGTCTACACACATAAACAGAATGAGAGATGAGAAAGGAAATCTCACAATGGACACCACAGAAATACAAAGAATTATTACAGAGTACTATGAAAAATTATATGTTAACAAACTGGATAACCTAGAAGAAATGGACAACTTTCTAGAAAAATACAACCTTCTAATACTGACCCAGGAAGAAACAGAAAATCTGAATAGAACAAGAAATTGAATTGGTTATCAAAAAACTACACCTAAGAACAAAATGCCTGGACCAGATGGTTTCACTGCTGAATTTTATCAAACATTTAGAGAAGACCTAATATCCATCTTTCTTAAAGTTTCTAAAGTAGAATAGGAGGGAATACTTCCAAACTCATTCTATGAGGCCAGCATCACTCTAATACCAAAACCAGGCAAAGACCCTACAAAAAAAGAAAATTACAGATCAATATCCCTGATGAACACAGATACAAAATTACTCAACAAAGCAGCAAACCAAATTTAAAAATACATGAAAAGGATCATCCATCATGATCAAGTAGGATTTATTCCAGGGATGCAAAGATGGCACAATATTTGAAAACCCATCAACTTCATATACACATCAACAATAAGAAGGACAAAAATCACATGATCATCTCCATAGATGCTGAAAAAGCATTACACAAAATTCAACATTCATTCATGATAAAAACTCTTGACAAAATGGGTATAGATGGTATGATATTTGACATAAAAAACCATGAAGAATCCACCACAAAACTACTAGAATAACTGTATTCAGCAAAGTTGCAGGATACAAAATTAACACATAGGAATGTTGCATTCCTAAATCCTAATGATGAACTAGCAGAAAGAGAAATCAGGAAAACAATTCCATTCATAATTGCATCAAAAAGAATAAAATACCTAGGAATAAACCTAACCAAGAAGGTGAAAGACCTATACCCTGAAAACTACAAGACACTCATGAAAGAAATTAAAGAAGATACCAATAAATGGAAATACATCCTGTGCTCATGGATAGGAAGAATTAATATTGTCAAAATGGCCATCCTGTCTAAAGCACACTACAGATTCAATGCAATCCCTATCAAAATACTGAGAGCATTCTTCAATGAACTAGAACAAACTGTTCTCAAATCCATATGGAACCACAAAAGACCCCAAATAGCCAAAGCAATCCTGAGAAGGACTAATAAAGCTGGGGGATTATACTCCCCAACTTCAAGCTCTATTACAAAGTCACAGTAGTCAAAACAATTTGGTAGTGACACAAGAACAGACTCATAGATTAATGGAACAGAAGAGAGAGAGCCCAGATATAAACCCAAACATATATGGCCAATTAATATGATAAAAGAGCCATGGATATACAATGGGGAACTGACAGCCTCTTTTATGAAACTGGGTTATTGTCTAACTTCATACAGAAAAGTAAACTCAAAATGGATCAAAGACCTGAGTGTAAGTCATGAAAGCATAAAACTTAGAAGAAAACATAGGCAAAAATCTCTTGAATATAAACATGAGCAACTTTTTCCTGAACACATCTCCTTGAGTAAGGGAAACAAAAATGAACTAACGGGACTACATCAAACTAAAAAGCTTCTGTACAGCAAAGGACACCATCAACAGAACAAAAAGGCATCCTACCGTATGGGAGAATACATTCATAAATGACATATCCGATAAGGGGTTAACATCCAAAATACATAAAGAAATTACACGCCTCAACACCCAAAAAGCAAACAACCCAATTAAAAAATGGACTGAGGATCGGAACAGACACTTCTCCAAAGAAGAAATTCAGATGGCCAACAGGCACATAAAAAGATGCTCCACATCACTAATCATCAGGGAAATGCAAATTAAAACCTTAATGAGGTATCACCTCACACCAGTTAGAATGGCCAACATACAAACAACAAAGAACAGCAAATGCTGGTGAGGATGCGGAGAAAGGGGAACCCTCCTCCACTGCTGGTCAGAATATAAGCTAGTTCGACCATTGTGGAAAGCAATATGTGGGTTCCTCAAAAAACTAAAAATGAAATACCGTTTGACCCAGGAATTGCACCCCTAGGAATTTACCCAAAGAAATTAAGAACCCAGATTCAAAAAGACATGTGCACCCCTATGTTTATCACAGCACTATTTACAATAGCCAAGACATGGAGGCAACCTAAGTGTCCATCAGTAGATGAATGGGTAAAGAAGAGGTGGTACATATACACAATGGAATATTATTCAGCCATAAGAAGAAAAAAATCCTACCATTTGCAACAACATGGATGGAGCTAGAGGGTATTATACTCAGTGAAATAAGCCAGGCGGAGAAAGACAAGTACCAAATGATTTCACTCACTTGTGGAGTATAACAACAAAGCAAAAACTGAAGGAACAGAACAGCAGCAAACTCACAGATCCCAAGAAGGGACAAGCAGTTACCAAAGGGAAAGCAGGTGGGGAGGGCAGGAGGGCAGGCGGGAAAGGAGGGAGAATAGTATTTAGTGGTATTACAATTAGCACACATAATGTAGCGGGGACAGCAGGGAAGCCAGTATAGCACAGAGAAGACAAGAAGTGACTCTATAGCGGCTTACTATGCTGATGGAGAGTGACTGCAATGGGGTTTGGGTGGGGACTTGATAATATGGGTGAATGTAGTAACCCCAATGTTGCTTATATGAAACCTTTATAAGATTGTATGTCAATGATACCTTAACAGATTAGACATGAGAGAATATGAGTGAACTTGAAATCGTAGCAATATAAATGATCTAGAGTGATAAAGAGAAAAAATAAAACAAGTAAAAATACATACAGCCACAGTGAACTACAAGAGAATATCAAGAAATATAACACACACGTAACTGAAATTGGAGAGGGAGAAGATGAAATCAGAAAAACATTTTTTTAAATAGCAAAAATTTTTCGAAGTTTGTTAAAAACTAACTGTAAACTCACTGCTCTAAGAGGTTTAGCAAATTCCAAGCAGAATACACACAATCACGTCTATCCATACACACAAAACAACACACAAAACCATCAAATGACTAAAAAACTGTCAAAAGGAGAGAAATTACACAGAGGAAAAGAGAAACATTATATACAGGAAAAGAAAGATAAGAACCATAGCATACTTCTCACTAGAAACAGTACAAGCAAGTTCTTTAAATAAAAAGTGTTGAAAGAAAAAAAAAACCTGTCAAACTACGATTTTATATTCATCAAAAATATTAAAAAGTAAAGGCAAAGTACTTTTCAGGGAAACAAAAACCTGAGAATTTATCACTAGACTCCATTTCAACAATTGTTAAAGAAGGTCTTCATTCTAAAAAAAAAATTCAGATTATCTACAGAATATAATGAAGACCATAAAAAGTGGCAAATATTTGAGTGAATATTAAACACTTTATTCCTGATTTTTAAATTTCTTTAGAAGATAACATTAAATTCAACTCCTAGAAAATAACTTAAGAGAAATTCCATGTGACATTGGGTTTGACGATAACTCTTTAGATATATCATCAAAAACGTGAACTGTGAAAGAGAAAATACTAAGTTGGATTTTATTAATATTAAAAACTTATGCTCTTGCAAAAGATCTTGTTCATATAATGAAAAGACAAGACATAGACCAAGAGAAAATATTTGCAAAACATTTGCTTGATAAAAGATTAGTAGCCAAAATATAAGGGAACTCTTCAAAATTAGTAATATGAAAACAGCAAAAAACAAATTTATTGGAAGATTTGAATAGACACTTTACCAAAGAATATATACAGATGGCAAAACAGTATATGAAAAGATGCTCAACATCCATGTGCATTAGGAAATTAAAAAATACAGTGAGATATTATGACACACCTAACAGAATGACTAAAATGCAATACAGTGACACCACCATAATCTGATGAGTATGAGGAGTAACAGGACTCTAATTCTTATTCACTGCTGGTAGGAATGCAAAACAGCACAGCCCTTTTAGAAGACAGTTTGGCGGTTTCTTACAAAACTAAACATACTCTTACCATACAATCCAGCAATCGATTCCTTGATATATACCCAAATATTTAAAAAACTTAAATCCACACAAAACCTGATGTCTATAACAACTTTATTCATAATTGCCAAAACTTAGAAGTAGCCAAGATGCCTTTCAATTAGGTGACTGGATAAACAATAAACTGTTTACTGTTGGTACATGCAAACAATGGAATCTTATCAGTGATAAAAAGAAATGTGCCATCAAGCCACCAAAAGATAAAAGAAAACTTAAATGCACGTTAGTAAGTGAAGGAAACCAAACTGAAAAGTCTATATACTATGTAATTATAATGAAATGATATTCTGGAAAAGGCAAACCCATGGACACAGAATAAAGATCAGTAGTTGCCAGGGGTGCAGGTGGAACACCAGGGACTTTTAGGGCAGTGAAACTATTCTGTATGATAAATGTACCAACATGGGTTTGGTAACTGTAACTCAGAACTTTCTTCTCTTTCAATTTTTTTTGTAAACTGCTCTAAAATATAAAATCTATTAATTTAAAAGGAAAAAGATAATGTTCTTTTTAAAAAAATAATAGACAATTGTTTACAAGATTTATAGTACATGTATAAGTAAATATGGTAACAGCAGCAACAAAGGGGGCAGAAATTGAAGGCACTACTACAAGGTGATTCACACTGTATGTGAAGGGGTATGATATTTCAAAGTGAAGGATGGTAACTTAAAGACGCAAACTGTGAATCTTAAGACTCTAGGGTCTGTAACAACAAATGAAACAATAAAGCAAACAGGTATAGCTAATACACCGACAGTTGAAGATAAAATGTAATCACAAAAAAAAACCTCCATTGCAAAAGAAGGCAATAAAAGGAAAAAACAGAGAACAGGTGGGACAAATGTTAAACAAGTATTAAGATGGTAGATTTAAAACCAACTATATTAATAATTTTATGAAATATAATTTGTCAAAATGTGTCCATCACGTGGGACATTCAAAGCTACAATGTCTGATAGTCCCAATCATATTTTTGAAATATCAGAATGCCAAAAATTATAAACACTGCTTATTTACATTGTACAAAATTTCCAATTCACTTAATAATTTTTTTCCATATGGATTTATAAACTGAAGAAAGTAAACAATTACAGTGTGATAAGCACTAAAAAGGAAACAGTGTGTGTGGTCAAGGAGAACAGGCAAGATTTTACTTAAAGAAGGCCTCTGAGAGGTGTCATTTAGTTGAAACATAAAAGATTAGAAGGTTGACATGTAAAAATTAAGAAAAGGAGCATTCAGGCAGTAGGAGTGCCTGATCCAAATGTAGGGTAAGTTCAGGATCTGAAAGAAGGCCAGCATGACTAGAGCAAAGCAGAAAAAAGTAGGTCAAGTAAGAGAGATGGTCAGGGTCTAGCTCATGTAGGATCTAGTGTTTCAGAGTAAGCATAGTCTAACTGGAATTATGAGTCATTTAGAAGGTTTTAAGCAAGGGAAAGATGAGACTCTGATTTAGATTTTTTTCCCACTTTGGTTTATGTGGAGAATGGGTTATATACATATAGGCAACAGTGGAAGCAGAGGTAACTACTAGGAACTTGGGTCTAGGTAAGAAATGATGGGGGCTTAGACAAAGGTGTTAATACCATTGATAAGAAGAAAAGTGGTTATGGTTACATTTTAAAGATAGAGTAAAGAGAGTTTACTGAGGAAGTGGATGTCAGGGTAAAAGAAAAGAAAACAGAATAATTCCAAGGTTTCTAGCTTGAGAAAGATTTTAAAGCAACAAAGATAAAAATGCTTCAATAAGCAATTACAAATCTGCTTGAAACAAATGAATAGAAAGTCACAGAAAATGAATAAAGAACTAAATGGAAAGGGTAGCACTTAAGTATAGTAAACAAAATGGAATTTTACAATCTGAACAGAGAAAAAAGTAGACAAAAACATAACAAAATAAAAAGAGCCTCAGAGACCTGCAGGACTATTAAAAAAGATATAACATCTATGTCACCTGAGGCCTAGAGAGTACAGAGAAGAAAAAAATGGCGCTAGAAAAGTACACGAAGAAATAATGAAAGATATAAGAAGCTGTAAGAACCCAAAGACATTTATACCAAGGCACAGCACAATCTCCTAGGAAAAAAAAAGAAAAGGAAAGAGAAAAAATCATGAAGTGCCCAGAGAGAAACAAGACATTACTTCTAGGTGAAAAACAATTTCCATGATGGCAGATTTCTTATTAGAAAACATGGAGGCCAGAGGTAGTGCACTACTGTTCAACTGCTGAAGGAAAAGAACGGTCTATATTCCCATGGCTAATGGTTCAGAATCCTCTAGCATAAATCCTTCAGGAATGAAAGGGAAAGCATTCCAAAATGAAAGAAAAAACTGTCACCAGAAGACCTGCCCTAAAAAACAGCTAACAGGAGTTTTCTAAAGAAAGAAATGAAATAAAAGATGGAACTTTGGAGTATTAGGAATAAAGAAAGAACAAGGTACACAAAAATATAATAAATACAACACTTTCTTTCTACTGAGCTTTCTGAATTATGTTTGCTAGCTGAAGTAAAAACTGTTTTGTTTCTACAGATATGTAGAATTTTGGTTCTACAGATATGTAGAATACCTAAAACAATTATATTACATATGGGGAAGGATAAAGGGATGTAAAGAGAGGTAAAGTTTCTATATTTCACTTGAACTGCTAAATGATGACATCAGTAGATTATGGTAAGTGATGTATATATAACGTAATACCCACAGTAACTATTACAAAGCCTATATAAAGAGAGACACTCAAAACCATTATAGGGAGAGGTGGTTCAAGATGGCAGTATACGGCAATCCTCAACTTACCTATTCCCATGGACACATCAAACTTACAACTACATATAGAACAATTCCCTCTGAAAAAGACCTGAAAATTAGCCAAAGAGCTCCTCTACAACAAAGGAGAAAAGGGCCATGGGAAAGGAAGATGTATCAGCAAAATCTCCATCCCCAGTATGGAGACCCCAAATTCAGAGGGATCTCAAAAATCCCTTCTACCTGAGGAGGAAGGGCTTCCTGCCCCACATCAGGTATCCCAATGCTTGGGACCTGCATCAAAAAGATGAGCCCCCAAAACACCTGGCTTTGAAAACCAGTGTGGTTTATGTCCAGGTGACCCATAAGGCTGTGGAAAATAGAGATTCCACTCTTAAAGAGCTTAGTTACAGACTCACTCACCAGGGGTCCAGGGCAAAACCAGCAGTTTGAAAAATGCTAAGACCATAAATGAAGGAGATTTATTTGCTAATTTTAAAGCAACTGCTAGAGGGCAGAAGCTTGCTAGGACTATTTCCAGGAAAGGAAATGGCATGGTAGGCACCATTTTCACAATCTCCCTCTACAGCAGTAGCCTCATATGCACAAGGAATACATTCCAACACCCCCAGTGAATACCTAAAACTATGAATAGTACCAAACCATATATATATATACTATGTTTCTTCCTTTCACAGATATGACAAAGCTTAACTTATATATTAGGCACAATAAGAGATTAATAACTAGTTATAAAATACAACAATTTTGACTATATTCTATAGTAAAATTATGTGAATGTGAGCTCTCTCTCTGAGTATCTTATTGCACTATACTCACCCTTCCTGTGGTATGAGATGATAAAATGCCTAAGTGATGAGATGAAGTGAGGTAAATGACATGGGCACTGGGACATAGTATTAGGCTACTATTGGCCTTCTTATCACACAATGGAAGAAGATGATCTTTGTCCAATCAGAGTTGACCACAGTTAACTGAATATGTGGAATGCAAAAACAGATAAGGGGAGACTACTATATCTTGCTAACACTGGTGTGCCTAACTCCTGTGCTTGCCCTAGGCCTCGCTAAAGCTGCCTGGCACATGCAGTTTCACAGGCACTCCATGAGTGCCTGGCTCTGGTGACCAAGGGGGTTTGTGTTTCTGGGCCTCACTGGTCTGAAATAATCAGAGAGAGAGCTCTTGACAGGCTACCACCCACAAGGCACTGAACAGACAACAGGATAAAGCACACCCCTAGTTTTCCTGTGAAAAAGGTCTATTTACTTGTTCTGGAGCTTCGTCTTGAGGGGCAGGCTTCAGACTTACCACATATATAGAGCTACAGAAGCACTCTCTGGAAATGTATGCTGGGGGACTTTGCACTGTCCGGTAGCCTCACCACAGCTTGCCAGCACTTCCCAGGAAGAAGCTCATATATACTCATCTGGAGATCTGATTTTTTTTCTTCCAACTGTCAGCAAGGGGACATCTCCATATCATCTGGTCTGGAAACCAACAGGGTTTATTATTGTGATCCCACAGGATGGTACATATTTGCATGCTTTAAAAAAAGCTGCTGTCTGAGGGCCAAGCTTCCAATCAGCCTGAAATCAGGTACTGACTAGATTCCTCCCTGTGGAACACTGACAGGTCTTGGCACACTCTCAACAACTGGGACCTATCAAGAATGAATCAGGTTGGTTAGCCAATCATAAAGATTTGAGAGATAACCAAGAGCTAGGGCAAGGCTAAATAGTAAAGTTCAATGATAAGGTTCATCTCTATATAAGTCTTTCCTTCAAGATTGGGAGAGACAGCTGTTTCACCTAATAGATAGAAACAAACATGGAGAGTAAAGCAAAATGAGGTAACAGAGAAATATGTTCCACTGAAAGAACAAGATAAAACCACAGGAAAAAACCTTAATGAAATGGAGATAAGTAATTTACCTGCTAAAGTGTGCAAAGTAATGGTCACAAAGATACCTATCAAACGGGAGAAGGATGGATGAACACAGAACTTCAACAGAGATGGAAAATATAAGAAAATATCAAACAGAAGTCACACAGCTGAAGAATACAATAACTGAATTAAAAAATACACTAGTGAGATTCATTAGTAGACTAGATGATGCAGAAGAAAGGATCAGTGACCTTGAAGACAAGGCAGTGGAACTCACCCAGAGAAGCAAATAGAAAAAAGAATGAAAATAGGTTAAGGTATGAATGGGACAACATTAAACAGAATAACATTAGCATTAAGGGTGTCTCAGTAAAAGAAAGAAAGAGAGACAGGGGTAGAAAACGTCTTTGAAGAAAAAATAGCCAAAAACTTCCCCAACTTAGGGAAAGAAACAGACACCCAGACCCAGGAAACTGGAAGAATGTTAACTGATATACAAAATAAAATGTAAAGTATAACATCAAAAACATAAAATGTGGGGTGGGAAGGGTAAAAATGTAGAGTTTTAGACTGTGTTCACAATGAACTTGCTATCAACTTAAAATGGCTGTTTTTCATACACAGGCTATTATATAGTGAGCCTCATGATTACCACAAAGCAAAAACTTACAATAGATACAAAAAAGATAATGAGAGAAGCATGTAAATATAACACTGAAGACAAGTCATCAAATTGCAAGGGAAGAAAGAATGACAGTAAACAGAGAGGAACTCCAAAAAAACAGAAAACAACAAAAATAGCAGTAAACAAATGCCTATCAATAATTACTTTAAATGTAACTGGACTAAATTCTCCAATCAAAGGACAGAGTAGCTCAATCCATAAAAGAACCAAGACTCATTTATATGCTGCATACAAAAGACTTACTTCAGATATAAGAACACACACAGACTGAAAGTGAAGGGGTAGAGAAAGATGTTTCATGCAAATGGACACCAGAAGAAAGCTGAGTGGTATCCACACTTACAGATAAAACACTTAAAGATGAACACTGTAATAAAAGGGAAAGATGAGCAATACATAATGATAAAGGGGTCACTCTAACAAGATATGACATTTCTAAGTATTTTTGCACACAACATAGGAGCACCTAAATATAGAAAACAAATTTCAATAGAGGCAAAGGGAGAAAGTGACAGCAATACACCAATAGTTGGGGCTTTAGTAGCCCACTAAATACACTAAATAAATAAGTACATCAATAGATAGATCATCTGGACAGAAAATCAGAAAGGAACCATCAGCTCTAAACGACATAAGAAAGCTGGACTTAATATACACAGAACATTTCATCTAAGAGCAGATGAATACACATTCTTTTCAAGGGTACGTGGAATATTCTGCAGGGCTGATCATATGTTAGGCTACACAACAAGTCACAATACACTTAAGACTAAAATCATATTAAGTGTCTCTTTTGATAACAGTATGGACTAGAAATGAGTTACAAAGAACACTGGAAAACCCACAAATGTGGAGATTAAACAACATGCTAGTTAACAACCAACAGGTCAACAAAGAAATCAAAGGACAAACAAAACCTCAAGGCAAATGAAAATAGAAATATAGCTGACCCCTGAACAACACGGACTTAAACTGTACAGGTCCACTTGTATCTTTATTTTTCAATAAATATATAGGAAAAACATTTTTAGATTTCAAACAATGTGAAAAAACATTTTCTTTTCTTTAGCTTCCTGTATTATAAGAATACAGAATATAATACATAAAAAATATGTTAACTATTTATGTTATCAGCAAAATTTCTCATCAACAATAAGCTACTAGTTATATTTTGAGGAAGTAAAAAATTATACATGGATTTCTTATTCTGCATGGGTTTACACCAATACCTGGTGTTGTGCAAGGGTCAACTGTACATACCAAAATCTACAGATGCAGCAAAGTAGTTCTAAGAAGTTCACAGCAATACAGGACTGCCTTAAGAAACAAGAAAAATATCAAACCATCTAACTTACATGTAAAGAAACTAGAAAAGGAGGCGCTCAAGATGGTGGCGTGAGTAGGGAGGCAGAAATCTCCTCCCCAAACCACATATATTTTTGAAAATACAGCAAATACAACTATTCCTAAAAGAGAGACCAGAAGATACAGTACAACAGCCAGGGTACATCTACATCTGCCAGAACTCAGCATCTCACGAAAAGGGTAAGATACAAAGCCAGGGCCCAGCTGGACCTATGCACTTCCCAACCCCAGTTCACCAGCGGGAAGAAAAGAATCAGAGTGGGGAGGGAGTGGAAGCATAGGACTGCTAAATAACCAGCCCTAGTAATCTGCACTGGAAGCACAGACACACATTGCATGGTGTACTGGATATTAGAGAAATGGAAAAGTAAAATCCAAGATGGAGACTGCAAGCGGGTCCCTACAGCCAGCTCCCCTGGGACAAAAGAAAAGCCGGCGCTTTACAAGTCTTAAAGGGACAAGGGCTTAACAGATTGACAAAATCGTCCTGGCATACTAAGCCCAGCAGGCTGGGAATCTTATAGAACTTCAGGCATCCTAAACCCCTGGGAGGCAACGCAGCTCTGAAGCCCATCATGGTGATAAGCAGCCTGCCATTCATTCCCCACCCCCGGCCGGTGCTGCAAGCAAACCGGCTGACCTGTCACTGCTGCAGAGCAGCCAGGGACCAGCACCACCCACAGCAACCACACAGAGTCTTCTCCCAGTGTGCAGCTAACTGGGACAGACCCAGAGGCTGCCGCCAGCAAGCAATTGCCCGGTACAGGCAGAGGAAGCCGGCACAAGGTCCGGAACACACAAAGGGGCACCTTCTTCCAGGAGAACACACCTTGAGCATCTGTGACCCCCCACAGTGCCCTAGGCTATCCCGAGGGCAGCCCAGACCACAGCAGCACAGGGGATTAACCCAGAGACTGCTCTCTGTGTGCGGGTAACTGACAAAGGCAGCAGAAAAGGGTAAGGCAACCAGCAAGCAGGAAGGGACTTTGTTCTCTCAGCTGACACATGCACCACCTGCCGGAGAGCACTTCTATCACCATGTAAAGGCAGAAGAATCTGGTCCAGTCAAAAATTACTCAAACAATGGCACAGAGGGGGCATGGCAAGATAGATATAACCAAACTTCCTGAAAAAGAATTCAAAATAAAAGTCATAAGCATGCTGATGACCTGCAGAGAAATATGCAAGAGCTAAAGGATGAAGTCCAGAGGGAGATAACAGAAATGAAACAATCAACAGAAAGACTTAAGAGCAGACTGGATGAGGTGCAAGAGATTGTTAATGGAATAGAAATCAGAGAACAGGAATACAGAGAAGCTAAGGCAGAGAGAGATAAAATTATCATTAGGAATGAAAGAATATTAAGAGAACTGTGTGACCAATCCAAAAGAAACAATATTTGCAATATAGGGGTACCAGAAGAAGGAGAGAGAGAAAAAGGGATAGAATGTGTCTTTGAAGAAATAATTGCAGAAAACTTCCCCAAGCAGGGAAAGGAAATAGTTTATCAGACCATGGAAGCCCACAGATCTCCCAACACAAGGGACCCAAGGAGGACAATACCAAGACATTTAATACTTAAAATGGCAAAGATCAAGGACAAGGACAGAGTATTAAAGGAAGCCAGAGAGAGAAAAAAGGTCACCTACAAAGGAAAACCCATCAGGCTATCATCAGACTTCTCAACAGAAACTTACAGGCCTGAAGAGAATGGCATGGTATCTTTAATGCAATGAAACAGAAGGGCCTTGAACCAAGAATACTGTATCCACCACGATTATCATTTAAATATGAAGGAGGGATTAAACAATTCCCAGACAAGCAAAAGTTGAGGGAATTTGCCTCCCAAAAACCACCTCTACAGGTTATTTTAGAGGGATTGCTCTAGATGGAAGCACTCCTAAGACTAAATAGATGTCACCAGAGAAAATAAAATCACAGCAAAGAAAGCAGACCAACCAAATACTAACTAAAGGTAAAAAATATAATCAACCACTCACAAAAGCAGTCAAAGGAAACAGAAAAGAGCACAGAATAAAACACCTAACATATAGAATGGAGAAGGAGGAATCGGACGGGAGAGAAATAAAAGAATCATCAGACTATGTGTATAATAGCTCAATAAGCGAGTTAATTTAGACAGTTAAGATAGTAAAGAAGCTAAGCTTGAACTTTTGGTAAACACGAATCTAAAGCCTGCAATGGCAATAAGTACATACCTTTCAATAATCACCCTAAATGTAAATGGACTGAATGCACCAATCAAAAGACACAGAGTAATAGAATGGATAAAAAAGCAAGACCCATCTATATGCTGCTTACAAGAGACTCACCTCAAACCCAAAGACATACACAGACTAAAAATGTCAAGGGATGGAAAAAGATACTTCATGCACACAATGATAAAGAAGCAGGTGTTGCAGTACTTGTATCAGACAAAATAGACTTCAAAACAAAGAAAGTAATAAGAGAGAAAGAAGGACATTATGTAATGATAAAGAGGTCAGTCCAACAAGAAGATATAACCATTATAAATACATATGCACCCAATACAGGAGTACCAACATATGTGAAACAAGTGCTAACAGAATTAAAGGAGGAAACAGAATGCAGTGCATTTGTTCTAGGAGACTTCAACACACCACTCACTCCAAAGGACAGATACGCCAGATAAAAAATAAGTAAGGACACAGACGCACTGAACAAAACACCAGAGCAGATAGACTTAACAGACATCTGCAGAACTCTACACCCAAAAGCAGCAGCAGGATACACATTCTTCTCAAGTGCACAGGGAACATTCTCCAGAATAGACCACATACTAGACCACGAAAAGAGCCTCAGTAAATTCAAAAAGATTGAAATTCTACCTGTCAACTTCTCAGATCACAAAGGTACAAAACTAGAAATAAATTGTACAAAGAAAACAAAAGGCTCACAAACACATGGAGGCTTAACAACATGCTCAATAACCAATTTAAAACAGAGATCAAGTATTATATGGCAACAAATGACCACAGCAGCACAAAGCCCCAACTTATGTGGGATGCAGCAAAGGCAGTTCTAAGAGGAAAATATACAGCAATCAAGGCCTATTTAAAGAAGGAAGAACAATCCCAAACGAATAGTCTAAAGTCACAATTACTAAAACTGGAAAAAGAAGAACAAATGAGACCCAAAGTCAGCAGAAGGAAGGACATAATAAAGATCAGAGAAGAAATAAATAAATTTGAGAAGAATAAAACAATAGGAAAAAAATCAATGAAACCAAGAGCTGGTTCTTTGAGAAAACAAACAAAATAGATAAACCCCTAGCCAGACTTATTAAGAGAAAAAGAGAATCTACACACACAAACAGGATCAGAAACGAGAAAGGAAAAAATCATGATGCACCCCACAGAAATACAAAGAATTATTAAGAGAATACTATGAAAACCTATATGCTAACAAGCTGGTAAACCTAGAAGAAATGGACAACTCCCTAGAAAAATACAACCTCCCAAGACTGACCAAGGAAGAAACAGAAAATCTAAACAGACCAATTACCAGCTACAAAATTGAATCAGTAATCAAGAACTACCAAGAACAAAACTCCCGGTCCAGATAGATTCACTGCTGACTTTTATCAGACATATAGAGGAGATATAATACCCATTCCCCTTAAAATTTTCCAAAATATACAAGAGGAGGGAATACTTTCAAACTCATTCTATGAAGCCATCATCACTCTAATACCAAAACCAGGCAAAGACCCCACAAAAAAAGAAAATTACAGACCAATATCCCTGAAGAACACAGATGCAAAAATACTCAACAAAATATTAGCAAACAGAATTCAAAAATACATTACAAGGATCATACACCAGGATCAAGTGGGATTCATCCCAGGGATGCAAGGATGGTACAACATTCAAAAATCCATCAACATCATCCACCACATCAACAAAAAGAAGGACAAAAACCACATGATCATCTCCATACATGCTGAAAAAGCATTTGACAAAATTCAATATCCATTCATGATAAAAACTCTCAACAAAATGGGCATAGAGGGCAAGTACCTCTACATAATAAAGGCCATATATGACAAACCCACAGCCAGCATCATACTTAACAGCAAGAAGCTGAAAGCTTTTCACCTAAGATCGGGAACAACACAGGGATGCCCACTCTCCCCACTGCTATCCAACATATTACTGTAGGTCATAGACATAGCAATCAGACAAAGAAATACAACGCATCCAGATTGGTAAAGAAGTCGTCAAACTGTTACTGTTTGCAGATGACATGATATTGTACATAAAAGACCCTAAAGACTCCACTCCAAAATACTAGAACAAATATCTGCATTCAGCAAAGTTGTGGGATATAAAATTAATACACAGAAATTTGTTGCTTTCCTATATATAACGATGAAGTAGGAGAAAGAGAAACCAGGAAAACAATTCCATTCACAGTTACATCAAAAAGAATAAAATACCTAGGAATAAACCTAACCAAGGAAGTGAAAGACCTATACCCTGAAAACTATAAGACACTCTTAAGAGAAATTAAAGAGGACACTAACAAATGGAAACTCATCCCATGCTCTTGGCTAGGAAGAATTAATACTGTCAAAATGGCCATCCTGCCTAAAGCAATCTACAGATTCAGTGCAATCCCCATCAAAATACCAACAGCATTCTTCAACAAACAGGAACAAATAGTTATAAAATTCATATGGAACCACAAAAGACCCCAAATAGGCAAAGCAATCCTAAGAAGGAAGAGTAGATCAGGGGGGATCTGGTTCCCAACTTCAAGCTCTACTACAAAGCCACAGTAATCAAGACAACTTGGTACTGGCACTAGAACAGACCCACAGACCAGTGGAACAGAATAGAGACTCCAGATATTAACCCAAACATATATGGTCAATTAATATACGATAAAGGAGCCATGGATATACAATGGGGAAATGACAGCCTCTTCAACAGCTTGTGTTGGCAAAACTGGACAGTTACATGTAAAAGAATGAAACTGGGTCATTGTCTACCCCATACACAAAACTAAATTTGAAATGGATCAAAGACCTGAATGTAAGTCATGAAACCATGAAACTCTTAGAAAAAAACATAGGCAAAAATCTCTTGAGTATAAACATGAGCAACTTCTTCATGAACATATCTCCCCGGGCAAGGGAAACAAAAGCAAAAACGAACAAGTAGTACTATATCAAGCTGAAAAGCTTCTGTACAGTAAAGGACACCACCAATAGAACAAAAAGGCATCGTACAGTACGGGAGAATATATTCATAAATGACAGTCCGATAAAGGGTTGACATCCAAAATATACAAAGAGCCACCCACCTCAACAAACAAAAAAGAAATAATAAAAATTTAAAAATCGTCAGAGGAGCTGAATAGACAGTTCTCCAAAGAGGAAATTTGGATGGCCAACAGACACATGAAAAGATGCGCACTAGTCATCAGAGAAATGGAAATTAAAACCACAATGAGATATCACCTCACACCAGTAAGTATCGCCACCATCCAAAAGACAAACAACAACAAATGTTGGCGAGGTTGTGGAGAAAGGGGAACCCTCCTCCTACACTGCTGGTGGGAATGTAAATTAGTTCAACCATTGTGGAAAGCAGTATGGAGATTCCTCAACAAACTCAAAATAGAAATACCATTTGACCCAGGAATTCCACTCCTAGGAATTTACCCTAAGAATGCAGCAGCCTAGTTTGAAAAAGACAGATGCATCCCTATGTTTATCGCAGCACTATTTACAATAGCCAAGAAATGGAAGCAACCTAAGTGTCCATCACTAGATGAATGGATAAAGAAGAAGTGCTACATTACACAATGGAATATTATTCAGCCATAAGAAGAGAACAAATCCTACCATTTGCAACAACATGGATGGAGCTAGAGGGTATTATGTTCAGTGAAATAAGCCAGGTGGAGAAAGACAAGTACCAAATGATTTCACTCATCTGTGGAGCATAAGAACAAAGCAAAAACTGAAGGAACAAAACAGCAGCAAACTCACAGAACCCAAGAATGGACTAACAGTTACCAAAGGAAACGGGACTGGGGAGGATGGGTAAGAAGGGAGAGATAAGGGGGGCATAAAAGAGGGGGCATTATGATCAGCATGTATAATGTGGGAGGGTGGCCATGGGGAGGGCTGTACCACACAGAGAAGACAAGTAGTGATTCTACAGCATCTTACTATGCTGATGGACAGTGACTGTAACGGGGTATGCAGGGGGAGTCTAGTAAACATAATGTTCCTCATACCAAAAAAAAAAAAAGTATACCAGACTTGTACACTGAAAATTACACAATCTGATGAAAGAAATTAAAGATAATATAATAAATGCAGAGCCATACCATGTTAATAGATAGGAAGACTCAACACAGTAAATATGCCAATTTTCCCCAAGTTGACATATAGATTACACAATTAAAACCCTATCAAAATTCCAGCATGATGTTTTGTAGTTTTGAAGTTTATTATAAAATTTATAAACTTGAAAAGCAAAGAACTAGAAGGCTCAAACAATTAAGAAAAAGTAAAATGGGAGGAATCTGTCTACCCAATTTCAAAGCTTAATGTATAGCTACAGTAGTCGCAACTGTGTGATATTAGTGGAGGGATAAACACATATATCAGTGGAACTGAACAGACCCACACATATATACATCTTCAGGACCCAGGGCTAAGCAAAGAAATCTTAGATTTGCCACTAAAAGCATGACCCATAAAAGGATAAATTAAAATAATTAAAATTTCATCAAAATTAAAATGTTTTCCTCAGTGAAAGACCCTAATAAAAAGATAAAAAGACAAGCTACAGACTAGGAGAAATATATGCAAGTGACAGGTTTCACAAAAGACTGTATTAGTATACTACATTACGTAAAGAACTCTCAAAACTCAACAGTAAAAGAAAAATGCAATTAGATTATGGGCAAAAGATATGAAGAGATATTTCACCAAGAACAATATTCAGATGGCAAATAAGCACATGATAAGATGTTAAACATCGTTAGTCATTAGGGAAATGTAAATTAAAACCACAATGAAATATCACTACACACCTATGAAAATGGCTAAAATAAAAAATAATGACAACACCAAATGCTGACAAAGGATGCTGAGAAACTGGATCGTTCATATATTGCTGAAGGGAATGTAAAAATGGTACAGTCATTTACCAGCAGTTAAGCAGTTTCTTTAAATATAAATATACAACAATGATATGACCTAGCAATTTATACTCCTGCGTATTTGACCCAGAGAAATGAATATTTATGTTGACACAAAAACCTATACATGAATGTTTAATAGAAGCTTTTATCTGTAATAGCCAAAAACTGGAAAAACTCAGATATCCTTCAACAAGTGAATGGTTAGACAGTGGTACAACCGTAAAATGGAAGAGTACTCGGCAACAAAAAGCAACAAACTATTAATATAAGCAACAACATCTTCTGGATGAATCTCTAGAAAAGTTTGCCGAGTTAAAAAAAAAATTCAATCCAAAAAGTTTCCATACTTATAAAGTCATTTATATAGAATTCTTGAAATGACAAAATTACAGAAATGGAGTACAGATAAGTAGTTGCTGTGAATTAAGAAGGGGACAGGGGTGGGAGGAAATAGGGTGGGTAGATAGAAAGAAGGCAACAGGAGGGAGTTTGTGGTGATGGAAATGTTCTGTATCTTGACTATAATAATGTTAATATCCTTGTTAGTTAAATCCTGGCTGTACTAGTGTTACCAGTGGAGGAAACTGGGTAAAGGGCATGTGAAATCTCTGTATTTTTTCAAAGGTACCTGAATCTACAATCATCACAAAATAAAAAGTTTAATTTAAAAAAGAAAGGAAATTTCTGTACACAAATTAGTCTAAAGAACTCAAATTCCAAAGAGATGAGTCTTTTCTTAAAAAGGCAGACACTTACCTAATGCAGTATGTGGCCACTTAAGACCCAGGTGGGCAAAGGATTGGGACTCATACAGGTTAAGGAACTCTGCTGAGGTAAGGAGTGACGTTTTGAATAACATGTGGATTGGTAAGACAAGCTGGAATGTGGAGGGGCCTAAAATGGAGTTTGCTGTCCCCACACACTAAGGTCACCTCCATGGGACATTTACTGAGGTACTGCAGTGCAGGGTGCTGGGAACTGGACTGGAACAGCAGTGAAACATTTCTGCAGCCTCACAGTTCTTAGATTCTGAAGTCCTGCTGGTAGAAAGGACTTATGAAAGACACAGAACTGATCTCATTCTTATACTTAAAAACATAAGCTGAAAGTAATTAACACAGAAACCTAGCCCTAAACAAACTCAACTCTTAGTTGATTACTTTCATTTTACCTTTTTGAAAAAGAAAGAACATTGGTTAATCTCAAAGGTTCTTTCATACATAATGTAAAGCACAAAAAATCTCAAGATTTGGGATGAATCAAGAGAACATTAATAAGGAAAGAACGATCAGAAGTAGACCCACAGCAGAACCACAGATGACACAGATGTTAGAACTAACAGAGAAGGACTTTAAAATGGTAATTTTAAATACATAAAATAACAAAGAAGAAATAATATACAAAGTGGATACAATAAAACTAAAACCTCTTTAAAAGAGCAGACATTCTGAAAGTGAAAAGTATGATGAAATTAAGAAGTCTTATGATATATCCAAATAATGAATTTTAAATGCTATAGAACTGTATTCAGTGACATGTAAGAATTTTCAAAATAAATTAAATATAAATGACCCCATTGCTCTGCCAAGTCCCTCATCCTTCTCCAATCCCTTAGCCATGGCAAAGACTAACTGATGACGGCACTTTTTCCTCACATGTTATCAGAATTCTCAGCAAAGACCTCTAAACATCCAACATCAACCAAAGCTGGCATCATAAATAAAACCTGATTTAGCCAAAAAGTAGACTACCTTAGACACAGGGTTTATGAAGAAATGTAAAGTTATCACTCTGTAATACAGCAGGGAACAAGTCAAACTTACAGTAGGTGAAAATGTGTTTTTGGTTCCTCCCACTCTACTTCAGAGGTATATACCCAAGAGAAATTAGTGCATATCTCCACAAAAAAAACAAAATTGTTTAACGCAGCTTTATTTTTAAATCCCAAACAGGAAACACCCCAAATGCCCACAACAAACAAGTTGCAGTGTATTCATACAATGGAATACTTACACAGCAATAAAAAGGAAAAAACTACTGACACAGACATAGTGATATAGATGCTGAGTAAAAAAGGCCATGAGTAACCATATACACTGAATGATTATATGAAGTTTAATCTACATGATTTATAAGAAGTTTAAAATCCACAGTGATAAAGGTCAGAGAAATCATTACCTCTAGGGATGACATATCATTCTGGAAAGGGCAAAAGAAATGTTTTTTCTTCTGGGGTACTGGAAATGTTTTGTATTTTTATGTGGGTAGTCATCAAGGTTACAAAAAGGCATGGAGCTGCATACTTAGATTTGCGCGTTTTATAAAAACAAAAGTCAAGATGATGAGGAGGAGGCTGTGAAGCACGATACCTGCTAGTGATCAACAGCAATTTCTGGGAATTACTGCAAGATGTTACTATGCTACTAAACTGGGAGAATGGGGCTAGTGATGAAAGCATGTTTTCCTTTGTGTGCTAACTTTAAACTACTCCTGACATTTTGTCTATGTGTCCTTTATAAACATTCATTGAAAATTATCCTTTTAGACATCTTCTACACTAGACCAAAAGTTAATCTGGGGCAGGGGTCAGCCAACATTTTCTGAAAAGGGCCAGATGAGAAAAATTTCTTTAGCTTTGCATGTCATAGGGTCTGTTCTGCAACTACTCAACTCGCCACTGTAGCACAAAAGGAGCCATACTTTAAGTAAATGAATGAGCACGGCCGGATCTGGCCTAATGGCCAACCCCTGATCTAGAGGAAAAACTATACTGTCACCTTTGTACTTCCATGTCTATCTTATATACAATACTTCACAGACTGAAGGACTCAGCAAAACAATAATAAAGGAAATCTTTAAAACGATCTCTTCTCATCCCTTCATTTTACAGTGGAAAACATAAAATCCAGAGGTTAAAATTTACTCAGTATCACCATGTTGAGGCAGTGCCTCCATTTATAGTAAACAAATAAAGATCCTAAATCCCTATTTAATGCTGAATAGAATCTCGAAAACATTAAATAACATAAGAAATTAAAACAATGATTATTTTAGAAAAATTATATTTATTATATACAGAACTTCTTTTTAGTTTGTTTACATGCTACCTATATAACCTTTGAATTATACAACCATAAAGAATCAATCTAGCAACTAACTAAAAGCTTACCATGTAAAATGAGAAGCTAAGACTAAAGTTTGTTCCAGGACCCAAGATTTTCTAAAACGCAAAAGGACGATAGTGAACTTATTTAATGGGAGCTGGCTGGCATCAGGTAACAAATATAATTCAACAACTAAGTTATCAGAGTAATGGTTTATATAATTGTACTCCAATCTAATAGTATGTACATGCTTAAAAGAAATTATCCTAGTACAGATTTACATTTTTACATGTCAGTAAAACAACCAACAGTAGAGGGCAGCGTTTCTATTCACTATTAGAATTTTTTAAAAATCTAAAAAATCTGAAGTCTCTGTATTGGGACTTTATTTTAAAAGTCTCACATCCCTTCAAATCTGCTGGCTAACATACAATTTTAATGAAACCTAGCACAAGCAAAAGTGCCCTGACATACAAATATGAACATTTAAATAAAAGACAGCTGTTTCACCCACAGGAACCAAATTTTCTATTCAGAATTCCCAAACATTTATAAGCCAAACAATACAGTATTTCTCTGGCAATTTGTTACCTACTATTAGGTCAACTACCTATTTAAAACAACAATCGCTGAGTACCCACTGGAATCACAAATAACTATCTATTCCCACAATCTTTTTTCTTTATCCATATAAAATACATAGGCAATCTTTATCCATGGACAATCCTTTTTCTTTAGCCATATAAGACATTTACACACAAATCACCAAAGAAGTACTGTAGTTTTTACAGTCATGAACTTTTGGCAACCAGAGATTCAAGGAGCTGTCTCTAAAGACCACGCATTAGCATAACTCTAAAATCCAAAATACAAGCAGAAAAAGAAGAGGTAGATAAAGCAGAAGCAGAGTAGAAATGTCTTTAAATCTCATCCTTTTTCATTTTCCTTTTATTTCTATCTCCAAACTGCCTTAATGATGGAGCTGTGCCTAAACCACCACCCTTAACAAAGAGAACCAGCACACTAGTAACAAAAAGCAAAGAACAAGAATTATAAAAGATGGAAGACCAAGTGTCAAAGATTGAGAGAATGACTCGGAAAAGACTATTACTAGTTAATAAAAATTATTAAACAGATCTGCAAATAGTAATTAATAAAGCCTTACTAGGTGGTAGTCATCATTTCACACACTTAACAGGTATTAGCTCAATTAATCTTTAACAACCCTATCAAGTAGATAGCATTATTTCCTCCATTTTAGAGATGAAGAAACTGAAAAACAGGAGTTAAGTGACTTGTCCAGGAATTAAGTGGTGGGCCTAGAACCTCAAAGGTCTTGAGAGCCTGAGGTTCTTAACATTATCCTTTATGCTGTCTACACAGAGTGGACACAGTTGTGGCAAAACTACAGTTAAGTGACTGCTGCAGAATGAAGGCTGTAAGAAATTTAAGAAGTGCAAAGTGACAAAGAAAAATGGGAACCTTAGTTATTCCCATTCACTTGAAAGTCTGATCATAAAAGGATGAGCACAAATAGGATAGTACTTGAAAGCAAGCTCTATTCCAATTCAGTAGATCCCAAATAAGAAGAACCTCAGTTGAACACTAACTGGCTAGTAAAAATTAAAAGGGGAAATAGTCCAGAAACCAGACAGTATATTCTGGGAAGTTCAAAGAAACTCAAATCATTACGGATTAAGATTAGGAGCTATAATGAGACTTTCCAGATGTAAATGGAGAAACCATGTAGTAAATAGATATTTTATATAAAACAGGGCATTTTAACTGGGAAGATAGTCTGAAGGTGATTAAAGTTTAGAAATTCTGGCAGTATTTATCAAAACATTAAAAATGCCCATGCCTTTTACATTAGAAATTCCTCACCTAAAGAATCATGGTTATGCTCAGAGATTAGGCATAAAGTATATAATTTTAAGAGAAAAAAATAGAAATAATCCAAATGTTGACTGATTAAATAAATTATAAATCATCTAAACAATGGAGTCATTTTAAACGCTAAAGTTGGTCATTTAATAACATATAAGGACTTTCAAAATATATTAAATACAAATGATACCATTATTTTGCCAAGTCCCCCACCCTTCTCCAATATCTTAGCTATGGCAAAGACTACTAACTGATGACAACACTCTTTCTACCTGTTAGAATTCTCAACACAGTCCTCTGGGCATCTAACATTAACTAACGAGAGTTGGCATCAGAAATACACCAGTTTCATTTAGTCAAAAGATAGTTCTTTAGTCAACTAGTAAAGTCATGGAGGAAAGGGCTAGATGAAACTTAGAGAACAGGTAAAATGTATCTCTGATTTAACAAAAATCAATTGATAAGACCTCTAAGAGACAAATTTAAAATCCTGCTCCCTATGCTAGGTTAAAAGACTATTGCCTAACCTCTTGTTGGTAGTTTACACTAGTAGTTGGGAAGGTATATAAGAGAGATACATACCTAGCTCTCCTACCTTTCTCTTCTGGGAAGGAAACATTCCTTAAGGTGACTATATTTAGAGAGTGTTCCCAATATCAACCTAGGTATTTTCTCAAACTAGGTAAGTTGGTTATAAAGCTTATGTTGAAAAACAAACAGGGAAGTGTCACTTTTTTAGGAAAAAGATCAAAAACAGAGAACTGAGAAAGGATAACTTAGATGTGAAAAATATTTAAAAACTTCAATAAGTAAAACACTGTCAAGTTGGTTCATGAACAGACCAGTGAAAAAGAAATGAATGTCCAGAAACAGACCCAACTACATATGGGAATTTATCTGTCCAACAGTGGCCATCTAAATTCAGTGGTGGTAAATATGGATTTTTTTAATAAATGACATGAGCAAATGGATAGCTATTAGAAAAACATTATGCTGGTTCCATAACTAATACCATATGTTAAGATAACGTTCAAATGGCCCAAAAGTTCTAAAAATAAAATTGAAAAGAATACCTGGGTGAATTCCTTATAACTGAAATGTGGAACGTGTTACTATAACTCAAAATTCAGAAGCTATAGAGAAAAGGAGAAATAGTAATACTGTGACAGTGCTGGAAAAAACCTGCACCTCATACCACAGACAAAAGCTAATCTCCCTGTTATATAAAGAGCTTCTAGAAACTAAGAAGAAAAGGTCCAACAACCCAACATAAAAATATATAAAATACAACAAACCCTGCTTAAATATGAGAAATGTTTATTAAAACTACATTTATACACCATTTCTCACCCAACAAATTGGCAGAAATATAAAAATCTGAAAATACATTCTGTCAACAAAATTGCAGGGATACTGCTGGTGGGAATGCAAAATGGCACAACTCCAATGGAGGGGAATCTGGCAGCAGCACCACCAAAATTACAGATGCATTTGCTTTCTAAACCAGCACTTCCATATTATACATACTTGAACAAATATAAAATGGCATATATACAAAGCTGTTTACTGAAGCACTGCTTATACTAGTAAAAAGTTAGAAAGAACTTTAGTGTATAGCAAAAATACATGTATATCTTCTGAATATTGGGCATTTTTCATGATACACAGTGTTAGTAAGGACCCAATTTTTTCCCCTTTCTCCAATTAGAACCAGTTGTTAAACGTCATGTATTTAAAAGTACATATTTGGGTAAAGAAACTTATATATACACACAATGAAAAGTTATATTTCTGTACAAATGAGTGGGGAAAAGCTCTGTGTACTAGAACAGAGAGACCTTCAGGATATTTTAAGTAAAACCAGTAAAGGCAAAAGACTGTAGAAATAGAAAGCATACTACTTCTGTTGCATAAGGAAAGGGAGAAATAAAAACATTGCTAATTCCTATACATGCATACACACTGCAAAGAGAAACAGAAACAAAAATAGTCTCCTAAGGGGGCCAGTGAAGAAGTGATAGAAGACAGAGCTATATAACCTTTTTAATTATAGTTTTGATTCTTGAGTTTATTTTGAGTAACATGTCAGTGTATTATGAACTCAAAAAAATATTTTCAAAATTGAAGAGTTAAGTAAGTGAAGGGTTGGCTGGTGTATGGGAATGGTTGTTATAGTACGTAAATAAAGCTGAAATTCAGTTCCCTGTCAAACTCACTACATTTCATGTACTAGTGGGTAGAACAGCATAGGCAATACAACATTTCCATCACTGCTTTAAGTACTACCAGATAGTACCTAAGTTTGCAGTTGACATTTTCATCCCAGAGATGGAAGTAAACCCTATAAAATGAAATGGTCTCTCTCAAATTGAGTATAAGCTAGAAAAAAAAAGGCAAACCTTATAAACACAATAGGTCAATAAATCGGTCAAATATTTAAGTGACATTTGACCATGTCAATACATAATGATGGAGTCTAACCCCACTATAAACTAGGTAACAGGTGGAAAACACTGGGAAGACAGGCCACTTTGTGGCTCCTTTTGAATTCATTATAAATATGAAAAGATAAGTAAATTTTAGTGATGATTTTCCAAGATGTCAACATACAACCATATTCAAAGTAGGACATAAAATGTATTAAGCAGTAAAATATTCATTTTTTTTTAATCCACAAGTTTGGAACATCTATGCCAAAGCTTGATTTATTTAACAATTACTTAATGAGTATCCACTGTAAGTAGATACTGAAGACACTAAAGCAGTCTTACTTTTAAACAGCTTATAGTCCAGTAATAGAAACATACTTAAATAAAGACTCACACATGATATGGTGTGTTATAAAGGAAACAAAGAATATTTACAGAAGTAGAGGACACTTATTTAATCTTGGGCATCAAGGAAGGCTTCCCTGAGGAGGTATTCTGTACACTGGTATCTATAAAAGGTAGGATTTGGGGGTAAGGACTACAAACAGAGAACATTATTATGCATGCGTAAGATCGCAAAGAAGGAAACACCTCACACCTGAAAAAAAAATACGTGTTAACAAAAATAATAACACTCTGGCCTGTAACTCCTAAACATATGTATGGGTAACTCCTTACTTGGAAGAGATCCTGAAGACTACATATACTTTAGATACTGCCCTAGCAGCACTTAACATGGACTTCATGTTTTGGCAATTTAAATAATAAAAATAACTGGTAGTGAGTATAAGAGAATCTCCTGAAATATGAGTTCCTTTTCTCCTTTTTAAGTCAGGAACACAAAGGAAAATTCAAGCCTTTCTCCAGCCACCTAAACTTCTGCTAAATGTCCCTAAAGTGTATAATACATAGAAAAATCCCTCTTCTCCCTGATCAACAAGCAATATTTACAAAAGATGGAGAAAGACATGATTCTATTGCAAGAAATTCTGATACTAAAGTTATACAACTCCCTCTCTTCAGAAGTTTATGGACAACTGGGAAACCTCTATACTAAAGAATATGAATGCCCTTAGCTGCAGATTAGTGCTTTACTGTTAACAAAAGAAAACATACTGTATATAATCATACTCCCAAATCACTCTTCTCAAATCACTCCTATTCAACCTTGTATGGTCCGAGTTAATTTTCCTATAGTGATAACAAGCCTGACAAAATGACACTTCTCTGCCTGGCCCCCTAACAGCATTAACTCCTTCCCAACTGACATATACTTACAAAGGAGCTAGCCAAGAGCACAAGGATTTACAAACACAAGAGTATCTCTTAGAAAGACATTATGTGGAAAAGCACAAAATATTTAACTGTATCTAAGCTGATTAAACTACACAAAAATCTATATATATATTAACAATTATCAAAAATACTGCTACAACAAAAATGCTCACTAGGATCTTTTCCTCTGAAAAATATCTAAATTGAGAAAATTTTTTAAAATTCAAAGAGAAAATACATATTCACTTTCACTTAGAGGCAAAACATTAGTATTTTGCACATATTAATCAGAAAAGGAATATAGAGCTATTTATGATGGTCTTAACTTAGTAAATGGCATTAACACTATTGTAAATGGAGGTCAAGATTTGGCAGTTCAGTAGCACTGATGATTTTAGTCATCACATCTCACAACCTAGTCATTTGTAAATGTTTTAAAATAACAGTCTTCACTGTGAAGAACATATAGCTATGAGGGGAAAAATAACAGAAAACTAATCATCATTGCTTTAGCTCAACCCACACGCCTGTTCTTAAGGGTATCCATGGTAGCAGTGATGCAACATGCCTACCTAGCTCACTGTGCCTACACAAGTGGGAGAGAGGGGGAGGAGGAGGATGAAAAAATTTCACTTGGAAAGGTGTTTCAATATTAAAAGAATAAAATTACATCAACTATAATGGCAGACTTTACATATAAAATCATAAAGCTCTCTGTAGATCAAAAATGAGAGAAAAGACCCAAGAGGGAGAAAACACTGTAGTGCTTTACTTGAAAAGAAAATTAAGAAGTTCACCCTACTGGTTAAATATGTTCAAAGCATTTTATTTCTAATAATAGAAGAAATTATTTTAATTTAGTTCTTTCAAAAGTGACTACAAATTGTGTTTTAGGCTCCCTAATTTCCAACCTACATCTTTTTCTATTTTTGCTTTAACAATTACATAATAATTTAGATAAACTTTAGGATATTGATTCCATATACAATTTTTTAACAACAGCAGCTCTCTCTTGCTTAAAAAGGGTCAAATGCAAAATATTTTTAATTTATCAGAAAGAACAGAGAGAAGGGATAGATCATGTCAAATAACCTTGCTATAATATCACAAATAAAAACTAAAATGAGGTGATAAAATGGTAAATCACAGGGAGAACCAACCACAGACAACTATGAAAAGAATGCAGACGGATAAAAAAAGTTTTCGAGGTTCATTGCCCTTTAAGCATTCCTTAAGAATATTTCAACAGTTTACCTGGAGGTACACAGAAGACATCCTCTTCAACAGAATGGTACCAAATAATGGGCATGTTTGTAACTGATCGAAACTCCTACTGTTTAAACTAACTCTGTGAGCAACAAGCACACAAAACTAATTCCCATCAATTTTCTTGCTTTTCTTCTTGTGAGAAATAATTCACCATATGGGAATACTGTACTTTCAGATTTTACAAATTTACTTATTCTTTTACTACTGAATGTAATTTAAAAATCTCAATAATTTCATCTAACAATCAGTCATAAGTATACAGTAATAAAATCCAAAAAAGTTATTCCATATTTTAAAAACCAATGTATACATTTAAAATGTAAGCATCCTAAATCTTATACAATCACACAATGTCCACAATATCGTATTCAGAAATACAAGAAACTAAACTTAGAGATTAAGTATGCTGCACTTTGAGAACAATGAGCAAAACAGACTTAAAGCAAGTACTTTAAGGAGTACTTTACAAGTTTAATCATTTTATTGCAAACCAACATTTCTCCAAAGGCAACACAATCAGAACCTATTTCTTTCTCCTAAAAAAAAAAAATTAACTCTATTTGCAGAAGATGGAAGTGAAGAGAAAATGTTTTTATAATGAGTTAAACTTTAAACCAGCACAACATGTTGGGGCAGAAAATAAAGTAGAGGGGAAGAAATTTGAGAATATACTTAGAAGATTTAAATATAATCAAGGCCATATAAACCTTTGCTGTTGGGAGAAAAGCTTCCTGTAAATTTCAGGGATAAAATAATCCATTCAATATACTATTTTTAGCTGTCTGAAACACATTTCAGAGTATTACCTTTCCTAAAGGATATAAACTAAGCATCACATGGATTCATACATCTGTTTTCAAATATGTAACAATGGTTACACTTTATTTTTAAAATACACTGTGAATAAAAAGGTCTTTCACATTCTGTCACTAACAATGAAATGTAGAAAAGCATACTGTATCTTACCTTTGTGGTTACAATGCACAGGCAATCCATTACTCTACCATTACAGTATTTTATACATAAAGCAGTTTATTGCAAACTATTTTAAACTGCCTATATGAATAAAAATAAAAAATTAAAATAAAAAATTAAGTCGGGAGATAAAACCATAGATGAAAAGTTACAACTGTGACAACATCGCTCCAAGATCCATTCTTAGAGGTAGCAATTTTTCTACTATCTGAAATACAAGAAACCAGAATGTGTCACGTGCCCTACAATCTTCTTTATGTAATCTGTATCTGAAGAACTTGAAATTATCCCACAAAACACTGTGAAAGATGTCAGGATTTATTCCATAAGAGTTCACTGCTGCTTTGGATGCTTTTCATTAATCCTTTTCAAAATGTAGGCTGACAGGAGTCAACTGATAAAATGCTCCACAACGAGGTTTCCCCGATATAAATTTAACTCTGTTCCTCATTTGCTATAATTTGGATATTCAAAAAAAAAACTACCCAAAAAAAAAAAAATCACTAAAAAGGATGCCAGCAAACATTTCTTCCACTAAACCATTTCAGCAATTGCAGCTTGCAAAGTAATGACTTTCTCAGCCAGTAATGAATGGAATATTCCATGTTGTATTTTTAAGAAGGGGAGAAGGAAGGAAAAAATTCTATAATTTAAAATACTATCTCTAAAATTTACCTATTCTCTCTTTATTAAAAAGACAAAATAAAATTTTACCGATGAAGCCAGACTTTAACTTAAGTGCCTTGCTAAATCTATTTCACATAATCCTTTCCCCCAGTGCAAAAAAAAAAAAAAAAAAAAAACACCACCACAAAAAGATAATTATAACCATGTACCACTTCAAACTCCTGAAGACTTTTTTAACCCAGAAGTTGCTTAACTCATGTCTAATCCTCAAGATCAGCAGAAACAGAGCTAGACAGGCTGACAGGGGACAAGGCTTTGGGAGGCAACTGGCTTAGTACCTATCACATAAAAAGCATATCGTTATTGTTACATCTACTACTGATTGGCTATCAGGTGATACCCTTTTGTTTCAATCTTAATATGATATACCTAAGAGTGAGACTTCACGCTGAATGGGACTGTTTTAAGAATTAAATAGGTAATATATGCACAGCACTTAGAGTAACACCAACCTTAAGTATTCAATAAATGTCAGTTACAGCTATGTGTCTATATGGAGCTATAAGGGTTAGCAGGTAGGCAGAAGTAAATTTCATCAAGGACCAACACATCCTTTCTCCCATGAAGGGCAGACAACCTGGAAATCACATATTAGGCTGGAAATTGGGTGTAGCCCTTTTTTCCCACCTATCCCAAACATGATTTGCTTCCCACATGAAAAGGTAAAGCCCACTCAAGGCTCATGACTCCTAAAATAATTAAAATTTATCATTTTTTGAAGAATACTGAAAGACATTGTAGGTAATATCTAAGTCCTAACTAGGCACTTGCACTTTGTAAAGGAAAATTAATAAGTATATGAAGTTCTTTGGCTGGTTTCTCTCAGTATGCTGAAATTTATTTCATGTAAAGTTTTTATTATACCTAAAATAGTCAAGCCCAGAGAGAAAAGGCATTCCTAAGTTTGGCAGATCTTAAAACAGTGGGCGGGGGTTGAAAATCACTACACAAAGAGACAGAAATAGTGTTTCAGCCCATTAACAGGCTGTGTGACTTGGCATTTTCTTTGGGTGTCGAGGGGGGTCTCAATTTTCCCTTTTATAAAATAAAAAAGCTCAATGACTCTAAGAGTCATAAAATTTATGTTTCTATTTCTAAATTCATTGGATTCTAAGCTCTAGATTATAAGGGCAAGACTCAAGAATATCTCATTATTCACCACTTTATTCACAGCACCAGGTGACCAGAATGTAAGAGGGGCTCAATAAATATTTGGTGAATTAGTGAACAGCCTGTATAGTAACTAAACTATAGGTGAATACAGAAATTTAGAAGTCTGAAACAATCCTGAAAATTTTACCCCATTTTCCCAGTAAAAGCAATGTAAAACAGTTTTGTGAACTTTAATATAGGCCTATAAGACTATAGATGAAATCAAATATCTACTTTAAACTGACTATATTTTCAGTGAAACTGTATTTACCTTAAAAGTTAAGGTCATCATTATAACTATAGCCACTTTTTAAACATCTAATCATTTTGATTTCAAACATCAATTTCACTTCCAAGTTGATTAGATGCTGCACTTTTTGAATCCATGTATTAAAATGTCACCTGAATTATCCCAAATCACTATTAAAACCTATTCACAAGAAATGCAAACTAAAACCACAATGAGACATCACCTCACACCAGTTAGGATGGCCACCATCCGAAAGACAAACAACAACAAATGTTGGCAAGGATGTGGGGAAAGGGGAACCCTCCTACACTGCTGGTGGCAATGTAAATTAGTTCAACCATTGTGGAAAGCAGTATAGAGGTTCCTCAAAAAACTCAAAATAGAAATACCATTTGACCCAGGAATTCCACTCCTAGGAATTTACCCTAAGAATGCAGCAGCCCAGTATGAAAAAGACAGATGCATCCCTATGTTTATCGCAGCACTATTTACAATAGCCAAGAAATGGAAGCAACCTAAGTGTCCATCACTAGATGAATGGATAAAGAAGAAGTGCTACATTACACAATGGAATATTATTCAGCCATAAGAAGAAAACAAATCCTACCATTTGCAACAACATGGATGGAGCTAGAGGGTATTATGCTCACTGAAATAAGCCAGGTGGAGAAAGACAAGTGCCAAATGATTTCACTCATCTGTGGAGCATAAGAACAAAGCAAAAACTGAAGGAACAAAACAGCAGCAAACTCACAGAACCCAAGAATGGACTAACAGTTACCAAAGGGAAAGGGACTGGGGGAAGGAAAGGGATAAGGGAGAAAAAGGGGCATTAAGATTAGCACACATAATGTAGGTGAGTGGGGCACAGGGAAGGCAGTATTAACACAGAGAAGACAAGTAGTGATTCTATAGCATCTTACTATGCCTGTGGACTGTGACTCAAATGGGATATGGAGTGGGGACTTGATAATGGGGGGAGTCTAGTAACCAGGTGTTGCTCATGTAATTGTACATTAATGATACCAAAATAAAAAGGTTTTAAAAATGAATTATTCAGGTTACGGGTTTATGGTTTTCTAAAACAAATAAATATTTTAAAAAACCTATTCACATAACAGAAAGACCATTTTTCCCATTTGTTCTGAAGGTATACATTATAATCTGTGTAATATAATCACTTACTATATTATTCTTTAGTATATTTTTTAATCTTTCAAAAAAGGCTGCATATAAAAAAAAAGTAGCCTATCCTTGCCAGTTTTTAAGGTTGTATCAGGAATGATTATTTAATCTGTGTTAAATTCTACACTCACTGCACCTTCTATAAACATCCAAACTGGCACTGACCAAGGACATTTCAAGTCAGTGTGTTCTTCTCAAACAGTCATTTGCTGTGCAAAATGATTTAGAAAATACCCTCTCATAAGAGCAATTTTCAGAAGGTCTTAAATATAAGACTTTCTAATGTTGACACCTCAACTAATGGTCTGGCACATAAGCTAATCAACAGTATTTTAGAATACCAATGCCTTTCTATATATAGGTAATCATTTCCAACCATGATATAACAGGTAACAGACTGACTCTCCTGCCTTAAAACAGCTATAGAATTGGACAAATAGATAACAAAGAATAATTTTCAGATACTGAAAAAAGGGCAATGCAAGTGAGAAGAAAAACAAATGAGGTGAGTTTCCAGGCTGCAGAAGAAGGAAGGGAAAACTAAACAAGGCCCAGCAATCTAAGGTAAGTACAGAATTGAGATAAGCTAAGAAATGGAGAATTCATCTTCAAGTTGAGAATTCAGAAAAGCCCAGGTGTCTAAAATACACAGGTTAAGAGTGTCAGGGAGGAGAGAGCACCACAGACCTTCAGTACCCATGAGTTTTCAGATTTCTATTGATCAGTCATGCACAATAAGGAAAGGCTAGGGAAAAAACCCTAGAAAGAAGGTGCAACAATCCTCAGAACTCAACACAGGATAAAGAATAACAGAAAAAGTCATATAATATACAGGGCCCTAGGTAGAGTACTCAGAACAGTACAGACATACCTTGCAATTTATTGCACTACACAATACTGCATTTCTTACAAGTTGAAGGTTTGTGGCAACCCTGCATCAAGCAAGTATATCAGTGTTATTTTTCCAACAGCATTTGTTCACTCTGTCTCTGTGTCATACACTATGTCATACTGCTAAGAATTTAGTAATTTTCACAATATTTCAAACTTTTCATTATTATATTTTTTATGGTGATCTGTGATCAGTAAGCTTTGATATTGCTTTTATAACTGTTTTGAGGTGTCACGAACTATGTCCATAAAAAGGCGGTGAACTTGACCAATAAATGTGTGTGTTCTGACTCCTCCACTGACTGGCTGTACCCACCTCTGTCTCTCTCCCTCTCTTCAGGTCTCCCTCTTCACTGAGACACAATATTGGAATTAGGCTAATTAATAGCCCTATAATGGCCTCCAAGAGTTCAAGTGGAAGGAAGAGTTATACATCTCACACTTTAAATCAAAAGCTAGAAATGATTAAGCTTAATGAGGATGGCCTGTTTGAAAGCCAAGACAGCTTGGCCTCTTGCACCAAATAGCTAAACTGTGAATGCAAAGAAAAAGCTCTTGAAGGAAATTAAAATGCTATCCTGGTGAACACATGAATGCTAAGAAAGTGAAACGGCCTTATTGCTGATATGAAGAGAGTTTAGTCTGGATAGAACATCAAACCAGCCACAACTTTCTCTTAAGCCAAAGCGTGATCCACAGCAAGGCCCTAACTCTCTTCAATTCTGTGAAGGCTGACAGAGGTGAGGAAGCTGCAGAAGAAAACATGGAAGCTAGCAGAGGGTGGTTTAAAGGTTTAATGAAAGAAGCCATCTCTGTAACATAAAAGTGAAAGGTGAAGGAGCAAGAGTTATGCAGAAGCTGCAGCAAGTTATCCATTAGATCTAGCTAAGATCACTAATGAGGGTGGCTACACTAAACAATGTAGATTTTCAATGTAGATAAAACAGCTTTATAGGCCACCTAAGACTTTGCTAGCTAGAGAGAAGTCAAAAGCTAGAACTCAAAAGCTAGACTCAAGAATAGCTAGAAAGAAGTCAATGTGTGGCTTCAAACCTTCAAAGGAGAGGCTGGCTCTCATTAGGGGATAATGTAGCTGGTGACTTTAAGTTGAATTCAATGCTCGTTGACCATTCCAAAACTCCTAGGGCCCTTAAGAATAATCTAAGCGGACTCTTCCTTTGCTCTATAAATGGAACAAAGCCTGGATAACAGCACATCTGTTTACAGCATGGTTTACTGACTATTTTAAGCCAACTGTTGAGACCTACTGCTCAGAAAAAAAAGATTACTTTCAAAATATGACTACTCCTTGACAATGAACCT